>NC_045727.1:21766360-23139427 GCF_009834535.1 Camelus ferus | reverse complement strand
GAAGAAAGGAAGACAGAGAGAGAAAATTACAGTGGGCCTCACCAGAGCTGAGACAGTCCTGAATGTCTGGCCCACAGCTACTCTCTGACCTAATGACCTTCCCGCCTCCCCTGCCACCACATTCCAGCCACAGGGCCTTTGCACTTGCTGTTTCCTGTGTCTGGAGCCTCTCCCTCAGATTCCATACTGCATGTTCCCCCACATGAATCTGCTCAGGCTGATTCAGTGGCCTTATCACAACCCAGTGGCCCTCTCTGCTCTGACTGCCCTTTCTTTCACAGTGTGACAGAAAATCCCAGGTTTATTTGTGTGTTCATGGTCTGAATTTCCCCACTGGGATGTCAGCTCCAAGAGGGCAGGGGCCACTCTGTCAGCAGCATCTAAAGCAATGCCTAGCACATAGTAGATGCTGAATAAGGAGCTGTCGATTGAATGAATGAATGACCCATTGAATCAGTCCTCCCCACCCAAGTGTAAGCTCCTCCATGTAAGTGACCCTTCTCTTTTCCATCATGTGGTCACCAGCACCTGGCTCTGCTCCGGCCAAAAGGACATTGCTCTGGAATACTTGTTGCCAAAATTTATCCAGCCTGAAGGAACACATGTGCTTCTTTTTGTTGGGCGCGTGGTTAGTGGGGCCAAGGGTAACATGAAACAACCATCAGCCTTTATTCTGTAGCCCTATGATTGGATTGGCACTTGGGGCAGGTGAGAGCATCAATCTGTGAATGAATTAATAATTCATTTTCAGTCACTGTCATGCAGGACAGAAAAGGCAACATTTTGGAGGAGTGTGTGGTACAGAAGCCCTTGGGGGTCCCCGAGACCCTTTCAGGGAGGCTGAGACGAAAACCATTTTCATCATAATACTGTAATAGTTATTTACTGATGTATAACAAGTTACCCCAAGATGTAGTGGCTTAAAATAGCAACAAAGAGCCAGGAATTCAGGACCAGCTCTGCTGGAGTTGGGGGGTGGGCAGTTCCGTCTCAAGGTCTTTCATGAGTTTGCAGTTGAGATGCTGGCTGGAGCTGCATCATCTGAAGGCTTGACCGGGGCTGGAGGGCATACCTCCCAGTGCCTCGTTTCCATGGCCGGCAGGTTAGATCCTCTCCAGTGGGTTGCTTGAGTGGCCTCCCAACGTGGCAGCTGGTTTCCCCTGGAGACCAGAGTGGAAACAGCAAAGCCTCTTATGACAGCCTCAGCGATCACACACCCTCAGTTCCCTGTATTCTGACCCCATCAACCGTCTCTGATTCGGTGTGGGAGAGGATGACACACGGGCGTGGCTCCCAGGAGGCAAGGATTACTGGAGGCCATTTGGAGAGACTGACTCGCCAAATGCAATGACGTGATTTGCCCTTTTCACTCTCTGTCACAAGTGCGCAGAGGCATGGGACGGTGTCTTCCCTCTTAACAGCTAATGCAAGGTGTGCTTTTGTCATCTTGAGTTTCCAGAAGTTCCGGTTTTAATTTCTAATACAATGAGTATCGCTCCGCATAACCTACGTAAGCCATAGCTCTTTGGGATCTGCAGTAATTTTTAAGACTGTAAAGGGACCCCGAGACCAAAAAGTTTGAGAGCCCCTGACCTGGTAAGGAAGGCTGGGAGAGATGGGTACTAGAATAAAAAGACATGCTTAGGGAGAGGTGAAGGCCAGGCTTCGTCTTCCTGAGCAAGCAGTTCTTTACAAGTGTGCCAGTTAACTGTGAGCGGGGATTTTTATTCATTATGTATCTTTCCAACTAGAATCCTCTTCATGTGACTTTCCCTTCAAAAAAATCATGATTAATATTCCCAAGGCAATGGGAAAACAGCCAAAAGGAGACGTCAAGCTACCTGTAGTAGAGGCTTCATGGGCAGAATGACCTGTTGGTTCATTCCTTGAACAAACTGTTATTGGCTGTCCACAGTACGCCAGATGAATGTCCTAGATTTTGAGTAACCAAAATAACCAAGGGTCCTGCTTACCTGCTACATGAATGAACATGCCCTTCATTAATGACATCGGAAGGAAAAGAGGCTGGGCTGGGTTTAGAAGCCTGACTTCTCTGTCTTGGGAAAGATGCTGTGAAAATAACATGTGTGTTTCCTCTTCCTAATTCGTGTCCTAAGGGAAGGTCCAAACCACTGGTCCAAGCAGAGTCTTCATGCAGATTAGAAAGAGGTTCCCCTCCATAAGACACTAGACTCCCCTCTGTCAGAAATTATACTATATCTGTGATGTGAACGGGGAGCCCTTGTGCAGTGTGAAACCTGACCAACTGTACTTGGCAGCCCTGCCTGGACTTATCTGCAAGCCAAGTAAAACCCACTTTCCTTAGTTACAGGGGAAGAGATGCTATCTAGCTGTTGTTCATTCTTCTGTCAGTTTTCCTTTCAACCTCATTTGAGGTTTTAGCACCAGACTAAGGGCTCTGATTTTCGCCTTGTCTGTGTCAAGAATCTAAAGTGACTGTTATTAGTGGCTTGAGGTTCTTGGTGTGCCTTTTACCTCCTTACCTTCCAAAAGGGCCTTGAAAAGGTGGGATTTATTAGAAAACTAGTCTATGAGAAGTTTATAATTCCTTTCCAATGACTACTGTCAGGCAGTCCTGGCAGTGACGGCGTCCTCACTCTTGCTGATAAATGCTGGCTGGGGTGGGTGTACACTTCACCCACAAAAAGGATAAATGATCAAGTTACTCAGAGCAGGAACTTTAAACCCACTCACTCTCATCAGACCTGAAATTCACTTACAAATGCGAATATTATCTCAGATGCCTGCTTGCATAATATTAAGAGATTCTAAATAACAAACTTTCTAAGATACTGCATTGTGTTCTGTAATGGAAGAAAAGGGAAAAAAAATAGTTTTCCAAATGCTTGTAGAATCTTTGCTGTGCTCTAGTGCAGACATCACCGACACCAAATTCCCTGCATACTAAAATTTCTTGAGAATAAAAAATGAAAGGAATTGTTAATGGAATTTCATTTTCAAGAACCTTAGGTGGGTGCCGATTTGAATGAGAATTCATCTTGGTATTTTGCTTTATAAATTAATATAAGAACATCTAGATGAAATGAGACTTTTTTTTGTCTCCAGCTGGAGTTTGTCACGGAGTTTAAAAAGGTCAAAATCGGCACATTCATTTATTTTATTGAAAAGCGTTCCCTTTTGCCTTCCAAACGCGCAGGTGAGAGGGTTCCAGCTTTCCCTTTGAGGGACCACCTACGACCAGGTTACATATGAACCCCTGAAATGGATCTCCATTAACTCAAAGCAACCTGCCGCGAAGGTATAACCCCTCGCGGCTGCAGTCAAATATTCGAAGAGCCCCGGGCAGTTTGTAATTCTGTTTCTGACTCTAAAGAGAACTCCTGAGCCGTGGCTGACCGAAAGGATACCGTTTACCCGGCGCACAGTCCTGCCGAGCCGCCTCCCTGCCCCAAGTCCTGCCCCGGATGAGAGTTGCCCTTTGCTCACAGGTTATGGGAGAGCCCAAAGCTGAGGGCAGAAGTAGTGCGTGCTGCACGTGGTGCGTTCAAGGGCTCCGGAAGGTGTCCCGCCACTTCCTGATTCTCCCCCAGAAACCCCCCTCCATCTCACCTCTATTACTCCACTCACTCAGGGTGGACAGCCATCCTTCCTCCCTGTAGCCAATCCAGAGTCTGAGAGACCAGCTCAAAGGCTGTAGCTATGGTCTAAGGCTTTTCTTTTTTTTTCTTTTTTTTTTTTTTTACTGTAACCCTTCCAAATTACTCTTGCTGTCTGATTTTTAGGGTGTCACCCCTATGCCCCTCTCCTCTCTGCAAAGAGCTGGACTGGATGCCTTTCTTGGTCCTGTGAGTGGCCAAAGGCCACAATGAGTTGTAACCCCCTTCCCTGACATCTGCTCAGCAGTCTACAGTTTATACAGTACTTTCCCGAACTGGTCTTGTTTTATGTTCATCAGTGTCAGTCATGGAAAATCCTCCGTAGAGGCAAACATCACCAGTGTCCCTCTGAAAATGCGGCCGTGTGGTCCTGGGGACTCTAACCTCATAGGGCCAGAGGCAAAAACTAGCCAGACTCTTCAGAATCTGTAGCCACCCCAGTTTGCTGAATTCGTGAGATCCAAGTTTGCTGAATCACACTGAGATTCATTTCTGTGATAATAATAATTACCACCTCCTGAGGGCTGGCACTGTCCTAAGGACTTCATCATCATCGCTTCATGTAATCCTCATGGCAGCTGCTTCGGCAATGTCTGAGCATAGATCATCTTCAGTTTGTGGGCAAAGAGCAGTGAGGCCGGTGGGCGGAGCTAACATTCCTGCAGTTACACAGCTTGGAAAGGGTGCAAATGGGGTTTGAGCTCATACCCAGCTCCAGTGTCTGTCTTCTTCAGCTTCATACTTTATAGTGGAAAATATTTACGATAAAAGGATGCACAGGAGGAGGTGAATGATGGTGAAGCTGTTAATGATGGTGGTGGTGATGATGATGGTGGTGATGGTGGTGGTGGTGATGATGGTGATGATGATGGTGATGATGGTGGTGATGGTGGTGGTGGTGATGATGATGACGATGGTGGTGATGATGGTGGTGATGGGGATGATGGTGGTGGTGATGACGATGGTGATGATGGTGGTGATGGTGGTGATGGTGACGGTGGTGGTGATGATGACGGTCTTGGTAATAGTGATGATACCATCTCTGAGAACAGCTAAAAGTCAGATCTGATGAATAAGAAGGTTGGAGAAAGAGAATAATGTCTTTGATTCAAAAGGAGCTGTCAATTTATTGAAGAGATTTACTTCTTTCCTTCCTTGTGTTCCAAGTTCACTCTGACAGTAGTTCCCAAGGGTGAGCAGCGACAACATCTCATACATGGGTTCCTCACAGGAATAGATCATGGCCTTCCCGTAGGGTAACCAGTCATCCCAGTTTGCTGGGACTGAGGAGGTTCCCAGGATATGGGACTTTCAGTTTTAAAACTGGGGCAGTTTGGGCAAACCAGGATGAGCTGGTTTATCTACCTCCCAAATTGACTTTGTTGCCACACACAGGATGTGTATGGTCCACTGTCATTATTTTAAGACCATCTTGTTGCTTTATAAGCAGAGATTCTTAACTGGACAAAAATCCTTTGTCTTAACGCAGCTGGAAAATGAGTTTTGTTTGCAGTCCGTACATATCAATTGGAAGATTTCACACAAATACGTTCAGATTCCTGACTTCTCTTGAAAGAATCAGAAGATCCGGCAATCCGTGGCCCAGATTTTCACGTGACAGCAGCTAGTGGAGTCCTTTGGACCAGCATAAACTAGGGTCTGCAAAAGTTTCTGCCAACTCTGTTTCATCCTTTTGTTTTGCCTGCCTAAACTCTGGAGGCATCTCAGCTGAAATAACGCACAGGATTTGCACAGTGCTCGGCATTTAGAAAGTACTCAGCTGTCTGCGTTTATGGTGCCTTCTCAGTAACTGCACCTCTTAACCCAAGCGCACCGCAACCAGTCAGCAGCAGAAAGGAACGGAGTGCTGGCGCGGGCTGCAGCATGCCTGGACTTCGACGGCATCTTGCTAAGAAAAAGAAGCCAGCCCCGATAGTCTGCATGTTATGAAATTCCATTGATAGGAGATGCCGGAATAGGGAAACCCAGAGAGAAAGAAAGTAAGTTTGTGGATGCCCGGGCTGGGAGGGCATAGTGGTGACAGCTGAGAGATACGGGGTTTCTTTTTAAGGGTGATGTGCTATGAAAGTTATTGTAGAGATGGGACACCACTCTGTGGGTCTGCTCAACACAATTAGGTTACACGCTTTAAATGGGTGAATGGTATGGCATGTGAAGTGTATCTCAAGCAGTTTTTTTTTTAATTGATGGAGCCTAGTTCAATTTCAAGTGCAAATGCTGCACCCCTTTGAGGTCATAAATGTCTGAAAGGATGAAGAGAGATACAGGAGGCTCTCGGGGAAGGCGTGAACCCATCCCTGGGGAGAATGTAGACCCTAGAAGCCAAGAGCCCGGGTTTGAGTCCGGACACCCAGGACCGCCAGTCCACGCTGGTACCCGGGTCCTCCCCACTGCCACGTGATGGGTCGCCCTTCACACATCCAGGTCCAGCCTCCAGGCCTTTGTCTACACTATCGTCCCCACGTGGACACGTCTTCTGTCACCTCCCTCACTGACCCACGTCCACTGTCTCCTTCTATAATAACAGTAGGCCAGTCACAGCAGACGTGTCTCCCAGTATCACTACCAGACTGGGATGGATATGGCCAGGTCCTGACCCCCAGTCCCGAGGAGAGTGACCTTATTTGGAAATGAGGTCTTTGCAGATGTGATTAAGGTGAGGATTGAGATGGGATCGTCGCAGATCAGGGCGGCCCTAAATCCGACGAGCGTCCTTGTGAAAGATGGAAAAGGAGACACAGGAGCACAGAAGAAGACCGCATGAAGACGGAGGCAGAGACTGAGGGGTGCGGCCACCGCCGGAAGCTGGGGGAGGCAGGAAGGACGCTTCTGTAGAGCCTTAGGAGGGAGCACAGCCCGGCTGACACCTTGACCTCGGACTTCTGGCCTTCAGAACCGTGAGAGAATAAATGTCTGTTGTTTGAAGCCACCAAGTTTATGGTTCTCTGTCACAGCGGCCTTTTTAAAGAAGAGGAGGCTGAGGCCCAGAAAGGCTTAGCAACTTGCCAAGGACGCACAGCTCATGAGCGGCCGACTGTGGTTTGAATCAGGTGCTTTGTGCTGCGATCTCCACTCCACCAGCTGGGACGGCCGGGCAGAGACCCAGGAGGGGTTTCAGCGAGCGTCAGACAAACTGGGAGCAGCGACTGTCTGACCGTCTCCAGGCTGTCCCCACCCCTACGCCTGTGATCATCTCTCACCGACCCTCACAGACCACTGCTTCCTTGCATTTGCCGGAAAAACCGCAGAGGCAACAAAAACAAGCTCTCGTTCCCTTAATCACTTGAAAGAAAGAGGCAAGATCTCTCTTCTCCCCAGGCTCCTATTTGTCTGCGTCAGGAACTGCATGCGGGACACAGGACTTTGACGACCGGATGACCGCGTCTGCTTCTCAAAATTAAATCTGCCCAGCCGAGCCCAGGCAGAGGAAGCTGGAACATTTCCCCACTAATTTGCAAAAGGTCTGCATTCATCGGCGGGCTCAGCCCAGGGGCGGCCGGGGGGCCTCGGGGCTGCTGCTGTCTGGCTCAACCCTCTTGATGTGGACCTCACGTCCTGGTGGATCCTCGCAGACTTCTCAGCAGACACACTCCTTAACGATTAAGGAGGAGAGCAGGGATGCTCGGCCCAGCCAGCGGGAGAGACACCACCCAGCCGGCAGCTCTAGTGCACGTGCCGCGCCAGCAGCAGCCAGAGGATGCTCTGCGCGCCCTGGAAACCTCCTAATTCAGACACTGCATTTGCTGGTGTAGACGAGGGCCAGATACTTTTTTTTAATCCTGATTTTACGAGGAAATTAGAGATAGTGGCATGTGAAATACTTGTAATTTTAGATAGATGATAGATAGATAGATAATGAATTTAAATGGTTGGCAGCATAAAACATTTTATTGTTATGTTTGCTACATTAAGCTTTTTCTGACTACCCTTCTCATTTTCTTCAGATTTTTTCTTTTTCATTTTTTTTCTTTTTTTGGTTGGTGATAGACCAGAATGTCTCCTTGCTGTCCTATTATCTGGTTCTTTTCAAATTCTCTTTAACACACACATTAAATTTGATGCTAGAGCCATGGTTCAATGACCCTGAGCCAAAACCTACCCTAGTCATTCATTTCATCCTGGAGTGTTAGGGAAATTTAAATACGACAGAACTAGTCATCGCGAAATGCAAATTAAAGCATCATTATGCTTGCTAGAATGGCTGAATTTTTTTTAAATAGACTATACTTCAGTTTTTAAAAAAAAGACAGATCATCTCAAGTGTTGGCCTGGATGTGGGGAAACTGGAATCTGCCTGTGTCGGTGGCGGGAACATAAAATGATAAGCCGTTTGGCAGTTAATCAACGCATTACGTGCTCGCGTGCCTGCGAGCCGGTGACTCTACCCCTAGCTGTCTGAGGAATGGAAACCACCTGCCCGCCCGGAGACGGGGGGACAAACATTGTGACACAACACTGCTCGTAACCGCCGCAAACTGGGATCAGTCCAAATACCCGTCCACTTGGGAAGCGGAAACAAATTGAGGGACAAAGAACAGAACACTGTTTGGCAGTAAGAAGGAGAAAAAAGCCACTAAGGCAGCAGACAACTTGGAGGAAAGAAGCCAGGCACACACACACACACACACACAAATTACATATTGTAGGAGTCCACAGTAGGAAATTTCTAGAAAAGACAAAACTTGCGAGAGGGGAAGCCCGTCGGTGACTGCCTGGGGCCCGATGCAGGAGCAGAGATTAACCGCCGACGGCCCAAGGGGAGCGCAGGCTGATGAAAGTGTTCGGAGGCGGAAGAGCGGTGGCGGTTACCGCCGCTGCGTGAGGCCACGGACGTTGGTCACACCGCGCAGTTACAACGGGTAGGTTGCGTAGTGTGTGTACTTGTCCTCAAAAGGGCCCTGGGGCCGTCAAAGGGCTCGGGGAGTAAACTGCATTCTACTCTTAACCCGGGGGATGCAGGTTGTGGCTTGCTTGTTCAGAAAAAGTCAGGAACTGGGGAGACCTCTCCGTTTGCTGCGAGGCCGTGTTACCGATCTCGGCCACTAGGGGGTGCTGTCACCCATTGCTAACGAGGGAGACGCTCGGTTTTCAATGTGTGATTGCAGCCAAGGAGGATTCATGGGGCGTTTTGGAGAAACGTGGGCAGGCAGTGCTGAGAGCAGCATGAGTTCTCTGTGCCAACAACTAGCGTGGTATTCACTGGGCAGTGAGATGTGGGAACCTTCTGGCCGTCGCCGAGGCAGCCCACAGACTCAGAGCGGACCCCTGGCCCTGCCCGTGCGTCCCGGCCCCTGGAGAAGGCCTGGGATACCAGCCGTGCTTGTGCCCAGACCGTCGAGCGCTGGGGCAGACGTGGAGCCGGGGACGCGCCCAGCTCAGCGAGGGTCCCTCCCTCCCATCACCTCGCCACTGCACCTCCCCCCAACCCTGGACCAGCTGGGTGCTCTCGGCATTCACCCGGCGGCATCTTCTTGACAATGTGGGGCGGCCCCTGTTGCCCAGATTCAGTCGTGCTGCCCGTCCTGTTCCTGAGTCTGACCACCCGTTCTGGGACCCAAGATCCTTCTGTCAAATTCCCTTTGGCTTGAGTTGTGCAGAGTTCATTTCTGAGCTCGCAACCCCAAAGGCGCACTTGGTAAAAAGCTCTCTGTGCGATTTGGATGAGCACCAGGAAAGCCCCTTCCACGACCCTCCCCTCTTAGGCCCCACAGCTGTGGGCTCAAGATCTCACCATCAGTGCCTCGTGCCTCCGAGTTAGCATCTCCCTCGCCCTGGGGGAGCCCAGTGGCCCTGGCAGGGGCCTCCAGTTAGCTCAGTGCATCGTGCTTGAGCATGAGTGTGTCTACTGGAGAGCTGGCTGTGTCCACGTGGACGCCACGATGGCTCCTTTGGGGGACTTGTCGGCCTACATCCCGACTTGCCGGCTTCCGGAAGAGGTGAGAGCTGGGATTTAAGCGATTCACACAAAGCTTATTTATCATATTCACGCAAAGCTGGGTGCAGGTCACCCTGGGCTCTGTTCTATCCAGTGGCTTAGGGATTTGACTCATGCCATCCTGCACCCAGCGTTGCCCCACCAGGGAGAGAAAACAGAGACCTGGACTATTTACAACAGCCAAGACATGGACACAGCCTAAGCGTCCATTGACAGATGACTGGATAAAGATGTGGTGTGTGTGCGTGTGTGTGTATTACATATATATAGTGGAATACTACTCTGCCATAAAAAAGAATGAGATAACGCCATTTGCAGCAACATGGATGGACCTAGAGATAATCGTTACTTAAGTGAAGTAAGTCAGACAGAGAAAGACAAATATTATATGATGTCACGTATATGTGGAATCTAAACAAATGACACAAATGAACTTATTTACAAAAGAGACTCACAGACAGAGAAAACAAACTTACAGTTACCAAAGGGGAAAGAGGAAAGGGGGATAAATTAGGAGTTTGGGATGAACAGATGCACACTACCTTATATGGAATAGATAAAGAACAAGGATTTACCATACAGCACAGGGAACTATATTCAGTACCTTGTAATGGCCCATCATGGAAAAAAAAAACCCGAGAAAGAAGAGCTGAATCACTTTGCTGTACACCTGAAACTAACCCAGCTTTGTAAACCAACGACGCGCCAATAAGAATAAAAAGCAGAGAGCTGGTCTGCTGGCTCTGACCTGCCTCAGCCCAGAAGGGAAACACACCAGCTGCCCCCGCATGGGTCATGGGCCACAAGGGGACTGGGATACCTGACCTTCTCAGTGACTCAGGAAGGAGAGGAGGGCTGGGCACGGAAGCACACCTGGAATATCTCTGACACCAGCTGTGTGTTGTTGGTGACAGAGACGGTCCCAAGGTACAGGAGCAACACAGGTAGGACCGGCCACTTCTGCCCGCTCCCTAGTGTCCCTGGGGCAGCCTCTGCCCGCAGGACTGGCCTGTGAAACATCCTTGACTCACAGCCATTGCATCTGTCTATACTTCCGTGAGGCAAAAAGATCAAAAACAGAAAGCGACTACATCGTTGAGAAATAAAGGACATATTTCTCAACTGCCGCCTTTCTTGCAAAAAAAAAAAAAAAAAAAGTGACATCTCGCTGGGAAGTTGATGTCTCGTATTCCGTGTGCCATCCCAAAGGGCGGTTCCGTTTAATAACTCAGTTACAGCACTGGACCTTCTGCCGACTCTTGCCTTCTTAAATTGAATTGTTTTTTTGTTTTAAATGAACATTTTGGAATAGGTTCTCCATCTTGTATTAGAAGCCAATTGACGGATAACTCGAGTTCGGCTCCCGCACCCCAGTTTGCACTGTGAATGAATTGGAAGTAAATGAGGTGGGAGTTGGGCTTCCCTGTAGTGACAGAAGCCAGAATTACTGGTCCGTGGGCTGCCAGCCCGCAGCGCTGTTAGCGTCCGTCCTCAGGGATGGAGGGAAATTTGCTCCGCTAGCGTTCGGGACAAGCGGCAACTCCCCAGGACTGATCTGTTAAATGGTTTGCTGTTGCGAGTCTGTGTTTCTCCAGTGGTTAACGGCTGGCGGAAATTCAGAGATGCAGTTCGAGGAGGAATGAGGATGGCGACCAGTGCGCTTCGCATCTTCCCCCACCACCGGGAAATCCACCTGCCTGGACCCCTGCGGGTCAGTTCCAGCAAGACCAGCGTTCCGACCCTCCGGGTGCCCCCAAGGGACTCTTACAAGAGTCTCATTTAAAAAAAAAAAAAGAATTATAAAAAGTACCTTTCCAACAACAGCAACAAAAATTAATTGCTGGAGCTCTTCCAACCAGAGACCGGGGCGGCATCATGACCACCCACCCGAGAAAGTGCAGGACCTTGTTCCCTACCCTCCGCTTTCCGTGTGCCGTGGGTGCAAGCAGGTGCAATTCAGACTCTTTCCCTTTGGAACTGGCACAGGCTCCCGCCTGTCAGGACAGACCAGAGGTGCATTGCTGACCGATCAGAAAGGACGTGGGCTGCCCCTGCGCAACCCCGCAGAGTATCAGTGCTGGGTCTGAGTCCGCGTCTATCGGGTCAGACGTGCAGGACAAAGCATCGCTTGTTTTCCTACAAGTCACCCTGATTTCTGACTCTCAGACCAGTAGGAAACAAGTTCATCCCAACCCTTGGAGCTTCTGTCCCTCCACATCTTTGTAACCACTCCTGGCTCCCCAGCTGCCGCAGTGAGGCTGATCTGGGTTCGTGGTCCTGAGCCACCCGGGTTCCCCCGAGCCTCCTTCCTTCCTGGATTGTGGTCTGTGCACCCACAGTTGTCGCTACGCCAAACCCAAGTCCCCGGCCTCATTTCCAAGGCAACGACACCTTCTAGGATCTCGAGTTTGTTCCCGAGGGAAGCAGAGCAAGGTTCCTCTTCCTCTGCCTAATTCAAGGCCGTCTTCAAAAAGCCGGCCCATTCGCTTCCCCTAAACGCTTTTAGAAACTCAGACTAGAAAGATTTACGGACAGTCTCTCTCTTCCGCCTGCCCCCCGGACGTCTGTGGAGCTCCTGCACTGGGGATGGAGAAGAACAGGGTGCCTTCCTTCAGGGAGCTTCCACCCAGACACGGCCCCGACCTGGGGTGCAGTACAGTGTCCTGGGTGGGCAGCACTCCGGGGCGCCCAGTGGAGAGTGGGGGTGGGGAGGGATGGGGGCGGGGAGGTCACACTTGCACAAAGACACTCGAGGGTGGGGAAGGAGCCACATGGACGTCTGGGGAAAGCGTTCCCCAGGTACAGAGATTTGGTCGTGTTCAAGGCAAAGCAAGAGACGGTGGTGTGTGGAAAGCACGCGGAGGGGAGAGGAATGGGAGGGGCCAGGAAGGCCGAGGGCATCCGGACCCTGCAGGACTTTGCCTCTCACTCCATGTAAGATGCGAACCAGGGGTCTCGTTCTGGTGCCAAAGGGCACACCCCACCTGCTGTGCGGGAAGTGGATTCTCTTGAAATAGGATCCAGCCACCGAGGTTAGAAAGTGCTGGAATCCAGCACCATCCTCGTCCGCACATCAAGGGGTCTCTTGTTGGCTGCGGGGTGGGATCTGTGCCAGGAGCAGAGAGGCGCCCGTCGCACACAAGGATCCTTTCCTGTTCCCGAAATGGGAAGGGAGACAAGTCAGCCGCGCGCACCCCATTGATTTGTGCGTTGAAAGTCGGAAGAGACGCGCGAGCCAACAAAGGACGCCTGTGCTAGGGAAGGGTCAGCCGGGAGGGGCCGCTAATTAAGATGCAGCTCGAAAGGCGGCCAGTGGGCCGAGACTCTAATTAATGAGACACCGTCTAGGAACGTCCAGGGCTCGGAACATGGCGTCCTGGGAGCCACAACAGGCGGCATTCACGGGAGGCATTCACGGCATGCCTGGGAGTGGGGAGGGGACGGAGGCGCCGGGACGGGACGCCCGACCCGTGGTCGGCGTCCCCTCATCCCAGCCCCTGGCCTGGGGCGGAGGCGCCTCCCTGCCTCCGTCGCTTGACAAAATGCCCATAAAAGTCGCCTCCCTCTCCCAGACGCCGAGGCGGGGACGGCACAGGAGTGAGAAGCACGCTTGGGCCACTTTGGAGGAAAGACGCATACATTTGGAGGATTATTGCAACTTTTCCGGAGCAAAGAAGTTAACGGTAATTCATCTTCGGGAAGGGTCTGTATAATCATCTGGTTTTTAAAAAGCCGTTTCCCCATCCCCACTCCTAGGCACACAGGCCAGTGAAACCACAGCCTTCATCCACGCAAAACACGTGTCCTCAGATGCTGGCGGCAGCATTATTCGTAGGCGTCAAAACGTGGCCCGCGAACAACCAAACGTCCATCAGCGGATGAACGGAGACGTGAAATGAGGTCTGTCCATATGCTGGAATATTACTCAGCCTTGAAAAGGAACAGAATTCTGACACAGGCTACAGCACGGATGAACCGTGAAAACATGATACTGAGTGAAATAGACCAGACGCAAAAGGCCGTCCCGGGTGTGCTCGCCTTTATAGCGAAGTACCAGAGCAAGCAACTGCGCAGGGACAGAAGGCAGACGAGGGGTTGCCGGGCGCTGGGGGGGGGGGCGGCTGGGGGTGACCCCGCCTGGACGTAGGGTTGGGCTGATGGAGATGCTTTGAAACTAAATGCAGGTGATGGGTGCGCTGGCCGTGGCATGTTCCATCCATGAGCGGCATCTGAACTGTATCTCAGCAGTGCTGGCTGTTTTCAGAAGACCTTTCCTGAGATGTTTAATATATGCTTTTGCTTTTTTCAAAGTCAACTTGCAGTGTGTTTAGGGGTATTACTGTCAGATCGTGTAGGGGCTTGGAGCCTGGGCTTCAGGGCCCGGCTGGCCAGGGTCCCGTCTCTGCGCCCCTCCTCGCCTCCACGCTGGGAAGCTGTAGATTCTTTTGCAAGCCACTTAAGCTTTCTGCGACTCCATTTCCTAACCTATGACGTGGGGAGAGTTGAAGTACCTGCCTCATGGGGTCGTTGGGGGGCAGGAAATTAACCAGCATGTGCCAGGGGGCCGGGACCAGCGTGCGGTGCTTGGAAAGGCTCACCACCATGGTGGGCTGCGAGGTGGCCGTGCGGTTGGTGCCGTCCCTGGTAATGACAGTGCCGACTGGCTAAGTTCAGCGTCAGCTCAGAGGGCTGTTCTGCATAAAGGAAGGCGCTCCTGTTGGGGGGCTTGGCAGTCAGGAGACTGGACGGGTCAAATACAAACCCCTGGGCCTCAGTAACCACTGTTTCCACTGTGGTAACATCGCCCCATTCCCTGCTGCCACACTGGCACTCAAATGTGGCAAATAATCCCCAGGAAAGGCCCCTGCCGAGGATGAAAGAGGGGCTCGGGGATTCCGTGATGCTCCCCGCAAAGGCCGAGTTAGGGTCCTCACCCTCAGCCTCTGCGAATGCGGCCTGACTGGCACAGACGGTCTTCATCTCAGGTGCCACCAACTCAAGATGCAACCACTGAGATGAGCCCCCGTTTGGTAGGACCGGGGGCCTCATGAGAAGAGGGAGGTTCAGACACAGACACGCACAGGAGGAGACCGGGGGATGGCGGGGGCAGACTGGACTGGTGCCAGGGGGACCGAGGGCTGCCAGCCTCCATCAGGAGCCGGGACAGGCTGGGGGGATTCCCTGGACAGATTTCAGAGGGAGCGCAGCCCTGCCAACACTCCAGGACTCCGGGCCTGCGGAGCTGGGAGAGAATCCTCTCTGTTGTTTTCAGCCACCCAGGTTGTGAGCCCTAGAAAAGGAACACAAACGTAAACGTAAGTGATGGTGATGCTGACGATTGCTGTGGATGCCGGACACGCTGGCGACGCCCCGGGAAGTACCGGCTGGTCTGATTACTTACGATCGTCCCTGGGGACCTGCGGGCTGGCCAGTCGGCTCTCCCCGCTCAGCTCAGAAAGCCTCCCGCAGCCCTCTGCTCTGACATACTGGCCTGGATACCTTCTGTTTCTGGACCTGGACCCTCACTGGCCCAAGACCCTGTTGTGCTAAGACTTCTAGAAGGAATTGCACCGTGAAGACGCGCAGAGATGACAGAGGAGAAGTCTAGCTGAGAGCGGTCGCCGCGTGGATGGACCTGTCGGGTCATAGGTGGAGGAGGCCTGGCCTCTTGCTCCGTAGGTGTGGGGGGAGGGAGCCTACCTGCGGGAACGCCCTCTCCTCCCCCCAGCCTCCCCACCTACTCCTGGTCCTCGCTTCTCCCGGAAACCCCCAGCGCCTGCAAAGCAGGAATGATGAGAACATGAGCTTCCGTTTCTCCATCAGCTGTGCATTTCCCTGTCGGCATCTCCCGGAGCATTTTTTTTTAAATCAATTCCACCTCCCCCCCCCCAAATTGTGCAGAACTCTTGGGGATCACTTCCTTAGGAAACGGGTAGGGAGGGGGCAGTGTGGTCGGCTAGCAAGTCCCACCCGGCCGGCTCCGTCAGGCCTGCCGTCCCCCCCACCCACCAGTAATGAGGTGTCCCTTCTCTCCCTGGTGAGAAAAACTGCAGCGGAGCTGGGTGTCTGCACGCAGCCTGGTTAGAGGGAAAATTACGTTAGAGGGTGGGATTTCAAGAGGTCACCCCCCTGCAAGGCCCGTGTGTGTGAGTGCACGCGCACATGTGTACATAATGCATTCTTAATCACAGGATTATGTAGATGGCTGGTTGCACCTAACAAAGTCAGCTTGTTAGTCAAACGGCTCTTCCTTGGGCTCATCTGCCCTGGATCCAGAGCCTTCATTTCAAGCACCCTCACTAATCAGCTTGCCGGCCGGCTGCTGAGCAGCCCAGTGCATCATTTTAACTAGGACGCTTTGAATTGGGAAAATGAAGCGCCTTCTTGGAGTAATGTTTCTGGTGCTGTAAATTAGGCTGAATTGTCAGTCGCTGCCTGGCCCTTCTCTCTTAATAGCCCTGCCTTTTTGTTCGGGCCGCCTCTGGGATCCAGAGATCATTGGCTTTGCCACCAACGGGACGTCCACCTTCTCTTGCCTCTTCCCAGAGGTGCCATCCAGAAACCGGACACTCGTTCCCTCTTCCTCTCAGAACCCGAGGATCACCTTCTTCCAGAAGCAAAAAGTCTTCTCCAGAGGGATGGGTGGATGGAGGGGGAGCCAAGATTTCGGCCAAGACGCTTTGTCGACACTTGCGAACCTTGTCCTCTCTTGGGAGTTTGAGGAGGCTGCTGGGCCTGGCATCCTGCTCCAAAGATCCGCACTCAGAACTGGTTTCCATGCCTGAGCCGGAAGTAAGGACAGTGAAACCGCAGAGGGGAGAACGACACGGAAACTAGTGTCTCACAGCAGGATCCTGCCAAACGGACCTCACCATCGTTTGGCAGATGAGAGTTGGAGGGGAAAACCTTTTCTCTGTTTCAGGGGGAGGGGAAATTGATCAATTCTAGACCCCAGATTCACTGGGTGATTGATGCCAGCCGGCTCCGCTTCGCCCCACAGCCTGGGGTCCAGCTCCAAAGCCCCCAGGAGAGCCCACTGCCACTGCCCCCGGGGGTCCTCCTGGAACTGAAAGTTTAACTGAGCGACTCCTCCATCGACTCCCCGGCGATGCTACGTGAGCTCCCAAGCCAGTCACAGTTGAACGCTCACCTCATACAGCAGGGGGGCCGCGGTGCTCAGGGGCGATTTGGTGAAAGAGGGCCCAGAAATCCAGAGGCGTGGTTCTCGGGCTGTTTCCCAGGATCGAGGACGGCGGGGCTGGGGTCCCTGGAGTCGCTGCCTTTGCGCCAGTTTGGTGAGGGCGGGGGGTTCTGCTCAGGCTGTCTCGTCACATTCCCAGAGCGGCCCTGGAGGAAAGTGGGGTTGTCCCATTTTGCAGATGAGGAAAACAAAGCCCCAGAGCCGGCAGGACCTGGAACCCCACGCAGCAAGCGTCAGGCAGCGTGGTGGACGCTCTGATTTTGTCTCATGGAAGCAGTGCCCCCGGATGCTAGCCGCTGGGCTGGCTTTCTTTTTTTTTTGGTTTTCAAAATTGGACCTCTGACCTTCCCAGAGCCGGCCACGTGAGCCAGGGGACCATCCAGCCGTCTCAAATGTCCTCCATCCAACTCCACGGCATGTTTTCCCGACCTCCTGCGCTTCAGGAAGAGACGATGGTTGATTTTTCTCTTCATAAACGTTTCCTTTTGAAGCAGGCATTTGCCATGTCAGCCGCCGTGCTTAAGTCTGGAAAGGCTTCATTCTTCAAGGATTCACAGTCACCCTCCTTGAGCTAAACATGTGTGCAGGGAACCAAACGCTGCAGTACCCTGGAAAGACTCATGGCCGCCAGCGGCGACGCACTTATAGAATCAGCCGATCCCAACACCCCTTCCTGTTCAATGCACGTGCCTGGGCTTTAGGGCAATGCTTCCTGCGGGTCCAAAGCCGCCGGGGTCTCCCCCATGCCGTGCAAATGACCGCAGTGCGATGCAAGTCCACCCACATCCGGCAAAGGATGCAGGCTTCCGGGCAGGGCAGGTCATGGGGCTGAGGTTCAAATTCAGCTTGAAACATAGCAAATCGGAGGAGGCAACAACCGAAGAAAAGCAGGGAGGACCATGACAGCAGTTAACACATACAAGGATGCTCGGCTCTGCGAAACAGAATGACTGGAACACCGAAGAATTAAGAGACACCCTTGGGGCACGTCCTGAGAGCCCCATCACTTTGAGAAGATGATCTCCTTGTTCAGGGCTTGGCGAAGGTTTTCTGTAACGGGCTAGACTGTAAACATGTTAAGTTTTGCAGGGACACAGTCTGTCACATACTCTCTTCCCTTTTTTTTTTTTTTTTAAAGCCTTGACAAATGTAAACCATCTCTCAGTGGGGCGGGCGTAGGTCAAGTGGTAGAGCGCGTGCCTAGCATGCATGAGGTCCTGGGTGCAGTCCCCAGTGCCTCCGGGGTAAAACCAGATAAATCAATAAACTGCATTACCTCCCTCCTGCAAAAAAAAAAAAAAAAAAAAAAAAAAAAAAACACAACAAAAAAAAAAACTTAAAAAATCATTCTCAGCTCATGAGTCCGTATAAAAACCGACCACGGGCAGGATTTGGCCCCTGAATCTTGCTGATGGATGAGTCCATAAAAGTCTAATGTGCCCAGAAAGTTATCTGCCAGGCTCTCTTAGTCACCTCCCCGCTGCCGGGCAAAAATGTGAATTAATTGGTTAAATTATAAAAAGTGAATTCTGCGCGGCGGGCGCGGTTGCGCTGCCTAGCGCCACCCACCCAGCACTGACGGCGGGTCGGCCCGCCGGGGGCGTCCCCGGTCGCTGAATCCGCTCGAAGCCGCTTTCTTCAGAGAGAACACGGAGCTCTCCAGCTGCCGACCGCTCCGCGCCCCCCAAATCCTGACATTGCTGTTTCAGGCGACCCGTGTCCGTGTGCTTGCTGCGTATTGTCGTTTTGTTTTGTTTTCTCTGCCTGCCCCGCTGCCGCCAGTAGAGAACAGAGGGTCCCAGGAGGCAGGGTTGGCTCTTGTCCGTCTGGTCGCCTTGTCCCAGGCCCTCGCGGTTACGCTTAACAGCTGCCCTTCTGTCAACAAAGGCTTTGCATCCAGCCCTGACGGGGATCCACACACACCGTCGGATTGCATCTTCACGACAACCTTAATGATTCCCAGGTTCACAGCCCCGAGGAAACTGAGGCTTGGGGAATTTCAGCAACAGCCAGGCAAGAGCAGAGGCAGGACTCAGGCAGTCCCTTCCCGTCTCCTGGGTCTTCAGCCGCCGAGCAGCAGGAGGCATCATGTGGTCTGGCCCTGGAGGTCCACGTCCAAAGCTGGCTAGACGGCCTCCGGGCTGTGCATCCTGGACAAGGCACTTAACCAGCTCGGGGCCTCAGTTTCTCCATCCAGAGACTGGGCATAATAAAACCACCTGCTTCGTGGGTTGGTGGTAGAGATGAAAGGTGTCAGCCACACCTCGGACGTAGGAAGGGCTCCCCACATGTGATCTGTTTTATTATTATTTCTGTTGTTATTGTTATTCTATACATTGAGAGGGGTTGTTTTCTGCTCTCTGGGACCTTTTAGATTAAGCCCACCTTATCCTCAGACCCTCATGAGATTTGCACCCCCAGCGTTGGTTTAGAAGACCAGGCATCTGGTCTTTGAGCTGCAGGTGTGTTTTCTCTTGGTCCTGTTTCCCGGACGAGTAAACTGAGGGTGGGCAGAACTGGTTGGTCTAGCTGAGGTCACAACGCAGCCAAGAGGCAGAGCCAGGTCTGAGTCCAGCCGTGGCCTCTCCGTGGCACCAGCCCGGCTCCCACACACTTTTCCTTCTCTTTTTAAACTGAGGTGTAATTCACATGCCATAAAATGCACCATTTTGGGGGATGAACTGTAGGGTATTTGTTTATTTGTATATGTATTATTTATTCCCTAAATTTTTTACTTTTTCTATTTTTTTATTGAGATAGAGTTGACATACAATATTATATAGCTTTCAGGTGAACAACATAGCGAGTCACAATTTTTGAAGGTTATACTCCATGTATAGTTATTATAAAATATTGGCTGTATTTTCCATGATGTACAGTCTGTCCTTGTGGCTTATTTATTTCAGCCATAGTAGTTTGCACCCCTTCCTCCCCCACCCCTCTCTTGACTCTCCCGCTTCCCTCTCCCCACTGGGAACCACTGCTTTGTTCTCTTTATCTGTGAGTCTGCCGCTGTTTTGTTATATTCATTTATCCGTTTCATTTTTTTTTCAGCGTCTCCATACAAGTGATGGCATACAGTATTTGTCTTTGTCTGACCTATTTCACTTAGCAAAATACCCTCTAGGTCCATCCACGTTGTTGCAAATGGCAGGATTTCATTCATTTTTGAGACTGAGTAATATTCCATTATATATATAATATACACCACATCTCCTTTATCTGTTCATCTGTGGATGGACACTCAGGTGGCTTCCATGTCTTGGCTGTTGTGAACGGTGCTGCTGTGAACACTGGGGTGCATGCATCTTTTCAAATTAGAGTTTTCTTTCTTTTTTTTTTTTTTTTTGGATACACACCCAGAGTGGAATAAAATGCACCATTTTAAAGTCTTTAATTGAGTAGTTTTTAGTACATAACAAGGCTATGCAACCATCACCACTGTCTAATTCCAGAACATTCTCATCACCCTAAAAATAAAACTCACACCCTCCAAGCAGTCACTCAGCATTCCCTCCTCCCCACCCCCTAGCCCCTGACAACCCTCCATCTGCTGACCACTTCTTCTGATTGGCCTGTTCTGGACATTTTATATAAATGGAATCGTACAATGTGTGTCTTGTTGTGCCTGGGTTCTCTCACTCAGCATCTGGTTTCAAGGTTCATCCATGCAGTCGCCGGAATCAAAATGCCATTCCTTCTTTGTGACCGAATAATATTCCACTGTGTGGGTGTAACCCATTTGTGTGCTCGTTTCTCTCCCTGAGAAGCCCCCAGGGAGCCCGTAGTGGGGATGTCACACCCCCTTCTGGGTGAATGACCCATCCCCCAGCTGGTTGGACTTTTCTCCTCTTCGCAGTCAGTTCACCCCAACTCAGCCTTTGTAACACACCAGAAATAACTGCGTCCTCTATTTATTTAAAAATTAAAAATCCAATTTGTGAGAAATAAAGGAAATGACCCAGCCAATTTACACGTCTGAGGGCAAATCAAACAACATGTGTTTTATCTGAAGCCTCGGGCTTCTTTCAATATAGCAATGACAGTGATTTCAAGTACCTGGCTGTGTGGATTCTTTTCAGAAACCAGAGCAGTTCCTGGTTCATGATGGAAGAGGGCAGAGGGAGGGAAAAAAAAAACAGCCAAAGCAGAGAACAAACATTTAATAACATGAAGCGTCCAAGTGACAGTTGTGCTCAGTCGTGCTCTGCGAGGCTCTGAAATGGTTTTGGTGGGCGAGATCTGACGTTAGCGGGAGGCGACGGGAGTTGTGCACCCACGTGTTTTCAGAGGGAGGGCTCCCTACTGTGACTTGAGCGTCTCGTAGCTCAGGGGGCCCGGGAGGGAGGGCAGTCTGCAGCCTGGGCTCTGGAGCCGGGCTACATGGCAGCTAAAGGCAGGTGCACCTGCTCCCGGCCTGCCCTGCACAACATGAGTTCTTCCGGGTCCGACTGGAGTTTCAGGAAACACGCAGTTGTATGCATTTCTGGAGAGGGTGTAGAGAAAAGCAGACCCTCTTACACTGCTGGTGGGAGTCATTTGGTGCAGCCACTGTGGAGAACAGTACGGAGTTTCCTTAAAAACTAAAAATAGAGTTACCATGTGATCCAGCAGTCCCACTCCTGGGCGTGTATCCAGAGAAAACTCCAATTTGAAAAGACACCTGCACCTCAGTGTTCATAGCAGCACTATTTACAACAGCCAAGACATGGAAGCAACCTAAATGTCCATCGACAGATGACTGGACAAAGAGGCTGTGGTGTACATACATATATAATGGAATACTACTCAGTCATAAAAAAAGAATGTAATAATGCCATTTGCAGCAACATGGATGGATCTAGAGATGATCATACTAAGTGAAGAAAGTCAAAGACAAATATCATATGATGTCACTTATATGTGGAATCTAAGAAGTGATACCAATGAACTCATTTACAAAACAAAAACAGACTCACAAACATGGTTATCAAAGGGGAATGGGTGGGGGGAGGAATAAATTAGGAGTTGGGATTTTCAGATACCAGCTAGTGTGTATAAAATAGATAAACAACAAGGTCCTGCTGTAGAGCACAGGGAACTATATTCAATAGCTTGTAATGACCTATAAGGGAAAAGAATATGAAAAGAAATATGTGTTTGTAACCGAATCACCTTGCTGTACACCAGAAACCAACACAACATTGTAAATCAACTAGACTTCAATAAAGGTTTTAAAGACACACTATTATTAACTGTGGGCACCATGCTGTGCATTGTCTGCAGAACGTATCCATCCTATAAATGAACAGCTGTGCCCTCTCACCTGCATCTCCCTTTGTCCCCCAGTCCCCGCCCTGACTAGCACCGGTCTTCTCTCTGCTTCTCTGAGTTCACCTCTTGTCTCTAGATCCCACCTGTAAGTGAGACCCCACAGGAGCTATCTGTGTCTGGCTTGTTTCATTTGGCATAATGTCCTTCAGTTTCGTTCATGTTGTCACAGAATGGCAAGATTTTCTTTTTTTTTTTTTAATGCTGAATAATATTCCATTGTATATATATTATGTAGATGTATATATCACATGATCTTTGTCCGTTCATCTTGCCGACAGACACAGGTTGTTTCCATGTCTCGCCTACTGTGGGTTATAGTGCAGTGAACATGGGGGTGCAGGTGTCTCTTCAAGACAGTGATTTCTCCTTCTGAGGATGTGTTCCCAGAAGTGAGGTTGCCGGATCATGTGGTGGCTCTAATTTTTAACTTTTTGAGGTGCCTGCCTACTGGTTTCCACGGTGGCTTCACCAGTGCACATCCCCACCAGCAGCGCACAAGGGGTCCCCATCCCCCACATCCTCGCCAAGACGTCGTCCTTGACTTTCCGATCGGGTCCACCCGAACAGGTGTGGGGAAATGTCTCTGTAGTTCTGACTTGCATCCCCCTGATGACTAGTGATGCTGACCATCGTTCCCTGTACCTATGGACCATGTGGATGGATGTCTTCTTCGGAAAAATGTCTATTCAGATGCTTTGCCCATTTTTTAAATTGGGCTGTTACGGGGTTTTGTGCGTTTGTTGCTATTGAGTCGTATGAGGGAAGGGCACAGATTTGAGATGTGGAGAAGACAAGCCTGTAGCTGGGGGTCTGCTCTACAGAAATAACATACCAATTAATGAAGTCTAACAGGAGAAGAGAAGCAAGAGGTGGAGAGACGGGGAAATTAATTGCAGCGCGTTTTGAGAACCAGGTTCTAGCGCTGCCCGAAGCCAGAATCGCCCCCTGGGTACTTGAGTTATACAAGGCAGGGGGTCCCCTTGTAGCCGAGACTGACTTGGGCTGGATTTTCGCCACCAGATGAAGTCCCGACAAACACGATACTGTGGTTGAGTGCTTGCTCGCGTCCCGCCATCCACCCCGCCGTGCCGTCCAGCTGTGTGCGCGTGGACTTGTCGCTCTGGCTCTCTGCGTTGTAACCCAGTGACGGGAACGTGCCGGATGCACAGCAAGGGTTCTGTAAGCGGCTGTGAGATCTTCATGGACGGCGGGGATTGGACAGCTTGAAAGAGTGAGAGAAGATATGGTCCAACCCCTTACTCTGTAAAATGAAGAAACAAAGATCCCCAAAGATGAAGAGATGGCATCCAGGTTACGCAGAAAGTTAATGGTGAAGCTCAGGGGAGAACCTGGGAATCCAGACTCCCAGTGCCCACCAAGGACTATTGATCAGGAAGGGGGTTCTTTTATTTTATTTTTATTTTATTGAGTTATAGTCATTTTACAATGTTGTGTCAATTTCCAGTGGAGGGCACAATTTTTCAGTTATACCTGAACATACATGTATTCATTGTCAAATTCTTTTTCACCGTGAGCTACCACAAGATCTTGTATACATTTCCCTGTGCTGTACAGGATAAACTTATTTATCTATTTCTATACATACCTGTCAGTATCTACAAATCTCAATCCCCTAGTCTGTCCCTTCCCACCCCCTCCTGCCTGGCAACCACGAGTTTGTATTCTACGTCTGTGAGTCTGTTTATGGTTTGAATTTATGTTCATTTGTTTTCTTTTCTTTTTTAGAGTCCACATATGAGCGATCGCATATGGTATTTTGCTAGGAAAGGAATTCTTAAACACGGGGACCTTTGTCCCTCTGCTTAGCTGGGTTATCCGGAAGACCAATGCCTTCCTCCTCCACTGGGCGTTTCTATGACTATTAATTTCTGCACTTGAAATTGATCTTGGTCAATGAAAAATATCTGATGTCCCACCAGTCTTAATCTTGATGTAATTCAGGTTAGGGATAGGAAGTGTTAGAGAGAGGAGGGTGTGTGTGTATGAGTGTGTGTGTGCATGCATGCACACGCATGTGTGTGTGTGAAACACTGCAGCAACCATTAGAAAGCTAATCACAATTAATCCCCAAGGGAGTTTGCTGCTTTAATGAAGCCATTAGCCAAAGACCATTCTGAGAAGGAAAATGTAAGACTGAACTCTGAGCGCATTACCTGTAATGAACCTGAAAATGGACTTGGGGAATTTCTGCGGTATTCTTAGCGTCTGTAATAACCAGTGTGCGAGCTGGCTGGATTGCAAGTCCGGCTCCAGGAATCCTGTGAACCCAAGAGGAGACGTGGCAGAGGGTTATTTAACAGCTGGCTGATGGGCACCAACATCAGAGGGAGGCTGGGACTCTCTGGGTAACTGATGACTCTTCCAGCTGCGCTCTTGTTTAATGCAAAAGGTCATTTCTGTGTCAATTGCTTCCCTGGAGGAAGAACTGAGAAAATCTCTTGCCTTGCATCTCTTGCTTTAAAGTGGAGCCACATTTCTGGAGAGGGACTTGGGGGAGAGATTGACCCAAAGGTAAAAGGTGCCGATGGATGTCCCAAAGCCACAGACCCTCCTTCATCTTCATTCGACCGTATAGAAAAGGCTTACAAAACTGCAAGCAGGGAGTGCCTACAGACTCAAAAGAGAAGGCGTTTTCTTCATCACTTTGCAAATCGCAACGTGCATGAGAGATGCGATGCCAAGTCGTCTTGCGGGAAGTCAACGCAGGCAGGATAAACCAAAGTCCCCGGAGTTGTGACGGGATGGGCCACCACGGGGCCGCACAGAACGAAGCCCGGTGGTCTGGTGCCCGGTGCCGAGGTGTAGTGACCGTGGGCGTGTGGGGGTAAAAATTACCCGACTCATTGGTC
The DNA here is from genome assembly GCF_009834535.1 of Camelus ferus. Taxonomy (NCBI): domain Eukaryota; kingdom Metazoa; phylum Chordata; class Mammalia; order Artiodactyla; family Camelidae; genus Camelus; species Camelus ferus. The sequence continues at coordinate 23,114,449 of NC_045727.1, read as the reverse complement.
CTGTGGGGAGTGTCTCTCATTGCTTGTCTGATGGGATGTCATCCATTCTGTGTTCTTCTGATAACACGGTTCTGATTTTTTTTTTCAACACTACCTTTTTCCAGTTGGAATCAGTCTTGGTAGGCATGTCAGTCAAAGTGGCCCCATCCTCCCCGGGGTAAAGGGTAGGGCACCGTGATGAAACCAATGAGACTCTCTCTCCGGAAAATTTAAACCTTAAGCAGAGTCACTTAAGGATGGAGATGGCTGAAGCCACTCACTTCACTTCACCCTAGAGAGGCTGCCTGTCCTTTCTTCTTTCCGACATCATGGAAGCTGTTCTTGGCCCAGCCTTTCCGGAAGCTTCTTTAGCTTTTCCTTTGCTCCCATGAGAAGCCCAGGACGGTATCCCAGTAAGAATCCGTGCGAATTTCCCGCTGCTGCTTTGGCAAGTGAATGCAAATGCACTATAGTGTGGTTCTGGAAGTCAGGAGTCAGAAAGGATCCTTCTGGGGCTACAGTGAAGGTGTCCACATGGCTGTCTTCCTGCTAGAGGCTCTGGGAGTGACTCTGTTCCTTTTCCAGCCTTTTGAGGCCGCCCGCATCTCCTTGGTCGTGACCACATCACTCTGATCTCTGCCTCCATCACCACATCTCCTTCTCTTCATCCAACCCCCATGGGTACCTTTTATAAGAACTCTTATGGTTGACTCAGAATTAAAGATTGGAAGCTCAGGGCTCCCAGACAAAAGGATGCCAAAGCTGAGGCCCGCAGAGTGAGCAGGGGTGAGCCAACTGAAGAAGGGAGAAGGACTGTGTGGTACTTCCAGGGGATTGTGGAGAGATCAGGACGGTCGAAACCAAAATGGCAGACCGAGGCGAGGAAGGAAGGTGAGCGTCGAGGCTGGAGAGGAAAGCAGGAGAGGCATCAGTAAGGGCCTGATCAGCTGTAGGGGATTTGGAATGTTACCCTAAATGGAATCTGTAGCCATTAAATGTTTGTAATCAGGGGACAGACACCGTCTGCAGGGCTGGGGTTTTGAGAACAGGTCATCATCATCTCAAATGCTGCAAAACGCACATCGAATCAGATGAGGACTAAGGTTTACAAGCAGATCGTTGGTGACCTTGGTGAGAGCAGTTTACAAAGGAGGGTGGAGACGGAGGCCAGATGACGTTGGGTCGTGATATGAGTTAGAAGCGAGGAGATGGTTACAGCTCTTCAGTAGAGTAGACATTTCATGTGGGCGGGGAGTTTCACCAGCTGTGTTCTTTGTTGAACCTCTACTCCTCAAAGCAAAACCTTGCATGTAGTTGACCCTTAGCCAGTATGTGCTGAGCAATGAATCAACTACTAAAAAAAAAAAAAACTATGGTTACGTTGGGTTCACCCCAGGTAATCCAGGAGAATCTCTCCATCTCAAGATCCTTCACTTAACCACAAGAGCAAAGTCCCTTTTATCACGTCAGGTAAAAGATACCCTGGAGGGTCTGGAGATGAGAACTTGGGCATCTTAATGGGGAGGTGCCGTATTCCACCTCCCACCGCCCCTTCCTGCTTAAACCCGCCACAGTCCATTTCTGTTGCTTACAACCAAAACTTAACCGTGTGCAACTTTTGTGTGATCTCTGCAATAGAGAAAAAGAATAAATATTTTTTGATTTTGAAAACTAGGAAGACCATCATAAATAAACTGAAAGTCAGTTGTGGAATGTTCTTGGGAAATGGTGAAAGAATGACCCTTTAGCCCAGGTTCCTAAGGTAAGTGCTGGTGTGTCTTGTCTAAACAAGGACAGCTTGGCGCACACCTTTGAAGTTTTCCCAAGTGTCTGAGAGAACCGAACAGCTCCCCTGACCCAGGTGTGTCTGGCTCTTCCGGCAGGACACTGAGATTCTGAACACCGCCATCCTCACAGGGAAGACTGTCGCCATGCCCATCAAGGTGGTCTCTGTGGAGGAGAACGGCGCCGTGACGGATATCTCGGAGTCCGTGGAATGCAAGTCCACGGACGAGGATGTCATCAAAGTAAGTGATTCCTATTCGCCATCTGGATTGAACTGAGGGAAATCCCATCCAACTAAGAAAGTTTAGCCTGGTGAAATAAGAGGTTCTATGGGTTGGTTTATAGACACAACACTTCTGGTGGATTTCCCCAGACTTTGCCATTTCCATCTCTTAATTTAACGGCACACCAACCTAGTTTTCGTCCAGCGTGCACTGGACCATGCGTCAAACCCCAAATACCTACAGTAACCCAGCAGGGGATTTAGGGGGGTGGACTGGTAAATCGGACATGCCCAGTTCTAGGAGGACACCAATAGTCAACTGCTGCCAGGTGCGGCCGCGTGCAACCATGAGTTCAGGATTGCTGTGTCTTCAAGACATGCTGTAAATTCACATCTTATGTAAAAGTCACCTTGTTTTTCAGTGTTGGCAACCAAATATAATTTTTTAAAAAAAAAAAACTGCAGTGGACAAAAAATGAAATGCAGAATCCACCTGCAGCATGGGTCTGGTCCACGGGGCAGCCATTGAAAACACTATTCTATCTGTTGGGCAAATTATGAACCTTGGGCCAAATTCAGCCCGCCACCTGCTTTGTACATAAAGTTCTGTTGGAACGTGAGCACTCAGATCTATTTCCATGTTGTCTGTGGCTGCTTTTGACTGGTTTCCACAGAGACCATACGGCTTGTGAGTCTAAAATAGTCACCGTTTTGCCCTTCCAAGGAAAAGCGTGCCCAGGAAATCCTCGTTCTAGAGGCTACGTGTCTCGAGGGAGGACCCTAATTCCTGGTCTTTCTCACCTTCCCTCAGTACTTGCTTAAAGAATAAGACAGTGAGGGTTCTTACAAGCCAGAAACTAAGCATTGGGGCTTTCTCTATATTTCTTGAAAGCAGTAGACACATATGCAGAAAAAAACTTCAGTATCCCAAAGGAAACATCCAGATAATACTTTTTTCTCCCCTCAAATCGAGTCTGACATAGAGCAAATGGAGACTATTCTCTGACGCTAAAAGCAACACGTGTGAGTGGAGGAGAACCTTGCAGACCACGGATGGGGAGGGCTGGGGCGGGAAGCCCCGCCCCCAGCAGGGACAAGCGGCAGCCCCGCGTTGCCGAGACCATCCCCCGCACGTGGCGCCAGCAGCACACGGCGACGCTCCCACAGTTAACATTGCTATGACCACCTTCCAGTAGGAGGCAGTAAAGAGCCCGTGTTTTAAGTGTTTTAAGGAAGAGATGCTTTGTTTCTCAGTCACCCAGAAGTGATGTAGGGGCTGATGGTCGCCCTGAGACCAGAGTGCTTTCCAGAAGACCCCAGAAGCCCGAGGGAGGGTGGGGCGGGCCGGGGGGCGGGGATAAAGTTCTAAACCGCTCTGTCCAATAGAAATACAACGTGAGCCATGTCTGGAACTTAACTTCTCTAGTGGTCATATTCAAAATACATAAAAAGAAAACACGTGAGTCTGATTTTTAAAGTGCATGTGTTTAACCACTTGTATTAAAAATATTATTTCAGAGGGAGGGTCTAGCTCAGTGGTAGAGTGCGTGCCTAGCATGCACGAGGTCCTGGGTTCCATCCCCAGGACCTCCGTTAACAAATAAACCCAAGTTACCTCCCCCTCAAAACAAACAAGCAAATAAACAAACAAAAGAACAGCCCGAAAAAAGCCTGGAAAAATATTATCATTTCAATATGTAGACATATGAAAGTACCACGTTGAGGGTACCAAGTCTTTCAAACCCAGTGTGGGTTTTACACTCAGAGTGCACCTCGGTTGCAGCCCCACTTCACGGGCTCCAGAGCCACACGTGGCTCGTGTCTGCGGTATTGGGGGGCAAGGCTTTAAGCCCCGAGGCAGGAGTTTGCAACCTCGTGCTCTTAATATCTTGTGCTGGATAGTTGGCTGTTATGGGGGTGTCCTGTGCTTTGGGGGGCGTTTAGAAGCATCCCTGGCTCCACCCCATGTATGCCCGTAGCACTCCGAGTTGTGACCAACAGGAGTGTCTCCAGGCATGACCGAATGTCCCCTCGGGGCAGCGTCACCCCCATGGAGAGCCTGCTCTGAGGGATTTCCCCTCTGATTCTGGCTGGAAAGTAACTTTGGGGGGAGGGGGAGGCAGGAAGCAGTTGGTTTGGGTCTGGAGTCTCCCCTCCCCTCAGCCATAGTCACATCCCAGGTCCTTGTGGATCACTGGCCTTTATTACTGGTCTGCAGTCTCCCTCTGAGGGCCAGGGCCCTTGCTAGGGGTGACCCTCGGAAAGGACGCCCCAGCACTGATGACTCCCCTAGAGGAGTGGGTGTCCGCCTGGTTCCCTGCCAGAGCCCAGAGGCGACTTCGCTCCCGTTGTGTGTGTGACTCTGCGTCGCTGCTCTTAAAACGGATTTGAGGTGGAGCCCGTGATGGATATTTCCAGGAAGGGAATCAGTTTCTTTAGGGAAAGAAATGCCTTCAGACTAAAAATGGCCCCCTGCAATGACTTCCGAGTCGACCCCCCTGGCTGTTGGCAGAACGGTGTGAAGTCTCGAGTCAGCAGAAGCCTGCCCAGTAAGGATGTCCGAGCGGGCGGGTTTGGCATTCGCAAACTGCATCCCTGGTACCCAGACTCAGCCTGCGGTTTGCGGACTGACGCGGTGAACGATGCTCCAAGAGCCAGCGTGGCGCAGCTGGGGATGCCGCGGACGGAAGAAAGGAGAAGGAGCTGGCACATAATGAGTGCTTTTTCAGTCCAGTTGACGTTTATTGCCCACTCCACCTCAAACCGCACCCCAGCAGCAAATACATCTCAGCGTATACAGAGGGATTAAAGTTATGCAAGCCCTATTTCCTACAATAAAATTAAATTTTAAGTAATCCACGACAGAAAGCTGGGATAGCCTTAAATTTTTGAAACCTTAAATAGCACAGCTCTAAGCAGCATATGGATCAGACATTTTAAGAGAAATTGAAAATTATTTTTGAACTGAATGAAACTAAAAATGCAACGTATTAATATTTGTGGAATGTTCTGAAGGTATTTAATAGAAGATAATTTGCAACAGTAAGTCCTACCTTAAAAACGAGAGAGGTCTACCTTGAGAAATTAAAAACGGCAATAAAGCAGAATATGAGCAGGGGAAAAAATAGACGAACGATCAGAGTGGAAATTGAAGGAAAAAGAAAACCAAAAATAGACAAATTAAATCATACCAAATGTTGGGTTTTTTGGGAGATTAATTAAATCCATAATCCAACAAGGATATAAGACATAATTAGAATGTCACGAATGGGAGACATGACATCACTACAAACTCTATCTATATTGAAAGTATTTTAGGAGACTATGATGCAAGTTTTATTCAAATAAGTTTGACAACCTAGTTAGGCCCGCGAGGTCTGGGATTTGGACAGACCCGAGTCCTGTAAGGTACCCTGAGGCTCTGAGATCCTGCCCTACGTGCGGGTTAACAGATCAGCCTGTCGCAGTTTGCTGGCAGGAGACGCGAGACTCCTGGATCAGAGACCGAGGGCTAAGGGGCATCTCCATCTTCCTGCACCTAAGCTCCAGCTCCCACAGGGTCACGCCGGGGTCCGGCGACACCCGCCACATGCAGCAGGCTGGGCTGCAGAGAAGGAGCCCCAGGCTAAGGGACGCCGAGCCTTTTATAACAGGCGATGTGGAGAACTGAATGTCTCCCCACAATTCCTGTGCTGAAGCTCTGACCCCCCCATGTGATGGTATGGGGGTGGGGCCTTGGGGGGGGTTAGGTTTCGATGACGTCTTGAGGGTGATGGGGTTAGAGTTCTCAAAAGAGGAAGGGACGAGAGTTTGTCCTCTCTCTGCCATGTAAGGACACAGCAAGAAGGCGGCCGTCTGAAAGCCAGGAAGGGGCTTTTACCAAAACCTGACCGTGCCGGCGCCTTGAGCTCGGACTTCCCAGCCTCCAGCACCGTGAGAAGGAAGTGTTGTTTAAGCGTGTCCCCCCCGCCCCAATCTGTGGTGTTTGGTTACAGCAGCCTGTGGTGACGTGGACAGGCAGAGAGCCTGCCTCCTCTTCTCCCGGAGACAGACAGTGTCTGTTCCATTGGACCAGAGGCCTGCCGGCCCTTTGCTCCAGGGGGGAGCTCAGCAACTCGCTGCGTGAACGCCCTCGCAAAGATCGCTCAGACAAAGGCCGTCGAGTCTCTGCTGGGAGGATGCAGAGAAACGCCAGACTCTTACGGAGAGTTTCCTCCAGCAAGTTCTTCCTGGCTTGGCCATTTCCCAGCCACGCAGCCTTGGGTCTCCTCCTTAGGGACGTGGGGACCGTCACAGCACCTCGGTCAGAAGGTCACTGTGAGGATGAAGGAGCTTCATTAGCTAAGTGAAGGACTTGGCCTGGAAGCCCACACACGGAAAGGACTTCACTCTGCGTCAGGTAACCCCCCGACGGCCCTGTTAGGTAAGCCAGGGGTCGCAGACTGGACGCCCGCACGTCTGTTTTGTGTGGTAGGAGGCACAGGGTTGCTAAAAAAATTAGAACTGGATGCAGCTTATTTCAAGCATATGATTCAGTGACATTTTAGGAAATTTACTGAGTTGGGTAACCATCGCCATGACCCAGTTCTGGAATATTTCTGTCATCCCATTTACTGTTAATCCCCATTCTGCCCCTCGCCCTGGGCAACCACTAATCTACTTTCCGTCTCTGTAGATGTGCCTTTTTGGGGGGCATTTCGTATAAATGGACTCATACGGTATGTGGTCTCTCATTAAAACAATTCGGTGATCATTTTGTCCATAATCTCTTTTGACACGTGTATGGATAACCACGGAGAGAGGGATCATTTTGTGATTATGGGATCATATCATACAATTTCTTTTAACCACGGACTTTTAAAATGGGCAGATCTACAGACACACACACACGCGTGCACGCTGCAGCAAACCTTTCCAGCCCTCAGGGAGGCAGTGTTAATAACGATGCCTCTCTCCACGCACATATGATCATAAAACACACCCGCATGAAGACATGTGTATGTATTTTTTTAAACACACACAAAGAAGGGTTTTTCTGCCCTAGTTTGTTTTGCAGCTGTCGGGTCACATCACACATTATACACATTTCTGCCCCGTCCCCCCCACCCCTCACCTTGCGGTGCCTCGCGAGCACCCGCACCTGGTGGGCACTTGGAAATGAAGCTAGTCCAGCGTGGGGTGTGTAGGGACCGCAGGTGTGGAGGAGGCTGGTCTGCCACGTGTCCGGTGTTAGGTTAGTAGGAGTCCTAACGTGTGAGTGGAGAGGCCCTTGGACGTTGGCATCTGTGTGTGGATGAACGTTCAAGACACGAAAGAGCGACGGCCCAGAGAAGGGCGAAGATTTGCCCATCGAAAGCCTGGGGACAATACCAGGAGGGCAACGGCGTAACAGGAATGAGCCCTTCCAACAGCCACGGAGCTGTCGCAGAGTAGCTCCTTCACTCGTCCACCCACACTCGGACCTCCTTGAAGTCCACGTGAGCCAGCGGTCGACGACGCGGCCTGGAGTAACATGCTGAGCACGTGGTCCACGAAGCAGTGGTGTCTTAGGTTCAATGACATAACGGTGTTTCCCGCCACCACGTAATGATTTGTTCAACAGAGAATCTGGCCATTTTCTCGGTAGCCATTCCAGTGGTTGAGGGAGCAGACAGAGCAGACAGATAAGCGTATGACAGGTGGTGACGGGGGGGGGGGGGCCCGAGGAGCTGCGGCAGGCGCTGTGCTAGAGCGTGGCCTGGGGGAAAGGGCGACCCTGGACAGGCTGGTCACCAAGGGAATTCCTGACTGCCAAAGCCTGCTTTTGACTGTGTGTCCCTGACGTTCGCAGACAGTACCCTGTCCATCCCCTCATCCGAGCCTGCTGGCACGAGGGCACCCCACCCCGTGCTCCCTGGGTGGCCCCTACCCTGGTCTGCAGCCCTGCGTGGGCTTTCCCAGAAGCTCCTCGAGGCCCCGCCCACGACAGGGTTGCAGAGACTTAAAGCATCATTAACGAAAGCTCGTTTACTGAATTTCCAGTGCAGCCTGTCTGACCCCCAGGGCATGGTTCCAGCTAATGGATCCCAGCGCAGAGCTAAAAATACTGTCTGTGGGCAACCGACAGGGCCCTGCTCCCCCAGTGACCAGAGGAGTCTGTGTTTGCTCCAATACGCGGAGGGCGCCCTCCCACAAGCAACAGTCTTGTTTTCCCCTGTGCTCTGGCTCCCATCGGCACAAAACTTTCTCCCTGCTGAATTTATTATTGACGCCACAAGCTCCGAGTCCTTGACAAAGCTAAGTTCTTTAATAACAGCCTAAAGTTTTTTTTTTTTATTTAACTGAAGCACAGTCAGTTATAATGTGTCCATTTCTGGTGCTCAGCACAGTGTCCCCATCATGCACGTACATACAGATATCCATGTTCATACTCTTTTTCATTAAAGGTTTTACAAGATATTGAATATAGTTCCCTGTGAAATTTGTTTTTTTAATCTGTTTTTATATATAGTGGCTAACATTTGCAAATCTCAAACTCCCAAATTTATCCCTTCCCACCTCCTCCCCCCCCACCCAGTAACCACGAGATGGAAGTGTTTAAAGAGTCCTTGAGATAGATGACCACTGTGAGTGGTACCCGACCCCACCCCACCCAAGCAGGAAGGGAGGCAAACTTTTTTGTTTTTCCCAAGGAAGGGAGAGAGTTCCTCATTTGGGCTTCTCATCTCCAGCAGGCTCTGGAAGAAATGCTGAAAGGTCTTCGTCCACAAGAACCATTTGGTTCTAAGAATGAAAAAGTCAGAGGAGTCCTCGCCATCGGGCTAGGCTGAGGGACGCTGCCCAGCCATGTCCCTTTCTGGGCCGGGGGTCTCCAGCATAAAGCGAGGAAGTTCCTTCCATGACAGTCTCTCCCAGCACCAGAGTTCCCTCCAGCTGGGATGCAAAGCGCAGTTTAAATAGCGTGTGTAAGAGCTTGCCCTCTGCCACAGACAAGTTCTTATTGAAGCCTCAGTTTCATTCACTTGCAAAATAAGTACCAACCTCGTGAGACTGTTGGGAATTTTAACATAACATAACAAAGATGTGAAGCACACAGGACGACGCATTCAGTCATTTCTTTTTACTCAGGTGGTCCTGGAGCAAGGCTTCCTCCCAGGGCTAATGGCGCCCCCACCCCGGGAACATTTGGCAGTGTTTGGAGGCATTTTTGGTTGTCACACTGAGAGCGAGAGGGCGCTACTGGCCACACCGGTGGCTGGTGGCTACCCTGCTGGACGCACAGGTGTGGGACATTTTTCACTATCACAGAGAGTGCTTTGGGAAACAGAGACCCAGAGCCTTCAACTGGTAGGGACTGAGGCAAGCATTCGTTCCTGGGAGAGGCTGATAGGCAGAAATTAATGCCTGAGACTGACCAAGGAAGAGCAGGTTGTTCTGACCCTCTGTCTTAAGCTACCAAGGAGACCATGTCCTAATAAAGGACTTTTCGCAAAAGATAAGACCGTTTATTCACGAGTCAGATTTCACTTGAGCCAAGGGAGGCTCCGCCTGGATTTGCTTGACTAGGAACAGAGGTTTTGAAGCCCCGGGGATCCTGCAGCTGGGAGCAGATGGCCCTTGCACTGGAGAAAAGGTTCTGGGCAGCTCCATGAAGCACAGGGTGCAGAGGTCCAGATTGGAGTCACATATCTGGCTTGCTTTGGGGGAGATTTCAACTGGAAAACAGTTCTCCTCCTGTGTTAGGTTTTTTTTCTCCTGCCAGATAGTAAGGTTTCTGCCCCCTTTGACCCCTCTGTGAAATCCATCTGAGAACCAGGATTTGGTCTCCAGCAGCTCCGTGCGCCAGCCTCCCAGGGCCCCATCATACTTTTATTAAGGACGGGGCAGCAGCTGAGTGACTCCCAAGTGGCTTAATAAGTAGGGGGCGAAACTGTCTTATAAACGAAAAGTCTCGGGCGGCGTAGATTTCAGGCACAGGGGGACGGAGAAATCTGCTTCTCTGCATTGCTGCCTTTGACTCTCTAGACGTGGCCGCTGGAGGCCAGAGGTCCTCCGCTTCCTGGGTTCAAGTCCAGCAGAAATGAGATGCTACTTTCAGCCAGAAATCCTGGGACTTCCTGTCGCTGGACAGTCACGTGGCTCCCTGGGCCACGCCCTGTGGCCCGGGCAGCGCGATGTGTTCTGAGTACAGCCCGCCAGGTAGCTGAGGTCAAGACCTACTGAATGACATGGAATGAGCGTGAAGATATGGGGAGGTTCCCCAGAAAATACTTTGTTTTTTTTTTTAACCATGTGAATGATGTTAGGCGGCAAAAATGACAAATGTCCACTGTATCTGGGCTGGAAATCAGTTCACTTACTCCCGGTTTACTGCGGCTTTTTCCACGACCCTCGACTTCTGAGCTCTCAGAGGGTCACTGTTCACCGTGCGGTGTCAGCTAAATGACGATGGTGCCTTTTGACATGTGCCCCATCTTGACCGCCTTGCTGAGAGGCTGAGGGAGAGAGATGCATGCAGATGGGTCTGGGCTGGCCCAGCGGGATGTGCCCCTTATATCTGAGAGCATGATTTTGGTTAACAGACAGTGTGACTCAAACTGAATTAAGAAAAAGGAGCGGGGGGGGACAAGTTTTTGGCTCCTATATCTGCACGGTAAGCACTTTCAGGAACAGCTGGATCCAGGCGCCAAATGAAGTAATTGATCAGTACTTTATTTGTGGCCCTTTGCCTCTTGGCTCAGTGTCCTCTGTGCTGACTGAACTCGCAGGCAAGTTGTGCTGTTCCACGGTGGCTGCAAGTGACAACAACGCCGTATCTTTATGTGTCGCATTCCAGCAAAAAAAAGCAAGTAACTTTTGTCTAGTCTTGCCTGAAAAACTCCTGAGTTTCCCTCCAGCTGGACCAGCTTTAGTGATGTGTTCACCCCCGAGGATCCCAGTGGCCAGAGAGATGTGAAGCTCTGATTGGCTTAGATCATGGTCACAAGACCCTGCTTTTGAGGCTCGGGGCAGAGTTGCGTTCAGACCTTAGACAGATGGAGGTGGGGAGGGGAGAATCCCCATATGCATCCAAGGCCGAGGCTACCGGAAGAGGACTGGGTGCCTGGAGTGGGGGCTCCTCTCCTCCCAGCCCCTGACTCTTTGCCACCCACCCTGTCCCACGACACACACACACAATGGTCAGTGTGTCAGGAGATGGGCAAGTTGTTCAGCTCAACTGAGATGGTCTTTACACAGCAGATGCTGAATCAGAACATCAAGTCATACATCTTAAATAGAGACACTTTGATAGGTCAGAGATATCTCAGTTAAGGTGTTTTTTAAAATCAAAGAAGGATTTTTTCCTTCAAAAAAGACCACGTTGCTTCTACATGTTCCTTTTAGCAGGATATGCTGAGAGGCTGAAGTCAGGGCTCTGCCCTTCCATGGTTGTTGGGCACAGTTACAGGAGACAAACTTTTCAGAAGAGAAGGAGAGAAATACAGTTTGATAAGGTGTTTGTCTGTTAGTGTCTGGGGACGGCAGGAGGTCACAGAGAGAAAGAAGGCTTGATCACAGACTTCAAGAACTTTCTGTTTTATTCATTGTTATTTTTAATTCAAAAGTGGAAGAACTGAGATGACTTTCCACTGATTAAATTGGCAACAATTTTTTAAATTTTTTATTTTATTTATTTAATCATTATTTTTGAATGGAGGTGTCGGGGATTGAACCCCGGACCTTGTGCATGCTGAGCATATGCTCCACCGCTGAGCTGTGCCCTCCCCCACCAGCCAGTGATATTTTTTAAGGGAGCATTTCTGGAGCTGGACAACTGCTTTCAGATCCAAGTCCAACTCCCACTAGCTGTGTGACCTTGGACAAGTGAGCCAACCTCTCTGTGCCTCAGTGTCCTCCTCCGTAAAATGGTTTGCATGAGGACCAAGGGAGTCAGTACCTATGTACTCTCTGAACAGAATCTGGCAGACAGCAGGCGCTTAATACATGCTAGATCTTCTTATCTTCCTGGGACCTTCTTCCCCTAAATCTCTCAGGCCACCACCTTCCCAATAGGTAGGATCCATTTAAACGTTACCTCCCCTTCCCGTTTTCTTGATTTCCTTTTTCTCCTGGCATTTATTGACCATGGTCACCTCCTTGTCAACTCGTTACCACCTATCCCCACATTTCCAAAACGGAACGTCTCGAGACAAGGTGTGTCTCCCTCCTGTATCACCAGTGCCTGGAAGAAAGGCTTGTTAACCAACAGTAACACAGGAAGTATTTGTGGAAAGAACCCTCGTTCGGTAGATGAGGAAAGGGAGACAGAGCAGTGAGGGCTCGGCCACGACTCCGACCCAAGCCGGGCTCCTGGGCGCACATTCGGAGCCTCCAGTGAGGAAATGTGCCTTCCTCTGGGCCTGACGCCCCGGCGAGGGTCCTGCTGTCCTGTCGGCCCACGTGGGCCAGGCCCCCCCACCCCCCAGACCCGAGCCCAGAGCTGAGAACCACACAGCAGCCCTTTGCATTGTCAGCCGGAGAAGGTGTGATTTATCGCAGCACAGATTTCTGCCCGGATGCTTGGATCCCGTTTGGCCGTCCTCAGCGAGGGGCAAGAAGTCAAGGGGGGGGGGGTGCCCAGACACCATCTCAGAAATACTGCCTTCCGTTCCTTTTCCCTTTTCTTCCCGTCCAGAGATGTCAGAAAAGTGGCTGCCATGCACTTTAGTAACGAAGGAGCTGCTGAAACAGCAGCAGGCCTCCTGCAAACGGAAGATTTTCTCTCCGACAGCTGCAGGGGGAGGGCAGGTTGTGGGTAAGATGCTAGATGAGCCAAAGTTCTGGGGGAGAACAGGAGGCAGAGAAAAGAGAGGGGTCCTCACAGCGCAAAGCTGGAGCCGGGCAGAAGTCCCCACCCCCGGGATGAGAAGCTCTGATGCAGAGAATTCCCGAAACCACTGGCCCTTCCCGGCCCTAGGAGCAGGGCTCTCCCAATCTGGCTCTCCTCCAACACTTCAGTGGCCTCTCCACTGACTAAGGAAGGGAGAAAGAGGACAGGATAGAGGGAGAATGAGTGGGGAGGAGGGACGAAGAAATAGGAAAGCTCCTGAGAGTTACAGGCAGGGCCGCCTTCACCCTCAGCAATTAGCAGAATCTCTCAGTCAGCTCTGCTGCATAACAAGTGACCCCGACATTCCATTGTTTAAAGCGGTAACCAGTTCCTTCTGCTGATGCATTTTCAGGCCGTCTGGTGGTCTGCAGGCTCAGCTCGAGTGGACCCCTTGCTGCAGGCTGGGCTGTGACAGGGTCCAGATGCCTCCTTCCAGGTCTGGGCTGAGAAGCCTCAGCTCTGTGAAGTTCCTCTCGGGGCCGAGCTCACGGCAGCTGGTGGAAACACACCCCACCCCTTCAGCCTGAGCTTGGATGGGGTGGTGCCCCCTTTCTCTGCGTCTCTTTGCCAAAGCTAGTCACGTGGCCACGTCCGTCACGGATGGGCTGTAGAGTCAGGCTGGCCACGGTAGCAAAATAGGGATGGGAATCAAAACCAACAACTCTTTTCACAAAAGGGGAAGGGAGGAGGGGAGGGATCAATTGGGAGTGTGGGATAAACAGATCCACACTACTATGTACAAAATAGATCAACAACAAGGACTTACTGTACAGCACAGGGAACTGCTTTCAATAGCTTATCATGGAGAAGAATCTGAAAAAGTGTATGTATGTATAACTGGATGCACACATGTATATATATAACTGGATCACTATGCTGTGCACCTGAAGCTAACACAACATTGTAGATCAACTATGCTTAAATAAAAAAACAAAATAAAATACAGATTTCCAGGGGGAAATTTTTAAAAATTAAACAAGTAAAAATAATGTTTTTAAAAACCCCAACAACTCATTCAGAGCAGAGCCAGTGAGCATCTTGGTTAAGAGCAGAGCTCTGGGGTTGACTGTTTTAAATTCTGACTGACTGACCACCAGCTGTGTGACCTTGGGCAAGTTACATCACCTCTCTGTGCTTTTGTTTCCTCGTTTGGAATATGTATGCGATTTTAAAAAGATGCAGCCCTGTTCACGGTGAGGTTTCAGTGAAATGATTCGTGTGACCTCTTAGAATGGTTCCTGGTTCACTGCAAGCCCTTGGTAAACATCTGTCGTTGTTACAAAACATGCAATGGGGGAGGGGCAGCCCTGAGTGTCCCCCGAGGGAGGGAGTAAGGAGCCAGGTGCCTGCGCACCTTTTCTCCACCCAGGGCACATGCCGTGGTTGCCTTGGCAACACTCTGCTCTGGGGATGTTGAGACAGTTTCTGGCCATTTAGTTCTCCATTGAGAGACCCTCATGTTGTTTGCACACAAAAAATAATCTTGCAGTCTCCCCAGGGCACACTCCCCAGCCGCCCCTGCAGCCTGCTTGCTCCAGGAGCGCCCAGGCCAGCCCCTGACGGGGCAGGGTTCACGCTCTGCATACTGCCCTTGGGAACGCCGTGCAAAAATAAAAGCTAGGAGCATAATCGCAAAATAAGTAAATAAATGTGGGCGCTCAGCTGTGACAGGGGGTGGGCTGGGGAAGACCAGGGAAAAAGCAGACATGGGAGGGGAGTCAGCCTTTGGCGGGTGTGGGTACCTCTGGGGCTGGCTTTCAGTACCCCCAAGGCCAGCTGCAGCGCCCCCAAACCCTCCAGTCGGATCTTGTGAGGCCAGCAAGGCACCAGGGTGGGAAATGCAGGCGTTTTCATGGGCTCAAGCTGGTAATAGAATTGAATGCAGTGGTTTTTCAGTGCTGGTAACTGATTTGCTGTTTGGTCAAGTGAGACCCACGAGTCATTCATTCATTCATTTTTCAGCATACATTTCTTGAGCACCTGCTACGTGCCAGGTACCATTTTAGGCACTAGGGACACAAATCCTTGTCACCCTAGGAGTTTAGGTTCTTGTGAGGGAGGACAAAACATATAGGTAAAAGGTGTCGTGTAGGAGATGGCAGTAAGAGACAGAGGAAAATAAAGCAAGAAAGAAGGCAAGAGGGCGTGGAATGTTGCGATTTTAAATACAAACGCCTGAGAAAGGATCTCTGAGAACTGACAGCTGAGTAAGGCAGAGTGTCCCAAGCTCGCACCGCTGGCACTCGGGGTCGGCTGGTTCTTTGTTGTGGGGGCTGCCCTGGGCAGTGTAAGGTGTTGAGCTGCACCCCTGGCCTCTGCCGTTAGATGCTGGTTGCCCGTCTTCCAATTATGACAACCATCTCCCCTAGTTCTGACAACCAAAAGGAGCTGCAAAGATTGTCAGATGTCCCCTGGGGGACACAGCCGCCCCTGCTTGAGAACCACTGGATTAAAGACCTCAAGGCCACAAGGAGCGAATCATGCAGACAACTGGGGAGGCATCTTCAGGCAGAGAGAAAGCAAGTGCAAAGGTCCTGTGGCGGGCACATGTCTGGTGTGTTCAAGGACCTGCCAGGGGCAGAGAGGAGACGCCCAGGGAAGGTAACAGGCACATTGGGGGGAGCTCGTCCTCATTCAAGGGTTTTGCTGGAGTTTAAAAGCGTTCTTTGATTCACAAAAAATTTTAAACATTAGTCTCAGATTAAGAAGACTATTAACATAGTCTTTTTAATTAAGAGACTATTAAGGGAGGAGGGAAATAGTTCAGTGGTAGAGCGCATGCTCAGCATGCAGGAGGTCCTGGGTTCAATCCCCAGTACCTCCATGTAAAGAAAAAAAAAAGAAAAAGAAAACGCTAGGGGTCTCCGTGTTGGATGTTCCTGAGCCAGTCACCCTCGGGCTCCCACTGGGCTGCGGCAGCGGGAGGCAGAGACTGGCGAGTGGGGGGAGTCAGGCCGCACGTTTTAGTCCCCGGGCCCCTTGCAGGCTGTGAGCTGGCTGCATCCTCTACCAGGGTGGGCGGGCCTCTCCAGCCGGGACAGCCCCGGCGCCCAAGCTGCGGACAGACCCCAGTCCCTGAAGGGCCCACCTTAAGCTGGTATGACCTCATTTAAACTGATTACACCTGCAAAGACTCTATTTCCAAATCAGGTCCCACTCGGAGGTCGGGGGTGGACAGGCATTTTGGAGGGTGCCGTTCGTCCCGCTGTCCCCGCCTGTCCCTGCTGTGCGTTGCCGTGTCTTGCTGGTTCCCTTGAGCCCTACCCATGCCTTTGTAAAGCACCTCTGGGAAGCCCTCCTCAGGTCTTGGGTCGAGCGTACCCTCGGCTCCGTGCCCAGACTCGGTGTGCTCCCGGCCCTCCAGGTGGGCTCACTGGGGACGGACCAGGAGACGGAGGCCAGGGCAGCTGGAGGAAAGGGTCTGAGTCGGTCCGTGCCCCTCTCTCAGGGCCCCCACTGCCGACAGGAATGGGCATGACCATGACCCTAAGGCTCACGTGGCAGGAAGGACGACTTCCCAGGTCACAATCTCACACTATTACCTGCTAAGACACCATGATTGAAACAATCTGCTCAGACCCTGCACCGGCTGTCGTAAACCTGTTCTAGTCCTCACCCCTCTTCCCCACCTTGGGCAGGCAGCAGCCTCAGTGTGCCTCAGTTTTCTCATCTCAAAAATGGGGTCATGATTGCCATCCAGAGCTCTAGAAAGGACCGAGGGTGAGAAAGATGAGGAAGGCACTCTGCAGATACGAAACAAGGCACCAGGGCAGTGTAAGGGCATTCGATATTCTGTGTTAACAGAGCAGGCACACAAACTCAGGTGTGCAAGGAAATGTAAATCATTTTTTCTGTGTCTGAACTGCATTTCTCTTCGTAACCCCCAGTCTCCTAAGAGGCCAAACCCATACCCAGATTCTGACCTCTGAGCACATGAAGTTTGCCGTGCTAATTAGAGAGCTGAGTAGAGGTGCTGAGTAAGCACTTTGCATTCCGGAGGTGGGATCTGGGGAGTCATCAGCACAGAGACGGTATTTAAAGCATCAGAGCAGGGGGCAGGGCATCGCTCAGCAGTAAGAGTGCGTGCTTAGCACGCACGAGGTCCTGGGTTCAATCCCCAGTGCCTCCATGAAGTAAATAAATAAATAAACCTAATTACCTCTCCCTCCCTGAAAACAACAAATAGTTAATTAATTAAAAATAAAGCATTTGAGCTAAAAGACCACAATAATGAAGGGAATGTATATGGACTGACTGTCTGGGTGCCCCCCTAATTCCTGCGCTGAGATTCTGAACCCCAGTGTGGTGGTGCTAGGAGGTGGGGTTCGGAGCGGGGTGATGAGGTCGTGAGGGCCGAGCTTTCAGGAATGAACTAACGCTCTTGTAAGAGGCTCCAGAGAGCTCCCTCGCGCCTTCCACCAAGTGAGGACACAGGTAGGCGCTGACACCATCCGTGAGCCAGGGAGGGGATCTCACCAGACCCCAGACCTGCTGGCACCTTGATCTTGGACTTCCCAGCCTCGGGAACCGTGAGAAATGAAAGTCTGCTGTTTAAGCCTTCCCGTCTCTAGTACTCTGTGATGGCAGCCCCAGTGGACTAAGACAGGATTTATAAGATGCTACGGACACATAGAAGAAGGGGTAACTGCACTATTTCAAGGAGCGAGTCTCCCACCGTGGTCCCCGGACTGGAGCGTCAGCATCCAGGAACCTGTTAGATGTGCACATGGGGGGGGGGGGGGCCAGCCCAGACCTGCTCAATCTGGGACTTGAGGGGCAAGCCCAACAGTCTGGGAACTCTTGGCAAGCCCTCCCTGATGCTCGTTCAAGTTTGAGAGCCCATGTCTTGGGCAAAGGCTCCAACAAAAGTTGCATTGGATGTCGATGGCTGACCAGCCTATGCTTCGGCTTTCCCCGGAGAAAGTGGGTCCCCTGCTTCTGCTCTGGGAGGGAAGTGACGTCCTCAGGAAGTTGCCAAGGCCTGAGTGACAACAGAAGACGTCAACTGACCCTGTGCCGTTCAACCAGAATCCACATGACACCCCCCCCCAGCGCCCCCCCATCCGGATTCTTGAGCGCGGACATCCGTGGCTGATTCAGTGGCCACCAGGCGTTCAGAGGGGATAATTTAAATGTCAGAGTGAGCAGGGGCCAGCGGGCAGCTTTCTCCATGGGCAACCCACCCACTAGGAGAGAGGGAAAAAGAAAAAAAAAAAAAGAAAAGGAAAGAAAAAGAAAAAGATTCCCGGAAATGAAGCCCACAGACTGAAAAGATTCTGGGATGGTTTTCAGTTCCCGGCTTGCAGACGAGCCGGCTCATTTTGTGATGCCGTGGTTCCCACTGCCGGCCACTTAGGAGATGATTAATGCATCCTGAGACTTCCGCAGACATTTATGGCACCTTCTGGAATAACAGTGACAATGACTCTATCATGCACCGCGGCTTCCTACCCTCGGCGTTCCTCTTAATTATTTATATATTCTGGAGCGGCCAGGTTCCCTCCCACCAGAGCTCAGAAAGGTAATAAACGAGGAAAGTCAATGGTCTGTAAATTAAAACATTGATTAAAGAAGCGATCACTGCTATGACTCTGGCTGGGCTATTATGCTGTTGCCGGCCCAGATCCAGGACAGTGTTTACATGCTAATGACAAGTCTGGGACGGCGACTAAAATTGGTTTCCACCTTTAATCAGTATGTAAACATTTTTAAACCACTCTTGACCATAAGCGAGGGGACCCATCCATGTCTCCCCCTCCCCACTGCTCCCTGCCACTGTCCCCAGCAGATGGAGGGAATTCTCTCAGCCCAGCCCTCGCCAGCTGCCCCTCCGAACAGAAGTGTGCGTGGAAGATGGAAATTGGGCCCAGAGTAGCCATCCGCAGTTTCTGGAAGCTGGGGGAAGAGAGGGCGATCGCAGGAGTTCACTGCTCAGCATCAGATGCTATTTAACCGGGGCCATGGACCCCCTGAAGGAGATGCCGCTCCTTCCGGCGTGTGCAGCCTGGACAGGAGACAGATTCACGAACTGGCTGTTACAGCTTCGTATGGAAAGTGCTATGGGAAGAGTGCGACTTCATTAGCTCTGAGATGTGACACGGAACTGAATGTATTTGCATTTCCACAGCAAGACTTCGCTTTCTATGTATTCTCAACGGAGTTGGTGACCCCTAAACGGTTAGGAAACACTGCTCTAGAGCTTTCTGGAAGTTTTCAAATTAACTTCTTTTGTTTCCACTGCTCTTGGCTCCATCTTATCTCAGTCTCTCATACCTCCTCTCACCCCAAGATCTTTGGTTGTCTTGAAGCAAGAATTCCCATGAAGAAAGGGCTCTGTCCATCCAACCATCCACCCATCCATCTATTCCATCCACTCATTTACCCATCCATCCATTCAATTCATCCATCCATTCATGCATCCATTCATTCATGTACCCATTCATTCATCTACCCACCCATCCACTCACCCATCCATCCATTCATCTATCCATCCATGCATGCATGCATCCATCCATTCATTCAAGTACCCATTCATTCATGCATCTGTTCATCTACCCACCCATCCACTCACCCATCCGTCCATTCATCATCCATCCATCCATTCAGTTCATCCATCCTTCCATCCCTCCCTCCATCCATCCATCCATTCAGTATCCACTTTGCCGAGCTCCTGCTTCATGAGCAGCTGGTATGATGAACCAAGAGATCCGAGAAGAAAAAGATGTACTCGTTGCCTTCAGGGATTTCACAGCTTCGTGGTTGATGGTGGACACATGGGGCCAGTGTAAGTTACATCCCTTAAACTTGACTATGCAAGATGGGTCATGTTGTTTCTCTAGAATCCAACTTGATTTCTCTTTCAGTTTGCAATTCATTATGGTGGCAGAACAGGATCCCAGTCTAATTTCTAGGAGACTTAATTGCTGTCAAGGTGGTTGGGGCAGGGGCTTCTAGTCTTCAAGTTTCTGTTCACAGCTCCTAGGGGACACCTATTATCAGTCGGAGTCCACGTGGGTCACCTCTGATGTGGTTCCCCACCCCCTGCGCCCGCCATGCCTGCCCAGGCACCCTCCAGCTGTTCTGTGCCGCGTGACAATGTCCATGAAGCTGTGAACAGATTCATCTCCCCAAGGGCTTAGACTTTGGAACATGAAATCTAGATGCTTGCAGACTTTTATTTTTATTTTCTTCGTTTTTGTGTTTTGTTTTGCTTTGTGCTCTGTCTTGTCTCTTTCCCGAGGCTACGCTCTGCTAGAACTAGGAAAAGTGAAGGGAGGAAGACGGGGGAAGGAAACACAGGTTGTTCATCACCAGTGCAGGGCTGCCATTCACAGGATGAACGGTAACAGTGCAAATGCATACACAGTTCTAAGCGGTTGCGGAGGTGCCCGGCCAGATCGGGCAAACAGGGAGGGAAGATGTTCCCAGGAAAAGGGAACCACATGTGCAGAGGCCTGGGTGTGGAAGAGAACCACTGGGGCGGCGTGCGATTGGAGCCGAGCTGGTAGGCACCGGGAGGGCCACGATGGAGAGGAAGGCGGTACAGACTCTGGGAGGCTGGACGGGGCGGGGCCTGCGTGTGGCTCGTTTCCTGCAGGACAGACCCCTCTGACGCCCACGTCGCGTTCCCTGGGTCCGCCCACGGCTCAGGCCCAGCTCCAAGTGCAGGCTCGAGTTCGCTTGGTGAGCTTGCACAAGCCCCACCTCAGGCTGCTTCTGCTGTCTATCCAGGGCCTGTGTCCCAGCCTGGAAATGCGGGGAGTTCCCACGCAGGGCAGGCCTCACCCAGCGAGAGGCAGGAGAGGAGCAGGGTCGATGATACTTCTGCCTCTTATCCGGCAGGTGGACAGTTCTGTAGGCTTTTCATGGGGCCCCAGAAAAGTGGAGCCCAGTAGTCATAGCAGCAAAAGGAAACAATTTGCCTTTCTGCTGCGTTTGCCTGTTTCTCTGACTCCCTCAGGCTGCTCCCGGGTCCCCGCTCCCCCAGGTCACCTCCCAGGTAAACCAACTGCACTAAATCCTTGTCTCAGGCTCTGCAGTGGGAACCTACATTAAGCGTGCAGGCTTTGCACCCAAAAAAGGGCGAATGGCAGACAGGCGGTCACAGGGGCCTCGTGAACGTCTCCTCTGTCCTCTCTCTGTCTTGGCAGGTGTCCGACCGCTGTGACTACGTCTTTGTCAACGGCAAGGAGATGAAAGGCAGGGTGGGCGTGGCGGTGAACTTCACGTACCAGCACCTGAGCGCCCCCCTGCACGTCACCGTGTGGGTGCCCCGACTGCCCCTGCAGATTGAGGTCTCGGACACAGAGCTGAGCCAGATTAAAGGCTGGAGGGTCCCCATCGTGGCCAGTAAGAGGTGAGCCATCAGAGCCACGAAAGTGACGGCTGTGGAATCTGACCTTGACGCTCAAGGAGCCAGTGCTGGGCCGGCCCCTGGTAGGTGCTGCTGTCACCAGGACCATGACAGGATGCAACGTGTACGTGCCGGCAGCCTGACAGCCCCTCTCTGCCGAAACCAAGGGTCAGGATAACCCAGCCAGGCAGGAAGCCTGCGGGGTGGCCAGGTCGGCATCAGACCCAGTCCTCTGCGCCCTCCCCTGGGCTTCTAGAAGGCTGTCTCCTGAAAGGGTTTCCCCCGCCGCGAAGTCGTGGAGGTAACATGGTGGTCTAGCTCCCCCCGACCCCAGGGAGCTGAGTTTGGGTTTATTTTCTCTAAGCAAAACAGAGATTCCTTTTTCTGTGCTGGATGAATCTCTGTAAGCTTGAAAATCTCTGTGCAGATTAAATTATTGGATAAAATGTAATTGCATTTATACTGGACCATGGGGTTGCTTTTTGCTCTTAAACCAAAAAAAAAAAAAAGGCTTTGATTTACTCTGTGACTCTGGATTGTCACACATAGGAGCTTGGGGTCTGATTTTCCCAGCTCTGTGGCCCCCAGTTTAGTTAAATAAGAGTTGCTGCCAAGTTCCCGGCTTCCTGCCCGGACGCCTCCGTCTTAAACCATCAGGACGATTTTCCTGACCGTCCCCCAGGCACCAGGGGCTCGATGTTTAAGGGGTGACTAGAGTCCATCTCCAGAAGAATAAATGGGACGGTGAAGCGGTGAAGCCCTTTCTGCAGGGCGAACGTGAAGGGATTTGGCCGCAGTGGGGAAGACTGCCATGAATCCAGCCAGTGCTTTATAGACCACTTAGTGGCCAGCATATGGGGTTTTCCCATGTCCCTGAGGAGGGCACACCTGGCCCTGGCCGGCTTCAATCCAAGCTCCGCTGCTTCGTAGCTTTGAGAGTTTGGGCAAACTCCCCAACCCCTCTGCCTCAGTTTCCTCGTCTGGACATGAGAAGAATTACAGCTTCGCCTCACGGCGCTATGAGATTAAAAGGGTCCATCCCCACAGAGTGCAGAGTGGGACACCTCACAAGCATTGTACAGCTCTGTCCAATAGAACTTTCTGCAGTGGTGGAATGTTCTAGAACCACGTTGTCCAACATGGTCGCCACTCGCACACGTGGTTAGGGACCCTCAGGGTGTAGCCTGTGCGACGGAGACCTTTAACGTTCTGATTTATTGACTTTTTTCTACTTAAATTAAAGTGGAAATAGCCACATGTGGTTCTCAGCAACTCAGTGGACAGTGTGGACTTCGGAAATGTTGAGGGGTGTTTAGCTCTCGTGCTTCTCGTGGTGGAGCAGGTACCCCCGTGTGGCCCTGGGTCTGGGGTGCTGCCCCTCGGAGGCTGAGGTGGGGCGCTGCCTTGTGACTGGGCAGTATCTGGGAGTCCATCCCCTGGTCTGAGAGCCCCCTCTTTCCCACCAGGCCCACGCGGGACAGCGAGGACGAAGACGAGGGGGAGCAGCGGGGCCGGGGCTGCGCCCTCCAGTACCAGCGCGCCACCGTGCGGGTCCTCACCCAGTTCGTGTCTGAGGGCGCCGGCCCGTGGGGCCAGCCGAGCCACCTGCTCAGTCCCGACTGGCAGTTCGACATCACCCACCTGGTCGCGGACTTCATGACGCTGGCGGAGCCCCACGTGGCCACGCTCCAGGACAGCAGGATCCTGATCGGGCGGGAGGTTGGGATGACGACCATCCAGGTAGGAGGCCGGAGCCGGGAAACCCCGCCCGCCCGTCACCGAGCGCGGTGCCCGGCCCTGGGGTGGGGGCTGGCGAGACGGGCGGGTCCTCGGGGCCAGTTCCTTGTCCTTGTGATGGCATCTGGGGACACCGGGATGTGAATGTGGACTCGCCCTCTGAGCCCCAGCCTCCCTCCAGATAGATTGGGAAGGTGGTGGCTGCAGCCCTCAGCACCCCAAATGACCCCCGTCTCCCCCAGCTGCTGCTTCCGCTGTTCGCACCACCCCCACCCGCCCCATCCTGCCTCCGAACCTCCACTCCCGGTGCACACGGCTCTGCGCCGCCGCCACCCTCCCAGGAAGAACCCTCCCTGCTCTCTGCGCTGCTCCCGCCAGTGGCCCAGGAAAATGCACCCCTTCTCCCTTCCCTGCCTTCCTTCCTGAGGTCCGTCTGTCATCCTGCCCTGTATCCACTCAACCAGCTCCCTTCAAAATCCTACTGCCTCTTTTTCTCAAGGGAACGTGTAGGACGGTAGGAATTTCGGACAGACAGCAAGGCTTGGAGGGGCCTTTTATTCAGCCCGTCCAGTCCCACCATACTGACTCCACCTTTGGGAGTGTCCTCCTGGGTCCTTACACAACGATGACTGATACACTTTACCATCTCACCTGGACACCTCGCAGCCAACGTCTGGTTTCTGAGATGAGGCGGAGAGTAACGTTGGCAGAGGATACGTTCTGCTGGGGGCCGGAGGGGGGAGCAGACTGTTCATAATTCAGTTCTCCTCAGCCGGTTCCGTAATTCACTCAGAATGTGACTCAGGCTGCACAAAGTCAGTCTGCGTGCGAACCCTCACGCGTCCCGTGAACAGGACTGCTGCGTACGGTTAACCAGGTTGTGCAGTAGACAAGGGTGCTCAGCTAAATGTGGAGGGTCATTTCCTTTCAAAGACAGCATGGGTTTGAATCTTTAATTTTCCAAGAAAGAGAGAGCTGACGTGTCCTGGGGGAGAGGGGAGTTTGTCTGAGTCTCACAGGGGCGCCGTGCGGGCTGGTGTACGCGGTGAAGTAGGTGTGTGGCTCCTTCATGCTGTGCTCTGGACCCCGTCTGGAGTGTAGCAAGCATTGCCGGGGAAGGTCCCAACACCTGGAAGCAGGTGTGACGGATCCGTCTCGTGTCCTGCCGACCCTGCAGGTGTTGTCCCCGCTGTCTGACTCCATCCTGGCCGAGAAGACGGTGACCGTGCTGGATGACAGGGTATCGGTGACAGAGCTGGCCGTCCAGCTCGTGGCCGGGCTGTCCGTCACCCTCCACCCCGGCGTGGAGAACAGCAAGGCCGTCACGGCGGTGGCCACCGCGGAGGAGCTGCTGAGGGCCCCCAGACAGGTAGGGGCCCGGATGCCGGAGTTTCGAGGGGAGGCAGGCGGGTTGCGGTGCCTGGTTCAGCAAAAAGGGCCAGAGGTGGGAGGGACGGGGCAGGGTACCCACGTTCCAGAGCAGAGCGGTGCAGGCTGTGTAAAACCCACGTGGCCGCGTGGTCCCAGCAGTGGGGTTTGTGCTGAGCCGGACAAATGGTCCCCAGAGCACAGGGGTGGGTAAATCATCCGCATAACAAATTGTCACAAACCCAGCAGCTTAAAACAACATCCCGAATTCGCCCGTGACTCTGTGGGGTCGGGGGGCCCAGGTGCGCTCAGCTGGCCTCCGGAGCATCAGCCGGCCAGGCATGTCCTCGGGATGCTCAGGGGAGGAATCGGCTTCCACGCTCCCTCGCGTGGTTGGCGGAATCCAGCTCCGTGCAGTTGAAGGCCGAGGGGTCCGCGTCCCCGCCAGCTGCTGGCCGGGAGCCTCTCTCAGCCCCCTTCTCACTCCCCGCACCCGCCATCACCTTCGGAACCAGCCGCGATGCGTGGCATCCTTGTCACGCTTTCAGCCTCTGACGTCGCCTCTGCCACCAGCCAGAGAAGCTTCTCTTCTTCCAAAGGGTCCCAGGACCACAGCAGGTTGACCCAGGTCACCCCGGCAGACCTCCCTAACTGCAGGTCAGCTGTGCGTGCACATAACATAACACATAACCACGGGAGGGCTCGCTCGTGCCCCCAGGTTCCAAGGATCGGGGTGGACGGCTCTAGGAATTCTCCGCTTGCTACCTGGCTCTGTCCCAGAGCATCAGCAGCAGAGACCTGGAGTGCATCCCCGTACACCCAGCGCTCAGCGCTGGCTCCTCTGCTCACCCCTCCTCGGGGCAAGAGGAGAGTGGGGAGACACAGCAGGAAGCAGGAAGCCGTTTGCTGAGAACGGGCAATTAATTCGGGGACGACCCGCATCACCACCTCCCTGGCGCGGGGCGAGGCCGCCAGTCCCCACCCGGCGCCACCCGTTTGTCTTCATCGGCGGGTGGGGATGGCAGGGCCCCTGCACTGCCTCGAGGGGGAGTTTATGGGTGGAGTTCATTCAATCTGCAGACAGGACCCTTGAGAGAACAGAGCTCTGAATCACCCCTGGACATGCTGTTACGTTAAGTATTTCGGAACATCTCATCTCTGGGGAGATCGTTGGCTTCCCCGGAGAAAACCCTGTGCTCCAGCCTCACTGCGACGAGCGAGTGGAAGGGCTCCGTGTCAGTCACACGGCGCGGCTGGGCGGACGGACGCCAACAGGCCCGCGGCGCCTGGGGGCCTTCTTCGGGTTGTCTGCCACCCGGGGGGCTTGTTTCGTGTTAAGTCCGTTCTCCATCTAGAGTTTGTGAAGGAAAATTATCTCAAGGGGCAAAGTCAACCAAGACACACGTCAGCGGTGTTTTGCATCTCAGCCCTCGGCGTGTGGAGGGCTCGACCTTGGGGGAGCTTCTGGGCTCCTCCCTGAGCCAGGCTACCCCCCCGCAGAACGAGTGTGCACCTCGCACGTGGGTGTGGAGAGTAAATGAGCTGCTAGCGGAGACCACCTAGGACAGTGGCTGGAACTCAGGAAGCACCGGGCGCATCTTAGCCGCCACCGTCGCTGTGGCCAGTGGGATAAAGGGGCACCGGAGACGGCCACGCCGCGTTCCTAGACCCTGTGGAGACATCACCTCATGTGTCCAAAGGGACTTCGCAGATGTGACTAAGGCTCCTGGGCTGGAGGGAGCACCGTGGGTTAGCAGAGGATGCAGCAGGCTGAACTCGGTGTCGCCGCAAGGATCTTGGAAGAGGGAGTGTGGGCGTCAGAGTGCGGTCATCCATGCACACGCGCCGGTGACGTCTTCGTTAGGACATTCAGGGGAGCCTCAGCTCACTCAGGGCTTTTTGTGGGGTGTTGTCCCCTGGGGAGGATTAGGTTGGAGCTGGCGTTGCCTGGATATACGTGTCCTCACTACAATTAAGGTGATTTTCTGGTCATGACCTAGAACCTGAGTGAGTTTTCTCCCAGATTCATTGGCCACCAGGTCTGGATTTTGAGTCCTGCCCTTGAGTCTTTGGGTTCTGTTCTAGGAGGGGACAGGGGACAGGCTCCTAAGAGAAGGGGCAATTCCTCCCTCCCGCCTCCCCCGTGGATTTCTAACTGCACCTTCTCCCCGCAGGAGGCCGTGGTCAGCACGTGGCTCCGGTTCAGCGACGGCTCGGTGACACCTCTGGACATCTATGACACCAAGGACTTCACCCTGACGGCCACCTCCCTGGATGAGGCCGTGGTGTCCGTCCCCCAGTCCCGCTCGCCCCGGTGGCCTGTGGTGATGGCCGAGGGGGAAGGCCAGGGGCCTCTGGTCCGGGTGGACATGACCATCGCCGAGGCCTGCCAGAAATCCAAACGCAAGAGCGTCCTGGCCGTGGGCATCGGCAGCATCAGGGTCAAGTTTGGCCAGAACGACGCCGACTCTAGCCCCGGAGGGGACTACGACGAGGCTGAAGTCAAGAACCACGCCAGCGACCGGCGGCCGAAGGGCCAGGACGGGCACGTCCACGGCAGCTCCTCGGCGGAGCGCGAGGAGGGGGCCGCCCGGAGAGGCGGCACCACGGCCAAGTCGCTGCTGGACAACAGAGTGGTCAAGAACAGCCGGCTGGACGGCGGCGGGCTGGCGGGCGAGGGCCAGCTGCAGAACATCCCCATCGACTTCGCCAACTTCCCGGCGCAGGTGGACCTGCCCGAGGCGGGCGGCAGGCCGGGGACCGGCGACCTGGTGCAGACGCCCCGCGGCCTGAGCGACCTGGAGATCGGCATGTATGCCCTCCTGGGGGTCTTCTGCCTGGCCATCCTCGTCTTCCTGGTCAACTGTGCCGCCTTCGCGCTCAAGTACAGGCACAAGCAGGTGCCCCTGGAAGGCCAGGCGTCCGTGACCCACTCGCACGACTGGGTGTGGCTGGGCAACGAGGCCGAGCTCCTGGAGAATGTGGGCGAGGGGTCCCCGCCGCCCGACGAGCACACGACCATCATAGACCGCGGGCCGGGGGGCTTCCAGGAGAGCAACCGCCTGCTTCTCAACGGAGCCTCCCAAACGCCCGCGCGAAGCCGGGTGCCCAGGCCGGCCGGCGCCGGGGGCACGCGGGGCGGGGACCCGAAGCACGAGCCCCTGCACTCGCCCACCTCCAAGAGGAAGAAAGTGAAGTTCACCACCTTCACCACCATCCCCGCCGACGACGGCTGCCCCACCGTCAACTCCATCCTCGGCGGGAACGAGGAGGGCATCAAGTGGGTGTGCCCGGACGCGGGCGTGGGCGCCCCCAGGGAGCTCAGGGACTGCCTGGAGCAGCTCAAGGACAAAGCGTAGGCCGCTCTGGCCGGAGGGCAGCTCCCGGGTGCCCTCCTTCAGTTCCGAGAATCAGGCGGGGCAGGAAGAGGCCCCGGTGGGTCTGAACGGGGAGTGAATGCCTGGGCCTTGTTGGAGGCCGCTCGGGAGTTTGGAAGCCGGGAAGGGGCATTTTTGTAATCAAAGGTTTTCCTAGCAGCTGGCCATGACAGACTTTCTCAAGTCAGTGGAATAAACGGAGGACGGAGCTGATGGAGACGTTCGGCCTGCGGCGAGGCCAAATTAGGAAGGGGATTTTGTGAGTCAAACTATAACCCAGACAAGCTACCAAAAATTATTTGTTAAAAAAAAAATGCAAAAAGACAAATAAAAAGAGACGGAAGTAATCACCTGTTTATATTTCTAATAAAGGAGCAGAATATAAAACCAGGGCCTGCTAAGAGACATTGTCTGTGTTAATTCAGTATTCTTTTCATGAGGACGGCCTTTGACTGTCACCCTGGGGTGGGGAGGAAATGTCTGAACATCGGCTGCCTCTCGGCACAGACCCGAGGATTTTCACCTCTTTTTCTTTTCTTTTTCCACATTTTCTTTTTTTCCCTTTTGTGTTCTAGCCTTCCATTTGGTTTATATTTAATTTTTATTTGAGGATCAAATGGTATATTTTCCTAAATTAAACAAAGTCTATTCCTGTACGTTAGATGAGTTCTGAGAAGCGATCTGAATGAATCCATCATCAAAGTAGTACGTTTGATGTTTTTCCGTTTTCCCTCCAGTTCTGTTGCCATTTGCTGGGTTTTCTGCAATCAGCGGGGGCCCTCAGAGCCCTTCAGGGTGGGAGGGAAACTGCCTTCACGCACCACCACCACACCCACCACAGGGCCCAAGCCGGTGCGGGCACATTGGCAGAGGGCATTCGAGTGGGGCCCAGCCGGCAGCACAGAGCCCGGCCGGGGCCCCCGACCCCTCGTCAGCTCCATCACTGGCGTTGAGGGGAGGCCTTTACACGGAGGAAGACGAAATCAATCCACAAGAGAGAACTCATACCCAAGAGTAACCAGCACCAGGCTCGCCGGGTAGAGCTGCCCCGAGACGCGCTGACGGTGAGAAATGAATAAGGATTAGAAAAGAAAAGAAAAGAAAAGAAAAGAGAAAAGAAAAGAAAAGCCGCCGGAGGGTTTTCAGCCGTCCTTCTCGCTTTGCTGGGCGGGCTGCACCAGTGTTAACGGAAAAGACAAAAATCTGTGTTCGATTGTCCATCAACGGCGTCTCTTAAGAGCCTGATCCTGCAGCAGCGCGATGCAAAAGGCGTTCATCCAAAGTGACGTGTGTGCGGCAGAGGAGACCACCGGGTGGGGACGTGAACCCCTTTGCGGCTGCCAGACTCCGCTCTGCCTGCCGCTGCTGGAGAGGAAGACGCCTGGCCTGGCCTGGCAGCCAGGTGATGCGCTCAGCTTTGATCTTTTTATTTACTCCAATCGGTCGCTGAGAAAGGATCCTTGAAGCCTCATAGCCTTAGCTGGACCTTTTAAGAGGCTATTTCCAGCCAATATGGCAGACCGGGGTCGGCGGGGGAAGGAGCTGTTTATGCACACCTGGGGTGCCAGTCGCCGTTAAAGCACGTCCCATGGGTTGGCGAGTCAGCATCTTGCGGGCTGCCTCTTATTTCACTGAACTCCTGTGTCTTCTCTCCACCCCGTGGGCCGCTGGTTAAAGAGACCAAGCTGGGCTAGAAGGGAAGCGGCGCCCCTGCTCTCGGCTTCTCGGCTGATCCAGAGTAGTTCCTAACGAGGAAGGCTTCCGTCACACAGCTGCACTGCTGTCAGACCCCGGAACACGTTGGGCGGGTGGTCAAGGATGTCCCCTCTCCGTCCCAGCTGAGCGCCAGTGCCGCCCCGCCCACCAAGCCCGCCTGCCCTTGGAGTGGGAGCCTGGCTCCCCACCAGATGGGGCTGCAGGTCTCTGACCTCCGATTTACTCCCCAGGATGGGTGTCAGCTCCGTGCTGCAAATAAGGTCACGGGTGAGATGAGCGCGTGCCAGGAACTGCCTTCTGACCGTGCTGTGAGCCTGTAAGGCTGGGAGGCGGACACCACAATGGCCAGACTGTGTGTCCAGACAGACCGTCTGTAATTCTCCCTTCCTGTTGACGTGATCAAATAGAACAAGGGTAGATTGTCTCATGGATGCTGGCCCAATGATTTCGTTTTGCATGCATTTATTGAGCACCTGCTGTGTGCCTGGCCCTGGGCAACCCACAAAGGGTGGAGTAATTAATAAGACCTCAAGGCGCTGGCAGCCAGAGGGCGGAGGCAGAGGAGAATCGCCAGTAAGAGCACAAAACGGCGGGCGGGGGGAGGGGGTGGCGGCGGAGGGGGCAGGGTCCCATCTCCTTGTGCACAGTCACCCGTGTCCTCCAGCCAGACTTCAGCCTCTTGGAACACAAGGCTCAGAAAAAAGAAACTGTTCTCGCTCAGATATGAATCGATCTTAGTTAACGTTACAGTTGACCCTCGAACAACACTGGGGTCAGAGGGTCGACCCTCCCTGCAATGGAGAACCCTACTGTCACTTACAGCCCACTCTCCGTATTCGCTGTCCCGTATCCATGGTTTCATATTCGTGTTCCGTATCCGTGGTTCCGTATGCGGATTCAACCCACAGAGGACCTCGTAGCACTGCAGTATTCACTACCAAAAAAAATCCGCCCATAATTGGATCCTTGCATCTCAAACCCATGTTGTCGGAGGGTTGACTGCAATATTTATCAGCATTAATCTTTATTGTTATCAACAATAACTTATTGACATTATTTTATTAATATTAACAATAGCTACGCAATAATAAGGAGACTCCGTTTAACGAGTCTGGGCCAGACCTGGTGTGAAACATCCTTTGTTCACTCACAGCAGCCCCCCTGAGAAAGGCATGTTACCCCAAATTGCAGATGAGGAAACAGGCTCAGAGCATCCTTCTCAAGGTCTAGACGAGGAGCTAGCAGAGCAGAGACTCAAACCCAAGCCTGTGGTCTTGGTGACGGCCCTGAGACGAACTTTACATGTATTTTCTTCTGTTAAAATGCAATGAAACTGACAAAGAAGCAGTTCTAGCTTCGTGCACAAAATCTGGCAAACGACGGAAAGTAGAAATAAAGTGGGGGAAAAAGCCTCTAGTCCCGTCTCCCAAAAGTAAAAATTAATTCATCTTACTCTTCACTGGTTTTTGTTTTTTTTGAAATGGTGCACATCAGTTTGCACGGTCATATTCATAGTTTGAAAGTATACCATTATAAATGTGACTTTTAAATTATTTTTCTGAATTTTAAAAGCAGCCCAAGAGCATTGGAAACAATGTATTAAAATGACTGGCTTCACCTCCACCGGCGCTTTGATGACGTCCGTGCAGGTTGTTGCCCTCGGATTTCTTTTTTTTCCATAGTTGAGATTAAAGCACAAATACTGATTTTTACGTATAATTAACAGGGACAGTTCCGCAGCCCTCGGTGGAAGGTGATCGGAACACCAGGTGCAGGGGAACAGACTGAGCGGCATCGGGGAACCCCCGGGGGGAGGGGGAGGTTGGGGACCAAAATCTAGCCCCCATCTTTGCTTGTCAGTATGCGTCCGCCTGGAGAAAAGGCTCGTGGTACCACTTTGAACAGGAGAACCATCTTGCCAAGCCAGCCGCCGGGGCTGCACCTTCCAGGAAGAGGCTACAGTTTCTGACCCGCTCCCCAAGGCGGACGGAGCACTGGGAGACGAGGCGGAAGGAATCGGGGTGATGGCCAGCCCACATCTGCGATCCGCCTGCCTTCTGTGATCGGTGGTGAAGGGTTGGCTCAGACAGGCCAACTCTTGCACAGGTAACAATGGCACAGGTGCCTGGAGACCAGACGGCAAAAACCCCACGGAGGATGGAATCGTACTGACGTGAGCCCCGCGTTGGCCGCACCGCACTCTCCCCCTGGGGCGTTCCCGATGCACGTGGTGTCGCTCAGAGACTGAGCGAAGCGTGACAGCACACAGTCGCCTCGCTGGGCTGGACGGACAAAAATCACGTCCGGGACGTTGAAGGCAGCAGAGGGAGGCGGGCCTGAGGTGCCTGAGATGAGGGCCCTGCAGGGAAGTGAGCCCAGTGCCCAGCGCACAGGTTCCTCTTAAGGCATTTGCCAGCTCCTGCGCCGGACGTGAAACTAAAACCAAAAAACAGAAACACAAGATACGGAGGCTCCACGGCTCCGCTGGGCTGCGTTGCCGGTCGTCTCGTAGCACGAAATCTCTGTGGCGGGGAGGGTGTAAGTTCCCAGAAACTCCCTGCGTCTGCAAAGGGGGGTCCGCCAGGAAGGGGCCTCAGGCGCTGGATCCTGGGAGGGA
Organism: Camelus ferus; assembly: GCF_009834535.1. Lineage (NCBI taxonomy): Eukaryota > Metazoa > Chordata > Mammalia > Artiodactyla > Camelidae > Camelus > Camelus ferus. Next base: position 23,082,445 of record NC_045727.1, on the reverse strand, counting down.
GAGCACGTGGACGCCGGGCAGGCGGCGGTGGGGCAGGCCCCATCTGGCTCCGGGCAGACGTGCGCTCTGCCCGTTACAAGTATTAGTCAGATCTGCGCACAGACCACTGCGAAGGTCCGGCCACGACAGAGAGAGGGAGCTGGTGTTAGCACACCCTCTGATGGGACACTTGAGGGGGCGCCGCGGGCGGAGACGGCCACTCTGAAGACAGACCGCTCGGCCTGAAGTGCAGGATGCCTCAGAGGTACCTGCATGCAACCCAGATAAAAAGGACACCAGGAAGAGGGGATCGTGGATGCAAAGACCCTGCACCTGGACACACTCTCACGGCGAGGGCCAGGCGTTGAAAACACTCGTGACTGGAGAGACTGGTTTCCCAGTGGCAGGAAGACGGATTCACACGAATGAGAATTCACCTCCTCTCCCCTCTCGACTGCGGAGGACACAGCTCTGCTGGGAACAGAGACCGAAGGCCCACATAACATGTCGGCCTTTACAACGGGCATTTTTCACCCCAAGTTCTTTGCTCAAACCTTTGACCAACTACCAGTGCCTTGGGTGGGTCTCCGCATCCCAAAATTTCTAGCGGGAAGAAGCTAAATTAGGCGGTTTTCCTAAGTGTGTTCAGAAAGGCTTATTAAGCCATTTCAAAACAACAAGCAAATTTAAACAAAAAACCAAAACCCAAGGGCTCTGACAGCCAAATCCTGTTTAAGGAGTTTTCCGAGTTGGAGATGCTCCCTTGACGCTCTGGATCAGGAAGGTTTATAAAGTAGAACTAAGAGGAACGGGAAGTCAGGTTATCCTGTTACTGTTCTCTTCGAGGGAGGACATTAGATAATGCTTCAAAGAATGGAGCCAATTATGCCTTTTTTTTTTTCCAATTTATATTCTACCGACCAAAATGTTCTGTCCAAAAAACCCTTTTTTTTCCTCTCCTGTCAAAGAGGGCATTTGGGTGGAAAGAAATTACCAGACTGCGAAATTTCACTGATTTACAAAATCCAGGTTAAGTTCAGGGTCAGGATTTACATTTCCTCCCATCTGTGTTGTCCCCGGAGCGAAGGCTGTGATTCTAAGAGCCACGTCACTTTGTGGGGGGAGGACTCACTCGCAGAACGCGCTGGCTTTTTGAGTTTTGCTTTAGCCGTGGAAGGAGAGAGTCATTACCAAAAAAAAAAAAGAGAGAAAGAGAGAGAGTGAGTCACTACATTAAGCGTGACAATCCAGAGTTAGGCTGGACGTAGACAGGGAAACTGGGGCACAGACAGAAAGGATGAAAGGCATTTATTGGTTTGTTCAATAAAAACCTTCTACGGATAAGATACTAGTCTGTGTACTTGGAATAGCAGACAGGACTGTTGGGGTCTTTGTCCACATGGAACGTGTGTCCTTGTAGGGGAAACAGGTAAGACAAACATTAGCCACATCCATGAGCTGATACCTGGAAACACAGGGCTGTGAAGGGAGGAAATAAACAGAGCGGTGAGGAATGGATGGCGCCACGGGCAGAGGGGGCCACGTGTGGAGGGGGCCACGCCCCACGCCCCACAGGGTGGGTGTGAGACCACATCTAAGCTGAGAACGGATGACTAAACCCAGATACCCCTGGGCTCACTTCTTGTTTCTTTATATACACGACTTAAATAATAAATAAATGACTTTATCCAGTAAAGGCAAATGGGCTTCCGATTTAAACAACCTCAAGATACAGAAACTTATTTCTGGTTTCACAGCTTCTAGGAATTAGGGTGTAGGCCTCTCTGGGGAGCCGTTACTCAGGCCACCAGAAGTGGTCATTATTATTTTTTAATGGAGGTACCAGGGATTGAACCCAGGACCTCATGCCTGCTAAGCGCTCGCTCGATTGCTAAGCTAGACCCACACCCACCCCGTATTATCATTGTATTGTTTTTATTACACCTGAGACATTGGTATGTCTTCTTAGAAATAATAAAGGTGGTTTATTTGGGCCGTACCCAACTGAAGTCACAGTCAAACTGATGGTGGAATTTAAGAGTTTGTCCAAAACAACGATTTCTTTTAGAATCACATTGTGCGTTCTAACCCACCCAAGTGGCCGAGTCAGATCTGCGCCACGGCGGTCTGATTCTTACCTGGCAAAGGAGACTTTGCAGACGTGGTTAAGTTTAGCATCTTGAGATGGAATGATTATCTGGGATCATCCAAGTGGGTCCGTGTCATCCCCAGGGTCCTTAGGAGGAAGGGAAAGAGGGAGGCAGGAGGGTCAGAGTCAGAGCATAAGATGTGACAGTGGAAACAGGCGCCATGCTTCTCCCCTGTGGTCTCCCCTGCCTGCACCTTACCTGGAGGACTTCTGACCCCCAGAACTGCACCCAAAAAAAAAAAAAATCACTGTTTTAATCCACATCATCTGTTTCAGCAGTAACAGGAAACTCACACACCATTCTATAAGGTTGTTATGAAGATGTGATGCTAATAATAAGAGAGAACACTGATCGAACTGTGTCCCGAGTCTGTGCCAAGTGCTTTAAAAACATTAACTCGTTTATTGCCCACAACAAACCTATGGAGTAAGTCGCAGCAGTCTGCTGCCACCCTTTTGCACGTGAGAAACGCAGATCAACCAAAGGCCTAGCCACCTACTCAGAGCCATCCATCCAGCTACTTAGGGGGGCAGTCAGCCCTGGAACTGGGCAGCCTGGAGCCAGCACCCAGCCCCCAGCCCCTGCGCCACACGGCCCCTCGCGCGGATCGTCACACAAGCCGGCCACTTAGCACCGAGAGCCCGGTGGACGGACGTTCAATACACTTGAGTCTGTTGGTGAGTTTCCTCTGGTCTCACTGAATCAGGGAGAGAGGCGGGGGCAGCCAGCCAGGGGCTTTTCTTCCACCTGGAGCCACAAAGGCAGCTTCCAGGTGCGGAGTCAAACCCCCAGACCGGCGGACCTTACACTCAGCTCCCTCCAGGACCTGGCAGACCCTCAGCTGCGGGTTGGGGACACTCAGCAAACAGCAGGCTGCTTGGAAGTCCACCTGGCCACAGGGCCCCCACCCGCCGCGCGTGAATTCGGAAAATTGAGCCCACAGTGTGGGAAAGATCTTAAGCTCCATTTCAATTGTGAAATGAAACACCAGAACCAAAGAGTCAGCCACGGAGAAGCTACCCCCGTTGTGATGCAAACCTCCAGGTAACTGCAAAGCCGCCCCACCCCCACCCCGTCCTCCACCCTGTCTGACACCCAGTGTCTTCCTCCTGGGTCTGTCTCCCCTCCTTGGATGATTACAGCCAAGCAGCCTTTAGAAAGACTCCTGCTTCTTCTTGGGCAACTGTTGAGACTTTTTTCCCCTCCTAACAAACAACACTCTCCTGCACCCCCCTCCCCAGGGCGGCTAAGGCCCCCAGGCTGCTCTGGCCAGGTGGGCCGGTACTGGGTCACCAGATGGCGAGGGAACAAGAAGAGGACTGGGGGCACTGATGGCTGCTTTCGAGACTGGTCCCTCTGCAGGCGCCTGAGATGAATCCCGTGCGTCCAAGGTTGGACGGAACACACATGCACATCGCCTCTCGTGCCCGTCTGGCCGCGCGGCATGACGCAGACCCGCCTCCACTTGCGTCCTGCCCCTGAGACCCAGCAGGACCCTGTGGGGCCTCCCTTTTGTGAACAAAAAACACTGCAAACCATATAAGTACACAAAGAATGCTGAAGCCGTCAAGTCCTCAGCGGCTGCCGCCACCCCCCAGTGAGGACAGGCCTGCAGCCCGGCCTCTGCAGCCACTCACCATGGTGCCCTCTGAGGGGACTGAGAATAAGAAAGGACAGGATACTGGCCCTAGACAGCTAGGTGCTTGTCAAAGGAATGGATTCAATGAGCCCAAATGTTTGCTCCCTCCCATACACAGAAAAACGCTAAATTCTTTAACTTGAGATGCCTGGTTTTCTTTGAATAACAAGCAATCTTTTATTGTTCCAACTACCTGGTCTCTGTTGTAAAGCTCCTATATGTCCTAGCCCCTCCCCTGCCTCTTCCGAGCCGTCCCTCAGAGGCTGTCATCCAGGGCTGAGTCCTCAGAATTGCCCACCAAATAAAACTTAACTTTCAACTTTAGGCTGTGCATTTATTTCAGGTGACACCTCCTGGGTACAAATCCTTTCCTGAGCTCAATCTGTGCACACAGGTCTGAATGTCTTTTCAGCGTGCTCAAATAGTGAGGACTTCCTGGCCAATTCAACCTGTGCCTGCATTTCTAAAGAGCTTGCTTGGTGATGTCCAAAGGGGTGCCTCTGTAGCCTGGTGAATTCTCCTCATCTGCAGCCATTTAATGGAAAAGGGAGAAATTCCTCCTGCTGATGCAGGAAAAACGGACGTGGGGCGTGAGGAGGGCCGGGTCCCAGGCTTCGGCTGAGCCCCTGGGACGTGTCCCCGCCAGGCGTGGGCCCTTGGCTTCGCGCAGGAGAGAATTCAAGAACGAGCCGCAGCTGAGTGAAGGTAGATTTATTCAGAGAGAGACATTGAAAGGCCACGAGGTGTGGGGGTTGGGCGCTCAGATTCAAAGTAGGTACACACTCCACTGGACAGAGTGCGGTCTGTCCCTGAAGAGGAGGGAGCAAGGGGGGGGCCACGGCCACGAGGGGCAGTGTCGCCAGTTTTCATGGGCTCAGTGGCTTCATGTGCTAATAAGTGGAAGGACCCGTCTAACCAGCCTGGGGAAGGGGCTGGGGTTCCCAGGAAGTTGGCCCTTTCCCGCTCTTTGCCCTTCAGTGGCTCCTCTTGGGCCTGTCCTGGCTCCTGTGGGCCGGTTACTCACCAGGCTAACATATTGCAATGGCGCATAATGAAGGTCTGCTGGACGTCACATCGCCCACCATCCTGCGCCTCAAGGCCTCCTGGGGGTTGAATCTTTCCTCACCCTGGTGGTAACTGCTGTGTTGTTCCCTGAATGGCTGTGCCCTGCCCCCTTCCCGCTCCCTTTTCTCATTAGCAGAGAGCCTCCTGCCGCTTGGGAGAAGCCACCCTCTCGGATTTGGTCTTGACTAATTCATCTCTCTTCCCAGCGGAATGGTCACTGGTGCTGCGGGTTGTCACTTGTCACCGAGGGGACGTGAGGAGGAGGAAGGCCAGGCAGCTCAGGCTTGGGGAGCAGAGAGAGAGGGAGAGGTTTCACGGGAACCCAGGGTGCCGGACAGTCTCTCTCCCAGGGACCTCGTCCCTGCCTCCTGGCTACTTTCATTGACTGACCAGATCCTTCGGCAAAAGAAGAAATATAAAGGGTCCATAAACGTCTCAAAAACGATCAGACGACTGCGAAGGAAAGCAGTGCATCCTCTGTCACCTTCCAAACTGGTAAGGACTATTGTTGCCACTGTTTCACTGAAGCCGCCCCCCGTAGGGGAGGGTGTGGGCGGGGAGGGACGTCACCACACCGGCTGCTGGGCGCCTGCGTGCTGTAAACTGTCTGGAGAGCAAGTGGCAATGTTTTCAGATGTGGACAAGCTGCTCCCAAACAGGGATCGACTGTCAAAGAGAAACAGACATATACAGAAAAGCAAGGGCCCATAAAAGGAGGCAGATGAATTGCCCGGGTGGAAAACCCAGATACTTCAGAGAACAGAGGAGCACTTCAGAAAGCCCCCGCTGAGGGATAAGTGAGGGGCTTGGGGTTAACAGATACACAGGACCATCTATAAACGAGATAAACAGCAAGGACCTCCGTAACACAGGGAACTACATTCAATTCTTACAATAACACATAATGGAAAAGAATCTGAAAAGTAAAACATAATAAATGTATGTATGTGTATAACTGAATCGCTTTGCTGTGCACCTGAAACTAATATTGTAAGCCAACTGCACTTCAATAAAAAGTAAAATTAAAAAGAAATTTAAAAAAAGCCCCAATTATCATTTTCAAAGTGATGACCCAGAAAACAAGAATGTGATAAAGAAGCAATCAGGCGACAGCAGCCAAAAAAGTGCTCTTGGAAATTTAAAAGTAACATTGCGGGGGGGGGGGGGGAGGGGACAGCGCAGCGGCGGAGCGTGTGCTCAGCACGCGCGAGGTCCTGGGTTCAGTCCCCAGTCCCTCCTCCAAAAATAAATAATAAACCTAATTACCTCCCCCTCACCAAAAAAAAAAAAAGGGGGGGGGGGAACGCTTAAAAAAAAGTAACACAGTGAAAAGCTCAAGACACCCTAGAGATAACAGGAGCAAAGAGAAAAAAGGAATAAGAAAAGGTTCCGAAGCAGTAGAGAGACATGAATCTTAGAATGCAAGAGTTCGTCCCGTGGAAACACAACATGGGTTCAAAACACCCACATCTAACACATCCCTCATGAGATGTAAGAGTGTTAAGGGTAAAAAGAATATCCTAAAAAAAAGAAACATTCACCTCTCAGGGAGTTCAGAATCAAGCTTGCATCAGACGTCTCACGCGTGATGCTGAATGCGACAAGATGCAGGATAATTCTTTCAAAAGTCTAAGGAGAAATCACTTTGGACCTCGACCTTTAAGCCTTGCCAAACTGTCATGTTCAAGGGTGAAGGCAGAGCAAAGGCATTTTCAGATGTGGAAAGACACCCCCCCCCCAGACCTGGCCCATTATTGAAGATGTCAGTTGTGGATGGAAATGAAGGCGAAAACCCCAAGGATGTGGGACCCGAGAAACGGCAGGACCAACCTGGACCCTCAAGGGGAAGAAACCAGCCGCATCTCTTCAGTGGGCGGAGGCACCATTAATTCAAATTCAGCGAGAAGTCAGCACTTCCCTGGAGAACTTCTGCAAGAAGAAAAGTGGAGGGATTTATCCCAGGAGAAGGAATGCTGGGAAAAGTGGAAGAACTTAGCATCGTGATGCACGGATGCAGCCTTTCACACGTCAGTCATACCTCAGTGAAGTAGGTGGTTTTTTTTTAAAGAAATGGAAACAGGTATTCACACAAAACCTTGCGCACGACTGCGCATAGCACAGCGTATTAACAGCAGCCAAAGGAGGGGGGCGGCCCAAGGGTACCTCGACAGACGAGTAAATGAATGAAGCGCCCACGCAGTGAGATACCATCCAGCCATGAAAAGAAATCAGAGTCTGACACGTGTCATCACGAGGATAAGCCTTGGGAACAGGATGCTAATTAAAAGGAGGCAGATTCAAAAGGACCTATAGTGTATGGCTCCATTTAGATGAAATGCTCATTCGAGGCAAAAGCCTGGAGACAGAAAGTGCACAGCTGTTACTTAGGGCTGGAAAAAAAAAAAAAAAACGGGGGAAGAGAAAGCCAACGTGGGTGGGGTTTCTTTGGGGAGATGATGAAAATGTTCTAGAATGGATGGCGGTGATGGTTGGACAACTCTGTGGATAGACTGGATACCTCCCGAATTGCATACTTCAAAAAAAAAGAAGCTCCGTGGTAGAGTGCATGCCCAGCTTGCACTAGGTCCTGGGTTCCATCCCCGGTACCTCCATCAGAGAAATAAATAAAACCTAATTATCTTCCCCCACCAAAAAAAAAAAAACAATTAAATAAAAAAAAAAAAAGAAAAAGAAACCTGAACTGGCTTGGGGCATATTCTAGCTGAGTGGCTGTTAGCAAATCACTCAATGACTTTCATCCTCAGTTTGCTCAGCTGTAAAATGGGTGGGTGCCTGACATCAGTATTCCTGGGAAGATTTTCTCATTTCATGCAGGCAGAACACTCAGCCCAGTGCCCGGCTCCTCTAAATGACTTGGTGGAGAGTGATGTTCTCAGTAAAACTCCTCACTCCCACGAGGAATCACTAGTGTGTTCTTTTTTATTGTGTTGAGACTAGATCAGAAGACCCTAAGGTGGGTCCCGGGAATGGAGGCACGTCTACAGGCTGAGGAGTTTCTTTGAGGATCTGTGCTCAGCAAATTCTGCTGTGTTGCCTTTGTTCCTGGGAAGAAAGACGGAAGGAAAGGTGCCTCCCGCGGGATTTGTCAGACAAGGGTACCTGGCTGGCGCAGACTGACGAGTGTGTGTCTGCGGTGCACGCTTCCACTTTGCTGGGCGCCCGCACGGGGAAATCAACTGTTTGCTCATCTTTCCATTTTTTTGCAAATGATCAAACTCAGCTCTCTCTCTCGAGAGGAGAAAAATCACCGTCAGTTCAGGGCACCCCTGGCCCACACTGTAAACTCTGCATCTTTTGATCGATCAAAAGAGCTTTTATTCCAGCAGACATGACGGTTTTCTGCAACTCCTTGTGAGGAGAGCGACACTGTCTTTTAGAAACCGCTGGAAATCTGTTTTTCCCAGCAGGATCACAGGCCAATCCCCCCACCTTCAGTTCTGAACGTGATTAACCCATCAGCAGAGGTGCTGATTCTCTCCGCACTGACCACCTTCCATTAGACCGATAGCCCTTTTTTAAAAAATTTATATTTATTGAAGTGTCCTCAGGTCAGTGTTGTGGGTCTGATGGCCCTTTAACATTGACCGAATGTCCCTGCATCCCAGCCATGCCTGTCACGGAGTGAATGACAGGCGGGTCTAATCGTGTTCTGCGCCAAGAGGATCTGAGAACAGCTTTTAAATGGTCCAGCTGTGAGACGAGGTCACCAAAACCAGGGGACCGGACATTAGCCTTAGTGGGGGGCAAACAGAAAGGCCGCGCGCCTCCCTGGGCCCCACACCTCAGAAGGCCCTACCCCAACTCCCCGCCACCGGATGCCACTGCAGACCTCTGTCCCCCTCTGGGGGGGAGGCCGCTGTGTGATGAGTTGTATCCGCCCCCCCCCAAATCCATGTGTTGAAGCCCGAACCCCCAGTCACTCCGAAAGTGACTGTATTTAGAGACAGGACCTTTCAGGAGATGATTCAGCTGAATGAGGCTATTAGGGTGGGCCCCAATCCCAGGTGGCTGGTGTCCTTATAGGGAGAGCAGTCTGGCCACACAAGCCCACGCCAGGGATGTGTGCTCCCACAAGAAAGATCAGCAAGACAGCGGCCATCTGCAAACCCAGGAGCGAGGCCTCCGAAGAAACCAAACCGGACTTCCGGCCTCCAGAACTGTGAATAAATTCAGCTGCATTGCTCACAGCAGCCAGCCCTTGGTATTTTGCGATGGCAGCCCCGGGGAGCTAATGCAGAGGCCAATGAGATGTGCCCACTAGGAAATCTGGCTCCCATTCTGGAATACATTCCAGAAATCTGGACCTCAGGGTCCCCTGCAGGATGGCCCCCATCTACCTCCAGGCCAGCAAGGCCTCGACTTGAGGCCAGCCTCCTTAGGGAGGACCACGGCGAGGCCTGTGTGCCCAGCCCTGGCCCGGGGCACAGCTGTCTGCAAGGGGTCTGCCCTGAGGAGGCGTCTGTGGGACAGGTGTCCACATGTGTGCAGGTAAGGCCTCTGAAAGTTAGGGAGAAAGAGAAGGGAAGGCAGAGGCGGGGAGGACCATGGGCCCACCACGGGCCAGGCACGGGGGGCTGGCTTCCCCTGTTGGGACAACTTCTGCACGTAACTCCCAGGAACCTTAAAGCTGCTCCATCGAGCCCGGCTGTCTGGGTGGCTAAGGAGGCAGTCTCAAGGCCAGGGGATGGCTCACGTCACAGTTACTATTTAACCTGACCAGCAACATTCAGACATGTATACGTGTTATGGGGGCCTCTATCAGCATCGCTTTGGGGCCCCCCACAGAGGTTGGGGGTGGGACCGACAGCATCCAGCCAACAGGAGAGCAGCACCGGGGACCCCTGGGGCCTTGGGCGGAGATTTCTCACCCTTCTGATACTCACTGAGGGCAAGTGGGGACGGAAGACAGGGTGTGGGTTCTCTCCAGCGGCCTCCCCCAAGCTCTTCAACAGAAAGGCAGAGCAGTCTGTCTCACCCTGGGGAGGAACAAGTCGTATTTACGGAAGGCCTGTTTGAAAGCACGAATCGGGGATGGCCAATTCAGGAGCGGGGAAAAGAGCAGGATTTCAGGCAAGGAGGTGGGTCTCCACGGAAAGAGCCGGCCTCGAATTTGTGACTGTCGGCGGTCGGCGTTGCGAGCAGAGCCGGGTTGCCATGGAAACCCCTTGCAGGCCCTGGGGCCCGGATTCAGGGCCTCGTCACCCACGATGTCCACATTTTCATTTCATGGAAATTTTAATGTGTTCTAATTATTCTGAAGCTTCAGACTTGTTGTCCTCACAAAAGAGCACAGGTTTCCCGTTCAAAGCGTTAACTCTGTCTTTCTTAGGAACAAGTCCACCCACACGTTCATAGACATGACCCCAAAGCGGAGAGTCAAAACTCTTTTTCCCTGAGCTTCTGGGAGTAAGAAAAGGGGGTTCTCTGAAGTAAGGCCAACGCTTCTGTGGGCTTCATTAAAGGTTTCCTTGAGTGAGACGGGAGGAGAGATTATAAAATGCGCTTTTTTTTTTTCTTTCCCAGCAGAAATATTTACTGCACAGACACCAGGGGTAATTCCGGAATCCGTTCAATCACAAGTGCAGACTTCAGTTTTGCGACAATCATAGAAACCGAGAGACGGGGAGCAATGAGTCTCCTTTGGAAACACAGACTTGTGTCTATAAATATTAAACCTTCGGCGAATTGGCAAAAATAACATGAGTTCCCAGATCTCACAGGGCCCTTCGGTCCATTCTGTGTGTGGAAAGTCAGCTTTCAAAGGAGATGTCTGAGCTTAAGAAACGAAGCCAGACTTGGCAGCTTGGGAGGCAACTTTGGACCAGGAACAGCCTTGCCCAGGGTCAACACCAGGAATGTCCTCATTTAGATGCAGTTTAATGACGCCAGTGCCTGATGCATTCACTATAGTCTGAAAGAAACATTACGAAGTTACAGGCAGAGAGCTGGAAAATTGAGTGGGAAGGAAAACAAGTAAGAACAACAGAATTTCAAGTTTTGAGGGTAAAATAAGATTTAAAAAAGGAGACAGGAGGGGGAAAAAGAATGGAACATATGGCATGGTTTCCACAGCAGGGGAGACTCTTTTGGTTCCGAGCAGTAAGAAATCCAACTCGAAATGGTTTAAGAAAGAAAAGGAGGGGTGTGGCTAGATGAAATTAAAAATCCAGGAAGCTTCAGGTATAGCTGGATCCAGGTGCTCCTATGAGATCCTGATGGTTGTCACACTCTCGAGCTCTCAGTTCTGCCTTTCTCTGTGTTAATTCCATGCCCTGGCAGACAGGGAGATGGCCACCAGGAGCATCAGACTTGCTTTGTGACCTCTCAGTACCTCCAGCGAAAAGAACCATTCTTTTCACCAACCATTCAAACAAAATACTCAGAATTGAATCCCTTTAGACCATTGCATTGTGTGTCTATTTATCAAGCCAACATGGTGTTTAAGCATATTAGATGCTCTAATTGCCTAGGTCACGTGCCTCCATCCAGACCCAAGGAAAACTCATAGACTGGAAGTGGGCTCAATCCCCCCCCAAATTATATGGTTTTGTTACCAGAAGAGGAGAGAATGGATGCAGGATCGATTAGAGACAAGATGAAGACGGCACAGCTTTACCAAACAGCTTGGCGCTCAGAGCACCAGTGCCTTCCAGGGGCCATGACAGCTCTCGGCCTTGAACCCAGCACTGGTCATGGACGATTCCTGCAGTGTTTGCTTCCTCTGCGCAGCCAGCACCTGGACAACGGGCGCGGTTCTGAATACCTGCATCTCATTGACTCCTGGCCCCGCTCTTGGCACACAGGCATTGAGCAAATGCTCGAGTGTGTCTGGAGAGAAGATTCAGAGGTTATTAAACAGAAGTGAGTGTATCTTTTGTCATGTCTTCCTGCCTTAGTATTTTTGTGGTTTTGACATCTTGTCTTTAAGAAAATGGCAAACCCCTCTTTTCCCTTTTTTTCTCTTCACCCCCACCACTCTGCTAGCCAAAGGTGCTTGAGAAAGACCACAAGATGTTGGCTATTGCATAAATCCACAGCTCTGGGATGCTGCAGGACCAGTCAGGTGGAAGTTCTGCATTCCCCTCACTGGGGCAATCCTGCAACTGCTGATAAAGTTGCCTTCAGCCTTCATCAGAGCAAGTAACAGCCTCTCCAAACAGAAAGTAAATCAATAGCAGTTGAGAGCTGGGTTTTCCTGGCTGAGAGACAGAAAATGTTAATAACGCTCTCCTCTCTGAGTCCCTTTTTCATCTCTGCAGACACCGGTGTGGTGGAGTTAGCAGGGGAAATGGTGCACTCGGAGCACAGTCCACCTGCCCCGTGGAGATGAGTGTGTTTAAGGGGACATTTTCAATTACTGAACCAGCAGGATCCTGAGACACATTTTACACCATGTTTCTGGAGGCATCCAAAGGGTATAAAATCAGGCTAACTTTTCAGGGTTCTCCTTTGCTAAATCTGTACACACACACATACACCCCCCAGGGTCCCAGATAACACACCCTCTACAGTGCCACACAAAAACAAAGTAGCAAAAGAAAACAGTCCAGAAGTCAAAAGGAATAATTTAAGAATAGCTGTTGTACAGATGACTGGATAAAGAAGATGTGGTATAGGTATGTATATGTATGTATATGCGATGTGGTATACTGTGTGTGTGTGTGTGTACACACATATATATACACAATGGAATACTACTCAGCCATAAAAAATAAAATAATGCCATTTGCAGCAACATGGATGGACCTGGAGATGATCATACTAAGTGAAGTAAACCAGAAAGAGAAAGAAAAATACCATATGATATCATTTATATGTTGAATCTTAAAAAAAAATGATACCAATGAGCTTATTTACAAAACGGAAGGAGACTCACAGACATAGGAAACAAGTTTATGGTTACTGGCAGGGGAAGGGAAGGGGAGAGATAAATTAGGAGTTTGGGATGTGCAGAAACACACTACTATCTACAAAAGCAGATAAACAACAAGGACCTACTGTGCAGCACAGGGAACTACATTCAGTATCTTGTAACGATCTATGACGAAAAAGAATACGTACATACATGTAAAACGGAATCACTGTGCTGTGCACCAGAAGTGAACACAACATTGTAAATCAACTACACTTCAATAAAAAAAAAATTGTAAGGAGGGGAGGGCAGAGCTCAGTGGTAGAGCGTGTGCTTAGCATTCCCAATGTCCTGGGTTCCATCCCCAGTCCCTCCATTAAAAATAAGTAAGTAATTAAATAAACTGAATTACCTCCCTCCCCCCAAAAATAAATTTAAAAAAATTTTTTTAAGATGTAAATTTTTAAATTTTTAAAAATTTAAAAGATTTCATCTTAGCTAAAGCAATCATGAGAGCCCACGTACAGCCGAAGCAAGCACGAAGGCTATCCTCGGTACCCGTGGGGTCTCCTGGTGGGCCAGGCTGGGGCGTGGCCAGCACTGTTTTTCCCCTTTATCTGTTTTTTCATTGTTTGAATGTTCACAGCAAGCAGGGATCGTCTAAGAACAAAAAACAGAGGGAGATGATGTTTCTGAAGCCGCAGATAAGCCCGGGAGGGCCCCAGCTCTGGATCCCCCTGGGCCCCCGTCCTCAGCGGGCCCACGCATCCCTGAAGAACAGCTGTGGTGAGGTTTCACGGGGCCAGCAGGCCCAGGCCCTGGGCCGAGGGCGGCGCTCAGCCCCTCCGCCTCCCCTCCCGTCCTGCCCAGAGGCGTCAGTCCTGAGCAGAATGTCGATTCTGGTGCACTGTCCGCGATGTGCCCAGATACCGCACCGCCGTCTGTCTTCTCTGCAATGTGTCCTTTCTGTCCTAGCCCCTGAGCATCCTTCTTACACGTGTGCGCCAGGTGCCGCCGCTACTAATTCACCTGGCAAGTCACTGCGCCGGGGACACGTCAGCGGCGGGACACCAAATGGTTCTCCGGGGTCTGAAAATTATGGCTCTCCCCAGCTGCCCGCCCTTCACCAAACCGCCATCCTGAGCAGACAGGCCGCGACCTTCACAAGCCTGTGGAGTGCTGGGAGGGTCGGAACGGTCCGCGGGCCGGGGCCCTGCGGGGGCTCAGACGTGCTTGCAGCTGGCGGCGGGGGTCTTATCCAGGTGATCTGTGGCGGGACCGCCTGCTCTTCCCCGGTCTCATAAGACGATGCCAATAAAGCCTTTTCCAATCTCATGGAGGAAAACAGATCCCAGCTCGACCCACCGCCGCCAACAGCGAGTTTTGAAAATGAAGGACATTTTTTTTCCCTTTAAATGAAAGGCTTTGTCAAGGTTTATGGGGCAGCAGATCTAAATAACCTTGTAATTCATTCCCACCAGGGCCCTGGAATTAAAGTAAATGCGTGGGCAGCCGGGGAGGGACGGGGCCTCCATCACTCTGGTGAACGTGCGTTTAGATGGAAAGCGCTAAGCAGGGTCCAGGAACACTTGGTACCCGAGGCAGAAGCGGTCTCATTACCGGGTAAGGAAATTTCCCTTGTCTTCCGCTATCAAATTTGTCAAGGTTGCCGGGAGCAAAAGAGGAAAATGTTTTTGTTGTGATTCCACAGCAGAAACCACGTTGCTCTGTTCAAGACTGGAACCAGAAGATGTGAGTCTTGAGAAGGAAACTCGGGTTTGGTGGGACGTGCAGAGGTGGCCTGATGGGGGTCGTGGTCCTTCCTCGGCCTCCGCAGGACAGCGGTGGCCTGAGATGTGCCTGGACCAGACCAGCCTATCACTCAGTGCCCCCACCCCCAGGCCTTTAAATATTCTCTCCGCATTTCAACATTTTTTCTATTCATTCATTCATTCAAGAAGAGTCCTGCGGGCAAAGCTCATTTCTCCGCTGGGAGGATAGCCAGTTAACAAGACCAGCAAACTCCCTGAAGTCATGACCTTACATTTTCCTGGAGAAAGATAGGTCATCAGGAAGCAGACAAGCAGTTCTCTTAGTAAAAGGTCACGATGCGGTGCTAGCCACGCGGACGTGTGGCGCAGTTCTGGCCAAACACAGTTAAAGGGAGTCCACGGGGGGGGGGGCTCTCAGAGAAAGAGTTTCTTCCCTCATCAAGAGAGAACTCTGCACAAGACCTCTTTGTCTGTGTCCCAAAAGGCTTTTAAGGGACATTCTGACCGTGCATGACTGTTGAACTCCCGTCCTGTGGACCAGGTCAGACATCGTGCCCTCCTCCCAAGCTCCTGTCCGCCCGGAACCTCCGCGTGGGACCTTATCTGGAAATGGGGTCTTCGGAGAGGTCATCACGTTAGGGTGCGGTCACACTGGGTTGGGGTGAGCTCGGATCCAGTGACAGGCGTCCTGGTGAGAAGAGGGAAATTCAGACACAGAGAGGCACGGAGAACACCCCACGGGGGAGGGAAGCAGGGATCGGAGTGATGCGTCCACCATCCAGGGACTGCCAGCATCTGGCTGCTAGGAGCCGGCGCCGCCATCACCTTGGGCGTTCAGACTGTGAGGGAGTCCATTTCTGCTGCTTTCAGCCACTCGGTTGTGGTACTCGGTCATGTCAGCCCTCGGAAACTCATACACCACGCATTCTGGAATTTTTTCAAAAATTGTAGAGTCCCTTCCAGCAAAGCACAGGGACAGGAAACGGGAGCCTGCCTGGGGACTGGAGGTGGAGGCAGGCGGTGGGGCAGGAGAGGCGAGGTCGGCACACAGGGCTTGGGAAGAGGTTTTGCACCCCACCCAGCCTCAGCTCAGCCCCGGCCCTCGTCGCCCGGAGCCCAGCCCGCCCTCTCTCAGGCTCGGCTCACGGCCACGGGGCAGCGTGTGTCTCTGCCGGCAAACGGGTGACCTTCATCGTGATGACTCAAGCAAAAGCCACCGGCTCGTTCCACCCTCCTCCCAGAACAGAGCCTTTTTTATCGCAGGAAAGAAAATATACGGTTTCTCATTTTAAAGGATTATGGGCCACGGATGCCCGCTTTATGCATGTTAGGAGCCTATAAAAATGTTTGAGCGATGAAAGTGAATAGCGTGAGGTCTGCATACGATAAAGTCATTTTATTTTTTATTATAAAGCAGTTTGGCTTCAGGTGACAAAAACCGCGGTTAATATTTGGGAGGGCTGGCGTTTTTCCTCTCGTCAAGGACAGCGGTTGGTCTCTGGGAGGTCATTTCATTATGATCGAGGCTTTGGACTGACTCTTCATATAAGAACTTGGATGAGTTTGGACAGTCCAGGGACTGATACTGGTGTATCACTGTTACCCTAGGATGCCCTGAGACTGTGTCCCCAAGGTTGCCACTGGGTTGATCGTGTGCACGTTTGCAGGTGGGCGCGCACGCACGCACACAGAGCGCTCCCTGCCCGACCACGAGCTCCCGGTCTCACTCCCAGGAGGCGTGTCCAGCCTGCTGGGGCATGGCCCTCCACTTGGGGTCTGTTACTGGGGACTGCGGGGAACGCATGGACTTCGGGGCCCTGCTGCTTCCCTGTGGACTGGGTGGACACCCTCTTAGGGGAGGATCACACGAGATGAACTACCTAGAACCTGACAAATAGCGTGGATTCTGACCCTCCTGACCCTCCTTCCTGGAGCCCGGTCCCCCAGGGACACGCAGCAGGCAGGGACCCTGTCTGTGTGGCTGGGGTCATGAGGAAGAAAGGAATTAGCAGGCCTGCAGCCATGGCCCGTCGGTGCCAAGGTACTGGTCCAGCTCCCAGCGGAGAGGGTGCGGGAGACAGCGCCCTCCGGCCTCGCGGTGGGATGAATGCTGCCATCTCCGTCATTACCTTTTCCTGCCACGAGCGGGCGCTCAAGACACCACCTTTCTTTGGTGGAGGTGACTCCCCACAGCAATGTGAACCACTCAGTGACGGGTCACACTTCCACACTGTTGTGCCACCACCATCTCCATGGAATTCCAGAACGGCTTCATCCCCTAAAAGAGAAACCCTGTGCCCATCAGCCCTCACTCCCCAGGCCTCCCCTCCCAGCCCTGGGCCCCACCAGGCAGCATTCTGTCCCCACTACAGACATTTCACAGGGATGGGATCACATGGCAGATGGCCTTTCGTGTCTGGCTTCCTCCACTTTACATCATATTTTTGAGGTTCACCCATGTCGAAGTTTGTATCACTACTTCATTCCTTTTTATGGCTGAATACTATTCTGGTGAATGGACCTGCCACAATGTTTCCCTATCACACGCGGATGGACATTTGGGCTGTCTTCACCTTTCGGCCCTTGTACTACAGTTAATATTTATGTGAAAGTTTTTGTCTAAACACCTGTTTTCCATTCTTTCAGGTGGAAACCTACAAAAGGAATGGCTGGGTTGTATGGTAATCCTTTTTAACTTTTCGAGGGTCTGCCAAACTGTTTTGGCCTTTAAAAAAAAAAAACTCTTCTTTTTCTTAAATTAAAAAAAAATTTTTTTAAACAGTTTTGGGGGGAGATAATTGGGTTTATTTATTTATTTATTTATTTTTTAAATGGAGGGACTGGGGACTGAACCCAGGACCACATGCGTGCTAAGCATGTGCTCTACCACTGAGCTACAGCCTACCCCCGCCCCTCTTGGCTTTTTTTTTTTTTTCTGTTTAAACTTTTAAAATAATTAAATATAAATGCAGAAAGCTAGAAAAACAATACACTTTCAATTTATTCTTATTAAATAATAATGTATGTAATTTACTGTATTAATAAATAATCAATAGATCAAGACGAACACCCTGGGACCTAGCTCCTCTACCATCCAACCCAGAAGCCCCGCGTGCATGCCCACCACCCCCCAATTAGAATTCCACCGGTTCCTTACAAGTAGCCACTATCTTGACATTTCTACACCCTTTTTTTTTAAGTAAATGAACACTACAGCATGGTGATCTTTTCCGTCTCGAACATAAAGTTTATTCCACTTAGTAGCTGCCTGACATTACCCCGTGCGGATGAGCTGTGGTTTGTCTAACCAGTGTCCTTGAACTTGCGGACCGCCTCCTGTGCTCTGCTCTGACCGCCAGACAGCTCCGCGTCCCTCTAAGATCCTTGGCTCCTCTCCTATAAAATGAGCGGCAGGACGACAATCCCCACTTGAAAGGAGCTGCTGGACCCTGGCCGGCAGAACCTGGGTGTCCCGGGAGGGCGCGTGGAGCTGAGCTGAGCCGAGCCGGGCGGCACCTCGCTCCGTCCGAGCGGCAAGCTGAACTTCCCTAGGTAACCACCGGTCTTCGCTCCCCACCTGCTCTCGGAACGTGCCAGGCGCTCCCTCCTCTGGGGGGCGGTCTGAGTGCCCCTCGTCTCGTCTCTCCGTGGGGCCCGGTGCCTGCGCACCAGCAGCACACGGCGGGAGTGAGGCTCCGTGACTTCCCAGCCAGGTCGCACAAAGAACACAGCGCCTGCCCGGCTCTCTCCCCGGGAGATGGTCGCTTCACCCTGCTGTGAGGAAGCCCAGATGGAGGCACATGGACAGACCCAGGACGGAGAGCCGCACAGCACTCCCACTTGGAGAGACTCTCACGGGGCCCGATCCAGCCTCCCTCTGGCTAGAATAGACTCGCACACTCACAGCCAAGCCAACCCTGAGGTGCAAGATGGGGCTCTCGTGACTGGGACACTCATGTGGAGGGATGGGCTCTAACCCAGTAACAGAGGGTCCTTTTCACAAGGCGGAAGGCTGGTTTAAGGGGGCTCCTTCAGAAGCTGCCGGGGGCAGGCGGGAGGGCAGGCTGCGTGTGGGCAGCGGCCAAGCTGCGCTTTGAAGGATACGCAGAACACGATGGAGGAAAGAAAACATTCTAGAACGATGTGGCGGAGTGGCTTCCCCTGGGACTTTCTGAGGCTAAATCTGCTAAACCTTCCTTGCAGACTTCTGATCACCAACCCTTCTCCCTGCCCAGCGTTTTGCGATGTTTGTCCGTGCTCAGCCTTTTACCACTTTGATCAGACGGCCGCAGACGTCAGTGCCCAGAGAGAGACTCTTGCTTATCTGTGAGAGCCCTCATCAGGGCTGGGGCGTGCGGGGACCAGATTGAATTTTCCATCAGCCTCGAGCTTCCCCTTAGCAGTGACCGGCTCCCGGGGAGAGAAATCGATGGAGAGGTAATTAAGGATCATGTACTATCAGGGAAATAATTACCGCAGTGGGTGGGGGGCCCAGACAGTAGGTCTGAGAAGTTGCGTCTTGCCAGGCGATCCATCAGCAAACAAAGACATGCAGATTCCTTTGTGGGAAGGAAGAAACGGGGTCTCAGCGTGGCGATCGAAGGAATTAGACATGGCGATGGAGGTGTCATTATTAAAGGAAAGAAACCGCCTTTCTTCACCAAAGGCGTGCAGGAAATCTCATGGCTTCGCCTGCAGTAAGAGTGACAGCGTGGGGTGGGATGTGATACCAAACACTGATAGAAAACTCTTTACTACGTGCTAAGCATGTTTCACACGGAACCCAGGGAGCAGCTGACCCCATCGTCCTCCAGAACGAAGGGTAAATTTGACCCAGATCCTCTTCTATAATCGTAAGAGTTTATCCATCATTTCAGCAAGTTGCTCATCTATCAGCCCCCGACACCCTAGACACGCAGCTCTGGTCCTTCACGAGAGAAGACTTGGCTGTTGGATTCCATTCATGTCTCAACAAATGACTGACCATCATGGTAGCGAACACCCAGCTCTCGGTGGTTCAGCACAGCGGGGCTCCAGGCACAGAAATCCCACCTGGAGGAGACGTATGATTCAGACCCGGGGGGGGGGGTCTGGACCCCGTGCCTCAGCTTCCCCGTGTGAAGGCATGTCTAACCAGAGCAGGCGCCGCCCAGGGCTGTTATGGAGATTCAGTGACTTAACGCATGGCTGTGGGTTCAGATCCGAGTCTGGCGCGGGGCGGGCATTCAACAAATGAGAGCGAGACCGAGCAGGACCCCCTGGGGCACCCCCCAGAACAGACCCCCGCCGCCATGGCCCCCTCCTGCCTCTGATCTACAGAAAAACTTTAGTCTCCCAGGCTCCCCCGACTCCTAAAGAGTGCATTTAATCCGAGAAGTGAGAAAATGCAGAAAGAAAGGAAAACAGTCAGACAAGACAAAATGGTAATAGTTCAGCCGTAAAACAAAATCAAGGACCTTTAGTTCCTCCCCAAGGGCTCTGGATGATATTCTGAGCCGTGTCCTTTGAGCTGTTTTGCAAATACTGGGAAGTCCACCGGGTGGAAGGAGTTAATGGTGTGCCTCCCACAAGTACACAGACCCCCAGGCTGGCTGGAGCCAGAGGTTGATGATGGTGACTGCCAGTGACATCACCACCAACCCGTCAGAAGAGGGTCCACGAGCTGGTCCTCCCCCTCCACGCCCCCCCATCCTGTCATCAAAGCCTTCCCCTGAAGCCCACCAGGGAGCTGGGCTCTTTTCAGCGCCAGCTGCCAGGACCCCTTGCTGGGCACCTGTGATAAATGCCGCCCCTTCCTTCGCTGTCCCCTGCGCCCGTAGACTGGCTTTGCTCACGTGGGCCGGCGGACCCGAGTTTGGTTTGGTGACAAGAGCTTTGCCAACAAGAGTTCCGGGCGTTTGGAGACCAAGCCAGCCAAGCCACGGAGGCTGGAAGGAAGCTGCTGAGTTACAGGAAGGTCCTGACCATGTGGGTAAATGTCGGACTGCTGTTGGAGTTTGTCAGACATCCTGATCCGTTCCTTGTGGGGTTTTGCGATTTTGAATGAGCTCAGATTCTATCATAAAGACATTTTAATGCTTAGTGAATTTTGGGTTCTATTTGGACTCTGGACATTCTTAAAACCTCTGTAATCAAAAGTCACCTATCTTTGGTTTATAGAAGCTAAAACACACACACACACACACACACACACACACACACACACACACAGAGGCTACCATCGTTTGCACCGAGTCCTGCATCATTCGAAGCACCTGCTTGGTGCCTGACGCTGAGCTGGGCACTGGGGGTGCAGACCCTGCCCTGCTGCTCACCCCCGGGGTGGGGAGAGAGGGCTATGAGCCCCTACAGTGCTGCCTGACACTGCACACGCCCGGCTTGCGCCCAGGCCAGCGCCCACACGCGGCACGCTCCGTAGAAACAAGAGCCCCGACCCCAGGGAGACAGTCGGACAAGCCCAGGCAGGGCTGAGGTTCACGCTGAAGCCTGAGTGATGGCTTCAATCATCTTCCACTTTAGCTAAACTCATTTCGCCCGTCCCCAGCGCTCACCCGGCCCGAGGAATCTGATTTGAATGGAAATATCTCCATTTCAAGGACCTTTGGGATTCAGCCTCTGAATGTGGCAGAGGCAGTAACTAATGGGGTGCTGCTCGGTGGGCTGGCCCCTGAGTGACAGGTGGAGCCACAGGGGAAGGAGAGAGGAGGGCCGGAGTGCCAGGCGCAGGGAGCTGCCAGCGCACCCGAGCCCCAGGCCCACCTCTGCCCGCGGCGAGACCGGTGCCCACGGGCGGCCCATTTAAACGCCCTGAGACTCAGTTTCCTCTCCTGTAAATCATCTCCACTAGCAGGACCTATGCTGTGTGCCTGTTGTAAGAGATCTGAAGGGTGCCGGAGCCGGGGCCAGACTCCACAGGGTGCTTGTTCCTGTGCAAACATCACAGAGAATCATTGCAGTGGTTCTGACTGTAAGGGAGGGGCGTCTTGGCTGAGTATTCAGAAGCGGACCGGAAGCAACGGGACAGCACTGGGTAAGGCCCAAACTGTGTGATGCCCCTGCGCCGGGGAGAAGCTACGGAGGGTCTCATGTGGCCTGGTGGAAAGCTCCTCTCAGAAATCGTGCCGTCGGCAGCAACGTGGATGGACCCAGAGATGTTCGTGCTGAGTGAGAAAGACAAATGTCGTGCGACATCACTCATATGGGGAATCTATAAAGAAAGATACAAATGAACTTATTTACGAGCCAGAAACAGACTCACAGACATTAAAAAAAAAAGAACTCACCCTTACCAAAGGGACAAGGGGTGGGGATAAATTAGGAGCCTGGGGGAGCTCCCACAGACAAGGTCCCCCCGCTGAACCCCCTCGTCACTGGGACCCGTTCCTGCCTCCCCTGAGAGCTGCGTTTTCTTCCCTGCAGGCCTGTGGCATCGTTCAAACAAGCCGATCACATCTTCCCACGGGAGCCAGGGGCGCCCCACCCTCTTGTCACGACCAAGCCTGCCTCCCGCAGCCCCGGCTGGTCACTCTGCTCCGCGAGCTGCCCCGGGGGGCCCCTGCCCAGCGGCCGGTGTCCTGCTCAGGCAGAGAGGATCGAGAGTAAGGGACCGCTGTCCATCTCGTCTCTCCGATACCCTCTGTCACGTGTTCAGCCACCGCCATCACCCAGGGGCATGGATTCCTCCCTCCCGGCCGTGGTGGACAAGAGGTGACTCACACAGACAGGAATGGACTCTAGATCCAGAAGAAACTGGGTTTGGACCCTCGCTCTCCTAAGCAGTGGAACCACCCTTGAGTCAAGTCGCCTGGATTCTCAGAACCCGTCTCCCCATCTTCAAGGTGGAGCCGATAACGTCCAACTCTTGTGACGATGTGAGTACACACGAAACCACACAAAACGTAGGCGGCTGCATGGGTGAGTACAGTCGTCACATTCATTGACCTGGACACCAAGAGTGGGTCTTATGTAAATTATACCTTGATAAGGTTTATTTAAACACACACACACACACACACAGAGAGAGAGAAGAACAGCGTCCCCGCCGACCCATGGCGAGGCTGGAATCTGTCCCCTGGAGACCCCGGGGTGACACGCGCTCTCCATCACGCGCTCTGCCGGTTGAGGGAAACTGCCGTTGACACCAGGCCCCATCACGTCGCGAAAGCTGCCTGGTTTTCCTGCGCCGCAGCTTTTCCATCTGTAAAATGGGAGCATGCCTGGTCCTTCCCCACAGAGCTGCTGTGAGGACTGGGTGAGGCGATGCGCGTTAAGTGCTGTGAACGGAGCCAGGAGCATCTCGGGACTCGGTGGGTGGCTCTGAGTGCCACTGCCCTCGTCACCACCGCCCTGTCTCCCTCCAAGGCGCTTCCAGGCCCTCCCCCGGCTCCCCAGGAGGACCCAGCCTCCCGGCTCCACCCACCCGGGCGTCCCACCTCCACTCCCCGCAGCCAGCTCACTTGTTGACTTAACGGGTACGTGCGGGGCGGCCGCTGTGTCGTGGGGAGGGCGGCGAGAGCAGAGATCAAGGCAGCCGGGCCTCAGGGAGGTGGTGTCTAGCGGGGGGGGGAGACAGACACGAGCCAGGAGGACAGCCAGGTGGAGGGGGGAGGGCAGGCGGAGGGGAGAGAAAGAAAAGGAGGCAGTCGCTTCACAGCGGAGCCTCGGGCGTCCGTGGAATTCCGATTGGGGCTCAGGAGAGAAACGGGTTTGCAGGCAGGTCTCAGACTAAAAGTTCAACCTGCTCCAGAGTCCCCGTTCTTAGCCTGGGGACATCTGTCTCTAGGCTGAGGCCACAAAGCTCTCTTCTGCCCGCCTGGAATCCGTGTGTAGCCTGCAGCTCTGGACTCGTTGCAGAGCGGTGACCCTCTGTGACAAGCCCCGCAGCCCGGGCAGCGGCCACATGATGCAGAGGGAAGGTTCCGGGCCCCCTCCATCGGCATCTTGTGGCCTCAGGTCAGTCCGACCACATTTCTCTGGCCGTGTCCTCAAGCTGGAGAGTCTGTGACCGACAGCTGTCCTTGCAAAACAGCTTTGTTCGGGAGGAAAACCCAGCTGGGTGGAGGCAGAGCCTCTCGGCTGGAGAGAGGCTTGCACGCAGCCGTCCCCGTCCCCGTCCCCGTCCCCGGGGGCTGCACCCAGAGCTCAGCGCGGGAGGCGGAGCCCGTCTGAGCCCCACGAAGAAGCAGACCTCGAAGGGAAAAGAACGAGGTGCCTCTCCATGCTTGCGTGTCTGATGTTTCTTGGCAATTGACACACTGTGTGCTGTTTGAAGGGTGGACCATTTTCCCCTCGGTTTCCGAGTTTCTTCCTGGGCAGCCGATGGGAAAACGTCTGACTCTGGAATGTCCTGGAAGGAAAAGACTCCCCCCTCCCCCGCCTCCCCTCCGCCACACACTGCCCGGGGGTCTCCTCCTCAGCTGGCTGGGTGGGAGGGTCTGCCCTGCAGGCCCCTGTGTTCCTAAGGAGGGTCTTCCCGAGGGTCAGACCCCTCGGGAAAGAGGCGGGCATCTCACTCAGACCCCGACTGCATTCTCAGACCCACCAGTGGGGAGACACGGTTGGTAAACAAGGTTACTACTAAATCATATAACTTATGTTCAGAGGTGATAAGTGCTCTGAACGGGGCCTCTCACTTGTCCTCGGAGAAAAATAAATCAGGGAAGGACGACAGCCAGCTCCTAGGGAGCGAGGGAGAGACTGCAGTTTTAAATCCAGCGCTTTAAGGAACGTCTTCCTCACAAGGTAACATCTGAGCAAAGCCTTGAAGAAAGCAAGTGAACAAGCCATGCAGCTTGTTCTGAAGGCGGAGCATTCTGCCCGGAAGGAACCACAGCACAGAAGGAACCACAGCACGTGCAAAGGCCCTGAGGCAGGACCATGCCTGGGTGTTCTAGAAGCTGCCAGGAGGCCAGAGTGGCTTGACCAGAGCAAGTTGGCCAGGGTGGGGGTGAGGGGGGCAGACGGAATAGGAGAGGTAACAGGGCACATCACGCAGGCCCCCAGGAGGGTTTTGCGGATTCAGCCAGCCTCACTCTCCCAGGCTTGGGAAGACACTGGAGCTGCCAGGCTGATAAAAGAACACTTCAGCTGATGCACATCTTTTGTTTCTGTTTTCACCCTCCACGTACTTCAACAAAACATTTACTCTCTCCTTCCAGGAGTCATAAAAAACAAAACAAAACAAAACTCTGAAGGTTGTTCCAGTGCTGGCTGCTTCCAGAGAGAGTCAATATTTAGATAACACCAAAACTAAACAAGAAAAACCCAGCAGCAATGCACGGGATGCTCTGGAGAGAAGGCAGGGGGACGGTGGGGGGCTTCCCTCTGCTGGACTCACAAACCGCCCGCCATGGGGAGCGGCAGGCCGCTGGCAGGGCCCTCAGGCTCTGAGACAGGCCAGGCCCTGCAGTCAAGGGCCACGGCGAACGCTGTGACGTTATCACTTAAAATAGGATTGAGGCGACAATCTGGTTCCAAAGCCAGCGGAAGGGTGCTGAGGATAGTATCTGTGTCCTTCCTCTCCCCCTCTTGCCAGGAAAGGGCGCTGTGTTGTCTGGGGACCCACCTCTGCCCACTCTCAGCCCCCGTGCTTTGCAGGGCCCGCCCCTACCTGCCCCACCTTCACAGGGCACAGCGTGGCGTCCACGTCCTGGCCCTGGGCTTGGGCCACGGGTCAGCCTGTGGCCTGACTGGGGTCTCCTGCCCGGGGACCTCGGAACTCCGGCAGGAACGCCTGAAAGAAAGACACCCCCCCTCCCTGCTGCCGTGGTGCTGGGAGGACAGGGAAGAGCTGGATGAGAAACCAGCCCCCCCCCCCAAATAACATCACACAAACCACAAATGCAGCTACGCTTGAGCGGATCCAGGTTTTGTGGGACCTGAAAGGAAGATGCAGGAGAGGAAAAAGCTAGAAATGAAGTAAGGATTGCTGCGTCACCCAGCGGCAACGCAACCTCACATGACTCCTGACTGAAACAAACCGTAAAAATGAAAATGTACATAAAACATTGCAGGAGTCAACTGGAAACCTGTGTAGCACCTGGGGCTTTGATGGTATGAAGTTACTGTTGATTTTCTAAGGTGTGATCACGGTATGGTGGAGTCTGTAACAGCTCTGATCTTTTAGAGATACAAATAACGTTTTTATGGACACCATGACCTAATGTCTGGGATTTGCTACAAAATAATACCATGTATGAAGGAGGCGGGTGAGGTTACAGATGAAACAGTATTAACCGTGAAATGACCATTGCTGACGCTGGGTTTGGAATCTACAGAGTTTTATTTTAAATAGGGGTATCCTGGGGATTTTCCGTGATAAAGAGTTTGAACAATTAGTACTTCCTTAACAGTCCTCTTCCCAAGACGGAGCTGTTTCACCGTGCGGTGTGACTTTTCTGTTAGATCAAGTAACCGCGCTTCTCCATGAATATTGCTCACTTTTGATTCCTTGATTTCTTGCATGTGGTCAAACAGTGAACCAAAAGGTATGGACTCCGCGAGCAGATGAGCGATGTTGACTTTTATATCAGATGCTCTGAAGAAAAATCAGTTGTTATGGAGGGGGTGGTGCAGCTCAGAGGCAGAGCACGTGCTTAGCATGCACGAGGTCCTGGGTTCAACCCTCAGTCCCTCCTCTAAAAATAAAGAAATAAACCTAATTACCTACCCTCCCCCTAAAATCCCCCAAAACAAACAAAAATAAAAATAAAAAACAAATAAATAAATGAACCCAATTACCTCCCCACTCCCCCAAAAAAAGTTAGCAAAAAAGAATAAAATCAGTTGTTACGACAACATTTCAAATTTTTTCATCCAATTCATGAAATCAAAGCAAAGGTTTTGGAAGTTTGTTCAGTTGAATTAAGAATGAAATATCTGATATGACTGTGAATGCCGTTGTAAATTCAGTGAAAAGTTCAGCACTGAGACAAAATAGGCATTTGTTTTCATAGGAATATAACGAATGCAAATTTTAGTGCGGTACAAAATCATGATAATAAAAAAAAAATAGTGCGCTAAATTAAGAAACCTTAGGGAACAGAACCTGATTGATAACAGGGCATAGGTAATCCAATCAGTTCCGACCATCTACCAGGAGAAGTAAAAGCCGTGGCGGGCTGCCTTTAAGTGGACCCCGAGGAGCCCCACCACCTGGTCCTCAGCGCCCTGGTAATTCCGTCCCTGGGAGTCTGGGCCGGACGGAGCGACTTGCTTCTAATGAACAGAATGTATGCAGCAAAAGGGAAGGGACTCCCCCCTGTGACTCT
Organism: Camelus ferus; assembly: GCF_009834535.1. Lineage (NCBI taxonomy): Eukaryota > Metazoa > Chordata > Mammalia > Artiodactyla > Camelidae > Camelus > Camelus ferus. The sequence goes on along the minus strand of NC_045727.1, from coordinate 23,055,698 downwards.
TCCAGGAAGGGTCTGCCTTCGGCTTCCCTGTTTCTCGCTCCATCTCTTCCTGATCTGTGTCCCCCTCTGGGAGAGGCAAGCTGCCACGCTGTGGACATCCTGTGGAGAAGCCATGTGGCAAACATCCCAGGTCTTGAGTCAATGGCCGGGGAGAACCCGCCACGAGCTGCACGAGTGAGCTGAGAAGCGGGTCACCCCCCACTCACCCCCCGGGCCCATCAAACCTTGAGATGCTAGTGATCTGGGCTGACACCTGGATTCCCACCTTACGGGGGGACCCAGCCAAGCTCTGCCTGGATCCAAACTGCCACATGACAACTGCGTGTTGTGTTAAGCCGTTCGGTTTCAGGGGATGCATGTGGGAGGGCGGACCTATGACACAGCCCTAATAACTCACGCAAAGCTCTAGCTGTAAACGTTTAGCTGTACTTCTACACATTCAGAGGAAGTGGACCTCGGAGCGCCCCCACGACGCAGGTCTGAGGAGGCACAAGGCACCCAAGCAGGGCGCGCTGTGTCCCGGGGGGCTCTCCCGCCCGACGATCGGCCGTCTGAGCCGCGGGAGAGCTGCTTTGCACGTTCACCTGTGTGTCCCACATCGGCGCTGCGCTGCTTTGTAAAAAGATCTGAGACTCTGTTCAAAACCAGACGCAACTCTTTAATCAGAGTATTTGAACAATGGGGCATCACGAAACTTAGCTTTTCAAGCTTTTAGCAGACTGCAGTCACTGGAGCAGGGAGGGGGCGGGGGGAGCTGGAAAACGGGAAGGTGTTGAAGTTTATCCCTAGGAAGTATGGGGTCAACGGAGCAACTTAAACCACGAGGGCGCAGCCCAACAGGCAGGATTCAGTTTCAAAACCGTGGGCTTGTGCTCTGAAATATCCTGGCCTGGGAGAGGGGTCTTGGGATCGAGGTCCTCTGTTTAATGAGATGAATTCATATTCCGTGTCAGAAGGGAGGACCAGCGAGGAAGCCTGCAATTTTGCAGGATCTAAAGGTGGTAAAATATTAAAAGAAACCTTAAGTAGAGGCCACTTATTTGATAGGCTTGTGTGTCATAAAAATACGTTGTCAAAGAAAGGTCTTCTGAACGGAGGGGAAAAGGGACGTTGCCTGTGAAAATATTCAGGCTGAATATTTTGTTATTAATTACAATGTTCAAGGTCTTAGTAAAAAAAAAATTTATATATATGTATATATTTTACGTAGAAACTTTGCTTCTCAGCTTAGATTAGATCAGGTTAAATTTCTTTTTCCTCTTTAGAAAAGTAACTGTGGTGTCATGCTAGAGACATGCATGACTGAGAAAGTGAAGAAAGGATGGGTGCACGTCCTGTGATGGCTAACGTCCCGCGGGTCCACTCGGCTGGGCTTCCCGGAAGTCTGTTTCTGGGGGTGTCAGTGTGTCTGGACAAGACTGACATGGGAACTGATGAACTGAGCAGAGCAGGTGGCCCTCCCCAACATGAGTAAGCATCACCCAGTCCACGGGTGGACTGGATAGAACAAACATACACAGGGAGGGAGAACGCTGGCTCTGTCCCTCTGTCCCTCTGTCCCTCCCTCCCTGCCTGTCCCTCTGTCCCTCTGTCCCTCCCTCCCTGCCTGTCCCTCTGTCCCTCTGTCTCTCCCTCCCTGCCTGACTGCTGACCTGGAATATCCATCTTCTTCTGCCCTCAGGACGGGACTCACGCCATCTGTTTTCCTGGTCCCCAGACCTTTGCACTTGGACCGAATGGCACCACCTGCTTTCCTGGGTCTCCTTCCAACAGATGGCAAACGGTGGGACTTCTCAGCCGCCAGAATCACGTGAGCCAGTTCCTCAAATTCAGTCAATTAGTCGATCGATCATAAGTTCCGTTCCCTGGAGAACCCTGATCAATACAGACACCAACGCGAATTGGCCGGTTTATGTTATTTTAAAATTCATATGAAATATTTACACAAGATGGTGTCATATAAATTGTTCCAATTAATGTAAAGAATGTCACGTTTTCCCTCGAACACGCACAATTATCCAGCACGTATGTCGTAGACAGCATTGCATTCTTTAAAGTAATTTTTGAATAGATGGTGTAGGTCCACCAACACCATGGCGCCGAATTTTCAGCCCATAAACATACCTTTAGAGGCACAGAGCGTTAATCACGTTTAAAGCACTCTCTCCCAGAGGTGTCTTGGTTTGGATGATCCATCGTTCTGCCATCCTCCCTGGGGCGAGGAGTGGAAATTTCCTCTGCAGGAACAGGAGGGGCGAGGGGTAGGCGTCCTGCCTGGGGGGCGGGCTTCACTGGCCCGAGTAATACCTTTCCCAGACACTCTCCAGCGTCTGCGGTTTTGCTGGCTGGTGGTGTTGCCTCCATCAGCAACACACTGCTTCCTCTCTTTTCGCAGCACATCTCCGCTGAGGGAAACGCCCTCATCCTGTAAGGCCAAGCCGCGGGGCGTGGGAGCGTGGTCAGGACGGCTTCAGGTGTGCGGGGCAGGCAGGGCGTGAGAGGAGCCTCCTTCCTAGGGCGTCACGGTGGAAACACTCCCTCTTTTTTCAAATTATTATTTTACGATTTTCTTTTATGTCGTTGTTGTTGGGGGGAGGTCACTAGGGTCATTGTTTACTTTTGTTTATTTATTTTTAGTGGGGGTGCTGGGGGTTGAACCCAGGACCCTGTGCGTGCGGAGTGTGCTCTACCCCTGAGCGCTGCCCCCCCCCCGAAACGCCCCCTCCTCAGTTCTCCTTTATGTCTGTGCTTGGTCCCCAGGACCTGTTCTCTCTCCAGTGAACAGAGCGAGTCTTTTAAAACCTCAATCAGATCACGTCGCTCTCCTGCTCAAAGTCACCCCATGGCCCTCCGCCAGCTTGCCCGGAGGAAAACTCCAGGTCCTAAGTCCCTGCTCCATCCAGCCCCACCTGACCCGTCTCCCCGACACCCTCTGCTCCAGCCACACTGGCCTGGGCGGGTCTCTCAGGGCCGTGAGTCGCTGCCAGTTCCAGGGGGCAGGCTGGGCCGCCGCTGGGAGCTCAGGGATGCCGTGGTGGGGACGGCTGTGTTCCCCCCTCGTCCCCGCTCCAGCAGCTGATGCAGCAAGGGCTGCTCCTGGGGGCCGTGGTCCAAACCCCCCCTGGGTGAGCGAAGGCGGCTCCTCCCGCAGCAGCCGAACCAGCCCCCCGAGCTGGCTGAGCGGGCCTGCCTGCAGATGCGCTGGCCTGGCTTGGCGGCCCGCCCCCACCCTCGGAACCCCTCACGGACAAGCCGCGGCCAGCCCCCGCTCTCCACCCCCCCCACCACCACCACCGGTGGGTGACAACTGGAAGGTGAAGGAAGCAGGAATCCCGCTGCTCGGGAACACGAGCTCAGCTTGCAGACGGAGGACGGCGCGTGGCGTGCAGTGACATCGACCCGGAGCCCCCAAAAGGCGCTGCCTCCTCAGATCCCCCTGGACACCCCGGACACGGGGGCGGCTTGGACCCACGGCCCTGCTTGAAGACCGGAGCCGCTGGCAGCACTGCGTGGAGCTGGGTTCGTGGTGTTTAATTTGATGCCTCCCTTCTGTGGCTGGTGGTGGGTGGTCGTGGTCTTCCACGCGCGGAGATGCTGCTGCTCCACTGCAGCAAACCCTGTGGCGACCACGGCTCCCCGCTCCTGCGTGCCAGGCACTGGAGGGGACGTGTGTGTGTGGATTTAATTCTCACGACCGGCTTATGAGGCAGATCTGATCATTCTCAACAAGGAGAGACACATAATGATGGTCCTCCTCCCGCAGCTAGAAAGTGGATTTCAAACAGGGAGTCTGTTTGAAAATCTACTCCCAACTCTGCTCGCTCTGTTTAAGCAGGAAAAAAAAAAGAGTTGGTTTAAAGGAAAATAGTAAATAAATAATACCCAGTCTTGTGGGCTGGACTGCATCCCCCAGAATATGCCCCAGTCCTCAGCCCGGGACCTGCGAGTGGGACTTTGCTTGGAAACAGGGTCTTTGCAGATGGACTCAAGTTCAGGTGAGGTCTTACTGGATGAGTCTGGGCAAATGTCTCCTAGGTTCAGCCTCTGTGTTGTTCCATTTTAAGTAAAAGATCTCATCTAGTTCTGACGGCAACTTGTGAGATGGATGAGAACTTCAGGTATTTTGGGGCATCTTGCTTAGAGACTAAGATAAAGCAACTCAGGCAAGATTATCCATTAATTAAATGGGTAAACCCCTCTGACAAGCACAGGGAGATTGACCGCTGAGGGCCCTGAACTTGGACGAAAAGTTGAAGTCCTGAGAATCCGGCAGGTACCAGCATATGTAACACGCGTCAGTTTCCCTCTCCTGTGGGGACCATCTCCCAGGCTTCCCTTGGGACTCACTTGTGGGAGCTGAGTCTGACCCAGTCTCCATGGCGGCTTGAGACCCTGTCCTGGGCGATCAGAGCATTGCTCTCTCCTGGCCATGACAGCGGGCGGGTGTCGGTAATCCTGCCAGGAGAGCCAGTGAGAGCAACTCCAAGACTTCTGGTGGAACTTCTGGGAAACGGAAACCCTATGTTCATCGGACTCAGAGCTGGAAGAGTGGAAGCACGCAGCTCCTGGAGATCAGGAACTTTTCTAACCTTATGGGGAAAGACAGGCTGAGAATAAAGCTGACACAGGTAAAACGGAAGTGAGCTGCTGGATCCAGCCGTACCTGAACTCTCTGTCTGGACTTTTCACTGATTTAAGCCAATGAGTTCTGTCACCCATAACTTTACGACAGTAACATATTTCTCCAAGACTGGACCTTTGTGGGGCAAGAGGCGACATGAGTCAGATTCCTTCCTACCAAGGGCAGAAAAGTAAGACCACATAGGGTCTGTCTCCTGGATAAACATTCCCTCTCCAGGAGGTAAGAGCTATCCGGGCTGATGAATGTGAGGAGCAATGGCTCTACTTCATTCAATGATGTAAATTGCCATAATGTGAATCGTCTGCCCTAAACAGAGAAATCCACCCAGGTGGTGTGTTCCAACCTGTGACCCCCGTTATGAAGGCTCTCAAGACTGGAGTGTGAACTGTATATTTTTTATGCTGACGAACGTTTCAAGAAAAGGCAGTTTGGTTTCATTGTGGCCATAATAAACCAGCTACGGATCCAGCCGTCTCTGCGGACTACTGAATCCTCTCACATTAAGGGCCAGACGCTTGGAGCTTGCCTGGCCCCAACAGGTGAGAGACACGCATTAGCCGGCCTGGCAGAGGTGTGCGCTGGCCTCCTCTGAGAGGCAGGTGCTGCGACAAATCAGAAAGACGTCCCTTCCAGAGGAGGCGGCTCCAGCTTCTGCCCCAGGGGCCGGGATCCCATCCTGACCTATTTTCAGAAGTACGGATTTTTTAAATATAAAAATCTCATTTTCCGACGTTGGGTGCAGTGGTTTGAATGGTACCCCCCCCACACACAAATTCACATCTACTCAGAACCGCAGAGTGTGACCTCGTTTGGAAATAGGGGTTTGCAGATGTCAGTGAGGTAAGGATGGAGACGAGGTCACACTGGATAAGGGTGGCCCTCAGTCCAACGGGTTTCCTCATAAGAGACACAGAAGGATGCAGAGACGCACAGGAGCGGCTTAGGAAGGCAGGGCAGGCCTTGCACAAGCCAGGGAAAGAGAGCCAAGAGCCCCGGCAGGTGCGGGAGGCAGGAAGGGGCCTCCCCGGGCGTCTTTGGAAGAAACACGGCCCTGCCCACGCCTCGCGCCAGCCTTGTGGCCCCCAGGACAGTGAGAGAATCAATTCTATCTGTTTTAAGCCACAGAGTTTGTAGCCATCTGTTACAGCATCCCCAAGAAACTGACCTACTGGGTGAACCTGTACAGACGCTCTCCTGGCGGAACACCACGCAGGCTCAGGCCCTCGAGCCGCTCCCGCCTCCCTCCAGCCCTCAGGGAGGACCAGCTCCACCAGGCCGGCCAGCGGGTCTGGACGCGCAGCTCCCGCAACCTGCAGGCGTCAACACGGGCCCCTCAGGGACCTCCTTCCTGAGGAAGCGTTTTCGCGGCTGAAGGAGGGGAGGATGCCCGCACGGGATGCTCGGGGAAGCCGCCATTCCTCATTGCCAGGCACTTTCCGTCTCGGGAGGGGTCCAAGTGTAGTCCAGAGGGCTTGTCTGCCTCAAAGCCCGCGAGCGACGGCCTCTGCTTTTTCTCCTGTGGGGATGCCCTCAGCCCCTGAGATGTCTTCCTGGAAGCCTCCCGGCGAGCTGCGTCACCTCAGTGTCTCGGACACACTCTCCCTGCTTCAGAACCCTCTCGGCCCCACTGGCTGGGCCAGGGGACCTCTGGCTTCTTATCCTCGGGTTTTTCTGACTCCTGGGGTGGGATGCTCGGGGACCCGCTCAGGACTCACCCTCGGCAGCCCAGAAATCATCGGGGGTGAATGCCTCTCTGGGCAGTGGGGCACGGGACTGATGGATGGTTGGGCTGTCCTCCTGTGCCCCCAGACAGAAGGCTCCGAGATGCATGTCAGAAGGCCCCACGGAGCCCAGCGCCAGGCAGCGACCAGCTCGGGGACTTCTCTGTTACCTGCTCTCCTGTCTCCCGTCTCTCTTCCCCCGTCCCCCATTCCTGCTCTGAGATCACCCCGCAGGCTCTCCTCCGGGGAGGTGCGGGCTCACGGACGCGGCTGCGCTCTCAGAGCCAGCATGTCCGTCCCTGCAAGGCTAGGAAACTGTACACCTGTGCGTGATCTCCTCGGCCACGGGGAAACGTACTGGCTCATCTTCCAAGAGGGGCCCCCATGCGCGAGAAAGTGAAATAAAGCTAAAGATAAATGTAACTTATTATGTTAGCCCTAATACACTCTAAGTAGGTCTCAATACTTATGTTGACTGAGCTTTAGGGGAAAAACAATGACTTGAGTGACCAAGTTTCTTACAGTTTTGGTGGATTCTAACTATTTTTCTTCTCAGCCTATTTTTTAAACATTTAATTTAAAGTATAATTAGCATATGACATTGTGTAGGTTTAAGATGCACATGTTGACTTGATACATTTATACGCAGCAAGACTCTTGTTAAGACCTCGATCTCGTTACATACGTATCGCTTCCTTCTTGCAGTTGAGAGCGATTTAAGAGCTAGTCTCTCGCCAGCTTTGAAGTTGATAATACAGTATTGTTGACTATAATCACTATGCCGTGTGACAGATCTCCAGGACTTATTTATCCACTAGTTCCCAGTTTGTACCCTTAAACAACATGAGTTTGGTATCAGGGGCGTTCAAAAACTGTCTTAGCAGTTTTGGAAAACAGCCTGTAATTCTATTTTCAGCCACTAGAGGGCAGGGCAAGTAAGAAATGGCAACTGACGGGTTTATCACCTGCTGGCCGAGACGGGGAAGCGATTTGCCCCAAGCCTTGCCCTGCGTCCAGCTGCCTCACCACGCGGGAGCATGCTATCTGATCATCTTATACTGTTTCTGGACAAAATCCTTACGCTTTCTGCAACGCTGTTCGCTCTCATGTTTATTGTCTGCCTCCCTAAGACCTGAGTTCCAGGAGACCCGACACTGTTTCGTTCATTGCTGCACACCCCCCTCCCCAGGTTTAAAGAGCTAGCACACAGTAGGTGGCTAAGGGGTGTTTGTTGAGTGACTGAATGAGCGTGACCGCTGATCCACGGGAACCAGGCTGATTCTCCTTCTCTGACTTTCCTGTTTCCAGTGGCATCGTGGCTCAGCTGTGAATGATGGATGGCTTGCGCTTCACATGGTGTCCAGGACATTAGGAAACTGCTGAATTCCGGGGTTTGGTTTATGTCTTTGAAATATCTGAGCCCTGAAGAGCAGTAGGCAAGAAGTCCTCTGGGTCTAACTAGCTTGGTTCGGGTTTAAAATTTCAAATGGCAAGCATAAATCCACCCGGAGGCTTCTCCGATCATCCCTGAAGTGTGCGCATTCGCTTTCAGCTCCAGGAACGGTGAATGGCTCAGACAGGACTGAAGCTGTAAATTCCGGCACGCTGAGGTGGCTTGAGATACATCGCCCACCTGCAATTAGTCAAAAGCCATCAGAGGTTCTGCTGGGCTCATGGGGAGCCCGGTGGAGGCCTCACCCCGGAAATGAACAAGCCCTGGGCTGAGAGGTGGAGGGAAGTCACACTGCGGGGCCAGGATGAAGGGGGAGGGCAGTGAGCTGAGTCGTGCAAGAGCCAAGGGGCTCATGGCCCCTTCCTCTGTCTTCAAAGCCAGCAACCGCATCCCTCTGTCCCTTCCTGTCCTCACGTCTGACCCTGAATCTCCTGCTTCCTTCTTTTCATGTCTAAGGAAGCCTTGTGATTCCAAAGGCTCCCCCAGATGACGCAGGATGTTCTCCGTCATCACAGCTTCCTCTCTTGCCACGTGAGGGAACACTTTCACAGGTTCCAGGGGTCTGGACGTGGCCATCTTTGGGGGTGAGCCAGTATTCAGCCAAACACAAGGCCGATCTGAGTTTTAACCTGCAGCTAACAGAGTGGAGGAAACACTCGTGGTCCAGGGCCGGCTCCCACTTAGCTTTGTTGAAGAGGCCCCCTTAAGTGAAGGGCCACCTGCCCCGCTTGTAAGGGTGGGGACAACATTGATTGCTCTGTTCCAGCCACAGGATAGCCACTCCATGCATTCATTTCAAATGACGGGCGCTCTGTGGGTGACAGAGTCTCCCAGACTGAACACGGACGGCATCATCCAGGAATCCCCTGGGGACTGTGTTCACGGAGCCCGCCAGGCCCAGGAAGGCTGGCCCGGGTTTGAGACTGGGGACAAGAGTGGCTCCCAGGGTGTGGCTATTTCATTTTGGTTTCCAGACTCACCAACAGTCACACACCTGCGAAGAACATAAGGGGATGAAGGACGTTAAGTCCGAGGTGCGGCCCTGCCGACGGCGTGATTCCTCAAGGAAGCGCGCGTGGGGTTTGGAGGTTTCAGTGGCCCGGGTCCCAGGAGCTGCCCTCTGTAGCTCTGGGCAGGAGGGGCTTATCAACACTCAAGGGTCTAACCGACAAACAAAACTGTAAGCTATCTAAAGTGTGCCCCGTGATGATCTGCTGGGCCTGAAAAATCAAAGCATAAACTCGGGGGCGGGGCAGGGATAAATTAGGACAAGCAGGATTCAGCCCTCCCTCACCTCTGGTATTTCGGCCTTCAGAGCCACGTGGGAGTGACCAAGTAGTGCTTAATTTGCCATGATGAGCGGCTCCTGTTTACCTTTCTTTTTTTCCCCCCGTTTTTAAAGTATTTTATTATCGCTTCTTGGCCTTTTGGCTAAGATCAAGTGTCAAGCATTTTATTTATTTATTGTTGTATTATTTTACTTTGGGCGTGGGGAGGCAGTTTGGTTTATTTATCTTAGAGGAGGCACTGGGGATTGAACCCGCTAATAAGCGTGCGCTCTGCCACTGAGCTACACCCCTCCCCCTTTCAACTGATACAAATGGCTTGCTGGAATTTCCTGGACTTCAGGAACACATTACTTCTATGTTTGGAACCTAGAGAAGTTAAAATCCTGGACCAAACCTGGAAAGGAAGCCAGGGAACAGGGCCACCCTTGTTTCGGGCCAGTGAGCCGGGCCCAATGGCGTGGCCGGCCCGGCGGTCGGGGTGGAAGGGGACTTCGTCCTCTTCCTAATTCTGTTTTCAAGATGAGATGCTACTTCTGTTCAAGTCCACATTTGCACCCATCAGTGAATTTTAATTTTGACACCGAGTATAAAAATTCATGTCTGGATCTGTCCAAATGATTTATTAATCTTGTTGGCTATCAGCACTGCCGGAATGAGAGGGGACGATTTTAGCATTTTTACCAAATATGTGTGGAAGATAATTTTGAGTTCTTACGAACTTCTCCTGTGATAACACGCCAGGTCCCATCCAGAGGCTTCAGTGCTCCTGAATTTTGTCAGCCCCCAAAGACGTCCACGTCTGAACTCTCGGGACCTGTGAACGTCCCCTCACCTGGCAGAGGCAACTATGTGTGCGTAACAGCCAGCTTTGAGAAGGTCACCCTGGATTATCCGCATGGGCTCGGTGTCATCACAAGAATCCTTAAAAGTAGGCGGAGGCAGAAAAGAAGGGCAGGGTGATGGGGGGTGAGTCTCCGTGCTGCTGCTGGCTTTGCAGTTGGAGGGGAGGACCCCGGCCGAGGGCTGCGGGCAGGCTCCCCCGGCTGGAAAAGGCAAAAAGTGTCACCCTGGGCTCTTCCGCCTCCAGAAAGGAAGGCAGCCCCAGCAAGAACTTGATTCGGGTCCAGCAAGACCCGAGCTAGATTTCTATCCTGCAGAACCGCGGATACATGGCTTCTGCTGTCAGCCCCCCGGCTACCGGCACTGTGACGGCCGCGAACGGGGTGCTGGGTGGGCTCTCAATGGCCGCCACGACCAACGGTCCTCAAGTTGGATGGGTTACCATGGCAGGCCTTCTCAGAGGCCAGAGGTGTGGCCTCGAGGTGTCGGCGGGGCGCGTCTCTGAAGGGCCGGGGGCAGAGCGCCTCCCGCCTCCTCCGGCCTCTTGGCACCACGGGGTCCTCGGCTCGTGGAAGCGCCCCTCCGCCCTCCGCCTCCGTCGTGCGTGACCGTCCCCCTGGGTGTCTCTGCGTCAATTCCACCACCCCCCACCCCCGTTCACAAGAACATCAGCCATACTGGATTTAGGGCCCATCTTTGATCTTAACTTGCTTCCATCTGCAAAGATCCTTTTTCCAAATGAGGTCGCATTCACAGGTTCGGGGTGGGCACCCTTCCACCCGGCACAGAGCCACCTCTCTCTCTGACAGGACGGCTCCTAAGAGACAAGCGAGGGTCCGGCCCCTCGTGCCCTCACAGCTGAGTCTGGGGGCGCGTCTGGCCACGCTGTGCAGACTTGTGGGGGGTGCGTAGCTTGTCCTGTGCCCTTTCTCCCTCCCCCAGTTTGTGTGGCCCCCGCATTTCTCCCTCAGGCTTTGGTAACAGTGTAAGGATAGAGACGGTGTCCCCGCACGCTGGGGGCCCCTCCTGGCAGGGTCGGGCTCCTTGGCAAACACCAGACCCAAGCGTGGCCGCCCACCCCAGCCCAGGCCCCGAGAATGCCGCGCTGGGGCTCCGCTACCGTCCCACGACCATAATGTTCACTTTCTACAGATGCTGGGAATCTGGAAAGCTTCGTCACTTCTCCCTTCTTAAAGGAAGGGGTGCAGACCTCCCGTGGCCCGCACGGCCCCGCTACCGCCCCTGCCTACTGCCCCCACTACCGCCCCCGCTACCACCCCTCTCACCGGTCTCAGGCTCCGCCGTCCAGCTCACCTGGGCCCCCACGTCTCACTCACCCTGAGCAGCAGGACAGACTGGTTTCTGCTCCCCTCTGCGGGGGCACCCCCACCCCTGTCCCTCTGACCTCGGAACGTGGGAGCAGCCGGGCCACACGCCTTCCCCAAAGGACGCTCCTGCCCTCACAAGCCCAGGCTTCAAGCATCACCCATCCAAACCTGAACCCACTGTCCCCAGATACTGCCACGGGTCAAGTGGAAACCCCTTCGGTTAAGACACTGACCTACTTTTAAGGACTAACGGCCACGGCTCTGAGCACTCGGGGAGTTAGGGGAGGGTTCGCAGAATCGTTACCCCCTGTCCACCTGCACCTCTGCCACCGCAGTCCCACGGGTCGGGGACTTGACAGTGCAATTCTCAGAAACCCACACAGGGGCTGCCGCCCCTCCCCTCCTTGTCCAGCCCGTTCTGCTGGCACCCGGAGCCCCTGGAAAATCAGCCCGGCACCGAGAGAGTGCAGTTCCCGAGACTGGGGAAGGTCTTCACAGGGACGGGGTGGTCACCTACGTCTGGGTGTGCTCACCTGCGCCAGCCCGCAGCTCTGGTCCAGGGGGTCAGACAGCAGATGCGGCTCCCGGGCGCTGGCCTCCTTCCCGGGCGCGCGCCTCTTTCGGCCGATTCGGAAACCAGCTGAGGCTGATTTTTCGTGGCGTTACGCGGCCTTGCGCCGTTTCGTCTTCTCCTTTGCGTTCTGTGCTGTTCACTTAGGTCATGTGTCCCAGCGCCACACAGCACGTTTTATGTGTTATTTCCTCTAAAAAAGCCTTGTTTCCAAAAGGGCAAGGAGTTAACAATGAGCATTTACACAAATCCACTCAAGTGACGTCACTCCCCTTGGAAACGCCCGGGAGCCCTCGGGCCGGTTGTAACAGCAGACGCCTCGGGGGGCGGCGGTTTCTGATGCCCACAGAACCCGGCTCCCCTCTGACGTGCTTTGACTTTCAAGTGATGGGGCTGCCTGGCACTGCGTGGCACAACGTGGTAATCCTGACGCCCACCTGTGTTCTTATTACCTGGCATTTAGAGGTGGTCAGGGGGTCGTACGAGGCCCAGTGCAGCTTTGAAAGGACTCGCCGCCATGGCGCTCTGTGGTGCCGCACACACGGAGCTGTGGTTCCCCCAGCCTGCCACCCCAGCACGGCCGCTCGGAGGCGGGACCCCCGCAGTAGAAGCAGGACGGACGTAAGGACGCAGCCGGCCCGCCAGGTCCTGTGTGAGAGCTCTGTCCCCTCACAAGCCGCCCGGGACACTGAGCAGAAGTGCAGTGCCGCCCCATCCATCCTCGGGGAAGGGACAGCAGGGACCCGCGTCCGCAAGTGGGGCGCACAGACGTTTGCCGGAAGCGGCTAACACACACATCACGGCATGCGGGGCGGGCGTGCAGCCGCGCACAGCCTCCCACAGCAGCACGCCGGCTTTGCACAGGCAGCGATCATGCCGCGTGGTGAACCCAACCGCACACGCTCTTCAGTTCAGTTGAAAAATTAAGAGGATGTCTGTCCTTCACCCAACTGACCTTCTGGAGAGACTCCCCTTGGCAGGAGGGTGGCCCTGGCTCTGTCCTGGGCTGACCCCTGGCCCCCAGCCCGGGCTGCAGGCTGGACGCCCAGGACGGCCGCACCGCACGGAGCCCGGGGAGGGGCCGCCCTGCCATCACCCGGCCCTTTCCCTTCGTGGCTAGTTCCTCACAGGGAAGAGCTATTTCTTGCCGGCATGGGCTAACAGTGTCCGTGCGCAGTACGTCCTGAGGACAGAGCTGGGTCTCCGGAGGATAATGTACTGAGTGGTGCTTTTCAACCCTTTTCGTTTATTTTTAAACCCAAACTCACACCTTCAGCGCCTCTGAGAACTAGTGTTACACTGAGTCCTGTCTTCAACCTGTCTGGACCCCCACCCGTTAAGATTTCCTTGTATTTTTCTGCAGTTTTTCTGTACTTTGTATTACAAAGAGTGGGGTTTCTGTGTATCTCCACTCTTTTCCTCCACATATAAAACTGTATTTTACTACAAAGAAGGCTCAACAGTCACTCTCTTAGAAAATCAAAGAGCTGTGTCAGGGACAGGGGTTTATACTGCGACCTTCCATCAGCTCCTGACCCAGGAGACGTTACACCTTCTAGGTGGCAGCTCGGGGATCCGCGTGACCACCACACAGAAACGCCAAGCAGACGGTGACCGGGGACAGGCCAGGTGGGAAGTAGCTGCTGGGTCCCAAATTAGAGGTGCGGTTTACAGTAAAGTTATACCCAAAAAATACAGCAACGAACAAAGAATAGTTTATTAACAAAATCAGAACCCTGCATACACGTAAACCAACGCCACCCAAGTCGGTGACCGTCGACAGCTGACGTCACGTTTCACACCTCCAGTCATCTTTAATGCCACCCATGCTGCTCAGAAGGTTTCCCTTCCACCCCCCACGGTCTCTGGTCTCAGCGGCAAACTAGTGAAAGCGTACACGAGGGCTGACCCACGAGGTTAAAACGCGGTAAGTTGCTCTGCGGACTGTGGTGGGAGCCGTGCTCCTTAACGTTCCTTAACCAGGGAGCACGTTAAGGAAATGACAAAAAAGCAACGTCAGCGGTTTAAACAAGTGTTGTCTGAAGCAGCGGGTGAGCTGCGCTCTCTGCCGGCCCGCGCCAAGGCTTGTGGCCATCAAGGCGGCTCTTCCACGGAACCTCTGCAGCACCTGCCCACGCTCTTGAATTCCTTAGCAAGTCCTCCCGTTCCGCGATATAAATAGACGTTTATTCATCAAAAAGAAGAAGAAAGCAAGACCACGCTTCATGGGAAGGAGATGAAACTTGTTTACAATTCAGGGTGTCGCGTCCCAAGTCGGTGGGTGATCGGCGGGGAGGGAGCCACCGCGGGGCGAGCGGGGCTCTTCAGAGCTGAGGCCACGTCCGCGTTTCTGCTCCAGGAAGGTGCGGGGTGACAGGAGACACTCCACGGGAAGGCACTTACCTAGGTCACCGGCTGGAAGGAAAGACACCAATCCAGTACCATGCAAGTCTTAGCGGGGAGCCTGCCACGGCGGGGACGTCACCTCGCCACTCCCCGGCGCCCCTGCTGACGGGCCCGACGTCCGGCGGACCCGGGGGGCGCGGGGCGTCAGGCCCTCCTGGGGGCCGGCGTGCCGCCGGCTCTGGCCCGCTGCTGGTCGTACTTCACGGAGACGATGAGGAAGAGCAGGAGGGTGGCTCCCTGAACGGCGGCCAACAGGAAGAAGTAATAGTTCAGGTGGCAGCCATTGATGTTGCCTGGGGGTGAGAGACGGCATGTCAGCTGCGCTCAGGGTCGGAAGAGGTTTGACTTATTGAACTCTGGGTCCTGCTAAGGTCAGGGTGACTTTTAACTGCGGTTATTAAAAAAAAAAAAAAGGAAAAAAAAGAAAAAGAATCCTATTTCTGATTCAAAACACACAAGCACTTTGTTTTCAAAGCCACCGTGAAGTCAGCTGCATCTCGACCCGGGCCCTGGGCCGGGTCCTCAAACTCCATGACCTCTCCTGTGAAAGGACGCGGCTCTCAAGCCGCCCCGGGGAGGGCCTGGCCGCCGGGGAGAGGCCCAGTCAGCCTTTTTCATGTGAGAATCTTCCCCCCAGAAGGCCGGGGGGAGGGGGGAAGTTACCCGACTGAGCTCCTGCCACCAGAAGCAAAGGTGGGACAGTGTGGCCAGTCTCCTCTCGGGCCGTTCCCCCACCACGCTCTCAGAGAACCTCCCGGGCCTCTTCCCAGACAGCAGGTAACTGCACACAGACACGGTAACTTCTGAGTCTTCCACATGTGATAAGACAGACCCTCAGGCCCCGTGTCCACCAAACACACGCACAGGAACATTCCAGCCGCCTTACTCGTGACAGCCTCCAACTGGAGCCCCACGAACACAACACCATCAACAGAACACCCAAAGGCACTGTGACTTCCTCGCACAGTGGAGGCTCCGCAGAAATGATGACGAAGCGGTCACCGGGACAACGCAGGAGCGCCAGGTGGGAGAGGGCGGCAGAGGGGAGGGCCGCCAGGAGCCAGCACTGCCAGACATCGGAACAGAGGGGTGGGGGTCACTGAGAGGCCCCGAGGAAGCCCTCCCAGCGGTCTGCGGCTAGACCGCTTAGAAGCACGAGGAGCAGTGCCGCCCACGGTAGGGACTGAGCCCCGATCTAAACCCCGACGACAGGCAGGCCCACCGGGAGGGCGGGGAGAGGAGGAGGCAATGGGGGAGCCTCCAGGGCCCTTTCCTCCAGCCACAGCCCCAGAGCCGGACAGGAAGTCACCCCCCAAGTCGCCAGCCAGCCCTGCGGCCTCCCTGAAGGCATGGCCACGGGGACCTAGGGGTGGGGGCTGTGCTGGGAGGAGCAGGGATGGTGGGGAGGCAGGTGGACTCCGGGAAGACACCTGCCGCTCCTCCCACAGCAGCAAGAATTATTCTGGGGGGGGGTCACCTGGCACCATTTTCTCCCCAAATCAACCACTGGACAGCCACCTGTAGCGTGCCTCCATGCTACCGCCTGCAACCCCCCAGGACACGGGGCAGTGCACACAAGGGACTCAACCTCCCGTCACTGTGTGGGGCCAGGAGACCCGGCCGTGCGCTCCCAGGGGAGGTGGCCGCTTCAGAACCCACCGCACAGCGTCTCCCTCTCGCGGAAGTGCCCGCGCCCAGGCCCAGCATGTGCGTGCCAGCGCACGTGCACCCGCCCCGGAGGCAAGCCTCACACAGACGTCCCCGATTACCCGGCAGAAGCAGAGGATGAATGACAGGGAAGCTATGAGGTGTCAGCTTAGTAACGAGGGGGAAGAATGACAAAGCTCAACCAAACCTTCACGATACACTGAAAAGCAGAACAGAAAACGGAGAACCCACATCTTAAGAATCACAGAGGTCTGGCCTTTGTAACAAGCCTGTCTTTGAAGGAAGTCTCTCCCAGACAAAAAATTCATCAGGTTTTCAAGGGGATTTATAACCTAAAAGCAGCTAAGTGCCAGGACAGCAAATGCCACACGACCATACAAGGAATCCCAATACGGGGGTTTTCATGAGTAAAACATAAAACAAAGAAAGAAATCCCCGTCCCCTGGGTCTGATTAAAGGCGATCACAAATCCAGAAACAGCAAGACCCTCACCAAGACGCCACCTGCTGGAATCACCTGCAAAACCCCAGTATGACCGATCAGGAGTACTACTTGTTTATAAACAGGTAACTTATTACACACCTCTGTTCTTTTCAATAGCAGAGAATTAAAAGGTACTGCCTGAAAAAAGGAAAAGAATATGGAACCACGGTCAGTGAAGGGAAATCGGTGAGAGATTTCATTCACCTCCTAAGAACAGCGCTAGACGTGGGCGGGAGGAGGGCACAGCTCAGTGGCAGAGCGTGTGCCTAGCATGCACGAGGTCCTGGGCGCCATCCCCAGTCCCTCCATCAAAACAAACAAACAACAACAACAACAAACTTAGTGCCAGACAGGAAGGTGGAGAAGGCCTCCATGAATCAAGCGCTCCGCAGGAACTGCGCGGGGCGGGGCGGGGCGGGGGTGGAGGCGGAGGCCCACCTGGGCCGGGGCCCAGCGCCCCCAGGACGGTCAGTGCCCGGGGTGAGGCGGGGCCGGAGCAGCGCCGGAGCAGCGCCGGAGCAGGGGCCTTACCGAAGTCCGTGTGGCTGCTCATCCAGCCGATGGCCTTGAGGGACACGAGCGCCAGCAGCCCGGAGCCCACGAAAGAGCCGACGCCGGAGAAGAAGAAGAACAAGCCCATGACGGCGCTCTGCATGGCCCTGGGGGCGGCCGCGTACGCGAACTCCAGGCCTGCGGGGAGGGTGGGGGCGGAGTCGGAGGGGAGCCCGGCGCGCACGTGCGCGGGGCCCCCTCGCCACACCTGTCCCCAGAACTCCACGGGGCTTAAGTCGATGCCCGGCTCACAGCCGACGGCAGCCCTGCCTTGTCTTGCTCCTTCTGGAGAGAAAGGGGTGAAGAAGCAAGCTTCCCACGTTCTCCACGGGGGGTTAAAACGAGGCTCAAGTGGGGAGATCCACCTGCGACTTGCATCTCAGAGGCGGTGTCACTTAGAACAGCCTCGACAGGGGCGCGTGTAAGCTCAGTTACGGCCGTTACGTTACGCAGGCTGCAGGCGTGCACCTGCTCCACGCGCAGGGCGCCCCGTCGGACCCGTCGGCGGCCGGCCGGAGCCGGTGAGGGGCGGGGTGGGGGGCGTCGCTAACTCCCCCCACCCCGCAGCGCCCGCGAACAGGCCTGCGCAGAGCCGGCCCGGCCCCGCGGCAGCGCGGCTCCTCCGCACGGGAAAGAGGCCTGTGTGCGCGCGTTTTGGAGATAAATCCGGAGGAAGAGGCCGAGCGCCCGGCGGGACGGATCCCCGAGGCAGGGCCCCCGTGGAAGCGCCAGCCGGGAGCAGCCCCCCCGCGCGGCTCTTCCTTCCTCCCCGGCGGCAGGTGACTGTCGCGGGGGTGCTGCTGTCTGCACGCCGGGAAGGGAGAACCCCGGCCGAGGTGTCCCATCTCCTCCCCGGGCGCATTCGGAGGCGCCGCCGGCCGCCCGCTCCCACGGGGCCCTCGGGCCGCCCGCGCCCTGCGGGGGCGGAGCCTCACCCGCGATGCTGGCGAATATCTCGCTGACGCCGATCAGCACGTACTGGGGGAGCTGCCACCAGATGGGCAGGTCGGCCGCGTAGTAAACCACGTTCCCGATGGTCTGGTTGATGGTCTTCTCCTTAACGAGGTCCAGCCTTTTGCTTTCCAAAATTCCTAGAGTTCAGAAGTAGGTCAGTGGAGCCGTCATTAACACTTGCCGTGAAGCCAGGTGACAAGACGCGCGGTACAAGTGTCGGCCGGTCGCTCTGAGAAGTGCACGGAAGGACACTGACGCCCAGTGCCAGCTTCCCCCAGAGCCCCCACCGAAGGGTGTCCCGCTTTCAGCTCCCTGAGCAGGCGTCTGAACCGCAGGCTCCACACGCACGTTTCATGGGGCGCTCTGCGGTGCCCGTAAGACCCGTGTTCACGTGCTTAACGCAACCCTCAGCCCTGACCGCTCACCTCAACTCCTTCAGTTTCTTCTCAGAGAAGGAGTAGGGGAAAGCTAGCCATGCTGTTTACTTCCCAGAAGGTAACACGTTTTGAGATGCTTCCCCCTTTGTGGTAACAGATTTAGGCTGACGCACTGACTCCCTGTTCTCACTGTCACAACTACCACTGCTCGTTGTAACGCTAGCTTCCTTGTACGGGCGGCTTACCCTCAGCAGCGCGGTGCAGTGGTCCCCCACCTGCGGGGGGCACGTTCCAAGGCCTGCAGTGGGTGCCTGAAATGAGGTCAGTGCCGCCCACTATTACACCAGGTCCCCCTGCACACGAGCCCATGGGAACGTTCACTCCGTAAACCAGGCACAGTGAGTTACTAACAGCAGTAACTAACAGTGAAACAGAACAATCACAATATTACACAGCTCACAATAAGAGGTATGTGAACGTGGTCTCACTCTCTGGATGTAATGTAGGTATTTTTGAACTGCGGCTGACAGGGGGGTCACTGAAACCACGGAGAGCAAAACCAAGGATAAGGCGGGTACCGTAAACTGGACTTTGCAAACCCACTTCTGCTCTCAGCAGCACCGAGACCTCACTGGACAGTCAGTCCTCTGTCACGGAGGAGAGAAAGGCGTGGGAAAATAAGATAGGAAAGAGCTACTCTTTACAAAACAAAAAATAAGCCAATCAAAATAAAGTTTAAAGCAGCAATCTGTAGGACCCAGTTCTTAGGGTACAGATGTCACTAAGTTTTGCTTTTAAAGAAGTCTAATTGCAAATGAAATAATGGGCCCTCACACCTCCCACCACAGGGCCACTTCCCGTGGGTGGCGCGTGTGGTCCCCGGGGAAGACCTAAGTCGTTCACCTTCACGGTGAGTGAAACACCGTCATCCGCTGGAGACGCAGCAGGAACCTCAGACACACAAGCCCCTCGGTCCTCAGCAGAGCTGCAGACGGAACAACGCGGCTTTGCTTGGAGCGAGGGTTGCAAACCAGAGACCCAAGGGCAATCACTTCTCCGCCGTTTGGATAAGGTCAAGTGCAGCTTCCCGGGCAGACCCAGGTCCTGAACTTCAGGACCTTCATGCTGCTTTGGAGAGTCCAGACGGGACCCGTGCCTCTGGTCACCAGGCCCCGCCCAGACCAGCGTACCTGTGACCCTGGGCAGCACCGGGGCTGAGGGCTCCTGTTACAGGGACCCCAAATGACACAGCTGACAGCAGACAGCAACGACCCCGCCCAGGCAGTGCCCCACTAAAGGTTTTAGAAAAGTAATACCAGCCAAAAAGGAAGCCTGAAATCCAGATGCAGGAATCAGGAAGCCACACTCTCTCCTGGCTCCTCACGAACACATGGACAGACAGAAACACTGACGTCGTGAAATGAAGACAAATTCTCTGAAATTACTCTTGGATCAAACCCCCAGTTTCAATATTCTTAGGGGGAAAAAAAACCAAGCCACCACAACAAATCAAAGCACACAAGCCCCCAGCACAGCAGCAGTAACAGGAGGCAGACTCACACACTGCACGGTTCTCACCACCAAACGCGGAGGAACAGACAGAAAATGAAGCATTTAACTCGAGAAAGGAGAAAAGAAAAATCACAAGACAAACCCAAGGTAGTAGAAGTTAGTTTCTTACTCTTCACATAGAAAACATAGAAACAATCAAGTGATACATTCAAGAGACACATCCATGGAAAAGTTATAAAGTACACACAATTTGCACAAGCCTAATTTTAAAAACGAGCACATAAACGCACGAAACCAGAAATGAGGAAGGAAACACAACAGATTTATTTGAAAGACTATTTTTATCTCTAACCATTTTTCTAAAACTCAGTAAATGATTTACTAGGGACATAAAAAAAATTAAAAGCTTAAGTGATTTAAGAGAAAACAGAACGTGTAAGAAATTGAGGAAAAGGTGATGACACCGTGTAACCCTGACACCAAGCCAAACACGCTCACCGCGGACAGGCGTGCGGGCACGCTGATAATACGGCTGCAGGTTTTAATCGAACCATAAACTCAGCCCTTTGAGTATGTGTGTGTGTGTATATGTGTGTATGTGTGTATATGTGTGTGTGTGTGTGTGTGTGGAAGGGGGGACGGCTCATCTGCAGTTGAGGCATTTTTTCCTCCCTCTGTGTAACAAGCACAGCTTCTATGATATGCTTTTATGGTCATTTTTTTTTAATTAAAAAAATTTTTTTCTTGGTTTTTTTTTGGGGGGGGGGAGGGTATAACTAGGTTTATTGATTGATTTATTTTTGGAGGAGGTCCTGGGGACTGAACCCTGGACCTCGTGCTTGCTAAGCGCGTGCCCCACCACTTGAGCTGCGCCCTCCCCGACTTTTATGGTCTTCTTCACTTAGTTTTTCTTAATAAGGCTCAAATCAGGTTTCTTTCCTATCAAAGTTTCAGTGTGCTATAATAATTTCACGTCTCTATTCAATCCTCATTAATGTTCCGGTTAAATAATATTCGCCAGAGCTGGCAATGAACTGCATGGAACACCTGGCAATGTTTACATCAGATTTCACGAACTGTGCCTCAGTCAAGTTACACGACATTCAAACTCTGAACCAGTGACAGTTAACGTCAATGTCTGGTCAGTCGGCAAAGCAAGCCTCTTTAAAATGCCAGCATAGTGGGTGTTATCCATTTCCAAGTCGTCGATTCGGATGCTGAAGTTCTGAGTGGCCAAGGTCACCGCAATGCAAAGCACCTGCACCCCCATGGGGGCCAGCGGCCACCTGAAGGCTGTCTGGCTCTGCCCAGCTCTGGAAGGGAACTGCCCTGGATGGCCAGCTCTTTTAAAAGGCAGCACTGCCTGCCTGATGGGCCACCCTCAGTCACATGTTGTTTCCCGCATAAACAGCACAGAAACCACTGGAACAACCCTGTGGATCTCAGAGCCGCCCACAGGAGCGAGTCAGCCCTTAAAGAAACAGAGAGAGAAGCTGGCATTAAAGGAACCCAAATCTAGAGTCTGCTAGAAGATGCCCAGGAAACTAAGGGCCTCCCCTTCCCCAGGGGAGAACGAGGACCCCCTTCCTGGAGTGCGACCGGCGCGGCCGGGGAACTGAGGGGGCTCCCCACTCCAGGAACAGAGCAGGCGCTCGGGGAGGCAAGAGACGGACAGACGGCCGGACACCACCTCCAGCACAGCTACTCTGCCCGTCACTGATGCTGCATCTCCAAACCTGCGATCAGAGTGCTGTTTGCTCCGGCTTACTCCCCACCGCCCCCCTCGGGGGCCGCTAGACTGAAGAGGAAGGGAATTACACAGAAAGCACACAGCGAGAGCTGCTTCCAGACACGGCCTCCTTTAATTACCTATTTGATCAAGAGAAAACGTAACTGTCTTCTAAGATGTCCTGGCGTCTGGAATATAGATTTCTCAAGCCTTGAGACTCGTTTCTTTTAATCTATTAAGTGCTGTATCAATGTGCTCGCGCTGGTGATGGCAGATGCAGGCTGCTGGGAAGCGCTACTGGAGAATATTAAATTCCGTCCCCGCAGTGCTCAACAGTCAACTCCTCGTAACAGAGATGGTTTATAGGTGATTCAGGAGCATCAGCTCTTTTTGTCTTGTCATTTACCTAACCTATTTTGCGGCTCGATAATTTTCAAATACTAACAAAGGAGAAACTCCAAAGCAAGTGAGACAGTCAGAGACACCTCAGCTTTCTCGGCACAAGACATTTCAGCTTATGCTTCAGAATCCGAGACTTGCGAAAACAGAATGTAGCGCCCCCCAGAGGACAGTTCCCCTTAGCGGTGCTGGAATACTGAGGCACTGGTTCTTAACCTCTTTCTTTTTTTCTAGGGGATGGAAGCTGGTCACAAACTTGTATTTGACTTAAAATAAAAAAAAACCCCAAACCAAAAAAACCCCAAAAGCCTTTCTCCCCAGGAAAATGCACATGAAATTTTACATAAAAATGCAAAGGGTCTGGGGTGTAGGAAGCCGATTAATGGACCTGACATAAGAATCACAGCTTTAAGGATTATGTGACACCTTTAATTTACAAAAATTCATCTATCCAGCAATCCGCAGTCGTCTAAAATCTACATCAGCAGGAGACAACAAGCCTCCTTCAATTCAACCCAAGTCACTTTCCACAGTACTTCACTGGTGAGAGCGCTTTAAAAAAAAAAAAGACAAATCTTTGGGGAAAAAACCTTAAACTTCATATAACAAAAAACCAGAAAATGAACACCACTCAGGTTTAAAATAACCCGTACGTGTTCTCTGTTAGAGCGCACACACTTTCCGGGTGGCGCACGGCATGTCACCGAGCTGCCACGCCCGCTTAGGCAGAAAGGGCCTCTTACCTGCGGCAAAGGCCGAGCACATCACAAAGAACATCCCGACTGCAATCCTCTTCAGGGACGAGGGCAGCAGGCCGTGCCGCCTCAGGACGGGGTCCACCACTTTGTCTTTGAGGGGGATCAACAGCAGGATGAGCACGGCATCGAACATGGTCAGCCAGGCCGCCGGAAACTGGAATTGTAAATCGCGTAAGGCATGGGCTGACTTTCCCGCGGTCACTTACACGACGGCTAACGTCTACAACCCAGAAAAGCTTATTTCAAGAACCTCCTGGGAAAAAAGTCTGTCTGGAGGCACTGGAACCGAGAAAAGACTGATTTCTATGGGGATTTGCACTTGGGTTTCTGTGCTTTATTGGGGAGAAAAAAGAATCAGGAGAAATACTAATTACAGTTTAACTGCCAGTTCTCAACTGAATCTAGTAAACGACGTAACCAACGGAAAACCAGTGTTGGGAAGAAGGAAACACTCCTTTCATCAGGAATGCGTTCAGTGCGTGCTGAGCGCGGTCATTCAGGGCACCTCTGGTGGGGGGAGAATCACCCGTCCTGGAACCCCCAGTGGCGATCTGCAGATCACCACGCTGCTCTCACCGTATGATGAGCGGTTGCAATACTGGGAATTTCTGGAATCTTCAAATGAAGACTCTGTAAAACGTACGTTGTCTGCATCTGGGTGTAAAAAGCAGCGTCATTACACGTGGGCCGTCACACACACACCTGAGCGGGTCGCCCCTCCCCGGGCTACATCCAGACGAGGCTCGCAAGGGTCAGGGTGGAAAACAGACAGGTCAGTGGCTCGGTCATCATAAAAGTAGCCCGGAGACCAACTCGGAAAAAGAAATAAGAAGTCATCCCAGTGAGAAGCCAAGTCAAAAGGGGCAGGGGGGCTGGGAAAAACATCCCCACTCTTGGCCTCTTTCTGGAAAAGGTCTCAAAACATTTATATCGGCAAAAATGAGTCTGTAACTAAAAAGAAGACTCTAGGATCCTTGACACTCATGGCGAAGAAGGCAGGGGGCCCTGCGCACCGCGGAGACAGCCGAAGGAGTGCCGGGTGGCATTCCCGGGGAGGGGGACACGGACCCTGCTGGCGGCACTCACTTGGAAATACACTGTCCAGTAAGGTATCAGAGCCAAGAAAACGGGGACAGTCTTGACAAGAGCTTTCATGTCTTCCACTTTATCTTCCGGGAAGGGCCCTCCTCGAGACATCTTACATGAATCAAACAGACTGTGTTTAGAAGATTGCTGAAAGACTCCAATGCCTTCACTTGGGGAGATAAAATCAAGGAATTAGTTTTCTTCCACCCCTCCCCCAGAAACCAATTATCTGGTAACAAATTAAGTTTGGAGTCGGAAACTGTACTGAATTTGCTTAAACTTCATTCCAATACCTACTAACTGCACCCACCAAACACAGCCACCGAGGCTCCTGAACGCGGCCGGAGGTACTGAGACAGCTGCCCAGGACCTTCCGGTCAGAGTGTGACGGCAGCCACCACCATTCTTCCACCAGGCTGGAAGACACGTGATCACCAATCACTGCCTGAAAGGTGGGAGGCCTCCTCCCCGTCCCGCTATGTTGGGGACAGCCTGCAGCTTCATCTGAAGCTGGTGACGATGACATCAGCTGCATCACTGGGGTGTTATTTGAAAAAAATACTGTGCCGTATTGATTTGTCTGGATTTTCAGTTAGGTAACTTATAACGTCGAGACTGGACGCCCAACGTTGACCCTGTTACAAAACTGTGCGGGTTTAGTGCCCTGCTGTCCTGGCGGTGAGACGGTGGGAGGCGCTGCTCCAGCAGGGAAGGCTACCGGCTCTCAGATTAGGGGACCTGGGCAGCATCACCCGGGGGCAGTCAGCCCTGACCACAACCCTCCCAGGCACCAGGACACTCGGCCCGGCCCCCGGCACGGAGTAGGAAGTCAGGGCACAGAGAGGGTAAAGAACGTGCTCCCGGTCACAGAGCCCGAGAGCTGGGGCAGGTCCTGACCCTAGACAGTCCTGAGGCCCTGACCACTGCAGGACGCCACCTGCCCCGCGGCTCCACCACGGGCATCCTCCCGCACTCAGGCCCGCTGGTCACGGTGCGGAACCCGGGCCTCCCGTCCCCACTCGCTTTGCCCTGGGCCGCTTTCACTACTTGTAAAATGAACAGGTCCTACGGGGTGACTCCAAGGCCTTTTCTGGCCCAAAACACTCTAGCAGAGAAACATGCTCTTGGCTCTTACAGGTAAAACAGAAAAAAAAGTTCTCACTGCACGCCAATCTCTAAAACCCCAAATCCCGGGAGATAATTAATTACCACTGAGAATTCTTCCCGTTCTGGGACTTGGATACAAACGGTGGCCGTCTGCTTTCTGGTTTGTAAACTCCTGTCCCATCTTACTGAGTTACCACTACTGCAGATCATTTTTGTCTTTTAACACTGACATTTTAAATCTGAACTTTCAGAGTAAGGAAAACCAAAAAACTGAAAACTGTAACTTAATATTTTAGCCAAATTTCGGACAGAGAACTAAATTCAATTCTGCAAACATTTACTGAGCACCTACTGTTTGCCTGGTTCTGTTCTAACTGGGTGCTGAGGATACAGAAATAAGTAAAAAAAAAAAAAAAAAGATGCATTTTCTGTCCTTACGAAGCTGGTCTGGAAAGTGAGGAAAATAATCAGAAAAACACACTCCAGTGAAAAGCTAAATTCCAAAGGTAACACTCATACTTTCATTTGAAAACACTCCGAGCTTCTCCTGTTTCTTTTTTCCTTTGGCCAAAAACGTACCTGTAAAGCCCCTGTGCACCTAACACTGCTCCTCTCCATGACGCACGTCCTCGGACCACCCATGTTTCTCTAAATACAACCAAATGTCAAATCACAACTTCGTTTCACACACAGAACCTTGCACAAGGGTACCCGGCTATATTACTTGCGTCGTATCATTAAAATGTTTTTAGAAACTGCTACGCGAACACGCACCTAGTAACGTGGTCTAGTTCACACACATTATTAGTGAGTTACTCTGTAACAGACGAGGGTCCAGCACGGAGCCACAGTCACAGATGACGAGGCACAAGATGAGGACCCAGGAGGCGGACGTGCTCCCCCGGGGCCCGCCCACGGGGGCTGCGTGCATACGCGTGTGCTTCTCCCGGGAAAACGGGCCCTCGGCCCTCAGATTCTCAGCTCAGAGAGGGCTCAGAACTGTTTCCACTCACTCTGATGAACTGAACAAATGGTGCGCGGATTTCACATCTGAAATCAGCATTACACCATCTTCAAAGCACAGGCCCACATAGACCAGAAAGGAACTAGGGTCGGGCTGGGAGATCAGAGCCAGGAGCAAGGAGGGGCCCGCGCGGCGCCGTGCCGTGCTTCCTCCCCTAAGCTGTGGGAGCCGGCCTTCCGCCCAGGCACCCTTGTCAGCCAGGACCCTCCACCAGGCTCTGACCAGCTCGCGGAGGCCTTGCGAGGGTCCTACAGGAGGAGACTCCTTCCGCTGTGCGGAAAGGAAAAGGCCTCGCGAGGTCACGCACCTGCCCGAGGTCACAGAGCCCCAGCGTGTGCGTGAGGAGAGCACGGCTGGAGAATTCTCGAGACCACCAGCTCTTCCGTGGGTTAGTCCTTCTGTAATTGGGCCAAAGACTTCCAAAAACAAACCTGAAGGGAAACCAGACTCCTAAGTCCAAATCGTCCTCACCGCTCCACCTGTGCCCGAGAACGCCAGTGTCCACAAAGCAGTGGTGCGCCCCTGCAGAAACACCTGCCGGGTGCCACCCACGGACACACAAACCGTGCACTTTGCTAATGGGCATTCAATCTACAGGATAAACACGTAGGATCTGAAACCCTGCTTCAGCCCAATCAGAACGAGGTGCTGGCCCAGTGTGGTCCCACCACGTGCAGCTCTGAATTAGGAGTCTGAAAGCCACACCGACCCCTGGAATTCCAGGTCACCAGGCTGGTGAGGAGCTGTGCTGGAATTCCGCACGGGGACAGCTGCAGAAACCAGACACGGTCAGCCTGGGGCACAGGGGCAGGGCCGTGAAGCTATTTGGGGACAGCTTCAAATCGACCACGTGGGAGGAACATGAGACCTTCACCATGGCTCCAAGGACATAAATGAGGCACCTGCAGATGAGCCACGAGGGGGCAGGTCTGGAGCTGGCGTGCAGGACGTTCCTGCAACGGGTGCTGTCCCCACTGTGGCCGAGCAGGCGGCTTCCAGCCCAGGGACTGACCGCCCCCCTCAGTGCCTGCCTTGATCGCAGCATTCCCTGAGAGGCTCAACTCCGAACGGTCCCCAGGACTTTCCTGGGGTGACGGATGAGCCCCATATCCTGACTGCACCGTGGCTGCATGGCAGAATGAACCTGCCACAATTCCAAGAACCGAACCGCTAAACGGGGTGGGTTTACTGCACATAACTGGTACTTCAATATGTGACAACAAGAAAATTCCGAGGTCTCTTTGTGAGCTAAGACCTGGACTTTCCCTTATTCATCTGCGTCCAGGGGGACCGACCGTCGGTCACAGTTTGCCCAGGACTCTGGGACTTCCAGCGGTAAAACCTCAGCTTGTGGGCACACGGCGCTAAAGCTGGGAAGTCCCCTGCAAGGTGGGTGATGGAGGCACCCTGCCTGCGTCTCAGACCTCTGCCGTCAGTCCCCTGTCAGAGAGCAGCCGGGGCGCGACCGGGGTGAGCACTGGGGGACGGGCCCAGGCGGACTGCTCAGCTGCTGACCCGAGGCGAGAGGCCGCGACCTGCTGCTTAAGGAGCACAGAGAGGGGCCTACAAAGTAAGCGCCTGCTCAGTTTTCCACTCAAATGAACGGCAAAGCTTTTTACAGTGAAAAGCGAAACGTGCGGAGTACCATCCTGTCTCCTCGACGCGCCCCACGAGCCTGTTCATCACCTTCCCACACCAGGCAGCCGGGAGCCCCCCTCCCCGCCAGCAGCGAGGGGCAGGTCAGAGACGACACGCAGGAGCGGGCCTGCGGGCCCGTCTGCAAGACGGAGGGGCAGCACCACCCCCGCCTCCGGGGCCGAGCCGAGGCCACGGGCCGGGCCGGCTGACCTCAGCCCAGCGCACCCCCCCCCGCCCCTGCCCAGTAAGCACAGGACAGAGGGTGACGGCTGAGCCTCGAGAAACAGCCCGGGCCGTGAGCAGGCCGGCGCGCTCACCCGCTGGGCCGCCGCTGTGGGCAGCACGAGTACGCCAGGATCTTGGCCATGTCGGTGAAGGCGCTGCCGTCGGGAGGCTTGCTGACGAAGGAGGTCTGGCCGCAGAGGAAGACCACGAACGCCACGCCGATGCAGACGGTGGGGATGATGTAGCCGGTGACGAAGCTCACGTTCTGCTGGATGTAGGCGATGCCGCCCAGCGAGACGATGGCTCCCAGGTTGATGCTCCAGTAAAACCAGTTGAAAAACCTCCTCGTGGCCTCTGGACCTCGATCTTTAACCTAAAATGACAGGAGGAAAGAGACTTAAAACCTGTGATGATCTTCAAGGACGAAAAACACACGCGATGCTTTAATATATATCACTATATATACAGATATTGTTGGTGCCCTCACCGCCTTCAGAAATGCAGCGTAATCAGAACGGTGTTTAACGATACATCCTGCCAAAAAAAAATGTATCTTACGCTTTTAATTACTACAGATTCTGAGGAGTCCTTCTCTTAACTGCACTTACATCCAATAAATCCTTGAGTTTCTCAAAGTATCGCCCGCAGACCTCTTGCTTCGGAAACGCCTGGAATGCTCCTTAAAAATGCATATTTGCGGGACCCACACTCCAGGCCTGCCCACTCCCCATCTCTGGGGTCAAACAACTTTCCAGGGCACTTGTGCTGACAGCCACACAGCTTCACGCCTTGATAAATCTGGCGCAAAGAGAAAATTACAGACCGAAGCTAAAACCACATGCTGTCTTTAGACCGGGAAGGCTATCAGTGGAATCAGCAGAAACTCTGATAAGGACCGAGATTCCTGGAAGGCTAAAAAAAAATCACTGATTTCCTGAACTCAGACAAACAGAAGCACCAGGTAACAGGTGATTCTCGGTGCAGCTCCTCCCCAAGACTTTCTCAGTCGGAGCCCATCCTGTTGGTGACAGTCCATGTGGGGTGGGCACCCCTTAACCTCCTTCCCTGAAGATGGATTTTCTGGCCACGTGGACACCAGCATGAGCTCTGCACTGGCCTGAGTCATTTCTGGCCAGTTTCATCTCATAAAATTTCTACACGGACTTGCAAGCTAAAGGCTGCTGTGGGACTGGGTACAAGGACTGTGGGCTGCCGCTGGACTGGAAAGTTCTGTTGCCTCACCCTTAAGTTACAGGTTACAGAAAGGTTAGACAAGTTCTGTTGCAGAAGCAGATCTGCATTCTGATCCACAGAGCAATCTCCTCTTCTAAGTAACAGAGGAGGTTTCCCATGGGGGCCTGAACAACCAATTCTGATGCACAAACCGCCCTCCCCATCTTTTTAGCAGTCATGTTACACGATATGACATTTTAACCTCTATTTTTTAATGTTAAAGTATAGAGCAAAATCACGTGCCCTTCCAAAAACTTTTACTCCAAAATGATTAAACACGGTAACTGTGATGTCAAGAACTATGCTTGAATTATCTGGTAACCACCATCTCCAACTGAAAATCTGAGTTTTAAATAAACTGCACATTCTCAGCAGGATGTTAAACTTGACTCCCACCCACATCAGAACTGAACCGAGGTCCTAGATCAAATGCTGGCCTGCCTGCTGAATAAATGATCTGTGTGGAGAAGGGCCTTTGATCTCTAAGACTGATGGCTCTTCACGAGGACACAACGTGTTCAGATGTTACTAAAAGGGACTCAGAAGGTTCATGCCGTCCTGGAAACAGCCCAGAGAGAAGAAAAAAGTGTGAGCAGGGAACCAGTTACAGAGAAAACATAATTAAAGATATAAAAACAAGTATTTAGGGTGGGGGGGAGTAAGCTTGAAGGGGAAGAAGGCCAGTAAACGTAACACGTAAACAGAACGCAGACCATTTATGTCTGAACTGGAAGAACTCGCAGTGGGCCCGTCCTCCCCAGCCGCGCCGCACGGTACGAACTGCGGAAACCTGGCAGGCCGCTTCCTCGAACTGCCAAGCGTAATTCACCAAACTCACTTTAGAACCCGAAGACTCCTCCCAAGGCCCCAAATAACCACGTAACAGTCATTTTTTGGAACAAATGGGAAGCTGGATCCTACAAACTGCACATCACACGCCTCCCCCGGTGCCCGGGACCGGCCGGCCGGCAGCCTTCACTTCGTATTAGTCACAGTACTTGACCCTCTGTCCGCGGCCCCACGCCCCACCCTCCCTGGGGTAAACAAGAGTGTCTTGTGACAGGTCCAAAGCCACCACCGCTGTTAATTCAGAGAAGCACAGATAAAAGAACAGAATTCTGCGAAGTGAGTCACACAGTTGGCCGATACGGAAATATTCCTTTCAACGCACAACAGTGCAACTATTTTTTCCCCTCTAGAAAAAAAGAAGTATCTTTGTTCTCTTTGTCTGTAACTAAGTTCTTCTTTCAGTTCGCCATTTCAAATACAGGATCCACGCACTAAGAATGACATGACCTCTGCAAAAGGGTAAGCCCTGGGGGAGAAGATGGGGCTACAGTGATTTACATCAAAACGCATCACCCTCGGAATCTCGAGTGCCTTCTCAGAGCTGTGCAGCCTGAGCCCACTCATCTCTCACTCAGGATGTTTCCCGGAGGCACCACATCGCAGACAATGGCGGCATGAGTGAGAGAGACGCACAAAAGTACATTAAAAAAACAGATTTCCTCACACTGAGAAAGGCCAGGAGATGCCAAAGAGACAGGCTGGCAGGCTTCGTGCCTGGCCTCCGGGCTCGGAGCCACACCCTCGCACCCAGCAGCAGGGACCTCGCGGTCGGCCTCTGAAATCCCCTCCGAGGACCAGCCAGCACCTGGCATGGAGCAAGCAACCTTCTAAATGTTTTTTCCACTGAAATAAACTTCATACCAACAAAGCCACCCTTCTGTACAACTCAGTGGTCCCCTAGTCTATTCACAGATATGCAACCTCCACCATCCAGTCCCATATTTTCATCACACCAACAGGAAACCCACGCCCTTTACTGTCCCTTCTCTGTCCCCATCTCCTGACCCCTGGCAACCACACATATGCACCTGTCTATTCCGGACATTTCATATAAATGGAATTAGAGAACGTGGTGTTCCGTGCCTGGCGTCTTTCAATCAGCGGGATGTTTCCAAGATCCATCCGCACTGTGGCAGGCACTTGCCTCCTTCTCACTGAAGGACGCTCCACGACATGGACAGACCACAGCTGCTTTGTCCACGGTGCAGACACCTCAACTTCTTATGTTAGAAAAACTTAAAGGTAAAGAAAAGTTGAAAGAATAGTAAAATATACACTTCTCTACCCTTCATTTACATCCCTACTCCTGTTTTTCTACATGTGTGTGTATATATACATACATATACATATTATGACATACTTTAAGGCTTAACTATTTAAAAATAAGTTGCACACATTTCACCCCAAAGATTTCATCATGAATCTCCTAAAAATAAGGCTGTTCATCTACATGACCACAGACCACATCACACCTAAAAAAATTAACATCATTGCAATTTTACCTAACATGTGGTCTGTAACCAAATTATTCCCACTTTCCCAAGAAACGGTTTTTTGAAAATCTGGGCTCCAGTCATGAAGCACATGATGCGTTTGGTTGTCAGGTCTCTCTGATGTCCTTGAATCTGGAGTGGTCCTCCTTTTTCCATGAAGGTGACCTGTTAGAAGAGATTAGGCCAGCTCTCTTGCAGAAAAGGACATTTCTTTTTAATGTCCACATTTAATTACTTATCAAAAGAGTGCAAATTCTGTCATGCATTCTAGAAAACCTCTTCAGGACCACTCAGTTCTTTTAAGGAATATTAAATTACTCTTCTATTAACTACTGGAGAGTACTAGCTTTTAAGCCAGACTTCCTGGGTCCAGACCCAGCTCCCCCACTCACTTTCTGTGGTCCTGAGCAGGTCAAATCCTCTAAGCCTCTGTTTATTATAAAACAGGGACAACTACGGGGTAGAAATTGTTGGGAAGCTTAGATAAGACAGTGCTAGAAAAGCACTCAGGGCGGTGAGGGGCATCAACCAAACACTCAGGGCACTTCAGTCCTGTGGCTGAGTTTTTCAAAGACGGAGAACTGTGCTCCCAGTGCCGTGCCTTCAGCGTTGGCCCGTGAGCTGATGGCAACCCAAGGCCAAAGCCACCATCACAGGATGCCTTTAAGAAATTAGAATTAAGAAACACTAAGAAATTAGATCCAGATTAACACCCCGGCTTGACTACCCACCACCAACAAAAGGAATCATTTCTTTTTACACCTCCATTTCCTCGTTTAAAAAAATGGGTGTAAGATTCACATGAGGTTCAGATGAGTTCAACTATATGAAGCACATTCCCCAGTGTGGAGAAGGAAACAGAATCCAGGACATTGGGCAACTATTACTTCCTACATCGTTATAAGGTGTCACCTTACACAGGTATGATTCAAGTTCAAAGGCCAGGCTCTTGCATCCTGGCTCCATCACAAACCAGCTCTGCAACTTTGGCCAAATGAGTGAACCTCTCAAGCCTCCGTTTCCTCATCTGTAAAATGGGCACAGGAACGGCAGAGGTGTCACATGGACTAACAAAGGAGTGAGCACAGGGGCTGATGCATGTAAGCCCTCAGTGAATGCCTGCAATCACATGGCTATTTTAGCACAAAAACCTAGGAGTTACCTTCCCTATTGCTCACATAAAACCCGCCAGCAATTCCTGCCCCCTCCACCTCCATGACTTATTCTAAATTCACTCACTTCACTCCATGGCCACTGCCTCCATCCTGGTCCAAATCTCTATAATCTCTCACCTGGCCTGTGTAACTGATTCCTACCTGATATGTCTGCTGTCAGCACTTCCCACACAACCAACCTAGTTTCTATATGAGATGTCCACACCTTTTTCTGTGAAGGGGCAGGGTGTACATATTTTAAAGTTTGGGTGACATTCAGTCTGTCGCAACTACTCAGTTCTGCTACCGTACTGTAAAAGCAGCCACATCATAGCCGATGTGACCAGGAACACGCAGGGCGGGGTTCCAATGAAGTTTTTATGGGTACTGGAATTTGCTTTACCTAATTTTCATTTGGCACAAAAATATTCTTCTCACTTTTTTCTTATCATTTAAAAACCTACCACCAGTCCTATTCTTAGCCTGTGGGCCCTCCAAAAACAGGAAGTAGACCAGATTTGGCTCGCAGGACACACCTGCCAGGCCCCTGCGCTACAGAGGCTGAAATTTTAGAAACATAAATCAGATCACATTGCCATTACGCCGGCTGCTCACACCCCATAAAGGCTTCTTACTGTATTCAAAACACCTCAAACTTTACCAAGCCTCACATCACGGAGCTCCTGCCAGCCACCTCTTCCCACTTCCTCTTTTCTGTTTGAAATGTACTTGTCACTCAACCTTCCGTAAGTTTAGGGTGTCCAGTACATGCTGACCCGACATATTTCTGTGTTATGCACTGCAACACGCTGCCACTGCAGCCGCTACAGCAGCGACTAGGGTGTCCTCTCTCTCGCCGGGCCCCCGGGACTTTGCACTTGCGGATGCCCAGTCCGGAAACTCCTTTGCTGTCTTTCCAGGTCTCAACTCCGACGGCCCCTCCGTAGGACTGAGGTCCCGTCTTTGCAGCCGCCCCCGCCAGGGCCCACCGCAAGCTGGCCCCAGTCGTTTCGGGGCTGCGGAGGCTGCCAGCGACCCCGCCCCCTCGCGCCCCTCACCTGGTCCGCGCCGAAGGGCGTGATGTTGGCCTTGACCGCGCCCACGCCCAGGCCCACGAGCGCGAGCGCGGACAGCGCGGCGGGCGCGCAGTAGCGCTCGGGCGCGTCCGGGCAGGGCGGCGCCGAGCAGTTGCCGACGCGCGTGGGGCGCGGGGCCCCGCAGAGCGCGGTGCGCGTGGCGGGCGCGGCCAGCAGCGGAAAGGCCAGCATGCCCAAAAGGTAGAGGGCCAGGCTGAGCAGGATGGCGCGCGCCCGGCCGAGCCGCGCGTCGGCCAGCCAGCCGCCGAACGGCGACACCAGGTAGGTGAGGCCCATGAAGAGCAGCAGCGCCTGGCTGGCCTGCGCCCCCTCCCAGCCGAAGCGCGTGCCGTTGAGGAACAGCACCAGGTTGGCCGTGACGCCGTAGAAGGCGGCGCGCTCCAGCAGCTCCGTCAGCAGCACGGCCGCGCACGCCGCGCGCCGGCCCGCGAACGCCGCCCGCCGCGCGCCCAGCAGCGGCGCCCGCTCGCCGCCCGCGCTCGCCATGCGCCCGCCGCGCGCCCCTCCGCCGGGATCTGCGGGGCTCTGCCGCCGCTGCCGCCCTTCTCGCGAGACTGCACTCGCCCTGCCGGCCGCGTGGGCCCGCCCCCCGAGCGTCCCCATTGGACGGGCCGGCCGCCAAGCCGGCCAAGGACTTCCGGTTCCGCCCCGGAAGTCTGTGGGGCGGTGGGCTCGCTTCCACTCACGGCGGTGCCCCAGGGCCGGGGTGTGGCCGCAGAAAATATTTTGAAAGCGAAATCGGAGCCGGGCACTGAGCCAGGCTTCCTCCGTGCCGCGGCCTCTGCGGGCCCCCCGGCTGGAGGGCTCGGGCCGACCGCTGGTCCTGCCCCGGCCCCTGGCCTTCCTGCCGCGGACTGGGGCTCTCCGTCCGCTGACTCTGCGAGCCGAGCGCTCCTCGTGGGGGCTCCTGTGCACCGAGGATGCCTCGGGGCATCCCTGACCTCCTGTCGCCGCTGGATCCCGGCCCGCCCCGCTCCCCAGTGATGGCAGCCGCAGCCGTCTCCAAATAGCTCCCGGGAGCCAGCTCGCCCGCGCTGAGAACCGCGGCCCGAGAACGAGCCGAGCTCAGTGCCCGTTTCCGCGTCACAGGGCCGGCGTCCTGTTTGCCTTCAGCCCTCAACTCGAGTGCTGACTCCTTGTGAGCGTTCTTCACCAGCCCGTCTAAAGGGGATCCTCGCCCATCCCGCTGCTCTGTTTCAGTTTCTCCACAGTGTCCGCCACGTTTTTTTGTTTGTTTGTTCCTTTGTCCCCACCACGTCCGTGGTCCCCACAGTTATGAGCTCCATGATCTCAGGGAGCTGGTTGTGTGTTTCGGTCCTCACCACGCCCCCTCCCCGCACCTACACCGGTGCCTGCCACGTGGTGGCGTGGAAGAGTGCCCCCCCCCCCCCAGAAACGGCCCCCTGCATGGCTTCAGAAGTTGGGACCCGGGGCTTCTTCCCGATCCTTAACTGCAGCTAAAACCCGGAGGAAGCAATTACCTAGGAAGTGGGATTGCCGGGGTAAGTAGTCCTTCCTAAAAGTCTCGAAGTAGTACGTATTAACTTTTTAATTTATCTAAGTGTGTGACACCTTGGCCGGCGCCTAGCGGGGCGCTGGGCTACACCAGGCAGTAGATGAATATTTAATGAGAGAAGAACTGAATGCCAAAGTAGGGCTTGCCCCCCCCCTCCATTAGGGCTCTCATCTGCAGCTGTCAGCTCAGATGTCACTTTCCTGATCTTCCCACGTAAGAACAGGTCCCCTTTCTGTATGTCGCTAGAGCACACTGTACTTTTTAATACCTGTTACAGTTTATAGGTATTAATTTTGTGAAACTCTTTAGTAGCTGTCTTCAAAGCGAGGAGGGCTGAGATTTTGTTTGGTTTGCTCACAGCTGTATTCCTAAAATCTAGCACAGCACCTGCCAACAATAGTTATGTGTGGAATTAACTGAATAAATGAATAACTGAATATTTGTTGAATTGTAAACAGTGCCGGAGGAACATCTTACATTCACCTATTTTTTTTTTTTTTTTTGGAGACTCCTGTGATGTTCTACAGCGGATAATCCGTATCCACATTTCACCAGGGGAAAAAACAGAGCCCTTCAGGTTTCCTGCCCAGGGCCTCACATCTAGTAATCTCTGGAAATCAGACCTGAGTAAAAGGCTCATAACTGGTTCCTAGTCCAGAGCTTGCCCCGCACTCCAGCTGTCAAAACCTGCGAGTATTTGTCGTAAGGCTGACGAGATGATACACTCAGGCAAAGGGTGGAATAACATTAGCATTAACCATGGAATGAAAATAAAGCCATTGAATGCCTTGTTATCATATGATGACTTAGTGCTGAAGTTCGGCCCAAATCAGATAGACTATTTCAGATGACAGCAAACTAACCCTACTGGATGGTCTCATTTAAGAAGTATATGGGTCGGGGAAGGTATAGCTCAGTGGTAGAGCGTGTGCTTAGCATGCACAAGGTCCTGGGTTCAAGCCCCAGTACTGCCCCCCAAATAAATAAATAAATAAACAATCCTAATTACCTTAAAACTTAAAAAACAAAGAAGTATAAAGCCAGGTGAAAAGGGGGATGAGGGTGGGAGGAAGGCAGTTACACAGCTCAGGATGTCTTCCCAGGACACTTGAGCACTTGTGTTTGGTCACACCGCCATCTTTGACACCCGGAGGTGGCAAAACAAATCCAGCGGGCTGAAGTGTTTTTGTTTGGTTGTGGCGCTTAAAAGGAGCCGGGACCACATGTTGCAGGATCCCGTGTGTGTGTGTGTGTGTGTGTGTGTGTGTGTGTGTGTGTGTGTGTGTGTGAGAGAGAGAGAGAGAGAGAGAGAGAGAGAGAGAGAGAGAGAGAGAGATGTCCAGAAGAGGCATCTCTGTAGAGACAGAGTGCAGGCTGGTGGTGGCTGCCAGGTCTGGGGGGATGGGAAGACGGGAGTGACCGCTAAGGGTGTGGCACTTCTTTTTGTGGTGATGCAAATATTCTAATATTGGGGTGATTGTCGCACGTGTCTGTGATACACTAAAAACCGTTGAATGGTACACTTTAAATGGATGAACTGAGGAATAGTATGTGAATTCCTTCTCAATAAAGCCGTTACCAAAAAACAAAAAAGGTGAGCTAATAGTTAAAAATCAGGAGGTTTCACATGTAAATTTGGATGCCCTGCTGCTCTTGAAAAAACAGAGGCGAGCCCTGGTAACACTGGGACTTGTGGCTGCCGGTTACATTCCTGAGCACCTCCCTGCCCCCGCCAGAACCTCCCTGCCCTCTCTGGTATTTGTGCCTTGGGAGCCCGGAACCAGCCACCTTGCTGGAGAGACCAGGTGTTGGGGGGGAGTCTGAAAAGGCATGGAGAGGGGGTCCTGGCGCCCTAGCCTCCCAGCCAACCTGCCAGCTGGAGGGAAACACATGAGTAACCACTAGCATGACCAGCAGGAGAAACTGCCCGGCTGAGCCTCAGCCCCCACGGCATGTCCCAAGCAAATGGAATAGTTGTTATTTTAAACCACTGAGCCCTGGGGAGCTGTGTTAGGCAGCATCAGAGGGTGAAAACACAGCTGCCTCCCCCCACAGCCACGATCTGCTGATGCCAGGTGGCCGCCCCCGCCTTGAGATGGGGCGCACACTGTCTGGCGTCCACAAATCCTCCCTCCTCTCTGTGGTCTGACTTCTCTTGCAGTGGAGAAGTTACTCCCTAGACCCGCACTGCCCAATGCTGTGGCCAGCAGCCACCTGTGGCTGTTTGAACTTCAACTAGTTCAAACTTAATAGAATGAGACGTTCTGTTCCTCAGTCACAACAGCCACATTTCAAGTGCCGAGTAGCCCCAGGTGACTGGTGGCCACCATGTCGGACCGCGGAGTACACCTCACTCCGCCATTGCCCAAGGTTCTGCCAGACAGCCAACCCGGCTCTCTGTTAACGTGCGGTGGGCACGCTTGGTTCCTTAGCCTCTGCACGCACACTCTCTTTCTCCTTCCAAACAGTCCTGACCCCTCCTCCTGGAGCTCGGGAGGAACTGACGCATCTTTGGTTCTGGATCTGATTGGTCAACCGCAGTGCTCGGCTCTCACGCCTCTCACGGCACCTGGTTCAGCTCAGACCCTGCTCTTCAGGACGTGAAATTCCCCTGGGGCCCAGGAAGGAGACGAGGGATGTAGACGGGCCCAGTCCGGCTAAAGGAGAGGACTGGCTCAGCGACCGCAGGAGCAACACGCCCTTCCAGGCCCAGCGTGAGTCAGGATGACCGCAGCCCTCACTGGCCCGAGTGGCTGTTTCACAGGCACGAGATGGAGCCGCGTAGGATGGAGCCAAGTTCACGGATGGCTCAGCAGAAGATCAGGGAGATGTCACGTAGCAGAAGAGCAAATCTGACCTCATTTAAGCCACTGTGTTGGATTTTCTGTTACTTGTGGCCCCAGAGCATCTATTGGGATTCGATCAAAACGTGGGAAAATTGAAAAATAGAATAAGGGAGGACAACCTAACCCCCCACCCTGGTACAGTTCGCCCTTAGAGCTTCCTGCCGGCCCCCGGAATCGTGAGCCTGCAGCCCGTGTACTGAGCCCCTCTGATCGCATAGCTGAAGAGTCGGTGTGACGTCACCCTCCGCTTTGTTGGGTCTACGTGGGATACACCCCCGTTCCTGAAAGTGATGGCATGAGCCTCTCCCACACGCCTTAAATAATCAAATCAATGACCTAACTCATAGAGCAGGCATCCAAGGGGCTGGCGGTGGCATCTGACTGACTTCTGTGGGTAGCCTCTCCCCCTCGAGGGCCCTCTGCGAAAGGGGACCCGACTGCAAGGAGGCGTGTGGTGTGGCCTGGGGTTGCCAGTGCATCGTTTGCTCTGAAATGTGGGGCCTTGCCTTCTCTGCCACCGCCCTGTCCCCTGGGCCCTGCTCAGCGTGGAGCTAGGAGAAGACGCTCTCCGATGGAAGGTATTTAGAAACCACCCGGGACCGGGGACATTTCGGGGACTGCCAAGTGTCTCTGACTTCTTCTCCGATGTTTCTGCTTCTCGTTTCACATCTGCATCACTCCGCTCCCAGCGACCAGACAGTTGCATGTGCTTACAGTTGCAGCTTCCTCAAAACGCTGGTTTACAAAGAATCACCAGGAGTGTTCTGGCCCCTCCATACATCACTATTCAGTCAGCAAACTGCTGGGCACCGTCCCCACATGTCACGACGGTTCAGTGTCTGCAGTCGTGGCCGGTGCTTCTGCTTCTCTGGTTTCCCAGTTCCCTACAGAGGGGTTCGGGCCCAGCTCATCTTCATGCAGCAGGCCACGGTGTGTCATTAGCTTTATTAGAATCACAGGCCACGTCAGGTCTTTTGAGTACAGAGAGTTGTCAGAAATTCTGTTGGTTCCAGGAAGTCCCTGTCGGAACAGTTCTATCTGGCTGCAAATAATCTAGGTAGAAGCAGAAAACTGTAGGACTAAAGACAGAACCAACGAACGCAATGGAAGCAAGTCCTTATTTTCTTGAGCCCAGACCAAAGCTGTCCTAACCTGCCCTTGTGGGGATTCATTCAGCTCTCAGAATGACTCCTGTTTTATTTCTACAGAGGACGTGAAAGGATGTAGCCAGGAAGATGAGTTTTGATTTGACTTTTTTGAAGCACCCACTTTATTTAGCAACCTCCACTTCCTGGGTTCTTTCCCTCCCAGGTTTTAAAAACCCACAAATCATCTGTGAAAGTCAGGCATTCACCAACAGAAAGGGGGAGTTGGGTGACAGAGTAAGTGAAAGAAAGTTTGGAGAAGTGCCACAAATGTAGGGCCACACCTAAGTCCCTCTTTTTCTTCCTCTTCTTCTTTTTTTTCTTTTTTTTGAATGGAAGTACTGGGGATTGAAAGCCAGGACTTCATGCATGCTAAGCATGTGCTCTACCACTGAGCTAGACCCTCTTCCACGAAGCATTCTCTTTTAACTATCACTTTTTAAAATTATTTACAAATATCTTAATTTACATTGCAACCATAAAATAGATAATTGGTAGTTAGAAGCATATTAATTTTTTAAATTAGGCCCGGTAGGAAAGATCGATGGAGAGGAACACAAAGGACAAAATTTAAAGCACATAACATAAAATAATTCAGCACATGATAGTAAGGGCATTTCCAATCCACGGCAGGGGAAAGAATGGATTATTCAATAAATTCTGTTGGAATAAGAGACCAGGCATGTAGAGAAAATAGTCTTCACATATTGTACCAACATAAATTCCAGATGGATAAAATATTATCATGCACAAATCGAAAAGATAAAAGCATTAAGAGAAAATATGGACAAATATAAAATCTTAGGGAGGGGAATATTTTTCTAAGCCTAACGCTAAAGCCATAAATGAAAAGTGGATTGGTTTTGCTGCAAAAAGACATCAAACTTATTTGTAGAGAAAAGAATTATTGCAGTTAACAGCAAACAAACTGAAAAAAAAAAAAAAACCCACCCTGAAATAACATATGGCAAAGTTACTGTCCTTATTTTGTAGAGCTTCTTAAGAATCTTATGAGATTTATTGGATAAGCATCCAGTGGGTGAAACTGGCAGAGCTGTGGAGAATAGCTGTCCTCGGGCCTCCTCAGCGACTATGCCTCCTCTGGAAACTGCACCTGCATTTTCTGGGGAAATCAACGCTCCATGTGGTGCAGGACTGGCTGGTCCCCTAGGCGAGGTAGTCATGTGACATAAGCCTGTCCAATCAGCTAATCCCATGACTTATTCTGGAGTGACCAGGAAGAAACATTCCTCTTTCTGTGGGATTTGGAAATTTTTTTATAAAGATGAAAGCTTGGAGTTGCCAGGAGCCATCTTTGGAAACCAAGAATGAAGCAATCCAGAAGAAGAGAGAGATGAAGACAGAAACACCTTGTTTCAAAATGGCATTTTCTAGGTCTTGGTTCTGATTGTGGCTTAAAGTAGGTTTTTAAAATTTTTTTCTGGACATTTCAATCATGAACCCATAAATTCTCATTTTGGTTAAGCAAGAGTGACTTTCTGTCATTTGCAAGTGAAAAAAATTTCAACACATATAGGCAGTCCATACATATGCAGGCACACACGTGAGAGAAAAGAAAAAATACAATTGCCTTTCATAAAAAAAAAAATCAAACTTTACCAACAATTGAAAAATGCAAAAAGAGAGGCCATTTTGTCACTTGAGTGGAAAAACACCCAGTGTTGGCAATGTTTTGGGAGATGAGTGTGCTTGCAAATGACTGGTGCAAAGTTATATTGTGCAGCTTTTCTGGAGGACAGTCATTTGCATCGAAACCACATTCGCCTGCACTTCAAATGTGCAATTCCACTTGCTAAGAGTGTGTACAGAGACAGCTATAAAATAAATGCTCATTGTATTGTTGCTTAAAATAGCAGAAAGAAACAGCAAAGATGTACAACAAGAAGGCATTGATTAAATAAATTATAGTGCGTGCACAGGCTGGAATATTATGTAGTTACTCACGCGATACTGTGGCAGTAGGTTCTGAGAGGTGTTGCTGGTAATTACTGCATTAGTTTTCTGTGCCGTGTAACAGATGACCACAACTTCAGTGGCTCAGACAACACCCACCTATTATCTGGCAGCTTGGCAGGTCAGGAGGCTGGGCATGGCTGCCGGGGTTCTCAGCTCAGGGTCTCACAAGGCAGACATCAAGGTGTGGGTGGGGCTGAGATCTCCTCCAGAGCTCTTTCCAGCTCCTGTGCCTGTCAAGAGTCTAGTTCTTGGAGGTGGGAGGTGCCCATTTCCTCCTGGCTCTTCTCAGCCCCCAACACCTGCCAGCATTCTCTGCCACGAAGCCCCAGTTACCCTCAAAGCCAGCAGGAGAGAATCTCTTGACCTCAAATCCTCTCTAGTACTTTGAATCTCTCCAACATCAGGAAATGCCCAGTCCCTTTAAAGAGACAGTTACTGGGTCTGACTCACCCTGCATCATCACCATATCTTAAGGGCAACTGATTTGGGAA
Source organism: Camelus ferus (assembly GCF_009834535.1). NCBI lineage: Eukaryota > Metazoa > Chordata > Mammalia > Artiodactyla > Camelidae > Camelus > Camelus ferus. Next base: position 23,014,135 of record NC_045727.1, on the reverse strand, counting down.
TTTAATCACATCCCTGAATTCTGTTCACAGCATCACCTGGATAGATGTTTGACTGAACTGGGAGAAGGCGTAAAAAGGGAGGTGGGAAATCTTGGGGTCCAAGTTAGAATTTTGCCTATCACGATTGTAAAAAGAGCAATTACCAAAAGAAAAAGAAGAGTGTAGAGTGTTCCTGGTTTCTGCGACCATCACAAAGGCAAACCAAGACAGAACAAAAAGCAACAAGCACCACAAAGTACTGCGTCCATCTAGCAGAGCCGAAGAGTCGTAGTAAAGAACTGGCACTGCCCCGCGACTTTGGGACGTGTCATACCGTCTGTGTCTCAGTTTCCTCATCTGCAAAGTGGTGAGAACAACAGTACGTACCATCTAGGACGCGGGGGAGGATTGATGGAGAAGCACTGCTGAGAGCTCCGATCATTGCCAAGCACAGGGTGAGCACCCACTGCTATGATGATCATTTGTGAAGTCTGGAAAACCTTGAAACCAAAGGGTTAATTAGCAGTTATCTTAAGGTAGTGGGGTTCTCTGTGCTTTTTTTTTTTTTAATGCAGGTACTGGGGATTGAGCCCAGAACCTTATAACTGCACCAAATGCTGTCAAACTCCCTGTCTCATCACTCCTTCAGCAGCAGCGAGAATCGTTGGGGTGAGCGTCCTCGTGCTGAAAAGTTAAGAAACGAGCCTGCCAGCCATCAGCACAGCGGTGGGAACCACAGCCCCACTTTCTTGCCCGAGGCTCCAAGAGAAAATCACGCAGCCCTGGCTGACTTCCTCGTGTTCATCAGACAACACTAGGACAAACGAGTTACTTTCAGACCAACAGCTCTTTTTTTTTTTTTTCCTTTTTCTTTTCGTGTTTGGTCACTTTCAAGTGCTGTCAGTGAAAGCCAGGAAAAGGAAACCTAACCAGTGCACTTAAAAACCACAGCTCTGTGCTGTGTCTTTTTTAATGCAGATTTCTCATCTTCCCTCTCTCTCACACACACAGCATTTATAGTTCTCAGTGCCATGGGGAGGATGATGGTAGTTAAAAGGAAAACTGATGGCAACAGTGAAGGAGAGTGCCTCGCTTATTAATGTGAAGGGGAAAAAAAAGATGTCAAGTGTTGATTTTTTTTTCAATTTATTTATTTATTTATTTATTTATTTATTTATTTATTTATTTATTTATTTATTTATTTATTTATTTAATGGGGGGGTAATTAGGTTTATTTATTTATATTAATGGAGGGACTGGAGACTGAACCCAGGACCTCGTGCATGCAGAGCACCCACTCTAGTTTTAGAGGGCCTGGGGATTGAACCCAGGACCTCGTGCATGCAGAACACCCCCTGCAAGTTTCGATTCTCATCACAGAGCCATTTCTAAAGTCAATAATGCGCACGGTGCCCTCCCTTGAAAATGCTATCACTTTTCTACGGGGTAGATAATAAAGTTTCATTTTCCCTGGTGCTAGGAACTAGAGAAACAGTCTGAGCAAACACTGTGATCAAAGAAAAAACACACTTTGCTTTTTACATATATTTTAAGAGCCTTACGTTAGAAGCATCTGGAGAAATCTCTTAAGAGATGCCCACAACCTTTTCTGTTCTTCCTCCCCCACCCAGTAATAATTTCTACATTATTCAGTAACAACACATTTGTCTTTGTACCCTTTTATATTATCTACCTGGGAGAATCATAAAAGACTGCATCAAAATGAACTAGTTAATGATGATACTGTTTATAGTTTTTCTCACTTTACAAATGGGTAAACTGAAGTCATGAAAGGGTAGAGAAATGGGCCCCAAAAGATAGGTCAGAATCTCTTACCTCCCGGAACAGGTGCATTTCAGAAAAATCAAATATTAAGTGAGTTGCAGCCTAGCAAATCCTATTGCAGCATCCACCTTCATTAAAAAAATCAGGAGTGCATTCTCATGGGAATAAGATCTCACAACGGAGCAAGTTCAATGATTTTACTTAATTCAACCAACATCTATTGAGCGCCTACCCTGTGCTTGACCTTGTCCCTGGCAGGCGGAGGTTAGAGCCTAGAGTGAGTTCAGGACCCAGAGGAGGGGAGGGGCTGATGGCTCCCTGGCCGTAAAGTAGAACCGGATCGGTACAGAAGGGACAGAGCACGGAGGGAGGGGGGCGGTGCAGATCAGCCTCAGATGAATCGTTGGGGGGCCTTCATACACGCAGCCATCGGTGAAATAGGCCTCTGAGGTGGGTTGCATGATGGTCCGGAAAAAGATAATGTCCACAACATAGTCCACCCGTTCTCAGGGTGGCATAAACCGAGCTAACATTTCCCAGCTGCCTTGGATAGAAGACATGGTCGTGTGCAGAATAAGATAAAGGCAGGAGCCCTTAAAATGAAATGCACTCTTTCGCCCTTTCCTTCAGGCTGCCTGGAATGTGAATGTGATGGGTGGAGCTCCAGCAGTCACATTGCACCTAGAGGCCATCTAAGGAATAAAGGCCATACTTGATGATGCTGGAGTAGAAAGAGAGAAGTCCCCGTCCCTGGTGACAGAGTGGAGTCAACGTATAAACTTCAGCTTCTAAAAACAGAAATACAGACTGAGCTCACAAAGATGCTGAAATATGCCTACACCCACCTTGCTGAACTGGAGACCTCAGGTCCCATCTGTTAAGAAAGGAGGCCTCTTGACAGGGAGCTTTTAAATGCCTTGGTGCTTCCTTAAGCAAACCAAAAAATGTAAGCAAGCCTTAAATGCCTCCGGGTTACAGAATTGAAACCTGGGGACAACCAACCACACAGAGCCAAGTATGCCTTAAGCAATAGCCAATCAATAATTTCCCTGCTTTGCTTCCACCTTTTCAGTGTAAAAGTCTCTCTCCAGCTCCTGTGGGTGGGGCCCCCCTAGCCACTTCCGGCTTGGCGCTGCCCCATTGGAAGATTTGCTCAAATACACTAAAAATTGTAAACATGCCTCAGTTTACCTTTCAACAAACCTTTGAAGAGGGCAGCGGCTTTACTTAGGTCAGTCAGCTGTGGGAATGACGGCTTAACAGTGCCAGATCTCTCATTTTCCGAGTGATGTCAGGAACCCCTGGTGGTGGTACCCGTGGGAGTGGACCCTGGGCACCCTGGGCCCCTTGGGAGTCCACCCATGGCCTCCTCTGGTTCCTGTGGTTGGAAACTGGCAATCACCTCCGCCCCGTGCTGGCCCCTTGGTCCCCGCGGGAACACCCTGGTCCCTCTGTGTTTGTGATGGGGAACCTGCGGCCCTGTGTGTTGGGGGGACCTGTGGTCATCCCCTCATCTCCGTGGGAAGGGACCCGAAATTACCTCTGGTTCTAGTCCCCATGGGAGCAGACATGTGCCCACCCTGAGACCCCAGGGGGGCCCACCTGTGGTCTCTTCTGGTCCCCAAGGGAGGGGACCCGAGGAACCCCGGGCGCTGGACCCGTGGGAGGGGCCCCGTGCCCACCCCCGCCCCCCATCCGGGCACGCGCGCCCCGGACCCCGGCGCCGGAACCGCCGGGCGCGCGGCCTGGGGAGCGGCGGGCGGACCGACCGAGCCCGCCCGGCCGCCCGTCGCCCCGGGGCCGGGTCCGCGTCCCGCCCCCGCCCCCCCCCCCCCACCCCGGGCCCTGCCGCGGCGGGGCGGCGGATGGCCGGGAGGCGGCGGCATGCGGCTCCTGTTCCTGGCGGTGCTGCGGCGGCACACGGGCAACGCCGTCACGGCCCAGCGCGTCCGGTAGGTGCGGCGGCGGCCCGGGCCTCGGCGCGGGGACCCGGCGGGGACGCGGCGGGGCGGGCGCGAGGGGTCGGCCCGGCCTCCCCGGGCCGCGTGCGCTAAACGGACCGGCCGGCGGGCGCAGGGCCCGGAGGCGCGCGGGGCGGCGAGGGGCGCGCGCGGGCCCCACCCCAGCCGGGTGCCCCCCCCCCAACCCCGGGCCCGCGTGGCCTGGGGTCCCCGCTGGTGCCGCGGCGGGGAGGCAGCACCGCGGGCCGGCGCTGCGGAGGCTGCTCGGCGCTCTCCGCGGGGTCTCCGCGCGGCTGGCTTCACGGGTGCTTTCTGTTTATTGTGAGCGCCCTAGGCGGGGGACACAGCGACGAACCCGCAGTCGGGGCTTCAGGACGCGACATTTCAGTGGGGACGAGAGAGAGAGAATAAAAACACATGGACACACACACACACACGTATGTAGTGGTACGTATGTAGGGATGTACGTAGAGACTTGTGTACACATGGCGGTATTGTGTGCACATGGAGGCCAAGGCTGCTTGTGTGCGTTTTGCTATTTTAGGCAGGATGCTCCGGGGAGGCCTCCCGGCTGCAGTCACATTTGCGCAGAATCCTGGGTGCGTAGCCGGGTAGCCGGTCCCTTGGAGCCGGGGCGGCGCGGCGGGAGTCGGGGGTGGGGTGGGGGCACCAGGGTTTCCCGGCACACGTGCAGCAGAGGGTCCTGCTGTTCAAAGTAGCCTTGGCTCCTCGTCGCGGCCATTCCCATCCTCATCCTCCCCGTCTTACTGCCTGGTTATTTTCTTAACGCGTCTTTTTTCTGCAGTTATCTCGTTTTCTGGGTTTCCTGTTCTACTTTTTCTCTTCTCCTCGCTGGAATGTAAGCCCTCGTGGCAGGGAGGAAACTGATTAATGCCTGAAGTTTCATAGGTTTTTTCTTCTTTTCTTTTTTTTTTTTTTAAACAACCTGACTTGCGTCATGAAATTTCTCAATTTACTTCCCCTCTGTGGATCTCCTTCCTCGTCCTTGAACTGTGTGACTGGGGCTACTGCAGCCCTTTAATATCCGTTTCTACTCAGACATGCTCTCCTAAAGGTCCCCCGTGGAAGCGACCCACAGAGGCCACAGCACTCTTCTGACGTTTCCAGTCAGCTGTTTACGATGGGGATTTGCACTGTACGGGTTTATCTTCTCTAAGTCAGGTCACTCGTTTGGACCTCTGCAGCCGGGAAGCACACTGTCCACCCTTTGTGGAGCACATTCCAGCGCTGGGGAGAGACACTGGGGGAGTAACCAGAAATAAAGGAGGTGATTCAGATAGTGATGGCAGCCGTGGAATTAGAACAGGGCTGTCTGAGGAGGTGACATTCAAGCCAAGGCTTCAGTGACAGAAGGAGGTGGCCACTCAAGAGAACTGGATGGAGGGTTGGTCCCAGGGACAGGTAATAGCGAGAATGCAGGCCCTGGGGCCAGAGCAAGCTTGACAGGCTGGAGAAGCAGAAAGAAGGCCGTGCTCCCTGGATCTGGTGACGAGAGGAGGTCAGAGAGAGGTCGGGCCCAGGTGGGACCCAGAGTTCGTGCTGAGGAAACCGGAGAGAGCATCTATTATTTACCATTCTGCTCCTCGCTTGAGCTGTACACGTGCACTTGAGCCCATCTTCCAGTGGTGCGCCTACAGCCCCCCTCAGGGCCCCTCAGGGGACAGGCAGGCACGTCCGTGGACTCATGTCCGGGCAAGCAGAGGTGCAGGGCCATTTACTTACTTTATTTTTGTTTTTTTTCTACGCGTGAAACAGAATAAAACATTGTTCTTTATACTTTGGGCTCTCTTCAGAGCCAGCCTTTGTCTCCACTTCACTCAGGAAGGATTGCTGTGGGGAGAAAAAGGAGAAAGCAGAAGTTGCTGGAAGACACCTTCTGTCTTGTGAAAGCTTTGGTTCCTTGAGGAAATGATGCTGGGTGTCCACAAACAGGAGGGGAGGGGGGTTCGTCTGGTGACAGACTTTCCTGGGAGCCAGTTACCAGGAAGCAGTGAGAAGCAGTGTGTGTCCTCACACTTTCTCTGCGGGAGACCGCTGAGACCCTCGAGTGACCCTGGGCAGAGGGGGAGGAAGCCCCCCCCAAATGAATAAGACGGGGGTTCCCATCAGTCTACCAGAGGAGGGTGGTCTGAGTGGGAGAAAATTGGATTTAAAGAAAAGAAGAAATGGGTCCATTCTTGCCCACTGACGTTTGTCGTGGTCCATTCACACCCAGTGCGTCAGCGGCCATGCTGCCTGGTGGTGGGGTCACCTGTGGGGAAGGGTGGGGCGCTCCGGAAGCATGTAGGCGGGCGGGCCGCCCCAGGCTGGAGGTGGGAGAGCCTTTCAGGCATCGATGGAGAAACACCAGCTCTGGGGCTCACTTCCTGCCTTTACACGCCAGCCCGCCCCCCTGCTTAAAATCCCTAAGATCGAGGCCCCCAGGCCCGCCGCATAGACCTGTCAGGAGGCTCAACTCTGAGTCAGTGCATTTTCGCTGTTTTACGACAGGGCGTGGTGCTTAGCAGGAATCCGAGCCTGTGTTGGCAAGACGGGGAAGGGGCAGCCTGGGGGCGAGGGGGGTCTCGGGCAGAGAGGCAGCCACGTGGGAGGTGGGCCAGAGCTTATCCGTTCCAGAATTGGGTTGTAGGCACTCAGCGGCGTGGAATATTCCAGGCCAGTGACTCTCAATGGGAGCAAAGTCTAACAGGATGTGCAGGGGACAGGGGAGTGGTTTTGCCGCCTCGGGGACAGGGAGCCATGCCTGCAGACTTTCTTTGGTTGTTGCACCTCGGGGTTGGGCGGTGGTTACTGGCATCCAGCCGGTGGAGGCCGAGGATGCTGTGCCACACCCTCCAGTGCTCAGGATGGCCCTGGGACAGTTCCAGACGTCAGTACTGCTGACGAGGCTGAGAAGCCCTGCTCTGGCTGGAGTCGGGAGATGTGGCGGCTGGAGAGGCAGGCAGGACCCAAGTCACTCAGGACCTGTGGTTTGGTGCCAGGAAGGGAAAGAAACCATGAACCTGCTATCTGACTTACGTGCAGCTGAAGATGGTTTTCGCTGCAGCGTGAAGGGTCAACTAGGATGGGAGCAGAGAATAGGGCATCTGGGCCTGACTTAGTTAAGAAGGAATATGCACAGGACTCGGGGATGGAACGTGGGGAGTGGCAGATGATAAAAACGAATACAATTTGGTAATGACTCTAATGTCCCCTGTTCAAGGCAAAACGCTTTATTCTTCATTCAAGGGGAAACAGGCCACGGACTGGGGGGTACAGCCCTCCCAAGAGCCTCGTGCCCCTCCAGGGGCTTTTGAGTTGAGGTGAGTCTTACAGAGTCTTAGAGGCCACACCTTAAAAACAGGGCAAGATTGGCTGGGCCATCGGGGATGTCCTTACAAGCTCACAGGCCCTGTTTTCTCGGGTCCAGGCCTGGCTGGAGCTGAGCTGGAGGACTGCCACAGGCGTGTGGTCAGTCTCCTTGACAGTGGGAGGCGCACGCCTGCGGCCGGGCTGACTGAGGTTTAGATTTGTGGCATCGGCCGGCCCGTGGGGTGGCCCCTACTTTTTGGGTCCTGACCTACGAATTAACTTCATCAGGAACAAGGGAGAAAAAAAAAATCCACGACTTCCTTCATCCTAGAGGGGAAACATTGAGAGAAAATCAGGGAAATCTGAGTATATTTGGGTCTTTGTGGTACGCTTGGGCCTCTGCTGTGTTGATGTTTTTTAGAAGGTGTAAGTGACAGGAAAGGAAAAGGTGTTTGGGGGGAAAATTGGGACCAGTAACTAGGGAGTGACTGTTTTATTGTCTTTGCAGCCTTTTGCTTGTCCTTCCGTGTAAACGGTGTGCTGCGTGTGTGTGAGATGTTCTCACCCGGGGGCCGTGAGCTGGCACGTTACCTAAGCAGGGCCTGCTCTCTGGGAGTGTCTCCCAAGCACCGTAAATGTTAGCAGTCCGTATCAGAGGTTTTGTCCGCCGGCACACAGCACTTCAGAAAGAAGGAGCAGGCTGTGGGGTGTGTGATTTGCAGGCGCGGTTACCTGGGCCCTTGTGTGCGTCGTGAATCAGGAAGCCTGGCCTGCGGCACTCTCTGCCGTCTGCCGCTTCATTTGGCCCCTGTCCCCACTGGGTCACCTGGCTCAGCTCGAAGCCAGGTGTGGCTGTCAGAGTCTGGTCCAGCGGAGGGGATCCATGGCTCCCCCCACCCGCCTCTGATCCCCGGAGGCTGTTGACAATTGACCTGACCATCCCGAGGGTCCTCTGAATCAGGCAAATGGGTTCAGGTCAGTTCCGAACACTAAAGGTCAAAATTTAAATGGCGCAAGTCATGGATGTAAAAAAAATATTCACAGCGCGGCTTTAAGGATGCAGTGGTTGGAGATAATGGTTTCCGAGGGCACCAAATAGGTTATGCTGAAATAAATAGAGCTGAATGGTTGGACAGCCCGTCCACCTGCAAACCCAAACGTGTTTACTCTCTGGCCATTTCCAGGGCAGGTTTCTGTTTCTGTTTACTTGTCTATCTAGGTATTCATTTATGAAGGACAGTTGAGTGACAATGTTGTGTTTGTTTCTGGTGTACAGCATGGTGATTCAGTTGTACACATGCATTCTTTTTCATATTCTTTTCCGTGATAGGTTATTACAAGATGTTGAATGTAGTTCCCTGTGCTGCACAGTAGGTCCTTGTTGTTTATGTATTTTATATACAGTGGTGCATACCCCAGGGCGGGTTTTCTGACCCCTGCTCTAAACCAAGCCAGCAGACCCACCAGATTACTGGGTCCCAGCCCTAGAGTTTTGTCTGCAGTGCTCCTGAGGATTCAGGGAAATGCAGGAAGAGGGATGGAGAAGAAGAGGTGAAGGATTTAGGCTTCCAACGTCCAGAGCAGGCGGCTCCGAGGGCCAGCCCAGTCCTCGGACGGGTGCCCTGGCACCGGAGTGAACGCTGATGCCCCTGCGTTGAGAGCTGGACTTTGTGCAGTGGGTGTGACTGCGTCTTCTCCTCTTACTCCGTCCGGAACATGGTGTGAGCAAAAGTGGTTTTATTTGAACGAGAAGCACTTTAGATAACGGGGGCAAACAGAAGACCTCGTGGAAACTCACTGGGCAGCGGGGGGAGGGAGAAAAGCAAACATCATCACGTCAAATGCAGCCCTGACCTTACCGCCCAGCTACAGTCTACTGGATTCTGTGAGCGCCAAGCGTCTGGGGAGGAAAACAACCTGAGAGACAGTTGTCAGGTTTTCTAGTTTTTCTTTTAGAGGATGCCAAGGAAACGGCGGGTGTACGTGAAGTCAGTGGGACGAGGCTGTTTCCTTTCTTCCCCCCGAAGTAATTACTGTCAGTTACTGTTTTCATTCAGCAAATATGTACAGTTGAGCATCTCCAAATGGACACGGCGCTGGGCAGGCGCTGAGTGTGGAGCTGGGCTAAGACAGGGGAGCCCTGCGGAAGCCAGCCGCCAGTCAGCTGTCGGATTTCTAGCACATCAGCTCAGTGCGAAGCCCTGTCATTCGAAAGAAGGTTCCGGCATTCGAGCACGAACATACAGTTACACAGAGCATTTAATTACGATATGATCGGTTCCAGGAAAAAGTGCAGGGCGGTGAGAGTACGTTCAGGGGACAGACCTGGTTCCAGGGGGTCTGGGAGGCTCCCCAGAGAAACAGCTTTTTCTTTCTCATGCAGTTCTTTTTTTTTATTGTGATGTAATTTACATACCATAAAATTCGCCCTTTTAAAGCGTACAACCCAGTGGTTTTTAGTATATTCATAAAGTCACACAACCATCGGCACTATCTGATTTCAGGACACCTTCAGCTGTCTCAGAAGACGCTGCGGACTCATTAGCAGTCACCCCCCCCCCCCCTCGCCCAGCTCTGGCCAGCCATTAGTCTACTTTCTGTCCCCAGGGATTTGCCTGTTCTGGACATGTTACATAAATGGAATCATACACTGTGTGGTCCTTTTGGAGGAGTTTGCATGATGCATCAGTATTTAATTTTTCTATAGCTGAATAATATATTCCATTGATGGACGTAGCGCATTTTGCTTGTCCATCCATCAGCTGAAGGACATTTGGGTTGTTTCCACTTACTGGCTACAATGAATAGTGCTGCTATGAACATTTGTGTAGGAGGAATTAACTTTTTAAGCTGGGGCTTAAAACCTCTGGGTTAGCAGGGTGAGGAGGGATAGAAGCTGGGAACAGCATTCCTGGCCAAGGGACCTGAATGTGCGGAGGCCCTGAGGCAGGAAGGGGCTGGTGGGATTGAGAAGCAGAGGCAGGCAAAGTGTTGAGAGTCAGCCAGAGAGAGCAGCTGGCCTGGCAGGTGGGAGCAGAGCCCCGTCGTTGCCACAGCGCAGGTTCTGGATTGAAGGCTAACAGGATTTCAGGTGGGGGGCTGAGGTGGCCCACATAGCAATGAAGAGAGAAGACAGACTTGGAAATGACTTGGAAGGACCTGGGATGATGTAGCCAAGGAGAGAGAAGATGTAAGCAGTCCTTTGAAGGCTCTGCCGTGTGCTGCTGAGTGAGCAGTGAGGATGTTCCCTGTGTTACCAGACTAAATGTGGGTCGCTCACCTGCCATGCAGCAAGTCAATGTACTGACACCAGGTCGTGGTGGAGGGAGGTACAGCGTTTATTTGCAGGGCGCCCAGCAAGGAGAACAGGCATCTTGTGTTCCAAAGATGCGAACTCCCCAGTGGTTTTCAGGTAAGCATTTTTAAAAGCAGCATTTGGGGTGAGGACTGCAGAAGGCATGCCCTTCTTCTGATTGGTGGTAATAGAGTGATGTTCCAGGAATTTATCATCCACCTTCTGGTTCCAGCCAGTCTGGGGTCTGTGTGCTTGTGGTTAGACCTGGGTAGGGGTTCAAAGATCTGTATCAAATTGTTACCTACGTCCCTTCAAGAGGACCTAGGACTTTGCTTTATTGCTGACCTGTTGTTTCTTGACGGCTTTCCCTTTGTTTCTGGTTCCCTCCCATCCCTAACTGGTCACTGTTTAGATCTGCTCTTTGGAACTCAGGGAAGGTCTAGGAGACTAAAAAGCCTTTCTCTACAAAAAGAGAAACACAGGACACAGAGGGGCTTTTGTACCCAGAGGGTCATGCTTGGTTTCAGTCCCCCCTTTTCTTTGATGCCCCTCAATCCTGAGGGGAACAGAGGGCTGGGATCAGAAAGAGAGTCAAGTTTTGGACAGAGAGGTTAAACTCGGTTTGGGGGGCTCGGTTCCACCTGTGTTGGGAAGATGGCAGCTTGGGTAGCGTGGAGGGTCTCAGCACACTGAGTGACCCTGTCAGACAACGCACGATGTGTTCTTGTTGAATGAGAGGCAGCCGGTGAAGGCGCGTTGGAAAGGGTCAGTGGCCACACGTCCACGTGGGCATTCAGAGAGGGGCCTGGGCTCCTGGGGGCGTGTGTTTGAGAGCGGGACAGGGCGTTGGCCTGGGAGGTGGGTGAGCTGCTGGGGAGAGAGTAGGACAAAAAGGAGATGGAGGACCGTGAGGCAGGCAGCTCCAGGTACCCCAAGGGAAGGGAAGGTTTCAATTAAAAGGCGTGGAAGGGATGCCGGATGCCATGAGGGTCTGTGAAATCACAGTTTAATGTGCAGGAGGAGTTGGTGCTTGGAGGGCCTTGTGATCTTATCCCGTCTTGTTCTGGAAGAGGGGAGCAGATGTGAGGGGCAGGGAGGAGGGGCGTGGCCACGCTCTGACCAATGGGAAGGTCCAGGTAGATTGCAGGTAGGGTGAGGACTGGAGGGCATGCAGCCATCTGGATGGTTGGGATTTGAGGGGGAGGCTGGTGTGTTGCCAGATGCATCCACGGTCGCACAAAAGACCGAGAAAGGAGAGTCTACGGTGTTGATAAGAAAACCATTGACATGACCGCACAAGGAATCTTTGCAGAGTTGGGAGAAGAGACGGGAGGGGCTGCAGGTTGCAGGTGCAGAGGTCAGGGGTGTGGGAGACCTGGGAGGTCCCTGGACAGTTGACGTGATGGAGGCGCCTGGAGGAAAGGTAACAGCTGTGGCTTACAGAGAGCTTGATGCGACAACAAAAGATTTTATATAAATTAACCAAAAAGGCTCTAAGCCGCTGGCGTATAATCCTAGCAGAGACTTTTCAGCCTTGCATAACTGAAAACCCAGCCCTGCTCTGCCTGGACAATGAAGACGACTTAGCTGCTTATCCGATAAAAAGTCTGGAGGTGGGGCTGGCTTCAGGCGTGACTTTGCAACTAAGATGACGCGGACCGGAGTCAGTTGCTCTCTGGCTCTTGGGTCCGCTTCCCATTCTTGTCAGGTTTGCTTGCCTGGCACCTACATACACGCACCCGGTTCAAGCCCAGCGGGAACAAGCAGGTCGGCGTCTCTGAAAGTGCAGCCCCGGGCCCCAGAGCTGCACACCCGGCTGGGAGCGTGCAAGGTGCGGTGCTCTGGTCGGCGGAAGCCGGTGGGTACACCCCAGATCTGGAGGGTGGGCACTTCCCGGTCACGTCGGTGATGAGGACATTCAAGGCTGCAGGAGGGGGAAGCGTGGGAATGAATGCGACGTGGGCAACACATTTCAGAGCAAAAGCTGTACCAATTTTTTTAAATAAAGGGAAGGGGAGAAGCAAACCTCTGTGAACTTTTGAAGATTTAAGGGGGTAACAAATGTTGGCATCGAAGGACCAAGAAATAATTAGGGGGACAATACATACTGGGACAATACATGCTGAAAAGGGTGTGGAGAAGAGGAGACCCTCCTGTAATGTTTGTGGGAATGTAAACTGGCACAGCCACTATGGAGGACGGTATGGAGGTTCCTCAGAAAACTGAAAGTAGACTTACCCTGTGATCCAGCAATCCCACTCCTGGGCATGTACCCAGAGAAAGCTCTAATTTGAAAAGGTACATACACCCCAATGTTTATAGCAACACTGTTTACAATGGTCAAGACATGGAAGCAATCTAAATGTCCATGTACAAATAAAGAAGTTGTGGTATACATACACAATGAAATACTACTCAGCCATAAAAAAGGATGAAATAATGCCATTTGCAGCAACACAGATGGACCTAGAGGTGATCATACTAAATGAAATAAGTCACAGAGAAAGACAAATGTCATATGATCTCATGTATGGGATCTAAAAAAAAAATGACACAAATGAACTAATTTACAAAACAGAAACAGACTCACAGACATAGAAAACAGACTTATGGTTACCAAAGGGGAAGGAAGGGAGGGATAAATTAGGAGTTTGGGATCAGCAGATACACACTACTATATATAAAATAGATAAATAACAAGGTCCTACTGTGTAGCACAGGGAACTATATTCAATAGCTTGTAATTACCTATAGTGGAAAAGAATATGAAAAAAGAACATATAAAAATGGGGATGGCTATAGCTCAGTGGTAGAGCACATGCTTGGCATGCACGAGGTCCTGGGTTCAATCCTCAGCACCTCCATAGGAAAAAGAAAAAAAAATGTGTAAGTGAGTCACTTTGCTGTACACCAGAAACTAACACAACATTGTAAATCAGCAACACCTCAACTGAAAAAGAAGAAGGAGAAGAAGAAATAACTTGGTGGGGAGCTGGTTAAAATTGGGAAGCTTTTCATAGAACTTCTAATACCCGGCTTCTCTCGGTGAATTGGCAGAACCCGCAACCGTGAGAACATGTCTGGGTGGTACCCACCGTCTGGAACCACAGAGGATCTAATCCCGCATGTCCAGTGCGGACTGAAAGGGAGCCGCGGGTGTCATTTAAAACTGTCTCGTAGTCACTTTAGACAAAGTAGGAAGAAGCAGATCAAATTAATTTTCGTAATTTATTCTCATGAAGTCAGTCCACCCAAATATCATTTCGACACGCCGTCAATCCAAAAGGTACTCAATGAGCTGTGTGTGTGTGTCACACTCGGTGCATCTCTGTTCAGACTTGCCACGTTTCCGGTGCTCAGCGGGCACACTTTGCCTTCATAGACAACACAGGACTCACCCCCGCAGGGGGGACCTTTGTCTCCCGTTTGGCGTAGGGCCCCTCCTGTCTCATTTCCCTCCCCCACCGGCCGCTCCCCTCAAGTTCACCTGCTTCATCAGTCTGCCCTCAGCCGGTATTTGGGTTGGAGGCACCTCCTGGTCTAGACGCCTTGCCTGTTTTGTTGTCGTATTTTTTACATTCTTTCAAAACTTGTCATTTTTACAGTCTGTTTTATATTCACATTGCATTCGTATTTCGTAACCGTAATCTCCTGAGTACAGGCGTCCTGTTAGAAGTGCATTAGAACAGCAGGCACACTTTACAGTTTGCAAGACGTACCCGCAGAGGGAAAATTCGAGGTAACACCAGGTCCCGCAGATGCGTTATCATCATGTCGCTTAATTTATGGACAGGCAGGCGGGGCAGTGTCCTCTCCAGTTTACCTTCCCCAGCTGGGGCCCGCGGGTTTGTGCGGGCCTTCACTCCAAGGCCTTCATCTTCCAGAATTCCGTCATCATTTCAAGATGGAATTTCAAGACCATCGTCTTTTCTTTTCTTTTTTTTTAATGTACCAGAAATTCTTAAAATATTGCCAGAGGGTAACATTTTATAGTTCAACACCGGTGACTTGGCCCCACCGGTGACACAGCCCTGGTTCCCCCGGGTGAGCTGAGGTTGCAGTCACTGGGCTGCCAGGGGCGCTTGTCCTGTGAGAGGCGCTGGGCCGGCCAGCTGCACGTACGCAGAGGCCCACCAGCAGGATGGCCTTAAGGAATATTAGCCTCTTGTTTCCCATCTCAGGGTCATGCAGGAGCTCATAGATACGGAATGGACTTCGTGTTGCCTGCCTTGTGTTGGTTTCTCTTCCCATCTTTTTATTTATTTGTTTGTTTGTTTATTTTTATTGAAGTATAGGCAGTTTACAATGTTGTGTTAATTTCTGGTGGACAACACAATGTCCATGTATACAGTCATACATACATATATTCTCATATTCTTTTCCATTATAGGGACTACAAGATATGGAATATAGTTCCCTGGTCTATGCAGAAGGAACTTGTTGTTTATCTATTTTATATACAGTAGTTAGTATCTGCAAATCTCGAACTCCCAGTTTATTGCTTCACAAGCCCTTTTCCCCCTCTGGTAACCATAAGTTTGTTTTCTATGTCTGTGAGTCTGTCTCTGTTTTGTAAATAAGTTCATTTGTGTCTTTATTTTTTTAATCTAAAGATTCCATCTTGCTATCTTTTTTCCTCCTGGGGTGGGTGAGGTAATGAGATTTATTAATTTATTATTACTATTTTTAGAGGAGGCACTGGGGATTGAACCCAGGACCTCATGCATGCTAAGCATGCAGTCTACCACTTGAGCTATACCCTCCCCTCATCTTGCTATCTTTTTAAAAAAGTCAGGACATCATAGTTTGTGGAAATCCACATAAGTTGGGTTGATTAAGCTTTTCTGTCACTCAGTTAAAGAGGATGGCCCTCAGCCAGATGGAAGCAGGTAGAGTTCCACTGGGTCTCTGAATCTGGAGTCAGGAATGTACAGGTTCAGCTGGTTCCTAGAACTGCCACATAAACACTCAAAATCTCTCCATTTATCAGAGATGCTGTCTTTCTCAAATGAAGCCTGCCTTAAGTCACAGAAGCCGGAACTCTGTGGACATAATAGGCGCTCAGGGAATTTATTAGTTGTATTAAGGGATCGCTTGCAGAAGGAATAGGGACAGAGCAATTTAAAGGCGTTACCCATCAACCAGAAACAAGGCTAGATTCTCAGTCCATAGAGAGGATTAAGATTAAAAACAAAGACTATTTTGGAATATGTATGAGATCATAAAGCTCGTGTTGAAATGCTGTTTCAAAGTATGTTTCAAGATGAAGAACAAGCCGTCATCTGTACCGAACCAGCCACATCCCACGTGCCCTACCGTGTCCGTCTCTGCACTCGCCAGAGATCCCACAGGTATGGATTCCCTAAGGAGAATTCAAACTCCTTCTTGTTCATTTATCAACACGTTTGTGTGTGACTCCTCATTCCTAGAGTGTTAAGAAGATGGAATAACAGTTACTCACCTATGCTCAGAAGCACGTTGAGTGCTTGTTTTTGCGTGATGTGTATTTTTAGGTTGAAGTGAGCTGATAGCTAGACTGCCTTCAGGCTTCGTTCCTGGTTCTGCTTAGCAGTTGCCACTAGCACTTGCAAAGGAGTTGGTGGTGGGTGGGGCGGTGTTTTGGACTGACTGAGTGGATCAACATTAACAGTAGAAATGATAAGATCAAGATATACTCAAGATACGTCAATGGCATAAGCCAACTGAGGGCTCGGGACCTTAGTTTTTCTTTCTTTGCAGCAACAGCTGCAAAATCGTACGTTTAATTTAAAGCACAAAAGAGGAAACAGAGTGAGAGAGAAGAACGCATCATTCACGTGGCAGTGTTGGTGATGCAGGCTTGAAGATTCGAATCTAATGTTTCTCCAGAGGCCCTGAGCTCCCATGTGGCTCCTGTGATGTAAGCAAGTTGGTCATTTTATGATCATTTTGCTTAAAGACTCCAGATCCTTCATTCTTCTGTTTTAACCCTTACTATTTTGTACAGTGATGCCCCTGACTGCAAGCCAGCTAATTCATCTCGTGTGCTTAGCTGAAGAAGAATAATCTGTATTATTAGGGGGAAAAATGGCTGCGATGCGTTTGAACTGCATCCTCTAGTACCTCTGGGTGATTGAAGAATTTCAAGTGTGTTTTCAGGTGTATTTGATTGTTGCCTCTGTGGTGATTTGTAACAGACGCTGTAAGGACGATGTGACTCCCATGTTCATCTAGTTGAACACAGAGGGGTTGTGGTAGAGAGAGAGACTCAGAGCACAGTGGAAATTGTGAGAGTGTTATCGAACTCAGGTTTGCCTGCTCGCCGCTCAAAAGCCAGTAATTGAGAGGCAAGTGTCAGTGGAAAGGAAAGGTGCTTTATTCAGAAAAGCTGGCAGTCTGGGGAGAAGGTGGACTCGTGTCCCAGATTCTGAAGATTCTGCTCAGCCATGATGGTTTTTAAAGGGGAAAAGGGGAAACTATCTCAGTTAATCATTAGGGTAGGAGGTCAAACTCCACCGTTTTTCCATTGCGTGCACACCAGCTGACTTCTCCCCATCTTCCTTTGGCTGCTCTCTTGCCCGAGTGGCCCGCCTGCAGTTGGAAGCTCTCTTGGCTGCATGGTTCACCTGCACATTTGCTAAGGGGAAACGAGGAGGAGAGAGCCAGTCATTCTTTAACGCCTTCCTTCTTCGTTCTTACTCTTTCTGATCCAGGATAGACATCAAGAGGTTAGGCAAGGCGTTGTGAACATTCAGTGAAGCCAACAATTGGAAGTCAGGTTAAGTGTTGCCTGGTGACCTCATCTTGGTGACTAAAGTCTGAGGAACATGGGGAGGAACAAACAGAGGAGGGCAAAGAGCTGCTTACAACAGGGCAGGCACTGTAGATGCCACTGAAAGGAGCTGGCATGGGGAATGTTGGGGCTTGGTCTCGAGGCTCAGAAGGCATGATGCCTTGGGCATCCTGCAGGCAAAAAAGAGTGGGGCTGGAGCTGAGGGTGGTAGGAGGGGGGTGGTGCAGGTTGTGAAGGGCACCGTGTGCGAGGCTCAGGCGTTTGGACTTGATCCCAGAGACGCGTTCCGCCGTTAGTCTATTCAGTACGCAGGGCGGGTTCGGCTCCATTCGCACGGGGTTGACAGTCGAGCTGGCTGCCCCGAGCCCAAGCCAGTTTGAGGGTTTTGATGGAGGAAGAGACGGGCTTGGATTGGTTGTGTATTCACATACGCACACACTCACGCACCTCAAACAGTTATCAAAGACAATGTGTGCACACGGTAAAGTTATCCAGCAGTGTGAAAGGGTGTGTGACAAGAAGATAAGCTCTCCCCGACCCTGGTCCCTGGTCCCTGGTCCTCTTTAGACAGAATCATTGTTATCAGTTCCTTACGTGCCCTTCTAGAGCTGTTCTGGGCACACACACTGCATGTACACAAAGCAGGCTTCCCTTTGTTCTCGTTTCATTGACAACGTGTCTTGGGGTTCATTCTAAATCACGTCACACCGATCTGCATTCTTTCCTGGTGGCGGAGCTGGTTTGCTTCACTTGGGTGTAACTGGTCCCCTGCGGGTGCACACTGAGTTCGTTAGTCTTTCTGCTCCTTCAAACACAGCCTCAGTGCTTACACTCGGGTACATGGCTTTGCACTCATGCCCAGGTGTGTCTTTGGAATCAGTTCCTAGAAGCGAAGTTGTTTGGTCACAGAGTTTGTGCAGTTTACATATGCTGGCTCTTGTCCATCAAAGACATTGTGCTGGTTTCCCCAGTATAGGAGTGTTTATTGCATGAAGCCTTGGGCAGGCTTTTGGTCTCTGCAAATAGTCTGTGTTAAAAAGATGACTGAAGTTGATCACCATTTCTTGTATTTAAAAGCCCAACTGTATATATACATATATGTGTGTGTGTGTACGTATGGACTATATATAATTTTATGCTGATCTCTGTTTTTCTAGTGGGTTGTTTGGTTTTTTTCTTGTTGATATTTAAGAGCTCTTTATGTATTAAGGAATTAGTTTCTTTTCTTTGGTACGTGTTGTAGGTTTTTTTTTTCCTCCCAGTTTCTCACTTGCCCTTTGGTTTTGCTCACATTTTTGTTGCCAAGAAAAAAGTTTTTTTTTTCTTCTACCAGGTTTGTATTTTAGATTTATGTTACAAGGAAGTGAACCAGGAAGAGAAGAGAAAGAAGAGACATATTTGAAAGATATTTTGGTGGTAGAATGGGAAAGCCATGGAGTATTTTTTTTAAGCTATGATAAGGGGCCATTTTTGAATTCTTTATTAAAAAACGGACTAACAGATGCCTGGAAACAAACTTTGGACATTGACCATAATTAAGGGCAGGAGGAGAGAGTGGAATCAAAGAAATAAAGAAGGTGCCTTTTGGTGCAGCAAACGCCATTGCAAGTGGCAGTGTGTGCCGGTGTCTCTCAAGGCTGCCACGCCTCCCTGAATTGGCCCTTCCTCCCCCAGCCTTGGTCCCAGCCACGGTCCGAGCCGCAGTCCTGGGATTGGAGACTTTTAGGTGGATCCCCTCCAAAGGGCAATTCAGAACATAGTTACCGTTAACTTCCAGTTTAAATTGTCTTCTGAACCGATTTAACAAGCCTGTGCCTTGTTAATATTTTTTCTCCCATGTTTTTTTTTTCTTTCTCTGTATTTTTTTTTAATAAAGGGACCATCTGGAAGCTGCAGGTCACGAGTGTATTTTGAAAGACGCCTTTGACTTTGAAAGCCCATCCGAAATCGCAAACTTCATCAAGGCTGAGAGCTTGGAGGCGGCCCTGGCTCTTCATCTCTACAGAGGAGGGAGACTCTTGCGAGGTAAACACCTGGTTCAAACGTGGGAGGAGCACAGCCTTCCTGTGGGTGTGCTCTCCTTGCTGAGGCATTTTCTGAAAGGCTGTAACTCGTGCCGTTGAGAGCGGAGTTGTAGTGGAGCTGTTTCTCCTGCCTCGAGAGCATCATCCTGCCTGTTTCCACGTGTGCTCCTTCACTCCAAGCACACTTTTCAGAAGTTAAAAACATTAGGCTCTTTAACAAAATGTCGACGTGGGCGCATTCAACTGGTTTATTAATGAGGGAACCACTGAGATGCTAAAGCCAGTTGAAAGAGCTTTTGAGGGACTGGGCGTCGAACAGGAGATTTAGTAAAGATTATGAAGGTGGGAGAGGGCAGAGCTCAGGGGTAGAGCGTGTGCCTAGCATGCACGCCGTCCTGGGTTCAATCCCCGGTCCCTCCATTGAAAAATAAATAAGTAAATAAATAAACCTAATTACCGCCCCAAAGAAAACAAAACGAAAAAAGGAATGCTAGGGTTGGGCGGCTGGGTTGGCTGCAGAACTGGCTAGCGTTCAGCAGGGCAGTCAGCTGTAAGCTTTGGGGTGATTTTTTTTCCTCCTGATGTATTTATTATTCGGGGGTTACTGGAGAAACAGAACAACACACGAGTGTCAGTGTGTATCTGTCTGTCCCTTAGCATACAGCCGTGCTGAGGCCTCATGTGTGTCTACACATAACGTCGTGGAGCAGCCAGTCCCTATGATAAATCTTCCCACACGCACGTTTATGCGTCGCGTATATGAGAGTGGCGAGTCCCACGGTCTCCCACCTGCAAGCGGGGCGCCCAGGAAGGCCGCTGGCTTCATTCAGCCGAGTCTGAAGGCCTGAGAACTGGGGGTGGGGGTGGGGGTGTAAGTCCCAGTGTGAGTCCGGGAGCCTAGAACCGGGGCGCCGCTGCCGGAGGCGGGAGGGGGCGGGCGTCCCCGCGCAGGCGGAGGCGCGGGCGCCGCCCCGCTGCCATTTCCCGCCGCGGCGCGTGGGGGGCGCTCCGCTCCCGCAGCAGCGCACGCGCGGCCCCGCGGTCCGCGCCTGACGCGCCCCCTGCCGCCGGCCTTCCGCGCGCAGATACGCGCGCCGCTTTACCTTCGTCGCGCGGTGCTCGCTGCCGTGCGCACCGTTCGTTCAGCCGGTTTCCGGACAAAGCCCAGCGATGCCGGAGTCGCTTCCACGTCCCCCGGCGCGCGCGGCGTGTCATTTACCCTCCCGCGTAGCTCAGCTCGCTGTTGGGGCCTCCGCTCCGCAGACCAGCGCGGCCGAGGCTCAGAGACACTGAGTAACCAGCGCCAAGTCACCCGTTTTCCGGGTGGAGAACAGAGACTCTAGGCCAAGGCTGGGCGGTGTCGGAGTCCTGAGTTCTCCCCCGCTACATTAGACTGGACATATTTGAATGTTTGCTGATTGACTTAATGAACTTGAGGGCTGATCATCTTAATTATTGTTTTCTCAGAGCTTTTAAGCACCTACTTTGATATCCCGTCTACATCTTTCTTTTTTTTTGAATTAAAAATTTTTTCTTGGTGGGAGGATGTAATTAGGTTTATTTACTTATTTTTAGAGGAGGTGCTGGGGATTGAACCCAGGACCTCGTGCACGCTAAGTACGTGCTCTGCCACTGAGCTACACCCTCCACCCCAGCCTATATCCTTCAGGTGTCTGTTTCTCTGTCTTTGGTGGTTTCACCAAAAGACTTTCTGCTGTTCTCTTAGCCCCCTTCAGCTTCTATTAGGGGAAGCTTCCCTCTGTGGCAAAGGCCGTAGGGTTATTTGTCCTGGGGCTTCTGTAACAAGTTACCGCAGGCTACCACCAAGCCAGTGGCTTAGAGTAACACCCGTGTACGATCCTTCAGTTGAGGTGTCAGAGAGCTGAAATGGGCCTCACTGGGCTGAAATTAAGACGTTCGCCGGGCTGCGTCCCTTTTGGGGGTTTTCATGTGGTGAATCCACTTCCTTGCCTTTTCCACCGTCTAGAGGCACCCACCCTCCTTGGCTCAGGTCCCCTTCCATCCTCAGAATCAGCGATGGCCGGTCCAGCCCTGCTCACGTTCGTCCCCTGCCTTCCTCCCGTGTAAGGAGTCTGTGATGACGCTGGGCCCACCTGGATAATCCGGGATCATCTCTCCCGTTTTAGGGTTAGCTGATTTGCAACCTCAATTCCATCTACCTTAATCGCCCTTTCTCCTGGAACATATTCAGAGTTTTGCGGGAATTATGGATGGACGTCTTTGGGAGCCACGGCCCTTTCTCCGGTCCCCAAAGATTCACGTCTGCCCCACGTGCTAAAATCACTCTCCCATCTCAGCACCCCCCGTCCCCGAGTCTAAAGCCATTGTAGAAGGTGACTCATCTCTACTAGGTGTGCTTGTCTGTGTCTGGCCGTCTGTATTTTTGGAGAAGGTCATGCCTTTCCATAGTAAGAAACATGAACAATATAAAATGTTACAGAGCAAAAAGTTAAGTTTCTCTCCCATCCCAGATATGTCATCTCCTGGGTTTCTTCTCCAGAGACCATGGTAGCCAGGTTTTTGCCTCCTGAATCCTTCCACAGGTGTTCTGTGTCCACAGAAATGCATGCTGATGGCTTTCATACACACATTGTGTCAATCAAAATGCACTCGATCTTCTCACTTTAAAAATTTTTTTCTAAAGTTTTCATTTGAGTTTTTTACTTACAGCCTCTCTGTATCTCTTATGTGTTACTGGTGTGCTTGGTACCTCGTGGCTCAATTCCTAGGAAAAAGATAGAACGGCTCTCCTTGCACGATAGAACATTTCTAAGGCAAATAAAAGATCAGTGCCTTTTCACGTAAGCACTGAAATCTCAGTGGAGGTGGCTTGTTTGGGAAACCAACCCCAGGATGAACTCAAGTGAGATCTGGTCTGTTTAGTGGTTTGCGAGGGCTTTCGTCTCTTTTGAAATTTTTAGGTGACCTTGGATGTCCTTCTGGGGAGCCGTGTCTGATGAGCACACGGCTTGATCTGTGCACGGTCAGGGCCTCAGGAGATGACCAAGCCCAAGACAGAGCCGTCCATCAGCGCAGGGCCCTCCGCTCAGCGTAGACTCACTCTGGTGGAAAGTCCTTCCGCACTTGACATGCTCAGCATCTCTAGTGTTTTTGGTTCCGTGTATCTGTGCCCTCCAGGATTTATCACTGCTGCATTGTGTACTGTGCGTTCCTTGAAGATGCAGGAAAGATCTCTTTCCTCTCCCTGTTACAGTTCCTCGCCGGCACGGTGTCTGTTATTATGATCAACAGCAGGTCTAAAGTCAATATGTAACACAACCTAGCATAATATAATATAATGTAATATAACATGATGCAACGTGAACTCTTTCATTGTCATAAATACCAGTAGTTCAAGCTCAACCCATTTCCTAGAAATGATGAGCTTGGCTTTGATAGCTGGTTTTTCATGTGTTAAAATTGAAAGCAAATTGATTGAAAATTGTCCTGTTTCACGTGATTAACCCCAGGTCGTGTTCATCATAGTGGCACCTAGTCTGTTCAGGAGAGTTAGATACAATGAAACAAACAACAAAACACAGTCCGCATGTTCTGGGAACTTCGGTTTTCGATGTCATTGCTTTGGGATGTTAAGCAAGAGTGGTTTCCAAAGTTAAATTCTGCTTTGTTACTTCCCCTAATTTTGCAGGTCATGGAATTCCATTTGGAGTCATCTTTGGTGGAACTGATTTAAACGAAGATGTTAACCAGGGAGAAAAAAACAAAGTGATGGGGAAAGTCCTTGAGGAAGCCAGGTAATACTTCAGAGAATTTCACAGGAGTTAGGCATTTAACCCTTTTGGATGGAGTTCGTTGAAACAAAAAGATGAGGAAACCAGTAGTTGGGGTGGTTTACGTCTTACTGTATAAAGTCGGTTTCTTTCTGTTTCATTTGTTTCTTTCATTTGGTACATTTTTATTTTGCTGCACATAGTCATTGTAGACCAGTTACTGCACTTGGATAATTCTTGGACCACGGTTAATATTGGACACACATAACCTTAGAAGGTTCTGCGTGGTGGAGGAGACAGAATTCTTGTTAAGAGTTAATATAAACCCCAGTTTTATTAGCTCACAAGATAGGTGTTGGTCTTGTGCCTTAAAACTAGGCTTGGATGTCATTGCATTTCAGGACCTGCTTCTGCCTGAGGACTTCCCGAACATAAATGTGGCAATACAGTCTTTTTACAATAGGGCGTACTCCATGTGTGTGTGTGTGTGTGTGTGTGTGTGTGTGTGTGTGTGTGTTACAATAAATAAAGGTATTCAAACAGCGTGAGCTTCCTTTGAAAGGTCATCTGTCATATTACGTTTTCTTCCGGCTGTTGTTATATTGTACAAATGTACTGCCTTTAGATTTCTGCAATTTGTAATGCACTCTTACAGAAGGAAAAATAATTCTGCTCGGGAGAACCAATATTGGATGAATTCATCATATGGTATCACTAGCATTACTTACTGCATTGTTATTAAAACACACATTGATTTTTAGTTGGGGGTGGGTATTGATTGAAGTCAGCGGGCAGGACAAGTTGCATGAATCCGATTTCTTGCCCAACACAATTCAGCCCACTTTTCTAGAAGACAAATTATTGACCTTCGTCTAGCTTTCTAATGAGTGTTTCATTTTTAATCAGATGATTTTAAAGAGGTGTGCTTTTCCCTATGAGGTGTATTTTTCAACTTTTTTAGTACTTAAAACTCTTTTTCCTACATGGTATGTGTACAGCGTGCGAACTTAATGTTAGCATCAGCTTTTTTGGCTGATGAATATTATAATAAGCGTTTGGTAACTATAAATACCAGAATTAAGTAAGGAGTCCTTGAAATGTGTGGAAATTGTTTAGTGAAGCCTCATCGAAGTGCATATGAGAAAAACAGTATTGCCAAACGAATGAGCAAAAGGGGTTTGTATGAAATGAAATTGACGTGATGGTGGGGACAGTTATGTGGGTGGGGGACAGTCCCAGCCAGCCGCTGGGCTCCGACGCACATGGTCAGGTCCCTGCACCTGGGACATTTTCCCGCCCTCTCCCCCTCTCTCCCTGAAACTTGCCTCGCCCTCCCCTGCTTCCTGTTGGAATTGCGGGTGGAGCTGCTCCCTCACTCCCTCGTTCTCTTTAATCGTATTTAGCAGACATTTTTGCCCGCCTCCTGGGTGCCAGACACTGCAGGGGCTGGGCGGTGGCTGTGACAGAGCGACGTGACAGCTCCCGCGGGGCTGACATTCTCACGGGAAGACGGATCATGATGCTTGCCAAACAGGCGGATTTATCGTTCCACAGAAGCCGTCCTGACGGTTACACTTGTGCATTTGTCCGTGAATGCCGCTGGAGGGGAAAACGCACGGTCTCTGTGTCGCTGGCCTGATTCTCTGCTCAGCGGCTCTTCTTGCTTTTGGGGTCTTGCTTTGCTTTTTTTTTTCCCCTGAAAGTTTGAAGCTGTCAGCTGGTTTGTTCACTGGCCACGTGGGGAGCCCTGATGTCTTCCAGAAGTCCTGGTCGTGGTGTTAGTGCTGGTAGAAAAGTAATACTAAACGCTGTTGATCAGGTGTTAAATGAACTAGGGACCGAGAACCGTGGCAGGCGATTTACATGCATGGTGTTACCGGTTTGATTCTTAAGTTTCTCGCTTATGCAGTTTTGCACGAAGGAAGGTTTCTACTCCATCCTTGGACTCGCTATTTAGTTGCTTTTCATTCCTTGTAATCCTCATTTCTCGGCATAAGGTCGACGCCCTCTGATGACAGCGTTTGCATTTCTCGCCAATGTTCTGGGGCTGTGGAGAGCATCTCGTAACTGGTGCCAGGAGTCAGACCCCGGCTGGGCTCGGACGGAAGGCCCGATGTGGTCTGTTCCTCCTCGCCCACATTTACTCTACCCCTAGGGGAGGGCCCCTCACTTCTTCCCTAAGCAGGGGGCGTGTGAGTGGCTGTGTCTGGGATGGTGGCCAGTTGTGGGAGAGGGAGGAGGGGAAGACGGAAGCTTGGAGAAGACACAGGCAGGGGTCACCCCGGGGGGAGCAGTCACCTAAGGATGGTTCTTTGCTGCAACAGTTTTCACTCCGCTGTTTGCGTAATGGTGATTTTCTGTTTCTGCCACTCCTAGAAGGAGTTCATTAGTTGGAATTCTGCTATAGGGACGAGTTGTCTGTTTGACCCCATTTACTCATTCAGTTATCTGTGTACATCACCGTGGACCCAAGGATGTTTATTCAACTCTCTGGGTTACCCATCACTCTTATTTATTTCAGTGCCCAGGTCACCCCACCGATGGCCACGGGAGAGGCTTTGAGTTGAGTCCTGCATCCCCTTAACAAGCTCTCGCCATTCTTGGGGCACTTTCTTACTTTCTGGAGCCATAAGTTGTCCCTGGTTCATTCTGTGTGTACCCAGCCCTGCTTCTGGGGAACAGCCGTTTCTCGGTGAACGGGGGCATTAATGTTCCTTATCCACGGACATTCAGGAAATCTTGGGTACTTTAGCCTCGCCTTCCTTTGGTGAACCTGCTGTCGTGGATGTGAGCGGAGATGAAGTCTAACGGCCAGTGACTCGCGGCACCTTCAGCGTCTTAGCCTGTCTCTCGCGGTTTGTTCGGAGGAGCTGCTTTCTGCCCTGATCGTTTCCGTCATTTTTGTTCCCTTTTCCAGGTTCGCTGTCGCTTTCACGGAGTCGATGAAGGAAACGGCGCAGACGCAGTGGGTACGTGTTCCCTCCGCGGCGTGATTTTGGCCATGCGGACCAGGTCGCGGGGGCGGGGGACGGAAAGGGCAGAGCTCCCGGCGGCCCTGCGCGCTGCGGCCGCGGGGGCGCGCAGCGTCTCCCACACGTGGCTGGTTTTTATTTGTGCAGATGCTTTCAAAACGTCACTGATTTTTTTTTTTTTTGATGTTCTTATTGAACAGAAAAAGTAGCCCGTGGCCACCTCTTTCCATGTTTTGTCTGTTTTCCTTTTACGTGCCCAGATGGGATGCTTTGCAGACGACGCCGTGCGCGGTGCAGCCGCCCGCACACGCTGAGCGGCAGGTGGCAGGTGCAGTTTCCTGGGTTGGGCTGTTTATTTGAGAAGCTGTAACCAGTAGAGGACTTCGTAGCTCTGCAAGTGAATGCAGTTATTGACTTAAAACAAATTTATTGCAGCTTAGAGGGCAGGTGGAATGAGCTGGTGGGGGTCTGAGAGCTCCGTGGGGAGTTCTCTAAGGCATGGCAGAGCCGGCATCCGCAAAACTAGAGAAACAGCCCTGTGGAAAAGGCTGTTTGCTGTGGCGGGAAGCCCTGCAGGTGGCCTGGGTGGACCGCCGCCGTGCTGGGCCCTGGGGTCCGCCAGCCCAGCGTCGTGCACGGCACTGATGGCCGTGGCATCTGTGGGCGTCATTCCTCTGTGTGCATCTGACAGGCTCTGCACATTTTTTATATATAAGCTTTCAATTTGTAAAATCTGATGCCTGGAAACGGCTGCACTGGGACAAGGGCAGACCCAGCTTTGGGGAGGGCTTTTCTGGGACTTTACCAAAGCTCAGAGTCCTGTGTGCATGTGAACGTGAAGGTTCACTGTGGCCAGAGAGTGTCCACGCTTATTCCTCGTATCAGACTAACCTGGCAGAGAATTGAGGTTGCGTTTTTCAGTGCAATATATTTTTCACACACACACACACACACACACACACACACACACACACACACACACACACACACACACATTTAAGGCATTGTCTGCTTTATTTTTTGCATTTTTTTAGGCTTCATTCCCTTTATTTTTTGCATATATATATATTTTTAGACTTCACTCGCTTTATTTTTTGCATTTTTTAGGCTTTGTTCGCTTTATTTTTCACAATCTCATCTATATTTTAAATCAGTGCAACTGAATGAATGAATCACGGCGAGCTTCCTGGCTCCCAGGTTCACCTTTGTACCGTTTGCCCATCTGCCTTCAGGCAGGCAGTCACATACACCCGTGGTTCTCAAAGCGGGGGTTCCCGGGACTTTTTCAGGGCCTCCGCAAAGTCAAACCTATTTTCATAATAACATCAAACCAGCTTTGCCTTTTTCACCCTGTGAAGAGCAACGGGGAGGAAGATGGCTGGTTCCTTAATCCCGGCGAAGGTGGTGGCACCAAGTGTACAAGCAGTCCCGGGCTATTCACCGCCACCCACTTGTAGTTAAAAAAAAGCCAGTTTCACGTAAGAATGTCTGTGATGAAGCATACAAATTATTCATTTTATTAAATATTAGCCTTTGAATACATTTTTTTTAAACGTTCTGTGTGACGAAACAGGAAATACAAGGGGGAGGGTGTATAGCTCCGTGGCAGAGCACGCGCTTAGCATGCACGAGGTCCTGGGTTCCATCCCCGGTACTTCCATTTAAAAATAAATAAATAAATAAACCTAATTACCCCCCCAAATCTATGTAAATAAAAAAGCTGATAAATACCCCTCCCTTTCCAACTACTCAGCGAGAGGTGGCTCTTCCTTTATGAACCTCAGTCAGAACAGCCTATGGAAACAGACTGACTGGGGCAGCAAATGTGACACTGTTCTGCTGTCTTCTGTGAAGCCAGGCATAAAAGAAGGCTTTCACCTGTTGAAGCATGTTTCTCCTCCATGATTTTCCCCCCTTTCCCTAACTTCTCAGTCTTATTACTGTCACCTTTGTCCGTAAATCCTTTGTCCCTCCAAAATTGGTAGAGATGTGTTCACTTACTGTATCAGTCATTTTTTGCTACGTAATGAATCACAGTAAACAGAGTGTCTTATGAAATTTACCATTTATTCTTTTTTTAAAACTGAAGTATAGTTGATTTACAATGTTGTGTTAGTTTCTGGTGTACAGCATAGTGATTCAGTTTTATATATATATATATATATATATATATATATATATTCTTTTTCATATTCTTTTTCACTATAGATTACTACAAGATATTAAATATAGTTCCCTGTGCTGTACAGTAGGACTTTGCTGTTTATTTTATATTTAGTAGGCTAATGTTTTTTTATAAGTAAATTTTGGGAGAACTTGAGTAAAGGAATTTATTTTGGGGAGAGGTAATTAGGTTTATTTGCTTATTTATTTAAATGGAGTGGCTGGGGATGGAACCCAGGACCTCGTGCACGCTGAGCACACACCCCACCACTGAGCTACACCCTCCCCCTGAGGTGAATTTGTTTTTATAGTTTAAAGTGATGGGAACTGGTTGTTAAACTTGATGATGAACCTGTTACTTAATACAGATTTTTGTACTTTTTGGGGGGGTGGATGATTTTTCAGTAAAGTTCAGCATCATACCTTTATTTGATTAATTTTTGCAAATAAAAACTATGTAATGAGGAGCATAAAGGTTCATTGTTGAGCCACATTTATGTAATTCTTTCAGATGGCTCTTTTGCAGAGAGACTACTTTCATTTACATGTTCTGAACAGTGATACAGTTTTTTGAGTAATTAAGCTTCGCTCCTCGTTACCACATTTCCAGCTTTTGTTTTGAATTCTGTATCCTTTATTTCGGGGAGCAGGCTTGGCTCAGGCAGAAGCCTAGTTAATTCTTCCTAATGATTATCAAACCAGAACCAAATTCCGGTAATCCCCAGATTAGGAAGATTTATGACCTTTGCTTCTTAATGGCTTTTGTGATTTTTGTGTAGCTAAGTACAGTTTTGAGCATAAAACCTGGCCTAAAACTTGTGTTTTTTTCAAACTTAGCCTACGTAAGAACACAGACATGTGCAGGCAGGCTCTGGGTACCAGCGCTGTTAACAGAAATAACAGTGCAACCTCCAAGGGTGAGCTGTGCATGCGACTAAAAATTTTCTGGTGGCCACATTTTAAAAGTAAATGGAAACAAGGAAAATCAGTTTTAATAACAGGCTTTATTTAGCCTGCCTCCCGGAGGTTCCTTGGTGCCACGTCTGGTTCCTTGGTGCCACGTCTTTGAAATTGAGCGTACATTTTACACTCAGTGGGGGGCACACCTCCGTCCAGACCAGCCCCGTTTCGGGGACTCGGCAGCGCCGCTCTGCTGACCCCACTGGCAAGCAAGGGGGAGCGCCCTGTTGCCGGATTCCTGACCCCCGTGCTTCTCTGCTCTCCGGGGGTGGAAGATGTGTGAACGAAAAGGAAACGAGGGAGGGCTTATTTTGTAAGCCGTGGGCTACTTTCAGCCTCTGGGGAAGCCAGGATGCTCCTTTAGAAACCTTGTTTTGGAGGCTGTTTCCCGTCATCCAGCTTCTCTGGCTGACTCTCCACAAATTAGTTTGGTTGGATTTCGACAACGATGGCTTTATTTTATCTCTTAATTTGAAGTGCCTTTGTTTGGACCCATATCATTTTTTTTTTTTAGTGTTCTTTATATCAGCCTCAACTTGATGTCCTTAATTTGATGCCTACTTTGTCGAGGACACCAGCCCAGAGGGCTTTTCAGCCAGGTCTGCTTGCTACGTCGTTAGCATTTATCACTCGAGTTCAACATCCATCGTGTTTGGGGATAGCACCAGTCTGTTGGTTTGTGATATCAGAACCTTGATTCGGTGTTTTTAGGAATTTGATTCACCCCCACGTGTCTAACTGTGATATATGCACGGTGGAAATGGAAAATTAGTCTAAAGAGAATTTTGATTTCTTCCTAGGGTTTGTAATAGACATGCAGAATGCAAATCCGGGCACTTCTAACGCTAGTTTAGAATGTGGTCTCTAGATTCACCAGACTTTTACTAGAAAATGTAACTGTGTCACCAAAATAATTAAAAAGCGAATTGGGTATACATTTTTCTTAACTGAAGGCTTTCCTCTCTGCAGAGGCAATGACTGAGGTTTAATTTGTCTCCACTGGGTTCCAAACCCCACAGGCCTATGGAGAAAAATCAAACTGCACTGTTCACATGCTTTTCCTAATAAGTACTCAGCTAAGAGGACTTTCTCTAAATTCAAATATTTGTTTATGAACTATTTAAAAAAAACTCCTGAGTTTGAGTAACCATTGTGTGGCTCAGTTATCAATCAGAAAAGCATAGTGAGGGGGACAGGGGCACAGAGTGCGTGCTTACCTGGGTTCAGCCCCCCGCAGTACCTCTTCCAAAAATAAAATAAATACATAATTGCCTCTTCCTGCCAAAAAAAGAGAATAAGAAAAAGAAAAGCACAGTGAGAACCAGCAAGGCCCATGAGGGCTTTTCGCCGCGGTGAGTGCCAGGCCAGGCTTCCTGGCGGTGATACTTTATCCTGATTTTGTTTGTTTGTTTCGGAACTTTGGAAAGTTTGAGTCACTGCCTTCCGGGGCCGAATTTACCTGCCTTGCTTTGGCGCCTATTCAAGAAAAATAACCTTCTGGAAGCAGTTGTGGGAGGCAGGAACTTATAAAGTGTAATTTTACTTTCATTGTGTACATTTACTCACCACCATTTTTTTTTTGGAAACTGACATACAGAAGGCAAGACAGAGCTCACCGGCTGTCATGGGCGCGGCTCGTGGCGCGGGCCAGCCGGAAGGCCGCCGTCGGTGCCAGTGCTCGGCTCGGTGAGCTGCCTGCCGCCCGGTCGCTGCAGCGCGCTGCCCTCTGAACTACTCCTTGTCTCTCCTCCTTGCCGCACGGCCCCTTGCTTTGTGTCTGATCATCTCTGAAAATCACCTTGCCAGCAGCAGGAGTGTTAAAGGAACCCAAAGGATGGAAAACTCCTCAGTCCCAGAGCACAGGTTGCAAGTTAGCCTCTCCCACGACCTGGGGCACAGGCTGTTAGAAGGATCAGAAACATTGCTTCTAATCCGTCAGAGCACTAAGACAAGAACAGTAGGGGACACTTTAGAATAAAATCAGCGATCATTCCATGTTATTTACTCCATAGATTTAACCGTGCATTTATTTTTAATCTTCCCAGGAATTTTCCCATTGGCATTCCTGTTTCCTGAGTTGCTGGACTAGATTAGGTTAGATGTTACACACTGAGCCCTTGGTTTTGGCCAGGGAGGTTCTAACAGTTTCATTCTGATGGCCTGCTCCACACCAGAACTGGATCCCAGTTCAGTTTTCAGACTTCCTCCTCTTCTTGTTTGCGGATTTTTTGTTTTTCCTTGAAAAATCTTTCTTTGGTTCAGTTGCAGGAATTCGGTGACAGGGTTGTGCCCCCTCCTTTTTATTTTTGAAAGTTATTTTCTTCCCTTGCTTAAAAAACACATTTCTTAAGAAAAGGGAGAAAACAGATCTGTATCCTCCCGAAAAGGGCCTCATTTCTCTGTGTTTCGTAATGTTCTTTGAGAGCTTTATACTTGCGGGCCATGATTTTCTTTTAAGTAATTTGTAACTGTTTTAAAAGGACTTAACAAAGACATCATCAGAAGCTGTATTGTGACTTCAAAACAAAGATGAATGTTTTTGCCACCTGTAGGGGATGGAGTTGTGCATAGATTTCAGAAGTAAAATTTATTATAGTTTCCCCTTGCGGCAAGTTTAATTTCGGAAGGTTATATTAATCAAAAAATGGGAAACCTTTTTGTTATTGCTGTCTGTCTGCTATTCCACTATAAAAAAAAAAAGGCATAAATGAGCTTTGGGGTCTGTTACAAAGTCACATACGTTTATACTCATCTGTCCAACAGATGCACATGCTTTTTAGGTCAAATTAAGTAACGGTCTCACAAAGACGTTGAAAGTGGAGAATCCTCCCTCTCCAGCTTTCCTACAAACACACACACACAAGCGTGCACACGCACACCCACACACACCCAGAGTCTTTTTCATTTAATGGGTCAATGAGCATGTCTTGCAAGGGATATGAGATAAATATATATATATATATATGTATAAGGCCTCTGACTCGTGCTATTTCAAGGCAAGTGAAACAACAATAAATGTTGAGCAAAGAAAGCTAATTTGTATTTAGAACATTTTAATATAGAAAATGATTTTCCAAGTCAATAGAGACCTGCTGGCTTTTGCTAGATTATTTTTTTTCTTTTTACAATGATTAAAAATAACCCAGCTGCAGATTTTTGCTACTGTGCCTCTTTCCTTGATTTGCTGGGAAAAGAGCATCACATGTCATTCATGATGTGTTTCGAACGTCCGTATAGGATGTGGTCCTTATTTTTTCCAGGGTTGCCACAGATTTTGGGGCAGTCGTGCTCAGAGATGTGTAAAGATCCGCAGATAAATCCAGACATTTCCACGTGGAGTCAGTTTGCTCTGTTTGTAGAGCTGAGATACCCACTTAATTAGTTTTTGTCTCTGCCCAAAGGGATCTTCTTGGGAGGAGCATTTGAATTCATGTATTTCTAGTGAAAACAGTGGTGAGACTGTGAACGCTATTTTGCTTTGCCTTCACGAATCCAGTTTACATAGAATTATGTTGAGTCTGTTTTTGTCCAATACTCATATTACCTTCAGAGTGAAGATGCCTTCCGGGTATGTCTTTGACAGGGCTTCAGTGTCCTTATAGACGCTTTCTGAGCCAATGTTTTAGACTTTGGGCTGTTTGAAGAAGAGGGTTTCTTCTCCTCCAGCATCTTCACCTCTTCCCCCTCCCCCTCCATCGTCTCCCCCTCCCCTCCTCCATCTCCCCCTCCCCCTCCTCCATCTCCCCCTCCTCCCCTCCATCTCCCCCTCCTCCCCCTCCATCTCCCCCTCCGCCCCTCATCTCCTCCCTCCCCTCCATCTTCCCCTCCTCCCCCTCCATCACCCCCTCCTCCCCTCCATCTTCCCCTCTCCCCCTCCATCACCCCTCCTCCCCTCCCCCTCCTCCCCTCTTCTCCCCCTCCATCCCCTCCATCGCCCCCCTCCTCCCCCTCCATTCCCCCTCCTCCCCCTCCTCTTCTCTCTCCCCTTCCTTTTTCATCTTCATCTCCTCCTCCTCCCCTTCCTCCTTTCTCGTCCAAAGGGAGGGAGGGAGTAGGCGCTCTCTGTTCAAGGATTTGTAACCCAAACCACGTTTCTCCAAACTTCCACTTCCAGCTTCAGCACCTGCTGGGCTCTGTCCCTGGCACGTTCTCTGTCTGAGCTTCATAACTTTTCTTCTAACATAGTAACTGTAAATTTGTAACATTGCATTACGGCTGATTTAAGAGATGTCTTTGTTTGTGCTTCTTACTTTATAGATGCGCGGTACTTTTTAATGGGCGAACCCCCATTAAAAGCAGAGGTAACGCTTTGCTTTTATAAAGTAACTAGTCTGTGAGCGGCTGTGTCGATGATTCTTTGCGATATTTTCCAAGAGAATCTTTTTTTATGGCTTTCATTTCATTTCTAAAAAGCAAAGGTAATGAATCATCAAATTTACTTTTTTTTTTTTCTCCCTTCTTTTCAAAAGCCGCATGCTAGGGGTAAGATCTTCGTCCAAAGTCAAGGTAAGACTTTTTAAATATATATATATATATATATATTTGAAAAAAAAATGAATCCTTTATCTTTTTAAAGACACATACTAAAACACTTATGAAATGTTTATGAGCAAGATGTCTGGGGTTTATTTAAAAATAGAACAGATACACTTGTATTATTTTCTGACATTAAGGTAAAAGATAAATAGGAAAACATTATAAAAGAATAATTAAAAATGCAGATCATTTAACAGGAAGTACAGATACTGTCAGTAAAGATGGAAAAAGACGGATGGGCTTCTTTTTTTGAGTTGAGTTGAGTTGAGTTGAGTTGAGCTGGGGGCACCCGGAACCCTCTGCCTCCCTCTGCAACCCTTCCTGCCCTCCCCCGTCCTACCCTGGTGGTGGTCCCTTTCCTCAGACCCTCGGGGTCTCCTCAACATAGCTAGTAAACCGCTGTAGAAATCGGGGAAGCAGGAGCTCCACAGAACACGTAGCTGGTTCCAAGCTTAGGTTAGAGCCAGTGCTGAGGCCAGGGTCATAAGTTCAGGTCCACCTTACACGTCACATTGTCATGGTTTAAATGCCCTGATGGTTTCAGGGATCCTTTGAGCAGCAGAATCACTCATCAAATAAACTGTTTCTTGGAGCCCCTGTTTAAAAAAAGACGCGCTGACTCAGCATATATCAAAGCGGAGGGGGAGGGTGGTGTGCGTGTCAGGACAGGCCTGGGGCTGCGTCTTCTGTTCCTCTGCTGCAGCCTGGTTTACAGTCAGGGAGGAGGCCGGTGCAGCCGGAAAAACGGGCTTTGATGCAACACGTGGTTTCAACGCAGCCTTTACCACCTATACACTGGGCCATTGTGGACCCCGATTAACCTCAGGGAAGCTCAGTTTCCATAAACCGGAGGCGTCAGCCTGCTTAACAGGACGTGAAGGTTTCCAGGACGGCGGGGACCACACCCGCCCAGAGTCTGCCAGTCTGGGCAGGGTGGGCCCTCCTTAACTAGCTGCCGTTGGCACCGGTCAGTGTGAGGGACCAGCTCAGGAGGGCACTGAGACCGAAGTTACATTCCGTAACATTTCAGATCTTTTCTGCTCTCAAGACGATCTGTTAAATGTTGATCTTTGAAATCTTTGAAATCTTTGTTCATCTTTTCAGAGGGTTTTAAACTGAAATCTGTTTGGGGAAGCGGCCAGGATAGCAGGCATTCATGTCTGATTTGGAGAGGGGTGGGGTGAGGAATTTTAAATGCAGACATAATTTCTACGTGGTTTCTATTAGAGTTTAGTTGGTAATGGTTTAGATATCTGGTTTTTTCAGAACTCAAGCTTTCTGCGTCCTGGAGACAGTTTGGCCCCGTACCGGGCGGTGGGGTGAACGTGATGGATGTTTTTCTCCTTGGGACCCAGGGGCTGACTTTAAGCCTCGCGGGCTTGGAGGGGTTAACGGGAACTCAGTGACACCCTCAGGATGCTGAGGTCCTTCTAAGAAGCGGGCGTGACGGTTGTTTAGATGTCAACACAACATAGCTGGTCGTGTCTCAACAGCGCGAGCCTTCTCTTTTCCTCTTTCCCCAGGAATTTCAACAGCGCCGAACGCCGCCTTTAACTGGAACAGCTTCCTTCAGCGTTCAGGTAGGAGGTGAAATCTTCCGGTAGGATTTTCGCTGAAGTGCGTCTTGCCAGCAAGGCTCAGTTACTTGCTAGGGTCACGCTGTTTTGAAGAAGAGCCTGTCAGGGTCAATCAAAGTAGAAGAAGGGGAGGGGCCCGGGCAAGACCAGAACAAAGCTCGTCTCTCCCCATCCTCCGAGACCTCGTCGGTGGGCTCATCCCCGTGAGGAGCCGCGGCTGGGATGCGGGAGGGGCGCGGGTCGGGCAGCAGCGCCGGCCTTCCTGATGCTGCTCCTCAGACACATGTCCCAAGCGTTTGGCGTCATGCGGCGTCTGTTCCTATTAAAGATGCCAAACTCATGTGTTCAATTTGTGCGACTTCATTAGCTGCACATGTAACAAGTGCCCGTGGTTTGAAAAAATAAGAAAATGGAGATCAGAGTAAGAAACAAAATTTTATTTTTATTTATTATTCTTTTTTTCTTTTTTCTTTTTTTTTTTGGCGGGGGGAAGGAGGTAATTAGGTATTTGTTTATTGATTTGTATTAATGGAGATCCTGGAGACTGAACGCAGGACCTCGGGCATGCTCAGTGCACGCTCTACCACTGAGCGGTACCCTCCCCAAGAAACAGAGTTTTAAACCATTTGAAATCTCAGCATCACAAAGGGACTGCTATGAAGTGTCTCGATGTGATCTTTCGGAACAACTTTGCATATATATTAATGCTTTTTATGTACTTATATATCATATCAATATTATAGCTGCATTACACTGTTATGTATTTTTGGCTCTTAAAATCACTGTATATATGAAATCTATATATATGTAATATTCATAGATTTATTATAAATACATAGCTAGGTATTTGATCTACATTATTTACATTATATATAAATTATATATAAAATATATATAATATAGATCTGATTTTTTATGTTTAAATAATACATATGTATAAATCATCATATAAAACTATTTTTATTTTATTTTATTTTTATTTTTTTCCTTTTTCAGTTTTACTAGGTGGAATTATTACAGTTCACCTGCACATAGACATTGCATTGCACATAAATACACATGTACAGTGTACTGACCATTTTTTTTTAGTTTACAAAAAAAGAAAGTACAGTCAAACTGTGCTTTCTGCGCAACCTGCTTTATTTATTCATCATGTTAGTAACAAAATGAGCTGACTGAAAAATTTTTCTAAGTCAAAGTAAAATGTCCATCGAGAGAAATGCAGAGACTTGAGATGTAAAATTAGATGAGTTCTGACAAGTGGACTGATCGCCTTCCCACCGCTCAGGACAGTTTGCTCTTGTGCTTTCCCGCATTTAGTTCCCATCCCTCCGTAAGGGCCCCCCGTCCCCCGTTCTGTCATCATCCATTAGTTTTTACCTGTTCCCGAACTTCGTCTGAGTGGATTCATACAGTAAGCGCTTTTTGTGTCTGGCTTTCTTTTTTCTCCACATAACATTTTTGAGGTTCGTGCACGCACACTGCTGTGTGTAACTGTTGTTCTTTCTTTTTCATTGCCAAGTCGTACTCCACTGCATGGATAGCTCTCCGTCCTCCCACTGGTGGGCTTTGGGTTGCTTTCCTTTCTTAGCTGTTGTGAATAGAACTGCTCTCCACGTGCTTGTGCAAGGATTCTGGTGACACTTTTTCATTAGGGTTGTAAACCATCTGAAATTACTTTTCATGTGTGGCCGGCAGTGGAGATCAAAATTCAGTTTTTTTCCTCTAGGTTTTAGTGTCATTGAAGGCACTTTTCTTTCTCTGTTGAATTGCTCTGGTTACTTTGCTAAAAATCGTCTACTGTACGTGTTCCTCTGTATGTACATGTTTTATATCCACCCTTACGCCAGTATCATGCTGTCTTTGCCACAGATTTATGCTGTGTCTAGAAATCAGATAGCGCTAGTCGGCACTTTTGCTTCCGAATTGTTGTAGCTCTTCTAGGTGTTTTGCAGGTATAAAAATTGAGAATCATCTTGTCAGGTTTTTATAAAATCTCTTTGCATTGACTCTGTAGATCATATTAGAGAGAACCTGATATCTTAACAATAATTTGTCTTAAAATCTCTGAATGTGCTATATCTGTCCATTTGTTTAAGTCTTATTTATCTTCATAATGACTTGTATAGGCCTCTAGTGTTGTTTAAAAAATATTCTTAAGGACTGTATTCTTTTTGATATGCTGTAAAGGTTTTTTTTAAGTTTCACTTTTGAATTTCAGTTGTTGCTAGTAGATGGAGATACATTTGATTTTTACACATGGACATTACGTCCTGAAATCTTCCAAGTTTATTAGATCTAATGACCTTGTGTTTTTAACTCCTTGATTGTATTTAAAATTCTCTAAATGTGTTCAAGCAATCCCTTTTGTCGGGCGTTCAGAGTTTTTAAGCACTTTTTGATATGCAGCGATGAAGGTGCTAGGGTTTCAGTTCTTCACATTTTTTACCTGATTGTTTTTCTAGGGCAGTTCCTAAAACCAGAATTACTGGGTTAGATTCTGCATTTAACCAGGGCTTGCATACGTCTCTGTGAGGGTCCCTTGGAAAGCAGCATCAGTGTTTGTGTGTGTCAGTGATGCAGTGAGGGTACCGTTTTCCCCACATGTAGTGCCTACTTTGTGTTTTCTGTGCATGGTACGATCCAAGCAGGGTCATGGTGTTTAAGCACAATTTGGCTGTATGGTATCTGTAAGCATAGAACGTTTAGTTGTCCACACGTGAGGCCCACAAGTTGACAGCTGTTTGGGGTCATAACTGCCTTACAGGCTGATGGACCCAGTAATTCTGGAAAAGCACCAGAGCAGCTAAAATCGGTTACTGGACGCCGTCTGAAGCCTAAGAACCCATCTGTGCAAACCTGAGAGGTTTCTCCCTCGAGACAGCAACACAGAGGTACCATTAAGGGAGCTGACGCCGCAGGTCCTGCTCTAAACTTCAGAGAGGAGACCGAAGATGGCGAAACCATGCCCTGCCCTCGGCAGGCACGAGGACCACCCCAAGCCTATTTCGGCGCCAAAAACTTTGAACAGAATCTCCGCCACATACTCTATGTCAGCGATAGGTTCCCTTGAAAAGAAAACGTTTCCAAGCATCTGGTTAGAAATAACTTTCCAAGTGTTGCACATCCATCTCGGCAACAGCGTTACCATCTCGGCAACAACGTTACACACGCTGTCGAATTGCTTCATCACGTCAGGAAGCGGGCGCTGTTGCTCAGAACCAGTTGTGAGGCTGTTCCGTCTTCTGTGTGTCCCAGGTCACCCCTGCGGTGTCACCAACATTCATGATTTCCAAAAGGCGGGTGATTTGTCACCGAGGTCTGTAGCCTCACTGTTGATCGTTTCATGGGTCTTACTGTTGAGCGATGAACGGACCAGCCAGGAGAGTTAAAAGACTCCTTAGACAACATTCCCCCTGGGGACCGACTTGGCTGCCGTTTCTTCGTGACGTGAGCAATTAGGTGCCGTAAGTGTATTCAGAACGCGTGGGCTGAGGGGAGCCCCGGCTGGCGCTGCGGGAGCGGACTCTGGGAGATACTGGCTTTCGGGGAGGATGCGGGCTCAGTCGGCGTCTCCGTGTTTTATGATCATGCATCTGTTCTCATTTGTACGGTTGTTCATCTTTGTTGCATTTCAGACCCCAGAGATGGGCCGTCTTCCTCGCCCGTCCTCTGCCTTTCCCTGGCCTCTGGAGCAGCCTGGGATTGTGATTTGTCACTTCCAGTGTGAGCTGCAGACCGGGAACACAGCAGACGCGGTGAGCTTGATACAGACTGTTAGCGATCAAACGCTCACCCTCCGGATTCTTAGGAACGATTAACCTTGAAATCCAGGGGGTGGGCGGGGAAGGGCCTCATTTAACACTGTATCAATAGGCGGGGGGCTGATCAGTTCCCAGGGTTTATAGCCTCCTTCTCAAGTATCTGATGTCAGTTTTATGAGGCATTGGGTGTCGCAGGAATTCTGAGAACTCAGAGTTTTATCTCGAATCCCTCGCTAGCAAATTCGCAAATCTCCTTCATTTAAAACATTAAGTCAGTCTTGTGCTCGCCGGATTCCACGTTCAAACAGACCAACCAGGACCAAATATGGGGTAAAGTAGATTAAAGGCACCGAGTGGCATTGTTGTAACTCCACGTGGTATTTACAGCAGCTCTTCTGATGAGAAGATAGACGTTTGGGCATCAAGTCAGTCACCTGGTCTTTTGAGTTTTCATGTACATCTTAAAGGTTGTTACAGTTCAGTGATCCATGATTTTTGCTTTTAAATGCCGGTGACTAACGCACCTAAAGAAATGAAGGCTCCTGGGTCGTCCCATCCCAAAACCGAGAAGGCTTACACTTCCCCTGCTGCCCCTTCTTTTTCTTTTCCCCCCACTTTTGCTTTATTTCTGTTTTCATTGTCTATTGAATTTTCTCCCTCTGTTTTTTAAAACGTTATTTATTTTTCTAAATGGAAACTCTCATAGGCAAAACTCAGATGGGACTATTTTCCTTGCTCAGGCTGTCCCTAGGAAAACTCACCTGTTTTCCAGATGGAAAACTCACAGACTTTTCAGCTAAAATTCACTAGCTCTCGCCGCTCGACAGAAGTTCTTGAATCCTTTACTCCTTGTAACAACACGTTGAAAAAAAATTTAAAGAAACAGAGCTCCTGGAATAGAACACGGCGAAGAAAGTGGATTAAACATGGATTGGGTTTCTATTCCAGAACCAGCTCCTGAGTCACTCACAGGATTAAGGAATGTGCTGCTTCGTCTGTTGGGACCGATGTGGTGCCAGACTGTGAAAACGACACATTTTGTTTTGAAGATAAAAATACCGTCCTCCAGGAAATGGTCCCATCGGAAAGACACGTGACGGGGTGTGTTTGTAAGGGATGAGTTCAAACCTTGACTTGTTAATCCTGGATAGTAGAGGAAAAGTAAAGAGAAGAAAAGTAAGTGTCGGGTTAAAAGGAGGAAAAGGGGGAGGGTAACGGGCTCAGTGGTAGCGCGTGTGCTCAGCGTGCGTGAGGTCCTGGGTTCCATCCCCAGTCCCTCCACTGAATAAAAATAAAAAATAAAACGAGGAAATGAAATCCACTAAAAGAAAAATTATGTAAATACCTGCCTCACCTCCAACCCCCTACGGGCCAGCCTGTTTTCGTTCTTTTTTTTTAATCTGAGAATGAAAACAGTGCATTTCCTGAAAGCTGCCCGGGGCCCCACGGAGCCCGGAGTGGAATTAGCTCAGAATTGATGCCTCAGGGAGGCAGGCCTGAGATCTTGGCTGTTTGATGAGGAGTTTTGAACTATTGTCTTAATTTCCTGAAAACAATCTTGGTGTCTGTGGGAAGTGCACATAAGCTCTCAAACCCAAATGCTGTCTCTGCATTTAATTTTTAGAAAAATCTTTAAAAAAAAAAGAAGATCCTAGATAAGACAAAGGATTGAGGTCTCTGTTTGATCATGGTCTCATGCAGTTTTCCAAATTCCCATGACATTGAATTCAGCCCGGGAAGAAGAAGGAGAGAGAGGCAAGGGGATGTGGGATTAACTCCATCTCCCCCCAGGGTCTGGTGGGTCGGGGGTCTCAAAATCAGTGTAGTGAGTCGGGCACCAGCAGCTTTAAAACTGAAATGAAATGAAATGAAATGAAATAGGAAATATCAGAGTGCCTCGTATGTAATAAGCCTAAATTATTCTTTGAAACTACTCTGTCTGTGTGTCCGTGTGTGCAAACACATGCATCTCATGCGTATGGGGTTGCGTTCCTGCAAGTCATAGAACATCCTGAAGCTTCTGTAGATTGTGGATCCTTCTTTCTGGAGGGTGGCTTTCCTAGGGAAGCTGGGTTGGGGTGGGGGGGGCGGTGCCTTGAAGGCCATTTTTCTCGGGCTTTCCCTGACCAGAGGGCTTCACCTCACGCAGCGGGTCTTCCGAACCATCTGTTCTGAGTAGCTGACGCGAGTCAAACCGAAGAAAAGGGGGCAGAGTTGTTCTCCAACATCTGTGCTTGTCACAAAGCGAGAATGAAGAACTCAGTGCCACCTTCTCACTGAGGCATCAAAGAGGTTCTTAAAACTGCTTTTTTTGAGGATGCCATCTTTGTGTGTGTGTGTGGGGGTTTTTTTTTTTTTTGTATTTACTTCTTTTTTTTTTTTAATTTGGTGATATTCTCCAATTTCCCCCTTTTGGTAATTTCACGGCGCTGCTCCTTCCTTCCTTCTTCTCTTCTTCTGTGGTTGAGTCGATACGCCATGTACTTCAGGATGATGATGGGAGGGGTGCTGTGTCCTTCTCACTGTGTCACATCTGGAGACACGGAACTTCAGCTTCTCCCATCACCGGTGATTCTTTAAAAAATGTATCGAATCTCTGTGTGTGTGCAAATAAAGGCATGTGCACTGGGCTAAGGCTTCCTCTCGGTTAAGTGAGTCTTTCTCAGTTTCCCCACGTCCCCCATGTCCAG
This sequence comes from Camelus ferus, assembly GCF_009834535.1. NCBI lineage: Eukaryota > Metazoa > Chordata > Mammalia > Artiodactyla > Camelidae > Camelus > Camelus ferus. The sequence continues at coordinate 22,972,593 of NC_045727.1, read as the reverse complement.
GTGTTATATTTCCTTTGTCATTAATAAGTGATTTTTGACAAAGCACTTGTAATTTCTGTCCTGGTCCAACTTGCCCTCACTGGGTTTTGCATTCATTACGGTTCTTGCCTAACTATGTAGGTTTTGGCTGTTTTTCACACCCGACCTTCCTATCCTTGAAGATATTCTTTTTTTTTTTAAGCACTTCTATTTATTTAAAAAAACTTTTTCCCCTTAATGGTGGCACTAGGGATTGAACCCAGGACCTTGTGCATGCCAAGCGTGCGCTTTATCACTGAGCTGCACCCCCCACCCCCTTAAAGGTAATTCTTCAACTTGTATCATTTATTAAAGAGAATAGCTTGTCTCTTGCCCCCAGGTTCAAACGCCTGACCTCAAATTCTTCCCATCACACATTCAAATTCCAGACGTAGCTTCTAGCTTAAACTTTTGATCCAAGAAGTTCTCACTAAGGTTTGTATTTTGAAGGTTAGTTTCAGGATCCTGAGAATACCAGGAACATACTCAAAACAAAAACTCAGCATATCTCCATGGAATTGTCAGCAGTTGTTCGGAGACAGTCATCATTGCTCTAGAGTTTTCTAAGGGGACATCTGAGTCTCAACATTTCGGTAAAGATTTTCTCCAGAGCCGGTTCTGTATTATTATTACTATTATTATTGTGTTAGGGTGTTGATAATGTATCTCCTTGTATTCACTCTGCCTTTGTTACTACTCAAGACATGAAAAAGCACCGAGGAAATGAAATTGCACTGAGGATGGGACCAGTGGAAGGAACGAGTGAAAACCTTCTCCTCGCTTGCTTTTATGTCCAGTTACATACACTTGGAAATGATGAAGTTTTAGGTTAGCTTGGATTTATGATATTAATCATTTCTGTTGACTCCCTGACCTACTGCTGCCTGACAAACCCCCCTCAACATATAGGGTGGCTTACAACCAGCACCGTGTATTTTCTGATGATTTTGTGGGTTGGCAGTTTGGACTCGGCTCGGTGGGAGCTCGCATCCCGGCCTCCCCTGTGTCTGCTGGGCTCACTCGTACGTTTGGCCGAGGCTTGGCGGTCCCCGCGTGGCCGCCTCCAGCCTGGGGGCCTGGGCCTCTCTCCACCACGTCTCATTATAAGGCGGCAGCGTCCCAGCGGGTGAGGGTGCTGGGCACGAGGCTTGGAGGTCACTGCTCACCTTGCCCTGCGCGCTGTTCGTGGTGTGAGTCACCAGGCCAGCCCAGAGTCTAGGGGCGAGGAAATCGGCTCCACCTCTTGATGAGAAGGACCACCGTGAATGTGGCCTTTGGCAGCTACCTTACTGACAGCTTTCCGGCAAACCTAAACCTTCTATTTTATAGATCTATGGGCGTGTATACATTAAGCCCGTGTCCTCGTATATACACATGCGGACTCAAAATATTACATACATGGCATTCATATATAAGCCATCTTTCTAGTTTCATAAAGAAAATGTTTTTCCTAAGTGGAATTGCATCGAGATACCTCTAGGGCCGGTGGCTCACAGGTCTCAGGCGCCCCGACCTCCTGTACTGCAGCGCGTTTGTTGGGCTGAGCTCGGCTTCGGCTTCCCCAGCCCAGAGGGGCAGCTAGTTCATGCGGCGGAATGAGGATGAAGGCGAAGGTTGGGCGTGGGAAGCGCTGGCGGAGGGCTCCTTGCTGCCGCGATCGCAAGCCGAGTCCTCGTCGCTGAAAACTCCCTGAACTTTCTCTTCTGTTGCAGAGATAAACCAAAGTGCCGATCACCTGCACGTGTTTCTCCTGATCTGCGGACTGAGGCGCGTCAAAGACCCGCTCTACCTGGTGGACGCGTTCTCGGGTACGCTTCCTACCGGGGCCCTTTACTCGCGGGGCTCCCCGTGGGTCCCCGTCTCCAAGCGTCTCTCTTTAGGACTCTGGGTTTCCTGTTTTTTGCATGTTAGCAGAACTGTTCCTAGCTTGTTACTTTGGGAACAACCAGAAAAACAGCAGTGCTGTCTGGTTGGTTCAGTGGTGTCTTACTTTCCGGTGCCCTCGGCTTCAGAGGAAATTGTACAAAAACAGCCTATAATTGTAAGACTAAACTAGCGTTGTCTGGAAAGATTTTACACCTGCCGACTTGTATGTTATGTTTGGAATTTTGTTGCATTGCTTAAGCTAATCTCTAGATTCTTCAGTATATTCTTTTTTGGGGGGGTTGGTAATTAGGTGTATTTATTTATTTTTATGCAGGTACTGGGGATTGAACCCAGGACTTTGTGGATGCTAAGCACATGCTCTGCCACTGAGCTATACTCACCCCACCTTCACTATATTCTAAAGTTCATATTAAGTTGTGATGGCGTATCTGTCCTAATTACCTGATAAATTAGGTATCTGAATAATGCAGAATGTTCTAGAAAAAAATTTCCTTAATAGCCTAAAATACTCAATTTTTACATTTTAAATAAATATAATTTAAATGGACTCATATGAGCAAAAGCAAAATGATACGGAATAACTTATATTGTGGAGTAATGAACACTAAACTGAATTATGTTTTTGGCTGTGACTGAGAACCATTTTAAAGGTTTTTTTTTTCTTCTTTTTTCTCCCCAAGAATGGCATCAGGAAGAGCCCAACGTTTACATGGTGATCGTAGGTCCGGAAGTAAGTTGATTTGCCGTAAGCATTGTTTTTATCTGTTTTCCTCTTTATTCTTTTTATGTATTTTAAAAAATTAGTTTATGTTACTCTTCTGACCAAAACTTTCTTTCTTTCTTAAATACATTAAGTCTGTTTGCCTTTTAAAAATTGAACTCTCGACCAAGGTTAAAGATTATGAGGCTTTAAAATAAGCCTTTGCCGTTAATTTATTGCTGCAAAGGATAACAAATGAGCTTTTCAGAGAATGCAGAGTCATGGAACGAATGTCAGTCTAAGTCCGCGTGTGAGGTAGATGTTCCGTGTGGCCCAGGTTTTCTCTGAAACTCCCTGGAAGTGCTCCGCAGACAAACCCAGAGCTGTTTGGTTGCCCGATCGCCCGATTCAGTAATGCACTTGCGCTTAGGAGCCACGTGGGGTGGAAAATAAGTATCTGTAAGCACGAGAAATGCAGCCTGTGCACAGGGGTGTCCGTGCCTGATGGTGGCCGTCGGCCGGGGAACGGAGGCCCGGGGAGGGCTTGGTGGTGCCGCCTCTCCTTCCCTGGGACTCCGGGACACCCGCTCCCCCTCCGCAAAGCCGGAGCAGGTGCGCAGGCTGTCCCTCCGTCGGGCTCCGCACTCAGGACCCAGCGTCTGGGTGCAGGACCGCTCATCTCATGAAAGTGATTTGCTCCAAGCAGGTGCACCGAAGGTCCTCCCCGAGGCCCCCGTGGGACTGACCCGAGCTGCACCTACAGCCCACGAGTTAGTTTGCTTGGGCGGAGTGGCCAGAGAATGAATGAGAGAAAGCAGAGCCAGGACGGGGAGCTCTTGAGTGAAGGGCCGTGAAGGGTCATGATGACAGCGAATCGCTGGGCCTCAGGCTCATGGCCGCGAACGATTAACAATTCTCAAGCACTTCTTCCGCGAGGCACTCCGCTATCTATCATTAAAACCCTCTAGGAAACAGGGAAAGACATCCCTCGGTTGCAGGTTTGCTGGTGAGCACCTGGCACTGCGCCGCGCGCGTGCACTCAGCCCGGGGCGGTCCTGGGGTCGGCTCGCTTCCCCTCCACTGACGAGGGAGCCGCATCTCCCAGACCTAGGTCTGCCTGCCGCCCTGGGCCGTCTTCTCAGCTCGTCCGGACCTGGATGCCAGTGCTGGGGCTTTGGAGCTGACTCGTTTCTATCTGCTGTGGTCCGTCCGGGCTGCTGTCACCAAGTCCCGCAGACGGGGGGCCGATGAACAGCAGAAACTGACTTACTGCAGTCTGGAGGCCGCGCGTCCGAGAGGAACGCGCCAGCCTGGTCGTGTTCTGGGGCGGGCCACTTCCCCGTTCTTGGTCACACTCTCTAGCTGTGACCACACGTGATGGGAGGGGCGGGGAGCTCTCTGGGGTCTTCTGTAAGAACGCTAATCTCATTCATGAGGCCCCACCCTTGGGACCGAAGCACTGGCAAAACCTCACCCCTCACGTCACCTCGGGGGTTACGATTCCAGCTTACAAATCTGGGTGGGCACAGACATTCGAGCCACAGCAATACCCCTGCCTTGTAAAAGGTCTTTATCCAATCTGCAGGGAAACAGGAGCCCCTACCACAAAAACCTCAATGTCATCTTAGCAGACGCAGTAATTTGAATTTCTGGATTTCTAAGGCAGCGCTGAATCCAGTGAGTCACACAGCCCTTCCAATAACTGGTTTCAGTGTTGATTCCTTCCCCCCGATGACAGATTTTAAAACCAAAATACCCAGATACGCGTTTCAGGTCCTCCGATCCTTCAGCCAAGGCTGGTTAGTGTCTCTTAAGTTTTGTGTTTGTTTGACTTTTTCTCCACAGCCGGTGGCTGGTGAGTGTTCAGCAGCTGGTTCTGTCGGGAAGGGCGGGGAAGGAAGCCCTATGTTCTAAAAGCTCTATTTGCCTATTTCCCTGGTGGCAAAGCTTTAGCCATGGCCAGTTTCAAGTTACCAGGCAGACGTCACCCGACAGAGTCAGGATTTCTTTATGCAGTCAGCTCTCGTGAGCAGATAAAACCAAGCCCCACACATACACACACCGGAAACAAGCTGTATTAAACAATCCATTTTTAAACAAAAACAAAAAACCTGAACGGGTCTGTCCTCTGCTATTCCGTGTCATTTTAAAAAAAGGCTAATTTTTACCCCCAAATTGATTTCATGATTTGCTCCGTAATCTAGAAACGCTGACTTGGGCCACACTGGATGGTGTGTGTGTGTGTGAGAGAGAGAGAGTGAGACCCCCGAACGTGTTCCCTCTTGGCTGCTTCCTCGGTGGAAGTCCCTCCCCGGGTCTAGGCCTGGCTCAGAGACGCTTCTTCCCGTCAGGACTGTAAGATTCCCAAACGCCTGTGCCCTTTCCGTGTCAGGAATTCAATTTAGCATCACTTCTGCATACAGAACTAGGCGGCGGCTGAGACGGTTTTGCCCTAGAATTTGAGTATCTGCTACAGTGTTATGGGTTAACGTGCTGATAATTTGGAAATGGATTTGAGACGTGGGCCAGAGGTCAGATCTTGGGACACACTGAAATTCTCCCTTTAGCCATTAAATCCGGGAACGGATGAAACACAAATTCCACATAGAGCATTACAATTATTTTTGATGTCCGGTGTGAGTACACTCTTCCTCCGTTCATTCCCATCTTGGTTAACTGCTGAGCTCAGAGACGGAATAGACTCTGTGAGCATAAATGACCCGCTTCTGGAGGGCCATGTGCAGGGCCTCTCAGCACGAAATTGCATTGCCTCACCTCGTTGATATGTCTTGGAAAAGAGGCTTGGTCTGTTGTTCGGGAATAACCACGGTGCGCACAGCACCGATTCCCTCCCGTCCATCTGTCTACGGAGCCCGGTCAGACAGGAGACACCGATGAAGAAATGGCACAGCTCAGCCAGTGCCCCTTGGCCGCAGCCTCAGACCAGCTTCAGCCACAGGGAATCTACCAGGAGATTACGAGAGCCGTCGAGGGAACCGTTGGGGAGGCTGAAGGCCAGGTTCGGACAGCATCCCTCTCTGTCCCTGGGTCGTTCCCTCCGAGGCCCACGGTCCAGCATGTGTTACACCCGCATCCCGTAAGGAGAGGACCAGGCACCTGACACACTTCCCCCAGGCCACGTCAGTGGGAGGAGGTGAGGAAGCCCCCCCAGAGGAAGCCGGAGGGGTGGAACGGACACCAGATAGTCAAAGAGGAAAAATGATGATCATGGCGGAAAATGCAGATCACCTGTTTGTTTCTATCAACCGTCAAGCAAGAACTGAACACGTTAGAGGTCACAGAGGAAATACGTGTGGCCCGTTGTGTTTGGTCCCCGGCATTTGTTCGGTGCTCTTCCATCAGGGAAATGGAGAGGATGCTCTTAGCAGTGAGAACGGTGCTCAGCTGCAGTTTAGTGCAGTGATCACCCCGTTATCGCATCACCCTTTACAGGTTTGTTGATGTTCGTGAGCACAAATCCAATTGGAGGCTTGGATATCTTCATTCACTTTCCTGTTCATTTACGTGAACAATACATATAGTGTTACATATCTGTGCACACGTGTGTGTGAACGCACGTGTGTATACATATGTGCATATATACATGTACATGTGCAGGCTGTCAAGGAGGAAGAGACTTTCCTGTCCCCTTCTAGGTTCTTCTGGCTGGTCTAAGAATTAAATTGCCATGAGACAGATGAACAGGAGAAAATCACACAGAAGTTTAATTACATATAGACATGGGAAAGACCCAGGGACTCTGAGTCGAAACCTTGACCTTAAAACACCATCCTCAGCTCAAGACAAAAGAGGATGTTGAGGTAGGAGTTTGGGGCCTTAAAGGGGAGGAAGGCAATTGACACAGAGACAGGAAAGCAAAAGTTTGGTGAAGAAATGTTTGCTGGGCCAGGCAGAGACAGTGGGACCCAGAGGGGAGTTTTAACAAGCAGACTTTGCAGGCTCCCCGCCGTCTACACACCGAGCTCACACCGCCGTGGTCTCTGGTGGTGCCCCCTTCCTGGAACGGGTCCTCCGTCCACACTCTTTTAGGCGGTTAAGGAGAAGGTCAAAGGTTCTTCCTGGGTCTCTTGGCTTTTGATTGTTTGCAGCTGGAAATAATAATAAATGATAATCCACGTGCCAAAGAGACATTTTTGGGCCATAGGTTTCGCTCTTCCACTATTTTTGTGTATGTGGGTTTATTTCCCTCGTTCTCATCCCTCCAGGGAACGCTGTGTGGCAGGCACGTGGACACATGGCAGTGAGCAGAGCAGACGTGGCCCTGCCCTCGGGGCGCGTGCAGTCCGGGTGGGAAGACAGACGGGAACAAATAATTGCCGGCAGGGGTGTGTCTGTCATTCACCTTCGCTCCCACCGCGTCCTGTGACCCAGCCCAGAAGGCAGATACCACCTTCTTTTGAAGCTTACGACTCTGCTTTGAGATTGGCACTTACCTGCCCTCCCAGCCATTTATAAGGGTGGAGTGAAGGTGCTCAAAATTGGTGCTGCTGGGCGTGGGTTATTTTTCAGATGCCGTACCCAGGTTTACGTTTGTGGTCGTCCTTGGCAAGAGCATTTCAGGCAGCTAGATCTCAGCCCCACGGGCCATCGCCCACGTCTTTCATCACTGCTTACTGCTGGCGAGTTCATTAACGCCTTTGGGCCACGACCGCATCCCCTGGATCCTGCAGAGTGTGGTTCTGCGTGGCCGCATAGTAGTGTGGTCGTGGCTGCATGCGAGCTGGGTGCTCTGTTCGCCTCTCCGTGCCTCAGTTTTCCCGTCTGTAAAGTGGGCAAGACTAAGAACATTGCTACCTGCCCCACAGTTTCTCCTGAGGCCGAAATGAGAGGCCTCCTGCACAGCACCTGGTTGGCAGGCAGCGCCCTGTGGGCGTGAAATGCAAGGGCGCCCCCTGCTGGTGTCCCCTTTCCATGTTGACACGTGAGGACCTTGTTCGAGCTGCAGGGTGGCTCACGCTGGGTGTTGGTTTTCTATTAAAGCTCCTTTGATCTCCCCAGTCCACCCGTCTCAGCCAAGCACATGGCTTCCGCTGGCAGGGGGTCTGCAGCCGGGGCATTTTCTGGTCCTGTTTGAAAAGGAGCCGGGGCAGTGTACACTCTCCACAATAATTACTTGTATCGGAGATGATTTTCCTCAAGCCTGGGCGTTGAGACAGTGTATTTTGCTAGAAAATAAATGAGCTTAGAAGGAGCAGATGAGACTTTTCTCTGTTGCTTACGGCGGGTTTGCTTTTCAAAATTTCAGAACATGAGCTTTCGTTAAACAGAAAATATCTTCCCTTCTTTTCTCCTTTATCTGGTGTCTTGTTCCCCTTGGCTTCACTAAGAGATGTGACAATGAGCTGATGCGGAGGATAAACCCCAAAAAGCTTGATGCCGTTTGTGCTTTGAGCGGGGAGGTCGCTGTTACACCTTCAGTGAAATGTCAGTTTATTAAAGGGTGAGGTGTTTCAGCTGTCTTGTACAATTTTTTTCCCCTTGATGAATCATTTTCCTTTAAATAGTTAATCAAAAGAGCAGACACGTGCTCATAAAATAAAAAATGAGAATTTTTTTTTGAAGTGGGGAGGGCGGGGGAAGGTTATCAGGTTTATTTTGTTTATTTAATTTTAGAGGAGGGACTGGGGATGGAGCCCAGGACCTCGTGCATGCGAAGCACATGCTCTGCCACTGAGCTACACCCACCTCCCCGCAAAACAGGAGGAATTTTTAACTAAAAATTATCATAAGTAAAACACGTATGTCAAAATTAACATGTCGCGCCAACAGGAAGCTTTCGTTAGGCTGATTACTCTTTCATGATAGGAGGTCAGGGCTATCAGGGAATTCAGTGGTTTAAGGTAATTTGAACAAAAAGAATCAGACGTGGTAAATGGAAGGGTGGAGCCGGCTGGAGATCATTCATTCAGCAAACACTGTCCAGCACAGAACTCGCATGACCTTGGGGGGAGAATGGAGGCGAGATGGACAAGAATCCCAAACTACTTTTTTTTGACCAATGCAAAAAAAAATTTTTTTAATTAGTTTTGAATAACTTGGATATATAAATCTTTTTTTTTTTCCAACTGGACATTTTATGAAATATAAATACAGATCAACTACACCCCATGAAAATTTAGTGTGCTAACTGAGAGGTGTTGTGAGTTGAAATATACACTGGATTTTGAAAGCTTAGTGTGAGAAAAAAAATGTCTGGTAGGAGGTGGTAGAAAAGTTCAGGGGGAGATGGTACCTCTGGTTTGGATCGTCGGTCAGTTTCTCAGGTCCCATTTGCCTGTGCCTTGGGGATAGATGGGTTTTAGGGGTAGAAGGTGGCATTCCTGATGGAGAGAGTGACATGCCATTAGGAGAGAGGTGAGAAGTGGGGACGTACAGGTGGCATCCGTGGGTGAGTAAACAGGCAGGCAGGGAGGGGTTCTGGGGGGGGCACGTTCACTTTATATGAACTATTCCATAAAAAGCCTTTGCGTAAAAAGCAGAGCGTGGCCAAGAATGCAGTCTCCAGCGTCAGGCTGCCCGGGCTCGGTCCTGGCCCGGCAGCCTCCCTGCTGTGTGATCCTGGCTGAGCTACACCAGCTCTCTGAGCTGTGCTGTCCTCCCGCCTAACGTGGGGATGACGACGACAGCATTGTGGGCAAGAAGCAATATGTGCGTAGGACTCAGCGGGGATTAGGCCCAGAGTAAGAGCCAGGTGGATACCGACGTTAACAGCTGCCACCAGTAATAAAGTATGCTTGGCCGTGAGTTTTTTCTTTAAAAAATCTCTCATGGAGTAGCACTGTGTGGCCTCCTCCTGTCCCTCTCTGACCCTGGGGCTCCTGCCGGAGGGCTAGGGGCCTGAGTGAGGAGGTCTCCATCCGTGCGTCCTGGGAAGATGACCGCCCGCAAGTCCACGGCGGTGATGCGCCCAGGGAGAAACTGATCAAAAAGCCGCTGGCAAAGGAATAGATTAGGAGTTTGGGATTAATAGACACACACTACTGTATATAAACTAGATAAACAGCAAGGCCCTGCTGTGTAGCACGGGGGAACTGTATTCCATTTCTCGTAATGAGCTGTAATGGAAAAGAATCTGAAAAAACATGTGTGTACATATGTATATGTGTAACTGAATTGCTTTGCTGTACACCCGAAACTAACGCTGTGAATTGACTACATTTCGATTAAAAAAATAAGAATCTTTTAAAAAGAGAGTGGGCCCTCTACCGGAGGGGTGAAGAAACCCATGGTTACAGGCATCATTTCAGGCTTGGAAACAGGACACTATCAGAAGCCCCCTGAACTTCTGGTTGGCAGACTTTCCTGCCAGCATCCGGCGCGAGACGTTGCTCAGGGCTCCCAAACAGGGCTGCACCTCTAGAGCGCAGCTGTCAGGGTCTGGTTGTCCCCAGACAAGACCCCCAATGTGCATGCCGCCCGCGCTGCGTGTGTGACCATGACGCCAGGGGACGCCCCGCCAGCAGGAGGCGCACACGGACAATGCGCTCAAGATGGGAAAGACTTCATTCTTCCAAAAAAAAAAAAAAAAAACCTCGTTTGATAGTTCTGAATGTTCTATTCCCCCCACCCCACCCCTCTTGGAGTCAAAAGGTACCTAAGTGTCTGAGTGTGAGTGGAAAATAGGGCGCAGAGTCGGGGCTCGGCAGTTTCACTGGAATGTGAATTTCTGATGGGAAAGCAGAGACATTAACGCTGGTCAGAATGTTTTGGCAAACAAGTTTCGGCAGCTGAGTTTGCTAACCATTAGAAACAAACCTGTTGCGTTTTTCTGGATAATGCCAGCATTTGGGTTTTCTTTAAACGAGTGGATTTCTCATGGGTGGCCGCTGAATCGTGTCTGGTGCATTTTCGTCACACAGTAGCCTCCATCCTTTCGCCAGTCTTAGTTCTGTGTTGCCCTGCGCGCAAGTACACGTGTTTAATATTTTCTGCCTTCTGCGCTGTTCCTGCAAGTTTGCTGTTAAAATACATTAAACTATAGGGAAAAAAATCCAAGAATCATTTCAAATTCCTTATCCATCCACATTCGCAATGTTGGCCTCCAGAGTGATGTGGTGATGTCAGGGATGTAAGTGAGCTTTGCATTACTGGTTCCTGGGGATGTATCTCGGTCATTTGAGTAGTTTGAAGGATTTGGCGTTCAGCACACGTCTGTGGCATGCACACACACACACAGAGACACACACAATGTTTCCTTGCCAAACCAAACTGGAATGAAATTTCTGGAAGACACAGAATTATTTCAGTTAGTATGATAAACTCTAGGGGTACCATCGTAGTCATTAAACCAACTTGGTTTGTAAGCCTGATGCCTGCTGGTAAAGTGTGAATGAGAAGAGAAATTGAACCTGCTTTCACTTCTGAGCTCGTCGTCTGTACCAGGACAAGCCGGCAGACACCGTGCGAGAAAAATGTGTTCACAGCCACATCTGCCTCTGTCGTTGAAGAAATGCTTCGACTTCTGTGTTACACTTGCATAAGCTTAAGAATATTTTGGCTGTTATTTGTATTCATTGTTAATAAAACCAGTGGAGGGATGGGGCGGGACAAAGCCAGTCTGTCGGTTGTTTCCGTGGAGAGTTTGCAGGCAGAGTAACTAGACAGAACAAATGTCTACTGCCACTTCACCCTCAGTGGGTTTACAGGAACCCCGTGACAGGTGGGAAAGAATCCTTTAAGGGACTCCTGGTCCCTCTGTAAGTGAAAACCCCAGAAGAGGTCATGGTGCGCAGAGTGTTCCGGTTTGGTTTCTGATGGTCGGGAGTGAGGTGCGTTCGTCTGTGGATGCTGTGATCGCCTTCAGGGTGCGGTGGCTTTTCCTTCCTGGGACTGTGGCGCCGTCACTGGGAAAGTACACGTCTGGGTTAGGTGTATAGATATTCTTGTGTTCGTGATGTAATCTGCAGCTGTCATTCTTATTCCTTCTAGAACGGCTTTGATATTTAACTGTTTCCTTCTACTGTTGATACAGTAGTTACTATGTGTCAGAAATAGTTGGAAGTACTGAGTGTGTCTGAGCTCATTTGATCCTCCCAATGGTCCCAAAGTGTGGCTATAATTCCCATTTTACAGATGAGGAAACCGAGGCCCAGAGAGGTCCATTAACGTCTGCACAACCACGTGGGCTAGTGCATGGCTTGGGGGTGGGTGTTGGCCTCGGTGGTCTGTCTGCGGAGCCCCGCTCTGCACAGAGGGATGACTGTATTTGCAGATTTCTTCACACTTTCCCTTAAGTCCTCTTGTCTCCCTGTTGCTTTGTGGTGTCTGGACTCAGGGGCACTATTTCCTATTTAATTTTTTTTTTTTTCCCTTTCTGAAACGACTGCTTCTGTGGCCACGATATGCAATCCTCTTAAGAGGTAGATTCACTTCCAGCACTTCCTAAGGTTTATCTTGGTCTCTTTTCAGGTTGACCCAGTGTTCACCAGGGAAGTGGAAGCCAAAGTGAAGAGGTAAGGGAAGGGCGCGTGACAGGCGGCCTGCAGGAGACAAAGCCTCGTGACCAGGAAATGATCCCCGTCCCCAGCGTTCGCCGTGTCCCAGGCTGTGTCCCCGGCACATTGCAGACTATCCCACCTTTAATCTCTGAAGGGTCCCGGGACATCTTCGCTTCCCCCATTTGCAGCCAGGACGCTGATGTACTGGGAGCATAAGCTGTTCCCGGGGGGAGCGGCCGAGGGGCCACACGCGTGGAGACTGCCCCTGCAACCCGCGTGGAGGTGCTAATTCTCACTGATCACTTCGGCCAACACTGCAAAGAAATGCCTGCTGGTGACGGTGAAGATGGCTGCCGCCCCTCTGGAGAGCAGCCTGTCAGCCTGTTTGTCGTAAATGGCATCTGTCTGCCAGTAACAGAGACCCAGCAACGCCGGCCTGACACACACTGGGGCTGAACTGCCCACGTAGAAAAGTGACGTCGGGTCGCGGGGAGGGTGCAGCTCAGTGGTAGGGCCCGTGCTGAGCACGCGCAAGGTCCGGGTCCCATCCCCAGTCCCCCCGGTAAACATAAACAAGGAAATAAACACATAAACCTGATTACCTCCCCCCACCAAAAAAAAAATTCAAAAAATTGGGGAGAATAAAAAAGCCTCATGTCTTTGGTCCAGAACCAAGTAAGACCTCAGAGACGCTGGCTCCTGTCTCTCTGTCCTGCTGTCCCTCCCTGTGGCTTCCATCCTCCAGGTGACAGTGGCTGCAGAATTCCACCCCGTGCATCCGGAATTTCCAGTGGGGAGGCGGGAAGAGCAAGAGCTGAAGGGCCACCTCCCATTTGGGTCACAGCCGCCCCTTCACGGGGTCTCGTCGCAGCCGCACGGTCCCACGCCCCTCCCACGGGCCACCCATCAGCCAGGGGGCCTGGCAAACACTGATTTTACCCCCACAGCAAGCAGGTGTCTTCACGTTGCTCAGACGTGCACAACGCACACGGGGTGAGGTACAACCACGTAGGCCAGAGGGCGTGTTGTCGGAATCACGAGGCTGGCGGAGGGGGCGGGGGCTTGGGGAAAAATGTCACTTTTGTTGGATGGAAAACAAGGTAAAACCTGTAGAAGTGGTGGGAACATGAGTACTGGTTGAATTTTTTTATTTATTTATTTATTTATTTTTACTATTTTACAATTTCTCTTTCTCTCTGTATGTTACACATCTATTATTATCTCTCAGTGACTTTAAAAAAATCATTGGGAAAAAAGGTTGAATTATTAGAAAAGGTTTGTTTTCTCAGTCATGAAGAGAAAAACGGCAGAAGTCGTTCTCTGCCTCCCGGTGTCTGAGAAGCGGGTGTGTCCCTTGTCACGCGTGTTCAGGGTGAAGGCAGGTGTGTTTAACCGGCTCCCGCCCCCACGTCGAGGGGGGAAATAGATTCTCAGCCCAGGATGGTTTTCTGTGTCGAACCCTTTGTCAGTAGTGCTCCCCTTGTGATGTAGGGTCTTCCTCCCAAATTGTCCCCCCCCTTTCTCCCCGCCCTTCCATGTGAGACGCCAGCCGTAGACGCCCTCTCTGCCCGTGTTGTTGCAGGAGCCCTGGGGTTCGGCTGGTGGGAGAGATGGCTCAGGAGGACCTGCACGCGGTCGTCAAGAACTCCTTCGCGGTGGTGAACAGCTCCGTGTCTGAGGGCATGTCTGCCGCGATTCTGGAGGTAAGGACACAGCGTGCGTCCTGAAGGTGGACGTGTGAGATTGTCCGCCAGCCCTGTTCGCATTTATGGAGGCTGTGCACACCTCGAAGTTAAAAAAAAAAAGCAAAACGGCATTTTCTTGGGAGCTCAGAAGTGGTTGTTCAGTGCTAGCTGGGACTTCAAAATGCCACTGTGTTTCCCATGGCCATCTCCTGGCCAGCCCCAGAGGGAAATAAAACGCGGGTGGCGCCACCCCGACCGGCCGCATGTCTTCAGCGGGAAGGCGGCGAGGTGGTGAAGGGCTGGGGCAGGGCACGGGGTGGGGGTGGGTTTTGTGGGAAGCCTCCTCTTGCCTTGGTTGCTGCTCCCTGTTTGCAGTGTGTTCTGTGATCCCAGAGTTGCAGGGATGGGAACGGGTTGGGCTCCTGCACATGGCAGAGGTAGGAGATGACAGCTTGGAGCGGGGGTCGGTGTAGTTGCACCCGGGGGTGGGGACAGGGGTGGATGCAGTCTGTCTGTCTAGCATTCAGCTCAGGAAAACGGCTAAACCTGCTCGGGCTAAGTGTGCATGCACATCCCAGTGCCACCTCGCAGTCCCAGCCCGCAGTCCCACCAGTCCGCTGCCCGAGGTACCAGTGCTTCGCAGGGAGAGGCTGAGATGAAAAGCCCCTGCTCTTGAAATCCTGGCAGGCTCTGGCTTGGCCGCGTCCACTCTTGGGAAGGGGTACGCAGTCCAACCTCGCAGCCTTTGCAGCTTCAGCTTCTCGCTGCGCGCCTGACGTGCCCGGTGCGCCACCGGGACGTGGGAACCGCTTTGCGCTGGTGACTTGCGGCGGTCACCAGCGGGCGGCCCACGCGAAAGGCTCCTCTCCTTTCCCCTGCGTTGCTGTCAGTTCACGGCGCGCTGGGCTCCTCCTGGAGGGCGACCGTAGCCAAGAGGAGTCCTGCCCTCCTGTCATCGCCAGCCTTCGGTGCTGGATTTTGTTCGTCGCATGGACGGAGTCCCCTCCAGCGCTCAGCACAGCAGACGCGGTTTTCGCCCTCGTCTTCAGCAGGTCACAAAACCTGCCACAGCAAAGGAGACGTGTGGCTGTCGGTCCTCCAGGTCTTTGAGTCACATCCCACGTTCCCCTTCTCACGACACTGGTTCCTCACGTCAGTGTCTGCTTAGAGACACGCTTTTGTTTCTACCGTATTTCTAATATCCATTTACACCTTTGGGGCTCGTTGAATTCACTGGTGCAATTTGTGGACCTCAGTGTTCCGGAGATTATGGTAAATAATTAAAGCAGGAAAAAAAGAAGAATCTTCCCTAAATTTAAGGAAGGACCGATGTCACACGCCTCGTGCTTTCTGTTCCCGTGGCCTCCTTTCAAAAGCCAAAAAGAGCCCAAAGCAAAATACGTGGGCCGGGGGAGACAGACTCCACCTGCGCCTGCAGTTCCAGGGTTCGGAGGCTTTCAGAGCACAGAGCATGGGTTTGTGGCGTGTCCCACCTCCGCAGACGTCCCACCTCTGCACCTCAACGTCTCAATCTAAGCGTGATGCTGAGCGTCAACCCCACTGTGGTTTAAAATCAGCCTGGGACGGCAGGCGTCGGAGCGGCCCGTTGTACTCTCTGCATCGGCTTTAAAAAGCAAGGACCTTGCAGGACCCGTCCCTGCGCTGTTGCTGAATCGTTCCTTTGTATGTAAATTGACACACCCCTCCACCTGCTTCTTAAGAAAAGGTGAAGTTGAATTCGGGAATGCTTTTTCAAACCAGCACACCCAGCATTTCACTGCAGGCGACTCGCTGTCAAGTCCCCTCGGCTTCAAAGGGAAGGAGGAGAGGCAGCTGTTGGCAGTCCTGGCCATCTCGGAGCACCGACAGAGTTCCCTTTGAAACCTCCAAAACAGCCTTCGGGCTGAGGGCTTCCGAATGAAGCTGACTTCAGAGGCGTCATAAAGGGTGTGTTTCGTTAGAATCTGCTCGGATGGCCAAAGCAGTTCCTCACGGAATAAACGTGTGACCACTTCTGAAGGAAACGGCCTTTTGACCTCGCGGGATGAGATTTGTTTTGTCACGGAAGCGTGTAAAAAGCCCATTTGATTAAACATGTTTCTTGCTGGTAAAATCCAAAGATCGAGCTCTAGCTGGACACGTGGGCAGTGGCGTGAACGTTCCCACAACGAATCTGTTGTCTCCACTGTGGGCTTGTTACGAAGTTGAATTCTGCCTAGAATTAAGTTAAAAGAATACAAAACATTGTTACTATTTTTTTTATCCTAGTCTTCCTCACTAGTGTCTCCTCTCTGCCATGGATTACACGTGCGCGCGCACACACACACACACACACACACACACACACACTAACCTCCAGATCAAAGCTTTCACTGCGCAGGGGAAAGGAAGGTCGTCTGCTAAAGCAGAGTCACAAGGAGATAATTCTCGGGCTCTCAGCTTCCAAGCCCAGGTCCTAGGGATTAAAGATTCATTTCAGGGCTTCTCGAGGGCGGCTGTGACCGTCGTGTGACCTTGGCTAGTGTCAAGGTATGCATGGCAGACGGGGCCCTTCCCACCTTAAAAAGTGAAGGGCCTTTTGAGTTGTCACAATGGGAAGGGTGCTGCCGGCTTTGAGCTTGGCTGCAGGGGAGGGCAGTGTTTTTCAAGGTGCAAGATAGTGTTGCATCCGACAGCCGCACCTGCGATGCCCTTGGCGTCTCGGTGAAGAAGGGCTCCAGCCCAATGACGTAAGTGCGCTGTGTCTGCACATTGGGGGGCACTGGGACCAGCCGCGCCCCCGCCTGCCCTGTGTCTGCACATCAGGGAAACAGTGGGACCGGCCGCGCCCCCACCTGGCCAGCAGGGATCTTTGTCCTGCCCGCACTCTCAGTCGAGGCCAGTGAAGTGTGGGCAGACGTCTCTGCAAGGAAACCTGGACCACGGAGCTTCAATGTGCATCGGAATTCCCCCTGAAGCTTGAAGAAACCGTAAATACAGGTGATGGCGTCCTTCAAAAGCCCACTCTACCGCGTTGGCGTGGAGCCCTGGCGGCTCGGCTTCTCAAGGCTGTTCGGCAGCGTGGACTGGGGGCCGTGCCTCTGGAAAGCTCTGTCGGCCCTGCTGGAGGCGGTGGCCCAGAGACAGAGGTGTGCAGGAAGGCTGAGGGTGACGCTCCCACCCTCCCGGTGGAAGGCTGAGGGGCTCATCGGGGGTGAAAGGAGCCCAGGGACCGCAGGCTGGACCAGACGCTGGATCGCCTGGCGCCGCCCCTTCCCTCTTCCCGGCTCCGGGTTTGAAGGGCTCCCTGCTCCGGGCACCTCGCTCCCGCCCCTCCTCCTTTCTCTGTTCACGCGCCTCCAGGCACCGTCTGGCACAAGACCTCACGGCCCGGCTCCCACCAGGGCCGCCTTCCCGGCGCCGGCGTGTCCCGGGGCCTGCTTTCTCCCGAAGACACAGTTACTTTCAGAGGAGGTGGCGTCACACCTGAGGGAAGGGACTTGAGACTCAGCCCTCAGCTCCTTCACGCCGCGTCTTGGTGGGCGAAAATGCCATTTCCACGTGCTTACCCGTTCGTAAGGCGCCTCTTTTCTTAAAGACGGTTTGTTTGCTAAGAGATGACGTCAGAGTTGGTTTTCTGGAGGCTTCCGGCCTCCGGAGTGCATTTAAGTGTCTCCTCCCAACTCACAGTGTCACGGCCCAGGTTGAATTTCTTTCTTTTTTTTTTTATTGAGGTGTAGCTGATGTCACCGTTTTGGGGGTTATACCCCGTTAGTAGCTACTGTAAAGCACCGGCCCCGTTCCCTGTGCTGGACAGCGCCTCCCCTGCCCCCGCCCCGCTGGCGGCCGCTAGGTTCGTCTGCCTCTGCGAGTCTGCTGCTCTTCTATCCAACAGTGTGCTGTGTTTTTGGATTCCACACATACGTGACATCACACGGTGCTTGTCTCTCTCTGTCTGAATCACTTCACTTAGCACAACGCCCTCCAGGTCCGTCCACGTTGCTGCCAATGGGAGATTTCCAGGGGGCAGTTCATCTCTTCTGCTGAAACACAGCCTCCCTCGGAGGCAAGGAGCGCGTCCCCTGCCTTCTTGGACCCTCCCCCGGAGTCCAGCCCAGCGCCGTCTGTGATCACCAAGCACCAACTGGACCGAGCAGGCCGAGCCCCGCGCAGCGTCCCCTCTCTGACCCTCCCTTTTACCCGCTGGCCTCATCAGCCGAGCCTCCCTCGTCCTGCCACCTGCAGGCTGACAATGACTGTTTGCTGAGTGCGGGACAAGGAACGGGCGGGCTCGGTGGCACGGGGCCCTGCGGGTGTGTTGGGTGCTTGGTGCGCGCTGGCTGAGTTGATGTGGAAGTTAAGTCTCTGCAGCAGGAGGCGTGATGGGGTCTCCTTTGCCCGAAACGGGGGTGTGAACTCTGTCATCCTTCGGGTCCGAGACCCTCCGGTGGCCGATGTTGCTGACCTACACCTCTGTCTCTGCATCTCCGTCTGTAGACTCCCCTCTCGGTCTGTGTGTCTGCCAGGGCATCTGAAACGTACCGGTGCTAACCCTGAATCAGTGGACAACTGTACGGTTTGAATTTGAAAGTGCTCCGGGGGCCGCCTGGGATCGAGGACGGTGGAAACGGGGCCAGCTCTGCCCTGGTGTGTGCGCTCAGCCTCTCCCGAGCCCCTGCCCTCAGAGGAGCTTGTGGGCTGGGATGAGACGATCTGGAAGGCCTCATCCATGAGGATCATTCTGCAGTCAGTTGACAAACACCTGGAAATGAAATCACCGTGCGTCCTGCTGGCCGAGCCAGCTCATGACCGAAATGGGGTGACGTGCACAGAAGGGAACCATCACACGTCACGTTGTCCCCCTCACCGGAGTTATAGTACCACCCATAACTTACGTGGTCAGCGTCCCCGTCGGCTGGAGCCACCCACCACCTAAGTGGTGTTTGTGCTAAGTGACGTCTGAGTTTCTCATTCACTCTGCAAAGGTTACTCCCTCGTTCCCAAGTGATAAAACGGGCCCAGGAAGAGGTCCGGTACCGGGCGTCGAACGTCCGTGTCTCCCAGTGACTGTGACGAGCAGTGAATCTGAGACCCACCGTGTCAGCCGGCGGCGAAGCCGCTGCCGTGCAGGACCAAGGTCTCGTGATTCCTGGCCCGAGCTCTCCTCCGAAATTCCAGGTCACGCCCGCAGTCTGGGGAACCCAAGTGTCCCAGCCGGCGGGGTCGGAGGGCGCTTGTGACCCTCGTGCTGAGATGTGGCCATTCTGGTTACTCCTCCCCTGTGCTGCTGGGTTTCCGCGTTACTGAGTGTAACGGCCACAGAGGGTCCCTGCCTTCACCCTGCAAGACGGAAGCAGAAAATCACGACTTGGAGACCTTCTGTGATCGTGAAATGCCGACAGGAGAGCCTGGCAGAGGCCCGTCGCTGTCCCGGGAAGGCCGGGGTGCGGCCCGGGACGAGCAGGGAGGCCCCTCCAAGTGGCGTGCCAGCGCTGCCCCCCCCCCCGGTGGTGGGGACAGAATAACCTCGGGGGCCGGAATGGAGGGGTGTCCCACTCTCCCCCTCCCCCAGCTAGGGCCTGGGTCTCAAATGCAGACTGTCCTGGGTGACATAGAACCGAAACCCAGGTGAACCCACCAGGAAGCGCGCTGATGCCCACGGAGCGAACCCCTGACTTACAGCTAATGTCCGGATGCTTCTGGGTCATTCTCCCCACAAGTGTCTGATGGACACTGACCGTGTGTCCCGCCCGGCTCTGGGCATGTGGGCCACTTGGTGGTCCCTGGTGTCATGGAGATTCCTGCCGCTGTGTACGAAGCGGCTGAGATCGGGTAACCTGACGTTTTTGAAAGCCACGTGTCACCCCTTCGGGGCCAGGGATTTATGACCTCAAGTTAGGCACCACCTGCAGATCCACAGCACTTACTATGTGCTTGTGTATCGTCAGAGCCAGAGTGCTGGTGACACGTCCCCCCCGCCCCCCACCAGCCAGGGCGCCTCCGGGCAGCAACCCAGCCCTCCGGGAGTGAAAAGGCTGCTTAGGGAATCATCAGGACGATAAATCGTGTTCCTCCTGCCCGTGGGGTGCGTGCTGGGGGACCGCTGCGTGAACTGGAAGAGCGGCACTCATCGGGGAAAGTAGACGGTGACTAGCAACGTGTACTCCACGCTGCCTCTGAAGAGGTGTCCGCTGGGCATCTGGAGAGAGGGGTTTCTTTGTGATGTTGCAGCCATTAGGGCAGACGGACTGTGACAGTACAGAGCTTTCCAGGACTGGCAGGCGCAGGACGTCACGAAGATTCTGTGCGTAGTTTGAAAACGCGGGCTTTGGGTTGAGAAAGAATTTTGTCAGGCGGTGCTTTCTGTGCGGTGCCAGGGGTCCAGTTAACAGAAGGAGTTATTCCCCCACAAATTGGCTCATCTTGCCAGAGAAGCTCTTAAAATGGTCGCCACCTCCCCCCGCTCCTCGGCCCCCACTCCTGACTCCTTCCCTCTTTGTACATTCTTTTAGGCAATGGATCTGGAAGTCCCGGTGCTGGCGCGGAACATCCCTGGGAACGCGGCTGTGGTGACGCATGAGGTCACCGGACTGCTGTTCTCTGACCCGCAGGTAAGGGGGGGGCCCCGGGTGCTCGGCTGGTCTGAGTCATCTTCGTCCGCGAGCCGCTCAGGGAGTCTGTGATGCGCGCCCTTGCGAGGAGCTCTCGGTCCTCCTTTCATAACCGGGAGAGGCACAGTGTCCCTGTTGTCACGCAGGCAGCCACCTGGGCGTGTGACCAGAAGACACCTAGGACGGAAGTTCCTGGGTTCTGTTTTCTGATGCTGCTGGTGGAGACCGTGACTTGCTCAAGACGCGTCTGGAGTGGGGGCTCCTCAGATACAGCCCTGTGCCCCGAGAACGCCTCCTGGTGTTCAGGAGAGGGTCACGGGGCTGGTCACAAGCAGCCCCCCGAGACAGTGTGTGGAAGAGTCAGGGTGGTCGTGCCAACACTTGTCCGTAGGCAGGTGTGCGTCTGAAATGGAAATAAAGGCCGGTGCATCTGGCAGTGGGTTCAGGTGGTGGACCTAGGGGTCATTTGGGGCACACGTGGGTGCCTGGACCTCCTGGGACTCATGTGACGGGGTCCTGTTCACCAGGAGCTGAGGCTCCCGGGATGTAGCTGCACTGGAAGCCCTTGGGACCGTGTGCAGGGCGTGGGGGTGGCCTTGGCCTGAGTCTCTTTATTTGCTTAATTTATTTTATTTTTTGCTGGAGGTGCTGGGGACGGAACCCAGGACCCCGTGCACGGTGAGCACGCGCTCTACCGCTGAGCTGCACCCTCGGCTCCAGTGGTAACTCTCGCTCTCAGAGGCGTGACGGGGGCTGAGGCGGCTGACGCACTGGGCCGGGCGGTCGGAGCCTCGGGCACCGTTACCCTCAAAGGAGGGCGTTGCAGCAGCAGAGAGGGGTCTCGGGCGCCTCCTTTGTTCTCTGAGGCGCTACATTTGAAAATCAGCACATGTTCTATGCAGAGATGTGGGGATTTATACTTAAAAGCTGGGGTCAGCTCAAATATTTGGAAGTTCCATTTTTCAGACTTTCCTACAGCGAATGCTTACTGCTGGATGGTTTCCCCCTCCCTTCCTATCACCCCTTCATTTCACTGCCTGCTGATCACCGAGTCACACAAACAAGATGACAGCTTCCCGCTGGGCGGCGTGTGGGTGGGGACTGGAGGTCGCTGCATGTCACGCGGTGCTGGGCGGCCGCGGCCGCCCACCTGGGAAGCCAGTGGGAAGAGCACAGGTCGGGCCCAGGGCTTGTCTGTCACCTCCCCCCCAAAAGGCACACCTAACGCTAACGCCTTTTCTTTAAATAGTAGCCCCTAAACGCCAAAACGATGCCGGGGCCCGAGGAGCGTGTAGCAGTTACTTGCTGACTCTCCAGACAAAGGCTCGTTGCTTCTTACCACGTTTTGCATCCCTCAAAATCAGCGCCGGCCAAGCTGTAGGTCATAGAATGTTGTCTCCACGTTGGCAGAGAGGTTTTGTTTTTCGTCTCCCCAAACACAATGTCTGTTTATTTTATAGCTCAATTTCAGAGCACTGTGACTTTATCAGCGAGTGTGTGAACAGCTGATGGTTTATAAACGCGTGTGTCGGGCTGGACACCAGAGCAAGGGCAGTCAGGCTCTCCTGATTTCGCGTCACGGTTTTTGTAAGGTCTTCCTTTTAATATTTGCAAATAACTGTCCTGTTTCTGGCAACGCCGAGTCCCGTCCGCCGGCTGCTGGCTTCCTGAGAGCCCCCAGACACGGCCCCGCGGCATTCCCAGAGTCAAGGCCAAGGCTTATTTTTGGTTCCAATGCTTTAACTTTCATTTTACACAGGATGTTATTTGTTTTAAAAAAAAAAACCCAAAAAACAACAACAACAAAAAACCCCGAAACGCTCTAGGTTTCACACAGGGGAGGCTGCAATTTTTTTTAACGCATTTTGAAAAAGTGCGCTAGACACGGACGCCACACACAGCTTTGCTTTACCGTTGGACTCAGGCTCGGACCTCGCGCAGGGCGGGAGCCGCGCTTCAGAAACAAATATGTGTGTTGGAGAAGTCTCCGGCTGTGGTTCTGGTCGTCCGGGCTCAGGTGTTGAGATGAAATTAGCCGCTGGTTGGTTGCCAGGGTTTGTGATATTTCAGACGTGCATTCAGGTTTGTGTGAGAAGCAGCACCTCACTTACTAGGAAGAGATTCAGGCCAGAGTGCCAGCCCCGTGTGAACAAAAACACTGCGAACCAGATCAGTACACAAAGAATGCTGAAGCCGTCAAGTCCTCAGCGGCTGCCGCCACCCCCCAGCGAGGACAGGCCTGCAGCCCGGCCTCTGCAGCCACTCCCAGTGGTGCCCTCTGAGGGGGCTCAGAACAAGAAAGGACAGGACACTGGCCCTAGATAGCTGGGTGCTTGTCAAAGGAATGAATACAATGAGCACAAATGTTTGCTCCCTCCCATACACAGAAAAGCACTAAATTCTTTAACTTGAGATGCCTGGTTTCTTTAGTTAACAAGTCATCTTTTAATGTTCCAACTCCCTGGTCTCTTGTAAAGCTCCTATATGTCCTAGCTCCTCCCCCACCTCTTCAGAGCCGTCCGGCAGAGCCATCTGAGGCGCTGTCATCCCGGCCCGAGTCCTCCCGCCAGATAAAACGTAACTCTTAACTTTTTGGCTGTGCGTTCATTTCAGTCGACACTTGTAAAGGTTTTATGTGTATAGATAGAATAGATAAAGTTATCTATGTATCTGTATCTATAAATGTATATATAGTTTTTTTTTTTTTTTACCGTAAATGCTGTTCACATCCTTGCTAAATCTGGAGTTAGTGGTTCTGCTTTTGTTTTTATTCCTGAACTGAGATGCTATGTGGTAGACTGTGCATTTCATACCCCGCTCACCTCCTTGTCGCAACGGAAAAGGAACTTCACAGACGCTTTGCCTGAAGGGTAGGAATGGTTGTTACAGGGCACCCTGTATCCCTTTGTCCCTTTCATGAACCTATTTCTAAAACAGAACCAACCATGGGAGCCGACACGTGACTTTCTCCCTGACCGCGGACTCGGTGGGCGTCCCAGGTGGGGAGTGTTTTCCAATCACCAGGACCCTGGCCTCTTGCTTCCTCCTTCCAGGAGCTCGGTCTTTGTGCTCCCGTTAGGGCCTCCGCATCTGGCACCTCTGAAGGTGGAGAAGGCTGCAGCATGTGGGACACCCAGAGGGGAACCGCGGTGGGTTCTGGGCACGGTGAAGGCCCCCAGGACCCCTGTGTCAGCGCAGATCTGGCCTTGGAAGGTAAAAGATGCACCAGCAGGCACGACCTGAATGCGCCGATCAGCCTGGATGGCAGAAGTGAGGTCTTCAGGGAAGAGACCCGAGGTAGATAAATGGGTGTGACCGAGGGATGGGTGGATGGAATAGAAAAGGAGGAGCTGACTGGAACGTGGCTTGTGCCAGGACAGGTGGTGGAAGCTCCGGTGTCTGAGACAAGACATGGAGTCCCCAGTGGGTTACGGCTGGCTGGCGACCACCTGCCCCAGGGGAGGAGTGGCCCGGCTGAGTGCCCCTCGCTGGAACTGGGGTCCCCTCTAAGAGCTGAGAGCAGCCCCCTCGTCCCCCACACTGCCAACAGCTGGGAAGAGAATGGTGGCTTTGGTCCCAGGACTACAAGGAACTGAATTTTGCCAACAACCGTGTGCGACTCAAAGAGGACCCCGAGCTCCAGATAGGAGCTCATCTCGTGAGTTGCTGACCTGAGGAACTACCCAGGCCGGGGCTTCGGACCTCCAGAAACCAGGATGTAATAGACAGCGTTTGTTCTGCACCAGGAGAAGACTAGCACCGGGAGGAAGGCGAGGGGAGACTTTGGGGCAGAGGGGAGTAGTTAGGTTCATTTATTTATCTCTCAGTGGAGGCACTGGGGGTTGAACCCAGGACCTCATGCATGCTGAGCAGGTGCCCCACCACTGAGCTCTGCCCTCCCCCCAGGGAAGATTTTTAAGTGGCACCCACGTTGCTGCAGCAGACGGTAGAGAACTGCTGATGCAGGCGGGGTCTCTGAAGAACGGCTGAGGTCGCGATGCCTCACATCTGAGAAGACGGAAGCCCATCCAAGGGGATGCCGGAGGGCCTTGTGTCTCTTTCCTCTGAATTCCCTGCTCTGTTCCAGTGCTCCGTGAGCAGCCAGAAAGATGAACCCACCGTGCAGTTGGGTGGGGGCAGCTAGAGACATGTCCTTGGGAACCCACAGCTTAAGTCGGGGAGGGAGTGCAGACATCCCTGCTGAAGTGCCCCAGGGGAGCACTTGGGATGAAGCCCAAACTTTTCACGATGGTCACCAAGCTGGCCCGACCTCGCCTCTGCCCTCCACCCTGACCTGCCTGCTTCGCACCTCACAGACCATCTCTGCTCCTCCATCTCCTCCGTCGGAGTGTCTTCCCCGTGATCTTCCTCCGGCTGGGTGCTTCTGCCCCCGCGGGCCTCTCCTCAGTGGGACCTGCTCCATCCGGACCACCTGGCCCAGAGGCCCACCCCCTTTGCTACCTTTCTGCATTTTACTCCTTTCCCGGCTTTGATCACTGCCGTGTCGGCTCGCTCAGGTGCTCAGGTGTTGGTTGGGTCCTTTGTGGCCACCTTTATTTCCCCAGCCACGCCCCCACCCCCTGAAAACGTCCACAGGAGCGGAGCGGTGCCCTCCCCTCTAAACCGGGACGGGTGCCTCACCGGCAGGATTCTGTGTTCCTCACCCCGCAGCCCCAGCACCTCGGACAGCGCCTGGCACTCGCAGCCCCAGCACCTCGGACAGCGCCTGGCACTGAGCGTCGGTTGACAGATGAAGGGGGGAGGCAAGAACCTGGCCTGACAACTATTTGCATAAAGATAATAGGGAATTTGGAAGGAAGGGAAGTTTGCTTTGGGGAGCTTATCAGGAAAGCCTTCTGAACCGCAGGCAAAAACGCGTATTTTGGATTTTTAACAAAACGATGATTAAAAACCTTCAGCTGTGGTTGGAACAAAATAACCTCTATTTTTATACACCTCACCCCCAGGAAACCGTAATTTATGTGAACTTTCCAAACCTGCTAAACATTGACTTTTTGCTGCTGTTGTTACCGCAACAATCCCATTCTTTTTGTTTTTAAGAAGAAAAAAAATGGAGCTATTTCATGACTACGTTTTATAGCTTCAAAATTAAAATCCACTTGACATTTAATAGAAACCCCGCAAATCTATATTCTCTCTCAAGGACAGACTTTTAAAGTGTGGCCCAAACTAATCTGGCTGGGAGGTTCTGTTTGTTTTTCAGGCAACTATTAAAATAATGGTAACTTTGGGAATGATGATGATGACAGCTCATGTTTATCGAGTGTGTGTTACGTTCCGACCAATGCTCTTTGCTTTCACCATGGACTTACGCTTTGATTAAGACTGTTTTGTTTTACAACTTTGATAGTCAATCAGCAATTTATTGTTTGGAAGAAACAAGCGTTTTGGAGAAAGATCAGCGTCCAAACTTTTGATCAGGCAGAGCTGTGCTTGGATCCTGAGTTTGCCCCTTGGAATCTGTGTGATCCTGGACATGTTTCTCCCTCTGCAAGATGGAGATATTGAAGCTCATCAGAAAGCATGTGGGGTGGCGCCCTGTCCTTTTGCCTCAGAGGAACGTTACAAGTCCACGGAGTTAACTGTCTTCATGGTGCTGACCGTGGGGTGGAGTCGGCGGCGGCCCCTTGGGGGCTGGAGAACACACAGAGCTCCTGGGTTTAAGCCCTGGAATCGGGCTCAGTGCAGAGACACATGATCCTCGTGGAATCTGGCCTGGTCCCTGGGGTCAGGATGACACAGATGGCAGGGGACACACATGGAGAGGGATGACTTGGGTGGGCCAGAAAAATGGACCACATAACATGCAGTTCAAAGATACCCATAATTTACAGTTCTCAGACAGCCTCGTGTTTTTTGAGAACTCCTTTTCAGACACATACACGAAAAGTACAGGACTGATTTATCCCTGCCGTACCGGGAATTAACAGCCTCTTGGTCTCATAACACACGCCATCAGCTCTTTTGTATCAGCTATCGCAGGTCTTAGCCTAAACACACATGGGAAAGCCATCCTTGTTCCTGGTCTCGTAAGTGTAGAGACGTTCCAACCTGTCCCTCCCTCCAGCACTTACGCACAAGAGATAGAGTGTCTTCATCATGATGACTGAGTTGTTTGTCCCTCAGGAACTCGTGTTCTGTTTGATTCCTGCCATTCCCGGAGCTTGCTGGTTCAAGAAATGCAGGACGTGGAGTTAACGTGACCGGAAGGCACGCTTGGCGGCTACGGTCTGCAGGAGAAAGAATTGTGTCCACCAGGCATCGGGCGGGCGTGAGGACATTCACGTGCACAAGGACAGTGGCCACCAGCCAAGGTCCAGCTCACAAAAACTCATGCAGGTGGCGTGTGGGGGCTGACTGTGGGTTTTGGGGGATGTGGCAGCCACTGTGGCCTCGGCAGGAGAATTCCGATCGGGAGCCTTTGCAGCAGCTGGAGTGGCCTTCGCCCCTGAGCTCTGCCCGGCGGTGTCGCTCTCTACACCCTTCTTCCCACGGCCTCGCTGAAGTCGGCTTTCCTTGGGTGATGCAGCCTGTGAGCGTTGCGTTCACGCCTCCTCCCCAGAGCACAACCAGAGGGACTTAACTGCAGACTCATTTTCGGGTTTTTCTCTTTCCCTCTGACGTCCTGCCGCTGGCATCCCTGCTCCGTGCTCGTCTTCTGGGCTGCCCTCTTCTCCCAGAGCTTCCCCTCACTCTCCTCCCTCTCCTCCCTGATGCCTTCCTCTCCCCTGCCTCTGAAGCACGCCAGAGCAGCAAGAGCGGTTTTCTGCCAGCTTGTCTGTTTGAAATGGTGCCCTGATAGGAATCTGGGAGGCAAGAGAGTGAGAAACACAAGCGAACATTCACCAGCCTCGCTTCCAGCTTAACCAGCCGTTCCCGGAGCTCACCGATCCATGCGGTGGCTTAGTGGGTTTTGCTCCATCGCCCTGGGAAGCTGTTGAGCCTGGAGGAGGAGGACCTGGGCTCTGGGGCTGCCTGAGTTCAATTCCCGTTTCTGTCACTTTCTCCTGTGTGACATCGGGCAGGTTCCTGGGCCTCTCTGTGCCCCTGTTTGTGTCTCTCTGTGAAAGGAGTCACAGTGATCACAAGAGTCCTAGTCCCTTTCCTGCAATTCTGAAATCCAAGAAAAGCACTTGAAAAGCGGTTTTATTTTTAGTAAGTTGGGCGCCAAAACTCACCTGGCAGCAAACTCGTCTCTCAGCTGGATGTGGCGTTCTGTGGCTTTGTCTGCCCTGCTGAGCGAGACTGTTCATCTGTCTGATTCCAAAATTCTGATGTGTCGTCTATGGGGCGCTGCCTCAGGAGGGCCTATGTTAGTAAAAGTGTACATAAACCACATTATTTAAAACCCCCACATCCTGGATTCTGAAACATGATCTGTTACCTGGTTGCAAGCTCTTGTTAAGCGTGGGCTGTGGTTATTATTCAATTCGGCAGATTCTGGCCCCCACGGGAGGCTCTTGGCCAGAGACCCAGGTGTCATGTTGAGAAGTTAAAGGACAGGGGACCCCTCATGGAGGCTGCCTCCTTGACTCAGGGGCGGGAGGGAATTGAGAGGGAGTTCACTTTGTCACCAAGTGGTCCGTGCCCATTCACCGCCCTTTTCCCGCTCCCTCACATGTGCCCCCCGAGAACCGTGGTCTAGAACACACACCAGAGCATCCAGGGCTCCACTCCATCACCCCTGGGTCTCGAGGGGTCTGGGGATGAGACACGAGGCAGACACGAGCTCAGGAATTGTCCTGCAAAAGGGCCGGAGCTCACGGAGTGCGCGAACGGGACCCACTGCTAGACTGTGTAGTGACCAGTCCTGGACCGGATCACTGGGAAGGAGACAGACCAGACTTCCAGCTGCCGCCGTCTCAGCCACGGCCAGGGCCACGGTCAGGGGCGAGCCCCGCCCACCTTCTCCGGCTCTGCTTGGAGCCGTCGGTGTGGACGGGGATGGTCTCCTGAGCGGTTGCTTCGAAACCCGCCCAGGTTGGCTTCTCCTGCCCCAACACCTGCACGTGCGCCTGCTCACTGTTTCTGCTGTTTGTTTTCAAGTGAGCCCGTCTTTCACCATCACGTTGTCTCGTGAACACGCGGCAGCCCCCCCACACACACCAATTGGTTATTGCCGCTGCACATTTAAAAGATGGGTCAAACGCTCCGGCTGAGTCATGCCGAGACTGTACGTTCTTCTGCGGGGTCCCCACGACGTCGCCGCCACGCACGCCGGCCCGTGGGATGCCGTGTGGCCGTGTTTCCATACACAGCATTGTGAACCGTGGCACCTGGATAGGACTTGAAACCCGACCACCGAATGGGGCTGTGTGCGAGATGAATAGGACAGACACGTGTCTGTCACTTCTGCAGACGGACCTCGGAGCAAGATTCTCACAACTTGCGGTTTTCAGTGAGATGCAGTTTTTCTGTGGCCAAGTAATCAGGCAGGCACAGTGGTCCATCTTAGACTAGTGCTTCCCATGGCCTGACCCCCCCAGAACCACCTGCTAGAAGACACGCAGGCGGCGTGGACTGAGTGTGCCTCCACCCACCCCTCAAATTCCCACGTGGCAGCTCAAGCCTCTGGTGTGATGGTGTTAGGAGGTGGGGCCCCGAGAGTCTGTTCGCCCTGGAGGTGGGGCCCTCACAAATGGGATTCAGGCCTGAATCAAAGGGACCCCACAAAGCTCCCCCGTTCCTTCCGCCCTGTGAGATTATCGTGAAGAGACGACCTTCTGTGACGCCAGGAAGCAGGTCCTCACCAGACACGGAATCTGCCAGCACCTTGACCTTGGACTTCCAGCCTCCAGGAACTCGGGCCCCTTTAGGTGGTGGCCTCAGGGCTCCGAGAGGCTGCAGAGCGGGAGACCTTCTGAAGCTTTGCTTGGAGGCCCAGCTACATCACTTCTAACCTCTTCTGCGGGTCAAAGCAGGTTCCAGGACCAGCCCCTACTCGGGAGCTGGGGAAGTAGACCCCCTTCCCCCTTCATGGGAGGGGTGGGCAAGTCCTGCGGCAAGGAGACAGGCCTGGGAGGGGGGAGGGGCTGCGGTGCCGTCTGTGCACACGCGGCTCTCTGTGCCAGCACGCTTCCCTCCCTGTCCCCGGCGTGAGCTCAGAGCTGCCTTGGCTGTCGTGCAGGAGCTGTGTGAGCCCAGGAGCCTCGGGGAGGGGCTCTGACAACTCAAGAGTGAGGTTGTCCTTTCTTTTCTCTTTATTTTCTTTCAACCTCTCACCCCAGGGCTGTATGCCGACAGCCACGATGCGTCTTACACCTCACGCAGATGTCTCTTGCTTTATCTAAGTCTGTGGTTTTTGCTCCGTCTTCCATGCGGACAGAGAAGAAGGAAGTACACCCTGTCACACTCTATTCCTAGAAACCCTGTCACCCAGGATTCTGTTCTAAGACGGTCGGTCATGCATTCTGCAGGGACGTAAGCCGGGGGGTTGGGTTGTAGCCGAAGTCTGCGTCAGATAAATCACAGATACGACCAGCGTCCGAAAATAACGTGCCACAGCTCTGCGTCTCTCGGATAATTTTAATAAGAAGGTGGTTCTCCTGTGAGGTGGGAATAAATATGTTTTTATTATAAATGGAACACCAGTTTGCTGTAGTGTATACATAATACATAAAAATATAATTCCACTTTGTCATAAACATTGCTGTTTATGTTGCTAGCTGTAAAAATCACCCAACGTTTAATTAACAATAACTTTGAGGCTACACGGATGTTCCTTTTAAACAGCAAAACACCGTGTGTTAGTCCCGGGCACCGCTGCTGTGGAATGTGCACGGGGTGCGGAAGCAGGGTGGTGGCGAGAACTAGGCCCGTGCTGGGCTGTGCCCTGACGTCTCTGTGTTAGCTCAGTGCATCTGCTCAGCACTCTACAAAGCAGGTGCTATTATTGTCCCTAATTTAAAGATGGGGAAACTGAGGCTCAGGGAGGTTACGAAACAGACCCAGCATCACTCCTGCGAGGGGTGGGATGTGAATTTAAATGCGGGCGTCCCGGCTGGTGAACCCTGCTTTGACTTACGTGCAAGTGTGATAAATAATGCACGTTCCCCTCCTCCCCCTGAACACCCTCTAAAAATGAAAATAATTCTCATCAATCAACATTGAGCAAGGCAGACTTTCTCCGGCCGGACCTGAGCAACAGAAGAAAAGTCTAGAAAGTCAAGGCCAGACAGGCGAACCCCTCCCCCCCCGCCGCCCGTGGAGTCAGGGGCAGCGCTGGGCTCACCCCTCGGGGCCCACTGCCCCTTTGGAGACGAGCAGTGTGGGGCTCAGAGAGGTCAAGCAGCTTGCCCAGGGCCACGGGGGTGGTGGTGTCTTGAGGATGGGGCCTCAGATCCTGCAGTCAGACACTCGCGTCTGTCTCAGCTGATACTCGGAAACGGGGAGAAATTGTGCATCTCAGGGTCACCGGAAGGGCTCTTAGTCCCTGTGAGGAGCTGCGGGTTTGGCCGTCCAGGGCAGAGGGCGGGAGGGGGCGTGATCGCTGACTCTCGTGTTTTGCTCGCGCGTTCACCCCGGCGCGTGCGTAATTGTTTACTCAGTCCCAGGGTTCGTATTAACTCCCATCTCTCCCAAAGGCCATTTTCTCCCGAGTCAGGGAGGTGGACCAAGGAAAGACACGGGCTTCCGGCTGCGCTTGCCATCCCCCTTCACCCCTTTGCTCACCTCCATCTCTCCTCCATCTCCTTCTTTGCAGGAGTTTGTTCAGCTGGCAAAGAGGCTGGTTAGCGATCCCGCGTTAGAAAAGGAAGTTGTGGCCAACGGAAGGGACTACGTGAGGATGTACCATTCGTGGCAGGCGGAGAGAGACACCTACGGGCACCTCGTCAGGATGCTGGAGGGAAGCCCTGAGGACTGAGGGCGCCTGCCGGGTGTCGGCGGTGCCGGTCGGCGTCCATCCGAGGCACAGCCCTGGGCAGATACCCAGAGCCGGGGCCCTGGGCTGGCGGGACCCGGCCGTCTGGTCCAAACTAAGCCCAGTTCATTGGAATCAGAGATTAGTCAGCTGTTAAGACAGTTCAGCCCAGACCTCGCTGTGCTCCCAGAGAACGTCCCAGATGTGTTTTCAGATCGGTCCTCATGGATGCACAGAAGCTCACTGGGTCCCTGCGGCGGAGGAGCTGGTTTTGCGCGGAACTAGGGAGAGAGCTGGACGGGCTGCTTTAGGACTTCCTGAGGACAGCAGGGGTCTGTTGGTAAGCCGTCACAGCGCAGGCACCTCTCCCCTGTCTTCGGATGACCTGTAACCCATCATTGTCTGTTCAAAGAGCAAAAGCAAAAATCAGACACGTCGGCTGAGGGGTCCTGGTGGCGTTTCTGCCGTGGTGCAGACTCTGCAGCAAAAGTGGGGCCCCGACAGACTTGCAAGTGGGCCTCCGGGCTCTGCACGTTTGCTTTTGACCCCCTCTAGATAAACAGGCAGACCCCGCCCCCACCTCAACCCCCCGCAGGCTCCCTCCACCTCCTGGCCGAATTTGAGTCGAAAACCAGTTGGAACAGGGGCCACGTCACCTGGGTTTTGGGGTTCAGCACCCAGGGCTGAGTGTTGGTCTGGTCACCAGCTTCCAGACCATCCCAGAACCGGCACCGGATCCCCACGACCCTGTCCAACACGAGGCGAGTTTAGCCAAGCGAACCCATCACTGGGAGGAGGTCCTGACCCCGCCGGTGCCACGGCCCCACATCCCATGCTCGTTTGCCTTTGGTGGCGGTGTTTGCCTCTGTTGGACCCTAAAATCCCTGCTGTCCGGTGAACATTCCGTGGCAACAGCTGGGTGTGAGGTGCTCTGTTTCTCGTGCGAGGTGGGAAGCCGCGGGCGTCCAGAGGGAGGGGCTGAAGCCGGCTCAGAGCCCATCGCAGGAGGCGTCTTGTTGGCGTTTGTTCCGATGCCGCCAGACCCTGGAGGGAGGAGGAAAACCCACGTCATCCTTGCCTCAAGGGTACCTTGGACATTTTCCCCCCTAATCATCATTTTTTTATAAACAGCCAAACCTACGTCCTGTTTTTAAAGGGATAAGACTCAGTTTGAACGATTTAAACTCCAGCGACTTGAGGATGAGAACAGCACGTTTACAGATTGCGAACCACGTCCTTTCCCGTTCCGTTCTGCGCCTCAGTCTCAGAGCAGGGTCCCTTCCCAAAGGCAGGCACACGGAACCCGCAGGCGCTCCTTGCGCCCCAGATCCACAGCCCTGCGAGCGGCCTCCTTCAGCCCACCCCGCCTCCTTTGTGGTATCTGAGAGTCACGAGGGTCCGGGGTCCCCTGTGGCCAGGGAGGAGGGGGAGGGAGAAACGGGGGCCAAGCCCCGGGCTGGCGGCTTTGAGTCTGGAGTCAGCGAAGTCAACCTGAGAAAAGGCCCCGCTTTGCCCTGGGTACCAGCCGGGGGTGCTGCCGTGCAGGGAACGCTGGCCGCCGGGGAGCGCCGCTCGCCCCGGTGAAGGCCGGTGTGCGTGCTGGGCTCCACTGCACCTCAGCGCCATTCATTCACGTCGTCAGAGAAGCACCGCACCGGCCTCTGGCCCTTTGGGGAATGGCCTGTTTTTAAATGAATAAAGTGCCACCACCCTCTGCACAAAAAAATAGCTTCTGTGTGTTTGTTCCTGTCGTGAGCCTGGTTCTGGAAGAAGCAGGCCC
Organism: Camelus ferus; assembly: GCF_009834535.1. Lineage (NCBI taxonomy): Eukaryota > Metazoa > Chordata > Mammalia > Artiodactyla > Camelidae > Camelus > Camelus ferus. The sequence goes on along the minus strand of NC_045727.1, from coordinate 22,939,593 downwards.
CGCCCCTCCCTCCCGTCCCTGCACCTTGAAAGGAGGTACTGACATGGGAGCACCTCATTAAGAGGGGTTTAAATGCAATTGCTGTTTTTAATACCAAAGTAGGTTAAAAAAACGCTTTTCTATAAATGTTCTGGCCGCCCTCAGTTTCATACTCGGTTAACTTTATGCTGAAACATTTTGCGTGGAGTTTCCAATTTGCTGATGCACAGGTTTGGGTGACTGGAAGAGTCAGCTTCGAGATAGAACTGAGACACTGGAGCCTTCAGATACGGAGGGGATGTGCACTTAAGGGGGCACGGGGGGGTGGAGCAGAGAGGCACGGCGCGCACCAGGCTGCCGGTCGCTGGGAGAGGCGGCGCTGATGGCGTCTGCCGGAATCATAGCAGCCCTCACGCCCTTCCCACGCTCCGCAGCGAAGTTCAAGAGGACAGCAGTCGTCACGAGGGGCCGACTTTACACTGGACTTGGTGAGTGGGAGGGTGTCGGTCAGGATCAGATTTGGTTACGACTGACGGAGATTCCAGAGTGGCAGTGGCTGAAGCAGAAGAGAAACAGTTCTTTTCCCATCATGTAGAGATTTAACAAGGCACGTATGATGTTCTCCGGGGATGGGGGGCGGGTGGCGGGGACTAGGACCCCTGCGTCCTCAGTATATGGCCGCCTCTACCTCGTGGTGTGAGGTTGCTCCCCTGGCTCCGCCATCACGCCTGGATTCCAGGCTGCAGCTAGGTGGGAGGCGGGAGGAAGATTTGTCTCCTCGTTTCAGAACAATTCCTGTTTCCGGTTACATACTGTGCCTTCGCCCAGTTGCTTAGGAATGCAGGCTTTTCTCCCAGCGGCCACGCACCCCGTTAAAAACCAGGGGTCTCCTACCAAAAGAGAGGGGAAGGACGCCTGCGGGGAAGAGCTGGCAGTGCGGCAGCCATCGGGATAAACTGGTTTCTCATTCTGTAGTGGTTACAGCCGTACCGCTTGCTAATTACCAAATACCTTCTGATGCCAAGAGAAGTGCTTTCCGCAAGGTTTTTGTTTAGCTTTGAAGGCCATCCCGACACAGACCACCTTTTCTCCCCAAGGTCTCATCCGTATACAAGCCCCCAGCCAGCGCCCCCTCATCGATCAGAACCTCCAGCCCTGCGGCTCCTAAATTAAAAGCTCAAGCGTCAAAGCGTCCGTGGGTGTCCGCCCGAAGCCCCGAGAGTGTTTGTCCGTGCCAGGTGACACACCACTCCCGAAGGCACAGTCAAACGGGGTGTGCTGACTCTGTGTGTCATCCCGGTGCCCCCGAGAGTCTCCCTGGTCGCCCCGAGTGCGTGTGGGCCGGGCTCTGCTCCCGCTGGAAGCTCTTGGGAAGTAGAAATTGTTTCTGAAGGGGTCCATGAGCCAGAGCCTGACTGCCACACGGCACGGATTTGTGTTAAAAACAAGATGCCATGAAGTTCTAACCTGCACAGTGTTTAGGTTCTAAAGACAGTGCTGAGGGGGAGGGTGTCACTCACGCGGCAGAGCACATGCCTGGCACGCACGAGGTCCTGGGCTCCATCCCCAGTGTCTCCTCTAAAAATAAATAAATAGACCTAATTACCTCCCCCACCAAAAAATATTCAAAAATAGTGTTTAGAACAAAGACCTTGCACGGTCCAAGTTACCTGCAAGGACTCCCCACAAGTCGGGCGTCCATCCCTCCGTTCAGCCAGCGTCTCTTGTGGTCGTGGAGGCAGGCGCTGCGCTCTGGCCGAGGCTACAGCAGGGGACACTCCCCGCCTCGGGGGGCTCCCTCCCCAGGGGGCTTGACTGTTAGCGTGGACCTGGGTGGATGCCCACTGCAAAGTATTCAGAGAAAGAGTGGGGTCGACCCTCAGGAAGGGGTGCGGATCAAAAGCCAGTTAAGTACAGGATCCACAGGGCAGTTGCACCCCCAACAGTCAGAACGAAAACCACCTCCGAAGCGTGACAGGTAATTTCCAAGAGAATCTTATTAGACGCTAAAGGGACTTGTGCTAAAAATGAATACAGAAAAAAAAAAAAAAAGGTATGTGTGTGGCAGGGGGGAGGGTGTCAATTAAAAAAATAACGACTTCAGCTTTATCTGTGGCCACAATCTATTTTAAAGGAATATTTTACAATTTACTTCGTCCTTCAAACTCATAAACAAGTGCTTAAAAATCCAGGCTGAGAGAAATGTCTTCCCCCCACAAATTGCACAATTCTGCTGAATTACAAAAGCTTTCTCCTTCGGGGTGGGGAAAAAAAAAGAGCACTGCGATGCCTTTCTCAATAGGAGCCCTGGAAATTGCTCTATGCGCTGCCGAAAGCCTCCGCCGCCAGGAGAGTCACGCTTCATTTAAAGTGGATTTCCTTCTTTGGCATCTAATATAAAAATACGCGACATATTTCCCCAAATCAGAAAGGTTAACAACCAGATGTTTACAAGAAGCTGGCGAGCCGAGGAGCCAAGCAGTCCTGGGAGACTAGCTCTCCAATGTATTTGGTGCAAACTTCTCCATTTTAGACATGGCTGGGAAAAAACCCCAGCTCACTGAGTTTAGAGGGCTGCTTCCGTCTCGGGACCCCGTCCCCTCTCTCCTGCCGCCTCAGTGCGCTTGGAGGCCCAGCGGGCACACAGACCAGGATGGCACGCTGAAAAAGCAGCTACGTTTATGACGTCAAAGGGTTGTGACCCCACCCCCCACCCCGCGCCACGTTCGTCCACTGCAAAGGACCACCCTTCCTCGCGTGACTTGGGTGAACTCGTGGATGCCCCTGTGGGTACCTCGGCTTCCCCAGGCTCTGGTCCGGCCTCAGCCCGAGCCAGCGGACAGCTGGTCCGTGACAGCCCCCGACCCCACAGGCTGGCCTCGGGACACCGCATCCGCCTGCCGGCCACCCGGCCCCGTCGCTCCCACTCACCCCAGTTCCCCACACCCAGCTCTTTGTAGCCTTCCTTACTCCTCGCAGTGAAACAAGAACCCACTTGACCTAAACGCATGGGACGCTCACAGATCCTGTTGTTGGACGGTCCTCTCTGTTGAGCCTCAAAAATCCTTTCCGATAAAAACTCTCTTTACTGAGTGAGGATTTGTTTCTTACTTGGCAGTGCGTTATCTGCAGGGTCTCCATGACTCCTCGCCACAGCCCCGTGATTCTACAGGTGAGGGAACTTTGAGGCTCTGAAACGGGTCCGGAGCTGGGGGCTGGGAGGGGACGGAGCCAGGACGGATGCTCCCCTGGGCTGCTTGGAGCATCTTCTCTCTCTCTCCCCGGCCCCGCGTGTGACTGTCCCCATCTCCCACCCAGGCAGTCGTCAGCTACACGCCAAGGAGTTTAGCTGCACCTGCACAGTGTCCAACCCAAGTCAGAGGGAGCTTTGGGAAAGGGGTCAGAACACGTGAGCCCCAAATATGCCACTTTGGCATAAGGGTTATTTTGAGCGGAGGTCAGCGCCAAGGTGGGCCTGCGCGAACAAGCTTTCCTAAAGGAAACTTACCTTCTGTTGGTTGCTTTGCATGTTTACCTTCCCACGGCTTATCACCCCTGGAATCTCAAAGCCCCTTTCCTCTGCCTTCTCCCTTCTCCGCGGATGTCTTGCCCTTTATTAAAAGGGCAGGTGAGCTCCAGGTCTGCCCACGTCTGTCAGGTTTTCCTTTCATGCCTGCGAGGTTCCATGAGGACCTGGCATAGACCTTCTCCTCCTGCTCGTCTGTCTCCTGTCAGATTTGCAGGGCCCCAGCCACCGAACCAGCGGGAAAAGAGGAGAAGGGTATTTTGCTCATCTGAGGTTTAACATCAGCACATTTATTTTGAATGAATTGCTGAGTTAGGAGAATTGTTCCTTGCTGATGAGTATTACCCAGGTGGAATTTTGATCAACTGGTTTTAAATACAGTGAGGCTTTCTTGTTTTTGGAATTTTTTTTTTTCAGCAGTCTGGAAACAAATGTTCTTTGGGTAACCTCATATGCTATAATACTGCCGAAAAAATAGAAAATTTTTTGGGGTAGCAGAATAACTTATCAATATATTAATTTTATATATATATATATATATATATATATATATATTTGCACATGCACATACAGAGGATGCAGGAAAAATGAGGAGGAAGAGGATGAGTCTCTGGAACGCACCCCGCCAAGTGAGGGTCCTTAGCTTCGCACAGAAGAGAATTCGAGAGCGAGTCATAGTTGAGTAGAGGCAGCTTTATTCAGGGACGTGCACTCCGCAGACGGAGGGCAGGCCATCTCACTCAGACGGGAGCACGGCCACGAGGCCGGGGCTAGTTTTATGGGCTCAGTAACTTCAAATGCTAAAAAGTGTGGGGGTTATTCCAGCTACTTTGGGGGAGGGGCTGGGACTCATCGCCCACTTTTGGACCTTTCATGGTCAGCCTGGGGACCGCCCTGGCCCCTGTGGGAGGGCCACTTCGCAGCTTCTGTACTTCAAGGCGCGTATGTTGAAGCGCAAGGTCCACTGGGAGTCGAGTCTTCCTCCGTCGTGGGGCTAATCACCGTGTCACTCTTCTCCCGGCTGTGCCCTGCCCCCTGCCCTCCCGTCTCCCAGATGCGCACTTCTGCAGTTCCTTCTGAAAACCGGGCCTTTCTGACATGACTGCAGTCAGAGGGTGGAGATGGACATCGCCAGACCGAGCTCAGATAAGAGAGAGTCAGAGTCTTGTTTTCTGATTCCCAAGGAGCCTTTTGAATTTCACGAGAGAGAAAACAACCGTCTTGAAAACCAAAGCTATTGGACTGCAAAGCAGGAGCTTTTCAGAGAGAGAGAAAGATTCCGCGGTCAGAACACAGGGTCTAGACAGTGTGTCAGAGGCCAGTCCTGAAGGGCCCGAGGCGTAATGTCTGTGCTTTAATCACCGGTTTGGAAATCAGTGACACTGAAGTGGCCGACGGACCCGCTCTGGGGTCCCAGTCCGGGCTGAGACCCCCGTCTCGGCCGGCGAGGTTCTTTCTCTGATCAGAGTCGCGCAGCCAGAAATGACACCGGTACCGAGAGCCACACAGCACAGGGTTCATTCGGTGGCCAAAGAATGGGGAGGTGGGAACCCAGTTTGCAAATCAGCTTAACGTGACTCAGGTGGGGACACTGTACATACAGGAGGGTCGAGGTGAGAGGGAGGGAGCTGGGAGGAGCAGGAGGAATATTCACGAGGTACCGAGAACAGGCGTGGAGGGCTGGACCCAGGACTGACGCACCTCTGCTTATCAGTCCTTGGAGGAGCCTTTCTGGTGGTTGTCATGGCGATCAGCAACTGCCCTGGCGCTGGTGGGTGTGTCCTGAGCATGCTAATTTATTACAACGAGCGCATAATGAGGCTCAGGTCTCCTGGAAGTCACAGCTCCCTTTCCCTTCTGGGAGGAGCAGGGGTGTGATTCTGGGGCAACAGCCTTGGTAACAGAAGGTCACGTTTACAATGCTCTAAGCTTGAGTCCAGCCTGTGGTGACTCCCGACCCTCCTTGGCTTGTTAGCCGCGCACGCGTCTCCGGCCTCATCTTCTCCCGGCTTTCTCTGCGTCTCTGTACTGTTACGAACCGATAAGTATCCGCCCCCAGATTCATGTGTTGAAGCCTTAACTCCGAATGTGGCTGTTTTGAAGATGAGACCTTTAGGGAGATAATTGAGAAGAAATAAAGTCATCAGCGTGGGCCCTGCTCCATAGCACCGGTGTCCTTATAAGGAGACGAAGAGATACCAGCGGCCTCTTTTTCTCCCCACACACACGGAGGAAAGGTCCCGCGGAAGGAGGAGGGGCATCAGAGAAGCACCTGCTGAAGATGCGAGCACTTTAAAACCAGCAGACTCCCATGTCTACTCCTGGCAATGTAATTACTGCCAATTTTCTTTAGAACTGTTTAGCTTTATACACATACATACGAATGCATACATCTATAATGCTGCACAAAGCACAGAGGCGTCTCGCCGAAACTGCACTGTGCTGCTTCATGCATGCATCTAGCACTGTATCTATTAATATGTGTATACTTAAATCCATCTACAAATATATATGTGATGAATTTATTTTGCCTTATAAGTTAAGTATTTTATAAATGTATAACTATGAAAGTATAAATATCTATTCATAAATGTCTAACTAAAATAATGAAAGTGCAAATTATAATTTGAAATAGAATTAGCTTACTGATTTTACTAACTATAATTTTAAATTATCTGTAATTGGAGAGAAAAATTGTGTCTGGAATTATTTATGCATAATCAAATATACAAATGTAAATAATTACTTATGTATTTTATTAATTATGATAAAAATTATCTGCAGTTAAAATTTAACAAAATTATCTACAGTGATATATAAAACATATATTTTATTTATAAAATCTGTATTATATGTTTAAATATATATATATAAAGCCAAACATACAAATAGCACCTTCGAGTGAGCCATTTCACTTTCAGAAATTTATCCAAAGGACAAGATCAAAGATGATTAAAAGCTTATGTAAAAGGTAAATCCATCACAGCGTTAATTTTAACGGCCAAAGATTTCAAACAATGTCAATATTCAGAAGTCACCGAGTCGTTCATTAAGTAGTTGTGTAGGTTTAACATGGAATAGTGGGCGGCCTTTAGAAATTACAGTGTAAATGGCAGGCTTGGCAAGGAAACACAGTCACCATAGTATGTGGGCTATGATCTCAGTTTTCCTAAAACGTGCACACACGTGTGTGAATGAGAACCTGTAACGGTGCGCACACATGTATTTGGGGGATGGTTACGGCTGACATTTATTTTCTTATGTGTTTTTTTTTTTTTCCCCTGTGGATTTCAAGTTTCCCAGAGTGAACATAGATATTTCTTTTTGTAGGTTAAAAATGATACTTTAAAAAAACAATTAAGGAAATGAAGCAGGAAGAATAATCACTCAGCTCCAACATCTCTGTCCTTCAGTGACAGTTTTCTCACGTTCCCATGAGGTCCAAACACAACGAGGAGATGCAGTGATGTTACTCGGGAACTAGCCGAGGGCGTGACACAGAGCGGAGAAGTGGAGGGCGGCTTCCCCTCTTTTCCCTGGAGGTCCCACTGGCGCTGTCTCTTCGAAAAGGAAGCTTGCAATCGTCATCAGGAACTAAGACCGTGTCTCGTTTAAGTGTTTCGTGGGCTTCTTTCTGGCTTCAGGCTGTGTTTTGGTCTTCTTGGAAGCAGTTAATAAAATGTGAGCAGAGCAGGCGTTGGACACAGAACTAGGGCTCACTTCAAACACTGTGCCGGAGGCCTGGGAACTGAGTTTATGTCCGACCCAGACCAGCACCTGGCTTTAATCAGCGCGGGGTTCCAGGGGGAGGTTTGGGGTTACACTCCGGTCAGAGACGGCAGGTGCGAAAAGGACCAAGATGGCCAGCGTACCAGGTGGAATTAGCCTCCGCGTGGCGGTCCGCTTGTGAGCTGTGGCAAGTCCCCGTGAGACCTTACCCTGTGAAATCTTGGTAGCAGCCATGCTCAGTGGAGTCCTTGCAGGCATTTGGGGTGCCAGCTCCAATTCCGAGGCGGCCAGAGTAACCTAGAAATTGAATGGCCGGCCCAGGATGATTCCTGCGTTCCCAGAGCTGATCTCTCATTATCTCATAACCTCAGTCATTAGAATTTGAAAATCTCCAAAGAGGAGGCTTTATTCTTCCTGGTAGAAGGGCAGCGGTGGTGAACCACACGGGGGGAAGAAAACAGCCCTCCTTCTAGACGAGCAATTTGTAACTCAGGTCAACCCAACAACACAGAATTAATACCTCATTATAATTGGATGCGAGAGAATCAGCCATCTTTGGACTTTCTTGTCCTGCTGCTGGCAGAGTCTTCATTGGTGAGCAGTGAAGCTCCAAACAACAAGGCTGCAGTTGGGGAACACCTTTTTGGTTAATCTTTTTCACCCATAAAGTTTCCATGGAAAAAAAAAATTGTCAAGGGCTTGTCACAAGCCACGGAGTCTTCCACGTGGAAGCCGACTATTTAATGCCTCAGCGGGAACCGAGAACGTTTCATTAAGTTGTCCAGTGTCGCTTCATCATTTTGGGAAGCACTCCTCTTCCTTCTGTTCTTCTGGGATGGACAGAAGCCAGTTGCCGGAAACTTGACAGCTCTATCTAGGTGCCCTACTGCATGGCCGGGGCAAAATTCTTGATGCATGCCCCCAAGATCCCTTATTTACCACTTTGCTCTGAATCGGTTTGCGAGGATGCCTTTTCATGATTTGTCCTTTCACAGTGGACACTTGGTTACCATCACCATGCCTCCAACTGTGATCCTTTCTGATCTCATCCAGGCTTGCCTCGAATGGGGTCGGTCCACTCATTTATCCATCATCTGTCCACTCAGCAAGTAACCTTTGACCATTTATGACGGGTCGGACATTGTTTTAAACATTGGGGAAGATGGTCATGAACCGAGAGCGGTAAGCATCCTCCACTCACAGGGGCTGTGCTCCAGCGGGCAGAAGTCAGACTCTACACCAGTCAACAAATCAAGGTCTTAAAAGACAATTCTAGGTAGTGATAAATGTGGCAAAGAGATAAGACCAGGCTTGAGAGTGACCGGGACATGGATGAGGGGGTGCGATCTGTAGGTATCAGGTGATCAGGGAAGGCGGTCCTGATGCGGAGGTGCTCACACTGAGGTGGGGATGCTGAGAAGGACACAGGTGTTCAACGGCTAGAGACGGAGCTGCCAGGACAGGGGGAGCAGGGACGCCAAAGCCTGGTGGAAGGCGACGGGGCATGTGGGGAACAGGAGGGGAAGGAGGCGGCGGCGGGGGGGGGGGGGGCTGACCAGTAAAGCGTGGACAGGCAGGAGCTGCGCTGGGATCTCGTGCTGGGTTCAGGTCATGGAGGACCTTGATGGCAATGAATTTTTAGCTCAAAATGAGAGTTTTAAGGAGGGGAGTGGCATGTCAGATCTTGCTTCTGTGCAGAGAGTGGACGAGAGGGGCGCAGACAGATGCCGGAGGCAGGCGAGCAGTAACGGTGGTTTGAGTAGGTTGTGGTGGAGGAGGCAAAGAAGGAGGGACAGACAAGAGCACCTGCTCTGTAGCCCAGAGAGCTATATTCAGTATCTTGTAACAGCCCATGACGGTAAAGAATCTGAAAAAGAGTATACGCATGGATAACTGAATCACTACACCAGCAGCTAACACAACATTGTAAATCGACTCAGGGGCTAAAAGATAATTCAGCCCTCAGAAGCAAGGCGGACAACTTTAGGATGTATCTGGGGGGTAGCGCTGATGGGATGGGCTGTTAAAATAGATGTGGAGGATGCAGGGAAGTGAGGAATCAGGGGTGCTTTCTGTGACTCTGGCTTAAGCAGGTGGATGTACTGGTGGCACCTTTTACCTTTCCCCCCTTCCTCCTTTTTTGAAACATTTATTTTATTTTTATGGAAGTACAGTCAGTTACAATGTGTCAATTTCTGGTGCGCAGCACAACGTCCCTGTCGTGCAGAGACATACGTATATCCATTTTCATCTTCTTTTTCATTAAGGGTTATTAACAAGGTATTGAATACAGTTCCCTGTGCTACACGCCCACCTCCTCCTTCCTGCTACGTGGAGTGACTGTGTGACCGTCGGAGCTCCAGAGCTCACTTTGTGACCTTGAGGGAGAAGGAACCCGGGTCCCTGATGACTCTGGGGTGGCATGTCAGGCCCCAGCTGCCTGCCTCTCAGCTTGTCTAATGTGAGAGATTAGGGTCTGTTGTGTCCGTGTGGCTGTTTGTTTGGTTTTATTTTGTCTTCTGCGCGTGATGAAGGGAGGGAGGAAGGTGGATAAGAAGTGCCAAGTCTGTCTGGTCCGGATGAGTTAGAAGTGCCTTTTACACATCCATCCAGAGATGCCAAGTTCAGATTTATATGCACATATGACTGGGGCCAAGGGTTAATTAATTAGTTAATTAACCATCCTGATTCTGCACAGTAGGAAGTAAGTCTTGTCCTGTCCCACCAGAAAAATCACTGTCCTCATCAGCTTTGCAAAATCCAGGAACAAGGACTGTCCTTCAAGAGATGTCCCAGACCCACAGTAAGTAGGTCCCGTTTCCCCTAAGAGTCCAGTTTGTCCTTGAGGCCAGGGCGGGCTGCCCCCAGTGACTTCTGTGGTGGGGTGGGGGCGCAGTCTGGGCTGTGGGGAGCCAGGGGTGGGGATTCTGCTGACAACCCCCACTGTGCCCCGCCCCAGGTTTTCAGTGCTGGGAGGTGTTTGGGTTAATGAGTGGAAGGCAGTGAGCTCTGCTGCGAGGTCACTGTGACCAAGGAGGACGGGCTGCAGGCCGGACGCCCATCATCCACAGCCCGGCTCTCCAGGCCATCCTTCCTGAGAGAGAGGTTTCAGCCAGGACATCACCCCTGGGGAGAGAGCAGCGCCGGCTGACCCCGTTTAACGGTGCTTTGCTTTCCTGTGCTCTACCCAAGTTGAAGATTTGCGGCAAACCTGTCGTCAGGTGATGGTTAGCATTTCTTAGCAATAAAGCTTAAAAAAAAAATTGTATTGAAGGGTAGTTGATTTACAATGTTAGTTTCAGGTGCACGGCAAAGTGACTCAGTTATACACATACACACATATATTTTTTCCTTTCAGATTCTTTTCCATTATATGTTATTATAGAAAATTGAATACAGTTCCCTGTGCTGTACAGTAGGTCCTTGTTGTTTATGTATTTTATATATAGTAGCGTGTGTCTGTTAATCCGAAACCCCTAATTTGTACCCCCCTCCCTTTTGGTAACCATCGTTTGTTCTCTAAGTTCGTGAATCTGTTTTTGGTTTGTAACTAGAATTTGTACTTTTTTTTTTAGATTTCACATATAAGTGATATCATATATTTGTCTTTGACTTACTTCATTCAATATAATAATCTCTAGGTCCATCCATGTTGCTGCAAATGGCGTTATTTCATTAGCAATGAAGCATTTTTTACCAATACGATAATACGTTTTTTTAGACGTAATGCCATTGCATGCTTCATAGACGACAGCATAGGGTGAACATAACCTTTATGTGCACTGGGAGGCCGGAAAACGCGTGCGACTCGCGTGATTGCGATAGCTGGTTTATTGCAAGGTCTGGCGCCGAACCCGCCACGTCTCCGCTGTGCTCAGTCTGCCCGTCCCTGCGGGCTCTCATGTGTGTCCTCTGTCCCACCCACCGTGTGGCTCAAGGTTCACGCCGATTGTTGACCGCAGCAGCTAAGTCAGGAGCCGGCGGAGAGAGGTGTGAAGCCGAGTCCGGGCTGATCCACCCACATTCCTGGCTTCTGCAAATCCATTTATTCTCGGTCTGCGCTCTGAATGTGTCATTTTGAGAACTGAGTGGCAAAGTCATCAGCCCCTGTCTGCGCAGTGAACATCTGCTAAATGTGTCAACGCACCCTTGTGACATCCTGCACAAAGCGGGTCCTTAGGAGGACTTTGCAGAATGTATGGGCGATGACGGCATAGCTCACACTTCTGTCGTCCCAGGACCGGTTCTGTCACGTCACTGGGCATCTGCGCGTTCCAGGCACAATGCAGGAAGAGCTCTCTTTGGAGGGCTACTGGGTTTGTATGTTACCGAACTTCCGTTTTAGCTAAACCTGTTCCCTTTTTTCATCATTTGCTAGGAACACAGTCCCTAGAACTCACTCCCAGTGGTGCTGGGGTCCTAATTTCAGCTTTCTTAGGTGACTCCCTGGGAATAGGAGCAAAGATGAAAATTGAGCCTGAGCAGTTGGAATTTATCAGGTGCCCATGAACCGTTTCACTTAACAACTCTCTGAAAATCTAATTGTGGGTCCCCCCCCACACACACACACACTCTGTCTTTCATTAAAACAATCGGCAGTGGTTTAGGAGAGGAGCCCAGACAGAGGGGCCGGGAGGGCTGCGAAAGTGGCCCCCGGGTCTTGCCAGGAAACTAGTTCATCAAGAATCGATTTTCCTGCCTCTGGGTGGGAAACGTGGTCTGGCCTCTCGACTGCCTTTAGCAAATAGGATGCAACGGGGCCAGCGTCCTCTGAGTTCTGAGTCTGGACCCAGGAATGCTGCATGCTTCCGATCTTCTTAGAAACCTGCTGAACCGCAGCATAAGTCAGCCCCGGCGAGCCTGGCGGAGGGTGAGAGCCTTGCGGGGCAGGGAGGAGCCGCTGCCGCCACGGCCGCCCCTGCGCCCTCGGCCCACAGCCGACCAGATGGCTGACCGCACGCACACGGGCGAGCCCAGCCTTGATTAACCACCGAGCGTGGCCGACGTCAGCGGCAGCACGGACTCCTGTACAATAATTATAATAAGTAATCATTGTGATAAGTTACAGTTCATAAACCGTATCATGTAATTAATCATAATAATCCTTGATAAAAAATAAACCATTTTCATTCTATGTCACTGACAGTTGGTGTGGGTTTTTTTTATTTTTGATGCAATAATAGATAAGCAAAACAGAGTACACCCGGGTGAGCGCGTGCCGGATCTAAGTGGGTCACAGAGACTCTCGCCTGCTGCCTGGCCGCCTGGCTCTGCTGCCCGCGGTCAGCCGCGGGGCTGGACGTGAGGTCGGGTCACGCTGGAACGGCAGGGTCTAGCTCCTGGCCGGTCGTGCATTCTGCAGCCAGACTGCTCTGGCCTGAGCCCCAGATCTGCCTTTTTCCAGCTGTCACATCACGTACACAGCTCAGCCTCTCTGTGCGGCAGTTTCCTCATCTGTCAAATGGGGAAATGAAGGCACCCCGTGAGGTTTGCTGTGAGAATCCGGTCACCGACGGCACGCGGGGTGGTCTGCCCGGTGCCTGCGCCGGGCTCGCCCCGTGGGAGTGCTGACGGCTGCCACCCTGGCGTGCTTTATCCTGCTCTCAGTTGCCTGCTGGGACCTGCAGGCAGGCGAGTCTTTAACTTGGGCTCGAGTTCCGTTTCCTGTTTTGCTTCCGACCCTGTTGCCGCGCCGTGAATCTACCCCAGAGAAAAGGAAAGACAGCGGTTTGGAGTATCGATCTGGGACACTGTAGGATTCCTAATACAGAGGTTTTCAGTTCCCGGTGGAGATTTTCCATAGACTCCGTAGGCAGGAAACCTCCCTGAGGCTCAGTTGCCTTTAAGAAGCCCCCACGGGTGTGGCCACTCTGAAGGGCGGCTTGGCAGAAACCATTAAAAGGGAAGCTGTGGTGCCTGAGGCTGGGGAATTCCTCTCCTTAAAGGCCGCTCTCTCATCCCTCTCTTGGGGCGTGGAGACTCAGGGCAGCATCTGTACAAGAGTGATAGTTTTTAAAATTAATTTAATTTTTTAACGATAACAAAAAAAGAAAGCCGGCCTCCTTTCCGTGTGGAGTTCTGTGAACGCAGCCGTGTGTGGACTCGTGGGACCTGCGCCACAATCCGGGGACAGAACACTCCTTGTGCGTCGCCCCTCCAGCCCCCCGGCCCTTCCCTCTGGCAGCCACGGTCTCATCTCCATCAGCCCAGCTTTCTTTGAAGATATCCCAGAAATGGCATCGTGCCTACATCGTGTAACCTTCTGAGACGGCCTCTCATTATCTTTAATGATGCAAAAGTATACATGCCGTTTTACAACATGCTTTTTTCCCCACTGAACTGTATCTGTCTGCATCAGTGTACATTTTTTTTCTCTTCCCCCCCTTTTTTTAGATGTACAGTGTTCAGTTATATATTCTGTTGGACAGGATAATTTAATGTATCCAGCCAGTCCCTTCATGATGGACCTGTGGGTTGTTTTCAGTCTTTTGCTGTTACAGAAATGGTGCGGCGGCGAAGATTCCTGCATTCCCGCATCTGCACACGCAGGTGGGGCGCAGCCACAAGGCAGAGTAGGTGGGTCAGAGGTGTGCGCACTTGTGACTCTGGGGAACGTTGCCAAATGCGTCCGTACGGAGCTTGTAGCCGTTTACGTTCCCCCTGCCTCCGTGCGGGAGTCCGCTCCCCACGGCTGCCCCAACACGGTGCGCCGCTGCGCTCCGGGATGCGCGCCAAGCTGCCAGGTCAACACGTGACGCTTCAAGCTGCTCCTGATCTGTGCTGGTGCTACTGTGGAGTCAAGCTGAACCTCTTTCCATATGTTTGAGAGTGATTTTTTTCCCCTTTCTGTGAACTGACTTGAGAGACGGCATTTTCAGGCCTCCGTGTTTCCCCACGCCAGGCCTTTCGCTGGAATGCCATGACTTCACGGCAGTTTGGAGGTTCCCCAAGACCACCCCCAAGCTCGCGATTCCCCGGAAGCACTCTCAGAACACAGCAAAGCTGTTACACTCATGGGTACGGTTTATTACAGCGGGGTACAAGCTAGAATTAGCAGGTGGAAGCTGTGTGTAAGGAAGATAATAGGTGAATAACAATAATAAATCAGGGACACGCTGGGTGCGAGCTGGCTCAGCTCAGAGGAGCAGCGTCTCAGCGAGGGGTCTCCAGGGGATTCCTCGATGACCCAGTTGAAGATGCCCGGAATCTTGAGTGGCAGAAACGCAGGGTCAGGGATGTGGCGTGAGTCAGCCCATGAGCGGATGCAGACAGTGGTGACACGGTTCGTTTCTTGGCACGTAATAGCTGGGGGCATGTGAGCAGCGCCATCCTTCCACATGGAGACTCAGGGGCCCAGGTCCTTTCCCTCTTGTGGCTCCGCCCTCCTCTGGGGCCTCTTCACTCGGCTGGTGGGCGGGGAAAGCGATCAAATCTAAAGGGTTTCTCTGGTCCACACTTGACTTGGCACGTGTGATTTCCACCCACGTTCCACTGATCAAATCTCAGGCGCTTGCTTTACTCAGCTGCAAGGCACACTGGGAAATTCCGCTTAGCTGTGTCCCCAGGGGAACGGGGGCTTGGTGACCCCCACCCAGCAACACCTGCCACCGTCACGGTTGGGTCGGATGGCGTTCACCTAAGCTTTCCCCTTTCCTTCGGTTTCTTCTGCCGCAAGGGCGGCAGCGTCTCAGATAAAGAGTCATCTCTCGTGGTGGACGGACGGACGAGGAGGGCCTGGAATAAACCCCACTGCTTGTAAGTCTCTGAGATCTGGGGGTCGGTTGCCACTGGAAAATAGGCGGCCTCAGCTGACCGGTCAAGGACTTCCAGCGAATCTCGCTTTATGTTAACAGAGGTACAGAGAGGTGATGTCACAGAGCTGCTCACTGGCGGTGCCTGACCTCAAACCCGGGGGGTCTGGCCCCCCGACACGCTCTTTTGATGGTCACAGTCAACCTTTTCTCTCTCTGCCCGTTTATTCCGACAGATGGCACCTCTCCTGGGGGAATCTAAATGCCTTGGAGGTTTTATTTCTCTCCAGACAGCCCCCAGGTTCCAGGAAGGCTCTCTTGCGTAACCGCAGGTGTCTTTTATTTCTCCAGAAGCCTGCCCGTGTGGTGCTCTGGGACCAGCAAGACCCGCGGGGTCTCATCAGCGCCGGGTCTAACGAGGGGAGATGCTCTGCAGAGTCCTGATTTGCCGTCTTCCCTCCCCCGCTGGGAGCTACGAGGTCAGAACAGCTCACCCGGCTCTGCGGAGGAGAAATGATGTGTCCATGGCTGGCGGAAGGACGGTGGAGTCCCCAGTCCCCCTGCAGCAGCGGCTGCAGGAACGTTCTGTTCCAAAGCTATGAAAAAGGCAGAGTGCACCTCATTATCCCGCTTGCGGCCGGCCGGCCCCTGCTTTAACTGTAAACTGTCCTGACATCTCCAACCGAGATAATTACGGTGCTTCAGGGAACTTTTGGCCTTGCTAAAAATACCTGGCGACAGTTTGCGAGGCGGGGAGGCACTTACAGGTGATCCAGGGGCGATTCGGAGCCAGCACGTGCGGATTCATGGTGCGGGGGCCTCCTGGCTGCCTGTCTCCCTCCCTCTTTGAGGTGCCCTCATTCCTCCTGTATCGCAGTCCTCTTCGACCTCACACCCCCGCTTCGGACACTAGCAGGTTTAGGTGAACTCAGTCCTACCCAACAGGGAGGGACTAGCAAGGAGATAAACCCATTTTTTTTTTTTTGAGCTTTAAACCACACTTTAATTTTCAGTGAGCTGTAACCTATTGGTTAATTGAACCAAAAGTACAATTTTAAATGACCAACTATGAAGCTTTTCAAGTCAATTATAGAATGCATAAAGTGGAGATAAATTTGGGCGAAGGTGCAAAGTAGTAAATGTGCAAAATGGAAAATTGTGAGGGTTTTTTTTAAAAATGTTTTTTTGGGGGGTAGGGAGTTAGGTTTCTTTATTTAACGGAGTTGCTGCGGATGGAACCCAGGACCTCGTGGGCGCTAAGCACACACGCTGCCCTGAGCTATGCCCTGCCCCAGTAACCGCTGTCGTAATAGCGACAGGGGTGCTAAATGCACGCGAAAAGTTCAGTTAACACCATGCCAAAGAGGACAGCTTACGTAAACCGGGATTCACCTGCTACAGCAGCAAAGTTAGGGCTGGACGAACCGAAGACATGAACAGCCCTGGGCATTCTCCTTTCAGCCTGCTTCCGAAAAAGCAGCCCGGCTTTCTTCCTGTCCATGGTTTTGTGCTGGTTAGTTCAGTGACTGACAGATGCTGCTGGGGGGGGGGGGTCACCAAAGCTCAGGGGCCTTTCCCCTGGGGGACACGGCCAAATGGAATTTCCCAAGGTCCCTTGCAGCTGAATAAAGCAAACACCTGAGATTTGATCAGTGGAACGTGGGTGGGGGTCACACGTGCCAAGTCTGCGCCAGAGAGACCCTCTGGATGTGGGCTCCTGCCCATCCACCGCCGAACGGGGGCGCTTGCAGCTGCGGAGAAGTAGCGCAGGGTGTCGCCTCCGTTCACATCCTGTTGGCTAAAGCGGGTCCGTGGGTATGTCTGCTGCCAGCGGGGCCGCGTGTCTGATTCTCCCCCAGAGGCTGGTCCTTAGGGGAGGGGCGGGGGTGATGTTCTAAACGACTGCACAGCCCACCGCAGCTCCACAGTCCCTCGTCCAGATCCTCGGTGCTCGGCTGGGCTTCAAGATTTAGAAATGTCCTGGTTCCACACGCACACATGCACACACGCGCGCACACACACACACACACACACGTGCACACACACAGTCTGTCTTTATATCTATCTGCCTACCTATCTGTATATACATATATACTACACACTCTGTCTAATGTATAATACAGGTATGCAATATATAATGTGAAACAATATATTATTATAATATAACACGAAACAATGTTATTATAATATAGTATGAAACAATGTATTATTATAATATAAAGCAATAGTTATTATGTTATAATATGAAATGATATATTATAATATAATATGAAATAATGTATCATTTATAATACATAAAATTTTACATGCAAATAATATTAATATATTATATTTATAATATATGTTATATATTATATACTTAATATCTGTATATTTGCCACAGACATACTTTTTCTCTCTCCCCTAATATAACATATATAATATGCTCTCTCTGTAGAGTACACATTCTCTTTATCCCTTTGTCTATGGACATATCTATATACAGATAGAATTTGTACTGTGTGTGTGTATAGAGAGAGAGACAGAGAGAGAATGCGTATGTATAAATGCAGACACAGGCATGTGTACAGTCACATACCCAGTGCTGCCCACCTCTGGGGCAGCACCCCACAGTGAAATTGTTTAATATTTATGCAGCAAAACATGTTAAAGAGGTAAAGAAATGTGGTAAATAAGCACTTCACATAGTTCTTCATTATTTGACCAGTGTTGCTGCAAACCTATGAAAAAAAAATCTGGATTTTAGAGTTTTCTCTTTTTCGTTTTTCTTTTTGGTGGATACTGGGACCACGCACAGGAGGCTGTGGGTCTGTGAGGGTGAGCAGGGCCCTTAGCGCAGGCCCTGGCGGGTGGCAGGGGCTCAGTAAGGGCTGACACCGCACTTCAGGAGTGGGAAAATTTTGTAGAACGTCCCTTTGGCAAAACCAACAACAGGAGAAAGCAGGCTTGAGGAGTGACAGTGACACTGAGAGCCCAGCAGACACCTTACGGCGCAAACCAGAGGGAACTCAAGCCAGCTGCTCCCGGTCCTCGGAGGAAGCAGGGCTTGTGGGTTAAGAACACGGTAAAGTCACGTTTGAGTCCCAGCCAGCATCTCTTAGCGTGCGACCTTGGACAGGATACCCAACCTTTCTGTGCCTCCTTGTCCTCCTCTTGGCTGTGGACGTACTAAATTCTTTCCTCTGAGGGTGTTCGACGGTACAAGGGGTCGTTCCCCTTGCTGGAAGGTCACTGCTTTTACCAGCAAGGAGCAGATGGTGGAGACAAGCCACGTTTGGGGAGAAGCATGGTGTGCCCACGGGACAGTCAGGAAGGGAAATCATTCCAGGGGACGTGATTAGGGTTGCCGTCAGAGAGGCAAACTCCTCATTTGACGGACAGACTCAGAGGGGTAAAGTAACTTGCCTGACCTCACACAGCCTGCCTTGGGACTTCCATCCTCTGATTTCTAGTTTTCTTCTGCCACATCCCTTCATTCTCTGAATACAGAAGCAAATAGCCCCCAAGGTTTCTCAGTGTCAGCAACCAGCGTCAGTATGAATTCAGGCAGAATGGAATCTCATGATTGCAACAGATTGTGACCCTCTTTACAAATCCGTGGTCAAGTGCAAGTTATAGCTGTCAGAGTCAGTGCCCCGAGAGTTTCCTGCAAGACGTACGTGGCAGATTCACATTCTGAAATGCAAGCGAGTTCAGATTGTTCAGGGCGTGTGCAGTCTCTCCAAGCCCTGGGGTTACAATTTAGTACTGACTGGCCCACAGTCTTCTCTCCCTCTGAGATGTCACCACGACGCAAAGGCTGCTGTGAACTGTTCAGAATGGGGTTGTCCTTTGTCTGCCTGAGATGCTGTCTGGGTGGGGAAGTCCATGGAGTGTGGCAGATTCAAGGAGACAAGCATAGACAGATATAAACTATGGTGTCTCGTGCCTCAAAGTGGAAGCACCCAATGAGAGCCTTCAGAGAAATATTTTTGACCACCCAGTCTGTGGACCTGATTGTCTCTCCATTACAAAAAAAAGAAAGAAAAAGAAAAAGAAAAAGAAAAAAGAAACAGAAAGCAGCCCCAGTTTGTTGCTTGCACTAAAGGACTCTGACCAAAAAAAAAAAAAAAAAAAAAAAAAAGGTGTCAAAATCCATTCTTTTAAAAAAATTTCATCTCATCTCACTCTTAATTTTTAAAGAAATCAGTGATAAAATATGCATAGCATTTATCATGTAACCATTCGTAAGTGCACAACTCCATGGCATTAAATACATTCATGACGTAACCGTCACCTCTGTCTACACCCAAAATTATCCTCAACAAAAACTCCGTCCCCACTAGACAGTGTCTCCATCCGTCCCTCCCTGCATCCCCCAGTGACTTCTGACCTACTTCCTGTCTCTGTGAATTTGCCTATTCCAGGCACCTTGTTTAAGTGGAATCATACAATATTTGTCCTTCTGTATCTGTCTTATTCTACCAAGCACAGTGTTTTTGAGGTCCACGGATGTCATAGAATAATATCAAATTTCCATTCCTTTTAATGGCTGAGTAATGTTCCACTGTGGGTACGTACCCCGTTTGCTATTCATTCGTTTCTTGATGGACACTTGGGGTGTTTCCATCTTTTGGACGCTGTGAATAGTGCTTCTAGGAATGTGAGTAAACAAGTAACTCTGCTTCCAATTCTTCAAAATCAGAATTGATCCTTTATGAGGGCGTAGTCCTGGAGACCCTCGTAACTCTGTCTCTCTGTCTCTCTCTCTGTGGGACAATCAGCTCACACACTTTCCCCTCTTCTTTCTCATACTGAACAAGTGTTGCTGAATCTGCTAAATTTGAACTGTCTCCACTTTACATTGGGGTTCTGCTAAATCATTAGATTTTCAGCAAAGCCCTGTCATTATTTCCAGAAAATTCTATGCTCATTTATAACCAGAGACCTCAGCAAAGGCATTCCCTTCCTGCCACGTTTCCCCACCCCCTGGAAAAACTTAACCAGTCCTGTTGCCACCTCCCCAAGGCTTGCTGAGTAATAATAGCCGATTTTACTGAATCATGTCGAAAATAATGGATTAAAATCACTCTTCCCTGGGAACACATCTGTATCCCCCTAGGACCTACAGCATCTTAAAGCAATGTCAGATGCAGGGATTTCTGGCATCTAGCTGCCTGGATGGAGAGAAGGGTAATTTGAGCTGGAGGACTTTTCTGGGTGAGGAAGCCTCCTCATCACACCATCTGACCATCCATCGGGCTGTCAGCTTTGCACCAAGGAAGATGTACCGTCGGTCGCAGAGCCTGCCCGCGGCCCCAGCCCTGCTCAGCTGCCGACAACTGCTTTGCCAGGGAACCCTGTGGATCCTGTGAAAAACAGCCCCTCTCTCCCACGAGCAGCCAGGAAATCCACCCAAAGGTCATTCTGGTTTTTGAGAGATGTGACATTTCTTTTCAGTCCGTTCATGACAGACTGGGGGGTTGAAGCGTGTCGGTCTGTGATGCGCAGGTCAAGGGGAGACACAGGGCTCGTACTGAACTCCAGGCGCTGGGGGAGTGAGTGGGGACCCGGTCCTGCGCACACGCCGCTCCCCGGCTGGCCGCCGCGGGCCACAGCTGGCAGCACCCCGGTGCTGGGCGGTCCTTTCGTCCGGTGGCTGCCGATGCACGGGTGGGTGTTTTGCTTTCCTCCAGAAGTTGGTCTCAGGTCTTCTTTGTGCCTTGTATGGACAGCAGAGCACTCCAGAAGCAGTGCTGGCATTCCTCACCTGCAAGGGGCAGAAGTGGGACTGCCTCCCTCTCCCAGCTGGCCTCCCCTGGCGTGCCCCTGCGCAGGCCACGCCGCACACAGAGCCGTCTTGTCCAAGTTGCAAACGAGTTTCTGGCCCAACCAAGAGCTCCTCATTGCACGGAGACTAAACTCCCACCTCCTGTCACGGCCACTGGGCTCCCGCCGTATCCCTGCCGCCGGCCCTGGCAGCCTCTCCCGCACCTCCTCCCTGCCCCCTCCCCTGAAGCCCCCCTGCCCTCCCCCGGCCCCAGCTCGCTGCTCCTTGGCCCTGGCGGTCCCCTCTCCTGTGATAACCAGCTCCTCCCCCCAACCCCGTGCTCAGAAGGGGGACTCTAATGCCACATCCTGCACAGAGGCCTCATTGTCCACCTTCCCCAGAGAGCCGTCTACTCCAGGACGTCTCTGCCGTATCACCCAGTTTCATCATCTTCATGGCACTTGCCACTGCAACGACCTGGTCCATTTGCTGCTCTCCTGGCTGCGTGTCCGCCCCCGCCCCCACCCCTTTAAGAGCCCCTTTAAGAGGGGTCACCCTGATGAAGCTGGATCTCGAGGGCGGGGACGTTGAACACCTGTAACTTACATAATACTGTCCATCAACCGTGCTTCAGTCAAATAGCTTATTCGCTTAAGCCTCAACATTTAATTGGAAAAATAAGGTTAAGAATAAATAAAACTGAATATGAATCCAATTTTTAAAAAAAGAATGAATGAATGAATGAATGAACAAACACCCCGTGGAGCTGCCAGGAAAGCAAATGATGTGAGGTGTTTGAAGCTCTTAGCACCGGGCTGGGCGTGCAGTCGGTGCCGCATTAATGCTACTGTCATTGTTGCGAGTGAGGGGTTTCATCTGGGCCACAGGCCGACTGGGTGGCGTTTTCAGAATGCTTTTTAAAACTGAGCCACTCGTAAGATGCTGGGGGGTTTCCATTAAATCCTTCTTTCTAGGTTCCTTTTCCCTTCCTGTTGTTGGCCCCTAAATCAGGAACTCTGGCAACACCAGGTTCACATCCACGAGGCAGCGGCTGGTTGGGTCTGGGCGGCGTGTGCTGGTTTCACAGCTTGCTGCAGGCCGCCCGCTCTGATGACTGTTCGCCCGGCCCCGGGAGCATCCGAGTTCGTAGGACGGATGGGGGCCTGGTGATCGTAGTAAGAGCCGTGATTTCTGAGGGTCTACCTGTCTGAAGCAAGGTCCGGGTTGAGGCGGGGGAACCGCGTAAATCCCCCTTTCCTGACCTCTGAAGCCGCAGATGT
This sequence comes from Camelus ferus, assembly GCF_009834535.1. Taxonomy (NCBI): domain Eukaryota; kingdom Metazoa; phylum Chordata; class Mammalia; order Artiodactyla; family Camelidae; genus Camelus; species Camelus ferus. The sequence goes on along the minus strand of NC_045727.1, from coordinate 22,917,579 downwards.
ACGGGGGCCCCTGGTGGCGGGGTGGTCTGCAAAGTGCGGTGTCTGGGTTTCCCTCCACCTGAAGCAGGCCCACGGGGGTCACAGATCTGGCTGATGTGTCTGGGGGTGATGTTGGCCACATGCTTCTCCTCCGGGAAGCTGACGCCACCAGCTCTCTGCACCAATGCTGTCCGGGAGAGCGATTCCCCTCTGCCTGTAAACCCCGGGCTTCCTCCTGCTCTCCGACGCCCAGAAGTCTCCCTGCCGGGAACGGAGCAGTGTCCCAGGCTGCCACCTAGCTCAGCGGGCTCCCCGCCAGGAGCAGGAGGAGGGAGGGGACACGTGTGGGACTGACTGCTGGACGGAATGAATAATGAGATGCTCTGGGAGGGGCACTGTTGCTCTGGGCAGGACCCACCACCGCCTCAAATTATCGAATGACCAGGAGCCCCCACCCCTAATGCCCAGCCCCCAGCCCCCTGACTCCCCTGCATGCTCTGCACACAGGGGGCGAGCCAGCCGCTGACAGCCACGTGATCCCTGTGGCCTTTCGGTGCCCCTGACACTTAGGTCCCTGCGATAACTCAGCAGGGGGCCCTTCGGACGCAGGAGTGGCCCTCGGAGCGGTTAGAATGAAGCAGTGGCCTGGCCGCTGGTGGCCGGGAAGCTTCCGACTCTGTCACCCTGGACGTTCACGTTGCTGCAGGATGCCGCGCTCAGATGCCCGGTGCCAGGGGCACACCGGTGGCTCTTTGAATGCGGTGGAGCCATTCCGTGACAAGGGGACAGGAGGAATGGCCCCAAGCCGCCTGTCCTCTTATTAAGGGCTCCTTGTTGTCATTCACCAGCATGAGGGTGTGTCCTTTCAGATCCCTCCAGACAGAGAGCTGACGGGTAAGGGGCTTTCTCGGGAAAGGTACGCGTGTACATTACCCTGAAATGGAGCGAAAGGGCATTTTGCACAGTCAGCAATTCCGCAGTGCGATCCACCGAGCCTCCTGGTGCCGCTTTGGTTTGCATGTGCTTGTGAATTCCCTGTTCTGCTCAGCACAGTCGGAGCTGGGGTCTCTGTCGTTTACAACCCGAAGAGTCGCTGCAGATTTAAGAACCATGCCTGTCATTATGGTCATTAGCGGACTGTTGTCACCAGGACGCAGAGTACAGGTGGATGGACAGCATGCCTCCGAGGACATTCACACACGCCTTTGGAAAATAACTGATAGATGAGCAGTAGTTTTCCTGTGCCACTCTGGAAAAATATTCAGTAGACTCTTCCCAGACCTAATTCGGTCTAAGATCAACTCTTCTCTGAGGCTGCCACTGGTCAGAGTAAATATCGTATTTTCAAAAGACTTTTTATACCGTCCTAAGAGTCTCACAGTTACAGAATTCCCTCCCTGGTTGACGCTCCCTGGGGACACACAAAGAGGCACGTGAATCTCATCGACAACTTGTCTCCAAGCTACATTTTCAGGAAGGTTTGCTTCGGGGGAGCATTCCTGCCGACAGCTCCTCCGTCCATGGTGTGTGGCTTTTTGTTATAACCTCGTGGACGTTTTGTTGTCGTTGTTGTTTTCCTTTGCGGGGGAGATAATCAGGTTTATTTATTTTATTTTATTTTTAGGGGAGGTCCCAGGGATGGAACCCAGGACCTCGTGCACGCTAAGCACACGCTCTACCACTGAGCTGTGCCCTGCCCAGCACTTCTCGTTACGCCCTCACGGCTCGGCTTACATCATCTCTAGGAGACTTGGGAACTTGCCTTTCTGGGTACAGTCAATGTTCTGGTTGCCAGTGACAGAAACTGATTTAGACAAATTTCAAGAGGAACGGCCTTGATTAGAAGGTAATGGGGTATCTTACGAAACAGGAAAGTAGGCTGAAGAACTAGACTTAAAATGGACAGGAAGCGACCGAGCATCAGAACAGGTGTGGGCGGCAGAAGCTGAGGGCACGGCCGCCGACATCCTCTGAGCGGAGGAGATCGGGGCGTGTCCGTTGACGGCTCGGCCAGCCTGCACCCGACAGGGGACACGGGGCTCCCCCAAAGCAACCTTGTGTGCTGTCCCCAGAGAAAGGGCGACCCCCGAAATGTCAAGACGACACACGACCACCACGCCCTCCCTTAACGGACCCTCTCTTGCTGGACGCAGAGGCTGTGTTCCGAGTGTGCAGCAACCAGCCCGAACACTGGCCAGTCAGACGGGACCTGGCTGCACACACCTGGGCCAGCCCGGGGCCGCCCGCGAGCACCAGCCACGTGGCAGGTACAAGTCTTTCTGCTCTTACAGACCTTTCCCCTCGTCCTGAACGTTGCACAGGTAAGAATAAACACACACTGGTTTCTTGTTTGCATCCTCTTCCTTCTCTCTGTGGATTGTCTCTGGGTAGTTTTGGAGCCAGGGTGTCTAACTGGGGGAGGGACTGTGACCTTGTCATTTCCACTCAGCATCTTCAGTGGGGTCGTGTTTTATCCGGGGGTCTCAGGGTTCCCACCGGAAAACTGGGGCAATGGGCCTTTAAATCCAACTGAGCTCAACCTAGTTTCTTAAGGCTTTGTTCGCCCCCATCTCTCAACAACAAGTGACAAAGTCATTAAGTGTAAAAAAAAAACGCCGCACTCCCTGAATGAGACGGCCACTCCGTCTGCGGCTGTTTCCTCAGACTGAACAGCAAGATTGCCGTTGCTTTCAGGGATGAAAGCCGAGAGCCCACATCCTGCTGCCTGGTTAGCATCCTGCTGTCAGGGCTGGCTTTATCTGGAGAAGCCGTCCCTTCCAAAACAAAGAGACGGAACCAAAAACACCCCCCTCACCCGAAACAGTGCCAAAACAGGGTGTCTTTTCTTCTTGAAAAACAGCAGTTTAATTGCCTCAGCGTTTAGAGACAAAATCAGTGATGTGTTCCCTAATGAAATGTTTCACACTATTTGGAGCCTTTGAGGGGAGAAAAGAAAAGTGCTCGCCCCCATCTATAAATCACGCTAAATCATTCCTGCTGTTTTCGAAGGAGTCTTTGTTCACCCTCCGTGTGTAGTATTATCTGCGTGACACAGAGGCTGGCAGAGGCAGCAGGGACAGGACACTCTGAGCACATTTAATGAAGTCGCTCCGAACATTGTATCAAAATAAATGAAGTGAACGAAGGCAAGAGCTCATTCCTGGGTCCCTCTCTCTCTCTCTCTCTTTTTGCAACAGTAACCGCTGTGCGAACCACACACCAGGGGCGATTCAGATGCACGGCGGAGTTCGAAGGCGCCTCTGTGATGTATTGCACACCAGGACACAACAGGCAGCTTCAATCGTTATGTTTAATTCCAGGAATTCTTTGCAGCCGGGAACTGGGAAGAAATAGGGTGGAGGGGAGAGGGAGAATTGCAGCCTTTTCAATCCCAGGTTTTTGCTTCAGGTTTTGTCAGATGGCAGCAGACAGGTTCCTGGGGTTTCGCTCTTCCGGATCTGCTGGTGGGACTCCCTGTGTCGTCCGGGGGAACACTGCTCAGAAGTTCGCGGCTCCCGTGGGGGCGGACCTTTGTCATTTTTCTGACTGTCCAGTCCCAGGGACCCCTTTAGGGCAGCCCTCACGGAAGAGTGAGATTCTGCCTCTGGCAGCTGGGGGTCAGCATGTGGCCTGGACTTGGTCAACCGGATTCTTTCTCCAAGAATTGTTGATTCTTGAGTAACAGGTACGGGGAGGTGGGGGCTGTCGGAAGTCACACTGATGGTGGGGACGTCAGTGGCTTCTGTACCTTTTTACCTTTTAATAGCTCGGGATGCAGTATCTGTCGCTCTGTAGTTCCTTTGTTTCCTGCTTTGTTCTCCGCCCCACCCCGGACTTTCATCCCCGTTGATTCTCTGAGTCCTGACAACTTTCCAATAATGGGTCAATTTCTATTGCTTGCAACCAAGAAGACCGACCATCTCCAGTAAGCTTCTCAGAAGAAAATGCCATTTTTTGTGTTGGTGTTTCCTCGAGGGAAAAACCTTAATCCTGGGGTTGAAGATAAGAAAGATAATGTTCAACAAATTCATGAAATTCCGGCTGTGCACCAGGAATCGTTATTTTAAGGTAGTTCATGGTCTTTCTCATTTTACAGGTTAGAAGACTGAAGCAGAGAGACGATAAATAAATTACTTAAGTGCGTCGAAGTAAAAAGCAGAAGGACCAGAAATGGGACCCAGGGGGTCTGGGTCTAGTTCTTGCTTTTTGAAAGATTTTATTTCTTTATTTTTCAGTGGCGGTTCAGGGGATGGAACCCAGGGCTTCGTGCTCTGCCACTGAGCCCTCCCCTCCCTGCCAGCTCTTGCCTTTTAAGGACCGAGTTCCATTGTCTCTCGAACAATGAAACGGCCCAACTGTGCCTGCAGATCGGGAGAGCCTCTCGCCACGTGGCCACGGGAGCTGTGGTCTCTTTGGTGGGCAAGGTTGATTTGACGCTCCCCGTGGCTGCGTTCCCTCGGCATCCTCTCCAAACGAGGTACCGGGGAGCAGTGCATCCTCTTCCACGTTCTTATATCACGTAGACAGCGCAGCAAGCTAGAAATACTGTGCATTTGGAAACACTGGAGGAAGCGTTGGCTGCTTTGAGCAATTATCCGGCAGCCGTGTTCCCTGGCTAAGCCTGCCGCCCCTCGTGCCTCCCCAGCCTTGGAGAATTAAAATTCCTCCGTCCAAGGGCACCGTGCTGTACTCACATCACACCTTTGTGCAGTATGACTGTGTCCTTTTTACGCAGTTGATGGATGGCATACATAGCAAAATGCCTAAAATTTTGACCCCAAACGGCATGTGGGGTTTGGGAGCCGCGGCTCACCGGAAGTTGATTCTGAGACCAGGGAAGGTGTTTCGGGAGGCGGTTTCAGAGCAGCATAGCCGGGAGGCAAGAGGCCCAGCGAGCTTTCCTCGAGGCTCCTACAATGCTAGGCAGGCGGAAGGCCACTGTCACCGTGTCCCTTGGGGGAGCAGGAGCCTTTATTGAATACCACCCTGCCCAGACCGCCGGGATCCACGAACAAAGAGATGCCCCTCGCGTTTCCTGCAGAATCTGTAGCTCGTGTGAGGTGCGCACATCAAGTCCCGCCCCCCGCCCAAGCTCCGGCCTCCGTTCCTCACGGGATTGCTTAAGCTTTGCCCAGCTGCCTTGTCCTTGGCCAACCTCGCTCTAATACCTACAGATTTGGAAACACAACCCCGTTCCTCTCAAGTGACCTTGACCTCGAAGTCCTCCTCTGCAGAGCCAGGGGAAACAGCAGGCCTTGCCCCGGAGAAGCCCACAGACCCTTTTGCGTTCTCCAGGGGGCTCATAAGCCCGCCTGCTTCTGCCTGACCAAGCCGAGCGAGCTCTGGGCCCAGCCTTGGCCTCGTCGGTGCGTGATCACCAGCCGGCCCAGCTGAGGCTGAGAAGCCGCAGTCACTGCGGGAGCTCTCCGCCCCGGACACTTCGCCCGCAGCTGTAAACCACAGGGCGCATGTGCCGTTTTCCGCGAAGGCGAGCTCAGCTGGACCACTGAGAGGGGTGGCCTCGCTGGGACAACGGAATGCTTGGGAAACAACAGTAGGAAACAAAGACGTCAAAGCCAGTCTTCTCTGTAGTAGGTGTCAGCCGGGGTTGTCACCTGGAGGGCGTGTGCGTGTGTGCGTGCGTGCACATGTGTGCTTACACGCCACACGTGTCTGTAGAACAAGGGTTAAGAATGCAGGCTCTTGGAAGGAGAAAGAAAAATGCCATATGGTATTGCTTATCTGTGGAATCTTAAAAAAAGGACACAAATGAACTACTTATTATTTATAACTTAGATGACTGATTTCTTGAATACGTGTGAGCACACATGACGGTCCTTTATGACTGGGTCACCGCGTTCCGTTGATCCTGATTTTGTGGTTGGCTTTATTCCTTTGATAACTATGTAAGTTTAAAAACCTAAAGCTCCAACCTGTTCTTAGAAACAATGGACAGTACGTGTATGTAAACTAAAAAATGTGCAGTGTGCTGTATACATGTTTTTACAGCCAGTATATTGTCTGTGTGCAGTATCACTGTGGTAATTCCACCTAATAAGACTGAAAAGGAAAAAGAGAAGTTAAAAAAAGAGAACACAGGCTCTGAAAGCACCTGTCTGACTTCGTCTTCTGGGGGCTGCTACGTGTGCGCTGTGTGACCTTGGGCGAGGACCAGGGGGCTCAGAACTGGAGCGCAGGCCACGGCGCCACACGGCTTCTCCAGTGTGAGCATGAGTGACAAGCCAGACAGACAAAACCAGGGTCCGTCCCACCCCACCTTCGTTCCGTCCTCTGATTCTTTCCAGATCAAACATAGTTACCAGTTTCCAATTTAAAAAAATTTATTATTGTCTTTATTTTTTAATTGAAACATAGCTTCAGGTGTACCATGCAGTGCTTTGACATTTGAATAATTATGAAGTGACCCCCACGGTAAGTCCGGTGACCGTCTGTCCCCACGCGAAGCTACTCCAACGTGATTGGCCATGTTCCCTACGCTGTGTGTTGCATCCCCACGACTTGCGTAATATTTAACTGGACGTTCGTCCCTCTCAATCCCCTTCACCTGTTCTGCCCCACCCCCTCCCCCGGCACCTACCCGCTGGTTCTGTGTGTCTGTACATCTGGGTTTCGTTGTGTTTTGTGTGTTTGGTTGGTTGGTGTTTTAGATTCCACCTGTAAGTGAGGCTGTGGTATTTGTCTTTCTCTGACTTATCTCACTTAGCGTAACACCCTCTAGGGTCATCCATGTTGGCACAGATGGCAAGATCTCATCCTTTCTTATGGCTGAGTAATATTCCATCGTGTGTGTGTGTGTGTGTGTGTGTGTGTGTGTGTATACACACAGACAATGTCTTCATCTAGTTTTCCATCGATGCCGACTTAGGTCGCTTCTGTATTTTGGCAATTGTAGGCAGTGCTGCTGTGAACACAGGGGTGCAGGTATATTTTTGAATTAGTCCTTTTGTTTTCTTGGGGTAAATACGCAGGAGTGGCTCTGCTGGATCACGTGGCAGTTTTGTTTTTATTTTTCGGAGGCAGCTCCGCACCACTTTCCGCAGGAGCTGCACCAGCGCACGTCCCCACCCGCGGTGAACGAGGGCTGCCTTTTCTCCACCCCCTCTCCCACGCTTGTTATCGCTTGCCGTTTACGGCAGTGACTCTGGTGGTGCGAGGTGGTACCTCACTGTGGCTTTGACTTACGCTTCCTGGGTGGTCACACACGGCGTCACGTGTCTGCTGGCCACCTGCATGCTTCCTCCGGGAACATGTCCTGCCTCTGCATGAGCCCATAGACCCTGATCATAACCCAGGGAGCCCGAAGGGCCCCATGGAGTCTGTAGCCAGCTCCCTGCCGATGGGCACTGAGAGTGTGTCCAGTGTTCTGCCCCTCCCGAGAGCTCTGCGAGAAATACCTGTATGCCTCCACCTGTCCTTGTCCAGTGTGCAGCTCCAGCTGCAGGGCAAGCCACCTGGCGGGCTTTGAAGTGTTTCCTTTTGGTGGGGAGCTCTTGGTGAGGTACTTAAATGATGCCATGTAGCCTCCATGCAAGAACAGGGCTCCCTGCCACCTGGTCCTAGAGGCTCACCCATCATCACAGGCATCGGTGTCCGGGGCCAGCAGGCACCCTCTGCACCCAGCCTCTCTACTCGCCACCCCTCCCCAGCATCCGTCAGTAGCATTCCCCTAAGTGCCTCCCTGGGCCCCCCTCTGCCAGGCAGGCACACAGAGCCAAGGGCCACATTAGCCAAGACCCCTGCTGAATGGCTCGGTAGCGCAGAGCATCCGGAATCCAACCCCGCAGGCTGGCGCTGTTGCTCCAGGACGGCATCCTTGGCTCGTCCCTGACCTTGGGAAGCCATCCAGCGCTCGCAGGTGAACGCCAAATGCTAAGAGGGAAGCTATTGATCAGGAGGGGGGAAGGACGACAGAGTCATAAATGCTTACTAATGGCCGAGGAAGGGACCGATGCTGGGATTTCTGGCATGAAGATAAAAGGGCCAAGACTGAAGATAAAGAATTAGAACGTAAAAACTCAGCGTTGGGAGGGCCGGCTCCCAAGCCTGGCTGTCCGTCAGCGTCAGCGGGGGGAGCTTTGGAAAGACACACACGCCCAAGCCCTGCCCGAGACCAGGCGACCTGAGACTTCTCGGGGCGGGCCGGGGAGGGGGCGGCTTTCAGGCCACACTTTGTCAAAGCTCGCCAAGGGCATTTCAGGAACTGCCGACGGGGTCCACCGGTGTGGCCCACGCCGCGCCATCCACGTGTGCCGTGAGTAACCCGTCTGGCCACAGAGGGGCAGGGAGTGGGGTCTCATCATCCTGCTCATCTCACTCCGAACGTCCCGAATTTGGACCCCCGATGCTCCCGTGTCTGGCGGGGGTGCGGGGAGGCAGGCCCGCAGCGGGCGGGCTGATCTGCTAGTTCAGTTCCTACAGGGCGTAGCACCTAACCTTCCTCCTTGTGGAGAGGCTCTGAGGCTGAATGAGTAACAGGGGCCCGTGGGTGACACTGGCCGATCCTTGTCGCCCTCTGTCCTCCGAGCAGCTGGGGCCACCCTGAGGTCAGAGCCGGGAGGCCCGGGCACCTGCCGCTCACAGGAGTGGGAGTTGGCACGGGGCTCCGGCCTGCCGTCTCCTGGCGGGGCTAGGAGGCTGGGACGGGAGTGGGGGGCACAGCAGGGCGGGCTGGGGGAAGGGCCGGCAGCGGAGCCGGGGGGCCCCGCCAGCACAAAGCCTTGGGGGCTAGGGCGCCTCTTGGGCGGCCCTGTCACAGAGCGAAGCAGAGTCAGGTCCTGGCCGGCTAATTGGCTCTCACCAGCTCCGAGGCCCGGGCAAGGTCCTCAGTCGTTTTCCTCAAGCTGGTAATGAGTCACAATTAGGCCTCGAGAGACCGCGTCACTCTCAGGATGGCGCGTTTGTTCGGCTCCTCCTGGCACAAACCTGCATTGGCAGCCGAGTCATGCGGATCCTCAAAGGGAAAGAAGAACCAGTTTGGCATGGGTCCGGCCCCCCACGCCCTCCCAGCTCCCACTTCACGGGAAACTGCCCTCAGGCCTCCGCCACCCAAGGAACCAAGCAGCCTCTGCTGAACGACCGCCGTGTTAATCCGCGGGGAGGAGGTGATGCTTGGTGACAAACAGACCGAGACAGCAGGTGGTCAGACAGAGCGAAGGTCTGCGTCTCATCCAGAAGGGTCCGCGAGGGGCCGCTCCTCTCCAGGGCCACGAGCCTCCCACGGCGACTCGGGGACCCAGGCTCCCTCCAGCCTGTGGTGTGGCTTCCCTGTCCACGAGGCAGATAAGAGGGTGGGTGGGGAACGTGCCCTTGATCGCCCCCATCGGGAGTGTCACCTGTCATTATGTTCATGGTCGTGGCCAGAATAGTCATGTGGCCCCAACAGAGCTGCAAGGCAACCTGGGGGATGTCCTGAGCACATCTGTGTTGGCCGTAAGTCCTGCGTGTGCAAACACGCCCCGTGTATTTGGGGCTGTAGGAGAGGGGAAGGGCGCCCCCCTCTTTCCTGGGGACACAGAGAAGCCGGGGAGATCCGGGGATACCGACCGCGTGGAGCGCAGCCTGCAGGATTCCCACTGAAGTGGAGACCTCCACACAACGAGGTTAATCTGGGAAGAGGTGGGTATTTAACTCCGGCCACCCTTCGCCCGCGCAGGGCTGGGCCAGCAAGGTATCCACAGAAAGAGGCGAGACGAGGTGTTATCTTCCACGTCCCTCCTAAGGGCAGGAGTTGCAGCTAACTATTTTTGTCGCCCCTGAAGTGACCAAATCTGGAGGCTTGTCTACTGGCCTCGGGGAAGAGGCTCGTGTCACGTCCATGAGGCAGCGCAGCTAGATTAGGTTAAAAAAGCCCCCTCTGTCAGCAGTCCAGTTTCCTGGGTCTTCCTAGGTGCCAGCTTAGTTTATCAGACTACGCCTTCATCACTCATGCTTTGTAGACCAGTCATTGTCTGTCTGTCTGCCCATCCATCCACCCATCCAAGCTTTTGTCCATCTTTTCAATCATCTAATCATTCGTATATCCATCTGTCTACCCATCCAAACATCCACCCACTCAACCATCCATCCATCCATCCATCCATAAAAACGTTCATCCATCCATCCAAGCATCTAATCATCCATATATTCATCTGTCCATTTATCCAAACATCCACCCACTCAATCAACCAACCATCCATCCAAACAAACGTTCATCCATCCATCCAAGCATCTAATTATCTGTATATCCATCTGTCCGTTCATCCAAACATCCACCCACTCAACCATCCATCCATCCAAAGTAAAGTTTATTGATCTCTGACCCTTGCTAGGCACGGTTCTAGTCAAGGGGCAGACAGCAGAGGAGAGGTCAGACTAGGTCCTTACTCTCCTGGAACTCATATTCCACTAGGGAAGGCTCACAAGGAACAAGAAAGCAACTCCTTAGAAAGGACGGCTCCAGAGCTCTCTAGGAGCCACGAAGAACACACGATGGGGTGACAGGAGCGGGAGGGACTGGATGAGAGGGGCTGTGCGGCTACCCGGAGGCGGCCAGAGACAGCCTCCCTGAGGAGGGGACGGATGAGCTGAGACCTGAGTGATGAGGAGAAGTCAAACCCGTGACGATACGGAGGAACAGAGTCCCAGAAAGGAGAGGCCACAAGGGACAAAGCTCCGAGGTGGGGATGAGCTTGTTTGGTTAGAAGAACAGACAGAAGGAAACCAGTGAGGCTGGGGTCCAGGGAGCATGAGGGGCTGTGGTGGAAATGAGGTGGGCGGGGTTGACGGGCGGCGTGGCGTCACTCCGGACCCCGGGCCATGGGACGGGGTCCAGGTCTCACTCTAGGATTTATGGGCACCTCTGAGCAGGTTTTAAGCCGGGAGTTGACATGATTTGAATTATGCTTTTAAAAGGTCACCCTGTTAATTTTCATTTAGCAAACATTGACCGTCTGCTTAGTGGATTCTTCTAAGAGCCATGAACATGCTCTGGAGGCGGGGGGAGCAGAAGGGAGCGAGACAGAGGCTTTTAAAGTCATAAAGCAAACGTCACCCATAGTGCTTCGAGTCCTTTAGCATAACTGGCCAATCCGACCCGACTAAACATCAGGGGAAAACAGCTGAGAGAGATTCAAAGTCTGTTCTGGAAAGAGGGAGTGATGGCCCCAGCCAGCGAGTGATGGCGGACCCACCCGGGTGGTCTGGCCGCCCCTCCGCAGCATGGCCCTCCATGTTCTGGGGCCCCGTATGTACGGCTCCAGAGTTTTCTCGAAAGCACAGCTCATGGGAGTGGAACTGGGACCAGGGGAGGTGGGGAAGTCAGGGGGAGGCAACGTGAGGGAGCCGTGGGATGGATTTCCTGCAGGACCGACATCCATTCTTATGGCCAAAGTGTCTTGATGTTCCCTCTGAAGTCCGTCCCTTCTCCTTCTGAGTCCCCGGGGTTCAAGTGTGCACTGACCTCTCCCTAGGCCCTGGGGGTGGAGGGAGGCACCTGAGGTCAAGCCCTGCGCCGACACATCCTGCAGGTGACAGGCAGCTTACGTTCGGCTTGTGACTCAAGCTGGCCAAGAGGGGGTCCACGGAGGGACTCGCTCTGAAAGTGTCAGGACACCGTCTTTACTCTGAGATTCTCCGCTGTGAAACTGCAGGGCTCGAGCTTCTAGGAGCCACCATATGCGAGAGCTTTGCCTGAGCCTGAAGTCAAACAGGCAAACGCTGAGCCAGCGAAGGAGGGGGAGGAGACAGAACTCCTGGGTCCAACCGCTCCGAAGCCCGATGCCCCCCCACCCGGTCAGGCCTGTGATGTGGTACATTCTATCCACCTCTCCATGGTTTTCCCGGAAGTCCAGTTAAACAAACTCCTCTAAAAATCACTTGCAAGGACAAAGATTTTCTCCAAAGCAAACACACCGAGACAGGGCTTCCTCCCTCCAAGGGGACTACTTTCTTGCTGCAGTGGGCAGACCTGTGTCCCCCACATTGCAGACCTAACCCTGACGGTGACGGTGACCTTCTTTGGAAAAGGGGTCTCTGCGGACGTCATTGGCTTGAGATGAGGCCACACTGGAGTAGGGTGGGCCCTAATCCAATGACTGGTGTCCTTATAAAAACAGGAAAATAGGAGCAAAAAGACACACGGGGAGAGGCAGAGATCAGAGTGAAGGGCCAAGAAATGTCCGGGACTGCTGGCAACCAGCAGAGGCCAGGGAAAAAGCACAGATCAGATGCTCCTTCCCGGCCGAGGGAGGAAACAGCTCTGCTAACGCCTGGAGTCTGGGCTTCTGGGCTCCAGAGCGCTGAGAGAATCAGTTCCTGTGCTGCTGATCCCCCAGCCTGTGACGCTTTGTGGCGACCTCCCCAGGAGACGAGTACACCTGCCAAAAGACAGGTGGCCTTGGCGCTCTTAATTCTCCTACTTGCAGCTTTTGGGTACACAAGCTGGCAATTCCCCCCCATATCCGCATCAGCTGGGGCCAGACGTAGGGGCCGTGTGCGGCAGGGAACTTGAGGGCGAGGCCTTTTGGACCGGGCAGGGGTCCACTGATCGTAGTCAAATGTGCACCTGGACCCCTGGCCACAGCATCCTTCTTCCTTTGACCTCTACCTTCCCATCCGTGACCCCTCAGTCACCCCCGGTGCCCCTCCAGGTGTCAGTGGCCACTGGACGGGGGGGAGCAGCCAACCTGGTTCACCTGCATTCCTGCCAGAACCAAAGTGGGGGGGTCCCCCGGCCGGGAGCAAGTGACGGCATCTTGGGAAGTGACCCGGGTAATTCATTCATGGGGATGAACTTCCCCAGAGGGAAACAGACAAATGTTTGTCTTGCACTCCCAGGTGTCCGAGAGCAGCCTCATTTGCAAAGTGGGTGTGAAACAGGGGAGGGCGAGTCCAGGCTTTTCCAGGTGTTCCTGGAAGCCCAGCCTGGGTTGGTCCACGGAGCATTCCGCTGCCCTCGGTCTGCTCCCAAGTTCAGCTGCCCAAGATCTCTGGCCAGAGGCTGGTGTTATGGCTTTAACTGCACCCCCCAAATTCATGCATTGACGTCCTAACCCCCACCACCTGCCCTGAGTGCCAGACGTGACCTCGCTTGGAAGGGGGGTCTTTGCAGACGTGATTAGTGAAGACGAGGTCCTACTGGAGCAGGGTGGACCCTGACCCGACTTGCCTGGTGTCCCTATGAAACAGGGGACGCACGTGCAGACATCCCGGGGAGCACACCGCTTGAACGTGGAGGCAGAGACGGGGCGAAGCCGGAGGACCGGGAGCGCCGCCGGGAGCCGGAGAGGGGCTGGAAGGAACCAACGCTGCTGGCACCGCATCTCGCACTCCCGCCTGCAGACTGCGGGACAGCAGGTTTCTGTGGCTCAGGCCACCCAGTGTGTGGCTTTGATAAGGCGGCGAGGGAAGGAAGGCAGCGGGTGAGGGATGGCGGGGAGCTCACGGCTGGGGCCCTGAGACGCCGCCGGAAGCCGCGGCCTCCACTGGGGGCGCTGGCGATCCCGGTGCCCGTTGGCTTGGGAGCTCTTGTCCTGGCCAAGGATGGGGACTCAGTGCCTCCGGGGCCATGAAGTGGTGGAAACGAGGAGGCGGGCCAGGCCAGGAGAATCCTGGCAACAGCACTGATTTGATTCACATTCAAAGAGATGCCTCGTGAAGAAGTCAGATCGCTAAGACGCTCCTACCACTCCTTTCCCGAGTTCTGGGCGCACAGGCCCCGTGATGGTCGTGGGAGGAGGGCGTCTTACGCTGCGGCCCTTAGACGCCTCGCCCTTCATTTCCCAGGAGACGCAGAGGGCTGCTCCGTCTTTCACGTAACGGTATGCGTTCCCTGATCGTGTCTGGAGAACACACAGCGGCCTCCACCTGTCTTTGCCTTCTGCACCTCTGGGTAGAGACATGGCCGGGGAGAAGTATTTCCCTATTATAAGAAAAGCTGGGGGTGGGGAGGGATAAATTGGGAGTTCGGGATTAACAGACACACTACTGTATATAAAATAGATGAACAACAGGGACCTACTGTAGAGCACGGGGAGCTATATTCAACACCTTGTAATAGCCTATAATGGAAATGAACCTGACAAGGAATATATATATACGTATAACTGAATCACTGTGCTGTACACCAGGAACTAACACAACGTTGTAAATCAACTACAACTCAATAAAAACTTTTTAAAAATGGTAAGACAGATGGCGAGTGAAATTTGCACTCTGGGTCGGGGAGACACTCGGCCTGGAGGTGCCTGCAGGGACATCACGGGGACTCACATCCCCACCTGGAGGTGGCAGCAGCAAGTCCCTTAGGGCCCAGTTGGATCGCAAGCCCCATTTGGGGAGAGTGTCTGAAATTTCAAGAGAAGATAGAAGTCCTGCTTCTTTTAGGTGGAACGGCCAAAGTGTTCCATGCTGCCTCCGTCTTTTCCTAATCTGTAACCTGTTCTATTATCCTTCACACGGCTTATGACCACCGGAAAATCATTTTGTCTGCTGTTCACCCCCCCACCCCCCGCTAGAGGTGAGGTCTCCGAGGGCAGGCATGGGGCTGCCATGTTTAGTGCTCATCTCCAGCGTCTGCAATGGTTCTTAGCGCATAGTAGGTGCTCAGTGAATGCCAGCTGAATCCGTGAATCGTCCATCACTGGATACTGTTTGCAAAAATGCAAGGATTTCACGCAACTTCTTTTTCGGTGGAATCATCTCGGGACTGCGTTTGATCATCAGAGGCATCTAAAAACCAGCCTTTTAATTTTTTTTTAAAACCCAGCCCAGAGCCACCGTGGGCACATCCATGCCTCAGGAAGTGAATTTGTGAATGTGTGTGTGAGATGCAAAGAAAGCACAGAGCCCTTTTCGTCGCTCCAGCCCAAAGGGAGGCAGGAATCGACACTTGCCTGCCCTGGTTCTCACTTAACCGCCATCAGTCAGCAGGCTTTTAGCAGAGAATTGCACCTGTGATTTATCTGCAAATCCTTTCGGGTCCTGAAGGAGAGATACTTAGTACACAGCGTACTTTGTCATCGTGTGTCAACCTCGCCTCCACGCGGAGAGCGGCATTACACGATGTAGGAGTGTAATTGGACTGTGCTGGGATCCTTAAATCTGCATTTTCATTTACCCAAAGCCCGCAGCTTTGGGGAGCCATTTGCAACTGACACGAGCCTCTCCGAGGGGGTCAGAGCGCAGAGAGACAAAGGACAGCCAGGAAGCCGCGGAATGCAAACTTTATATTTACAGTCGGTAAGTTTATAAATATAAGTATTACATTCTTACAATCTACAGTGCATTCTGCACGCGGACGGACTCGAGAGGGGGCCGCGGAGGCGCTGTTCAATGGAACATCACGCGGGGAAGAATGAGACGGGAGGAGGCGACTGAAAGCAAAGGATTGGCACTGAAAAGGGGTGACAGGCTCATCGCCCCACCAGACCACGAAAGTCAGGGTGGGGACAGGAGCGGGTGGCTTATGGCGGTTGGAGTCCCAGTCTTAGAGCCGGCGGACAGCACCTTCGTTTTGGGGAGAGCGCAAAGGTTGAGGAGGTAAACTGCTGGGGTTTACATGCACCATCTACGGAGAATTCAATTATATGTGTGTGCAGAGAGAGACAGAGACAGGGGGCAGAGGGAGAGGTTCAGAGAGACACACAGAGCAAGAGGAATTGGAAAATGAAGGATCTAAAGAGCAGAGAGAGAAAAGGATGCAAAGGACACACACACACACACACACACACACACACACACACACACACTCTGATTCCACAGCAGGGCCTCCTCTGGGCAGCTCCTTCCTCCACTGTGATGCTCAGCACCGCACCTGCTTGGCAAGCTTTCCACCATCATCTCTGCCTCGGCGCGAGCACGACGAGGGCGTAAGAACCAGCTAGCCTCTCCCCGCTTCCTTTTTACAGGCGTGGCACCTGAGGGGTTCGGGAGCTATTCAAGGGTCTCAAGGGTCCTCCGGATCTCAGGCGGTGTTAACCCCTTGAGGACTGACCTTAGGACCAAACGCTGGCCTCGCCCAGCCCTCTGCCCCGTGCGCTGGTACCCGGGTCCCTCTTGCTCTCCGCGGAGGAGAAGCAGCCTTACGTTCTGCCCGGTTGCTAGTGGGGACGGGCGTCCTGCACGACCCACCTCGTAACACATCCCGAGTCCCGAGCCTCACCCTGTGCCCTCTGCGTGGACACCCGGATTCATCTCAGCAGCCTTGGGCAGCAGACTGGACGGGACTGTCGACAGACCCATCACAGGACAGCCCCCTCTTCTTTCTAGAACAGCAAGGGGAGGGAGCAGCTGGATTCCCTGCGCGCGGCGCTCACCCGCAAAGACCAGCCTCTTCGAAAAAGGACACGTGCGAAGTTCGCCCAGCGGTGTTTCAGTGTCGAGTGTCACCTGGGCCACTCAGTGGGGGCTCACACTGCCCCCCCAGTGCCCACAAGTGACCAACGACTTTCAGAAAGGGGGCGATGTTGGAGAGGAGTACAAATGAGAATAGACAACTGGCTAGAAAAAAAAAAAAAGACTGTTCTTTGAATCCGACTGAAGCTCCGCACTCAGGATGCATTAGTTTACAAATCAAGGGATGCTCGGAACTGCTCAGAGGGTTTCTCTGTGCGAGTCTGTGTTCCTGGCAGCTGGTTACGGAGAGGTCGGTGGCCTGCTTGCTGGCTTGCTCCCTTTCAGTCCTTGTCAGCAGTCGCCGCGGTCTGTCAATAACCCCGCCTTTAGGAGAGAATGATCGCAAAGCACGCCTCCCGAGTGCCGCCCCGCAGCCCCAGACTCGGCCCCGCCTGTGCGCCCGGCAGGCGGCGCAGCCCCGGTCCCAGTGACACCGTCCTCCCCTCCGTCCCCTTCAGCCCGGCCTGAGTCTCGCTTCGCCCCCCGTCGTCTGCAACACTGCATACGGCAGCCGTGTGGGTGTCGCGATACCCAAACTGCTTTTATTAGAGAGAGAGAGAGTGAGAGAGGAGGACTGGCCTTTCCCGGACGCTCCCAGAAGCTCAGTGATTCACAACTCGTTTGTCTTCCAGGTTTAAATAAAACCTTCGCACGCGGGATAAGCCTCTCGGCGTCGGCCAGGACGTTGTGCCGCGGAACGTGTATATTGAATCCGACCCGGGGCCTCCCCGGGGAGCCAGGGTCGCTTTCCGGGGCTCCGTGGGTGGTGTCTCCTGACCTTGTCCTGCCGTCTTATTTCTCTGCTGGGGGCCCCGTAAGCCACACGTCCCCAAATTAAAGGCCGAAAGGTGAGTGAGAACCAACGTCAGCGAACGTCCGGCTTACGCATCCCCCTGGAAGCCGTCCGTGTAGTCGCGTGACCCGGCGCGCTCCCCGGGGGCCGGGTCCTGGCCGAGCCAGTTCGCCGCGTCCCCCCTGCGCGTGGACACGGCGCTCACGGCGGGGCCCCCGGCATCCGGGGCGATGGCGGTGAAGGTGGTAAATTTCACCCTTTTCCGCTTTGAGGTAGGGGATGCGGGGGGCTCGCTGCGCTGATCCGTGCCGTTGGCGACCGTGGGCCCCGAGGGTCTGAGCAGCTGTCCGTTGATGCCCAGCGGGGCATCTGCGCCGAGGAGGAACTTACTCTCTTCGAAATCCACGCCCCGGTCGATGGCGGTGATCTGCTCCTCCTGGGAGGAGGCGAAGGTGACGTGACTCTCCAGCAGCTCTGTCCGGTGGCTCAGCCCCACCCAGTCATGGGAGTGGCTCAGCCCTTCCGGCTCCTCGAAGGGGACCTGCTTGTGCCTGTACTTCAGGGCGAAGGTGGCGCAGTTTATGAGGAAGACCAGGATGGCCAGGCCGAAGACGCCCAGCAGAGCATACATGCCGATTTCCAGGTCGCTCAGCCCCTTGGACGCCTGGGCGAGGTCACTCTCGTCCATCTCCCCGTGGCTTCTGGGCAGGTCCACCTGGGCCGGGAAGCTGGTGAGGTCCACGGGGGTGGTCTGCAGGTGGCCGTCGTCGTCTGAGAGGCTGTCCCGGCCATCGCTCCGCCGGAAGGTGGGCTTCTCTGTGGTGGAGCCCCTTCCTTCCATGCGGCCCACGGAAGGGCTGCTGTAGTCCTGTCCGTCTCGACCGCCCCACTCCTGCAAGGGTTTGGCGGGCCTTCTGTCCCTGACATTATTATCCAGGTGCACTCCTGTCCGCCCTGGGTGTCTGCTGTCACTGCTGTTGGGGTTGGCATCGTTCTGGCCAAACTTAACCTTGATGTTGGCCGTTCCCACGGCCAGCACGCTCTTCCGCTTGGATTTCTGGCACGATTCACAGATGACCATTTCGACCTTGACCAGAGCCCCCTGGCCTTCGGACTCAGCAATGATTACCGGCCACCTGAATCTGGGGTCTTGGTGGACGGACACCACCTTCTCATCCAGGGACGTGGCCGTCAGAGAGAAGTCCTTCACGTCGTAAACGTCCAAGGGAGTGACGGAGCCGTCACTGAACTGCACCCAGCAACTGATGGCTGCCTCCTGTCGAAGAACATAAGGACACTCGTCAAAACGGGGGCCCCAAAGCTCATGGAACTCAAAGTCTTAGTCAAGTAAGCACTCCGTAGCAAATTAGTACCACCAGGACGAAGGGAACCCTCGTAAGCAGTGGAGAGACAGGACATTAGACACACCGAAGGCACGAAAGAAAACGAATTCTTGTGAGGATGTGGAACCCAAAGGAAAACAACGGTAAAAGGGTGATGATGAAATGGGCCCAGTCCCAAACACCCGCTCATAAGGTCTGCCTTCTCCCCCGAGGTGTTGAAAGGAAGATGGGTCCCTTCCGTGGGGCACGGGCTCCGTCTGCGTGGTCACGCGCCGCACGTCACAGGAGACGTGCTGGTTATCGGGCGTCACACGTTTAAAGGGGAAATACTTGTGATGCTAGTTTTTTAAGTTGCTTTAATACAGGGTCTCCGATCGTCACTTGCAGCCCAGACGAGAGCCCGCAGTGCGGGCAGGGGCAGCCCCGAGGAGCCGCTGCCTTGGGGTGTGCGCGATCTGCACCGGCTGCGTCTGGGCATCTGGGAACAGGCTCCCACCGGCCTGCGGACGCACTGTCGGCCTGGCGGCAAGGAGCACAACCCGCCGCCCGGAGGGAGGAAGCGCTCCGCTGGGAGCGCCTCCCCTCCCATCTTCCAGCCCAGCCAGCTCGGGGTAATTAGGAGACTGACCGGCCAGGGCCAGGGCACGCGCCCATCGTCCTCTCTTGCCTTTTCATCGGTTGCTTGAGACCAACTTGCCTTGGGGCTCGTCTGACCAGGGAGATGGAGGTCACAGACCAGGTGACCTCCAAGCGTTTAATTCCAGTGATGATGTCACTGTGCTTGACAGCCCGTTGCTCCCCACCCTGACCCCGCTGCTGCTCCTGCCCCCTGGAGGACCTGCCCGACCCCAAGCCCAGAAGGGCGCCCAGCCCTAAGAGGCCCGTGTCCCGCCCACCCGGCTACAGCTGGTGGCAGCCGGAGGACGGCTGCTGCCGGGGACACTGACCCCAGCAGCTCTGAGCCAGCTGGCCCCTCCCGCTCCAGTTTGAAACAGGAGAGACAGGACTGAAGCTCTTAGTGGTGGGAAGAGGAATGGGAGCTCCTGCAAAGCTCAGGAGCGAAGCCCTGCTTTGGAGCAACCACAGTGGACCTGCAGAGTCTGGGCACAGCGCTGCTCTGATGAGTGCAGGGGAGTGAGTGAGCCCACTGCCCCCCAGACCCCCCAGGTTCTTACAGCTGGGCCCGTGAGAGTCTCTCTGTCCTGGCTTCTCATAACAAATAATAATATTTATTATCCCATGTCCTTTTAACTTGCTTTGCATTTCTTGCAACCAAAGAACCCCTGACCGCAACAGCGATAAGTTTTCCCGATGGCATCCAGCCTTTGGAAGAGAGAAGACAGGCTTCTCCAGCTTGACTGGTGGCCTCGGCGCCTCCTTCAGCTCAGCCCGTGAACACTGACCTTGTGCGACCTCGGCTTGGACTGGCTGCTAAGCGGAGACCGCCGCCAAGATGGCGCAAAGCCACTGGCCGTGGCCCTGGGCTGCCAGGTTCTCCCGCCCTGCCACGAAATCACAGGAGGCAATTCAGACGCACCCTGGAGGTCCTGAAACTGGAGTGTCGGAGCCCAGCTGCAGGCAGGGACTAAGCTCTGCCCAAACCAGGCGCAGAGCGACCTCAGGGGCACGCGTCTGGCTCAGCACGGCTGGCATGGGCTAGCTCGGTGGCCGGGTCCTGTGTCTCGTCACCTCCTTGACTCCTAGCTGGCACCGCCTGATTTGATGGCCCCAGGAAGATAGGAGGGGGCCTGGGGCTATTTCTCATTCGCTACCTGTCACTTGCATCCGGGCCGCCGTCCTCCGGCCCCGAGATGAGGGAGGTTTGCCTCTGGAAGGATTCGCCTCCGGGATGGAGACCATCCACTTTCAAGTGCTTTTTAACCCAGACCCCTGCACACAAAGAGCAGCGTGGAGGGGCGAGGGGCCAGCTAGGACCCGACAGGGGGGCATTCGGGGACGGGCACAGGCTGGGAAACGACTCGGCTCCCGGCGTCCAGGGGCAGGTCCGGCTCGGGCCGCTTCCTGCTCGGCCACAGTCCCGGCCTCCGCGGGTGCAAAGGGGGCTCCAGGTGCCAGCGTGCCCGCCCAGGGGCAGCTTCCAGGGGGCGCTCCTGGCCGATGAAGGAAGCTGCCCGCAAATCCCGGACGTGGGCTGGAGGCCTTCCAGCCCCCCACGGGGGGACCGTCCCCATTCACGGGGCACAGGGAATCGACGGCTCGAGACCGCTGTCTTGGTTGCTAATCAAAGTTCACCCAGGTCCTTTCTCAGAAATAATGTTTATCCCGCTCTGATGTGAGGCAATCAGATGACATTTCCAAGTGCCCTTTGTTTGGAAATCACTGTATGAAGACACAAACACACAGCACACGATATGTACCCCAACAGGCACACACCCACAACACAGACAATTTACACGACACACGCAACGTGTAGTATACACAGCATGTGCACAACACACACACACAGTGCACACAGCACACACACACACACAACACATACCCACGTGCACACGCGACGCGTGCACGCAGACACCTCCATTAGCACACGCCGGTTTCGAACAAAGAGAAACGGGACCACAACTGACATCACGGCCGGCTGTTACTCCTGCTCTGAGCTTAACAGCACACGTGGCAGCCATCTCCTCCCGTCTCCTTCCAACCCCCCAGACCTGTGACCCCGTTTTTTTGGGCAGGGACTTAGCAGAAGGCTGCGGACCCTTCCTTGGAGACTGTTCCCGCCCTTACATCCACCCCACTGCTCCGGGAGGTCAGCAGTGTCCGGAACCGGGATGCTTGGATGATGGAGGGACGTGACACATCCAGGTGACACTTCGTGGGGGGTGGAGCCCGGGTCTCCCGTCTGCAATCCTTCATTCATTGCAAAC
Source organism: Camelus ferus (assembly GCF_009834535.1). Taxonomy (NCBI): domain Eukaryota; kingdom Metazoa; phylum Chordata; class Mammalia; order Artiodactyla; family Camelidae; genus Camelus; species Camelus ferus. The sequence continues at coordinate 22,896,187 of NC_045727.1, read as the reverse complement.
TTTTTTGGGGGGGCATCTCTGGGGGGCTAGGAAGCCTGAGGCAGAACAGTCACCCCTTTACAACCCCCATTCAAGACGGAAACACTCAATGAGCGACCCCCCCTTTTGCAAGATCCCATATTAGTGACACCTGATCTCACGTGTGACCTCAGCCCACTGTGCGACCTCTCCTGATGTGTGACCCGCTCAAGGCAGGACTCCACCCAGTCAACAGCCCCACTGACGTGTAACCCAGCTGCACCATGTGACCCCTCCAGAGCAGTGTGACACCCCCCCTGGTGTGCGGCCCCGCCTGCGGTGCCCCAGGCCCCACCCCCACACCTGTTTGGGCCGCTGCAGCAGCTCCTGGGCCACCGCTGTGGCGAAGATGGCCCTGTTGCTCCCCGGGCTGAGCTGCAGGGAGACGGACAGCCCCGTCACCAGCTGCACCCCGAGGTCCGTGATCGCCACCTTCTCGTCCAGCACGGAGATGGTCTTCTCCGCCAGGATGGCGTCGGACAGAGGCGACAGGATCTGAAAGGCAGAACCGACATAGCGAGGAAAGGCTCCCTGCCGGTCCCGAAGTCCCTCCCACGGCACAGACGCTGCTCCGAGCCGGCGAGGGGTGGGGGCCGACGGAAGAGCCAGAGAGAGCAAAAACGAGTCTTTCCCACTACACCTGCTTCTAGCAAATGCAGGCTTGGGAAAGTGCAATGCATTTTTTTTAAGTAACAGCACGAGGGTGTCAAGGAGAGAACGGTGTGGGACTCGGCAGCCCGGACCCCGCGTGCAAATAAACTCCACCACGCACCGTGCACAGAACGGACGTTTGCATTTGCCCGAGGACTGACTTTGATTCTTCCTCAGCGTGGACCATTCCTGCTGTCACTTAGCGCTCTTGCTGACTCTACTGTTCCTTATGTGTTGTTTAAAATTATTTTACTTAAAAGAGTTGTTTTTAAAAACTTCATAGTGTCAAAGAAAAATGGTTTTGACACGCCAGTTTGACATGGCGTTTCTCTCTTATACGCACCATCACCAATTACCAGGTGCACTCAAAGAAGAGACGGTGGGTCCGTGTACCACCTAAGTCGCCCTGTGTGCCCCAGGAGCTCACGCTCCACACTTCGGGGAGCCCCGAGTCGTGACACTCAGTTGCATTTTGGAATATCAGCTCGCATCCTCCGATAAACTCAGCTGTGAGTCCGACCCCAGGTGCCAATGGCCCGAAGTCTCCTTTGCCTCTGGACACCTGCGATGACTTAGGGGCTGAGGCTCACGTTCAGTGTGGACCCTGAAGAGGAGACCCTGCTTCGGAAGAGCATCTGTGTAACTGTGACTGAGCAGGACCCGGCGGGACAGATTTCCCCCCTCCCAGTGTCCTCTGCCTGCCTCCTGTCTGAAGAAAAACTTTAGCCAAAGAATAAATTTAATCAGAGAAAGGAGAAAATGCAGAAACAAAGGGAAGCAGTCAGGCAACACAGAATAACAGTTCAGCCATTACACAACGTCAAGGACCTTTAGTTCCTCGTCAGGGGCTGGAGAAATTATTCTGAGCCACATCCTTCGAGCTGTTTTGTAGGTACTAAAACCCCCACCAGTGGAAGACATGACCCGCATGATGACCAGACTACAGCCATCACATAGGCTGCTTCAGCTGCCACCGTTCTAAGAACTGGCCTCAAGGAAGTGGGGACAAGCCCACTCTGGAGGTGAAGGTTAACTGTACTTAAAAAATGCAAGAGGACGCTGTTTAGACCACTGCATGACCTATTTCTAGATGACTGTCAGAGCTGACTGTGCGGTTCTGCACATTATCCCCTCCCTCGCCTTTGCACCCCTGAAACGCCCCTTTAAAATCTCTTGCCCCCAGTGGGCAGTGGGGGGGGGTGGCTTTTGGACATGAGTCCACCTTCTCCCCAGGCTGCCAGCCTCTAGGACAAACAACCTTTCCTTTCCTACCAACCCTTGTCTCTCGAGCACTGGCTTTTGAGCAGCGAGTAGCTGGACCTGAGTTTGGAGACAGTCACCTCTCCTTCTCCCTGCCCCTCACTCGAGGCACTCAGACTCCGGGCAGAGGTGAGGCTAGCGAGAGTCCTCGCCTCTGGGGCTCTCTTACCTGGATGGTGGTCATCCCAAGCTCCTGGCCGATCAGGACTTGTCCCCCGTGCAGCCTGGCGATCCGGGGCCCCTCCACCTGCATGAAGTCGTTCACCAGCTCCGTGATGTCCACCTGCCAGTCTGAGCCCAGCAGGTGGGCCAGGTGGCCTGCAGGGCCCGCTGCCTCAGCCACAAACTGAGTCAAGACCCGCACCATGGCGTGCTGGTACTGGAGGGCGCAGCCTCGGCCCCTCCTCTCATCTTCATCCTCTTCCTCGCTGTCCCGAGCCGGCCTGTCAAAGGGTTGGTTCAGTTTAACAGATGCCGATTTGTTGGGTCAAAGGTGGGAGGCTGGGGGTGGAAAGGAAAGAGGGCAGGACCCTTGTCCTCGGGGTGATCACAGCCTGGGGTGGGCTCAGCCAGACACGCAGGGGTGATACTCAGAGTACTTGACCACCGGTACGGCCCAAGTGCTGACGAGTCAGAGTGGGTGGGTGTGGTCAGCAGAGTTCGAAGGTGTCCCCCGTGGTCCTCACCTCCTGGTCTTCACTGAGTGAGATCCCCTTCCTTTTTGCACCTGAGCTGGACCTAGTCACTTTCTTCCAACAAAAGGTTACACCAGAAGTCACGGGATGTCTCTTTCAAGGTTAGGTTTGAAAAGACTATGACTTCTGCCTTGCTCGGCACCCTCTCCTTGAGCCCCAAGGAAGCCAGCTGCCATGTGGTGGGCAGCCCTGTGGAGACATCCCATGGCTAGAAACTGTCAGTGGCCTCTGGCCAACAACCGACGGGGAACTGGGGCCGTCAGCCCAATGGGAGCAGCTGAGGTTGGCCAACAACCTCGTGAGCTTGGACGCAGATCCTTCCCCACACGAGCCTCGAGATGAGACCTCAGCTCCAGCTGACAGCTGGACTGCAGCCTGGAAGAGACACAGCTAAGCCTGCCTGGATTTTCTGATGCAGAGAAACTGTGAGATCACGCAGATTTTTCTCTTAAGCCAGTTGGTTTGGGGATAAGCCATTAAATTATGTAGCAAGAGATCACTGACACTATAGGCTATGGATGACCAGTACAGCCCTGCAAACCAGCACACGAGGGCGGGGAGTGCGTAACTCAGCGAGGTGCTACGTGGGAGTCACCGTAGAAAGGGCGGGGATGGCTTGGCCAGGAGGCGGATGTTCGTTGCGCCCTCAACACCTGATGCCTTCTGTGCAGGCGGCCCCTCTCAGCACCGTCACGGTCTCCGTCAGAAGAGCCGCCCGCCTCTTGCAGTAGTTCTGTTGCCGTGTCTGAGCTGGGCAGTCGTGATGGCACCAGACGCGGCCAGCTCTTGGGTGAGGCTTTCCCTGCAGCTGCCTGCCCTCGGCAGCATCGCTCATCACTCTTAACTCATCCCTTCTCCCAACTCAACAACAGAAACCCCGGTGGTTAAGAAAAGGATCATGGCTGAAACCGTCTTCCAGCTGCACAAGGGACCCAAGCCATCATTCCTGAAGCCGTCCCCTCTGCCAGGGGCCACAGGGACGAAACGGGGTGGACGTCCAAGGGGAGGAATATAAAATTAGCCCTCAGGTAAATGCCACTTCTCTGCTCCCTGCTGAGTACCCAGACTCCAGGAATATTTCCTCGTCTAATTCTGCACACGCTCACCTTTGACCTCCTAGGGCTGACTTTCATAGGATTCCTTAATTAAGCACAGGTTTCTCTGAGGTGACAAAACCTCTGACCAAAGAGCCTGAGCTTTTACAGTTGTCTTTGTACCCGATGCCCATTTTGTCGCTTGATGTGGATGGTAGAGACATCGCTCCATCAAACACGTCAGAGTGATGCACCAGGCACACAGGTGACCAGCCTCAGACTTCACCTCCCCAAGGGAAAGAGATCTCAGAGCTTCTGGGCGGGGGGCACCAGGAGACGGCTCAGGTCAGGCAGCACCTGTTCAGATGTCTCTCTGGTGGACGACTGTTGCTCACGCCCTCCCAGAGTCAATCCTCCCCTCTGCGTTGGTTCAGGCAGGCTCGACCTCTTTCTCTAAGCTCCTCTGGCTCCAGCCAGGGGACTGTGGCTGAAGCCTCCTCGACCGACCAGTGTATTCTGTCTCCTCGGCTATGGTGATTAGATCAGGGATGGGGCACACAAGCCGAGTGAGGGTAAGACCTAACTCCAGGGCTTTTGCTGGAATTACGGGGGGAGCGAGGATGTCCTTTCTGCAGAGTTGCAGAGAAGACAGAGTCCAAGTCTGGAACCCGGTGAGAGAAGCCTGATAGAGGACAAAGCCAACGCGAAGCAAACCAGAGCCGAGAGATGGAGAGAGACCCCGTCTCAAGGGTACCACCGAACCCCCCCGCATCAGTTCACGCCTGAAACGAGCTACCCTGTAAGTTTCCACTTTCAGCCTAAGCGCACCTGCCGTGGGTTTCTGATCGGAAGTCTTGACCAGCACGCTCACCTCTTGTTGGAGACGATGGGGACCCGCCAGCCCTTGATCTGGTTGAGCTCGGTGTCCGAGACCTCGATCTGCAGGGGCAGCCGGGGGACCCACACCGTCATCTCCAGGGGGCTGTGCAGGTGCTGGTAGGTGAAGTTCACCACCACGTTCACCTTGCCTCTCACTTCCTTCCCGTTGACAAAGACGTAGTCACACCTGTCCGAAACCTGTGAAGAGGCAAGAGAGGGTGGGGGACGCAGGCGTTTTTATCGTAAACCATGGAGAAAGGAAAAGCGAGAGAGCGCGGAGGAGGAAAGAGAAGTATTTCTTTCCCTTTTCTGTGGCTGTTTCGAGGTCCGGACGGTGGGGAGTGGGTCTGAAGGTGCCCGCTGGTGTTTGCTTTCCGATACTGCAGACGCTGTAACGACGGATGCTGTGGGGCCCGCCCCCTCCCCTGGGGTCTCTTGCACTGGTTGGGGGCACTCATCCCCACGTGCTGCAGGGGCTCTGCTGACGATTTATGCTGGGTCTCTCCCCTGGGAGGCCGCCCTTAGGCGCTGGAGCTGCACCCGCAGACTTACCTGGGTGCCACGCACCTCGCACCCCACCTCTCCGCCCCGTGACTTCCTGGCTTGCCTCAAGGAAGGATAAACTGTGCGTGTGTGTCACTACCCAGAGCTCCCCCGGGGCTCAGGCAGAGGAAGGCCATGTGTCACCAAAGCAGGGGGCCGCACTGCTACTACTCTTGGTTTTGGGATTCCGGCCCCCAGATCTGTGAGAGGAGGAAGTGACCCAGCCAGAGGCAACCTGCGAGGACAGCCCCGGAGAGCTAACAGACCACCCTGCCGAGGCCCCGGCCAGGCCGGTGAGTCTGCATTCTGACGGACACCCCGGCTGACTCTCACTTAGACGGACAGCTGGGAGCCACGGGCGGAGGGCTCTCGGGGCCCAGGGCAGGAGGAGTCCTGTTACCCTCTCGCTGCACAAAGGACCGGCTGACCCAAGGAGCTTCTCACGAACATGAAATCCGCCCCCATCTGTTCTCAGAGTCTCCGGCTTTGATTTCATCTTCTAAGGTGAATGCGAGCCGATTATGGAGACCCTCCCTCCCTCTCAACCCCTCAACAAAAGCCCAGCTTTCCCGGCGGCTTTGGGCTCGAGGATTCTCTGCTCCACGCCCGGCGATGCCGCGCAGTAGCCCTTACGAGGCCAGCGCGAGTGCTCTTGAAAACACGCCTCTCAGACGCAGCCCTGCGGTGCCGGTGCTGACTCAGCATCACCGACTCGACGCCCTTATTCCCCGCCTCCGAAAGTGGTGCTGCGGGCGGTGTGGGCGTCCTGCTAAGTGAGAGAGGCCCACCTGAAAAGGCTGCCTGCCGTGTGGTCCCAACCCTGCGACCTCCTGGGAAAGACAAAACTCTGGAGACAGTCGAGCGATCAGGGGTCAAGGGGGACGGAGGGATGAAGGGCAGGGCACAGAGCATTTTCAGGGCAGGGACACTGTCCCCGTGTGATGCTACAATGGCGGATCCGTGTCACTGGGCTTTGGCCAAAAACCACCAAAATTTCAACACAGAAATTTCACCAAAAGTGAACCCAAGTGTGGAAGCTATGCCCTGTCGTTATTAATTAAGTATCAAAACTGGCTCAAATCCCCCCCAGTGTTTATGACAGTAGTTAGTGCACCCCAGGCACTGCTCTAGGGGCTTTCTTGTTGTATTTAATCTTCCAGCAACCGCTGGAGGTAAGGATTGTTGTGACGACGTCGTGAGAGAGGAAGTCGAGAGGGCATCGAGAGATCCAGCAGGTGGTCTGGGGTCACAGCTGGGAGGAACCCCAGCACCCCAGCTCCTGGGGCTGTATGTCAGGCACTGGCCCCCGAACTCCCACCCAGAACACACAGGTTAGCTCCGAAGTGACGGTCTGATCCCAGACTCCGTTGCCAAGCGGAGAAACACTTCTATCCATAAGGATGGGTCTCCTCTCAGCGATTTTTTAAAAAATTCCTAGAGCTTTGTCACACATCACGAATGTTTCATATTGGCTTTTCGAGTCTGAGTACATACCTCATTGGAGATTTTCTTTTTAACTTTCAATTTTTTTTTTGGTATAAAAGAATGGGAAGTTGGTACAGACTCATGGTTCAAAGGCCAAACAGCACAGGAGGAAGCAAGTGCGGTGAGAATTAAGCCCCTCGCCCTTCCAGCCGCGGTTCCCCTGCCCCCCACTCCCCACCCTGAAGGTAACCATCATGACCAGTCTCCTGTGCAGCCTTCCAGAAAAGTCCGTGTATATACAAGCATTTGAGTACATATTTTCTTATTTTTTTTTAAAAAAAGATGGTGGCCACTGTTCTGTGCTTTTCCCTTAAAAGTAGAGCTTGTGGGAGGTTCTAAATCCTTCTCAGTAAACTTCAGGTTTCTAGCACTCAGAAGTGTAAGAATGAAAGCCGTTCTTTTGAAGATGGGGGGTAAATGGAAAACAGACACCAGCGTTCTTGTAAGCACAGGGGAGACACAGGAAAGGTGTTTGGAATCAGGAAGCATCCCGTGCAGCGGGAGGACCCGGCGGCCCTGGGACGCGTGCTCTCAGCCCCCGCCCCGAATCTCACGGCCCGCCCCCGGGGGAGGGCCGTGCACCCTTGTCACCGCCTGCCGCTCCCCCAGGACGGCGCCCTGACTGCTCTGGGTCCCAGGGGCGCAGGAGCTAGGCTGGCCCACGGCCCGCTGGACCTGTTCGTGTTCTCTGATACCCTCTGCGTTCAGGGACCAACCCCGGAATGAAACAGTGCTGCTGCCAGTTAACATGAGAGCAAAACAGACTTTTGACATCAAAAGATCATTGGTGCAATGCCCTGGAATGGGACAGGCCATGGAGCGTGTTGCATGTCCTGGCCACTCCAGGTCACCGAGCTCGTCGCCCCTGCCCTAAGCGCTCGGGACGTGGCCGGGTGCGACAGCTCACGTCCGAGGGCGCTGGGGAGGAAGAGACCTCAGGAGGGCTCCCAGCACGTCTGCTTTGCTGCTCAGATGCTCCGGGACCACCCCCTGGGCTCTTTCGGGTTCACTGAAGGCCAAGCCAAGAGGTCCTTTGCTGGTTTCCACAAAGGATCCCCTCACAGGAGGTTTCCCAGAAGCTGTTAAATTTCCTGCAGATTCTCGGGTGCCGGGGGAGGGGCTCCCGTCGCCCTTCACACGCCCTCACACCTGTGTCCTCACCTCTGCCCCCCCCACTCCCCCAGCTTCATCACAAGCTTCGTGCTCACCTGGCCCCAGGAGGACCAGTTCCACCCACAGCCCCGACCTCCGTGTCTCACCTGGACACACAGGGACTTCTCTTTCTCAAAAAGCTGAGTAATAACTTACGACCCGGATGGGCACACATCTTACCTGCACAGCTCAGCACATGCTTAACACCTGTCGACACCTGGACAGCCCTCCAAGCCCCAGCCACGCGCAGCCACGCGCAGCCTCCCAGAGTCTCCCTCGCCCCTCCTCTCCATCATCCGCCGCCCGTTAGCCATGGTTTTGGCTTTTCTCCCCACGGAGCAGTTGCGCTCATTCCAGAGCTCCGCAGGGAAGACACGGTACCACTTGTCCTCGCCGCTTTCCGGCTTTGCTGTCACCTCTCAGCTCTGCGGGCTGTGTCCACGCTCATGGTCCCCGGCGAGCAGCGCTTCACTGTGTGATTCCCTCTCCTGTGGGTGGGCGTCTGGCTCCTTTCCAGCCTCTGGGGATCACGTGATGCGGCCACGAACATTCTTGTACACAACTTTTGATGCTCCACGCCTTCATTTTTCTTGGTGGATTTGCTCAGTTTTGGACAAACCTAAGTTTCAGCGCCGGCACCTCCCTTTCTCTCTTGGCCGGTAAATGCAATTTCTGCTCCAGGAGGAACTCTGGTGCCGGCTACTGGTGTAATTAGACGTCCCCATCCCGTTACAGTGGAGTGGCTGCGGCTGTAAGTCATCCTAAGAGGCCGACGAGAGGATGGGCCGTTTATCTTTGGGATGAAGCACATCCCAACCAGGCTGGCGGAGAGGCGGGGACGGCTGGCGTTTATTTATGACGCTTCCTGCTTTTCTGTTGGTTCCCAGGGAGCGATAATGCGACCTGGTTCAGAAATAATGGGACCGGTTCCTGGAACTGTGCTCATTTCTAGAGGGATGACGTACCTTGACATTTGAAAACACCAGACCCTCTATTTAACACTCCTCTGAGACACTATCTCTGAACAGAAGTTGTATGTGACCAGACAAGGTGAGGGCCACATCCTGGGAACTCGCTCCTTCCATCCTCCCAGAACTTAGCAGGAGACCAGCTCAGTGGGTCTGCGTTTTGCCAACAGAAGAATAGAGTTCTTCCAACTCAGGGCCTCTTAATCTTGCTGTGATAAAGAAAGTTAATTTTTTCTCCTTTAATTTCCAATCCAGCCCAGATGAAGTTTTGTAAAATACAGTAAAGGTGAGTTTGGAGGATGCGATCACGCTGAGTGGCTAGAAGCCTTCCTCGATGCTTATGCTTGAGTTCGCACAGGTCTCGCTGAGGACGGGGAGCAGACAGTTTGTGGACCTCAGCACCTACGGGGACCACCCTGTGCACCTACTCACAGCGCCGTGAGCCGGCCAAGTCTAAAAACAAATGATTCAAACGAACTTACCTACAAACCAGAATTAGACTCACAGGCATAGAGGACACACTATGGTGACCAAAGGGGCAAGGGGGGAGGGGGGGGAAAATTAGGGGTTGGAGATTAGCAGACACACACTATATAAAGTAGATAAACAACAAGGACCTGCTGTCCAGCACAGGGAACATAATCAATATCTTGTAATAACCTATGAAGGAAAAGAATCTGGAAAAGAGCATGTATGTATGTGTATGACTGAATCACTTTGCTGGACACTTGAAACTAACACGGCACTGTGAAGCGACTACGTTAACAAAAAGATAAATAAATAAAATAATTAAATAAAATCAGCCCAGGCCAGACAGACAGAGGATTTCAGCGCACTGATATCAGTACCTATCATTTTTCTCCATATTTACGTCCACGTACCCTTATTCACGTAAATGTCTGTGACCTCTATTTCGGTGGCATTCCAGAGCCAATTGAAAAAAATCTGTGGGCGGTTCTGAGACGCTGGGGACATGGCTTCCTCTCTGTTGTCTCTGTGTTTCCCCTTTTCCAGCCCGATCCTGTCTGCAGTTTCCGGCCCCCGGACCTCTCGTCCCGCAGAGTTCCTGGAGCACTTGGACGGATGTGAGGGAAGGACAGATGCGTACGCAGCAGTGAGAAGGATGCTACAGTGATACCGTTCTGTCCCCGTTCAGTTAGTGCAGATAACACCTCGTGTCCAGGCCCCACTCACGGCTGCCGGCATCCCCTCCTCCAGGCAGGCACTGGGCCGACGGGAGAACAAAATCCGCCCGCACGATCGGGGTGCCGCGGGAGTGACTGCACCACGACACGTCCGCGTTCGGCAGGAACTCGTGTTAGGGACTGAATTAACGTTCCTTGAATCCCCACGGGGTTCTCCTTCAATCCGTGCTTCAAGGGTCCGATAAAGTGAGCCAGAGCAGAGCACTCCCCTCTGCCTTACTAGCGCTAAAATTGTACATTTAACAAAGAGCTTTTCTCTTCATTATGAGCATCAGGGAATTACCAGAGAGGGCCAAGTCCTACACGAAGTGGGGGGGGGGGGTCACAAGCGCTAACAGAGCTGTCACTGGAACGCGGGATGCCGAGAGCCGCTGGGAGGATGTCGCATCTGTGGTGATTCCGGGGCGTGTGGCACCCTGCAATGGGGGAGGACATCAAAGAGACACAGGGGATGCATTTGAACTACCTCGATGGCTTCAGAGAAACATTCAGAGGAAAAGCATCTGGTGCCGAAAGCATCTGCCCATCAATCGTGGAGGCCGGGGATAGGGGGCTCCTAAACGAATTAACACATTTGCATCGAGGAGGACCTATCATGCTACATGTACCAAAGCACACATTTCCTTGATTAAGGTTTTGCTGTTTCCAATCACTCACACCCAAAGAGGGCTTTTTCTCCTCACAAAAAAAGACCAGGGCCTGGAGTGGGGCACTGCACCGACCAACGCGTCCTGCCTCCTCCTGCCAAATGCCTCCCTGGCCTCCCCGGAGCAGCGGACGCGAATTACGTGACAGCGGCTGAGACCCAGCAAAGCGGCAGATGTGGGGAGACCTGGCCAGCGCCCGTGGCTTCCAGCAGGTCCGGAAGCTTCCCCAAGAGCCAAATTTTGGTCCTTCCTCGTCTACAAATGAAAGCAAATAAGCCGACTGCACGGGAATATTGGCCGTTTAAGGAGACGTCAACAACCTGCGCTCCAGGCATCTGCTAAATATTGGGGCTTTTGAAAGCACCTCTCTCTCCTTTACCTCAGATTTTTGGCCAGGTTGAAAGCAGAAGCTTTCTCAAGCCAAGAAAGAAGTGATGAATCCCACTGCAGCGGAACAGATCTGGGCCTGAGTGGGGCGCCCAAGTTTCTGAATGAAGATGTGAGGCGAGCACGTCGGGGAGCAAGGCCAGCTGGCATTTCGGGTCGGACACCTCTTGAGCTCTGTCGCACATGCTCTCGCCTGGGTTCTAGCCTCCGTGGTCGCTGCTGGACCCAGCGTCCTGCAGGTGTGGCTGCCAGTGCCCTGCCTGGCTCTGACCATCTCTTCCTCTCTGCCTGGAGGCTTTTCTCTGGCTTCATGAGCACCTGGAGGAACCTGTGCTGGGGTAGCTCAGGATAGAGGAGTTTCCTGGGATGTGTGGGACTTTTGGCACTCAAACTGGGGCAGCCCTGGGCAGACCAGGACAGCTGGTCACCTTCTGCTCGGCCCCGTGGACGCACAGGCACACGTGGAAGTGGACGGGCGCTAAGAACCCTGGACGCCCGTTGACCAGTGCGGGGCAGGAGCCGGTGGTGGGGAAATACTCTTCTTCCTGGGCAGACAGTTCTCAGGTGCCTTCTGCCTGCCCCATCCCAGGGTCCTGAGCAGGACTGAGCTCCGTCGTGCACAGCTTACAGATGTATAGATCCTCACGGGTGCTTCCCAAAGCCTGTTTCTTGGGTTTACTCTCCAAGATGAGGTACACGCATACACATTCAAAAACCAAAGCACTTTTTTTGTGGCGGTGGCGGGAACTGGAAAAACACACTTTCTGCAGTATTTCTGAGCACTGTGGTGCTTTGCTGTGGTGTGCACCTCTCCACCACACTTCGGTCTCTAGGAAGGAAGTGTGAGTTCCTCCAGCTGCCAAGAGAGCTGCTGGAGGGTGGCCCTCAGGTGTCAGTCCTCTGGGGGTGGCTCCAGCTGAAGAAAGCCACCTCAACCAAGGTGGCTGTCTTTCCAGGGATGTCTACACCTGGTGACTGATCGGTGGGGGGCACAGAGGTCCAGCCTCCTCGCTCCAACCCAGGACAGCTCCCAGGGGCCATCCCAGCCCCAGGGCCCCTGTGGGGTCCCCTAAGCCCCCCTGGGGGCTGCATTGCACTCAGCCTCTCCGTCCGCCCCACTGTGCTTCTGTCCCCTCCCTCCTACAAGTGCGGGTCCCCAAGGAACATCCTGCAGACTAAGCTCCATCTCGGGGTCTGCTTCAGGGGTCCCAACCTGCTACAAGCACTTTCTAGAGTGTTCTGGATGCTTGAGGTACAACAGTTAAAAAGTCCCATCTTCATGGAACTTTATTCTAGGAAGGGCTACAGACAGGAGCCAAAGGAACAAACAGATTCAGAGCGATCAGCAAGTGCTGAGTGTCGCGAACCACCGCACAGCACACTGTGGAAATTAGCAAGAGCGTCACACCTGCGGGTTATCCCGGACGGGAGCTTAGATGCCCGCTGGAGCTAAGACCGTGGGGCTGAGCCCACAGCAGGGTTCGCCACCCATCAGAGTCATCCGAGGGACTTTCCAAATGCTGGCTCCCAGGACCCACGCCCAGAGGTCCTGATTCAGTGGGGCAGTGGTGGGGCCCAGGCATCAAATCAGCATTTTAACTGCCCCCGAGGTGTTTTCATGTGCGGTCGGGTTGACTCCAGCCACCCAAACATCCATGCAGCGGATCCACGTGGAAGATCGTGACACACAGATAACAGAAGACACTAACGGAAAAACTAAAACACAAACGGTGTCTTATACATGCAATTCCGTATGGAGACAGGCATGCGTATTGCACACGTGGCTGAGTAAACACGTACGTGCTCTCACACGGAGCACGTAAGGGAGGTTTCCGGACTCCGGTGCATTTTCCTGATTTGGGGGTTGAAAAATGACTGCTTTAAGAAAAAAACAAGCACCCGTCTATAAGAGATTCTCCAAAAAATTTGCAGATCACAAGCATGGATCAGAATCCAACATACTCAAAACATATTTAGTGGCAAACTCATGAAAAAGGGTTCATCAAGCAATGGTGACGACGTTATGCTTAAATACCATCCAGCTCTATTTCCCTGAACGTGTGTGGAGCCTGTTAGACCCCAATAACTCTTTCTAATAATTAAATTCCTACTGAAGGTGCACAGTCTTTGCTCTTGGACACTTTCAATGAAATAACCCAAATTAAAAGCAAATATTTTCTTAATATTTCCAAACTTTTTGCGGGAGGACAAACACCAAACGTTTAGCCAGGCTTCGCTCGAATGATTTCAAATTTAGCCACCCCAAATTATCGAAATCCAGGCTGCCAAGATTCATGGGCACAAAGTAATTATCCTCTGTTTACAAAAGAGTTGAATTCTTGGTTTTATCCTCCCCCTCACTGCTGTTTTTATTTGCAGTGGGTGATTTAAAAAGCATTTTTAAGGGAAAGAAAAGCTGGTGCGATCAATTGCTCTTAAACGTTTTCCTTTAACTATGTTTGCCTGGAATCTGTTTGTAAAATAGCAGAAAAAATATATACATATATACAGATATGTGTGCATATATTATATGTAACATATCATATACATATATAAGAATAATTGTAATAATTATATTCATAATTATATAGCATAATTATATAATTATAAGAATATATATAAAATACATATGTAAATTCAATATACTTAAATATATAAATTATATTAAATATAAATGTTATAAATATATAATAGTGTAATTACAATACAATCACAACATATCCTATATGTATAGAATATACAAGATCTATCTATAGATAAATCTTAAGTTCCTAAACTTATAAGATTCTGTCTTGAGCAAATAGGAATACGTCCTCATATGTAGTAGAATTTTTAAGTAAATGACGAGTGATTGTGTCTCTGGTTAATTAAAAGCAACGGTTTCTATTTTCATAGACTTTTCCTATAGAGAAGAGGTTTGTCCCGAGCATCTCTGGAGGCTGCAGACAGACCAACAGAGCATTGGGAACTGGAGTGGGACATCACTGGTTCTAGGCTAGCTGGCTGTCCCAGGCTGCCGTGGTCCTTCTGGGGAGGTGACCACAGGGTGCGTGGCTGATGACAGCCTCCAGGTGCTGCAACTTGGGATCTGATGCTCCGTGTTCAAGCGGAGACCTGCCTCTCCCTCCGCGGCTTCTACCCGACGGCTGAGGGCGGAGGTGCTGCCTGGCTGAGCGCCCCAGGGGCAGCCTTTGCTCCAGGGACCCCTGTGCCTTTGCTGAGACTCTCTGAACTATGCTGAAGTCGGAGGCGCCTCCTACCCCATCTGCCTTGCTCCCCACTCTCCTTTCACAGACAGCCGACCTACATCTTTCTTTCTTTGTAGTAAGAATGCATAACCTGAGACCTACTTTCTTAAATTCTCCAGTGCACAGAACAGTCTTGTTAGCTGCAGGGATGGTGTTTACAGATCTCTAGAATGTATTCATCTTGCATTACTGGAACTTTACATCTGTTGAACAACCCTTCCATGTCCTCAAATATCCATCGGTGGATGAAAGGATAAAGAAAAGGTGGTATATACAAATGGAGTATTATTCAGTCTTGAAAAAGGAGTCGTCGTGCCGTATGCAAGGACAGGGGTGGACGGGAGGGCACAGGCAGACCTCTGTCTTGATCTGAAGACTTCTCTGCCTTTGTCCAGCCCCCTGCTCTTCATCTCCATGGGCAATTCTTCCAGTAAATCACATCAATGTTCAATTCTGACATGATGTCAGCTTCCCCTGGGACCCAGACAGCCACATAAGCTGGGTCTGGTTACGGTGATGGTGGTGAAAATCAGGTGTTTCTGTCTCTCCAGCATTTATCCCTACTCTTCTTTTCAGATCCTCCTCTTTACCCCACATAGACAGTGGCTTTGAAGTGAGGTGGATCCTCTGTCTCCACATAGGCACATGGCTCAGGACTCACAGAGTAGAGCAGCTCATTTCCTTGAAGTCTTCAGTTCGCTGGAGGAGCAACTGGCTGATAAAAGTTGCGTCCCGGACATTTGATGGAGTTGTGGGCACACAGGCATGCTCTTTCCTGTAGGGCTATTAAGCTGGAAGAAGGCAAACTTGGAGCTGTTGGAAACCATCTTTGCCACCTCAGAGGAGAGCCTGCCTGAGAAAGGAGCAGGTACTGAGAGAAGCAGAGCCTCATGGTTGCAAAATGGCTGCGTCACCTCCAGCTGCAGGCCTGCACTCCAAGTAGGAAAACGAATGACGCAGGAAGGGGTGCAGCCTGTACCAGGGAAGCAAACAGTCCCAGAACCCATCAGGTTATCTCCTATTGTCCAAAGGGTGTCACAGAGCCACTGGCACTTCAAAAGAGTTTAAAAAGGTGGGACCAAGAACACCAACCTGCTCAAGATGGCACTGTCAAAAGAAGGAAAGAGGCTGGTACCCTGTTATCATCACTGAACAGCAGCACCGGCTCTGGCCTCTTACCTCTGGGCCCCTTGCCACAAGTCCAATAGCAAAAATAGAATTTTGTTTTGGTTTGGGGTATGTTGCTGTTGGCAGACAACATACGTATGTACATGTATGACTGAAACACTGTGCTGTTCACCAGAAATTGACACAACATTGTAAACTGACTAGACTTCAACCAAAACAATTTTTTTAAAATTTTAAAAAATAAAATAACTTATGTGAATCCCCCCTAAAAGAAAGAAAATGTGGCAAGAAAGCAGGCTGGAAGTTTTTTATCTCTGAACCAGCAATGAAAACAAAGAGCAGAAACCAGTTGACAAACAGAACGTTCTCACGTTGCCATAGTTCCTCAACACAGAGGCTGGAGACCACGACGCATGGTGACAGGAAACCCATTCTTTAGCCTCTGCTGTGTCTCTAATCGTAGCGCCCACACCAACGACCCCACCTTCATTCTGATGACAAAAGGCGGTTCCCAGACTTAACCTTGGATGCTGGCTTCCGGGGCTGGAAGCCGCAGCCCTGACTGTTTTAGTAAGAGCACATTAAAACCCTCTCTTTGCCCAAACACTGAAATGTTTTTTTGTTTGGTTGTTTTTTTTTTTTTTTTTTTTTTCCTCAGTATTACCTGAAACCTGCAGGGAGCAAGAAAGATGGGTCCCAGTGGACAGTTAGGAAAACAGGGAAGGGAAAAATATATCAATTCTCCAAGGTCCTGCAGAAGGAAGTTTGATGTTTCCTGGCGCAAACGATGGGGAGCGTGACTCTCAAATTCTTTCTCTTCCGGTAGAATTTCTGGCTCCAAGAAGGTGTGTGTGTGTGTGTGTGTGTGTGTGTGTGTGTGTGTGTGTGTGTGTGTGTTGGGAGATTTTTTAGTTGCTATTACGTACAATGCTGATTTTCAGACTTTTCAACCACCCCGGTTAGAACGGCCACTTAACCAATCAGACGCCAGCCATAAGCCATCAGTTCAGCAATCCTGCTGAGCGTCCATGCTGGTCACAAGGCAGACCCAAAGAGATGAGGACAGCGGGAGAGAAAGGAGGCTCACTGACCCGACCATTCCGCTGGCCGCTGGTGGATCACGACACACCAAAAACCACATTTCAAATCTTGTCTCTGCGGCGAACTGTCGCCTGGTCAAACACATGGTTGGTTACCGCGCAGGCTGCGTGCCCCTGATCTAGTATATTTTAAAGTCTGCAGAGATACATGCATTTTCAAACCTGCCGTGAACTTTCCCCTGTCTTTTGTTTATCAGGGTGTTATTCACATACCAGAAAAGCCACCAGTACGAAGCATACGGTCTGATGGATTTTGGAATTTGCGTGCAATCACGAGACCACCATCACAATCAAGATAGGGAACCATCCTCCACCCTCAGTTTCCTGGGGCTCCTTAGATGTGATTCTCTGCTCCCACCCCTGGCGGCTACGCATTTCATTTCTCTCGTCGTGGTTGTTTTCCTCCGCGGAATTTCATACAAGTGGACTCTTACAGCATGGCATCTTTTATGCTTACTTCTTTCATGCAGGATAATGTTCTGGAGGTTCATCCGTACCGCCGCAGGTAACAATACAGCTCGCTGCTTTTCATCCTGACCCTAACCCTAACCCTTTTCATCGCTAAGAAGCATTCCCTCCTACGTGCTCTGCTTCGATTAAAAAAAGAGAGAGAGAGAATTTGTTGATTCCAACACTTCTGGATGTTTGGAATGACCACAGAGCCAGGGCATCTGGTGCGGCTTTTAACTGCCTACGGCTTCCTGAGAGCTACATGATTCCTGCCCACCTGACTGCGTCCTCCCCCCACCAAGCCCGCGGAAAGGGCACCGTCCCCGGTGTCTCGGACCACACTTACGCGTTGGCAGCGTTACAGCGTCGGGATCAGGAAGCACGCGTCTGACCACAAAATAATGAGCAGAACAGGAAGTCACCCAAGACACGGAGAAGAGCGCAGGCACCGAGGGCTCGCGTTATGAAGCCCAGACCGATGATTCCTTATGCTTGCAAAATAAAATATTTGCGAGAATGCACAGATACGTGCAATTGCTCTTCCGACACAGAAAGCCGCCTGATAGAGGAGCTTAACCAAGGCTGCACCCAGCTCTCTCTCCAGGCACACCTGGAGTTGGATTTGCACCTGGCTTTGCAAGCTTCCGAGAGCCACAGTGATTTGTACTCATTTTATGCGACAAGGAACACACACATCTTTGATGGGGATTCTGCGGCTTGGTTTTCTACGCCTTTAACCACAAGAATACCGGTTTGGTATAAAAAGGATTACAGTGCTCTTGTAATAAGGTTACTGGAGATGCACTTCTTTCGAAATGTCGCAAGCATTTCCGGGGCTTCTTGTCAGTTTAATAAAATCCAGTTTCCAGGGAGTCATGATCATTCTTACAAGTTAGTCTTGTCTTTTCGTGAACGCTCATCTTATTTTCAGATTCACTTGCCTTCGTACATCCAGATCGACACTTCAGATCTGTCCACTCTTTATGCTAAAATCGTCCTTCTGGATAAAATACTCATATTACTGTTTTAATCACTACGTTTGACACTTGGTTAACCCGTGTGGAGTCACTGACTTATTTTCAATGAATTCGGAATATGATGCCAACACAATAGAAGCCACATCCCTTGCCAGCTTCACAAATGCAATGAAGCGCACAAACTACATAAAAACACATCAGCCGTGATCAGCCCCACCCTGATCACTGACTGTTCGCCGAAAATAAAACCCCAGACCATCTGGTCTGTGCAGTGCCCACAGAACTTTAAAGCGGTGATGATCATTAGGAACATAATGTGGCTTCTTTGATCACCATAATTCATCTTGTATTTAAAGGTTTATGACACACACGATTCCATTGCTTTTTCCTCCGCAGCTGTCAAGGCACTTGTTAGCCGGCCAGATGTCACCTGTTAGGGAAGGCGGGGAGTGAGATGGACAGCCCGGCGTGTCTGTGGACATGCTGTCCAGTTTGGCTGGAGAAACACACTCTGACAGGTGAGTGGGGACGGGGAGAGGCTGGAGACTCAAGCAGTGGCCAGGCAATGAGGCGTCCCGGTACTGGAGGGGGATGGGTCAGGTTGGTATTTTAGGGGCTTGGAGGGGGTCAAACCGGGGACCCAGAGGTGACAAAGGCAGTTGCTGTAGAAATTCAGCTGAGAGGTGATGGCGGCCTGGCCGAGGAGCGTGGGCTCAGATGCTGAGTGGACTCAAAGGTTGACTCCAGCGCATAAGCACATGCGTCTGTTTTTCGGGAGTGAAGAGGCAGCAGGAAGAAGGGGGAGGCGTCAGGAATGACTCTGCTTCTCAACTAGAAAGTGCAGATGGGTTGGATGAAGAGGGTTTTGAGTTCAAGGGGGTCCACGGGACAAGGGCGCCAGCATGTGGCACAGGTGTGGGCCCTCGGGACATATTCATGGCTGAGGATCATCAGTTGGTGTACAATCGTGTCCAGAGGTGAAGTGAACCCACGGGACTGGGGAGAAGCCCTCAGAGTGAGGGGCATCAGGAGAAGTGAGGGGCAGAGGGTGGAACATCCATCTTGAAGTTGCCAACTGGAGACTGACGCTGGCCATCCGGCTCTACAAGGACTGAGTCGTTAGCCCCTGTGGACGCTGGCCTTCAGCACGCCCTGGAAGGGCGGAGATCAGGAATGGGGCGCTCTGTGCTCTGGGAGAAATGGCAGAACAGACCTTCAGATAGAGACTTTTCAGAAGAAATCTTTTATGAACCTGGATGCTTGCATCTTCCCGTACTTTGAAAAGCACCAGGACACTCACCCACCCGGACAAGCGGGGAGGAAGCTGGGATGGTCGTGGATGCAGGGGTCTGACCTCCAACTTCTCTGTGGAGGAGGGACTGAGACGCTGCCCGCCCGAGAGGGGTGAGGTGGGAGAGTCAGGCTCGACGAGCCCGGGGCAGGTGTACAACCCCCACCGCCGAAAGGGCAGTGGAACACTTGTTGAGCAGAGACGAGCTCTGATCAGAGGAATCCGGGACCTTAACCTGTTGAACAGTGGGTCACGGCTGGTTGTGTTTGTGAGGGAATCTGGGCTTTGCTGCAGCATCCCGGGAAGTAAACCCTGGTGGGGCACCGGCTGCCTTGTCTGCACCGCGTCCGCTCCCTCCCTGTTGCAGAGCTCCTCTTCCCTTGGGGAGTCACCTTGCTCCCACTCCCAGGCCATGTGGCTCCAAGAGCCCTCTTCAGAAGCGGCGAGCTGCTGGGTCTAGCCAGCCAATCCGTTCCATTCTGGTTGGTTCAGAGACGGGCAGACAGCCCCCAGCGCACCAAGCAGACGCAGCTCCAGGGCATCTGAGGTGCTGGAGAACAGAATGTCTCTTTCTGGAGTGATGCTGACTGGGCGGGTCAGGTAATCAACCTGCCGACATCCCTCGTGCTTGAGAACGGAGCCATCCGCGGACACTCGGGGAGAAGCTGGTCCTGATGACGGCGTTTGGACCCCTGGCCCCCAGATCAGAAGCGCCCCTGGGCTTTTTAGCTACAATCCCCTTTGGGATTAAGTTTTCCGACCTTACACAGGAAGCATCCTGGCTGCCACCAGAGGAGACGGCCTGATGGATGTGGGCACCACGGCAAGGGAAGTTCTCAGAAACTACTGAAGGGAAGAATGCAGCAGAGCTCGGCGGCGGGTGGAATGCGAGGGGTGGGGAGCGGGAGCCTTCCAGCGTCGGGGGCTGGAAAGACGGTGATGGTGCGCAGGGGGAAATGCCGGCCACGCGTTGAGGGAGACGGGTTTGGCTTTAGGTGAAACGATCTGAAATGCAGTTGGTGACAGTAAGCAGAAAGACACGGCTTTGAGAGCTCAGAGGGTGTAGCGTTTAATGAAGAAGTTGTCTCATCTCTCTCCAAGATGGGGGCGGAGCTGTGGGAATGGATCAGGAATCCGACGGAGAGAGAGAGAGAGAGAGAGAGAACAAGGCTGAAGATAGGACCTCGTGAGGTGTCCGGTGTCGGGGGGTGAATGGATGGATGAAGAGTGTCACCACCGAGGTGGGTGGGAACCAGGAGTCCTGGGGAGCCAAGGCACGTGGGCGCAGGCAGATGTCGTAAGAACAGATGTTTCACCGACGACACTCAGAATGACTGAACAGCAAATTCAGCACGCGTAGGGGCCAGCTGCTGCGTCCTCTCTTTCCCAGCTTTATTGAGATATAATGGACAACACTGTGTGGGTTTAAGGTCTCCAACGAGATCAAGCAATAAATGTTTATGTTGTGAAATAACTACCACAGTAAGGTTACACGGCATCGCCATCACCTCACACGGTTTTCTTTCTTTCTTTCCTCTTTCTTTCTTTCTTCCTTCCTTCCCTCCCTCCCTCCCTCTCTCTCTCTCCTTCCTTCCTTCTTTTTCGTAGTGAGGACTTTAAGAACTAAGAAGCTCTTAGCCACTCACAAGTACACAATACGTCGTGAGTAACAACTGTCACAGTCACCACGCTGTACATTAGGGCCCCAGAACGCACTCATCTTACAACTAGGAGTTTGGACCCTTGGTGCAACGTCGTCCCATCCACCCCCTGCCCCACGGCTCCTGGCCAACACCATTCTACTCTAAGTTTCTCTGGGTTCATTTTCTGCAGATTCCACATACAAGTGATGTCATACAGTATTTGTCTTTACCTGATTTTTTTTGCTCAGGATAATGCCTCCAAGGTTCATCCATATTAGGGGGGAGGGTGTAGCTCAAGTGGTAGAGCGCCTGCTTAGCACACACAAGGTCCTGGGTTCAACCCCCAGCAACCCTTCTACAAAAATTAAATAAATAAGTAAACCTGATTACCTCCCCCGCAAAAGTAAAAAATTAAAAAAAATTAGAAAACAGAAACTAAAAAGAAAAAAAAAAAAGAAAGCTCTCTACCACAGACTAGGATAAAAAAATTCATCCATATTGCCCCAAATGGCAGGATTTCCTTCTTATGACCGAAGAATATTTCATTCCGTTTCTTCAGCTGTTCGTCCACCCCTGGGCCCCGAGGGCGCTGCCACGTCTTGGCTACTGCACGTAGTGTTACTGCGACCATGTGGTTGCAGGTGCGTCTGGAGGACAGTGCATTCATTTCCCGAACGCGTTGTAAAATGCACCTTTAATCCTTACGCTTAAAAATAATCCTGAAAACAACAACAGCAAAAAAATCTGAGCGAAGCATTTAACGAAATACCTTAGACTTTTTGAATAAGCTTCAAAATGTCAAAATCCATGACTTTCTGGGGAGCGCAGCTTCCTGGGGACATTCGGGATGGTAACAGATTTATCGCAAGGAGCTACTGTTGAGGGCTGGGGACAGATTATACAAAAGAGTCCTTTTGTGTTAACAAAACAAAGGTGAGTGTGTGAGAGCTCATTTCTAAACCGTTCCTTGATGTATTTCCCGCCGTTGTGGAATCTCTCCTGGAACTGCTGACGTGCAAGAAGGGAGATCGTAATCTCAGTCTTGCCTGTCAACTTCCCGGAGCTCACTGGGCTTCTGTAGAATGACTCAGTTCTCCCGACAGCTACCTTTTCCTTTTGGACAATTCCACTTTTTTTCCCCTTGACTTTCAATTTTTCGCAGCCCTAGCAGAAGCCAAGACTTTTTTGTTAGGATTTTGTTTAGGAAGCTAAGCTTTGAGCAGATTCCGACAGGAAACGTTCTTCTTCCCTCACGTGCTCACCCCCACGTCCTTTTTTTGTTGTTTGCATCCTGCATCCCTGATTCGTAAATTTCTCTTCGCTTCGCTCTGCAGCTTGGACGGATTCTCACCCACCGGACACCGTTAACGCGCTGGCTGGGCTCTGTGCCGGTGGTGGGGTACCCTGGCCGTTCTGAACCATGAATAGCTTCTCTCCCGCAGGAGCTAAACAGCTCCCCGACCCCTCTGCCCTCTTCTCTCCCCTCAGGCGCTGCAGCTAGGAACTTACACTCCCTTCCTGAAAATCAGTTGGAGCAGACAGGAAACACCGAAATGCCCCTCATTAAGAAACTGACAAAGTAAATCATGACGCATCATGGAGTTCTTCAGAGCAGTTAACGCAGAGCGAGGCAGTTCCGTGCATGTGCGATGCTGGGAGCCATAATGAGAAGTACATACTGGGATCCCAGCTCCCCGAGCCCTTGGAATTCCCTCAGCTCTAAGGAGATGGGGCATCTTTTGCTTTAGAATGTGGTCTCTCATCCTCAGTTCCTGAAAACTGCTTTGGAGCCATAAAGATGAAATACGAGTCTTGTTATTCACAACAAGCCCCTTTCAACCCCAACGGGGTCTATGTTAATGGGGTGACTTCTGGAGATTCCCCTGAAGATGCGGGAGCTGGTTGCCAGGGGAACCAACCTAGAAGAGAGGGTTGAAACTTCCAGTCTCACCCGCCGGTGTCCTGGGAGGGGAGGGGAGCTGGAGGCTGAGTCAGTCACCAGCGGCCAAGGATTTAGTCAGTTATGCCTGTGGAATGGGGCTTCCATGCAAAACCCCGAAAGGAGGGGCTTCAGAGGGCTTCCGGGCTGGGGAACCAGCGCACATCTGAGCGTCACCATGCCGGACCCCAGACTCTGGTAGGACAGAGGAGCTCCTTCGCGTGGACCCCCGCCCTGTGTCTCTCTGCCTCTGGCCATTGATTCATATTCTTTAATCTCCTTTGTAATAAACCAGTAATCCAGTGAGTAAACTGATTTCCTGAGTTCCAAGAGCTGTTCTAGCAGGTTAATCAAAGCCAAGGAAGGGGTGTGGGAACCTCTGATTGACAGCCAGTCAGTCAGAAGCCCCGGCGACAAGCCAGGCTTGCAGAGCTGGCGTCTGAAGGCGGGTGGGGTGGGGGTGCTGGAGGGCGGTCCTGTGGGACCGAGTCCTTAACCCGGGGGATCTGATGCTAATTGCAGGTGGGTAGTGTCAGAACTGACCTGTCGGGCACAGAGCTGGAGGCGAACTGCTTGTGGTGGGAGCCCCCCCACCCCCAAACACACACACACACACACACACACTGGAATACGTTTCTGAGCTCAGCTGGAATAACCTCTGAGTTTCAGGTTAAGTGGAAAAGGCAGGGTGCAGGACCCTAGAGGGAGTGTGGCACCTTCTCTGTATCAAAACTAAGGGGGGCGGTATATACACAGAGGGCGAGAATCTCACTGGGCCCTTGCACTGGATGCTAAATAGGATGGGTGCCACCGGCAGATGAGCCGGGCACCAGGTTCTAGGGTGTCTTCACATCACTTCATTGCCGGGGGGCATGAAAGTCAGCACCTGGGTCCTATAAGCAGGCTGCCGGGGTGCTAGTCCCGACTGCTCCGTCTACCACGAGTCATCTGCCCTCCCTGTGCCTCAGCTGTTTCATCTCTTACCTTATATGGTTGTTACAAAGGTCATATGAATTCATGTGATTATTAGTGGACTCACCCTAGGTGCCCTATGTTAATTATTACTTTCTCCCCTGTCCGGATGCTTGTCCGTGGCCACGTAAAGCCTTTGGAAAAGGAGGGGAGAATGTGTGCAGAACTGATGAAGGTACAAAGGAAGACATTCCACACACAGGCTCTCAGGGGGCCGCGAAGGACCTCCCATCAAGCGCAGGAAATGAGTGGTCTTTTCTTTTCGCTGCCTGTCCCCGCAGCTTCTAGCAGAAGCAAAGACGAAAGCACAGAGGAGCCCAGGCTGCCCCCAGCAAAAGCCCGAACGGTCGCGTCCAGATGCAGGTCAAAGGAAGTGGCCCCCGGAGGGCCTCAGGTTGGGGGCTCCAGGCGTCAAGGCTGACTTGAAAAGCCGCACGAACTGGGCGGAGCCTCCATCCCGGCCTCCCTGGGGAGACCTTTCCTGGCCTGAGAACCTGAAAACATCAAGACCTTCTCACTCCTCCGGTCAGCTTAGCTCCGAGCCCACCTCCTCTTCGCCACTTGGTCATGACACTGGGGCTCTCTTTCCGCATCCCTGTCACCCCCGCATGGACCACGCCAAATTCCCTCATCCTCCTCCAGAGCACCTCCAAGGTGTAGCCAAGACACCAGACTTTTGCCGATTGTTTCGGAGTGAGGGAGGGGCCTGCGGGGCTGAGGAGGACAGACATCTCTTGCATCCTTGCATACCAGACCCACCCGCCCGGAAGGCGTGGTTCCACGTGTGGCCCTGCGGGGCACCCACTGGTCTCCGTCTCTCCCCAGACTTTTCTCCTCCGTTCAGATGTCGCCTCCAGCCTCCAAACTGTTGCTTCTTAACCCACACAGCGAGTTATAGCTCTCTCTGCACATTCGTCCTCTCCTTCCAGGCCACGCCTTGCCGTTGGGGTGGAAGATGGGGGCGAGGGGTGGGGAGAGTGCAGGGTGGAGGGGGTGCCGGCTAACTTCCCAGCCTCCGACAGCTTATTACAGTGGCCTCCTAAATCTGCCAGCAGTTTCCCGACCCATCTTGTCTTTGTCTCTCTCTCCATCCCTCTGCCAGGCAGAGAGCAGGCTGGAGGCCACTGGAACGGTCATCCCATTAGGCCAGCCTCTCCTGTGTCTCGGAGGAGCAGCCACGGAGATGAATGGTTTTTAAATTGCGTGTCTCTCCCCCTCGACCCCAATTGATACGTTGAAGTCCTAACCCCCCATGTATTTGAAGATGGGTCCTTTAAGGGGGTAATTAAGGTCACTAGGGTGGGGCCCTAATCCAGTAAAACTGGTGTCCTTGTAAGAGAAGGGAGAGACACCAGGGCTCTCTCTCTCTCTCCTCCCCCGTGTCTCCCTGCATTCCCTGAGGAAAGGCCCCGAGGACACAGCAGGAAGGGGGCCATCTGCCATCCAGGAAGAGGACACTGGAGACCCGCCCTCCTGGCTCCTGACTTTCCGCCTTCAGAAGGCTGAGAAAATGAATTTCTGCTGCTTCAGCTGCCCAGGCTGGGTACTTGGATGGCCCAGGTTGGCTGACGCGGTGAACGTGGGACAACGAACCAGGTGAGTGTTAATCCCGGCGTCCACGAGGAGCCTGACTCGGACCTGGGCTAGCGAGGCCCCCGCCCCAACATCAGCCACGTGGCCACTGGGCGCTGCCCATCAGGTCCTCCACGGTGACGGGCCGCGGCTGCAGGGCGCGAGGCACGAACTGGCCACCCGGCGCTGTGCTCGGCGGTGCTGGAAACCACGGCCCTCGCTTCCTCCTCCCCCCATCCTCACTTGTTCAGTTCCAGCCCCTGTGGTTCCTGGACGATGCACTGAGTGGGTGGCCACTGGAAGGAAGCTTCTAGACGTCCTGAGAATAAGGCAGGTGCACTCTTGAGAAATTAGTTTGCAACAATACAACAGGTAATTAATTGTATTTGTGTCCCAACTGGTGAAGCATTTCATGAGATTGCAAGGCTCGTGCAGCTGCAGCCATCATTGTTTCATATAGCATTTTAATTTCTTCCTACGTCCAGGCTGCTGCGGCTATGAATTAAATGAGCTCTGGGATTGTACCGTGTATGTTGTCGGTTTTTTTTTCTCTTGCTGCCTCCCCAGACACATTCTGGGCTCTTGCCTGCCCCGTCCTCCCCCAGGAAGCT
Organism: Camelus ferus; assembly: GCF_009834535.1. Classification (NCBI taxonomy): domain Eukaryota; kingdom Metazoa; phylum Chordata; class Mammalia; order Artiodactyla; family Camelidae; genus Camelus; species Camelus ferus. The sequence goes on along the minus strand of NC_045727.1, from coordinate 22,870,332 downwards.
GACTTCCATGGATTAAATCAACGCATGTCCTTTTCCCGCTAGCACCTGGGCTGGGTTTGACTGAGGAAATCGACAGGAAATCAGACTAGGGGCGGAGAAAGGTTGGGGTGTTTACTCCCCCACCTCCTCCCCACCGGGCTGCTGGCTGGCGTCTGGTGCCTCTGGCTCCTTGTCTGCACCCCGCGCTGCTGCTGGGCAGGTGTCTCCTGCTAGGACTTTGCCCTGGGGTCCAGCGCCAGCTCCTCCTCCCTGCCCCCGGCCCCCGGGTGCAAGGGAGTTGACAGTGTCCCGCTGTTACTGTTTCCTGGCTCTTCATCGCTCCCGGCCACCCCAATGAAAATGCCCCTCACCCAGTTCCCTTCCTGCTCACTCTGAGGGGTCAGGGATAATCGACTCCGTACTCCAGTCCAGTTCCACCGTCTTTGGTCCTTAATCCTCCTCACCGGAAACTGCAATCTGCTCTGCAGGAAAGAGAAACGTTCAGGTGCCCCGGCTGGATGGAGATGGGCACCAAGTGACTGTTCTTTGTCCAAGCGTGTGGCTTCTGTGACACCGTGTGGCTCCTGCACCTTCCCTGGCCGAGACCGAGGACCCCAATCCTGTGACCTTCTGCAGCAACACAGCAAGCGTCCCCGCCGGCAGCCTGATGGATGTGCAGAATCTTCAGGAAAAACCCACAGCGCGTGCTCGGGGTCTGGAGGACGGCGGGAGATCGTTTCAGCTCCCGGCGCCGTGCTCGCCAGGACCACGTTCCCTGGTCGACAAGGAGCAAGGACTGGGTACACGACGCGTTTGCTCTGAACCAGCTTGAGCGTCGACACCCGTGCACTGGCCTGGTGACTCCTCCATCACAGGAGTGGCTGCAATTCAAAGGACTGAAAGCATCGTTTAAATATTGTTTGAATGTTGGGAAGAACGTGGAGCAACCGGAACTCAGACTTGGCGGCTGGGACGTCTGGCTGTTTCTAATGATACGAACCCTATACCCAGCTTGTGACCCAGAAATCTTACTCGTGTTTACTGGAGCCCAACAAAAATATATGTCCACATAAAGACGTACGTATGGCCGTTCATACCAGTGTTCATACGAGCTGAACAATGGAAGCGTCCGCAGGAAAATACACAGACGTCAACAGGAAAACATTCATACAGTGAAAAACGACGCAGCAATTAGAAGGGGAGAACTACTGATTCACATGATAACATGAACGCGTCTCAAAAATACTGCATTAAATGAAGGAATGATTCCACGTGTGTGAAATTTTAAGACAGCCAAACTATAATCTGTTAGGAAAAAAATCTCAAATAGTGGCTGCCTCAGAGGAGGGCTGGGGTTGGCTGGAAAGGGAGATGAAGGAACTTTCTGGAACAACGGTCATGTGTTGATGGTGATTCGGTCCCCAGGTGCATGCATTTCTCAAAGCTCATCATTTGGCACCATCCAGATGTGTGCATTTCATGCTGTATAAATTTCACTGAAATAAGTGAACTGAAAACAAGCATGGAACTCTGGTTATGGACAGACATACTGACGTGCTGGCCGGCGAGGAGGACCGGTGTCTGCAACCAGCCTCGAAATAGATGAAGAAATAGGTCGGCGGTTGTGGGCATGGACAGACAGAGGTGCGATAAAGTAAGTTTAGCAAAATATTAAATGCCAAAAACCCAGACCTTTCCTGAGCTGGTTCCTCCAACACTAGTCTCTAAAGGTACTTCCTCCGACCCCCGAAATGGAGGCTGGTGTCGCAGATACAGGTTTGGCCATGGGGCAGGGCAGTGTCACACCCTTCCTCTTTTTTTTTTTTTTTTTCCTACAGAAGATATGCATGTTAAAAACAGAGCATTGTAGAAAATTAAATAGTGACACCAGGAGCGCCACCCCCGGGAGCCTTGAACAGAATCTTCCGGCTGCACTTAGGTTGTGTCTCTTGGCGCAAGTACAGGAAAAAAATAAATCACCAAACCCTCCCCGGCAGGACCACTGGCGGAGGCAGGTACCACTCTGGAATCCATAATTCATGACCTGGTTCCCTTAGAAGAGTCACCCTGCAGAGTCCTGGTACCTTGACAACAGCTAAGACCAACATCTAAAGCCAAACAATGGACTGAGTTTCTGCATCCTTCCCAAATCCACACACTGAAGCCTCACCCCCTCGCTATGAAGACAAAGCAAGACAGATCATCTTCCAGCCAGGAGGAGGGTCCCTCCCCGCCACCAGGAACCCACCGGTGCTCCGATCTTGGACTCCCCAGCCTCCGGAATGGTGGGAAATAGATGTCTGTTGTCTTAAGCCCCCGGTGTGCAGCATTGGTTATCGCAGCTGCCTAAGACACTCAGGATATCATTACAGTGACCGTTACTCTTACAGCTCTGTGCTGGGTGTGGAGTTGTCCTGCGTGCAGGCACCACCGTGTTTTAATTCTCACGCCACCGTCTGAACCAGGAGCGATCATTACCACTATTTTACGGGCGATGACAATGAGGTTGGGTGGGGTTATGTAAGTAGCCTGGTTCCACAGAGAATCATTAGGGGGCTGGGCCTCGGCAACGAGGCTTTAGGATTTTAAACCAGGCACCCCAAGCTCAAATGCCTGCGGGGCTCAGGCAGGGCAAAGCAGCACCATGGGGCTTTGTATAAATGGGTCTTGTCGCATTTCGTGCCGGGGCTGAATAGGGGCTGGTGGGGACGGCGGCAAACTGGAAACCCCCCCTCACTCTGCAATCGCAGAGACGCAAGGGACACCGGGCTGCTTCCTGGGACTGCACAGCATCTGAGGATCCACGCCCGTGCCGAGATGGATAGCAAGCAGAACCCATCCTCAAAGTGACCTCAGGAGCTCAGTGTGTTCCTCGGTCATCAGCCTCGCTGGGGCCGGCGGCCTCGCCATCACACAGTGGGAAGGAGACAGCAGTCGCAGCATCTTATGAGATCAAGGGCTTGCTCTCCCCAGCGGGAGGGGTGGCCGAGCCACCAGCTGCCAGGCAGCTGGCTTCCCTGACAGCTCCTGTAAATAGCTGGCATCTGAAACCAGACGGCGGGGGTCCTAGGTAGTCTGCTGGTCTACCAGCCGGCTGGGCTGCTTCACATAAAGCCACAGAGACAGCAGGAGGGCCAGTGGGCGCCAGCCGCCCTCGGCCCCAGCGCATCTCCCCACGGGAGATCAGGGGAACTTGCCTCGTCTTGCTGCCTTTTGATTTGTAATTTCCCCCCACGAAGGGCCATCCCCTAACACATATTGTGTGACGGTGGGGACTCTGCCTTTACTCACTCTGCACGGCAGTGGACATAACTTAGGTGTACAGGACGGACGTCTCTGTGACATTAAAATAACCCAGTTTAGAATTCGAATGGCAGTCGGCCCACTGGGAGCCAGCCCACGCCCCGCACTCAGTTTCTGAGATACGGGAGCTCGGGGAAGTGCAAAGATTACCTTTACCTAGAGGCAGCCGTGCGCACAAGGGCCAGGGCGCTGTAATTGCACAAGTGACGTGTGTGGATGGATGGAGTGAACCCTCTGGAAGAAGGAAGCTGTCGAGAAATAAGCCCTCTTCCCTCTGGTTCCCAAAACAATCAAGCTTTTTGCAGAAGGTAGAGATGATAACCGTATTCACGGAGATGAAATGATGAATTCAGAGCTAATAGAAGGAAAAGTACTGAGTCTTAATGCTTCTTGGGAAAATGTATTCTCTTTTGAAAAAAAAAATTTACGGTATTAGCCGTGGAAAAATTGCAGCGTTTTCTACGAGACGTAACTGTGGTTTCTCAGCAGAAAGCAAAGTTCCCGCCACAGGTAATGGTTTTACTGAAGAGGCTTCTCTTTCATCAGGCTTCCCATTTCATCTTCCCTCCCCCCTCCCCCCGTTTCCCCTGCCAATAACAGCTTGATTGAGATACAGTTCATACACCATAAGAATAACCCTTTTAAAGTGTGCAGTTAAGTGGTCTGGAGCATCTCACAGAGTCGTGAACTGCAGTTTTCATCACCCCAGGTGGAAACCCCAGGCCCATCAGCAGTCGCTACCCGCCAGCCCTGGGCGACCAGTAATCTCCTTCCCATCTCTGGAGATTCGCCCGTTCTAGATGCTTCACATACATGGACGTCCCGACATTCCTAGAGGCATCTCAGGGCTCCCCGGCCTTGGCACTGCTGCCGTCTGGGGCTGGGTAACTCCTCGTGTGGCGGTGCTGTCCTCTGTGTTGCAGGCTGTTTAGCAATATCCCCGTCTTCCACCCACTAGCTGTTAGCAGCATCCCCTCCCACTTCGGTGCCAACCAAGAATGTCTCCAGACATTGCCTGGTGGGGAGAACCACCCCTGGTTGAGAACCACTGATCTAACCAAGCCTCTTCTCAAAGCGGTCTTCCACACCCATCACCACTTAAATAAACACAGTCCGGGTGGTTAATTTGCTTCCTGAGGTCACACGGTTAGCTAGTGGCCAAGAGAGGCACCAGAACGCTAGCACTTAATTCCTACTTCACGTCTTTTCAGCAATCTCTCTTTCAAATGTAATCTCACTGGCATCAGGCTGCTTTTTACCCAAAGAGCATTTGCCTAAGGCAGTGGTTTTTAAACGTTGTCCTGCAACCATGTCATCCGAAGGGCTTCTGAAAATACAGCACATCAGTCACCACCTTCAGAGTTTTTGACTTGGTATGTCTGAGGCGGGGCCCATCCAGTTCCCAGATGATACTGATGGTTGCTATCCTGGGGAATCCCACTTTGAGACCCATCGTCTGAGAGCAAGCTCACCCTATCCTTTATTATGGACTAAGACTGTCAAACACAAGTATCTGCTGTGGCTAGGCAGGAAACATAACTACAAGACATGGTGGTGTGAGGATGTGGTGGCTGGAGCTGTGGCAGCCATTCTGGGATAGTGAGTGTAAAGTCAAGAGAATCACTGGAAACCAGGTTGGAGCCCTGGTATCAGGCTGCTGACACAGCCACATCTGGAACCAGTAAGCGCTGAGCGTGCTGTTTTGTAGAGTGGATTATAACTCCTATTATTAACTGCTTTTAGTCTGTTGCTCTGTTATTTTTATCTGACAGCAACCTGAAAGATATAGTACCATCTTAGAATGTAAATAAACCGTTACGGCATCGATTTTTTGTTTATATTTCTATCATCTAGAAGTGGGTCTGACAGACAGAGGGGGTTCGAGATGTACTTAAGGGATGAATAAATGAGAGAATGAAGGAATTTCCTGCTGCCACCCTTATCAGACATTTCCATGATTTTTGCCATGTATCTAACCACTCTACTATCTTTTTTTTTAACAATATCCATAACTTTCTTCCAAGTAAAATATATGCAATTCCAGTTTTGATGTGTTACTTATATTTTTCTAATAGGTTAAGTGAAATGCACAGATATAGTCTGTCACAAGCATCCATCTCCGTACCACCTCGAAGCCTTGTTCTTGCTGTGGGCTGAAGCCATGTCCACACTTCAGGATACCCTGCTGGACCACAGCCAGTGCTTAATTGGGTCCAGGGCGGTCTGACTTTCTCGTGAATAGTCAAGAAGTCTCCAAATCCTTTTCTCATTTAGAGCTGCTCCTTCTAGGTCAGGGGTGAGGCAGTGCGGGGAGGCTGTTCCCAAACGCGCTCTTACCATGTGCAAACTGAATAAATAAAAGGTGATGACTTCTGAGGCTGGTAAAGAAGATCCTCGAGGCAGTAACTAATGCACCAGCAGCTTTGGGTCATGGATGAAAGGGTGGAGAGCAAGCAAATAAACACTAAGTATTTGTTTTTATAAAGATGGATAAACCTTGCCTCCTCCGAAAGTCTCTAAAACCCGACTCTGTTTTAAGAAAAGCTACTTTTGAGATGAAGGACATGATACTTTGTGCCCCCGGACATTTCTCTTACATTGTATCAAAAAATTGTAAAACAGGATGTTCCCTAATGAGACGCAATTTCTCCTACCAGCTGAAACAGCGTTTTTTGAGCTGGCTCTTTCTGTCCAAAACCCTGCTTATTTCTCACCAAAGCTTTCCAGCCCAGGGGACACGAGCGATCGTTTCAGTGCCCGCAGGTTCTGACTCTCATATTGCATTAAACCAATCTTTTTTTGTGATTTATATTTATGCCCATTTTCAATCCTATCAGCTTCTCTTTCCCGCAGCCTCACTTTCCGCTCCGATTCTTTTTGTCCAGATAATATCCTTTTTTTGTCACTCAGCCATAGGCTGTCACTTTGCATCTATGAACCAAGATACAAATGTGCGTGGTTACTTTTACGAATGTCCATAGTGACGAGCGCACAGCTCGAATCTCTAGGAAGGGGCTTCCACTTCTACTTAGGGGTTCTCCCCGCCCCATCTCACCAAATGCTCGGCTTTTTAACAAGCTGCCTGTGCGACAAGGTGATGCTGACCCGTCCTTTTTTTTTCCGGGTTTTCGGATGTTTTGAAGAAAAGCAAGCCTCTCTCCAAGTTGCTTGAATTTCGGAATAGTTTTAAGTGGCGGTTCAAGAGAAGACGGAAATGCACGTCTATTTTAATAAAAATTGGACCGGCATGAACTTCGCCTGGCTCTATAAATACGCACCCGAAGTCCTAATTAGGCCATCTGAAGAAGCGGTGCTCTGCGTTTCCAAGGGAGATGCGGCGTGGTGGACTGAGATGACCCCAGGGCGTGACACCCGGAGCCGGATTTGATGCCACCACTTCCTTGCCCATCAGGTTATCAAAAATGTCATTGAGCAGGATGTATTTCAGTTTCCTTATCTGTCTTACAAGTTTTTGTAAGTAAGGAGAATATATGAGAACATGATTCAGAAACACGGGGAGTTTCGTATACATGGAAACACCCTAACCAGGCAGCGGCCCCTTCCCGCTTTCCCTCCCTAGCCTCCTCCGTTCGCACAGTTTGTCACTGTTGCCAGCGCAGTGGTACTTTGTCCACCTCACTTTGTGGAAATAGCATCTTCAGCCTTCAAAGCTTGCTTCTGTCACATCCACGCTCCTTCTGGGGTCTAGCAGATTGAATCCCACATAAGGGTTAGGATGTAAGGCAAAATATTGAGCGGAGCCCACATTTCCCCCCGCAGACCCCTTACAGCAGCATCAGGCTGAACCTGGAGGCTGTCTCAGTGATTCCGCCCTCGAGTTGCTCAGTCCTTTCGTTGGGCGCTGCATCCAGGGCGGGGGCTTGTGTCCGGGGTCACCTGTGTGGCACAGGGTGTCTTCAAAGGCTGGTGCAGGAGGATCCTCACGTCCTGAGTCGCATCCGGGGAGGACGATCGTCAGGGGAGGCGCAGACTCCGGTTCCCTGCCCCCAGCCCCGCCACAAGGGAGGCCCTCGGGGCGTAGAAGGTGGTGAAGTCTCCCCCGTCGCCTGACTGTGCTTTCTCTGGCTAAGCTCACAGCGGTACCCGGATTTCCTCGACAAATTCCCACACCACGGGGCCCCGTGGCGCCGCTCAGAGGCAGCCACCGCGGGGCCGCACAGGCACTCTTTGGGACGTGTAACTGTAACTCCTGAACGTCAGGAAATCTCCCCACCACCCGGCCAAAACCATGGAGGACAGTCTGGTATCCAAAACACAGTCTTTTGTTCTCTGTGCCGCAGGGACGACTCCTGGCCTTCTGCGGCTTAACCACCCCCACCCACTTGGCTTGGGAGAACCTCTCTAACAATTTTCTTTTCAATTACGTGCACTGAAAGCCATTTTGAGCCCCGGGCCGTGGCCCCCGGGGAGAACGTGAAATGGCTCACTGTCGGGGGTTAGCTTCCACGGCAGCAGGCCTGGTCCTGCTCGTCGCAGGTGTGAGGACCAGGCTCAGCGATGCGCTTCTAAGAAATAAAACGGCCTCCCTCGGCACACGTCTCGGGCGTCGCCCACTCGCAGCTGTTACGCAGCAAAGTGCCAGGCGTGGCGGTGTATTAGCCTGAGAACAGAGGCCGCAGATTGGGGATCGTTCTAGCAAATACACCGGAAGGGACACAACCCCGTGCGGCCAGGAACCGGCCCCGGTGGTTCTGCTGAACGTCACGGCTGCAGCCTTCTCTTCAACACGGTGCCTGGTTTGGCTACTCCTTATCCGCAAAGGTGCCCGTCGTCCTGGTAAGTGTCATGCTGGCAAAACCACATGTTGGCGAGATTTAATTCTCAGGAAGTGGGGAATTCATGGGACGAAGTGGGGGGGAGGGAAATGACACAAAACATTTATAAATGGAATCACAAGGAATGGTGACTCTCCCTTGTAAGTTAGGTTCTAAAGTCAATGAATTCATTCATTAAAAAAAAATATATTTCTTGAGCGTCTGATGAGTGTCTGATAAGAAATAGCCCCACTTGGGCTCTGTCAGTTAATAAAACAAGCAAAAATCCCCGACCCTGCAGGGCACGTGCTGAGGGTCAAGAGACGCTAAACAGTCGGTATGACAAACAAGTACATTGCACGGTAAGTTGGGAAGTGATAAAGGACGTGGAAAAGCAGACCAGAGTACGGGGGCTGGAGGGCACACCTGATTGTACGTGAGCAGCGCAGGCTTCCTTGGGTGGTGTTTGAGCAGAGACTCGAAGAGGGTGGGGAAATGAGAGTGGTCAAAATGACTGCTGAAAGCCCTTAAATTGCTTTTTGAAAAATCATAGGCCGCGTGCTCCCGTGGAACGCCAACGGGGCTGCACGCGCCCCCGCGCGCGCGAGCACCTGCATCCGGGCGTCGCTGATGCTCCCGCCGTCCTGCCGGCTGCGTCCCCGCCCGCTGGGCCTGGCTCTGCTCGGGCGGCCGCTTTGACCCGGGGAACGTCAGCAAACGTGCAACAGGCAGAGGTTTCAAAAGCACGTGCGCAGGGAGGCGATCTCCCCGCGGGAGCCCGGGGAGCGGGGGCAGTGGCCCGAGGCAGCACGTCCGAAGATGAAGACGCGTCCACGTGTCACTGCCACACCTGAGCGGAAGGAAGCCCAGACCGCAGGCCGCCATCCTGCCCCCGGGGAGCGGCCAGGTGCCGGCAGCCCCTCTGCTGAGCTGGCCCGGGGGACTCAGGGAAGCGCTGCTCGGTGACACACGGGTGGGGGAGGGCAAAATGTGGCCTCTGGAGGAGGATGGAGAAGCCGTTCGCAGGAGGAGCGGGACGGATGGAGAGCCAACCCAAGGGGCGACCGTCCAGTGCGTAGTCAGCCCCAGTAACAATGCTGAGAATGTCTAAGTGCAGCCTCTGATTTTCCAGTCGGGGGAAGGCTGGTCCCCTGGGGGTGGGAAGACAAAGGCGCTGGCTTCTCCGGGTGCACAGGGGCGGCTGGAAGGAGTTCTCAGGTTCTCTCGGGGTTGGTTGCCAAGACCCAGGGACTCTGGCACGATCCTCCCCAGCTGTTTCAGGACCCAGAGGTGCAGGGGGACATTGGTACCACCTCCTTTATGTCCATCCTCCCACGGCCATTGAGCAATTCAACTTGGAGAAACCGCAGCGTCTCGAAGCACAACATACTGCTCCCTCGATGGTCCCCTCCCACCTCTCCTGCCTTTTTTCCAATTGAGGTCCCAGCCCTGACTCTAGGCAAACCTGTCCTGGCTGTTTCCCCCTCTCTGCCTCGGTAGGAGCCGTTCCCTTTGCCTGGGATGTAGTTCTCCTAAAGGCACCCTAGGCAGAGGGAAAAAACACATCCTGGGTGAGACCCTGTTTAGTCTCAGATGGTTCAGCTTCAGAGCCACCCTGCCCACCCTCCCCCTGCGTGTCATGAGACTGCCCCATCCCGTGAGTGCCTGCTACCCCCAGCCAGTTTTTCTATCACCTCCCGTGGAGCACTTTATTGCACTGATTTGGAAAATCAGTTTTCTTTCAGTGGAGACAAATTCCTCTGCTTCTTACTGCCACCATGTGTTTTACTCATCTCAGTGTCCCCAGCACCTAGCAAGGCATCTGACGCATCAAACACAGAACACAGGCGGCCGAAGGCACGAGCGGGGGTCTGAAGGACGCGTCTGCGACCAGTGTGAGTGGAATGTGGGGCCAAAGTGATGCACCTCCCTGGTGGGTGGGGTGCCCAGCAACCAGAGCACGGACACGACTGAGACCCTCCACACGGGGCGTGGCGGGGAGGCGAAACTGCCAGGGAAACGGGACCAGCGGGATGTGTGAGGTTGTGTGTGTCCGTGTGTGTCTGTGCACATACATTCACATCTGTATCTGTAGACATCCGTAGATGTCTGTGCCAGATGTCGATCCTGGGGTGGCGTCTGCATGAGACACTTTGCTCTGTCTGTCCGTAGATCTGTGTATCTGTATCTCTCTCTATAGATCTGTATCTTTATACATCTAAATATATATTTGGCAAAGATACAGGGCTATAGATAGAGATATTATATATACAGACCAATAGGCGAAGTATCCGATACAGGTACTCTCCCAGACACACGTAACTGACGTAGGTACAGACACATGTCTGCTGGCATCTATTGATAGCAATGTCAGTCTGTCAGTCAATCAACCTATCTGTCTGTCTGTCTGTCTACCTACCTATGTATCTCTCTACCTAGGGAGATTTTAAGGAATTGGCTCATGAAATTGAGGAGACTGGTAGGACCAAAGTCTACAGGGCAGATCATCAGGCTAGAGACCCAAGGGAGAGCTGATGCTGCAGTCTGGGTCCAGAGGCAGTCTGCTGGCGGAATTCCCTCTTCCTTGGGAAAGGTCAGCCTTTTTTCTATGCAGGCCTTCACCTGATCAGACAAGGCCCACCCATAGACTATCTGTCTGTCTGTCTATCTATCTATGTAGTCTTTTTCAGGTTCTTTTCCATTATAGGTTATTACAAGCTATTGAATATAGTTCCCTCTGCTATCCAGTAGGCCTTTGTTGTTTATCTATTTTATATATAGCAATGTGTATCTGTTAATCTGTATTAGAAGGTTTAGAAGGAAAAGAGAAGGGTACCTGCTTGCAGGATTCTGTAGGGAAAAAATTCTTACAGGATTTGGGGGTGCAGGGAATGTGTCACTGCTGGGCACACTTATGGGGTTTCCATAACTTACAGAAGGGCTCAGGGGATGCAGGTAACTACAATGGTTTAGTCTCCTCATGGCTTTTATAATGTGATGCCCAAGACCACCCAGCCTCAGGCACAATCCACTCTTAAGAAGATACGCTTGTGATCATGACCTTGGGGGGTTATTTTTTTTTCCAGTGGCCTATTCTCTTTGGCCCCATACTGTCCATCGATAGTTAATCCAGCTAAGGTGCTGAGTCTGACTCAGAGGGGACTTCGTGCCGCTCCCCTCATATGCTTCCTCTTTCCTGCAAAACCACCTTTGCCCGTTTCATCAGAAAGGTGATGCACGTGGTTCCAGGGAAAAGCAGGACAGGTGTCTGGGCGAAGGCAGGGAGAGGGGGTTTGTGTTTCCACTTCAGGCCACCTGAGCTGACCTGTGGCTGAGCCCCACACGATGGGAGAGGAACAAGTTCACTAAGCAAAGCAAAAACAGAACCTAGATGGAAATTATTTCACAGAATCCCAAGGCTAAAACCAATTAACACGAGCTGCGTTGAACCTGGGCTGACCCTGTTTGTTTTCCAAACTTACAGAGTAGCCTTGGACTTGAACTTGAAGCTGACCTTAAAGGTTAAAATTCCCGGTTCTACCTCCAGAAACAGAAGATGTGGGAGCTCATGTACCCCACAGACGTGGACGAGATGGTACCCAGGTACTCGGCGGCACAAAGGATCCCTTATATATGAAACAGCCTTCCCAAGGTTTCAAGAAAAGGCAATTTCTGTTATCTGTCAGCACTAAGACTAAGGGTGTGGCAGAACAGAAAAAAGAATTGCATTTTCAATTTAAAAGAGCTTTTGGAACAAGACAAAAGAAAACAAAAAACTGATGAAAACAAGCTTTCACATGGCAGATTCCTGACTAATTTGCCCACCTAGGAAGTTAATGCTTTCTCCCAGGTGTTTCCAAATATATCAACAATTGGTAACATTATGTCCAACATTCTAAGTTTGCATCTCAAAATCAGTTGATTTAAGATTTCTCATAGGAATGCCTAATGTTTATATCCATCCATCCATCCATCCATCCACCCATCATCGTCATCTGTCTATTTTATCTATCTTCTATCCATCTGTCTATCTACGTATCTACGTATCTATCTGTCTATCATCTACTTCTCCACCCATCCATCCATCCATCTCTCTATCCATTTATCTATCTATCTATCTATCTATCTATCTATCTATCTATCTATCTATCTATCTATCTATCATCTATCTATCTATCTATCCATCCCCGTATCACTGAATTCAGGCAACTTTGCTCTGGAATGTACTGCATGCAGAGCTTCTGAAGCAGTCTGGAGGTCCTGGAGATGTGTCTTGCTTTAATGAAGTGATTTTACTCCGACAACACCACAGGAACCTCTAACTTTAGTTGCCACAAGAAATCCTCAGACCTGTCAAGGGTTGCATTAAAAAGTCAAGATCTGGTGTTGAGTTCCTTGACTCCTACTGACAGCAGAGCTCAGAGAGGCTTGAAGTCTGCAAAATGCCAGACCCTTCCTTCAGGAGCCCCTGGGAGTCCCATGCGGAGTCGGTCCAAGCGGGGGGGGGGGGGGGGGCTTGATTTGTTCATCTTTTTGGAACCCTCCGTGGAGCAAAGGGCGCCAGGCTGCCCCTCTGCACCTCCCCTCCGCGTGACCGCCCACTCCATCCCTCCGGGCAGTCTGCCCTTTCACGGGGCCCCACTTCCTGTCTCCTCCTTCTTTCGGCTCCTGGTTCATCACCAGTTGTGTTCATCTGTGAGGGGCACCCTGGTGAATGCTGCAGCCAGACGGTCTGCATCCAAGCTTGGGCACGTGCCCCAGATTCTTCACTGGTGACCTGGGACCTACCTTATGATGGTGAAGTGAGCTCACAGGTGTACGTGCTCAGCACGGTCCCAGGACCACAGTGACCCCTGAGGGCTAGCACACTCATCGTCCTTTGCTAAACCGTAACAGCCACTGCAAATACATTGCAAAGATGGCAGTTTTGCTTTTTTTCAGGATTGATTTTGCATAATGCGTACCTTATGCAGGTTCAGAACACACTAAATTAAAACTAAGTATTTAAGACATTTTCGGTGCAATATTTTTACAGATTGTGAAAAGATGAAGTAAATCACGTTTCTCACGTGGAACAGTTAATGTAAATAATTAACTGCTGCGGGCCCTCAGTCTTGCGATCTGAGTCCCCTCCGCCCCACGGGTGCGTCTTTGCTCCGCTTCCTGGTGGGCGCACAGCTCGCCCCCCCACCTCCGCTGTCAGGGAGGACCCGTGACGGTGCTCCAGCTGCTGGGCGGCGAGCAGAGCTGTGTTGTTTTCAAGTCCTGCCACTAACCGCCGTTCATGGCTCTGCACGCCCGCAGCGGTTCCAGCAGGTGGCGCCAGAGGAGCCCCAGGGGGTGGAGGAGCCACAAGATGGAAGGAGCTTGGGCCCGGGATCACCACATGGAGGGTGACAACGAACGACAAGGTTGGGCTGTCACGCAAAACACAGGCGAACTCTGATCGTGCCAGGCCCCTTGCAGCGGAGGAAGCCTGGCCCTAGCAGGTAACAGAGGGAGGAGGGGAGAAGGGAGAAGACCAAGGAAGGAGCTTCAGGGTCTTGGACGAAGAAGGAGGCTGGAGGGCTTAGGTGAGGGTGTCGGGGATGCGGCGGTGGTGACGGAGGAGGCAGGCAGAGCGGGACTGGAGTCTGGAACAGCACGACCTCAAAGCGATTTAAAAATGAGCACAATCATTCAACCAGAACCTTTACTTTTTAAAAGACTCACCCACTCAGCTTCCGAGTGGCACCGCCTGGAAGCACCGCACCTCGGCAGCTAGAAGTGATGGCCGGTGACGCCCCGCCTTCTGGGGGTGCTGGGACTTCCCTGCCTTCTCTTCGTCAGCGTCCTGCTTCCAGCAAGCACAAAACTGAGCGACCTCGAGCTTCCACGAAGAGGGTGCCCGGGGCTTGCTGAGAAAGGAAGCCATTCCTCCACGTGAATGAAGTCATACATCAGAGCAGCCAGGTCGGGTCACCTGGGTACGACCTTCGCTATTTCCTCTACCCACACGCCACTTGTGTCACCGTCTACTGATGGGTGTCTTCTTTATACTAACAACTTTTTAAATTTAGTCTGATCCCAAGGAAGACTACACAAGAAATCGCAGTTGGACGTCCCAGCCATATGCTCTTCTAGTAAACATTAAAGTAAATATAAACCTACTGCTATAGGAAATGTTCTCACCACCTAGAAAAAAACACTGTATTCTACCTTAGAAAACGCTGCATAAAAATATCCAGGGCAAGAATGTTCCTTAAAACTGTGTGGTTCACTGCGTGAGCCCCGGACATCTTCCAAAACCACCGTTGTGTTCTTTCTAAGTCTTACTTTGGGGGTGACTTTTCTTTTGAAAATGGCATTAAATTGTCGGTTGCCACTGAGTGAGACACCATGTCCCAGTTCCGACCCACGAGCGCTCACTGTTCAGTTTCTCTGAACTCAGCACTTTCCCCCTAAAGGCCAGACCCCTCCCACCCAGGGAAGCAGACCCTCCTGGCCCACAGTTAGGGTGACCGCACCTCCTGGTTGGCCCAGGACAGGTCAGCTTTATACCCGCCTGCATGAAGCGTGCCTCCTTTTGTTCTCAAAAATGGCCCAGCGTGAGGAATCTACTCAATGGCAGTCCCCACCATGTGACTCCCTCAGTGCCTGATATCTCAGACACGGCGTGTCTGTGCTGTCTGAGCTTCCTTTCTTCTCCCCTCCTCCACGAACCCGCTTCTTCAGTTAAGTGTAGTATTTTGGTGGAGGGAACCACTGTCCCCAGACACACTCAAGCCACCCATGGCTGGTCAACCAAGGGGTCAAGATGGCAGGATAAGAGGCTGCCCTGCAGGGGGAGGGCAGGGTTCCCGAGAGGAGTGCTCTCTGGTCCTCGGTCCCACATGAGGGAGGGGAGGAGGCGGCTGGGAGGTTACTCTCCGTCAAGCTGTCAGAAGGAAGCCCCCAAAGGGCCACTGATAGCATCTGGAGGTGTCCAGACTCACAAAGTCAGAGCCTGGTGACCCGTAATCTGAAAGTTGGGGAGCCCTTGGACCAACCAAAGTGCCCAGTCCTGCTTGCAGATAATGAACGTAAAAATTGAAGGATGGTTTGCTGTAAAAACTCTCAAGTTTCCTACTGCCGAGGAGTAAGGAAGAGGGTTTCTGCTCAGGCTTCGGAATTAGGGCCGAGAGATGCGATGATGTGGTGGGGTGAGGCAGGCTTGCTGGAGACCAGTGGGCTGCGAGGCAAGAGGGACACACGGAGGAATGTGGAAGGCGGCCACCACGGGGGTTCTTGCAAAGTGCTGCTAGATGTGGAGGATTGTGCTGGCCCGGAGACCAGCCCAGCCATCCCCAGTGATGGCTAAAATCGTGTGCTGTTCAATCTGGAGGAAGACTGTGCGGGGCCAGGGAGACCCACGGGAGGCCACGTCTGGTTTTTCTCTCTCCTGTTGCATCACCTCCAAGCCAGGAGCCAAGGGTGTACGTGACCCTCCAAGGAGGTCAACGTCCTGGTCCCTGGAAGCTCTGCCTGTGCTGGGTTACACGGCAAAGGGCAATGGAGGTTGCAGGTGGAATCAGCTCTGGGATGAGCTGAGCGTGAGACCCGGAGCTCATCCTGGGTTACTCAGGTGGCCCTGCGCTGCCAGAGGGCCCTTCGAAGTGGAAGACGGAGGCAGAGAAAGAGAATGGGGGTGGGGAGGTATGGCTCAGTGGTAGAGTGCACGCCTGACATGCATGAGGTCCTGGGTTCAATCCCCAGTGCCTCTGGTAATAATAATAGTAATAATAAAATAAATAAATCTAATTACCTGCCCCAGAAAACACTGTTAAAGAAAAAGAATCAGAGAGAGATGAGACCTGGAATGACAGACGAGTCAGAAACGCGACTCCGCAGGCCCTGCGGGGGGAGGGGGGGGGCGGACCAGGGTTGTGGGCGGCTTTTATTTACTGACTTTTTTAAAGGCAGATTTTAATTTTTAAATGGGATCATCTTCGAGGTTTTAGCCAATACGCCTCCTCCCTTGCCCATTTAGAGGCACCTTTTTACTGGAAAACAAAACAAAAACCAAACCGACCTTTTTAAAAGCATTCCGCTAATGCAGACTTTATGAGCCGAGGACTCTGCCCCGGGAAGGACGACTGAATGTCCTCAGTCCTAGGACTGCTCTCTCCTCCTTCCCAGTTGTGACGTCTCTGAAACCAGGATGCGCTCTGCAATCAACAGCGTCAGTCCTGGGTCACATCGTAGCAGCATTTTGTTTTGTTTGCGGTTATTTGAAATCAATGTGGAAACCAATGATGGATGGATCGGATGAACTATGAAAATCGACTTTGTCTTTCACATCTATAAGTACTATTGACTTTCCTGTTTAATTGTGTTCTGTTTTATTATTTCGTTATTCCAGGGGTGCTTAGCTCTTTTTGTTTTTACACGTTTTGCTTTCACTGAGACACCAAACTGGAATAACCTCTGGTTTCCATCTTAAGCCTGCTTTGGGCTAGTTTTTCTTTTTTCTGTTTTTTATCACTTTGCTTTATTGAGATACACGTGACACGTAACACCGTGTAAGTTTAAGGTGTGCACCGTGATGATCTGACACGCTATACGTTGTGAGATGATGACCATAAGAAGGTGTTAGCACCTCCATCACCGCACGTGATGACCACGCTTTCCTTTCGTAGTGAGGACATTTAAGACCTGTCCAGTTAGTGGCTGTCAAGGAGACAATACACTGTCGTTAGCCACAATTGCCAGGCTGTCCGTCAGCTCTGCAGAACTGCCTCATCTTATAACTGGAAGTTGGTATCCTTGGACCAACATCTTTAGAAGATGGAAAAGTCAAGGAAAGAGGTTTTCCCCCAGAAACATCCCAAGTGCAGCAGCCCTGCCGATGCTATGAGTTCAGCCGTGCCGGCCGCACCCACGCAGCTGTAAGGCAACTGACACGTGCTCTTTTAAGTCAGTGCGTTGGTGTGTTTCTTCACGACAGCAGTGGGAAGCTCACACAGATTTCGGGGGGTTCAAGCCAGCCCGGTCATTAGCCGTCTGTTGGCCAAGCAGCCAAAGAGCTCCGGCCATCCTGAGACGGATCGCGCCCCTGCTCTTGTCCAGGCCCCGTTCACAGCGAAGGCATGGTCCGGGTTTCCCTCCCTCCCGACAGGCTCTCCGGGGTCTGCCCCGCTCACCGCCGCTCGCTCCCGGCTCCTGGGCCCGCCTCCGTCCACTGCTCCCCAGCTCCCCAGGCGCTGCCTCCCCAGGCCTGTCCTGGCTGCAGTAGTCCCCCTCTGTGACCACAGCACCTGCTCGCTCAGCCTCTAGATCTGGACCCAGCGTCACCCTTTCAGGAGGCGTGCTGATTTTATATGTACACACACACGTGTGCGTACACGCGTGCACCCTGCTGCACAGACACAGAGGAGGCACGTGGGATACACACGGGAAAATGTTACATGGGATACAGGACATATGGGACACATACAAACAATACATACAACTAGGGTACTTGTATGTGGAGTTATTGTAGGGGAGGTAGGTCATATTGACTACACACATATGGGATATATAGAATATATATATGGAAATGAGGCATTTATACCCTGGAGCTGCTCTGTAGGATGTAGGCCATGTATACTACACGTATGCAGGCCACAGAACACACATATATAAACAGGATACTCACGTATGTGAAACTGTTACATAGTAACAGGATACACATACTATATATGAAAAAAAATACATGTGAAGGATACACAGAAAAGGAGGAGGATGTCTTGTTTTCCTCCACTGTAAAGGACGCACAGATGATAAATGTCTGTATTTATCTATAAATATATTTACTGGTCTATTTACATATATTTATATATTTTATTCTACTTACTGTATTATTCTATTGTATGCTATTCATTCTATTCTATTTGTATATATTTATAGATAAATACTTATGTCCTATAGGAAGTTTATATAGAGATAATACACTTAATTGTTTATATGCAATGTGTATATTACTATGTGAACAGGTAATATGCAAATAGGACATTGCATTATAAGTAGGATAAAATGTAGATCGCATTTTTCACCTCCACGGAGGGAACTACATACGTGAAGCTACACGTATAAAAGCATGTATACGTAGAATGTGCATTTGTCTGTCCATTACAGGTCGCACAGGGTATGAGAAGGTATCTCCTACTTTCCTCCCCTGTTGGGAAAAGCACATACAGGAAGTGCGTTTGTGAAGCAGACACACAGGACACAGGGAGCGTGTGCGTGTGTGGAAGCAGGGTCCCCGTTCGCTCCTTGCATTGCGAGGACGGGGACTTCGTTGTGCCCTCTGCTGAATCCCCAGGCCCTGGACTGTGCCTTTTATGCAACGAAAACGCAGCCAGTATTTGCTGAATGATTTAGGTTTATGATTAAGCTCTTCGTTGGACTGGTTACAAAGATTTCAGCGTTGTTTAATTTTGAATATTATATGGGAGCCTCCATCATGTCTTCAGGCCTTTGGGTCTCGAAAGTCTTCATCTGATTCCGTAAAAAAAAAAAAAAAAAGTATTTCCGTGTCCAGTGGTGGCTGAAGTGCTCCCCTCTGGTCCTCCAGCACCTGAGCACGACCCGGGCTGGACGTCACTGTCCCTACAGCCTGACCTGTGTCTAGGCCCCTGGGGAGGTCTTAGCTGGGATGGATCTCTGGACCCTCCGTCCAGTTAATGAGTCGTGAGAAATGCCGCTCGGAGATTCGAGGGTCCAGAGAGGGTCTGCATCTGGGATCTGAAGCCACGCTGCCTCTCTTCCTTGCCTGTGGCCACTGCCTCCAGAGTCAGAAAGCCGTCACTGGCTTTACGTGGAAGGGCCCTAAGCTGGGTGTCTGTCTGGGTCTCAAACACTTATCATGCCTCCCAGAACTTTCTCTCTCTCTCTCTCTTCTTGGCTCAAAGACCTTTCCCTTGGGGGAAGGCCAGCAGAAGCTTCTGTAACTCACCCTAAAATTAAAGCCAAGACTCTGTGTCAATCTCTGCTAAGTCCGAATCCCTCGGTGCCGGGCCCTGAAAGACAAATAGCGAAGGGGGCAAAAACAACCCTTTGGGCTAAGTATAATCTCAGATTTTGGATTCTACACGTACGTTTTTGCCATCCTTTCTCCCCCTGTTAATGTACCTCCGCAGAAGCGGCAGACAGGGCTGTGCGGCTGGGTTGGCACTAATTATCCACTGCTGTCTTCATTAATGCGAGTTTCTGACGAACACTGGGGTTCGAATCACAGCAGGTGTGCTGTGCGCTCGGGTACATTTTAGATGGGATGCTGGAGCTGGCTGCTTGCTGCAGGCCTCACTTTACCACCAATGGAGGTCTGACTCCTAAATCATCACGTGAAACACTGCCATCCTTATGCTGGGCTTCAAAAGAACAGTGCCACGGCTTTGCGCCAATGACACGCATCCTCACCGTGCACATCGGGTTAGGGGATTTAAAAGGGCTTATAGCCCATGACTCGTGCCTTAATGCACCTGTTGTCAACGCAGTTTCCTTCTTCATATAACAATATATTTGTGCGCTACATTGGAAATTGACACAACATTGTAAACTGACTATAACTCAATAAAATAAAGTTAAAAAAAAACTATATAGAGGGAAAAGAAGCAATGTGTTTATATATCATAAGTCAAAGAAATAATTTCCATCACAGAAATGGAAGAGAAATCAAAAGGCTTCCCCTTACGAGCATTAGAATCCTGGAAGGTACTATGCCTGCAATTTGGGCTTCTGCCACCAGGTGGTGCCCACCAGAAGGCCTTTGGCTCATAATGTGCACCTGGCTCCAGGTGTGTCGAGGTGATGCTTCCTGGCACCCTGAGAATAATACATCCAAAATCCAAATTTACACAAAGTACGCGTGTTAACAAAAAGTCAATTTAAAGGAAAATACCATCGGAAGGGAATGCAGAAGCTTATATTTTATACCTCACTGGATGCTTATCAATGTTTAATACAGCCCCGGGTTTATTTTACCATTGATTCATTCAACAAACAATGATGTATTAAGTGACTACTCTGTGCCAGGACCTCAGTTAAGTCCAGGAATACAGACACGAGTTAGACTTGTCCCTAGTCCAGAATTTCTCCAAATCTATCAGTCACACCCACACATAAATGACCGAAGATAACCATGTTCCCAGCACGGTCCCTGAGAGTGAAGGTCTACAGGAAGGTTCATTGACCTGGAGTGAAAATTACTCTTGGAAATCGTTTAAACTGGGGCTTTGGGGGGCCACGAGTGTATTGTTTGACTTCTGAAGTCTGACTTTTGTCGTTTTGATCCTTCGCGTCTCGGAAGTAGCAGGGTACAATCCGCCTGCACAGTCTAATTGCCTGCCCGGTGTCTGTGCAACGGGCACACGGCCCGTGGCTTCTTGTTACCAGTGCAGCTGCCAAAGAGGCCTAATTAACTGTCATAGCTCTTCCTTCATGAAGGAAACAGAATACGGAGGAGTAGCAACGGGGCTGGCTCTCCTTCCTCCCGACCTTGCCTTTCCGTCCAAGATATTATCTCTGTAGCCCCTCTTCTCACATCTTCACTCTCTTCTGACCGGGACTAACCCGGTCAGAATACAGTTCTTTATAGTTTAATACCGTTCTGAATATTAACCACCAGTTCAATATCCATCATCAGCTGGCACTCCTGCTTGTCCAAACTTCCTTTGGTCCTGTAAGACGTCCCATTCACCATCCTTGGAATGACCTTGCTTTTTCATATGAAGGTTCAGGGAAACTCCACTATGCAATGATTGTTATTATGGGCATAATCCTTATCTTTACATCTAACCTGCATCTGGAACGAAGAACTATAGCAATTCTGAAGTGATACATCATGTGTCAGAAACTGATGGGTGGGTAGCGAGGAAGAGAATTGGAATCTGAAAGTTGGGTCTACATTTGAGGAAGAGAAATAGTTTCCTATAAGTGAAAATATTTATTCTCAATCAAGCAATAAAGAAGTCTGCCACTAGGAAGTCCATTTCAGGGAAGGAACGCCATTATTTGGCGTCCAAACAGGATGCTGTGATAAGAAGAAAAAGCTCCAGGTGTGCGTGCAGAACTGATGCTGTCACAGCCCACAGGCTCTGCTTCTGCCTCTGCTGCTCCATCTGCATCCAGCGGGGCCTCCACTGATGGCAGGGAGACAAAGCTGGGTCCAGGCCCTGCATCCAGCG
Source organism: Camelus ferus (assembly GCF_009834535.1). Classification (NCBI taxonomy): domain Eukaryota; kingdom Metazoa; phylum Chordata; class Mammalia; order Artiodactyla; family Camelidae; genus Camelus; species Camelus ferus. The sequence goes on along the minus strand of NC_045727.1, from coordinate 22,849,091 downwards.
GGGAGCTTCACCCCACTCTGTAGCTGCAGATTCTACTCCAATATGAGAGATTTATTTTTAAACAGAACCATAAGACGGATGGAAGAAGGGGTCTCTGGAGAGGTCACTCTCATCCAACATCCCCGCTGAACAAAAGAGCTCAAGAGATACCTGTTCACCGAATAAAACGCGCGTCTCCCGTATGAGCATCTGAAAGGCGCCGTGTGCTCACACGTAGGGGGAGGCGGTGTCTCGAGGCTGAACTGCTTCCTGGGAACTGTTCCCCTGCATGTGGCGCAGGGAAAGCCCCAGCGGAGGCGGTGAGCATGAGAGAGAAGGCGACCCCCTTGCAACTGCCTGATTCCTTGGCCAGGTGTGTAGGAAGCCACTTGGCTAACCTCGTGGGGAGGGGGCAAAAATGCTGCCCGCAGTACAGGATCAGCAGACTGAGAAAAGAAAAACAAACAAACAAACAAAGAAGGGACTAATGCGGTCTCTCCCTACTGAGATCGCACCCCTCCCCTGATGGGGGTCTGCTCCCGTCGCCCCGATTGGCCTTGGGGGAACGTGCCAGGCTCTGTCAAGCCCAGTCTCTAACCAGCGCGTGTCTCTGTTGGAGAAGCGGCGTGGGCCCTGACGCCGTCGGAATCTTGCAAGAGGATGAAGCGGGCCCGCCGAGTCCGGCTGCGAGGAGCAGGGCTGCCCTCCCTTCGCGGTCACCGGAGGACGTTTCTGTGGTTTGGGGGAGATGCTTGAGTGTTTAGAAGCCACACGAGCACTTTCAACACAGCTCAGCAAGCCTTCGGCGATGGATGCTCGAGCCCAAATCCATCGTCCTCGCCGTGGGTGACACGCAGCTGGCTTTGCAGTAGAGCAGCTGCCCACGGGGTCCCAAACTCCCACAGCCCCGCCAGCCCTAAGTGGCTGGGGGTTGGGGGATGCTGTTTCCACTGCTGGGAGCCCCCCCACCTGACTGCGTGCTGAAAGCACAAAGACCTCCCCTGGGGGCGCCCCGGCCCCCCTCCCCACCACCCTCCCTCTGTTTTAGTTCACGTGCGTTGGGGTGATGTAGGCCTTGGGCAACCAGTGTGTTAGGGTGTCTGGGCTTCCAGGATGAGGAGGTGACCGAAATCGGTCCCATCAGAGCAGATCCCAGGATCTCCGTAGGACTCGCCTAGAGGCATTTACTCTTTTCAGCTGCATTTGAGCCAGTTCTAAGGTCTCCATCTTGCTCCCACGAGGGCAGCCTCCGTGAGAATGAAAGTCGTGCGGAAGAAAGGTGAGAGGGGAGGGAGAGATGGGGAGAGAGAGATGGCGAGAGAGGGAGGGAGGGAGGGAGAGAGATGGAGAGAGGGAGGAGGGGGGAGGGACAGAGAGGGCCCTGGTATCTTTTGAGGTCCTGAATAAAATCCCCATCAGCTCGTCCCGATTGAAGTTTTCAATTGCTTCAGCCCCACTTTTTTTTTTTTTTTATAAAACTTAAGTCAGGGGATTTCCTGCTATCCCCAGCCCCTAAGGGTCCCAGTGCATATGCCCACCAACATCTGACATGTGTCCACTAGGGACCTGTCGCCTTCTTAAAACCCCACCGCCCTTGGGAGGCAGGAGGTAACATGCCTTCGGGTGATTTACGACTCGGTGAGGATGAGTCTCCCAGTGAACTTCCTGAGAGGAGCCTGTCCATGGACCGAGCTTCCTGGGTCCCTGGCTGGGAAAGGAAGAGAAAGCAAATCAAAAGGGAAAGATGGGGGGCGGCGGAGACGGGCTTCCAGGGCAGACCGGCTGCTCGGCGGTCTCCCGGGGGCCTGAACGGGTGGCAGAGAGCCTTCTCCCAGCCCCCTGGCCTGCTTTCTCAGCAGCGTCTGCACCCCGTGATTCTCTCTCAGCGTCTGGGAGTCACAGCACCGCGCGGCGACAGCGGTGCGGGCTGCGGGATCTGAGTTTTAAGTTGTGCAGCCGAACACGGGGAGGTTCTCCAGCGCTCTCCTTGAGACTCTGTGTTTCTGAGGGTGATTTCATGACTCCCAAGACGACTCAAGTCGTTTAGGGCACAAATAGGAACCGGGAATGACAGGACGAAGACAAATCGCTTCGCAGCAAAGGACTCTGCTGGCTCACGGTTAGGGGGTGGTGCGGGGGGTCGGGGCCTGGAGCGGCGCGGTCAGGGCTCGAGTCGTCTGCACACTGGCTCTGGCTTTCTCCGTTGCTTATAACTCCCTGGCAGGCTCCTTTCTCGAGATGGTACCGCGTAACTCCAGCACATCCTCCCAAGGGCAGGGAGTCAGAACAGGAGGGGAGAAAGTACTGCTCCTGCAGGACTGCCAGCCCAAGTCTCCAGACCGCACCCCCAAGGCTGGGATTGGAGACTGTGTCTCCCGCTGAGCCAAGGCCAGTGCCCGGACGGACGCTGTGCCGTGCCTGGGCTGGCCACGCTGGTCCCATGGCCCCTGGAAGCCAGGGTGGGCACAACACCATTTAAATTGCATGGGTTTAAGTCAGTGAGCCTCGCGTATGAAATACACCGTGTGGAAACAGCGGGGTGCCGTTTTTGTATGGTGACTTAGCGTGATGATTTTGAGAGGTGTAGAAATACCAAATCCCTGTGCTGTGTAACAGGAACGAACATAGCGTTGCAGGTGAACTGTACTTCACAGCCAACCAGCCAATCAACCAACCAAACAAATTCATAGAAAAAAGAGATCAGATCTGTGGTTCCTGGGGGGCGCTGGGGTGGCGGGTGAGAGGTCAAATTGGATGAAGGCAGACAAACAGCACAAACTCCTGGTTATAAGATAAATTAGTACTAGGGAGGCCATGTCCAACATGATAAATACAATGAATATATAATAGATACAAGTAAAATATAAATATGGATAATAAATGTAATAACACTGCTGTGCATTTTATTTGAAAGTTGTTGAGAGACTAAATCCTCAGAATTTGCATCACAAGGAAAACATTTTTTTCCATTTCTTTAATGGTGTGCGTATTCGAGGTGACGGAAGCCCACAGACCTTACAGTGACAGTCATTGTGTGACGTCAGTCCAATAATTAGGCTGTTCGCCTTGAACGTCTACAGGGCTGTCCGTCAACTGTATTTCAAAACTGGAAGAGAAAATTAAAAAAATAAATTTTACAAATTGAAAAAAGATTTTTGGGAAAAAAAAAAAGGAAAAAAATTTGCCTGAATTTAGTGCGAAGACATGGAGGAATTTTCTAGAGAAAACCAGGTTATTGTTACCAGAAAAAGGGCAAATGAAAGCTGGAGAGAGAAAGCGTTAAGTGTCCAGCACGGGAGTCAGCAGAGCTTCCTGAAAGTTGCACAACCGGGAATAAACCACAAAAGCAGGAATCGCCCTCATGCGCAATGATTAACCAAATGAAATGACATGCACAACGCCGCAAACATGAAGCTAACGCAGGGTTAAGTACTAGAGCTCCCAGTGGGATGTGTGGTTTGAGGCCTTCCTTGTTGGCACGCTCACCTTCTTACTTTCCTTAGTGCTTTCCTGGGGCCATGATGTCAAGGGTCCTCAATAAATGATCATCTGGATCAAACTGCATATGATTTCAGGGATAAGAAGTAGCTACTCAGGGCAGAATCATCACAGAGGACTTCATGGAGGAAGCACACCTTTGACTGAATCTTAAAAAGTAGGAGCAAGTCCGATGGGCCAGAGCGAGCTGGTCAATGATCATGGTTGAACTTCCTGACCATGGTCAATAAATGCTTGTTCAATGAAATGATGATGCAATCAAGTGAACCACCCCTCTGCTGAAACCCGCGCAACAACTATCCACCATCCGCCAGACTAAGGTCAACCCCAGAACCCGGCTTTCAAGGCTCTCCAGCACCTGAGTTAGACTCTCCTCTCCAACGATGCCTCCTTGCATATCAGCCTGTGATGTTTGCCTACTGAACTGAGCCCCGGTTTCCTCATTTTTCAAATGAGGATCTGGCCCGTCTCCGAAAGTCAAGACTGCCGCTGTGCCTGGCACGTGGTAACCGCTTCACAGAAGGAGGGGGTTTTATCATTACCACGAGCAGCAGCCCTCCCAGAGTTAAGCCGTGATCAGCCCCAGCGGTTTCCCAGGCACCCCGTGCTCTCTCGCACTGCCGTCCCGCCGTCTTAAGTCTGCTCAAGAGCAGAGCCTGAGACAAGGGTTAGGTGTGGGCCGGAGGCTGATTGTTGGCGGCAGGTGGAAGGAAAGCAAGGAAGAGGAGGAAGGGAAGGGAGGAAACAACAGTAGAAGGTGTGGCTGTTGATCTGGCTGCCCCTGGGGCACCTGGGGCTCAGCCCTGCAGGGGGCCTCAGCCGGCGGGGGTGGGGGGGCATGTGGAAGACACGCTTTCAGGAGGATGGAGCCTGGGCTGCCCCTGGGAGGCTCACCCCCCCCCCCCCCGCAGGGCTGAGAAGGCTCTCCGGGTTTGCACAGATCCCCGGGGCAGAGCAGCCGAGTGACTCCCGAGGCAGGAGAGGTGGGGCTCTGCCAGGAGCGTGTGCAGCGACCCTCTGCTTCGGTTCTAGCTGGACTCACAGCGTGGCCAAGCGAAGGCGGCCCCACGGCCAGGGGAACCCCTCCGACCACCCTCCCTCGTGCTGTGCCCTCTGCCCGCGATGGCCTTTCACGTCTTTCTAATCTAGCTGAACTTCGGGTCTTGATTTCAGTATTTCCCCCGAGAACCCGCTCGCCATTCAGTTATACACTTTCTCTTCAGGGTTCCCTGTTCGTTCCTGCACTGTTCGTTCATTCACTCAACAAACATTTGCTGCGTACCCTCCACACGCCTCGCCTTGTTGTAAGCGACGGGGGAACAGCAGCGAATGAAGGGGACCGAGGCCGCCCTGCTGTCACCGAGCTTCGGTCCCGGTGAGACAGACAACAAACAAAATTAAAATGGCCAATATACAATGCATTTGAAAATCCTATCAATGTGTCTAGTGTATAAATGTCTCGCATATCCTATAAATAGATAACATGGGTGCACACATGTGAAGGGTGGAGAGTCAGCGGGGGTGGGGGGCAGGCAGCGTGGCGGTGCCCGGAGGCTCTCTTACAGCTGAGGCCCAGGCGAGGCCCAGGCGAGGCCCAGGCGCGGAGAGCGAGCAGGGAGGGGGCCCGGCTGCCACTGTGAGCCAGAGTCCACGAGAGGAGGCGGCTGGAGGAGGGGGGAGGGGAGGGGAGGGTGTCCGAACTGTTCCCGGAAAGGCGAGAGTCCGGGGTGGCTGGAACAGAGAGAGCGAGAGGGGACCCGACAGGGGCGAGCGGAGACCTGGGGCAGGTGGGCGGGCGGGGGCGGGCTTCCTGGGAAACACTTCGGCTTTTCCCTCGGGATGGGAGGGGAGCCAGCGGGTGGTTTTGAGCTGAGGAATGACATCTTCAGGCTGATGTTCTGATCACCCCACCGGCCGCACTGGAACCTGAGGGAGAGGAGAGCTGCGGGGAAAGGCGGCCACCGGGAAGCCAGCGGGGAGGGGAGGGCGGCTTGGGCTGGGGGGTGGGGGCCGCCTTGGAGAAGGCTGGGCCCCCGGGCGTGTCCAGAAGGCACTGCCAGTGGAATCTGCTGCAGGACTGGACGTGGGCAGAGACAAATCAAGGAGGTGCCGAGATAGCGGTCTGGGCCGCTGGGGGGATGGTCTGGGCCGCTGAGGGGATGGATGTGCCGCGTGCTGATGTGAACGAGCTTCTGGAGTAAGCGGGCGGTGGGGCGCTCTGTCGCGTGTCACACGGCTCTGTTGCTTCTCACATCTCTGCCTTCTCCCCGAGCAACTAAGGACAGGGGTGTGCCTCTAACGCGTGGTCCTAACATCTGAAACAGGGACCCAGGACCCAGCGCTCAGCGGAGATTCAATCTGCATTTTGTCCATGCCCTTCTCAAGGGTGGAACTGCTCCCTGGGCTTCACATGGGGGCAGAGGGGTCCGGGGGCCCCTGCGCACGACAGGCAGGCAGACTGGGCTCTGGCTCGTCCCGGGACCACGTTGGCAGGGGGAGTCCCACCCACCTCTGGCCAACCTGGGGCGTCTGCTGGGGGGGCCGGCTCGGAGGAGGTGCCAGGGTGCCTCTGTCACCGCAGCTCTGCCGTGTGGCAGCCCCTGTCCCCCGCGGACTGGAAGTGTGCCAGGCTGCCTGGCAGAGGAAGCTCAGAGTCCCCGCCCGGCGCATACCCCAGAGCTCCTCGGTTCTGGCTGATGTTTGCATTCAATTTAAAACGAGAAAGAAGAAGCCGGAGGGAAGGGAGGAGTCCTCAGCAGTTAAACAGCTAGAGCTGGTCACGCCCTCCCCAGCGGAGGAATTTGGCCAGGGGATGCAGAACGGAGTCTCCTCCTCCCCCCGCGCCGGTGTCCCGAAGCAAAGCTGGGCCTAATTACATGCTCTGTCCGCCCCTCCATCTCCCACAAATGCTTTGTGCTGTGGCACCATCTCACAGCCTTGGCCGCATCCTGGCCAGTCTAGCGTCTGACGCCCGTCCCCCGCCTGGCGGTGGAGGGACAGTACCCTCTATCAGGGTGGCGGTCGGCCATCCCTCCACAGCCCCCTCCGGGGCGGGGAAGAGGCCAAAAGCACTTGCAAGCACGGAAGGTGAGAGCCCCCCAGCCCAGGACTCCTCCCAGAGCCGTTTCCCAGCATGCTCCGCTCCTGTGCGCGGAATGTCGCTGGCCGGCAACCAGAGGGGGGTGGGGGGAGCCGGGGGGCCCCGAGGTCCCAGCCGGTCGATGAACACGGATGCTGACACGCCAGCAGATTCCCGTGGGGACAGGGGGGTGTCAACTTGCCTTAATTACATCTTCATCCGACGACCGGCACTCCACGGACTCCAGCAGCTCTGTCACCGTGCCGTCCTCCTCCACAGAGACCACCTTCACGGGCACGGCCACCGTCTTCCCGGTGAGGATGGCTGTGTTCAGGATGTCTGCCTCCTGGAAGATCAAGCACGCCTTTCTGTCACATCCCTCCACGTGCGCAAAGAGCCCCGCCCTCACCCAGGCTCAGCGAGCCTGGGGTTCAGCAAGGCGGCCGAGGGGGAGTGCTCTGCCCTCACCCAGACTCCCGCAGCGGGAGCACGATGGGGAAGGGGCGTCGTCGGAGGGGGGCAGAGGGGCGAGTTGTTGATACCGTGTTTGGCAAGCCACACCACGTGCCAGGAACTGTCCTAAGCACTTAATAAATATGGACCTATAAATTCTTACAGCATCCCAACGTGTGATCATATTCGCTCTACTTTGTGCCTGGCACAGAGAGGTTTTGTAACTTGCCCAAGGTCACACAGCTAGGAAATAGTGAAGGTGGGATTTGAACCCAGGAAGTTCAGCTCCTGAGCCCATGTGTTAGCCACCCCAACTGGTCTGAATTCAAGCAAGACGATTCCAACGTAAGCAGTCAGCTGCTGGTCAGAGGAGCAAGGTGTCCTAGAAGGAGATTCGTGTAATAACGTGGGCGGGGGGGTGGAGGCTGTGAGACCCCTCACTCTGCACTCGGTCACCCTGGCTTTCTTTCACTTCCTGTCAATTTTCCAGGCTCGGTGCTGGCCTCTGTACAAGTCTGGATGCTGTGATGACCCCTGTGATGTTCCCACGGCCCCATCCATGTGATACATGCGTGCACAACACACACACGCACACGCACACGCACTCACTCAGACATGCCTTTTGCTCAGCCCAACACCTGCGTCCCTCGGGACGTCCCTGCAGAGACCGTGACAGCCCCTGAGAGCCTGGGGGAGGAGGCACGGCCGCTCCTTTGTGGTCCCTGACACAGTTGCTCTTCTGTTTTTACTCAGTTATTCGGTCCCTTCGTCCCTCTTCTAGGCTGGAAGCTCTGCCCTGCCCCCCAGAGCCCCGTGCACAGCCTGTGGAAGGCGCAGGGAAGGACTCGGCAGAGAGGGACCTGGGATCTGTCATCACCACCGTCGTCCCCTTGCTCTGTGTCGCTCGGTCCTCTGCGCATGAGTCCCTCCTCGACACTGGGTGTCTCAGGGGACTTTTCCTGGACACTGAGCAATAATCCTTACTCTGCACCCCTCTCCCCAACACCCCGTGCCTAACTCAGTTACTCTTTGTTTTTGTTTGTTGTGAACCCAGGACCTCGTGCGTGCCAAGCGTGCGCTCAACCTCCGAGCTACACCCTCCCGTCAGTTCCTCTCAGAGCCTGCAGTTTGTGAACTGCCGGGGTCCTGGGAGACCACATGAGCCCGCTTCTCAGAGGAGAACACGGAGCCCCAGGAAGCAGGACTCTCATTCCACCTCATTCCTCTCCGAGGGACTGACTCCCCCCACCCCGTGAAGGTCAAAGTCCCCATATAACCCACAGCCTCTGTATAACGAGACCCCGGGCCCCAGCCCACAGCGGTCTTTGCTCAGTCCCCACTCATCACGTGCCGGCCGGGTTCCTAGGAGGTGTGGTGCCGGCCTGCACGCTGCGCTTCTCCTGGACGTGGGGACCTGCCTGGCCCAGCCTTGGGGCAGCAACAACGCGTCTGGGCGGACGCTCGGAGCTGGTCACGGAGGCACTGACACCTCTTAGGGATGGGCTTGCGAGGACCCTCGTCGATCTGATTTTTGTGCAAAATCACACACGCCCGTTTAGCCACACGCCAGGAGAAGGCACGGACGGGTACCATCTTCAGGTTACATAACCGTTTGCCTTATGTTAACCTTCCATTTCTTATGTAAGATCTTACTTTTATTTTGCAGGATGAGGTCCATTTTATAAAGAGCTCATTTGGTTTTAGCCTTTGGATATGATTATATATAATATACACAATAATATTTATTTTTATATAATGATATTATATAAATACATGTGATAATATTTTATATATTATATATATTTCTTGTTCCATTATTTTAATTCTAAAAGACAACACTCTACAGTTTAATGTTTCTGAATTTCAAAATCTCATGCTGTCTGAATACACACAGACGCCCAAATGTCAGAGCAGGCAGACAGCTAGATGTGAGCAGGCAAAGGGGGACGCAGACCACATGGCAGGAATGGGGCAGAAAGGAGGGGCACGGGCCGGATGCAGGGAACCACACACCGTGTGAGCACAAGGGGTCCCCGGGCAGAGAAGGAAAAGCAGGACCCTCCGGGCTGATAAGGGGCCACACCTTTTGGGGTGGTGAGTGGCCTGGAGATGAACAAAGAAAGGTGAGAAAAGGCGGGAATTTCATGTCCAAATGCAACCTTTTGCTTATTATGCTCTCATTTCAATAAAATTAGCCTTGCAGGTCGGAAGTACCCATCACGCACCGACACCAGGACACTTCCGATCCAGACTAAACGAGGACAAAAGTCCCTCCTCCTTTTGGGAAGGTGGAGTTGGGGTGATAATCAGGGAACACGACCCCAGACCCTTCCCTCTTCAATGAATATTCCGCCCATTCATTTTCACACCCTGTGTACCCAACTTGCCAAAGAAACTCAGGGCAGCCGCCCACCTGAGCCTGCCCGCTCTCCTCTGAGAGTGTCCTGTCCATCCGTTAATAAATCCTCACTTTACTTTTTTTAACCACTGCGTCTTGTCTATGAATTCCTTCTGGGATGGGACAAGAACCTGGGACACTGGTTGCATCCACCAGCAACACAAATATCCCATTGCTGATATTTTTTTTCTCCTCTGTGGGCTCCCAGCCTGATTTGGTTTGATTTTGGGTACAAACATAGTAAAAGAGTGAAGGTTCCAAGTCAGAATGTGGTGTTACTTCCTGCTGCCTCTGGGGAGGAAAAAGGCCAGGCAGCCTTTTCTGCTCTGAAGGGCAGGGATCAAAAGGAACTATCCACATTTTGGGAAGAAATGGGAAAATGTATTTTAAGTCTCTGGTCCAAACTGGCCCATCTCAAAGGGGAAAAAAACCAAAACAAAACAATCCAGGGGAGCATTATGATGACGTCTGACACCAGTTTCAGAGAAAACAATTTTGCACATCAATGGTGGAAAAGTAGCGAGCACGTCTGCTCCAACAACATAAGTCAGAAGACTGTAAAACACGCGCACTGTCAGGTCAGCGTCGTGGGAGGTGGCCCCAGGGTAAGTGGGGAGCCGCCGTGAGCCCGCGTGTCTGGGGGTTTGCCTCCGAACGGAACGCCTCGTTCTGCTGGCAGCTTCTGACTGGGGAGGGATGGACTTCCAGGCATTGCCCTGCTTCCTCTGTGCATTTCCAGTTCTTTGACATCGAGAACCTTCTCTTGTGCCTGGTTTGCTTTCTCCAGGAGCTGAGGGGTATGTGGACGGGTCACAAGTCTCCAGACCAGAGCCTTGGCTTGGGTTGACGTGTGATCCTATAAAACCCTTGAAGGCTCAGCTGCCTTGTTGCTGAAGGCAGCTCTTCCCCTTTTCCTGTTGGCCCGTTTCTGTCCCCCTCGAACCTGCAGAGGACCTAGTTACAGGAAGGAGGTCACCAGGCGACTGAGCCTGACTCCTGGCTTGCGCTCTCCTGAATGCGCCCATGCCTCGCCTGGCCTGTTCATCCTCTTCCTGGATGAGAAGAAGTAAGAATGAGGAGTCAAGCAGTTTAAGAATGACCTGCTCTCCACCCCGCACTGCCCGCTTAGCATCCCTGCAGGCGGGTCATGGGGACAAGGTAACATCTGAAGAAAGTCAGCCGGTCTGCAAGCAGTGGAGATGGCGCAGGACCAAGCTCCTGCCCCAGTGCCTCCTGAGGGTCTCCCCCCTTTTCCCCTTTAAAGCTGTCCTGGCTGAGCAGACTCTTTGGAGTTGGTCTTGGGACATGAGTCCCCCTTCTCCCCAGATCGCTGGCTTTTCTGATGAAGCACCTTTCCTTTCCATCAACACTTGCCTCTCAGTTACTGGCTTTTGAGCAGTGAGCAGCAGAACCTGAGTTTGCTAACACTGCCATGAGCTCACCTCATCACAGCCCCTGAGCCTAGGAAATGAAGACAGACATCTCTTTATAAAGTTCTGTCTCGATTTTTACTGGTAGCTCCATGCTCCCCTTCGGCCACCTGGAAACTCTGTTCTTGCCAGTACGGCCTTCCTGGAGACCTGACAACACAGCCGTGTGACTTCAGGCTCATGAGAGGCTGGGAGGAGGTGAAGCCGGGGAGGAGACGCCGACTGTGTCTTGGGGAAAAGGGACGACCTCGTCAGTGAGGCCACAGAGCCTCTTATTGGGCTGTAACTCATCACTGTCTATTTCAAGGAAACAATAACTGTCCTCATTTTGCTGGAGAAATGATGGCCCACGTCTTAGTTTGGAGAGCCCCTAGAAATAGATGCTGGGACAAGGATTCAAGGGCAATTGATTTGCGAGGTTCAGCAAACTTCAGTAAGAGAGTGGGGAAGTGGTTCAGGGAAGAAGAGGCAGCCAGTGAGAGTGCGTATCATGCCAGTGACCACCAGTCCCCTCCTGCGGGGACTGGTCTATATTATGAAATACATCATGCATTTTGTATATTTCAATATATTGTAACGTATCCTCATATATTTCCTTGCAGGGAAATTATCCAACATACACCTCTGAAAATAATTCCACCGAGGGGCGACGGAGCTGGGGTATTTATACATCAGCTCCCGCGGGCGGCTCCTGGGGGCTGGCCTCTCCCTGGCACAGCCAGCCTGCCGCGCGTGCAGGCCAGGCAGCCTTCTACAGTCTCAGCGAGAGCTCCTGGCAGACAGCGGCGCCTGGAGCTGGTCTGGAGCCCTCTGCTGTGGAATGGTGTCAGGAAACGCGCAGAGCACTGACAGTCTGCCGCGACGTAACTGTGAAACAACTTGTCATGATGGAGGTCTGGCGGGTTGGAACTAAAAATCAGAGTGTTTGTTTGTTTTTTAAAAGAATTTTCTCATGCTTCCCATGTTCCGATGTTCCCTTTGGGTATGAGCACAGCCATTTATTCAAATGCACTCTTGAAACTTAATTTTAAAAGAGGGGAGGGGAAGGAGATGGGTACAGGAAAACATGACATCGGGAGACCTTCGAAAACACGTCCGGAGATGGCTGTGTGCAGTGCCATTCTGCCTTCCCGCCTACCTAACAAAATGCCAATTTTGTTTGAGGCTGTAAAATGCTCCGCTAAAATTATTATATATATTTTTTGACGCCCCTTAATCTGTAACACAGTTCTGGTCCAGGAGATATAAATGGAAGTCACTGGGTGAAGCTTCCAAAGAAGTCTGTTTTTTAAAAAAACTAATTCTGAAGGTTGTTTTGCATTTTCCTTTCTTCCTGCCCACTCTGCACAGATGATCCGGGAGTTGGGGCTGCATCTTGCACCCCCAGAGCTGGAGGATGCTGTTAAGGGCCACACGGTTCAGTGTAGTACCATAGCTGAGCGCAGGAATGCTCTCCTGGGACTGCCGGGTTCCAGCCCCACTTCTAACACTACCTACTGGGTGACCTTAAGCCATTCACTTAACCCTTGGTGCCCAAATTTTCTCAGCCATACCATGAGGATAAGCGCCGGCCTCTTGCGTTTGCTCTAGGTTTAGGTGGGTCTACAACAGTGCCTGATGCCTAGAAGGCTCCCCCCAAGTGTGTGACAAATGCACAAAGGAGAATGATGACTGTGAGGGAGTGAATAGCATCCCCCAGAATGCCTGTCCACCTGGAAACTCAGAATATGACCTTATTTGCAGATATAACGAGTTGAAGTGAGGTAGTTCCAGGGTAGGGTGGGCCTTTATCCTATGTCCTCATAGGAAGTGAAAATGCATCTGGAGGCACAGGGAGGATGGCCCCGTGAGGATGGACTCGGAGATGGGCACATCAAGGCTGCCAACACCAGCAGGAGCTGGATGAGGCGGGAAGGCTGCTCCCCGGGAGCCTGCAGAGGGAGCCTGGTCCTCTCGACAACTTGACTGTGGACTTGGGGATTCTTGACTTTTGAGGGAAGAAACTTCCGTTGTTTTAAGCCACCACATGCCAAGGGACTTTGTTACAGCAGGGCCAGGGGACGAGTGCAAGGACTGAGCCCCAGAGAGAAGGAGCTTGCATGCTGGGTGCACCGCAGCACTAGCCTCGGACTGTTCCCTCTGCACACAACTGGAGAGAAGACTAAGGCCCTGCCCACTTACATGTGAAAAGATGCCTGACGTCACCAACTATTAGGGAGACGCAAATCAAAACTGCAACGAGGTAGCACCTCACTCCGGTCAGAATGGCCATTATCAAAAAGTCCACAAGTAATAAATGCTGGAGACGGTGTGGAGAAAAGGGAACCCTCCTACACTGCTGATGGGAATGTAAACTGGTGCAGCCATTGTGGAAAACAGTGTGGAGGGGCCTCAAAAAACTAAAAATAGACTTACCATATCACCTAGCAACCCCACTCTTGGGCATACATCTGGAGAAAACTCCAATTTGAAAAGACACCTGCACCTCAATGTTCACTGCAGCACTATTTACAGTAGCCAAGATGTGGAAACAACCTAAATGTGCATCAACAGATGACTGGATAAAGAAGATGTGGTATATTTATACAATGGAATACTACTCAGCCATGAAAAAGAATGAAGTACTGCCATTTGCAGCCATGTGGATGGACCTAGAAATGATCATACTAAGTGAAGTGAGTCAGACAGAGAAAGACAAATATCACATGATGTCACTTACATAAGGAATCTAAAATATGAGACAAATGAACTTATTTATAAAACAGAAAGAGACTCACAGACACAGAAAACAAACTTACGGTTACCAAAGGGGGAAGCGTGGGGAGGGACAAATTAGGAGTTTGGGATTTGCAGATACAAACTACTGTATATAAAACAGATAAACAACAAGGTCCTACTGTAGAGCACAGGGAACTCTATTCAGTAGCTTGTAATAACGTATACTGAAAAAGAACATATATAAATGTATGACTGAGTCACTGTGCTGAATACCAGAAACTAACACAACATGGCAAATCAACTAAACCTCAACAAATTTAAAAAAAGATCCTGCCTATTTAATCCCTTTCCCCTGCCTCTCTTCCTTCCTTCCTCTTCCTTCCTTCCTTCCTTCCTTCCTTCCTTCCTTCACTTTCCTTTCCTTTTTTCTTTTCTTTTCTTTCTTTTCTTCTATTTACTTTATTCTTTCTTTCGTTCTTTCTTTCTTGTCTTCTTCTTTCTTTCTTTCTTTCTTTCCGTCGTCAGTTCTTGCTAAGTTCTATTCTTTCTGTTCTTTCTTCTTTCCCCTTCCTTCCTTCCTTCCTTCCTTCCTTCCTTCCTTCCTTCCTTCCTTCCTTCTTTACGAGCTGTTACTCACAGATAATCACAATCTTATCTGACACGACCTGGAAGGGAAAAAAACCCTCATCATTTTTCACAGGTCTGAGGCTGAAAGGAGTAAGTTAAATTGCTTATTGCCCCTAATGAGGAAAAAAAAAAAACCCAGTTTTTGGCCTTAAACATCACTGTGGCTTCTTTGGAGATCATTTTAATATGTGGTTCTGAGATGATTCCACGGAAGTTAAACTTGATGATAAGGGTGGAAAAAAACAGAATAAACAGAGGGTCCGCTGCATCCCCTGGTTCCTCTCTAGACAAAAGCATCGCGGACGAAGCTTCGAGCAGCCCACCGCCGGAGGCGGGCAGAAGGGCAAACCTCCCGCAAAACAGATAAAACAAAGCACCGCCCTCGGCCGTGATGCCGGAGGCCAGGGCTGGGGCGGCCCTCGTGAACGCTGAACGCGGAGGTGTGCCTCACCACGGCGGCACAAGGTCCAGTGCCCTTACCGTCCAGGCAGGGTGTTTCCCATCTCTTAACTCAGTGCGAGAGAATTTGAAAGACGGGCGTTACGAGGAGGCGGATGTGCAAGTTCGCTGGCGCACTAAGCTTGATTTCACCCAAATTTGCACAAAGACAGCACTTCCTATGGGGGCTCGTGAGGACAAAAGACGAGGGCATGAATGCTCCAACACACAGGATTTGGGTGAAATGAACTAGATTTCATGCTAATGTTTTTAAAGGAAGATAAAGAGTTACTGGGATGGACAGCTTTTGTTTTCGCCTGTCCCAGCTCCTTCTGCAAAACGGGACATCAGTTTGCCTTCGGGGAAACCGCCCCCACCCCCCCCCCCGCCCTCCTTAGGACTGAAAGTCCCAGGAGCCCTCTCCCCGGTCAGAGCAGCCAGGCGTCTCCGGTGCTTACGACAGTCAGGCTCTCTTACCTGGGATTTGAATTCAAGGACAGTGAGGCAGGAGCCACGACGGCTTGGATTTCGTTCGTCCCCCTGGTGGCACCTGGAAAAGCCTGTCCTCTTATCTGACACTCATTTGCACTGAGCTCCTGGTTCTGCCCTATTTTAGCCAGTCTCTCAGAGGGTCTGTATTCATTCAATAAAATCCTTTTTAGAGGGTAGAGCTTATGTCCAGGGTCCTCACCACACACGCTAGTAATAACAACAGTGACTGTCATGATAGAGGTGGCTCTGGGGGATGACGGACGCGTCCATGGCCTTGCCGGCGGCGCCGGCCTCATCGATGTGTAGCCGTCCAGTCGTACACATTAAATACGTGCACTGTTTCATACGTCAGCCATCCCTCAAAAGTAGTTTGAGAAAAACCACAAACAGAATCAACGTCTTTTGCTTTCAGAGATTCCTAATTAATAAAGCTGCCCAGAGACTAGTTAGACGAAAGCACGTTGCTTTATAGGTTTCCTTCCAATATTCCTTGAGAAGCAGCCTTTGAATTTCTTGAACAATGGTCACTCTCAGCTGACCAGTTTGCAAACTGCATATTGCATTGGTCTGAATTCGCCCCCAAAAGGGGCCTGAGACAGGGCTCTGGGAGGAGGTGACTGATCTACAGTGAGTGGGAGTTGGGGAGGGAGGTGTGGGAAGCGGCCGAGGAGGAGAAGCTAACAGCTGGACGTGCTGGCCAGCCAGCTGTGGGCAGGGGGCCGCGGGATTCTGCAGAGGCCTGGGCTCCCACAGCTGGCTGGCTACAGGCTGGAAGCATGTGTCCCCCGGGGCTGTGAACTCCACGCTTGGGGACAGGCTCCCAGGATGCCAGGGAAGCCCTGCGCCTATCTCCAGGGAGTTGTCCGAATGACTTGAGGGGGGACTGGGTCAGGGGACTGCCCAGAGGAGGGCTGAGGGCACGTGACAGGGCACCAGAGACAGAGTTCCAGAGAGGGACTCAGGTGTTACAAAGTTGCTCCCATGTCAGGAGAGAAATTTCCCACGATAAACTCTGGACAAGCGTTTTCCTTAATTTTTTAAAAATGAAACACAGCTGGACATTCTCATTTGCACAGAAATTATGTGGCCAGAAATCACACTAATTTAAACAGCAAGTTTCAGAGGTAAGACTTCCTCACGTGTCTGCTTATAACCCTTGGAGAGACTAAAATGCTCACTTCATAATTCCTCATCAAATGCTTCGTTGAATCGAAGACACAAACATGGCGGCATCCCCTACAGGGCTCGAGGAGACGAAGGGTTCGCACACCCTGGATCCAGGACTCACGCTGACAGCTCAGATGCTACTTGGGAAGCTAACACTGCACGTTTGGGAACGCAGTTAACATCTACCTACAGTTTGCAACATTCTTACTCTCTTCCTGATACTTCTGCGACTTCCTGTATTGCTAATAAATTTGTTTTTTAAAAAAATAGAAGTAAGCCAGAAAAAAAGAAAAAAGAAAAATACCATATGATATCATTCAAATGTGGAATCTAAAGAAAAAAAAGGAAAAGAAAAGAAAAAGAAAAAAGAAGACACTAATGAACTCATTGCAGACATAGTAAACAACCTTATGGTTACCAGGGGAAAGGGGCTGGGGAGGGATAAATTCGGGAGTTCGAGATTTGCAAATGTTAGCCACTTTACATAAAAATAGATAAATAAACAAGTTTCTTCTGTAGAGCACATGGAACTATATTCAATATCTTGTGATAATCTTTAATGAAAAAGAATGTGGAAACGAAAAAAAAAATGTACTCCATTTCTTACCATATTTACCCATTCTTCAAAATACTTCGGAAATAATGTTCGGTTTTGAGAAACACCGTGTGAGGCAAGGAGCTTTGTTGCAGACAACAGAATCCACTGCAGCTCATTTCAGCCGAAAGGGATCTGTCGAGCATGGACCGAGCCCCGCACTGTCGACAGAGCCGAAGGAAGAGACCCCAGCCCGCCTCCCAAGCTCTATGCCAGGAGCCACAGAATGGGCCCACCATGGACTCGCTGCTTCTGCCATGGCTAGGAAGCTGATACATCAGGCGGATTGTTCTAGAATCTCGCAGCCTCTCCCCAGATCTCAGGCAGCCAAACCAACGCCCACATCCTTCCTCTTCCCCACGTGGGAAGCAAAGCCTCACAGGTGCATCCAGCTGGCAGAGACCACGTCACAAGCCTGAACCCTCACAGGCACACTGCGCTCTCTCGGGGGGGGGGGGGACGACGGACGGCACAAAGTAGAGTTTTGGAATTTACCTGGAGAAGGTGAGATTTACACTGTGGGGAGCTACAGAAATGCAGAGAGGACACCTCTGGGGTAGCTGCAAATGACAGCTTTCCACTACACAGATCAGCTCTACGTGTGCTGTTATTACCCTGATGTTAAAATCAGGCATATTCTGTTAAGTCTGTTAAAGCTCTTATATTAAAATTTTATAGTAGCGGCATTATTCACCCTCTGCTCTTAATGCCACCTCCAATGACACAAACAAATAGCAGACTGAATTCTAGGACATTAAACGGCAAAGGGGTATAAGAAGCTAAAATTTAGGTTTCATACTAAAATAAATACACAGCTGAGTTAAAGATGGATGCCCACATTAGGGATAAAAGTGATTTTTACCCCTCCTGCGAAAATATATCCTATTCAAAAGTGACGTTTAAAATGTGAGAGAGGAGGAAACCCTAAAACACCAGTGTGGCATGGGTACCAGCCAATCAGAAGAGAGGCCTGGCCAGCCTGGCTGGACATTGGTGGGTATGCCACGCAGGCAAATCCAGCTTATGCCAGGAAAAGGCAGGCTCAGCAAATATGCCATTTGCTTCTCCACATTTTCCGTCTTTTCTACCCTTGCAGATCGGTAGAGCCGTGTGAACACTTCCAGCCACTGCAATGTGAAGGTCAACGTTGTGTTCTACTTCTGGGCTGAGGAGGTAAAGCTTTCACGCACCATTATCCATCCTTCCTCACCACCTTCCTTGGTCACTGAGGAGCCTGCATGTTCCAGATGGAGCGGCTCCAAGATGGTAGAGCCTGTTAGACCCAAATCAGTGTATGGAGAAGAGCTTCCTGCTGGCACACATAGGACATGAAGCAGGAGCGGTAAAAATGCTTTCCTTGTCTTAAGGCAATGAGAGATGTTGGAGCTGTTTGTTACTACACGTTACCTAATCCACCCTGACTAATACACAACACTGTCCAACTTCAGTTTCCAAAAATATATATATTCACTGAGTTCTAGACTCTGCCCCAAGCCAAAGTAGATGACTCAGGTTTGGAAACTCGACACTCCTGGTTGACTGCCCTGATTTCTGCTGAAATGAGCCTGGGCAGACCCAGCCCAAGTCAGTGTGAGGACCATACATCTCTGCAGCTCTTTCTGCACGTGATTCCTTCGCTGTGGTTCATTTCTTAAATCTTTTCAATTCACTTCTCAACAAAGACCAATGACCTAATGAATAGAATAATGGCTCATCACCCTGTCTTTGACTTTTGCTTGTTTGGCCAAGATCTGTTATTCCAGCCCCGCACGCCTGCAGCCCTGAGGAATACCAAACACGCCAACGACGAACGAATTTCTCATTCACACCACATTAAACAGGAGAGCCATTAGATGACCACAGAAATACTCCTCATTAGCAATAAGGCTGCATCACTATAAATAACCTCTCTGCTTCTTTTAATCAGCGGAGGCATCAATCAGTTCGGCACCTGCGTCGCAAACAAATTTACAAATCACTGCTTTTCTTAAAGGTACATCAGCCTTTGGGTTTAAAGGCCATGGCGTGGTATGGAGAGTTATTTTAGCAGCCATATTGGGTAAAATAAAGCTATTCTTCCTCCCGTGGGGAGGGGGGGCTGGGTCACACTGCAGAGCGCACAGGAGGCTGGCGGTCTGCTCATGTCTTCTCCCGGGTACGCTGTCTTCTGGAAGCTTCTGAGACACGAACCCCATGCACGGTGAGCTTACTCTTTTATGTGAATTTAAAAATCTTACGGAGGGTACACAACCTCATTGTTAAAATACCATAAAATGCCATGAAAGGCCATCCCACCCTTCCCTACCCCCATTTCTGTTCCTCTCTGGCGACCACTTCCAACTCTTCTACTGCGTACTGACGGCTTTTTTTTTTTTCATATTTAAATATCTAAATACCACGCTACATTTACTTTCTTTTTTTACTGGAGGGACTGGAGCTCGAACCCAGGACCTTGTACAGTGAAGCATGTGCTCTGCCACTGAGCACTGCCCTCCCCCTCTACTTTCTTAATACAGGAGGTGTAGATATTGATCTGCTGATTTTCTGGGATGACAGATGAAATCGTGTCTCTCCCTCCAGGGTCTCCCGTCCCAGTCAAGGCAACGAGAGTCCCGTTGTGGTTCCACTGGTGGTGGTCTTGATCATTTTGAGCAAACACACCTCTAATCAGGAGACAATGTATTGATGCCCGAGTGGCTTCAGAGGATGTCTGCCCATCTCTTGACCCTCTTCCGAGGCAGAGCTGGAGTCTAGTGACCCTCCCCCTCCAACACGGGCTGCTTCAGTGACTCAGGCCTCAGGCTTCCAAGGCAGTGGAAGCGGCGCTGTGGTATTTCTGGGGCTGGGTCGTCCAAGGCGATGTGCCTCCCACCCGCCGTTCTCCCTGGGGACGCTTGCTCCTGGAAGGCAGCCGCCGTGCTGTGAGGAAGCCCAGGTCCCGTCGTGCGAGCGGTCTGGTCGACAGTGGCAGCTGAATCCCAGCATTGACCCACCGGATTCATCAGCGAAAAAGCCTTCGGGAGGGCTCTCCCACCTGAGCGGGGAGCCAGTCGGCTCCCAGAACCAGGACAGAAAACTAATACACGCAACAATCACGGTCACATTACAACACAACCTGTGTTTCCTTACCCGGCGGGAGGCGACCCAGATCCCACACGCACGTTACGAAGTGCAGCTGTTAACACGGCTTACTCGCCCCTCTGCCCTTTCTCCCACGTTGACCTCCCAACATTTCCCACTTCCGACTTCCGCGTTCATCCTCGCGAGGCGGGCAGAGCGCCTGCACTGTGTCCTGACACACAGCGAAGCCTCCCGTGCTCGGTACAAAGGCTGAGCGTGAAAGCTGGAGACCGGCAGCGGGGCCGCTGCACATTCACAAATATCGCTCACTGCAGAGCGGAGGGGCTCTGTCTGGACACGACTGATGTTTGGGGCCAGAAAATTCTTTGTTCCCAGACAATTCTCTGCACTTTATATATTTAGCCGCATCCCTGGACTCAGCACACGCAATGCCAGCATCGTCCCCTGTTGTGACAACCAAGAATGTCTCCAGACGTCACCCAGGGCCGCCCCAGTGGAGAACCAGCATGGTAGGGCTGACCAGTACCCGGGGGTCCCTTTCCTTTTATTCTGATATTTACGTATCCTGGGGTTACCGACTGCCTGTCTCTCCTGCTGTCTTTCACAATTTACCTGTATCAGAACCTTAATTATCATCAAGCTCTTTACTGACCACTCTGTTCCCCTGGGTTTCTTCCCAGCAGAACCCTCCGTGCTCCAGCTGGTACCTTCTCCAAGCATACTGCATACATGTAACCTGGGGACTTTCCTTTATTAGATTCAGGGGCTGTTTTGATAAATATATGCACCAAGGGATGGGAGGAATTTTTTAAATGCAGAGGCAGGGGGAGGAGAATCCTTGATCTTCTTCATGCCAGCAGCAAGTACAGACTCCACGGTGTACAGGGTTTTGTGCGGCTAGGGCCGGCTGTGTGCAGTAGACGTGCCCTTGAAAACAGAATATAAATATATTTTAAAAATCACGATTTTCGTACCTGCAGAGCTTGTTATTAAAGATGATCCTAACATGGTAAGTGCGAGGCCCCACTCAAAGGCCACGTCTTTCTTAATCTCTCCAGTGTTATTGTTTATAGTTCTTTGCAGAGGTTATAGGAAATAAACTGTGTGTGGAGGCAGCAGAGCACAGAGTGCAGAGTGTCGGTGCTGGTTCTGGTCCGTGCTCAAGGCATAGAGATTTTGGTTGTCATTATCTGTTTTTGGAACAGCTTTGTTGAGATGTAATTCACACATCACCTGGCTCACCCATTTAAAGTTTTTAATATATTCACAGGTACATGGAAACCATCCCCACGGTCAGTTTTGAAAATACTTGTCACCTCCAAAAGGAACCCTGATTCCTGTAGCTCCCCATCCCCAACTCTAAGCGAGTACTCATCCACCTCCTGTCTCTTTGCATTTCCCTGCACAGGAATTCAATTGTGCAACATGTGATCTTTTGTGACCAGCTTCTTTTACAGAGCACCAAGGTTCACCCACGGTGTAGCATGTATTAGTCCCCCCTTCCTTTCATGGCTGAGTAATATTCCTCAAGGCCTGGGGTTTTCATGTCTTCCATTTTGCAAAACTTACTTCTGAAGCTGTTCAAATTAGGGCTCTCTGGACTGGACCCAGTCACGGATGCGCATTGCTTGGATTGTATAGACGTAATTCTTTTTCACTGATTGAGGCACAACATTAAAAAATTGGGAGACAGGCAGAAATCTGGATTTCTGCTTTTGTCTTGAAAAAAGCAGAAGTTCAGGCAGTTCTGGGGCCTCATTCAGTGGACACGGCGCAGTGACCTCTCTCCGTCTCACCAAATTCCACTTGTCCTTTGTACAACGTGCCTGGCCATGGGAGGCTTTGTATCTGGGGTCCCTCGTTTAAATGTCAAATGTTTGAGATGACTGGCGTCGTATGCATAATTCAGGAGCCCAGCCCCACCCACTAAAGCGAAAACGTGGACGAAAACGTGGACGAAAACGTGGAAGACACAGGGGTGAGCACTCAACCTCACTTACAACACTTTCTTTAAAGCACGGTAGTCTGTGTCAGAAATTATAGACCCGGTGATTCATCGCCTTCCCTGATAAGGAAAGTCTGACACATGACAAAAATGTTGTTGCGTGCACTCAACACAGATCAAAGAGTGACAACTCGGGATGTCGACGAGGGTTCTTGTAAGAAACTCAGACTTCCTTCATAGCCTCCAAAGAGCAATTCCGTGAAACTGGGCATGAATATTTAATTTACGTCTGTTGGTAGACTCCTCTCACGGTTGCCAAGTATTTGCTCTTTGAAACTGGGGGGAGTTTTTGCCTGTGGCCTTTCACTAAATCAGTCGTCAGACCCTTTTCTCTAGCACCACAGAAAAAAAAACGCATGTCAAATTGTCAAAGGCGACGGAATTCTCCGTAGGCTGAGGCCTGCTGGTTTTAGGAGACAAGGAATAGAGCTCAGTTGGTGTGGAAGGGACAGGCAAAATTAAGAACCGTGAAAGGGCTGCTCCCAGACTTCCCGGCACTAAATGGGTGCGCCTAGAAGGGCGTCTTGTTTAGAACCTCAGCCCGCCAGGGGGCCTGGAAGTGGCTCTCAGTGCTGTCACTGACCTGCAAGCCACAGGGCTTTCAGCAAAGCTCATTGGTGGGGCTCAGAGCCCAGTGTTAATTACGTATGCCAGTGAGGATTCAGTGGTGGGGCTAGTTTGAAATGGTGCAAAAGTGCAAAAGTCATCGGCAGTTTGGCCCCGGAATACACTATGTACTTTTTCTTTCTTCCACCAGAAAACTTCTTACCTATGTTTCTCTTCATGCAATGTAACAGTGAATTTGCATGCCTTTGCATTCGAGCCCTGGCTAGTTAGGATGAGGGAGGATGCAGCGAAGATTATTCTGGGGGGCAGGGAAAAGGCCATTTGGGAATTTAAATTGGCCACAGTCACCCATGCACTGACTTCAGCCCCGTGACGTCCTGGCCTCTCCTGCCCTTTCCTGGTGGTGGCGGTGGTGGCTGCAACCTTTGAGAGGAACAAAATCAGTATTCTTTGCTGCTCCCCCAGCCTGAACCTTTACATCACCCAGTGTCTTCTCGGTACATAAGCCTCTGATTCAGTGCCTCCTGGGTGCGGCTGTCCTCAGATCGGAAAGACACACGAGGGTCAGTCACTTGATGAAGATGAAAATGATTACAGACCCTCCTTCAAAATCTGTGATCAAAGCTCAGAGATGCTGATCTTACTCTCAGCCTGGCTGAAAACCCAGAGAAATGTGTGCTGGAGAAAAGCACTCCTTTTTCAGGGGGTTGGTGGGGCCACCTTGCCAGGCAAGACCGTCTTCTAGGAGATGCCCTGGGATCTTCACATCCTGTGCGTTCCCAGATCGTTCTCCAGCCCTGACCACTCCCATGAGCTCCCGACTCACATGTGACCTCTGCCGGGGTGTCTCGGATTCTCTGGGTTCAAGACAGAGCTCGTGAGGTCCTCCCTCAAACCTGCTTCTCTTTCTATGTCCTGAATGGTCAACTGTGCCACTGGGCCCCCGGCTGCTCCAGCCACAACCTCAGGAGTCATCATCCATTTTCCCCTTTAGCTCATCCCCCATATCAGGTCCAACCCTGGTGGACTGGCCACCGAAACACT
Source organism: Camelus ferus (assembly GCF_009834535.1). Taxonomy (NCBI): domain Eukaryota; kingdom Metazoa; phylum Chordata; class Mammalia; order Artiodactyla; family Camelidae; genus Camelus; species Camelus ferus. Next base: position 22,825,520 of record NC_045727.1, on the reverse strand, counting down.
CCTGTTGGCACTGTCCCAATGCGTTCTGCAGACCCAGCCACCAACTTCCACCTCCACTGCGGTCACTTAAATCAAGCCTCTGTGATGTGTGCCCGGGAAAAGCCTTGGAAATCACCCCTCTTGTTTATTTTCCTCCGCAAGAGAGTCCTTGTCGCTCTCAGAAGTCATTTTTTTTCCCTATGAGTATATTGCCTCTGACCCCACCTGGGCTTCTCTGTGGCTCCCCACTCCATCCAGCGCCTCCCAGGGCGACTGTCAGACATCGAGTGACCCGTGCTTCGGGCGGGGCTCACCAGTACCCCCGGAGTCCGCGCTGAAGTCCTTTCCGTCAGTGTCCGCCTTCGGCAGATACTCTGCCTTCTCTTCCACATTCTGTCCCACGGTGAAGGCTAACCACACCCTTGCCGGATCCTGGTAGAAATATCCTTGCCCTTCACGCTCCCCGGCTGGAACTGGGAAGTCCTGCCACACCCACACGGCTTGACGGGCAAGGGAGTCACGGGCCTTCAGTGACCAGACTTCACCGGACTTCGTCTAATTCGGAGCAAGGACGCACGGCAGGGGTGCGTCCTTTGCTGGGATCGCCGCGCTATCCCCCACCTCGTGTCGCCACTGTTGTCACTACTTTTTATTTAATTACGCTGGACTTCGGCAGACACGTCCCAGCTTCCGGGAGGTCCAGGAGGCACCTGCCGGGGACTCGTTCGGCTGTCCAGGGCACGGGGTCGATGCGTCCAAGGCCGTGGGTCAGCCCCACCTGGCTGGAGGTTTGCTCAATCGGCAGGCTGAGACAGATGGTAACCCGCACTCTGGCCAACAGCGTGAGACCTCCAGGGGAGAGCATGGACGTATCAGGGCCAAAACGTCTTGTCTTCCCGCGGCTCGGGGCATCCGGGGTTGGGCCCAGAGCACTGGCTCTCAGCCAGGGCTACCGAGGGTCATTCCACAGGGACTGCTGCAAATCCCAGTGCCAGGACCCCACCGCAAACCAGTTACAACAGCATCTCTGGGGAGTGAGACCCAGGTATCAGTAATTTTTTAGTATCTTCCCTGGTGGTTCTAACCCAGTGGTCCTCAGACTTGGCAGCCCTTAGAGTCACCTAGGGGAGATCAGACAGCCCTGACGCTGGGCCCTGGGTGCTGATTTACCTGTGGGGGCTGCAGCCGGGACCGCGTGGGGTGTTTCAGATCTTCCCAGGTGTCTCTCTTCAGGCAGCAAAGTCTGAGAACCACTGGCAATCGTCTTTGTCCACGAAGGATGGCCACTTCCCTTAGGGATTCAGGAGCGCCCTCCGCCCTGTTGGACCCATGAAACACGTGTCCCAAGGCAAATGGCTTGACAGAGAGGGCAATCCACAAACCAGTGTGAGGCACAAGGTTTACTGCTCTGTGTTTAAGGAGTATTAAACGAGAATGATGGAGCCGCAAAGTAAACCCAGAAGCAAGGGAAGCCGGCTGGGCACAGCGCTAAATTCAGGAGGCACCACGCGGGCTCTGACCTGCCTGTCAGACGGCGATCCATCTGGTCCAGAGATCCCAAGCTGCATCCGCGGGAGGTGGGAAGCCAGCGGGCGCGGCACGGCCTCGTTGCCCCAGATCCTCATTCATGTTTCCACACCAGCAGCTTCGCCTCCGAGGGTGTTCTTCTCAAGCTGATTTACTAATGTTTGCCCCCCGCCCCCAGCTCACAGCCACCTCCCCACCCCTCGCCCGGACGATGCCTCCTTTTTCATATTCAGCTGGAAGTGACTTATGTTTATACCTATTTTGTTTTAAAATGTCATTCATTCAATGAAAGATCATTTAATGCCTTGAAAATAAAATTTTACAAGTGATCAAAAAATTAATCCAGATTAATTACTTAAACTTTTAAAACCCCGCCTCCTCCTCTAGACTGTCGGGACCCTGTTTTGTTTGCTTCTCTGATCCGTCCCGTTAGGTAGGGAGCGCGTTCAGTCATTCTTAAATGAATGGATGGGAGAACATTGCCACAGGTTTTAGAAAAAAGATGCCTCTCTTTCCTAGAGCCATTCTTCTTTTTCACACTTAAACCCCCCAAACGGCAATTTATCTTTTTAAAATTATGCCCTGCTCTGGCGGTTTTGAAAGCTCTTATATCCTACTTCATTACAGGATATATTTTTGGTGAGGGCAGAAATGATTCTATGAAATATGCTTCCCAGTGCATTGGAGAAACTCTGGAGCAAACAAGGCGATACATACCAATACACCTCGAGAGAACAGACTGCAGTCACAAACCGATACTGTTCGGTTTTTAAAAATGTGATTGGGTCTCTCTGTTTCCAAAGGTCAGCAGATTAAAATAAAAACAGCAAAGTGTATATTTTTTTAAAAAAATCACAACCTGGCTAATTTGTGGAATGAATATTCCAAGCCAAACGGAAAGAAAGAAGATGACATCGAATGAATGTCAGTGCAGCTGGTGACTTTCAAACCAGATAAGGGCTGTGAAGATTTCTTTGTTTTCCCGACCCTGGAGTCAGATGTGTGCATCAATGCAGGTTTTCAAAGGTAAATTCTGCTCAGCCCTGTGGCGATACATGACTTTATGAGTCTGGCCATTGAGAAGAATTCGTAAAAGTGACTGTAGAAAAAAAAATAAATAAATAAACCGACTCCGTAGTTTACTGCAATGCAGGAAGGATGCCAGGAAATTAAGGACTGGGAATTAAAATAAGGAAGGAGCATGAGGACTCTGGTGCTGGTCATCCGCAAAGCTAGGGCGGTTTGGAAATGCGGAATCGGAGAAGCCACTATGAAGAGACATGGCGGGTCTTGTGATAACCTCTTAGGAAGACGTGCGAATAAAGCTTCCAGTCCTTTCTCACTGTAGACTCTGCAGCAACCGTTAAGTACCTAATCTTCTCTGACTGGTTCTCAGAGAATTAATGCTCATGCCCGCCCTGTGCTCAAGAAAATAAATCCAGGCTCGTCTTCGGCTTTCAGAGCCCGTGCTTTGAAAAATCCGCATGTCTCCACAGTCTGATTCATGATGACCTGCACGCTGGTTCTAACCTGCCCCAAACACAGAACCAGCATTTCTTCTCTGCCTCTTGACCAGGATGAAGCACATTTTATGAACTTTCCCGTTTTATCGAAATCTCCTTAAATTACCACGGGCACACAGAATCACAAATCCATAAAGAATGCCGACAGTGATGACTTCTTGCGTTAATTGGGTAGGTTTTTAGTAACTGATAGAAATATAAGTACTCTCACTGTGGGCAAGTAGAAAGATTTTTATTCACAAAGGCAACCTCCGTGAGTGAAATCCATTATCTTGAAAGTATTTTGATAAGGATAAACCCATGTGGAAAGGACCATGCATCTCGTCTGCAATTGTTAAACTCCATTAAACATGCTTGATAATTAGTTGGCCAAAGAATCTCATTAGAGGTACATTAAATGTGCATTTAAGGCATATTTGAGACGCTTCGTTAAGAGTGACACGGTAAGCTTTAGTGCCTAACTTTCATAAAAATTCTAGTCAAATTAAGGCTTGAATTTATGGTCACTCTTTCTTTCTCTTTAAGAACGGAATGCTGCCTTGAGTTCCACTTTTTTTTCCTCCACGAGGACCAGCCCCGGCCGTGTTATGTATTTTACAACTGCTGTATTTAGGTATAATTTGCATATAATAAATTTGACCAGTTTAAATAATTTGATATTTTAGTAAATGTATACCATTTTTAACTACCATTACCATTCAGTTTTAGAACATTTCATCACTCCCTGAAAAGCTCCTTTATAACTGTTTGCAGTCAATTCTGACTCCCAATCCATGACTCTGATTTTCCACTAGTTTTGAGTTTTCTAGAAATGTCATGTACTCTCATACAATATACCGTCTTTTGTGACTAATTTCTTTCACTCAGCACGGTGTTTCTGAGATGACTCTATGTTGCTATGTGTATCGGGGGGGGTCCATTGCTTTTTCAGTGCAGAGTAATATTCCATTATGATGATATATCACCATTTCTTCACACATTTGCCAGTTAAAAGAGATTTGGGGCTGCCTCATTTTGGTTATGATGAGTAATGCTGATTTGAATATTCACATAGAAGTCATATGTTTTCATTCCTTTTGGAGGGTGGAAATGCTGGGTCATGTGCAAGTTTGTGTAACTTTAAAAATCTGCCAACCGTTTTCCGACACGGCTGGAAAGCAAAACATTCTCACCAGCAAAATATGTGGGTTCCAGTTTCTCCACGTCCTTTCCAGCACTTGATAGTGTCAATCTTTCAAATTTTAGCCATTTTAGTGAGTGTGTAGTTGTGTCTCATTGTGACTTCACTGTGCATTTACCTAATAACTAATGTTGTTGAATATATTTTTATGTGCTTATTTGCCATTTGTGTGTCTACTTTCATGAAGTGTTTATTCAAATAACTTAGCTATTTTTGTAGGCTTGTTGGTCCTCCATCCTGATTTATAGGATTGACGTTCAATTGTAAGTGTCTTTTTCCAATACATACTGGATACAAGTCCTTTGGAAGAGATGTGTTTTTTTCAGAGTCTGTGGCTTCCTTTTTGCTTTTTAAAATATGTGCCTTTTGAGGAGAAAACGTTTTTAATGTCAAGTTCAACTTGTACATTTTTTTTATGGTTCATGATTTTTGCATCCTAGCTAAGAAACATTTAAACAGCCCAAGCCACAAAAGCTTTATCTTCTATCGTTTTCAGGAATGTTCATAGCCTGAACTCTTCCATTTACATTTATGCTCCGTCTTCAATTAAGTTTTTGTGCATGGCTTAAAATACGGGTTGAGTGTCTTGAGAGAGTAGGCATAAGGATGACCAATTGTTTTAGCACCATTTTAAAAAAAAATACTCTCTTTCCCCAGTGAGTTACCTGGCTCTTTTGTCAAAGTCAGTTGACCACATATGTGTAAGTTTACTTCTGGTCTGTTTGTTCTGCTCTGTCTTTGTGTCCACATTCTGTGCTTAGTACCGACCTTTAGAGCAGGTCATGAAGTGAGGCGGACACGAGCTTGCAGAGCTGAGACGTCATCAATTCTCAGAAGATCTGTGCTGAGTGCAGAAGAATCTGAGAATCGTCCCAAATGAGACTGTGTCCACCTCGACAATATCCCGTCTCTAAACGGTGACATCACAAAGCAGAAGAAGGCGAGGAGTGAGCAGGATCTCACGCAGAATGACCTCTTGATTTGTGATTTAACGAAAAGAAAGCTTTGTGACTTTGAGTGTTGACTTCACCTGTGGCGTCGGAATATTTAGATGAGTGTTTTCTCCCCCAGACTTAAGTCTTCAGGGTCGAGGTACTGAGCCTTGTTTACATTTGCATGAATACCCAGTTTCTAAGGGAGCACCTCAAGGTCAATAGATGCACGATGACCTCTCCCAGCCACTTGGCCCACTTGTTTTCTCATCTCAGAGAAGGACACTACTTCTCCCCAGGTGTTCAGGCCATCAGCCCAGGAAGGTCCCAGGCTTCTCTTCACCTCCCGTCTATCCATCACTGTGTCCTGTCTCCATTCAACCTTCTGAACCTCCCTCGGTCCATCCCCTTCCCTCCATAACCATCCTACCCATCCCATTTCACACCCCCCCTCATCCAAGCTGCCACTGTCTCCTGCCTGGGTTTTTCCAGTAGAAAGAACTCCCTCATTGGCCCACCCACCTGCAAACATACTCCAGCCAGAAAAGTCCTGAAGTTGTCTCCATCTCCCGGTACCCCATTGCCCTGCCCTTCCCCATCCTTTGCCCCAGACCAACTTCAATACTTTCCATTGCTCTTGGAACAGCAAACCTTCCTTGACAAGGTCCTTAGTGATACAGCCACCTGCTCCCTCTTCCTACACCATTTATGACCCTCTTCTCACTCTCCTCTCTGCAGTCAGAGTCCTGCTGTCTGCATCTCTGTATGATGCTGCCTCCTCCCACGGATTCTCTGCATGTGCTGTTTCCTTGACCTGAGACACGGTCCCATTGCCCGGGACCCCGTTCCCTCCCATTCACCCTTTTGGTCTCTGGCTGCACACCCCTTCCTTGGACAAAGCCCCTCCAACTTCTCTCAGTAAGCCATCCTCTGTACTGTAGCTCCTCCAGCGTGTCCTGTCTACCTTCAGAGCACTTGTCAGAGATAAATTCTATATTTATTTGTGTAATTATTTGATTACGATCTGTCTTCCTCACCCGATTTCTGTGCTCCCTAGGGGCAGGGACGGGGCAGGGACCAGGCATGGTTTGTTTTCATTTTATCTTCAGCAGCTAACGGAATGCTTGGAAAAGATCAGATGACGAAAAATACTTCCCGAATGGATGATGCAAAGAAGGTGCTTAATTATAAAGATGAATGAAGACCAAACTTATCCAAGGAGAGAAAAAATGCATTATCTTCTTTGATCTCACTATTCAGAAAGTGGGAGACAGAGACAGAGACAGAAACAGAGAAAGAGAGACCTTGGAGACTGAGCCACTGATCCCACATTTGGCCAACGGGTGTGCTGTGACACCCATTCCTAGCATTCGAGAGCATCTCAGTTGGGAGACTAGAGTCCATCCATCAAAATGTCATTCCAAAAATAGCTGTCAGCTCTGTTCTTTTCTATCTTTGGAGACAGGGTTTTAACAGCTTCTCCCACTGACCAGTTCTGGAGTTTAATCCTCCTCCATTCAAGAAAGGTTTCCTTATGGCTAATAAATTTGCTTTTCATCCTAGGAGAGGAGTGAGGTTTCAGAAGCCTATTATTTTTGGTGAAATATTTATGCATGCAGAAAGTGTACAGAACGTATCTATACAGAGAGATGAATGGATGGATGGGTAGACAGATAGATAAGTAGATGGATAGATGGATATTTAGATAAAGATGATGGATGGATGGATGGATAGAGAGACAGATAAGAATCGTTTTTACGTCTACTTCTATATTTTGCCTCCAAGTCTATTTCGCATGACAGTTACACAGCCACACTTTCTTCGGCTTAGGATTTGCTTAGTGTATAATTTTCCAACCTTCTACTTTCTTTTTGTGCCCTTGTTTTTCAGGTGTGTGTATGTGTTTGTGTGTTTGATACAGACATACAACTGGAGTATCACATTTTTTCAGTTTAGCCTGGCAATCTTGGTCTTTTAATTGCAGAGTGTAATTCACTTCCATTCATTATCATTGCCTGTATATTCGAATCCATTTCTTTTGTGCTTTCTGTGTTTTGTGCTTTCTGTTGCCTAGGCTTTAAAAATTTGTTTGATTTCTTATTTCTTCTCTTCTTGCCTTTTTCTGGTTTTGTTTGTTTTTTTTTTTGGTTTTTTTTGGCTGTTATTTTTCTCCCTTCTTTCAATTTTTCTCCCTCTTCTATTTTCAGAAGTTACAACCTTATTTTTCCCCTATTTTCAGTAATTAGCCCAGAGATTTTATTTTTTAACGGTTCATTGATTAGTTCTTTAATCATTTAATTGCTCTTGAGCTGTGACAAAATGCCAGGCAGAGGGGCTGTGGAAATGAATCCAGCATCTTTGAGGAACTATAGTCTGGTGAGAAAGGCAATCGTTTTAAACTAGGGTCTACAAGTATGACCTGACGGCTGGCTGTCCCGTGTCTGTTAGGAGGACAACAATGTTAATGCAGCCCATTTGGGCCACAAAATCTAGTCTTAGCTTCACGATCCTGTTCAAAATGCACGGCTGGATTTAGCTTTCCGACACAGCAAGGCAGAGGAAAGCAAGCACACACACGCACACACTTACACACGCACACACTTACACACGTGCACACGTGCTTTTTTGCCACCTCCGATCACAGATAAACCGTAATGCAAATCGCTCACTGCTTTCCCAGATGCGCCGTAAGCACAGGGCGCCTCCCAGGAGCTGCAGTTAAAAGCACTGTTACTCGCTCCCAGCTGTTCCTGGTGGTACGTACTCCCGGTTGAGTTTTACAGATGAAGACGCGCAACGTATTCAGGAGAGTCGGACCCAAGATTTACAAACAAGGCCAGCACGCCCTGCTACACGCTACGCGTAATTTGACATACGCAGGTGATGTCTGCCTCGCTGTCTGTAGGCTGTGAAAGTGTGCGCGTACGTCAGCTCACACTGGTCCTGCTCCGGCGCGCGCACGGCCAGCTTTACCCACCAGATTAGAACGGCTGGGAAGAGTCTGGCCTTTGGCTTATCTCTTCGCCAACACAGGGCTTCATCTCTAGGTATTTTGTGAGTCTCATGATCACTGGGCGAGATTTGATTTCGATTCTTGTAAAGGTGAGTTTAACGCAAAGCAAATTAGCTTCCCTAATGGGATTTTCTTTCAGCATGAATGAGGCATATAAAGTGTCAATATCAAATAGCAAATTATCCTTGATTAATTTTTTTTTGTGGATTTCACTAACAACTGATTGAATACATCTTAGATAATTACTTCTATGACTACCTCATCTTGGAATTTTAATTAACTGTTGAAACGTTCTCATTTTGATTGATTGCGTTCTCTTAAGTCAGGGAAGCAGGCACCTGGCTTGGGTTGACGTCTGAAATCTTAACACCCCTCAGGGGAGGAAGTGCTGGGGGCTCCTGTGTTCATGGTCACTTGTTCCGACAGGGACAGGGACAGGCGTGAGCATTGCGGCGGGGCAAGGAAAGTGACTTCCACTGACCACAAAACAAGGGATAAACATTTCACATCTTGAGTCTTGAGTCTAATTAGAAAATGGCAAGAAACAAACTGGAAACTAAAAAAAAATAAATACATAAAGAGGGCAAACTTATTAGGGAGGTTGGTTTATTATATCAAAAAACCTAAATCTAAGGGGCAACTCTTGAGCTTCTCTCTCTTAAGCACGGAGTAACATTCCCTTGTCTAGTGTGCCGCTGTTTATTTACCTGCTGGAGAGCATCTCAGTTGCTTCCAACCAGGAGTGAATTGTGAATAAAACTGCTATACACATTTGTGTGCAGAGAGTTCTCGCCCTCGGTCGATTTCTGATATCGGCTGATAAATGAATCACTTTCACTCCCTGTGTTTTTATGAGGCTGTGTTGTGTTTGTAAGGGGCAGTGACAGGGGATGGAGGTGCTGGACATGGCATTGCTTCAGGCTACAAAGCAAGCAGCAGCGAAAGTGATAGACGGAGGAGAAAAGTGACAAAATATAACACAAAACGTGAGAAATGGCATCCCGGAAGGCAGACCTGGCCACCTCTGTCCCGACAGAATAGGGTTCTATTTAGCCTGCCTGGTGCTTTTTTTTTTCCCCCCAACAAAAAAGAGTTATTTGCCAGCCTTTAAAAACCAGGAAGTTTTGCATAAAAATACAGAACGATGGCTTTTATTGGAAAAACCGGAACATCTGCCAAACCTAGGCGCAATTCTGGGGTGACCTCATTTGACTGAGCTGAGAGGCAGCTGCTCCCCGTTAGCTAGAATGGGTATTGACTGACTCATCATCGTTCCTGCCTGGTCCTTTTCTTGCATCCACCAGCTCCTACAGGTGTTCAAGTTTCTCACCTCACACAGCAGGTCACCACGTTCCTAGAGAAGTTTTCCCAACGCCAAGGTTGTAAAGCAATTTAAGTTCTTTTAGAGGAAGGACCACAGGAAGAGAAAGAGGAGGAGACGGGTCCTGGCATGGCAGCACCAAAGAGGAGCGTTGTGGCTGCTTTTTCTTTTCCACATACGACTGAGCTGGTAGAAAAAGAGAGACGGAAGCCAATGGAAAGAGTTGGGATAGCAGCCCAACAAGACCACACAATGAGGCTGAAAAGTTCTCATGCTCAACACCTGCCAAATACTTGGTTATCTAGTGATCGGCCAGTTCTGTTCCTTTACTGGAACTGAAGGATCCTTTATGGTCCAGGATAAATTCTATACGTTATACTCACCCAACCGGTTTTCTTCTGCTCATTAAATTAGTATCCAAAGAGTGAAAACTGTACACACTGTAATATGGATTTTCCTGTTAATGTCTCTTATTCCTTAATTGAAAAGGTGTTCCAAAAGCTGTCTAAGTTGCTCATTTTATTTTCTCTAAAAAGGCATAGCAGCAAAGTGCTACGGTGAAAAACCTGGAAGTCAACGTACAGATTTTCTTTGAGAAGCAGGCAAATGGTCATCAATTTGTATTTCACTAACTCTTCAGATGGGCTGTTAGTCAGAGATGTTTTTCTGCATTTCAGGCCTCAGAGCATGAACGGGCAGGCCTCCTGTTTGTGGAGAACAAGGACTCGGATCGATGGATAAAGTGACATTTACAAGGGATGTCTAGACCACACTGCCAGTTTCTCCTCCTCTGGCTTTCAGAATGTTCAACACCCGTTAAGCAGTCAGCCTCCTAAAATATAACTAAAATAGGTCACTTTCTGAACTTGGCAACTAACTGACATTTTCCAGTATTTAGAAGGCCACAAAAACCAAATCCTAATTTCTCTCCTGTAATACTGCTCTGTGACTTCTCGCTCTTTTCCACAGACAGGAAACAAAACCTTAATGTAAATCGTCCTGGTAAGATTCACAGCCATGCGGCATGGAGGATGGACACAATACTACCAAAAATAACTAGACAAAGTAACGAGACGCCTAATGAGTACCTACAATAACCAGCCGTGACACTATTTAGAACAACCAGGCGGGCGGAATGCTGTCTGGAATAATTAAAATAGTCACTAGTTCTCAGGAAAGTTCGCTCTTAATGGGACCCTGCATAATCCACTGTCCATTTTCCAATTCTGATTCTAGTATTTCCCCCCATGATTCTTTGAGCCATTCAGGATCTTTTCACCTATTTTCTGTCTCTATCACCCAAGGTAAATATCTGTTATTGCAAGCAAGAGCCCTGACGGACACAGCGACTGGTCACTCCACATGGGCAGGACCCTGGCCCATTTTACCCGCACCTGATATGGGGAGACTGGCAAGTAGTAGGAACTCCATGTGTGTTTGTTGAATGACTGAATGAGTGCAGCAAATGAAAGAAGACTGATGTTTTGACATATGTTACAATTACATGCGACGCATGATGGGGACTTCAAAGTTGTTCCCCTGGAAAGTCATCAGTTTCACTGCTCAAAATATTCTTGGAAACTCTCCTTTTGGAATTACCTTTAGAGTCAGATAGTTCATTATTTGTGTAAATTGCATGGAGGCAAGTGTTTATTTCAATTTGCACAATCGCCTGAATCCTTCTCAACTCCAATCTTCTTGCCCCTCTGAGGGTCTGGGACAGACAAAGCCCTTTTGCACAGGGTGGATAAGAGAGCCATGAGGTCCCCGAGCTGCTCTTAGACCAACGATCCCTCTTAGACCAAATGTTTGTTCATGCTTAATGCAGTGAGTGATTCATTCACTTTCTTTATGGGTGATTTAAAACGATTTAATGACAGAACCTCCCACATTTCCCCAGGGTGTCTGGGACATGCATGGGCTGGCGCTCATGGCTGATGGCAGAGGGTGACCAGACCTCCAAAGACAAGAATACAAGCCCCACTGGAGCCAGGCTCTGGTCCTCTGGGGGCAGTCCTTACGCTCCCATGCTCATCAGGTGGGAGGAGAGCATGAGATACTGACTCACAGTATTTCCACCCCAGATTTCCTTGTGCAGAGGAGTTGCATTTTACATAGCAGGTAGTTTATGTCGGAAGTGCATAAGGTAAAACTGTGCATCGTCAAAATTAGTTTTGAAAATATGCTTAATTGCACATAAATTTCAACTTCGATGGTTTAATGTGTACAGCCCTGCTGAAGTTTGGTAGCACTGAACAGGATGAAAGGAAGGCGTGGAAAGACATGCCCGTGTGGACTCTTGGTAATTGCAACTCCTGTGCCTTGAGGTTAGCCATCAAGTCCCTTGCACAAATGAGGGATGGATAAACAGCCCTCAAGTGTTCCTGCTTGTCTGCAGGACGTCCTTCATTTTACCTGATAGCAAGCCTCTAAACTTTACATGCTCACAGTTTTTTGGAGACTGAGTAAGATGGAGGGGCTGCATGTGGTATTAAAGTGTCAAGGTCAGTGGTTTGGGCACAGACACTGGCTATCATCTGCCTTTAGGCTCCTGGGACTCAAGGCTAGACTAAATTTCCCAGCTTCCCTTGCTGCAGGGTGTGGTCATGTGACTCAGAACTGCCAATGGCTTGTGATGGACGGACGGATGAATGAATGGATGCTACTTGGACCAGCATCTTGCAGAGAACAAGTGTGTCCTCCCCATGGTCTTTACTTGAGTGGCTGGACCTCGGAGGTGATGACTCCAGGGAGGTGGCAGAGCCATGGAAGTCCTAAATCACTACCTGGATGGGAGCTCCTTGGAAACTGAAACTGTCACTCTGTACTTTTATGCAAGTGGGAAATACTTCTCTCATGGTGGAGCCATTGCATTTGGGGGCTTATTTGTTACACCAGTTTAGTCTCCCTAACTGATAAAACGCAGTCAAATCCTTCATGTATTTAATAAATATATGTGTGTGTCTCCATCCACGTAATGAGTAGTCCAGAGCCTCCCTGACTCCTTTATTTCAAATTTACAAAATCTTAGAAGATGAGAGGATTGTTTAGAAAAATAATGAAAAGGACTTGGGACAGAGGCATAAGATTTCAGCCCAATAAAGAAAGTGAAGACTCAGATTATGGACAGAATGTTTTGTCCAGAAGTAGAGGACTGGGTCTGGGACTTGCTCCTCCCCCTGAGATGGAAGCTGTATCCCGGGATGGGCGGGTGGCAGTGGGGGGTGGGGTGGGGGTGGGGAGAAGAAGAGAGAGGGTGACTTTTGGCCTCGGGCTTCTTGCTGACACTGCTGGGAACCCACAGAAGCGACTGGTGGTGAAACCAGGCAGAGAAGACCCGCGGATTGCCTCCTAGAAAGACCCCAGGTTCCTAAGCATTGCTTTGAAGCCTCAGAGAGCCCCCCAATTCACGTGGCCAAGATGACCGAGGCAACGACCTCCCAGCAGCGACCGGACTGATGGACTAACCCTGTCCAACGTCCAAGTACCCTGATCTCATTCAGCACAACCTTTAAATGACCTCAGAAACGAACAAATGACACCAGGGTTAATTTTCCTGCCAAGCCATAAATAATGGGGTCTTGGAAAAGTGATTAAGCTGAGTTACAGCAAAACAAAAAAATAAACATTTCTTGATTAACTGAGCCTGCCCACTGAGATTTATATCCACTACAGCCAGGCTTTTGATGTTGAGCAAGACGAAGAGCTCAGGTCTACTGGCCGGGAGTGTTCCCTCTGTCTGGTCTCAGCCGAACTCAGCCTCTTGCAAAGGGTGGGCGTCGCAAAGCAAGGAGAACTCACGCAAGGGAAGCGCAGGTTCAGCCGGCATCTTCGGGGTGCTGTCTGGGGGCTGCTGTTTTTCGTTTTCTCTTCTTTCTGTGGGAGGGGGAGGGACCCACTTTCCCGCAAACTCAGAGATGCCCAGCTGAGCGGACACACTTCCAGGTGAGACGGGATCTGGTTATTCTTCCCATGGCAATAATCAGGGGGGGGGAAACAGAGGCACAGTTGTGAAAAACTAATTCCTTACTAAAGCCACCTGAATCGAAAAAGCTCTTGGAAAGGAAAGGAACTGGGGGTCGGTCGCATATAAAAAGCGCAGAACAAAACCCAAGCGCGCAGTCTCCCGGAAGCCACGGGTCTCAGGGTGCTGACTTCAATTTCTTGGCTGAAGTGGAGGGGCTGACGCAGCAGGAAGAAGCCCAGCCACTCTTTTACTGGGGGAGGGGCCGCGTCGACAAGAACTGGAGGCACAAAGCCCTCCTCCAGGGCGCTCTGCTCTGTGGGGATTGGCAGGTACCCCCCTCCTCCAGGATGAGAGCGCCGCATGATGCACGGGGACTCGACACTGATGAGGGTTTTTTAAAATGGTGCCTGTGCTTCAGAGCATCCCTCAGAAGGGCGGAGAATTGAAGTAGGAGCGTGGGGTTAGGCGGCCTTTCTTCAGTCCCCAGCTTTACCCTCTGCCACGTTGCTGGATCTGGGACTCGGGCAAATTAATCTCTGTCTGCGATTAATCTCTCAGATCCCTCCACAGTCAAATGGGGATAAACAGGTGTATCTAAATGGTAGAGTTGCAGGGAGGATTCAATGAGATCATGTCTGTAAAGAGCTTATCGCGGTGCTTGGGTGCATTCAAAGGACTCAGTGAATGTCATGGAGTTTTGTGTTTCCTAAGAGGGGCACACCTCCCTGTCGAGGACAAGGCTCTTTCGGCCACCTCTGCCGAGGGCGCTGCCAAGGGACACTTCTTTGCGTCTCCTTTCTCAATCTCTCTGGTTTACATATATCTTTATGTAACCAGGTTGCAATCCTGCCTTCCTAGGCTTGAATTCTCACCTCTCACTCTACCCTGTCCATGGGCAGTGGTCATGACTCTGGTTATAAGCCACAGAAGACGGAACTTAAGCCTAACCTAAAAATGAAATTTATTGTTTTTGCAACTAATGTGTTCAGGTAAGGCTTGATCCAGGGGCTCAAACTGTGTCACACTGTAGGGACCTGATTTCTCTCCATTTCATGGTTCTGTCTTGCACAGGTCAGCCTTAAAGGGTTTCAAGGTCTTGCAAATAAAAACACTGAATTTCAGATAAGCAACAACTTTTTAAAAATAAAAGCATGTTCAAGGAAGTACTTACATTAAAAATATATTGTTATTTATCTGTATCTTTATCTGGCAATCCTATGGCTTTATAAATCCCCAATTTCCAGCTGTCTCTCACCCTCTAAATGTATCCTGTGTCCTCTGACCTCAGCACTCTTGAGAGTGTTTCCAGATTTCACATCTTCAAATGATGCACTTAAGACGGGGATGGAAACCCTTTTAAAAGAGAGTTGGCTTCTCTTTTTTCAGAAGCCCTAGCAAATATCTCCTTTTTGCTCATCGGCTTTGATTGGGGTTAATACCCATTCAGGAACCGATCCCTATATCCTGCAGGGTGGAGCGTGTGGAGTGGTTCATGTAGGTCCAGGACCACCCCTGCAGTTGGGAGTGGAGTTAATCCCACCTACGTCACGTGGCTGATAAGGGAAGATGGCACCACTTGAAGGATTCTTTCAGAAGGAGGACAGAGAGGTGCTGGGTGTCAGATAAGACATGTCCATTTCCTGAGTAGCTCTTCTGTGATTCCACACAGCTTGTTTTCCTCATTGAATTATCAGTAGGAATCCTAGCTTTGAGGCTCATCAGGATTTCACGTGCCATCTACTGGCAATTTCACGCCCACTCTGGTGTTTTGTGCCGAGCCAGACCACCCTAGCTCACCTGGAGAGGCTGCATGTCCGCACATGGCATGCCAGAGGGACTTGGGAAGAACAGTGTCTAGAGAAAGGACCTCGAGATGAAGTGAGTGCCCCTGTGAATGACAGGTGAACTGACCTTGGGTACTAGTTCTAGTGGCACCCCCTGTTTCTGACAACATTTCACCTTTCTCCTGCTAAGGCCACCCCAGGATTTACTCCTGAGGAACCGGGCCCTCTTCCCACCTCAGCCCAGTCCGGCATGAGCATGTGACTAAGGTCTGGGCCATCAGAGCTGTCTCTCCTTCTGGGCACAGCAGTGGGTCTACAGATGGGTATGTGGCTCATGCAGAGACAGTGAAGGACAAGAATTTCACTGGGGTTTCCAAGAGGTGCCACTGGATTTGAATCTAGGGGGACTGAGCTGGAACTTGAACACCCTGACACCACATGGCATGAAGCCACCTGAGAATGGAGCCAGCTCAAGGGATGGAGAGAAAGCAGATCCTACTGACATTGTTTGAGCTCCTTGATCCAGCCACACCTGAAGCCAGTGCTCCCTCCCCAAGTGTCCTATTACATGTTATTTCCATGAGCGTAGACTTGCATGAGCCTTTTCCGCCTAAGCCATTTGGGTTAGGCGTCTATCTCTTGCCATTAACAGAGTCCTAACTGATGCACAGTTAAGAGAGGATACACGACCCTCATACCCCACTGTTTAAATGGGACACTTTTCCGTAAAACTAGACACTTGTGTTTGAGTTATATTCCAGTCCCTTCTGGATGGCTGATCTTGGGCAAGTCATGTAAACTCTCTGAGATTCAATATCCTCTTTTATACAGCTGAGCTAGATCCCACCGAATTTACAGGGTTATGTTTTAAGAATTAAATTATCTATGCAGATCAGACAGTACCTATATGACCATAGTCAGAACACTCTATCAAAGCTAATTATTATTCCTGTGATTAGCATCATTATTAAAGTAACTGGAGCACTGAGGATGCCTGGATGCAGGGTGACACGATCCTGCATCTTTTCTGCAAAGATGGAAAAGGCACATTCCATGCCTACAAGTTGCTTATCCCTAAATTAAGGAATAAATCATTCCTAATACATATTGGCTTATAGATGGCCGCTGGGAGAAATCATTTCTGAATGGTGAAGTTATGTGACTGTCCTAAATGAATTCCAAATGACATCTGCAAGGGGAAGGATAATGACCCGGGCCATGTGTTCACTTTTGCCTTTGTGCCAAAAGACAATCAATTTGCCAGTCAGTCATGGAAGACAGGCTGCCTGCTTTGCATGCATTCATTTGTTGAATTTTTCATCTCCTTGTGTAATATATCCGTGCATCCATTCTCTGCCAAGCACTGTTCTAGGCTTGAATGGCACTGGACATGGATCACTGACATTCAGAGAACTTCTAAGTGAGAGAAAAAGGACGGAAAGTAGGCAAACAAAGGAATCAAGTGGCTACATCAGAGGATGGGAAGGGCGGTAAGTAAGTGACCAGGAGGCTGAGAGGATGCGTGTCTCCGGTCCAGTCTCCTAGAGGCAGAGTCTGAGATGAAGATTTGGGGGCAGGGTGTGACTTATGGGGCTGGGGGTGGGCCTCTCCCGGAAACAGATGAGCAAGAACGCGTCTCAGGTGGAGCCCAGCCCTGGGAGAGCCTCGCGGGCTCCTGGGGCAGAAAGCCCACAGGTGAGAGTCCACACCTGGGACCCTGACATCAGCGGAGCCCGGGCTGTGCTTAGGCGGCTCCTGAACCCCGAGGGTTGTGTTCCAGAGCAGGCGGGCAGCCAGCACGGACGGGGCGGGGGGGCCTCGGCTCAGTGCCAGCAGCCCCCACACAACGAGAACCCCAAGTGCGTCTGGGTGGCATCCTTGCCTTGGCTTCAGGTGAGATGCCGCCGGAAGGAGAAGAAGCGGCCGTGCCAAGGTCTCGGGGAATTTGTTCCGGTAAGACTGGGGCGTGGACTTGCTCCAGGTCCCACGGACGGTAAATGGTGGAGGTGGGCTTTGAACCCAGGCCATCTGCCTCCAGATTCTGTTCCCTTACTGCAAGACAGAGGAGGTCAGGAAAATCTTAAAGATTGGCCGTTTTAGCTGTGTCTTGAGAGGTGGACACAGGCAGAGAGGAGGAAGGGACGAAGGCAGGAAGGACACACAGGGTCTATGACGCTGTGAGCAGAAGGGTTTCCGCAGATACGGGGAGATGCTAACGAGGGTGAAGCATGTGTCCTGGAACAGAGCGGAGGGAGGTGGAAGGAAGGCGGAAAGGAGAAGGTCACGGCGTGAAGGTGCTTCCGAATTAAAAAGAAGAGCCTGAACAGGAGACGTTGAGTGTGCATAGTCAGAACTGCTTCAGATTCCAGCAGCAGGAAAGCACTGAACACAGATCAAGCAAAAGAAAAAGGAGCCTGTGGACTCATGAAGCTGAAAGTCAGTGCAGGAGTGGACGCAGCTTTCCGGGGCACTGGAGTCCGGGGCGTAAGGGAGGCCACCAGTCTGCACCCGCTCTCTCGGCTCCGCCTGCCTCCGTGTTGGCGGTCACCTTCGGGCAGCCTCTCCCCACGGGGGCCCTCCCCTAAATTCCAGGCTGACATTATCCTACACAGTGCAGTCTTGGTGGGAAGAGAGTCTAATAGTTGCGACAGAATCCAGGAATTCTCTTGGAGACGCCTGGCCGGGGGCCTCTGGTCATCCTTGGACCAGCCACCGGGGCCAAAGGGCTGACACGCTCTCAGTGGCCATTCCAGGGTCAGGCGACCACCCCTGGACCTGGGCAGCGGGGGTCAGCCCCATCTGAACCACAGGGACTGGGGGTGGCTCAACAAAGAAAAACTGGGTTGAAGGCTGGGTAACTGAAGAACAAACGTCCACTGTAGACAGATGGAGAGACGCGGGAAATTCCTGAAAGCTGAGGTGACACGTGGCGTGTCGAGCTACGTGCGCGGCCAACAGTCCACATACAGCGTCGTCCGCAGCAGCTGGGCGCGCTGCCTCGGCTCGGGCGCTCCCCACCCCCAGCGCCGCCCTTCGCCCCTCGCCCCAGCCTTCAGCCCCCGGCCCCCTCCGTGGGGCTGCATCACTCTCCCCCGTTAGGCTTTCTGATTTGCTACCCTCTCTGCTTGCCAGGCTCTTCCCCCAGGAATCCACGTGCTCAACCCCCGTCTTCCTTCCAACGCCGTCAGGTCTTCTGGGACCACCCGCCCGAACCGGAATTTCTAACCCCTCCCCTCCCAGACCCTCCGTCCCGCCTTACGCGCTTGGTTTGATCCTGTCTGGCGGGCACACAGCACTGGCTGAGCACGCAGGTCACCCGTCTCATTCGTTATCCCCTCGCAACAGCAAGGTAAAACGAAGATTTTGTGTTTTGTTCACAGCCTGCCTTGGCACCTAGCAGGTGCCTGATACGCTAATGTGCCGAGGGACTGAGTGAATCCCACCTGCACCTGCCCCACTGGGGGCTTCTGTCTTGGCTCCTCTTGCAAGGTCACCGACGGCCTCTGGGTTGCCTCGCTGACCGGTTGTTCCAAGCCTTCTCTTTGGAGAAGCAACACTCAGCACGGATGTCTCCTGCCTCCCTGAAACGCTTTCTTGTCCCGGCTAATGAGTGTCTGACCACCACCCAGCACTTCCTGCTCAGTCTCCTTGAGTGACTTCCCGCTCTGGCCCATCTATCAGAGCCGAATTGGGACATGGCTCTCCCTCTTCCCTTGTCCACCTGCCCCCACCTCCGCCCTGACCACCCAAACTCAGGGAACCATCTTGTCTCGCCTAGATAAGCAGAAGTCTCAAAGTCATCTCATTCTTGGCCATCCACACCTCCTCAATTCTTTACCCAGCAGCAGAAGGAGCTTTAAACGGCTACCCCTCCCTGGTTTAAAAAAAAAGCCTCCAGTGGCTTCTGATCACACCCTAGAATCAAATCCAGCTTCTCGAGAGTCCTGAGATATGGCACCCGCCCAACCCTCTGGGCGCCCCCGTTCCATTCTGTCTCTAAATCATCACATTCCGGCCACAACTGCCTTCTTCCATTCTTCAAACAGGACAACCTGGTTCCCATTTGGGTTTTCCCACTATTCCTTTTTCTAATGACACTTTTTCTCCCCCCCCCCCCCGATCTTTGCATAACCAACTGTTCCATCTCACTCAGACCTCCGTCTATGCCGTGATTCTCCAGAGGAAACTTCCAGGTCCCCCACCCAGTCTAAGGGGGCCCTTCCTACGGCATTCGTGTATGGGCTTTCTTGTGCCGTATTTATTCTAATATTTCCTCCCGTTCCTTTTTGTCCTCCCTCCCTCCTTCTCCCGAACGTCTGCTCCACCAGACTGTCAGTTACACGAGAGCAGGAATTTTGCCAGCCTTGTGCTCGGTTCCATCCCCAGGCCTAAAACGGTGCTTCATGGACACCAGATACTCAGTAAGTATTTGTTGAGTGAATGTGTGAGTGAGGTGCTCGCGGACACCAGGGCGGACAGAACTGGGAGGTGGGTTATCAGGACAGGGTGACTGCGAGGGGGAAAGGGCTAAGCCCGCTGGCTTTGCACTTAACAGAGTCCCCCCGGGGACTCTTTTCCTTGCTTCCCACCCTCTCAGTCCCACTGGCAGCCTGGCCCTTCGTGTCACATGATGGGGTCAGAGTTAGACGGGGCTTCCTCCGAGCAGAGACTCCGTCTAATTTTCAGGCTGCATGCAGAACCCAGCATCCTGTTAGTGACAGTGCCAGAACCACAGGGCTGCTGCCACTTGGTGATGGATGGGGGGTGGCCAAAGTGCTCCGCAAGGGATGGTAGAGGCGTGGGGTCAGGGGCTGCCATCTGATGCGCGAGTGACACTCACAGACGGACCAAAAGGGAAAACCCAGCGAGCCAGCTGGAGGGAGCGGCGGAAGAAAGGAGAGGGTCTGGCAGGAATCTGACACGTTCTGGCTTTTCAGAGTCGCGATGTGTTAAGTCTCGGTGCCGGGGTCTTGGTCGCAGGCAAGGTTATTCTGGCCCTTCCTTTGCTCTCGCATTTTCCTTCCAGCCGTGATTCATCACCTGCATCTCCACCAGAAAGGTAGCGTCGTCAAGAGCAGGCTCCCGTCACCAAAGCGAAGTGGCTGCCTCAGGACCGGAAACCCAGCCCCTGCCGGCCTGGCCTGGTTCCCATGGAAACCGCCTAGAACAGAGGGTACCACCTGAGTTTAAACCCTAAGACTGAAGATCCAGGAGGACTCCCAGGAGATGAAGGCGTTGAGATCATCTGCCGAAGAACCGTCTGCATCGTCGGGCAGGGTGACGTTAGCCTCCACGTGTGATCTCGTTCGCAACGTCCTGCTGAAGACAATGCCTGGCCACGGACCCAACTTACACGTGGTTAGAGTCGCATCTAGACAAATCTCTTATCAGGCGACAGAGTGCGACGCAACTGCATATTTAGAGGGTTTCCTTTTGATCTCTGGAAGTGCCTCACATCCTTCACCGTCAAAACCCCACATCGCTGGCTCGAGTGCGAGAGTGCGCGTCCGGAGAATGGGTGCACGCTGCAGCTTGCGGCTCACGTGAAGTCGGAAAAATACTCTTTGTTTCCCTGCGCAAGTGAGGTTCTAGAGCGTTCTGTGCACGAAGGGCTGAGCTGCTTTCAAATGAGCCCTCATCCTCCAAGTCGGTCACTTGTCATAACATTAGCGTCCCTTTGGAGTCCTCCCAGATAATTACCGTGCGACGAGGTTCGGCGTGCACGCGAGAACGGGTTGCTGTTGAGTATCTCACTGTGGCAACCGTGGGCCTTGCTTTCTGAGAGGCAGCGATGTTTTTGCCGTCGACTGTGGCTCCCCGTGACAGCTGCCTCAAAGGCCTCATTGTTAAGAGCAAGTGAAGGAATAATGTTTGGGTTTTATAATGCCGCACACGTGCCCACCATGTTTTTTGTTGCTGTTGTTTTTTTTTTTTTTTTTGAAGTGTATTTTCCCCTAGAGCTGTAGCTTTTAAGTCGTGTTTGTGAAGCTGATTTAAAAAAAAAAAGGACCAAGCTTTTGCTGGGATGGAGTGATGTTGTCAGGGAAAACAAGACAAAAAAAAAAAAAAAGCAGAGAATCGGCTCTTGGAAGACTAACGTGCTCCCTTTAGTGGGTTTTCAAGAGGACTGTTATTCTCAGCTTTGTAACAGAGAAGCCAGGAGCAGGCACGGAGAGCTTTCTTATTATGCTGTGACTCAAAAAACTGTATCTCTTTGTGGGAGGAGAGACCTCTGGAAGGTTTTCCTTCTCCAAAGTCGGGGTGTTTGAACGCCAGGCACTAAAATGTCTCAGAGGTGACAGGGCTGAGAAGGAAAGGATGCTCAAGCCACACAGGACTTTGCTCTTCCAGGTAAGGAGCACCAGAGGTGACGTCACCCGGGAGCTTGCCGGAAACGCAGAGTCCCAGGCTCGCGCTAGACCGACTCAGATTCTTCACTGTGACCCGAGGGCCAGGTGATCTGTGTGCCCAGCAGACCTGAGAAGTACTTCTCCAGGGAGTCCGGGAACCGGGTCATAATAACCCTTACCTGTAACACTGGACCATCATCCACCAGTTTCATTAGATGAATTAACTTGGAAACATGATTAGTTTACCAAAGTCGTCATTTGAAATTCCATAAATTTTAATAATGGGGTCCCATAAAGTTCTTCACAAATTGGATAGTTCTTTACTATTGAGACACAGTCCTGCCCTTAAGAGTGTTTGCATCTGACTTTGTTTTTTTTTAAATTGAAGTAGAGTTGATTTACGATGCTGTGTGAGTTTCTGGTGTACAGCAGAGTGATTCAGTTACACATATATATTATTTTTCAGATTCTTTTCCATTATAGGTTTTTACAAGATATTGAATATAGTTCCCCATGTGATACAGTAGGACCTTGCTGTTTATCTGTTTTATACACAGTGGTGTGTATCTGCTAATTCCAAACTCCTAATTTACTTCTTCTCCCACCTTTCCCCTTTGGTAACCAAAAATTTGTTTTCTATGTCTGCGGGTTTATTTCTGTTTTAGAAATAAGTTCATTTTTGTCATTTTTTTAGATTCCACATAGAAGTGATATCATATGATATTCGTCTTTCTCTGTCTGACTTACTTCACTCAGCATGATCATCTCCAGGTCCATCCATGTTGCTGCAAATGGCATGATTTCATTCTTTTTCATGGCTGAGGAGTATTCCATTGTATATATGTAGCACATCTTCTTTATCCAATCATCTGTCGTTCATCTGACTTCTAATCCTGAATTCACAATGTCTTTATTTTGCTAGTTCTGGATGTGTGAAAAGCACACATAATTTTGACACATCCTGCACTTGGCTGGGAAAAGAAGATACATTCTCTTTGATGTGAGTAGCAGCGCCATGGAAGAGAGAGGATGTCCTTTAAATGACCAGTTGTCCCCTAAAAATGGGGAGCTGGGCATGAACGTTAAAGGAATTGGGGCTTCTTGGCTCCCGTAGCCTCTCCACCCGATGGGCACACACAGAACTGCAGGCTCTTCAAGCTTACAGAAAGCAGGACAGAGACTGTTCCAGCAAAAAACGCCCCAGCGGTGGAGTTCTTGGGTCTGGATTTCCCGAAGACGGCATGGAGGTTGGTTTCAGTTAACGCATGCAAATGGCATGAGAAAAACACACAGTGAGATGCAGGTCCCCTCTTCAGTCCTCCACCCGTGGTTCTCAGAACTTTACAAAGTTGATGTCAGTTTGATGCTGGTGTGACTTCACCATCCTTCCAACGGGGACAACTCCTTCCCCACTTTTTTTCCCTTCTTTTAACAAAGAGCAAGGAGATGTATGGGATGGCTTGCTTTGTAATATACCTATTTTTACAGTTACCCGACTGTACATGATACGTGTAACAAACGTGATAAAGTATCTTCAGAAACATTTCTTAAAGGAAAAGTTAAGTCTATTTGAAGAAGAGTGTCAAGCTTTTAGCAGAAGGAACACAGACCACCTGGAATCATGAAGGTTGTACTTCATGGACTGACCTTGGGGCAATGCTGATTTAAGCAAAAACGTGTTTATTCATTATTTAGTGTCGGTTTATTTCTGCACCACTTGCCAGCTTGGAAAAGAAGCTAAAAAACCCAAACCATGGGCTCAGAAAACTCCAACCCCACGTAAAGCTGAGTTACCAAACGTAATCGTTCAAGAATGACCCAAGACAGCTCAAACACCACGTGCCCCAGCGGGCTGGGAGGACCCAGAGACCGAGGTCGGAGGATTTGTGTTCCACCTTTGTTCACTCTGCAAACATTCTCAGGCCCCTCCCAAAACTGTTCCTGAGATCAGGGAACTTTCCTGCCCCAGAGGAGGAGTAACGTCTACAAGGGTGCGAGCCCGACCACTAAAGAGGTTTTGCAGAATCTGTTCATTTAGGAAAATCACGTCCACATAACTCACTGATCATTCTTCCACGCGAAACTTCTTTTTGCATTGCTACCCAAAGATACAGTGTTTGCTACCCAAGGCACCATGTCTTCAAATCGCAGCTTTCATGGGGAACACAGTCACTGGCAGCTGTGAAAACCCTACCGTCAATCTGTGGGGAGCGGGCAATTTTTCTTTTTTTTTAAGAGACAGCTTTCAAGGACACCTACGATCAATCTATGAAAAGAGAGCTACTTGCAAGCCTGGGATTTATGGAATTTGCCGGTTATTTGTGTCTTTTCTTTTGCCAATGACACTCTGATTTGCTGTTTGTGTGGAATTATCCACCGACCCAAATCCCAGCGAGCTATCAAAACCCGTTTCTCAGATAAAGTCATGCAGGCGTGCAATACACTTATCAGCGCCAGGCACGCAGCCAGTCCACTGAGGGGGCTGTTTGTGACTTCTTTGGGTGCCGGACAAAGCGGGAAACAAGGGATGAAGCACAACCCACCGACACCAATAGTTTTCAACAATCACTCAGCGCTCATTGTTCAAAAAGTACAATAACCGAACTGCAGTCTCCCGGTTTCCTGCAAACTTTGTAGGGCTAACGACACCCAGTTGGTTCGACTAACGCACAGCCCTGAGAATTCCTGACAAGGCTAACAGCATTTATTATTCTTACATTATGCAAAGTGCGCTGGGCGGATCATGCCTCATGATGCAAAATCGAAGCCATTGCTGCTCACTTGAATGAGTCTCGGCGCGTCACTGCCAGGTGCCCGCCGTGACTGGCGGCGGCGTGTGTCAGCGGCCAGCTGCCGAAGAATTCAGGGCAGGACTGGGACGCAAGTGCAGAGTCTCATGGGCGGAGATGCTAATTTGGACCAAAGGCTGGGGTCCCAAAACCAGCATGAATGACGCAGCACAGACAATGCTTAATAATAAAAAAGTGGACTTCAGGGTCTTAGAACACAGGTGGGAGAGGAAATGGTGGGCGTGTATTAAACAAAACCTTTAGAAACAAGCCTGGCTTTCTCCCTTCCTTTTTCTGGCTAGAGGGATCTAGTCTTGTGTGTCTGTGAGTCCCTTTTAAAAAAGAGATTTATTCTTCTCAACCGCTAGACCTGAATCTTAGTGGTATCCACGTCGGATTAGGGCTTCATCATTACTTTGTGATGAGACATGTGATATAAAAAAATCCTATCTGATTAGCAATCTGCTCAACTTACCACAAGAAATTTCAACATTAAATTTGTCAAGTTAAAAAAAAGGATGTAGCTTTAACTGCTGTAAATTTTTGCATGGTTGTAAAAATAATGATTAAAAAAATTTTTTTTTTGTCTTGATCATCAAGGCTGACTGTCCAGAATCTGAAAGGCTCATTTAAAAAGACTTGATGCGGCCATTTCAAGAATAAAACCAGATATTTAAAAGTTATGCTCAGGCATGCAGGCGAAAGTTTCTCATTCAGAAATTTAAAAGGTTGTATTTGGAAGTTATCAACAAATTTAGGATCTAACATTTTTCTTAATTGTTTGCCTTGTGTTTTCCTTGTCATATCATCTAATCATAAGAAATACACCAGTTTTAAAAAAAAAATCTCTCACGGAAGTGTAGCTGGTTTACAATGTTAGTTTCAGGTGTACAGCAAAGCAGTTCAGTTACACACACACATACACATTTTCTCTTTTCAGGTTCCTTTCCATTTTATGGAAATTGAATATAGTTCCCTGTGCGATACAGTAGGTCCTTGCTGTTTATCTATTTTATAAATAAATTTGTTTATCTACAGATCATAGTAAAGTGTGTCTTTTAATCCTCAGCCCTACTTTATCCCTTTATTGAGTGAAGTCAGTCAGACAGAGAAAGATAAATATCATACGGTATCACTTAAATGTGGAATCTAAAAAAAAAAAAAGATGTAAATTCTATTTACAAACAAAAAGCAGACTCATGGGCATAGAAAACAAACTATAGTTACCAAAGGGGAGATACAGCACTTTTCCAGGACCCCCGCCGATGCTCTGAAGACCCTCTCGGTCCCCCTCCGGGGCCTCTCGACTTTGTGAGGATGCTAAAGCTTAGGACGTGCTGACCCCGAGGCGGATTCCATCGGGGTAAGAGCTCCCTTCTCTGCGCTTCATCTTGGAAAACTCCCATGTCTACGTAGAGGGGAAAATGTCCAGATCTTAGCAGAGTACCAGTTCTCTGGTCGACCCTCTTCCTTTTGCAATGAGAGGATTCAAGCCGGAGTGGGAGGTCAGGGGACTCCGGCGCTAGGTAAGGGCAGCAGGGAGGGCTGGGCCGACCGTGCGGCCCCCTCAAGACAGACCTGGTCTCAGTCCAGCGCGCGCCTAAACGGCTCAGCCTTTACATAGTCACATGCCCCCCCCCCGCGCCCTCCCAAGCCCCCAGCTGCAGTGAACGCTGTAATAGCACGTTTCTTCGCATTCCCTCTGGCCGCTGGCAGCAGACTTGAGGTCACAGTGATGGACTCGGAGCTGGGACGGGAGATTCAGGGGCTGTCACTCCTGGGAACGACCCAGTGGCAGCAGCTCAGTGCCCACAGCCCTGAACGCTCCTGGGTCCTGCTGCCAGGGGGGAGCCGGGTGGGTCTAGAGGGCGATGAAAAACCGGGGGAGGAAGTCTTCAGCGAAGGGGAGGGACTCGTTCAGAAGGGAGCGAGTGTGACTTCATTCCAGACCCCTCACGCTGAGACTCCGTCTTAACCCCAGCCTTTTATCTGGGTCTCAGCCACACTTGCTCCAGAGGCTTCTTCCTGGGGTCAAGCGGCCATTCAGTGGCATTTGGATGCATTTTTAGGAAACAGGAGGATGACTGCTATTTGAAAAGGGCACCTGTAGCAGGAAGGGCTTCTCTGGACTTTGGAAGGAGTAAAGAGAATTTCCCATTACAAAGGATCATGATTTCCTTCCTTCAAAGAAGTCTACTCTGTAGTGTAGACTGTCAGCCTGGAACGGTCCAGAGGGTAAAAGAAATGCAGAGAAATGAGCAGAAGACAGGGTGCACTTCCTGAGCATTAACACCCTGCTCACTTTGGGACAATATTTATTTCAACATCATCTGGTTGTTTTTGCTGTGAACAGCGGAGGTCTCCCAGAAATGCTGGGATGTGGCCCAAAATGGAGGGGACTGGGTCAGTCCTGAGGCCAACAGGAAAACGTTGTGCCTGAACTGGACGGAGAAGCTTCGGCTGGCCGTCCCCAAGCTGGGTACCCACCTGCACGTCAGTTTCTCCCTTTTTCAGTAGAACTCAGAAATCCAGAATTTACGTAAAACTTGCTGATGTTACGCTTAGAGATGAAATTTAATTTTTTTTTTTACTTTCCTTTAGAAAAAGCCCTGTGAGGAATCAAGATGCCCATCCGTAGGCGAATGGATACATAAGCTGTGGTTAACAATGGAATATTATTCAGCACTAAAAAGAAATGAGCTATCAGGGCAAGACATGGGGGAACCTTAGATGCATATTTCTAGCGAAAGAATCTCATTGGAAAAGGCTCCATGTGGCACAACTCCAACTACAGGACGTGGAAAAGGCAAAACTGTGGAGGGAATAGGAAGACAAGTGGTTGCCAGGGGTGGGGGCGCGTGGGGGAGCCGAACAGGTGCAGCCCAGGGGGGACGTCGGGCAGTGAACTGCTCCCAGAGACTGTAATAGTGGATACACGTCACACTATACGTTTGTCCAAACCCACAGCGTAAGAGTGCACCTTCACCTAAACCATGGACTTGGGGTGATAACGGATGTCAGCGTAGGGCCATCAGTTCTAAGAAACGTATCTCGTGGGTGGGGGAAGTTGATGGGGGAGGCAGGGGCACGTAGGGGAAATCCCTGTCCTTCTCCTCAATTTTGCCCTGAACATAAAACTGCTCTAAAATGAAAAGCCATAAACGAGGGAGGTATGGCTCAGTGGGGGAGTGCAGGCCTGGCGTGCACGAGGTCCCGGGTCCCATCCCTGGCACCTCCGCTAAAACGAATAAATAAATAGATTAACCTAATTACCTCCCCCTCAAAAAGTAAAAAAAAAAAGTCATAAAAAAAGGTCCCTGTGCACCCCAAGCACAACACATCTGACTCATGGGACACGGATTTGCAGCTTTTGCCTCAAAGGGAGAAGGGACCATCATTGAACTAGCCTTTGAGAAAGACACTCAGGTGTGGGGGAGGCTGTAGCTCAGGTGGTAGAGCATGGGGTTAGCATGCGTGAGGTTCCGGGTTCAATCCCCAGGACCTCCTCTAAGAATAAATAAATAAACCTGATTATCTCTCACCACCAAAAAAACAAAACAAAACAAAAATGCTTAAGGAAGTAGGTTTTCCTGTCGCAGGATACTAAAACTCAGGGCAGCTAAGCTAATGGATGTTGGCAAAGTAAAAAATGTTGTGGTAAAGGATTCTTTGTTCCACTTCCTTTGCTTCCCCAGGTCATTTTTAGGAAGGAGGACTTTTTACTCACTTAGGAGAGAGTTGGCCGAGGGTTCCAGCAATCTGTGAAACATCACAGCGCGCCTGCAAGCCTGCAGCAGAAATCGTAACGACGCTTCACGCTGGTCGAAAAAAGAAGGTCTGAGAAGTCCCTAATGGCTCAAGTCTTTAATATTTGATTTCTTTAACTTGATTTTTTTTTTTTTTGGTAGCAAAGCCCAAAACCTAGAAAAATTTTAGCAAGAGATCAAATATGAATTTGAGCCAATCCTTTAAGGGCGTAAAGTAAATCCGACCGTATTTAAAGGAGGAGATGTTTGCCTTATGAGTGAAAAGTGAGAAATCGTGAAAGAAAATTTTCTGTTCACCCTTCCCCACGGCTCTGTCACATGACTTGGAAAGTCAATAACCGTACGAGCATCAAATGATGGCCTCATTTTTTACGTAGCTACGTCAATTCACCGGTAAATGACAGGACTTCATAAAGGACAGGGCCCAACAATTCTGTCGTATCTGAAGTCGGGGACGTAAATGGAGCCTGAATTAATCTTCCTGGTGCTAAAATGAAAACTGGACTCATAAAAGTGACACGTTGACTTTTGCAGAGAATAATGTGTGGCTTATGAGCAACGGCAGCGTAAATGAAAATTAGCCTCAAGACAATGTTAATTACACTCTATCCGTTAGGAGGAGGGGAACTGAATGACTCATTTCACAGCAAAGAAAACCCCACTGGCTTCATAAAGGGAAACCGTAGCGTTTAACGTTCTCGCGAAGGCTAACAATGGAGCTGTGTCGAGAGAAGAGAGAAGTGAAACGCACGTCGCATACCGGAGACACAGACTAGGGGTGCCCTCGCGGTGCATTCCCTTAACACCCTCACCATCCCTCTAACCTGTAAGGAGCTGTTTCATAAAAGGCTTTCAAGATGGGTGCTGAGAGCACAGTCATGTCCATCACACACACGTGTATCCTGCGAACACATGAAGCTAGCGTACTACTGCAGATACAATTTAGATCAATATAATCGTGTCTACAGTGAAGTCGTGATATGTTATTTGTTTTTTCCAACCCCCAACCCCCCCCAAAAAGAAAGAAAATCAAATTATTGGTTTTTACCACAAACGGGTGTTTCTTTAGGTCTTTTACCAAGTCCAACCCCCTACTGTGCTGTGGAACTTGAGAAGTCAGCTGAGAGGTGTTCATGGCGGGGCTGCAGGTGGGTTCGTACTGACTCCCCGAGGGAGCGACCCTGAATTTTGTTGATGGAGAGGCATTTCTTTTGCAAAATTTGAAAGAATGTGGCTACGCTAGACTGGAAACTCATGGAGGACAGAAAGAATCTTCCTGATGCCCGAGTGGTAGCCGTCCTGCTCGCGTGCACTCAATTATCTTCTACTTCTAGATAAACAGGACCATTAAACCCCTCCCCTGACTCTGAACCCGCCGTGGGGGTCGGATGCTAACAGCTCACAGCTCAGGGATCCCTGAGAACTCTCTATGGCCAATGGGACCTGCCTCTCCTGGTGGTGTCTGGGAGGTTCTGCTCTCTCTGAAAACTAGCCCAAACCACTGCCCATGCCTGACTGATAGGGAAGACAAAAGACAGTCTTCCTTGCCTCGGGGGGGCTCCGCTCAGGGATGCATTTGCACCCCAGAGCTCCCCACGGGGTCAGGCCGAGTATGGACTTCCGTGAACCTCTGCCCAGCTTCTTGTCCAGCTAAGCGCTTCCTTCCCTCTCCCCTTAGAGGCTTCTCCTGAGCATGCTACCCCCAAGGGATCACTTGGGCAAGAAACTTCATCCTACTTCTAGAAAACTCAACCGAAGACAGAGTCACAGCCGTGATAGCCATAACCCAGGGATGAGGTAAGAGTGAACAAAAAAGAGAAACAAAGAGTGAACAGAGGGCTGAGTGTTCCTGAGAAGGCAGCTCCAAGCTGACTGCATCTTGGTCTGAATTCCAGAAGCACCTTCGGGTGAGGCTGGGACGATGAGGGCGGAGGGAACACATCCCTCCGCCTAGTTCCATCCCACAGCACAAACTGGGAGCAGATGAGGGAGTAGAGAGCCTTCCAAATTATGTGATCCATTTTTGCCTTTTGCTTTTAAAATGGGATTCTTAACGTTTGCACACATATAAAAATACCTTCGGCTAGAAACGTTCTTTTCTAACATAATGGATGATTTTCAAAATCTCTCTTTGGAAGTGGAATTGTCCTCCAATCCACCTGAGGGAGAGATAAGGAAAATGGCCACAGGGGCTTCTGTGCTCTGATACTCTCGGGCCACCTCACAAGATGAGAAGAGTAGGTGCCCCATGACAGAGACCAAGCTGCCCAGCCAACTTCTATTCTCTCATTCAGCGACATCATGTCCTGGGGAGGTGGTGAGTCTCCAAGGCAGCCCCTAACAATAGCTCATCTCTGTGTGCACGCACGTCGTGGAGGAGGAGCTAATTCACCCCCCACCCCGGTCTTGAATATGAACTTGCCCTGTGATGGTTTGACCAATAGAAGGTGTTGAAATGGCACGTGAGGCTGGAAGCAGACGGGCAGCTTCTGCGTCTTTTTTCTTGAAACTCACTCCTAGGTGCTCCCGCCCAGAGCCAGGTCACCATGCCGTGAGGAGCCCCCGTCGGAGGAAGGTGACGTGAAGGAGAATGCAGGCTCTCAGCTCACAGTGGACAGACGGCCACACCTGGGTGTGTGAGGGAGGCCATGGGACCCTCTGGGACATTTCAGTCTAATCTATCACCCAGATGATCAAAGCCTTCACCCATCTCACTTGAAGCAGGAAACTGCTCTGTTCTACCCAGTCAACTCACAGGACCATGAGAGCTAATAAAACAGCTGTTGTTCTCAGGCTTCCAGCAGTTGGTAGCTACAACAGCCCCTTTGTGTCAAATGTTGTGACATGAACCCTGAAGGTTGAGGGTTCTTTGAGCACAAAACTCATGGCTTCCATGATGCCAGTGTGCAGGACGGAAGGGAACAGGACACAGAACTGACCCCACAATTCCACCTCTGTGTGCATACCCCAAAGAACTGAAAACAGGCAATCAAGCAAATAGATGCACAGACATGTTCACCGCAGCATAATTCACAGCAGCCAGAAGGTGGAAACTACCCAAGTGCCCATCAGCTGTTGAATGGATTAGCAAGATGTTCATCCGCCCATACAGTGGAGTATGATTCAGCCATGAAAAAGGAATGAAGCGCTAACATGTGCTATGAAATGGATGGACCTCAGAAGTATTGTACTAAGTGAAAGAAGTCAAACACAAAAGGCCACCTATCGTACGATTCTGTTTCTATGAAAAACCAGGAGAGACAAATCCACAGAGATGGCGGTTGTTAGGGGCAGAGGGAAGGAAGTGGGGAGAAACCACTTCACTGGTACAGGGTTTCCCTTTGGAACGATGGGGAGGTTTTGGACCTCCATAGTAGTGGTGGTTGCACAACATGGTGACCACAACTGAACTGTTCACTAACCAACTATTTTTTAAAAGCAGTTATCTTCATGCCACTGGGGCAGTATCCTTCAGTGGCGACATGGTCCTTTGCAAAGAGGGACCTGTTACGATCTCAGGTGGAGATCATGATGCAGAAACAGATCAACAGCCAACCGGATGAAAGGTACCATTCTGATTCCAGAAACTGGAAAACCACTCCCAGGGTGACTTCTATCAGTAAGTTACATAAGCAGAGAAAAAGCTGTCATCCCAAAACTGAAATGATTTCAATTTACTTCTGTCTTTATTTTCTCAAATAAGTTTCTGTCTTGATACAGTGTAGCCAACTTACATTGAAATCAAGTTGCCTCAAATATAGGTGTGAAAAGTCCCTTCTTTCTTCCATCTCTAAAAAAAGCCCAGAATTTCAGTCCACCTCACTTCTCTCTTCCTACAGATCTTCTTACAGACCAGCAATACCCTCCCTTCTGCTTCTCCTCCTTGTCAACCAGGCTCTCCCTGTCAGAGAGAAGGATTCTAATCTAGATCCTCCTTCAGCTATAATTTGTTGCAGGGATGATGTAAATTTACTGACTCCATCTCGCAGTTTCATATTTCTACTTATATCCAGATAAGATGCTTTTTTGAAGCAATGTTATTAAAGTCTCCAATTTTCTTCTTGCTAATGAGAAAGGTTTATTTTAAATGAATAGTTTATAGAAGGCTGTGGCCACCAACCCCTGAGTCCAATTATGGAGAGAAGGTTTCTCTAGTTTTGGGTTCATTAGGAAGAAAGTCGAACTAAAAATACGCTGACTGGAATCCGAGTTTCAGAGGCACCAGCTTGCCACCATCCACTTTAGAACCTTATGCAGGGACAACAGCTGATGTCAAACCCAGAAAGAGTGCGGAACCGAAAATATACGTGGACACTGGAGTTTCACTTGTCGTGGTTAATAAAATTCAGACAACACATCACCGTTGTTGTCTCTGCAGCTGTCCTGATCAGCTGAGATATTTTTTAGAGACAGGGAGCATGGATCATCTACTGGGAATGTGACCAAGGAGACAGGCTTGAAGGAAGACACTGTGGGGTTATTTTTAAGAGTGAAAAGTTGGAAGCACGGGAGGAGGTGAAATGCACTGAAGACTGAGCACACATGGCAACACTACAGTGGTGGCAGCCACGCTGTGTGGTCACCATGCTGTGTCCTCTTCCTGGGCACCAGGGAAGTGAGATTTCTCTGTCTCCCTTATCCTTAGGCTGGGAGCACGTGGCAAAGGGCTGGCAGTCGGAAATGAGAGCAGGGCTGATGCACTGCTTCTGTTCAAAAGCAGGCACGAGCAAGCATATGTCCCTGGGACCCAGAGCCTGGAGCGTAAATAACGTCTCTGATAAAAGGAACCGAAGATCCTTGGGACCATCTGTGACCTGAAAAGTATAAGACGAGCCTGTGCCCTCTTAGGGTGGCAGAAAATTTTAAAAGGGCTCAAGAAGAAAGAAAGAAAAAAAAGGCTATTGGCATCCTGAAAGGACACAGGAGCCAACTGGAAGCATTTTATTTTACTTATTTAATTTTTATAGTTTTTTTAATTTGAAGTATGGTTGATTCACAGTGTTTCAGGTGTACAGCAAAGTAATTCAGTTATACACACACATATATATTCTTTTTCAGATTCTTCTCTGCAAAAAGTTATTACAAGATATTGACTATAGTTCCCTGGGCTACCCAGTAGGTCACTGCTTTTTTTTTTTTTAAATATTAGTATTTATCTGTTCATCTCAGATTCCTAATTTATCCCTCCCCATTTCCCCTTTGGTGACCATAAGTTTGTTTTCTATGTTTGTGCTTCTATTTCTGTTTGGTAAGTTCATTTGTGTCGTTTTTTTAAGATTCCACATATAGATGATGTCATATGCTCTTGGTTTTTCTCTGAATTACCAACTTGCAGCATTTTCAATGGATGAATCCAGGATAATTTGAGCAAGAAGGTAAATAATGAGAGTGATGGCTTGTATTCCTCAGGATAAAACAAATACCCATGTGCCCGAAGCTGATATAAATACAAATTGAATAAATAAATAAATTCCAGCTACTACACATAGAAGGAATGATTGGAAATAGAAGGTCACCAGGGGCAAACACCACGGGGATGACTGTTTCAGGCTAGAATCATCCAGGGAGGCTACAGTTTGTGGGCAAAATATGACAACTGACAGGATATTTACATAGTTCCAAGGTATCTCGACTGAAGGGGCAAAACCCTCAAAGGGACCAGCCAGACCTCCCAGGCAGGGCCATTGCCTTCCTGCTTTTGCGCTTCTGTGAAATGGCTTGCTTCTAGGAAAATGAAGCTTACCCCTAACATTCCATTGGTTCCCAAAAGCTCACTCCTGATTGGTCCATTTCTAACATCTTATTTGCATTTACCCCTAAAATTCCATTGGTTCCTGAAAGTTCACTCCTGATTGGTCCATTTCTAATACCTCATTTGCATACGGTGCAAACTTAATCAAAGCCTAAAACCCTATAAAAGCCTGTGTAAATCTACAGATGGGGTCCAGAGCTTGGAGTGTTAACTCTTCTGGGCCCGCCGGTGTAATAAACCTGAGTTCTCCAACCCTCCAAGTGTCGCTTGATCTCTTGACAGGATTCAGGTTTCGGTAACACTGCTGTTGTTTAATACACAGGGGAAAACAGAAATAGAAGCGTCCCAGGTGATAAATCTGGCAGATGCCGCCCTAACCGAAGGCTCCAAGCCAACCTCACCTGTAACAGGACATAATCACATCACCGACCTGCCAGGACAACGCACCGAGAAAGGCACAGAGTGATTTCCATGGTAATCATGTCCAGGAAGCACAGCCTGAATTTACTCACAAGGGAACATTAGGCAAACCCAAAATAATTGGCCGATGCTCATTAAAAACGGCAAGGTCATGCAAAAACCAAGACGGTCTAAGGAATTATCCCAGAGTAAAAGCCCTCGTGTCAGAAAAGGGCATCAAACGGGAGAACCGGCAGAATTCACGTAGGTCTGAATTTCATCATGGTTCCGTCTCAGGGTTGTTTCCTGGTTGTGATCACTGCACTGTGGTTATGTAACATGTTCACACATTGGGAGGCTCCGTAAAGGGACCGTGGGACTACTTTCGATTTTTGCAACGTATTTTTAAACCTAAACTTATCTCAAAATGAAAAGTGAACCAAGTCAATGTGTTTCCTCCACCGGTCTCTTTCCTTTCCCTGTTATTCTTGGAAACCATGCATTGAGGTGGGAGCAACACGAAGTGGGAAAAGCCTGGATCCCTGAGTCACTGCATGAAAAAGCTCCTTGCCAACCTGATGTTAACCTTCCATGAGGGAGAAACGCGTGTTTTGTTGTGCTAGGACTTGCAGTTTCAAGGAACATTTGTCACTGTAATGTAATCTATATTATTCTGATTAACATGGCTATGTGGCAGTTCATGGGAATAGCCAGTCCTACGTGTGGAGACATGGGTAGGTGTTTAGAAATATTGTTGACTGAGGAAGAAGGAAGTGGTCAGACAGTAACTTCAAATGACACCTTACACGTTGAAACAAAATCTCAAAAACTCTATGTGCATGAATGTGTAGACAGAAGCTTCAGAAAAGGTCAAGAAAGACACATAGTTGGAACAGTGGTCACTTCTGATGAGGGGAGGTGGTGTCAGAATGTGGGATGGTAACCTCATATGCAGCATTTTAACTATGGGGATATTTTCAGAAATCAGTCTTGTAAGTAACATTCACGATAAAGGCGGGCAGTCTGTTGAGCTGTTGACCTCAACGAAGTGACCTGCAAACCCATAGCAAAGACACATTTTCATGACAGACATCATTAGTTCAGTAGGGCCAGATGAAGTTGAATTTTACTATTTACTGTACGATGAAGTTGAATTTTCCCAGAGGATTAAGTCTCAGAGTCAGAGCTAAACGCAGAAGCAGCATCAAAATCATTACTCTGAAAATTTTCCTGAAATTGTCCCTTGAGTACCGCATAGCGGGTGACACGTTTCCAGTGCAGCACAGTGATTTTCATGGACGTGAATCTTAAGGGATCACTGGGCTAAAGAGAGAAGCCAGAGAGAATTCTGGCTGCAGGTGTCTGGGCAAACCCTCTCTGATGTTAAGTCTACAATCCTATCAGTCAATGGGACGTGGCTGGAAAGACATCCCTGCAGGATTTTTCTATTTTGTTTTCATATTTCTTGTCTCTAGTTTAAGGTAAGCTAATAGATGAGTCCATTGTTGGAGAATTAACTAGAATAACGAAGTGTCATCTTGATGAAGTTCGTCTCTAAAGAGAGTTCATAGGTTAAGGTAAATTATAGCACAACTTCACTTTACTGGGCTTTCTTAATGGGGAACACATCTTGTCTGTGGTCTTTCCATTTCGTTCTTTCTTACAACGATGTCGAATAATTATGATTCTCTTGGGGTTTTTTTCTTTCTTGTTCTAGATGACTTTTTGTCTTAATCTGAGCTACTAAACTGAGATTCAGTCCCTCATCTCTCCCCACCCACCCCACCAACCTGGATGGGCCAACTTGTAAGAAACAGATTTAACACTCTTACAATGGCACATAGGCAATGGGAAAAGGTGCTCAGTAAAAAACTGGGGCTATGAAGTTGGAGTCTGAGGTCTCTGCAGGGTTGATTTCGACTTGACTATTAAGACAGCCCCCCGGGCTGCAGCGTTCCCTCCAGCCTCCCATGGGCTCCCTGGTTCCCTCTTGGGTCGTGGACCATGGAAAGCGGGGAGCTGGAGGGAAGAGGAGATGTTTGGGAGAAGGGCTGAGAAATGACTGTGAGGTCACCGCAGAGCCATGACTCCTGGCCTGAGCTGGGGAAAGTCCAAGTAAGCATCACATGCAAGGGAGGAAGCAAAAGTGTCTGGGCGGGGGATCAGAAAGACAAAGCCACAGGTTTGGAGGAACCCACTGGGAAGGCATGTGGTCAGGGGAGATGACGGAGGAAGGTTTAGAATACGAGTCCACAGCACCACCTGTGGTGGGGAGGAAGTACTGCAGGTTGACGTGAGCAGAGCATGCCTTGTCACATCAGGGTGAGGTTTATAATGAAGAGGCAGAAGAGCAATAATAAGGGACGAACGGCATTTCTGTCTGTCGTCACTATTCACATTCTACGTATGACTCAGCGAAAACAAATCCTCATCCAGAGAAGAGGTATCAGTCCTGGTAACGATGCGTCCTCTCCCCTTTCCCAAATGTGGCCCTAATGTGGTCAGCAGAGCAACGGTGGAAGGACTCCATCCTCCTTCTCCCCATCAGCTTGCCTGCATGGAGCAGACACTAACACCCGAGCAGCCAAAGCGCCACATAACGAAGAGGGAGCCACCTTCATCCGCCCTTCATCGCCAGTCAAATCACACGCACCAGAGCGGGTGAGATGGAGCCATCCTTTACACAGGATCCTTTGGCTAGACAAGGGCCTGGGTGAATTACCAAAGGAAACAGACCTGCACACCTCAGCCCTAACCTTGAGCATCTCAGTTCCAGCCGCACATTTATAAACTTTACCTCCGGTTCCTTAGATCCTGCCACCAGCCGTCCTGGGCGGACAGAGAGGAATCCAAGCAGAACCGACCAGAGAGCCAGCTGATGTGACTGGGGATTATTAAAAACACTATTTTTAACAACACGCTTTGTGATTATAATAATACAGACATATACGCGGCTAACAATGCCACCGTGTGGGATGAGATGTGCGAATAAAAAGCAGAGAAGAAAAGCAAAGGAAAGAGGGAAAAATCTTCTCCTGGGCTTTGATTTCTAAAAGTCTACGCTGGAATAGAAGAGAAAAATACCGCCAGTGATAAGATACGAGGGACTCCTTAGTAAACAACAGCAAGGCTCCTGGAAGTGCCTGATTTTGCTTCCTCAACCTGAAAGGAAGGGAAGGAAGGCGGGGAAGAAGTGGGGTTGCTGAGTTTCACACAGAGTCTTGGACCCCGAGCTAAGGCGAGATGGAGTCCGAGAGCAGAGAGGCTGTCCTGTCGCTTGCTTCCTGAGGTGAGATCGCAGGGGCGTGGAGCCTCTCCAGAGAGAGAAACTGCCGAGACTTCACTAGGCTGACAGAGCATCTTGGAGGTGTACCACGCCCTGGGTTGCAGAGAAGCAGGAGGGTTGTTCTTGTGTGCCCGGGGGTGGCTCCAAAGTGGCCCGGAGAGCTCCTGGATCTGCAAAGCTGCTTTACCCTGTGGATGGGGCTGTTCCCGGTGGCTTGTGTGCACTGGAACTTCCATGCACCAATGTGCAGAAGCCAGGTGGGAGAGGTGGCGTCCCAGAAGATGCCTGCATGACCAAGTTACACGCAGTCAGACGCTCCCATCTCCACAGGCCTTTGGAAATAGATTCTGGGACTTCCCAGTAGGTAAACAGCCCCAAGAAGGAAAGGGGGAGGTGGGGAGTTGCCATGACTGGGATTCGCTTTCGGACGACTAGCCTAGCAGAACTAGGAAGCATGAAAAAACGTGACCTACTGAAGAGCAATAAAAATATTTATCTCACATCTTTAAGTTGATGACTCAGAACAGTTTCCATGGAAGGATCATGAGCATTTATGTAATCAGAATACCGTGAATTATATGGACTAACGTTCAACGTTTCTACCGTGATTCGGAACACACTTCAGGATTTTTTTTAATGCCTGGAATTCCTATACACAAATATATGTCTGTAGATGCGTGACACTGTGCTGTACACCAGAAATTAACACACTGTAACTGACTGTACTTAAATTTAAAAAATGATGGGAATATGGACTCAATGGCTGCTAGATCTTTATGTCCATTTCCTAATCTGTAAAACAAGGTCATTAGAGGAAATATGTTAGTGAACAGTGAGACAGTGCAATGAAGCTTATAAAATCCACCACCGCCCGCCCCGTGTTAGTGATCCGGGGCCCGAGCAAGGACGCGGCCCCGGGGAGGCGTCTCAGCAGAGCGTGTGCGGACGTCTAGCAGATGCTTGGCAGAGCCCCTCGGCTCTGCCTCCCAGCAGTGCCGGAGCCTTTCCCACGAACGCTGCCACACGGCCAACCTGC
Organism: Camelus ferus; assembly: GCF_009834535.1. Taxonomy (NCBI): domain Eukaryota; kingdom Metazoa; phylum Chordata; class Mammalia; order Artiodactyla; family Camelidae; genus Camelus; species Camelus ferus. Next base: position 22,786,915 of record NC_045727.1, on the reverse strand, counting down.
AGTCCAGAGGAGGGCTTGGTGGACAAGGTGACGTTACCAAGCGCTACAGGGGCAGAGCAGGGCGGACCTAACGTCAGACACTGTCCTCTGCGCCTGCGCAAGGTCGCCAGCATCGCTGGGGAGACCGTAGCTACGGCAGCTGGAAAAAAAACAGCCCAGTGTCCCAGAGCCAGGGAGGGCTGAGGAGATCTGACATGACCCAGAGAGGCGGGTCTGGCACAGGTTCCTCAGTCCAGCTGTCTCAGCCTGCCCTCCAAAGGCCACGCGGGGTGGATCTCTGACGCTGGCCTGGCTAAACCTCACAGTGGGTGCAGGGCGGGACCTTCAATGCAGGCAGCAGAGAGTGACTTTGGTCACTGAACCATGTCGGGCACTGATAGGAAAGGTACAGGGGTGGACACCACCCTCTGAAGGACGCAGGTGTCCAGGGAATTCATGGCAGCAGGACTCTTGACTCTGCCATTGTGAGGTTGTCCTTCCAACCTGAAAGTTCTGGGGAGAGAATCTGATGGATCCATCTTGCCTGCCGTGTTCTCACGCTTCAGTCGCTGCGGTGAGGCCAAGGCGCAGATCACGGCGGATGGAACACGTTCCCGTTGGAACCCTGCATCAGTCTGGATGAGCTCGGATGGGCCGAAGAAACAAGCAGTCCCCTCGTCGCCTGCTTAAACAAAGCCGTGCTCCTCTCTCAGGCTCCCTACCTGTCACGGGTTGGCTACGGACTCGCCTCATTCTGGGACCCAGACTATGGGAGCAGCCGGCGTGGTGAGCACCGTCAGACACCAAGCCTGAGGAAAAGATGGCACTGCGGGATTCGGGACTGGCAATTCAAGGTTCCTTAGCGAGAACGAGTCATTTGGCTCTACCCAGACTCCAGGGGAAAAGGGAAAAACTGGTCCACGATGTTCCCGGAAGGAGCGAGTAACAGAAGCCTCTGGCAAACAACATCAATTAATTCCACAAACACCTGGGTGGGTGGGATAGGATCATTCCCCATGGAAGATGAAAGGACCACAGGGTCCACGGATATCACACGCCACGAGAGGCTGGAGTGAGAGCAGCGTCCCTCGGAGGTTTAGAACTCAACTAGACCTGTAGCTTACCCAGTTACACCCCTACCTTCAATCCGTGGCAGAGCTGGGCCCAGATCCCTGGTAATTGCCAGGGAGACGCTCTCCTTTATCAGCACCCATTATCACCAGCTCCCAAGTACCTAGTTTTAGCACAGGCTTCATCGTCAAGGTAATTGGCTGACTTTTTGCCATTCAAACCATTTCTTCTAACTTTGACATCAGAACCTCAACTTTCCTTCAGAGAGCCAACTTCACTCTGCTTCCAGGTCAAATATTTCAGAAACAAGTTCCAGGCGTAGGTATGTTGACTCCAGTGTGGCCTGACAGAGCCATGTGGTGAATATATGACATCTGAATGAGTCAGTAAGAACCAATAAAAGGCCATGAGATGTGGCCTGGGGGCCTTGGAAGATGGCTCTGCAGGGGCTGGGAGTGCCAAGAATAATGTGAACTTGGAGATGAGTCCGTGAAGGTTGACAAACACAGAGGAATCCAGAGCTCAGTGCTAATGAGAGCAAAACTGTTCCTGATGATACTGTCTAAGCTCCTGGATCAAGCCATACCTGAAATTGATCTGCAGACTTTTCTTATGGAAGCCAACAAATATCCCTTTTCTGTTTCACCCAGTTGAATTGGTTTTTTTGTCAACTTGCAACAAAGAGTCTGAACAGTTTCACGTTGGAATGATGTTTCTCCAAAGCACATTTTGGTCCAAAACCATATAAAGAATCACTTACAGAAAGCCAGGGCAGCTCAGAAAATGTTTTATATTTGATAATGCATGACAGTCTCCCCCACCCCACCTCTCAAACTGGACTTATTGAACAATCAACATTTTTTTAGACTCTTGGAACATGTGGACACTATTGATAATGGAGTATCATTTTCACTTCTTCGTTGGCACCAGATTTAATTCACTGCTGAGACAGAGGGGAAGCTGGCACTGCATCCTTCTCAGGCGTCCTTCAGGATGGTCTCTCAGGGGCACTAAAGAAGAGGAAGCTATCATTGCTATGCACTCTTTGTGCTGTAACGTTAAACAGGTTTCTTCAATGAACCATCCCAGACTGACGCTTTCCCAGTCGCACTTAATCATTTTCATAGGCAAGCTCCAAACCTCAAGCACTTCCTTTGTGCTTTCAAAATCTGAAATTAGTCAAACACACAAAGATAACTCTAGTGCTTTCAAGGTTAACCAAAAAAAAAAAAAGAAAAAAAGGTGCAAAGATGAAGAAAAAAATAAAACCTCGCACCTTTTCTTTTCACGAGTCTCTGTACGTTTGGAGTTTGGGGCACAAAGAACATTCATAGAATAATGACTCCTTTAATGGGCCTTTCAAAATGTACAAGGAAGCCAACTAATCTTACAGGCGACGGTGAGCACTCGAGCAGCCCCTTAATAAAGATGCAGGCGTGTGTGGTGTGAATCCAGTACTCCCAAGGCCAGTCAACGCTCAGAGATGCTATTAACCTGCACGGCGAAACGCACCGCCCAACAGTTACCCTACGGAAGGAGGGAATTCTGAGAGTCACAGAGATGGGAATGTCGTGGACCTGTTAAAGTGAAAGGCACTCCATGTTGCTTGGTAGCCAGGGCGAGGGATGGAAGAACAGGGCTGCAGACGATTACTGGGCACCCGCCGAACACACACAGTTACCGCTTAAGGTCCTTGGGTTAGTTTCCTTGTTGCTGTGGTAACATAGTCCCGCAAGCCTAGTGGCTCCAGAAAACAATGCAAACAGATTCCCTCTCCCTTCTGCAGGTCAGAAGTAGACAGCAAGGCGTCAGCAGGTGTATTCCTTCTGGAGGCTTCAGGGGAGTACCTGTTCCCTCGCCTTTTAAAAAACTGATGTACACTGTTGTGTCAGTTTCAGGTGTGCAGCATAGCAATTCAGTTATATATATATATATATATATATATATATATATATATCCTTTTTCATATTCTTTATCAATATAGGTTATCATAAGCTATTGAATATAGTTCCCTGGGCTATCCAGTAGGTCCTTGTTGTTTACCTATTTTATATACAGTAGTTTGTATCTGCTAATCCCAGACTCCTAATTTATCCCTCCCCCTCCCCTTCACCCTTTGATAACCATCACTTTGTTTTCTATGTCTGTGAGTCTCTTTCTGGTTTGTAAATAAGCTCATTTGGATCTTTTTTTTTTTTTCTAGATTCCACGTATAAGTGATGTCATATGATACTTGTCTTTCTCTGTCTGACTTACTTCACTCAGTATGATCATATCTAGGTCCATTTGTGCTGCTGCAAATGGCATTATTTCATTCTTTTTTATGGCTGAGTAATATTCCACTGTATAAATATACCACATCTTCTTTGTTCAGTCATCTGTCGATGGACACTTGGCTTCCATGTCTTGGCTGTTGTAAATAGGGCTGCTGTGAACATTGGGGTTAAACACCACATTCTATTGTCTCAGATAATGATGTCCCTGGGAGGGAACCTAATATTTTAGGCAGGTCCATTGTTTAAAGACCTTCACAGGACCAGTAGACCTGGAGAGCTATCAGCGCTCTCTCTCTCTCTTTTTCATCTTGTGTCTACAGCATTTATCTAAAGGACATAAACTGTAGCTGTTGTGAATCCTAGGAGATGTCCAGACTTTAAAGACTTTGCTTAAAAAAAGGCAGAACAGGGCTCATCCATATTCATAATCCTTGTCTCCCACACTTCTGATGGCTGGGGCTGGGTGCACTGCCTCAGCTAACTGCTGGCTGACCACACGGAGCATTTATCTTCACCCTCCCTGATCTGTGGATCAGCTGGTGATGGTCTGCTTCAGGCTGTGGGTCTGCAGGTCTGCTGGGCTCAGAGGGTCCACAGACCTTGGCTCCAAGTCCAGATGGGTTTCAGGTCTGCTCCACACGTCTCTCATTCTTCTGGGACCACCAGACTACAGGGCATGCTCTTCTGATAATGATGGTGGAGCCACAGGACGGCAAACCCAGCCACGGAAGCACATTCCCGGCACCTGCTCCATTCACATCTGCGAACGTCGCCTTGCCTAGAGCAAGTCACAGGGCTACGCTCAAGGTCAACGGGGGAGGACATGAACTCTGCCCCCCAGCAGGCAGGGGTGCTGGTATGAAAGAAGGGATGGAGGGATGGGGTCCCAGCATAGTCTCCCACCAGCTGATCATTTCCAGCTTTGTTTTCCTGACGGAGATTCCCTCACCTCTACACCTGCTTTGACGCAGGAAGATGCAAGAAATAAAACCCAATGTCTTCTACCTGGATTACAAACACTTGCTCTTAACTCCACTCCCCACCCCAACACTGACTCCATCACTGAGCATTGATGTCTCCATCTCAACGCCACCCAGTCCCCCCTCCCCTCCCCACCGTCTCCCTGCACCTCCATCATCATGTGCATGGATCCTCGGAGCCTCGAAGCAGTGCCATTGACTCAATACGTTCCCTCCCGTCTGCACACGGTGGCTGAGGTGATCTGTTAAAGTGTCAGCTCCCTACTGTACAGCTAACTCTGCCCTTACGATAAAATTCAAATTCCAGATCATGCCCTGAAAGACCCCACCTTCTCCAAGTCCCCGCCAACACACGTCAAGTCATCTTGCAACAGTCCCCTGCCCTGCCCTCCTGGCCCAAGCACAGCTGGGTCTAATTTGTTGTTAGAACTTGCTGTTCCTTTGTCTGGTGCACTGGGAGCCCCGGATTATCACACTGCTGGCCTTTCTTGGTGTCTCGAAGCCCTAGGCTCACTGCCCTACCTGTAGACACGCATGTCCTCCCAACACCAGCCACGAACTAAACTGTCCTCGTTTTTCAAATTAGTGGGCCGGGCCAGAACCTTCCTTAGAAAGGAGTGTGAGAGCAGGGACTTGGTCAGCCCGATTCGGCACTGTATCTCACAGTGCCATTGTGCTCCCTAAATACTGTGCTGAATTTAAAAAATGATCAGAAATATCTACATGAGAAACTCACACGTGCTCCAGAAAGCTGGGGAAAGCAATGCCTTGTAGAAACTGCTCCAAGCAGGAGCTGTCCATCAACTTCAGCACACGCCCACACACGTCTCTGACACTGGGGAAATCAAAGTTTCGCCGAGTTGCACGGAGTCCATGTGCCACCGTCTCTCCTGAGGCTTGGCCAAAGGTCTCGTGTAACCCCCCCCCCCCAAAGGGTAGGACATCAACTTATGTGTCAGTCACAAAGCCAAGTGATTGGGCAGGAATCTATGCCTGATGGCACACAGCTTGAGTGATGGAAGGCAGCGTGCTTTGAGTCTGAGGTCTGGAGCTAGACTGTCTGAGTTAGAATTTGGTCAAGTTTCTTTTTTTTCTAGGCAATTAATTAATTAACTTTTCGCTTATATGCTTAATAGATCATAAATAATTTAAACTGTCATGATAAAATGTCTCCCTTCTTCCAGCCCTTGGCCTGAGGTAACCCTGTTATCTATTCAATATTTGTCATTCCAGACCTTTTCTATTCATAGGATTTGGTCAAGTTTCTTGACCTCGCTTAACCTCAGTCTTGCCATCATTTAAATGGGGGTAATCATAGGACCTACCTCCGAAGTGATCGTGAAGATTCAATGGGTCAGTTCATGCAAAGCCCCTGTGGGTAGTGCCTAGTACATAGTAAGCAATCCATCTGGGTTTGCTATCATTAGTAAAAATAAATATTAATTTGGGTCCAATTGTAGATATGAAAGCAGGGGGGTGGGGTAAAATCATAATTAGAGCTGTTAAATAACACTTGTTATAATTTCCCTGCAGTGCTTTCTCAAAATAAGGTCTTCTGTAAATGCCACTTCAGATTTCTGAGCTCAGCAGCTCACCCACCAGCCAGCTGTCGGGGCGTGGGCTGGGCGCGTCCAACTGGTTCTGCTCAACCCTTTCTTTTCTGTGTGCTGACAGCGTTACCTCTGGGTTACCCGGTAGAAAAGTTAGACTATTATAACCACAGTACAAACAATGCCTGGGATTTACATAACACCTCGCTCCCCAGAAGCTAAAAAGCGCATCGAAGTGTTGCACAGTTATGTCTATTTGCACAACATCCCAGCCAAATTAAGAGAGTTTGATAATATTGTCCCATTACAGATAAAGAGATTAAAAAGAAATCGAATAGCTTCTTTAGGCTGACCCGGTGGAGAAGCTCCACAGTAGAAAAGAGGTCAGGAAACTAATGTTAGCGTGACAAGCCTTCATGACTTACCGAAAATTAAATCTCTCCCTGCAAAAAGCGGGCGAGGAAGGAAAGGAGGCAGGAAAGAGTGAGGAGAAGGAAGGAAGAGGAAAGGAAGGAAGGGGAGGGGGGAAGGAAGGGGAGGGGCAGGAAGGAAGGGAGGAGGAAGGAAGAGCGCGGACGGACTGAAGTAATGTCCTTCTTATTCTGTTATTCTTATTGGTCTTTCTTCGTTCTTTCTTTCTTCTTTCTGTCTTTCTTTCTGTCTTTCTTTATTTCTTTCTTTCTTTCTCCTCTCTCTCTCTCTCTCTCTTCTTTCATTGAAGTGTAGTCAGTTTACAACGTTGTGTCCATTTCTGCTGCACAGCACAAGTTTCAGTCCTACCTGCACACACATCTATTCATTGTCAGGTTCTTCTCCATCCCAGGTTACAACAAGACAGTGAACACAGTTCCCTGAGCTCTGCAGGAGGACCTTGCTGCTTTACATCTTTGATTTGTTTACTTGTTTATCATCTCTATCCCAAACCCCATTCCACGGAATGAGGACAGTTATTGGTCACTGTGGCTTGGGGGAAAAAATCCATTGGCCAACAGGATTCCAGGGTGAAGAGAATCTGCAGAACACAGTCTTTTAATCCTCTTCACGCAGAAAAGGATCATTACGTACTGTTCTGAGTGGCCCCTACTGCAGAGACGCCTGCTCACTTTGGTTAGCCCAGCACTTCACATGCCTGGCAAAGCTGCTTTAAAATACAAAATCAATAATCCTCAGACCGTCCATGTTCCATGGATCATTTATTTGGGAAATGCTGACTTGAGGACATCGTGGTGCAGAGAAAAATTAAGATAAAAATGAGAAACCCAGGGTTGGGTGAGAGCATATGAGTCCAGACCACCGTACTCTGCACCCAGTTGCTAAAGGCAGGCAGCAAACGTGGCCATCAGTATCCTAACGGCCAAGGCAGAGGGAGGGGTGCCAGCAGCTCTGAGGATCAGCCAGTGAGCAACAGGTGAATCTGGGAAACAGGTAGTTTGGGGGGCATTTGGGGAGCCTCTAACTCAAGCTTCTTCTTCAACTATTTTAAGCTTTGAAATGAAGAAGCAACACAGGACAACGAGCAAAGACTACCCTGGATTTTTTTTTTCCTCCCTAGGCAAATTTAGCAAATCCAAATGCAACTCGTGACATTCATAGAGGTACTATTTAAACTTGTTTTAAAATTAGTGCTACTCTCTTGAACATGGGAGGGTATGTTAATGCAGAAAGATTTCAGAGTTTCTAGGAGAATTAGAGAAACAACCTGAAAACACCATGGAAAGGATATAATTTATATAAATGACAGCAACTATAAGGCACCTACTGTGCGCCTAACAGCACACCTAATGGAGCAGGCATTCAGCAAATGACTCCCTTATATTATTATTATGGCAATTAAAAAAAAAAGTGGAAACACTGTAACTTAAGCTTCAGCATTGTGCCTAGTTGGTAATTCGAGCCTAGAGATCCTTTCTGGCGATGAACACGTGATTTATATGATGGCCAGACCTTAATTCCTCTTCCTGCTTCCCAGGCATATGCAAAACCAAATTTTTGATTTCCCCTCAAAACCGTTCCGTCGCCGTCTTTGCCTCTTCAGTTCCTGGCAGGCACCTCTCCATTTCCACCTGTTCGTTCTGCAGACTTACAGGACCCTCTTCTTGGTCTGGATGTGCCCGCGACCACTCACCAGCAAGTCTCGGGAGCTCTTCCTCACTCGGCAGCTCAGCTCTCTTGACTCCGCCCACTTCTCCCCGCCCCTCCCCCTTCCTCCAGGTCTCCCCTGGATGCCGCCAAGCCACCCACCAATGGTCTTGCTGCTCGCATCTCCGCTCTCCTCCAATACCATCTCCGCTTGCAAAGTGTTTTAAAAACCATAAAATACATATATGTTTAACCCTCTAGTTGACACGCCCCGAGTTCTAACCATTGCACTTGGAATAAAACCAAACACCCTGTGCAAACTCATCGTGAGACCCTCTTCCCTGACTGCTTGCCTTCTGGCCGCCCTGTGGCCGCCTTGAGTCCTCTCTGGCCTTAGAGCCTGCCTACAGAAGGCCCCCTCTGTCCGCAGGGCCCGCGTGACCTGCACTTTGCAGGACTGACACTCTTCATCCTTTAAGCCTCAGCTCCAACGCCACCTCCTTAAGGCTGACCTTCCGATCTTCCAGACTAAATGTCCCCCCTCCCCTAAATTAATTCTCTGTCACAATGTGCTGTCTGATATGTTACCGCACGCTGTTTGAGATGTGCAATTTTTACTTATTTATTCACTTACCTGTTCATTATCTGTCTTCCCCATCTTTACTGCTGACTTTACAGGAGCGGGATCTGTGTCTGTTTTATTTCCCAAACTTTGCACTTTACCTGCTCCATTCAAGGCATATACACACACAGAAACACACCTATAAGTATATAAATACATGCATATGTTTATAGCATACATGCATGATTGAACGGACGAGGGAAACTCCACAAAGGATTCTTTGTGGAAAAGGAGTATAATTTAAATGCGTGTTATATGATGTAAATAATCTGCAAAACGTCCATGAAAAGGCGATTCATTAATTAATCCCCTTCCGTCTCTCTGCCACGAAAACACTTTGGCTGGCGTATCAGAATACAAGCAGGGCTTACGGACCACCCCTTCCCTTGGAAATGAGCAGTGCCCTTGTTGAGAATCCCTAAACTGACTGTAGCAGCGAAACAAAATGATTCCTCAGGGAGAGCAGAATACCCCTTAGTTAACTGTCAAATGAATGATAAGGCACAGTAAACAGCCCACGCCACTCAGATGTCGGATGGATTTATTAACTAGAGTTCGGGGAAGGAAAGAGCCAGCCTAATTCAGCCACTCTCTCCGGGCGGGTCCCAGACACACACACGGAAAGGGTGTCCGATGGAATGAAGATGTCCTAGGACAGAGGTGTCCGTCTGCCAGGGAGAGGTAAATAGCAGACTCCAGACCATTTTAGACGTTGACCTAAATGACGTTCTTAAAGCTGCTACTGTTAGGGAGGCAGGAAGCTGTCGGTTTCAGTCAACACTGGCAAGAAGTACCCAGCGACAGGCCGCTTACGTTGCTAGCGGAGGTGCCAAGAGACTCAGGACACACGGGACGCTCTCCGCAGGCTCCTCACCCACCCACTGGAGGGTTGTGCACCCTCCCTCTGCCCCTGTCACCTGTGTACCCTCCTGAAGAGACACATTCAGAAGCCAGCGGTGCAGAAGGGCCGTCGAGAGCAGCACACGCCATTGGCACCTTCTTTAAAGACGGGTCTCTTCCTGGGTCCCCATTACTCGTTCCCTCTGGCTCTTTCTGAAAGTTCAGTTGATTTCTAGAGTTCTCCTTATGGCTGCTGGTGGCATTTTGCTGTTGTTGTTGTTAAATGCAGAGGAAATAAACCATCTAATTACCTACCTAATTACTAGCTCAGTAATTACTTTATCGCTACTTAGGCACCAAATTATCTAAACAGCTTACGTTCCGGGATTGACAGTCCCCTTGGGTTCGTCTCTCTAATGCACGTTTGGCCCCATCTCTTTCCCCACGTCAGCATACCCTGGGGTGGGTGGAGCCCTTACAGATGTAAGTAGGGTTGTGACTGGGGAGCTACTGGCTTCAAGATGCTACGTAGATGGTGACCCAACCTACAGTCCAGTTTCAGAAGCAGCCGCGGCCTGACCACCGAGGGGAGAGCCGGACTTCACGCAGGGCCCGTGTGATCGGACCTTCCCCCTGGTCTGTGCTGTTTAGTTGGCCCACACGCACCAGGAGGATGAGGAGTCTTACGGACTGAACAGTTCAGACATGCTCAGTGACGCTCCCGGGAAAACAGAAACACGGGGCATTTGAAACTCCCTGGCGGTTAACAGGCGATCAAACCAGATAACCAAGGAATCCCAGGAAAAAAAAATAAAGAAAATAGAAAAGTGAAGCTATCTCTCAAAAGACTCTAAGAGAGCAGCTCATAAAGGGTAGAACCGAGTCTCTTCACCCGGAACGTTCCCACGAGACACCTGGCGGAGCCGGACGTGGCCGGTGTGGAAAAGTCACTTGTCACCAAGCAGGGTGACAGAAGGAAGCCAGACTCCTAAAAGTTTCAGGAAAAGAAAAGAAAAAAGTTCTATAGACAGAAAATCGAGATGGGGTCTGGCCAGGCGGGAAGATGGAAATTCTGATCTCACAACGCCAAGTGATTGCTAGGGGCAGAGAAGCCAAAAATGTCGAAAGGTTAGACTGGGGAAGGGCTGGCCAGGAGGCAGGCAGTAAGGACTGTTTTTCTGGTTGTTTGTTTAGAGGGGGAGGCCATTAGGTCTGTTTATTTATTTATTATTAGTTTTTTTTTTTTTTAATGGAGGTACTGGGGATGGAACCCAGGACCTCGTGCATGCTAAGCATGCGCTCTACCATTTGAGCTACACCTCCCCCCCCACCCCACAACCAGGACTGGGTTTGGAGGGAGAATATCTGGGGAACCCATCAGGGTCCCAACAGAAAGCAGGAGGGCAGGTTGAGGAGGGCGAACTTAGAAAGGCGGTGACACAGGGGGACCAGGGGGAAGGCATCGTCCTCCGGAGCTAGCGCCGGCTGTGCAGCCGGGGGGAGCAGATGAAGTGGGGAGAGCAGGGGTGTTTGGGAGAGGGGCCCGCCCAGCGCCCCCCACCCAGGGAACCTGCAGAGAGGCAGGCGGAAGGGCAAATACGCCAGCCTCCCTCCACACCCGCCCTCGGAGCTCCTGCTGGGGTCCGAGCACCTCTCTCTGGCCAAAGCTGGCTGCAGTCCAGAGCGTCCCGAAGCCCTGAAATGCAGAATACACTAGAAGACGGTGGAACCCCCGGACCCGCGGCAGTAAAAGGAAGATACCAGGAGAAGGAAGGCTTTCAGAAATGGCGTCAGCTGCCCAAACTCCTCGTTCCCATCTCTGCTTCGATTCCGCTGATGGAGAGTCATCAGACCAGAAGTGAGAGTGAGTAAGAAGGAACTGGACCCAGGTTGGGTGAGCAGCTTGCAAGCCAGCACCGAGCCTTTTTAAGTGGAATCAACCCTCCAGAATTGTGCGTACTACTCCGTGGGACAGACAGATGGACTTTGTAGTGTTTTTACTGAACCTGTGAGAACTATATATACACAGAAAGGCCCTAAATGATTTTCAATGAACAAAAATGGCCAAGACAGAAAGTTAGTGATGAAAACTGCAGACCAGTGAGCCTGAAATTAAGGTAGACGTGGGTACAGAGTAGCTTCTTAAAATATTGTGAGTAATTTAATAGAGACCTGACAATCGCTGGAAGATACTATGGCTTCATAAGGATGTGTCATGTCTGAAAATCCTCAGTTATCAATTGGTTGGATCCTGTATGCACCACCCCTGATTCATTCAACAAATATTTTGAGCCTCTACTCTGTGCCAGTTAACATTCTAGGTGTGTGAATGCTGCATCGGTGAAGGTGGACCATCTCCTTGTGCTCAAGAAGTTTAACAACTAGTGGGGGAGAAATATTCACAAGGAAACATAAAAATGAGCAGGATAATTTCAGATAATTAAAGGAAAGGAAAGCAAACAAGCCATGTGATGGGATAAACACATCTTGGTGGTGGGGCCACGTTGATTCGCTGACTGAAGAAAGCTTACACACAAAGGATAGGTTGAGTGATGAATCAGCTGTGAGAAATGCTTGTGGAAGAGACTCACAGGCAGGGGAACAGCCAGTGCAAACATCCCGAGGTCGGGGTAAGTTTCAGGAGCACCAAAGGACTGGGATGTGAAACCTACCAGGAAGGGAGTCAGTTTTAGGAAATGGGGTCAAAGAGGGAAGTAGGGACCAGACAATGAAGGGGTCTTTGAGACTTAGAAAGAACTCTGACCTCTAAGTGTGGATGGGAGCGCACGTGACGGTCTTCAGCAGAGAAGAATGGTAGGTGCCTCGTGTTGTTGTGGAAGGGTCTTCCAGCTGCTACACGGAAAACGGACCAGGTGGGTGTTGGGGTGGCAGAAGTGGAGGAAGGGAGACCACGTGGTTAGGGCAAGAAATGAAAGTGTCTCGAACTTAGGGGCGAGCAAAGAGATCAAACTCACGGATACACTTTGGAGACAAAACTACCAGATGGGGTTACCAGTTGGCTTGTTGGGTAAGTGCAATCAGTACCACGGAGAACTCCTAGGCTACTGATTCGAGAACAGGGTGGACAGACGTGCAATTTATCGAGATGCTGAAACCATGGGAAGAAACGGTTTGGGGGAAAAAAGAATTTATGAATTTTCAGAGAATGACAGACATGCTACATTCGGGACATTGGTCGGAGATAAAACATCTCGTTGTGGACAATGAAAAGTTACATGAATCTGTATTTATTCATTCATTAATTCATTCATCTGAGACATTTTTGAATACTCACTAGGTACTAGAAATTGTTTCAGGTACTAAAAATTAAAATATGGGGGAAAAATTCTGTAAAGAGCCTACCAGGGGGGTCCGGCAACAAATTACTTGGGTCCTCAATAAACGAGACAGTCTATTTTTTTTTGCAGGATTGAGTCCTTTCTCAGTAATTGAATTGTACTCTCATTACTAGTCCCTGATGTCATTACCACAAGGGAATTTCTTTCAATCAAGGACAGATTTTTCTAGAAAGACAGGGGACCTGGGTTCCATCACAATACCTGGATTCATATACAGGAAGGTTAAATTTGCCACCTGCCTCATAGCTCAGAACTGAGTTCCATCTTTTCCTATTTTTTTTAAAGATGACTCTGTTAGACATAGTAAGAGGTAGGTAATACCAAACACTCTTATATTAGTTAAAAAGAATTAACTGTCTAGTCACACACACTTTCAAAATGGAAATGCAAGATTTACGGATCGAACGCTCAGATCTCTCGTAACATGCTCAGCACACCCCTTTTCCTAATCATCCCATTGCTTTCCATATGTTATCTTATTATACTTGCATATAACTACAAATTCATAAGGACTGATAGCCTTTATTTCCATTTTAAAATTGTCAGGAAAACGGATCTGCATGAACAGCACCGAGCAGTTTAAATCCTTCCTCCCCCACAGTTTGCTGCTGACAGGTTTAAGAAAAATAAGTTCTGTAAAAAAAAAAAAAAAAAGTCACTTTGAACTGTAAGCACCACATCCCTCAGGCAGTAATTTTGAAGAATTCCACTGCAGGGCAGTCATTCTGCTGTGTTACGACAGTCCAGCCACCGTTTTATACGAGGCATGAAAAAGTCCCTTCTTCTGATTGCTGTTAATGCTTCTCATGTTTTTACAATTAAAAAAGCTTAAATAGTAACTTCTCCCATCTTTTCTGATCCCTGACACATACAATCATTCTCTCAGTAGAAGGAATGGGTACGCATCGACTTGCTTTGGCCGTGGGGACTAACACCCAGCTTGGTGGATATATTCCAAACAGGGACATAAACAGAAGAGCAAAACCCAGCGTTAGATGAATCGATAAACCCAAGGCTCACTACCGGCGAGCCATAGAGAAGTAAACGGATTCTGGAGAAAAGTGCTGATTCTTTAGGAAAATGTGTTTAGAGGTAGTTTCGACTTGAGCTTAAGATTATCAGATTGCTTTGTTACATGTCTGTTAAAATCCCTTTCAATGGGAAGTTCTTAGGTTACAAATAAATGCATTTCAAAACTCTGAGCCTGGGCTGAAACTCTATCTTCAGCTTTTTCTCATTTTTAATTTTTTCTCTGAGGTGCAGTTGATTTACAATATTGTGCTGGTTCCTGGTGTCCAGCACGGTGATTCAATTTTACATATCCCTATATATTCTTTTTCAGATTCTTTTCCATTATAGGTTATCAGGAGATATTGAATATAGTTCCCTGTGTTCTACATTAGGACCTTGTTGTTCATCTATTTTATATACAGTAGTGTGTGTCTGCTAATCCCAAACTCCTAATTTATCCCTCCCCACCCCCTTTCTCCCTTGGTGACCATCAGTTTGTTTTCTACGTCTGTGAGTCTGTTTCTGTTTTGTAAATAAGTTCATTTGTATCATTTTTTTTTAGATTGCACATATAGGAGGTATCATATGATATTTGTCTTTCCCTGTCGGACTTACTTCTCTCGCCGTGATCATCTCCAGGTCCATGCATGTTGCTGCAAATGGTGTTATTTCGTTCCTTTTTATGGCTGAGTGTTTCAACCTCCAACTTTTAATATCACCAACCATGCACCTTAGATTAGCCATCGACGATGAGCTGCAGCAGAACTGACATATTTGCTTCTTTACGGACCACGGTGGCAGTGGTGGTGCCCTGAAGGTGGGGGGGACTGTTTCCTGCCACACCCAGCTGGGCTCTACCCATGAGGAATGGTGTGGACGTTCTTTCATCACATGCCCTATTATTTTGATTTTTCAAGCACCTTTTCTATAGGAAGTTTTTCATTGTTCTTGTTGAAGGTTTTAAGATTTGTGTTGTAAATGATACGGAAAGGCAGTTATCTTTTCCCTCCCCAAATCCTATGCAATCATATTTGCCCAGTAATTTGGAGGAATTTTCCAGTCAGCGTCCACATAGTATCAAGCTTCCATTCTTCCTTCTCTGCATCCTCTCAGAAACCTGGCTCTGTTCAAGTTTCCATCCCTACTTACAGCCTGTGGATTCAGAGAAAGCTGACGCCGTCTGCCATCTTAGCCAAGCCTGGCGATGCTCTCCCCTTGGCCGTGATGAGCTTAGGAGGCCTGCCTGAGATTAATCAGAGCATCTGGTGATTATCTAGGGAGAGGCAGTGGCAGGGTCTAAGGAAGAGGAAGGACTCCATCTGGAAAGTGGAGGAGAGCTGTTCTTTCTCCGGCTGGATGTGAACAAGGAGCCTTTGCTCCAGTGGTTAATGACAACCATGAAGCAAGCGTGGAGGGCAAGACCAGAGCAGGGCTGAGACAGGTACAGGGAAGCAGCGTTGGCACCCTGGGCTGGCCACTTGGAGACCGCCCCTCTGGTCCTCAGGCTGTGATGTGAGACGCTGGCTCGCTGGGTCAGCATGCTGAACGTGGGGCCCCGGTTCCTTGCATTCTGGACGCGCCTCAGCTGATCACATGCTGCTGCCTGATAAATGCGCTAACAAGGTCCTCGGGGTCCCCTGAGTGCTGTCCACAAGCTGGAGGCCCAGGAAAGGCAGTGGTGTAAGTCCAGTCTGAGTCCCAGGGTCTGAGAACCAGGGGAGCTGCTGGTGTAAGTCCCAGCCCAAGAGTGGGACAGGTGAGATGGGACAGGTGAGATGAGACAGGTGAGATGAGCTGTCCCAGCGAGAAAGGGGCAATTTCGTCCTTTACTCAGCCTAAATCATATATTATACTATATTTTGAGAAAAGAAGGAATAATATTATTTCATATATGTGTGTGTATATATATATATATATATATATATATATATATATACACACTATTTTTCAGCATATATCTGTCTCTCCTATTGGTTCTGCTTCTCTGCAGAACCCTGACCAGTATGGGAGGAGAGGAAAGAGGAGGGGAGAGGGTTGAGAGAGAACAGAAGGAGAGGAAGGGAGGAAAAGAGGGTCTCTGTCACCAAAGGAAGGGTAAGGAAGGGATGTCTTCAACCTTTGCCTTCATAATCTCCTCTTTGAAGCAAAAGAGAAATTGCACTTTAGGATAAATCAGTGCTTTTTTTTTGCTTAGGCAATTTGGTCTAAATTTAATAGACAATTTAGGCACACAACCGAAAAGGCTGGTCTATACAAACTGAAAAGACAGACATTTTTTCCCCCTTACTTTGCCCGCATTGCATGGCTTGTCATTTACCACCCATCACGCAAAGATTAGCAGCATGAAGAGCTTGTTACTTACAATGGAGTTTTCTTTAATTCTACACCAACTCAAACTTCAGCACCTTTTGAAATTTCCAGTTTTCTTAGCAGCTGTCAAGAAAATAATTCTTTTTTATTGATAACTTCTGAGTTAAAGAACACAGGGAAACTAGTTCAAAGTCCCACGTGAGAAAACCATTACTTTGTGAAAAGACATATTTTAACGTGCTGTTTGAAAAATGTTTTCAAAAGTTCTAATAATAATTTTTTTTCTCATTATGACCAACACGTTTATACTTCGGTCCTTCATGGTTTGCATTGAAATGGGAATTCTCCGCTTTTCCGTGTACTTTATTTACAGCCAACCCTGGTGAACGCTGAGGGCGGCTCCTGCTAGGAAGGAAGGAAGCTAAGGCTCCTTGGGGACTGTTACTTGGGGCTCTTCTTCCTGTGTTCTTCTATTACACGACACCTGCATTTTAGAAGTCCTGAGTTCTTATTAAAAAGACAGCAAACGCTTCATTCATGAGCCGGCAACACATCTGGATGGTGGAGTCACCAGGTTTGTAGAAGCTGCATCGTCAGACACCTGAATTCTCAGTCCTGTCGAATGGGTTCACGTGGAAGTTCACCTCTCCTGGGCAAAACGAAGAGGCACAGTGGAATCCCCCGGTGCCCCTTCCGTATTCATTTCTTTCTTCTCCCTTTAATGGCCACAGATACTTCTTTAAGGAATGAGCCCTGGATTTCTTTTCCCCTGGATTTGGGAAAATGAGGGTGTGAGATTGGCACCGTCTTCAGCAGCTTGCCTTCAAGAGGGGACCAGCCTGAGGGTGAAGCTGGTTCCTGGGTGAAAGCAGGGGTGAGAGGATTTCAGGGGGGCAGACTTGGCTCCTGGGGGTGCCATGGAACCTTCTGGAGTAGAACTGGTCAGAAGCCAGCCCGCAGACCTGGAGGTTATGTGTGTCTGGGAGACGTGGCTGGCTGCCATGCAACATCTGGTCTACCTGCCTCCTTGGTAGGAGAGCCCCAGTTCTATCTAGGTGTGGACCTGCCATACTTCACTCCCCCGGAGTTGCACAGTGATGCAGCCTTCTCTGCGCTCATCCCAGAGACCTCGTGTCCCAGCAGTCCCAAGAATGACCGTGGGACTGGGCTCTGCAGCTCTAAGCAGCAACGTGGTGGGAGGCTCCCAGGAAGGCTCCGCATGGGAGGCGGATTCTGATAGTAGATGACTTTGGGGTGCCTTTCCTCCCTCCTTTTTAAGTCTGGAACTCAGACTTGATGGCTGGAGCTTCAGTAACCATTTTGGATCATGAGGTGACTTGAGAAAAGAGTCCCCCGGTAGAAAGACACACCCAGGCGGATCCCGGGTCCCTGACGACCAGGAAGCCACCGTATCCGTCCCAAATAAAACAGTCCGGTGTCTGCCTCTGGACTTCGTTCCCAGGCAAAAGAGACAAACTCCCCCTGTGGTTACAGCTGTTGTATTTGGGGGGTCTCTTTTTTGTAGCCAAATGAATCCAGTTTTACATAGGGAGCCAATTAAATTCTGATTTCTGCACAAACCAGTTTGGACTGAGTTTGAAAATGTCCTCACAAAGTCACTATTGTCATTCTGTGCCCGATTAACTGGTCAGCCAAGGCTCCCATCACAGAGCACAGTCATTATTACCCAGTATTTAAAATGTTATAGGTTTCCTGAGTCCCTTTATCGCTATAGGACATTCGAGGTTTATTTTTTCCTTAATTTCTTGGAAAATTTGTACAAGAAGAATATGGAGGAAACAACAGCCACTTCAGTATTTTGTGCTAACATCGCCAAACACACTGTCCCTCTTGTTGTAGTTGCTAATCGCAGCAAGAAGTGTTTACTGCACAGCCCCCAAGTCCCAGACCCCGTGGTGCCGAGTGTTTCACTTGGGCTCGGTGGATTTCACATCACCCTGGGAGGTAAAAACCATCATTATCCCCATTTTCCAGACAAGAAGAAGGAGGTGCAGAGAAGCAATTCAACTTGCGCAAGGCTGACGCAGTTCTGAATTCTCAGGCCAGGGACGTTAATTCGGCCTCGTCTGACTCATGCTACACCACCAGCACGTGGATGGCGCATCCGCTGTGGGCCTGGCATGAAACCCACAGGCAAAGCCCAGATTCCCTCTAGGCTTGTAGGCTGAACCAAATCAATACCTGGCACGGTAGGTACCAAGAAATACCACGGAGAAGAAGGAAACGGAGATGAGGGGATCAGAGAGACAGAGCACACCCTTTAGGTAGGACGGTTGTGTCTGACGAAGTTGGATTTTGTGGACCACGATCTTGACCACATGCTATGGGACATCAAGCTGACCGTGACAGATAAGCCAGTGCTGGATGGACTCTCAAAATTACGTGGATCCTGAGATCTTCCAAAACTTTGCGTTGGGTTTAGGTGCTCTCCCTTGAGAAAAGAATAACAAATTTCACAGATAAGCAAGACAGTCATGGGCTTGGCAGTTGGTGCTCCTCCAGGCAATCCTGCTTTTTCTGAGCGGGGTTTTCACCTTTTGATAATTGCTACCAAGACTTCGGAGGTCTTGGCGTGAGCCAGCCTTTAGATAACAACTCAAGAGGTGAGGAAATGCTGGCTCTGAGCACGTGGCACCCAGGACTGAGTGACAAGCATGCTCTCAGAGCAGTTACCAGCTCTCTTTCCGGACCATCTTCAACTCTTTGATAATGAGGTTAATTGAAAGGCTAATGGCAGCTGTAAAGTCAACCAATTTTGATATTGTCCAGTGGATGTCGACAAAGAGGAAGACGAGCAAGTTAATCAAAGAAAGTGAGGGACAGCAAGGCAGATTTAAGAAGAAGAAACATCACCAGTGTGGGGGATCTCCCAGGACTCCGAAAAGACGGAAGGCATTCATTTGACCGTAATGATCAAACCGTCAGAAGGGTTTGCTCAGGAGTGGAACCAACAAGCACAGGGCTGAGCTGTCAAACCTGAGATGCCGAGGGTGTGATCCAGGCTCCGACGACCTGCTCTGGTTAACTCGAATCTTATGGAAACTCTCCATGGAGCGGACTGCAGTGGGAAAGGCATCCCCGCTTGGTGCAGAAAACACACGTTTCTCAGGACAATGTTACTTTTTAAGTTTGCTCTTATTTTCAGGGAAGCCTTCATTCCAGGGGGTCAAGCTTTATATCATGACTGGACCACACGGCAGGGATGTTCTCAGCTGCCAGAAGGAGCAACTAAGACAACGGTAAGGAAAGACTGTGTCTACATCAGAACAGGGACGGGCAAGTGTAGTTTTTGTACAGCCTGCAGCTAAGAACAGCTTTTATATTTAGGAGAAAAAAATAGTTTCTACATTTGGAAAAAAAAGTCAAAAGAAGAATCCTTTTTTTGGTGACACATGCACCTTATATAAAATTTGAATTTCAATGCCCATAAATAGTTCTACTGGAACTCAGCCCCACCCATGTGCTTACACATCTTGGTTGCTTTTAAGCTACAAGACCTGAGCTGGATGGTTGCAGCAGAGCGTGCCTGGCCTGCAAACCTGAAAATATTTACTATCTGTGTCCTTGCAGAAAATATTTGCCAACCCTGTTGTTTTCAGCCCCATTTGAGCTACTGCTCTTTTTATATGACAAATTACGTAGCGCTGACTTTATTAGCCCTAAATTAGAACCATAATGAATATAATCTACCAACACACATGCTTTAAAAAATCAATATAATGTCTTAAGTGAATTATAAAGGAGAAATAAAAGCAAATCATTTATAGTAAAATAATATGGTTGGTGGGAATGTAGTTCGGTGCAGCCACTATGGAAAACAGTATGGAGATTCCTCAAAAAACTAAAAATAGACTTACCATATGATCCAGCAATCCCACTCCTGGGCATATACACAGAGAGAACTTTAATTTGAAAAGACATCTGCACCCCAATGTTCATAGTAGTACTATTTACAATAGCCAAGACATGGAAGCAACCTAAATGGCCGTTTATAAAATGGAATATTACTCAGCCATAAAAAAGAACAAAATAATGTCATTTGCAGCAACATGGATGAACCTAGAGATCATCATTCTAAGTGAAGTAAGTCAGAAAGAGAATGAAAAATACCATATGCTCTTACTCATATTTGGAATCTAAAAAAAAAAACAGGACACTAATGAACTCATCTACAAAACAGGAACAGACTCACAGACATAGTAAACAATCTTCACTAGCGGGGGAACGGGGTGGGAAGGGATAAATTTGGGAGTTTGAGATTTGCAAATGTTAGCCCCTATACATAGAAATAAATTAAAAAAACAAATTTCTTCTGTATAGCACAGGGAACTAGATTCAATTATCTTGTAGTAACCCTTAATGAAAAAGAATATGAAAACGAATGTATGTATGTCTCTGCATGACTGGGACACTGTGCTGTGCACCAGAAACTGACACATTGTAACTGACCGTGCTTTCATAAAATAGTACACATTTCAGTGAATGCATTTTAGGGCAGGAACTATACAATAAGACAGAACGCAGCATTTAGATACTTCCAGCTGTCTACAGCAGGCACCTCAACGAGACACCCATCAGTGCAGATGGACACCGATGCTTGGATTTGCAACACAACCCCCGTGACTGGTACTTCTGCTGTTACTCAGCGAGCATGTTGACTGACAGGACCTGGTGACGTTGACAGAGCAATGCGGCCATTGGGAACCTGTGGCCCATCAGGGAAGGAAGGAGGGGACGCAAAGCCCGACCTTTCTCTTCACTCTCCGTCTGATCTTCCGCCACTGCCTTCCACTGACCGGACCCAACCAGAATCCAGTGGACCATGAGGCCCCTTTGAGGCCCTCTGTACAGGAGAGGCTCCAAGGGCGTAGCTCAGGGCGCAGAAGAGCGGAGCGGGGGTTCCACAGAGCATGTGGAGAACGTCCAGACACCAGCTCAGGAAACGGCACGGCCGCCCCCGCACCCGCCCAAGGCAGCGTCCTGTCTAGTCTGACAGCCACTAGATCAGATGGTTATTTCAATTTCAGTTCATTCAGTGACATAAAAATCTCAGCACCTCCGTGATACCGGGCGCCTTTCCAGAGCTCGGTGACCACACGTGGCGGTGGCCCTTATTGGAAGGCTCAGGTCAAAGAGCGTTGGCATCATCTCAGAGAGTCCTGTGGGACCGCTGGGTCTAATCTAGGCGCTTTTCTCTCTCCCAGGCAAACACACTCCTCGTCTTGTCTCTGAGCAGGTTCTGATGGCCAGACTTAGAAAGGACACCCCAAGACTTCCCATTTGTCCTCAATGTCACCATCATCCCAGTCCAGATTCTCATTCCTTTCCCCCAGACCATTAAAGTAGCCCCCGATGTGGTCTTTCCATTTCGATGGTGGTCCCGTGCCCACCCTCCCAGTTTGCTCTCCTCCAGCCTTCAGAGTGAGATTTTAAAAACAGATGACGGGTTAGATGATTTAAACACAGTGAATGAGAAGTCCTACCACATGCGTCGTGGGTGGTGAGGTACACCGCCCAGGGCCCGCCTGCCCTGACCTCCCCCAGCATCACCGGACGGTCTCCGTCCGGAAGCACCCTGAGCTGCCCTGCTCTGGGCTCTGGCACCCACTCTTCCTTCCCTCCATCCAGACAGCCAGCTAGACTCAGATCTCCCTGCCTTGGCTCCTTCTTGGCTTTCCATCTCAGCCCAAATGTCACCTCTGCAGAGATGACCTGGTCTTAAAGGGCTCGCCCAGCCAACCTTTCTCCTTCTCAACATCCTGCTTTGTTTCCTTCCAAGCATGGGTCAGTTCTGAACTCATCTGGCTCAACTATTTTTTTTCTTATTTGTCAGCCAACGGCCCTGAGTGGGAGGCGGGCTGCGTTGCCTCCCTGCACACACAGGCCAGTGCCTGCCACACAGTGGGAAAACTAGGTAGGCGTTTCCTGAATGGACCACCTTTCTGTTGTGTCTACAAAATGAACTGCATCCCAGGCATTGGCTCACGGGGAGCAGCTGCCTGTAACGTCGCCGGGGCTGTGATAACCACACGACACCCCACGGTAGCAGTGCGTCCCCGGCTTTGCTTTGTGCTGGGTCCCTTTAAAAGCACGGAGGTCTGCCGCTGCTGTCTCATTATAAATCACCTCTGGAGAGGACGGCTCGTTAGGGAGCATGAAAGACAGCAGAGTGGGCTGAAAGGAAGAGGCAGAGGCTTTGTGCGCGTGATAAATAATTCATTTTCGGATGACTTTTCCTGTCTCAGGGAGACTTCTCAACTGCGTATTTGCCACGAGTGTGCTCTCCTGCATTTGCATTTTCCGAAGATCTCTGCATATGGAACCGATCAGCAGCCTTACTTCTGTTTTCACGTGCCCTGGCCGTGGGCACGGATTCTGGGGCCCCTCCCCTCCCCCCCAGAATCTTAATTCCAGCTCAGCTTCTCAGCTGGATTGCTTGGGGCCATTCCTCCAACTCCACGCGCTCCCACCCGTCTGTGGAATGGGGACAGGCGCGGGGCCAGCATCGGCGGGTCTCTGAGCGAAGCCCCGCGGGGCCACGCGGAGGCGCGCCTGGTACGTAGCGCACGGTGAGCGCGTGACGTCATTGCGCACCCCCCCCCCCCCGCCCGGCGGAGCCGTGGTGACGCGGGCGGGCGCGTGAAGCCGCCAAGCAAGAATGCGTCTCGGAGCAGAGGTTTTTCCCAAGGGCTGTCACAACATCCTAACCTGCACTCGGCGGAGCAAGCATAGCAGTGAAAGCAGGGCCGAGCTCTCCCGCGTGACTGCGTTTTCACAAAGTCTGCGCGAGGCGGCGGAGGGCGTTCAGGGCGCCAACTCCCGGCTGACACAGGAAAACGGAGAGCGGGAAAAGTCAAAGCGGAAAGGATCTGCGTTTAGGCCAACAGCAGGCGGACATTTCATTATGGGAGCCAGGAAAGAGGGCTTCCTCCCAAACCTGGGGGCCTTTTCTGAAGTTCTGACCGCAGACAGTGACGGTCGCGGCGCATACGATCTGATCTGCGCTACCTTCAGCCTGATGGGAACGGACACCAACTACCGGATATATGACAGATGAACAGCCAGGTCCTACTGCACAGCACACGGCGCTACCTTCAGTATCGTGGCACCGACAATGAAAAAGAACATTAAAAAGGAAACTTATGCAGGACGCCAGGAATTGACACACACTGTAAAGTGACTATACGTTTAAAAAAAACAACTGATGGATGAAGCGGTCAGTGTGACCCCATCGCCACAGGCCCGCATGTGGGCCAGTGGGTGAGAAGACTGTCCTCTGGGGTTCTCACGGAGTCACCATGCCTTCAGCCAGGTACACACACGTGGAGGAGGCACGGTGTGATGGCAGTCACAGTGCCTGGAGAAGATAAATCAGCCCTCAGGGTTCTGAAGATTAGGGGAGGGCGCAGGGGATGAAAAGGAAGTTCATTTTGTGTAAGAAGAGAAAGGTGTTCAATTTGGGAGAGCTTATTTAAGATGCACTGATATCCTCCGAAGCTTTGCAAGAGTAAATCGCATGGTTACCAAAATGCGGGTGAGTTTCGCCTGCTGGGTTTACAGAAATGGACTTGCTACTGACGTCTCGATTTATGAGGACATGCCTTGATCGGTAAGGTTTCAGAAGACGCAGACGAGACGAGGAGGGAAGAGCTTATGTGATGGCTGCTTTCTGGAAGTTCCAAGAATCGCATCAGAAAGAACTCGGGACTGAAGGAGGTGAAGGGTCAGGCGACGTCTACACTGCATGGCTCCCACTTGTCACTGTCTGGGTTACAGAGACTCTCAGCTCGAGCCGATGAGAAGAGGCATTTCAGTCTGACATAAAGGGCAAGTCAGGGGTGATGCAGGGAAGTCCAGCTGCTTCTGCTTTGGAAGACATGCTTGGCGGTTAGAAGGGGTTGGGTGGGGTTCAAACAGTAAGGTGACACAGGAGGGACTTAGAAGGAACCCAAAGGGACATCCTGAGCTTAGGTCTGCCCAAGCCTCTCGGGTTTGACTCTTGCCCATCTGGGCTCCCCATGATCCGATCTCAACCAGCAAAAACACCTCAGGAGTGTCTGAATTCCCCAACTCGACTACTGTGCTCGCTGTGAGCAAGGAGATCATGAGATGGACAGAGTGGAAGGGCCAACAAGAATCCCAGCTGGCTGTGCAGATCAAGGGAGACCCCCTGGAGGAGGGGGTGTGGAAGGTGGGCTGTGCAGAGAATTCTGAGAGGCATCTGGGCTGCCACTAATGTCACATTTGGGGAGAAGCTTGGAATATATCACGTGGCTCAAGTCTTTGTTTTTGCTTAAAAGTTTGGTTGCCCTTCCCTGAAACTCTGCAGGGCCAGGTCTGGCAGACACGGGGACTCTAGTTCTGCATTATATAAATACCATGAACTGTCACGCTGGCCAAGTCACCTTAGGGTGAGGGTTCTCCTTTGGCTATTTTCAAGAATAACTGTCTGTGCAGACTGCACCTCCTGATTAAGTTTCATCTAAAGTCCCAACCCTCCTGCACTGCGGGTGGGAGTGTAGACTGGTGCAGCCACTATGGAGGGCAGTCCTTAAAAAACTGAAAATAGACTTACCACGTGATCCAGCAACCCCACTCCTGGGCATGGATCCAGAGGAAAATAAAATTCAAAGAGACACATGCACCCCAATGCTCACAGCAGCACTATTTACCACGGCTGAGACATGGAAACAGCCCAAGTGTCCATCAACGGATGACTGCATAAAGAGGATGTGGTGTCTATATGCAATGGAACACTACTCAGCCATAAAACAAGAATAAACTAATGCCATTTGCGGCAACATGAATGGACCTGAAGATCATCATTCTAAGTGAAGTGGGCCAGGACGAGAAAGAAAAATGCCCTAGGACATCATTTATATGAGGAACCTGAAAAACAGTAACAATAATATAAGGCCACAAATGGACTAATTATCACGTTGGTTTCTTGAATATGTGTAAGGACATCTGACTGCCCTTTATGACTGGATCAACGCATTCTTTTTTTTTTTATTGAGTTATAGTCAGTTTACAATGTTGTGTCAAATCCTGGATTACCGCATTCTGCTGATTCTCATTTCATACTTGGCTTTCTTCCTTTAATCACTATGTAAGTTTAAACTGCTAAAGATCTAATCTCCTCTTAGAAACAATAATGACTCCACACATGAAAACTAAAAAAATGTGCAGTATACTGTATAAAAAATATAAAAAAAGTAAAGTCCCAACTCAACTCTAATAACTGAAACGTAGTGGTCAAGGCTGAGGCAGGGCGAAGCGGGGACCTCACCAGAAGCCCCGCGTGGGAGGAGGGCACGTCCTCACGATCCAGAGGAGAGCCCCCATCCACCTGCAGCCCACACTTGGGACAGCAGCCCTGGTGACAGTCCCCACACAGCCAGTGCCCAGCAGGAATGAAAATAGTGTTTGTTTTATTTACAGAAAAGAGCACGTGTTAACAGCTTTGGAAGGACTAGCCGGTAGGGCACTCAAATATCAGGGTCATTGTCTCTGAATCCCAGCGGAAGCTCAAAACGTTTTCTTTTCTTTTCTTTTCTTTTCTTTTCTTTTCTTTTCTTTTCTTTTCTTTTCTTTTCTTTCTTTCTTTCTTTCTTTCTTTCTTTCTTTCTTTCTTTCTTTCTTTCTTTCTTTCTTTCTTTCTCTCTCTCTTTCTCTCTCTCTCTCTCTCTCTCTCTCTCTCTCTCTCTCTCTCTCCCTCTCTCTCTCTCTCTTTCTTCTTTCTTTCTTTCTTTTTCTTTTTGCCAAAACTCAGGTGGCAAATAGGAGAGAAGGATGTTGAAAAGCCTTGAGAAACTGGGTCCTCCCCCCGCCCCCAGAAGGATGTGCTCCATCTCCTCTAAGAAGTGCAAAGACCGCTCCCCGGAACCCGACGCTGACACGCAGTTACAGACATGCGCCAGTTAGATCCATGTCCGTGCTCATCTAATGACCTTTTCCTTAGAATTTTCTCTCTAAGAACAAAAAATGTATTTACCTACGAGATAGTAAGAGATCACTTATAATGTAATAAAAGTCATAGAGATACATGAATGGGTAAAAAAAGAAAAGGAAATTAAGGCTTTTAAGGCCCTAGACATCAGGGAGAGAAAAATAGACAAAATACTGAGGAAGGGATAAGCGTCTCCTGGAAAATCAGCTTTGAGCGGAAGCGCGTGACTGCACCTCATTCCAAAGCTTCCCTGGAGGTGGGGTTTTTACGCTTCACACAACGAATGGGGGGCCATGTGCGCACCCCAAGTTGATCTCAAGCCCTTAGTCAGAGTGTCAGCAGTCCCGGCTGCGCTGACTTGCAGCACCATTTCCTGAAGGTTATCGTTCTAACCCATTCAGATGTGCCGTGTGTGGGAATTTTAATACTTAGAGGTTCTACAAGAACGCAGAAAACAGGCATGTTTGCTCCTCTTGGTTACAATTAGGGGCAGAGGAGGGATCTCCGTGATGGAAACGATCAGTAGATCTGACTATGTAAACATTACACAAATACCCGCCAAACTTCCGCACGCTGAAACGCATGATCTGTGACACTGCAAGGCAGATGGTAAGCCAGGGGGCGTACTTGCAGAGTGTCCTACAGAAGGCCACTATCGCTAATCCATGAACGCAAAAAACGCAAGGTGGTTACAGACGGCTGGGAGGAGGGGGCAGGCACTAGTGCTCCGTGGATGCTGAGTTTCACGCTTGCAAAATGATACGTTCCTGAGGTCTGCTGCACAACCACGTGAACAGATTCAACACTAATGAAGTGAACAGTTAAAAGTAGCCAAGACAGTACATTTAATGCTATGTGTGTTTTAACCACAATTTAAAAAAAAAAAAAAAGATTTTTGATGACAACGTAAGAAGTTGTTTCCAACAGGAAACAGAAGTCGGCTAAGAACGAATGTTTAATAAGGAAAATTTTTAAAAATGTGAACACAGAAGGGCAAAGCAACACTGAGATTGTTTTTTGCTTAACACATAGCTTTTTTCACTTTTGTAGTCTGTGTTGGTGTAGTTGCAGGGAAATGGGCGTCATTATACACAGCAGGTGGAATAGTAAATTGGTTAAACTTTCTGAAAGGCAGTTTGGGGAGTGTTATCAAAAAAAATATGATTGCACTGCAAAGTCTTTGATTCACACCCTTTGATTTAAGTTCATTTCTAAAGGTTTATCTCAGGGAATGAATCAGAGACGTGTGCAAGGATTTGGAGGCGAAAATGTCAACCACAGGATATTTTGTATAGAAAAATCTTTGAAGCATTTTAAGTTTGTGTGGTGCTGTCATGGGGATACATGGGAACTTTGGGGTTAGGTCTAAAACTAAGATACATCTTTTTTCCCACTTTTCCATCACGCCTACATCCAATGCATCGCAAAGTCTTACCATCCACCCACTAGGCTGTATCCTAAAGTGCTCTGCCTCTCCATCTCTCCACTGCTATCACCATGGTCCACAGCGGTGGTCCAGGACAGCCTCAGTGTTTCCCACATGCACTCCTTCCACTGTAATGTAACTGTAGCCAGACACGTGGTCTCCTGGGACAAAGCGTGCTCTCCCAGCCTCCTTTGCAGCTAGATGTGGTCCCTCGGTGGAGTTCATGGGCTGATGGGACGGGAGCAGAGGTGGTGCATTCAGAAAAAGGTCACATCCTGCACGGAGAGGGGCACAACCATCTCCCATATCATTGTCCTATGCCTGCAGCTGCCTCGTGGACACACAGCTGCTATTAGTTTGGGGTCTTGGGGATGAGGTCAATACCTTTGAGGCCACAGGATAGAAGGATGCTATGTCCTACGCCACAGAGCCACCTGAGCAGGCTGCTCACATCAGACAAGAAAGGTGAGGACAAGGAATTGCCAAGCATCTTAGGTCAGGGTTATCTTCCAGCAGCCAGAGTACCACCCCCAAGCCTCTCTGACGCCCCCACCGCCGGCCCTCCCAAATCGGTTCTCCACTTACAGACACTCAGCGGTGCAGCAGCCCCAGGCTGAAAACCTTCCGGCCGCCCCCCCCCCCCCCCCCCCCCCCCCCGGTCTCCTTTAAAGATCCAGCTCCCGACTCTAGCCCTGAGCGCTACTCAAAGTATCTTCTCCTCCTGGACTCATCGTGGTCCAGGTGAAGCTAGCCATCCTTCTGTCCCTTGACCATTTCAAGAATGTGCAACACCAACAAGTAGATTCATGGATGCAATGATATCAGATTTCTTCCAAATGTCTCTCAATAAACACGGAGTGAGCACGAAACACGAAGCGGCAACAGGTCTATTTAATGGAAGTAACTCCCCTGAAAATGGCGAAAGTTCTTTCACCCATCAAGCCAAAGGTGAAAGGAACAGCTTTCTTTGGAAACGGAACTCAGAACACCCTGCGTACAAGAGACGGGAGGTCAGTTCCCGAGGAAGACGCTCAGGGAGTGTCAGTAAAAACGCATCAGATCAAACGTGTTTTCATCCAAGTCATTCACTTCCGTTCCAGAATCAGTGAGTGCCTGCACTCCACCTCACACGCCCCTTATATTGGGAAACATGGGGGCTGGGACCATTCTCTTCCCTGAAAGAATGTACATCATGGCCAGTGTATCGCTTATCCTTTGCATTCAGCAAATACGTGATAAGAGTAGCTAACGTTTACTGCATGTCTGAGTGCACTGGGCATTTTTCCAAGCATTCCTGAACCATCCTTTTATCCCTGCAGCAACCTTATGAGTAGATATTATCTTTCCCTCCCTTTAGAGATGAGGAAACTGAGGCTCAGTGAAATTAAGCATGATTGCATGGCAGGTAAGGGGTAAGCCTAAGCTGTAAGCATGTGATTTTGCTTCCTACGCGGCTCCTAGGACTAACAGAGAATAGAAAACCCTCCAGTGCCAGGATGAGCGACCTCTCTGAGCCTCAGTTCCCTCAAGCGGAAAAAGAGAAGGATTATTGCAAACCCTGCTCTGTGCTTTGCAATATCTAATCCCTTGTTTCCTTGTAATCAAGCCTGCGCAATGCACCATGCTGTAAAAGAGATTTACCAGCCTTCCTTCCAGCTAAGTGTGGCCACAGGGCTGAGTTCTTGCCATGTGGATATAACCAGAAATATTATGTTGGATTCTTGTGAAGACTCCTTGAAGGGAAAAGGAGCTGACCCAGTTTGATCATCGACATTTCTTACTTTTTTCTGCTCTGCAGAATGTGGACGTGCTGGCTGGCATTCCAGCAGCCATCTTGGACCCTGAGGTAACCATGAGGATGGAATCCAAGCTGAAGCAGAAATAAAGATGGCACTCGAGTCCAGATCGCATGGGGCACCAGACCAGCCTGACGCCACTAACCTTAGGACTTCCTTCACATCAAAGAAGAAACCCATTTGCATGAGAGCCGCTATTGGCCGGGGTAGAGTGGAGTGGGCGGGCAGGGAGCTCCTCTGCTTTCAGCCAAATAAAGCTTCTAACCGACGAAAGGGTCCACTAGGCCTTAGCTGAGGTTCCTGCTAGCTCTGCCATTGTACGCTCTTCTGTATTGCGCACATCACAGCCGGAAAGGGGGGGCCGGAGGTGAGGACGGTTTCAGAGGCCAGTGGAGGACAGAGAGAGGGGCTCTTGTGGGAGTGGAGATTTCTGCGGGTGTGGAACAGGCACCAGGAGCGTCACAGGGACAGCCTAGGCGGGAGGGGTGCTAAGTGCAGGACACTAAGCCCACTGGTCTAGGCCGAGCCAAGCGAGGGAAGCCCCTCAGAGCATAGCCGAAAGCTCATCAGACCAAAGATGCCGAAAAGGAACAAATTCAAGGAATTACTTATTCGAGACAAATGGTCTTGCCATCCCCTAGCAATAGGACCACCAACAGCCTAAACGAAGGAGCGCTGCTGTCAGAAATGAAGTGAGGGACCAGGGGAGGTTCAGTGCCTTTAAAATGAAAGAAATAGTTAATCAGAGTCTTTCTCAATGGATGGGCCCCAGCACCTCTATGTTCCCTGATGAACAGCCCAATAACTAACTTACTGTCACAAGGTGACTGTCCACGTCACCTTGGGTTGAAAGATGGATTCCTGACGTCCCTTCACCACCACATAATGACACTTGTTCACTAGTCCCTAAAACGTGGTGAGGGGGAGACACCACGGCGACACCGGAGAGGTCAAGCCATCCTTCACCTCTGACAGTAAAAGGACTTTTGTAACAGAAATCTCAAACTGCTGTCAGTGGAATAGCAGATCCAGGCACTGGCACTGGGAAAATCCACATTCAGAAAACAGGTGACTCCTTTGCAGAGCGGCCCTGGGGAAACGTGGGGCTACACAGGCTGCTGGGGGGTTTGGCTTAGGTGAACCCGGGTGATCCGTCTTCCCGCAGGCAATGTTTTCTGTTGCCTAGAAACCAGGGGGCGGGTCCTTTCAGGGATGAAAGCCCATCTTGTTTTCCACAAATCCTAGGAAACACAGGGGCAGACTTGGAGTCCTAAATCTTTTAAATTACAAGTTACATAAATAGATGGCCTGTGAATGGCTTTGAGTTAACCCTTTCTTGGATAACTTTGATTTTCTAAAGGAAAAATTGGTTCCACCATGAACAAGTTGGTGTTTCACATTAAAATCAGCAGATCTGAAGAACCCAGAATCTGGTTTGGTTTTCCTGCATGGCAAACATTGGCTGGGGCCGTTTTACCAGGCAGGTGTTTGTCAAGTCTCCCTCCTGCCACAACTTCACCCACATACGTGGTCTGTTTGATCCCTGCAAGTGTTATGTGTTTGAAATCCTTAGCCTACAGACTGATTAAATCGTCACCTTTTCACATAATGGAAGACCCAAACCTAATGCCTGGATTTTGATTATTTTCTAAATAATATTCTAAAGATACTATCCAGAAAATAATTTTTGAGAATTGGCGATTTGCGGTCGACTTCTTGGTTCGGTTCCTCCCCTCCCTGCCCCGCCTCCGGTTCTGGGCTCACTGACACTCCCCGACAGCGTCTTTCCCCGCGGTCTGCGTTAAGAGCCCAAGGCAGGGCCATTCTTACCATGGCCAGCGGGACGATGCCGATCAAGTCCTTCTGGCTCACGTAGATCTTGGACACCCCCAGGTCGGATGTGGTGCCTCCTGGGTAGTCGACCTGCCACGTGATGAGCTGCGTGGCCGGCAGGTCACTGGGCTCTTCGATTTCCACGTCGATCTGCATGACTTCGTAGGAGGCGCCGTCCACACTAGAGGGAGGAGAAAACAACTTTGAGGACTGGGGTGGGCGTGCTCGGCGGGCAACTATTTCACACGTGAGTTCATAGCATCCCTGCGAAGGGCTTGGCAGAGATAGGATTCCCCAGGGTCCACCGGCAGGTGATGAGATAAAGAAGTTGTGATGAAGATATATATGTGTGTATATATGCACGCACAATGGGTTATTACTCAGCCATAAAAGCAAAAAAATAATGCCATCTGCAGCAACATGGATGGACCTGGAGATGGTCATACTAAGTGAAGTCAACCAGGCAGAGAAAGACAAATATTATATGATATCACTTATATGTGGAATCAAAAAAAAATGACACAAATGAACTTATTTACAAACCAGAAACAGACTCACAGACGTAGAAGACAAACTTACGATTATCAGAGGGAAAGGGGAGGGGGAGGGATAAATTAGGAGTTTGGGATTAACAGACACAAACTACTACATATAAATAGGAAAACCACCAGGTCCTACTGTACAGCACAGGGAACTATATTCAGTATCTTATAATTACCTACAATGGAAAAGAATCTGGAAAAGAATGTGTATGTGTGTGTATAACTGAAACTCTTTGCTGTACACCTGGAACTAACACAACATTGTAAATCAACTCTACTTCAATTAAAAAAAAGAGGAAAATAACGGAAAGAAATGTGATCCTCAGAAGGACAAACTGCCTTTAACAAGATCCATGGCCTTGGCCTGGCCTCGGTCGCCATCACTCCAGCTTCGCAGCTCTGCTCTGTGTGAGCTGCTTGGAGTCCCCAGGACAGGTGTGTGTGGGTAACTGCGGGAAATGGTGATTGAATTTCCCACATGCTTTCTTCCCCGTGCCCCATCTGAGAGGACAGGATTCTTTCCCTCTCTCCCCGAAACCTCTGAGCTGCCTAGATTGGATTTCCCAAAGCTGCAGTCCACTCAAGCCCGGGGCACAGAATTTTAAGGGCGTCTGAGGGTGATCTGGCTTTGCTATCCAGCGGGGCTGAGAGAGAATTGCAGAGAATCAGAGGTGAGGCGTGAACAGGAGGGCGGGGCCAAGGGATCCAGACGGATGAGCCGGGAGAAGCGGCCAGATGTTACTTGGAAATAGGAGTGATTATGACAAGGGTTCGTTTTTAGACATTCTAGGTTTCCCACAAACACGTATCTGGCAATGAATCCCAGTTGGACGATCAGGACGATTTTTACAATTATTTTGGTTCATTTCATTCACTGGCTATCTCTTCTGCCTCTTTAGAGTCAGCTTTTCTAAATCACTGGCTCTACTAAGTGACAGGTGAAAAGCAGGGCAGGTGTGGTACCAGCCACTCCCTGAGGGAAGAGGAGCACAGGTGACAACGAACCCAGGAGGCAGCGAGGACAGACGCTTTTGAACCCTTCGTGACCAAAGCAACTTCCCCCATCAGATCTGCCTGTAGAGGTGCTGAATTTCACATACTTGCAAAATGATCACTGACTCCGACCTTTAGGACGACGAGGCTTGGCCTTTTGTAAAAGGCAAAGCTCTGAAGCATCTTTATCACGCCATCAAGGCACGCAGATTTATCAGGAAGAAGCTCAGAGATGAATGGCAGGGGCTCCAGGGAGCTGCCTCCTTAAAGGGAGGGATGGGATGGAGTACCAGGATATTGGGGGGGCCAGAATAAAAGGAGGGAGGGAGGGGAAGGCCGAGAAGGCAAGGAGGGGGAACTCCAGGGGGAGGAGGAACAGAGACAGGACATCAGAAGACCTGCGATGAGAGCCCAGTTGCAGAGGTTAGCTTTCGTCTGAAGCAGCGATCTCGCAGCCGGAACAGGAGGAGCGACCCTGGGCTGTGAGCAGTGATTAGAGAAAAGTGGCCCCTGGTTTTTAAATCCTGCAAGATTTACTCTCAGCTTCTGAAAGAAGGACGCTTAACTCTCGGAGAAACAGTGGCTGTGATAAGAATTAGACACAAACTGCGTCAGCCGTTGGGGATTTATCCCCTCTCCAGCTTGCTTTTCTTAAGACGTACGCTGCCGTCTGTCTGGAACGTCTGACGAGGGTTCTGCAAGGACAGGAAACTTGAGATCAGGGTGCTGGAAGGCATTTGTGCGTTTTGTATCTGGAAATCCCACGAATGTTGGTCTGACTTCCCCATTCATGAAATGGGACCATCCTTCTTTTGGGATTTGCCATCTCTGGTCACAGGGCAAAGAGAGATCCACAGAACAGAATCAGCGAAAGTTGGATTGTTGAGTGCAGGAGCTGGGCTCTACCACTGAGGCGCATGGGAACTCGTACGCAGTGACGCCTGCACACAGTCATGTGACCTTTCCCCACTCTCTGCCCCTCGAGGTGCCAGAACCTCGAGGAAGCTGAGCGACCTTGGCTTCCATCGGAATGCGGGACTGTTCTTACCTGCACATTTGTCTTATGGAGTTCACTTTACCAACAATACATTATAAACTTCATGTATTCAAATCCTTCCCATTCTCCAACACCTGTCTACAACACCAGCAACAATTTTTATTTTTTAATTTTTTATCTTTTTTGAAAAAAAATTTTTTTGAGGTTACAATTTTTAAAAAATTTTATTGAAGTGTAGTTGATTTACAATGTTAGTTTCAGGTGTACAGCAAAGTGATTCAGTTATACACATACATACGTACGCACATATATATATATATATATATTTTTTTTTTTCTTTTCAGATTCTTTTCCATTATAGGTTGTTACAAAGGATTGAATATAGTTCCCTGTGCTCTACAGTAGGTCCTTGTTATTTATCTATTTTATATATAGTAGTGTGTGTCTGTTAATTCGTAACCCTTAATTTATCCCTCCCCCCACTTTCCCCTTTGGTAACAATAGTTTGTTTTCTATGTCCATGAGTCTGTTCTTGGTTTGTAAACAGAATTTGTATCATTTTTTTAAGATTTCACATATAAGTGATATCATATGCTATTTGTCTTTTTCTGTCTGATTTACTTCACTTAGTATGATCATCTCTAGGTCCATTTATGTTGCTGCAAATGGCATTATTTTATTCTTTATTATGGCTGAGTAGTATTCCACTGTATAAATGTACCACATCTTCTTTATCCAGTCATCTGTGGATGGACACTTAGGTTGCTTCCCTGTCTTGGCTGTTGTAAATAGCGCTGCAGTGAACATTGCGGTGCACATGTCTTTTTCAATTACAGTTTTCTCCAGATACCTGCCCAGGAGTGGGATTGCTGGATTGCAGAGTAAATCTATTTTTAGCTTTTTAAGGACCCCCCATACTGTCCTCCATAGTGGATCAATCATTTTTAAAGTGCTCTATGTACTTCATCTAATTTTACTCCTTCAGGAACCTTGCCTGGCTGTCCTACCAAGTCTGGTTTTCCTTTTTTTCCCTTAGGTCCCTTGCCTGGCCAAGATGTAAAGGAAATGCAGTCTGTTTTGAGCTAGCTTTCTTCTTTTGAGGTGCTGATGAAAACACCCTAAGTTGGGAATTCTTAACCTGGGGGCCACAGCAAACATTAGGAAGATCGTGTGTCCTGAAATTGTGTTTTTCTTGACTGAGTCCGTAGCTTGCCTGGGCTTATCAATATTTCTGATGCAGCAGGGTGTGCCCCAGCTTCCTGACAATTTCCTCTGTAAATTCTGCACATGGTGATCTAGCTTTAGAATATCTCATCATATGTGTCTTGGCAAATCAGTGGAAATTTGAATTTTAATTCCTTTTTTGTAAATATTTAGCACTCGAGAGCTTCCAGAACTCCTGCATATTTGGCAATATTTATCCCTTCTTCCTGTTTAGCTGTAAAGCCAAGGACTGTACCTTTGCAGTTTGAGTGTTGGGGTGTTAGACTGAAAAGCGTAGCCATGCTTGTCCTGTTCCAAGTGTGTCTGGTGCAGAGGATAACGCCTGGTAGTCATCAGAAGGAAGCTGCTACGTTATAGGAGATAAATACAGAGGCACAGGTAGAAGTATGTAAAATACGTCTGCGTATTTTATAGGCAGGGGTTCTCCACTGCCGCCAAGGCATTGGAATTGCCTGGGAGAACTTTACAAATAAACTGAAGTCCAGGCACCACCCCCTTCACATTTCTGATGGTTCTTGAGTGGGCCAGGCACTGATTTTCTTTCTTTCTTTCCCTCTTTCCTCCTTCCCTTCCTTCTTTCTCCCCTTCCTTCCTACCTTTCTTTCTTTCTGCCTTCCTTCCTTCCTTTCTCTCTCTCTCATCTAATCTCTGTCCTTCCTTCCTTCCTTTCCTTCCTTCCTTCCTTCTTCCTGCCTTCCTTCCTTCCTTTCTCTCTCTCTCTCATCTAATCTCCCTCCCTCCCTCCTTCCTTCCATCTTCCTTTCTTTTTCATCCAGGTGACTCTACCATGCCAGCAGGATCGTGAACAGCTGCATTAGAGGTTTATAAAGTTTAATAATGTAGACACCTGTGCTCTTGGAAGTATTCTGTATGTAATGGTATTAGACATAGAATGTACTAAGTTAGTGGATTTGGGAAATAAGATCAGTAGAATCTGGGAGGACACAGATGCACCAAGAAGAAGAATTTTCGACGTCCATGAGTACAAGAGTGAGGGAGGACAGGGACAGTGTTCCAGCCAAGGGGGCCTGGGGGTCTGCATAAGCATAAAGTGTTCAGATGCCGCTTCTGGTGGCCTTAGACACACAGCCCCGCCCACCCAGCCTCCCCTCCTCCCCTCGTAGGCGAGTCAAATAATGAGCCATACGGACGGACAACACTTGATGTGTGAGTTCCACGTCAAGTCTGTTGAGTCCGGGCAGGGTTTGCGTGGGACACAGTGCGGTCCCCCAGGGAGAGGCCCAGTGCTGGGTCACACTTACAGACCCAGGAGCTGCCTGCGGTTTTAGTGTCTCCCGCTGGTGTGGCCGCTACCAGCGTAGGTGAGACAAGGAGCCTTCTTCCTGCCCTGTCTGGCTTGCAGCTGTCCTCCGCATGGAAGACGAGCAAAACGCAAGCAGAGGAGGGGACGCAGCCTCTCACGGGCACCTCGAATCCTTACTGACTGGCTCCACACATGTGAGTCTGGAGACATCTTCCAGTGGTCCGTCCTCTTTCACGGAGGAGATGAATAACACCTCCTGGATTCAAACAGGTCGTCTCATTTCCCAATAAGCTTCTCCTTTGTGCTCTGGGTTCAAAATGCAGGCCTTTCAGATGAGCAACAAAGACATACTGTGCAGCACAGGGAATTACACCCATTATGTTCTAATAACATTAACGGTATCCATCTGCAAAAATACCGAGTCGCTACGCTCTGCACCTGAGACTAACACAATACTGTAAATCAACCATACCTTAATTTTAAAAACATCTAAGCTTTTTTTCAGTGGGAAGAGCTTCCTTCAAACAAAGACACAACTGCTCGTGACACAGCCAGAGGCCTCCCCAAATGTGGGGGAAGTGAGACGGCTGTTCAGGAAACGAGCTGTGGGTCAGGCCAGCAGAGGCACAGGCAGGGAGCACACCCTCCAGGGCCGTGGCTCGGACACCCAGGACAGAGGACCGGACTTGAGGCTTTGCAGGGCCACCTCATGCCTCTTTTTCCAAAGTGACAGAACAATTAAACTTCACTGAGTACTTTTAATGTGCCAAGCACTGTTTTAAAGCCTTGTTTTGTCTTACGCCGTCCTCACGGTCTTCCTATAAATAATAGTTACTTCCTACCAGTTTTGTAGACGAGGGTGACACACTTGTGCAGGGCCACCCAGCTTCTGAGTGAAGGAGACAGGAGATCTGCCTGCAGGATGCCCACTCTTGGTCACTGGGTTCTATGCCCCCACCTCTTTTTCCAGGGCAAGGACAGGCATGCTGACTAGCAACGAAGATCACTAAGGCAACTTCTCATCCCCCACTAGAGACACAGGTCAGTACGTTACACAGGGCTTACTCAAGACCCCGAAACTGGATGCTTCCAACGAAAGCTGCACAAGCAAAGCTGGGACATTTCTGTAACGAGATGCTTTGAGGTTAGCTTGCCTTTAGGCTGTTCTGCCGACTCTTTAAGTTCCACGATGTGTCTCTAAATCAAAGTGGAGATGTGGAAACTAGAGCATTCGATACAGAAGCCTACCATCCCGTCGGACCATATAGACACTGACCTGCTGGCATCAGAACAATTTGGAGCTAAGTATTTCAGAGGCAAGTCCATGCATCTTAAAGCTACCTGTATTTTTTTTTTTTTTCCTTCAGATTAGAAAACCAGCATATTATGGTAGGTCCTTAAACAGCATGCCAATGATCAGACTACATTCTGCAACCACCCACGTGGGCAACTGGCTTCCACTGTGAGAGTGAGTGTCGTGGAGAAGCTGGCAGGGTGGGTGGGGGAAAGCAGAGAGTGAAATTCCATTTCCAACTTAGATTTTTCCAGATGGTACTCTAAAAGATAATTGGGTAGAATTTCTGGAAACAGAAGTCAAGCCAGAGCAAGAGCGAATTCGGCATCAGAATGACCTTGCCCTTAGACAGTAGCGTGAGATGTGTTCCAAGAAACTGAGGACACTTTCTAGAGGTCATGTGATGAGTGAGGGCCACGTGTTACTGGGTGGCAAATTGTGGTGGGTGGTGTCAGTGTTCCACCCAGGCCTCCTCATATCCCTCTAGCATTTCCACATGCCTTACCTCTGGCTGCTAAGTGCTTTTTTCTCTTTTTAATTTTAATTTTAAAAATCCTGTATACAATTTTTAAAGGTTACTTTCCATTTACAATTATTACAAATATCAGCTATATTCCCAGCGTTCTACAATTCAACCGTGAGCCTGTCTTACCCCCAGTAGTTTGTACCTCCCACATCCCCACCCCTATATTGCAGCTCACCCCTGCTCTCTCCCTGCGGGTCACCACTAGTCTGGTCTCTATGTCTGTGAGTCTGCTGCTTCCTTGTTATATTCACTAGTTTGTCGTATTTTTCAGATTCCACATATAAGTGGTATCATACAGTATTTGTCTTTCTCTGTCTGACTTACATCACTTAGCATAATATCCTCTGAGTGCTTCCACGTGGTTGCAAATGGCAAAATGTTCATTCCTTTTGATGGCTGAGTAGTATTCCATTGTGTGTATATATACCACATCTGATTTTCTTATTCATCTGTGGATGGATACTTAGGTTGCTTCCATGTCTTGGCTGCATAAATAGTGCTGTGATGAACACTGGGGTGCGTGCATCTTTTCAAATTAGTGTTTTCATTTTCCTTGGATATACACCCAGGAGTGGGGCTGCTGGCTTATAAGGTAGTTCTATTTTTAGTTTTCTGAGATGCCGCCATACTGTTTTCCATAGTGGCTGTGCTGATTTAAGTTCCCACCAGCAGTGTTCAAGGGTTCCCTTTTCACCGCATCTAAGTGCTCTTGCTTTTGGCATTATCTACCCGTGACCTTCCTTGGATGGCTCTTCTGGAGTTTCTGAAGCCTCCTTGCCCACAAGTGCAAAAACCTGCACATGCCTCAGAGTTTACTTCCCCCGGAGGCGGCCCTGGGCAGAGTCTGATGGTGGCGAAGGGGAAAACCCAGCCCCCTTGCTTCAGTGGGGCCAGTCAAGGGCGCTGCTCATGCTCCAGAGTCTCCCCAGGGGACCAGGCTGAACCACCCTGCATGTGCCTTCTGAAACGGCACCGCTGCTTGGGTTCTTCCTTCCCGCGTTTACTCTCCCTGATCTCTAACTGGTTTCCTGGAGGACTCTCCCTTCATAAATCACTTGCACACAGATTCCTGTCTCAGGATCTGCTTCTTGGGAAATGGAAGGAATTTTTAAAGTCAGGCGGACACCCAAAACAATTGACAAACGCTATGTGGAAGATGCTGGCAATGGAAGAGAAATGAGGAATGAGCGACGGGGTGGAGGGGCCATTATCCCCGGTACTAAGCATTTCCAGCTCTGCTGGGAGGAATCCTCCTGACCAAGCCAGTATTTGTCTGTGATGGTGTTTTGGGAATTTGCATCAGACCCAGACACAGGCTACCAGATTCTCCCAAATGGAAGAGCCATGTCCTCCTTTCCTCCCTTCCCTCACGTCTCATTTTCAAGATTAAAATAAAGATATTACTCAAACAAATTGTTCCTTCTCAGACATTATCACAGTCTTCAAGGTTCCTACTATTGACGTATATTTTCTAACTTTCTTCATTAGCATTTGCAGAATAAAAGCCTTTCCTTATGGAGTAAAATATACATGACCCCTTTAACCTATGTACTTTACAGTGAGATTTCTGTCACCAAAAATTTGTCTTCTCCCGTCCTCTGGTCCCCACCTCGCCATACGCTGAGGTTTGGTAACCAGTTATTCCAGAGAAGCAAAATGGAGAGGTTGCAGCTTGACCTGAGTCACACTGCATTTCTGCCTTTTATTTCTGTGCCTCATCACTGTCCACCCCAATATGTACGTCATTCATTCATTTATCCAAATGATGTTTCTGGAATTCTTGTTGTTTACTGAGTACTCTTCTGGGTGATGGGGATGCAACTATGAAGGTTAGTTTAAAAAGATGGAGATCCAGTGGTGCCCCAGAGCGAGCTGATTCTGAGCATCTCATTTCACCTCCACAAGCAGGGACATCCTTTTGGTAACTTGACATTGACATGGGTGGGAATATTTACACCACGGAAACTGGCAACTGCCGTAACTCAAGGTTCCCGCCGAACTCCCTGAGAGCAGACGACTGAAGACCCTTGCTCTTCTAGAGCGTATGGTCTGGTGGGGAAGACAGACACTAAATAAATGAGTAATCACCTCAGCTAATGTAAAGTGGTGACTGTAAAACGAGGTGAGAAGCAGAGGTAGCAGGTGAGGTGAGAACTGTGGTCGAGCACAGGGCGGTAAGGCTAAGTTTCCGGGGGCAGCAAGGCTCAGGCTGTGGTCTCTATACGGGACGGATAGGAATTCAAAGGGTTCCAGGCAGAAGGAATTGTATGTGCAAATGCCCTGTGCTTGGAGAGAGTGGGACGGGTTAAAGAAAATAAGAGAAACCAGTGTGGCTGGAACACCCAGAGGGCCTGGAATGGAGGGACGAGCTGCAGCAGCTGAACGGTGGGTGCACAGTCCTTGTAGCCACATTCAGAGCTGGCTTTTTCAGAATCAGCAAACCACGGTCAGTGGGTCGAACCTGGCCACGGCTTGTCGAATCACAGATCATAGGCTAAAAGCAGCTTTCACATTTTTTTAAAACGTTCTTAAAAAAGGAAAAAGAGGGGGAGATGAGCTAAGATGGCAGAGTAGAGAGACTCACAGCTTGCTCTCTCCCACTAATACACCAAGAATTACATCTACAAGCCCATCGAATCGCACAGTGTCTCTTGCTTCAAAATACAGGAGGATTCTCACAAAATCCAGCAAGAAAAAAAAAAAAAAAAGAAAGAAAAAGATAAAAGGAAAAATTGGTGCAGGACTGGTCCTGCAGGGAGGGAGCTGCATAGGAAGAAAGGTACCCTCACCCTGGGATGCCCTCTCTCCAGCTGGAAAGTCAGTGGGGACAGAAGTGGAGCTTCCGAGGAGGCTCGGAGGAGAACGTGGCACCTGCTTGGCAGGCAGAACTGAGGGAAACTGACACAGAGGGTCCCCGCGATCCCCAGCCCTAGACGTGAGCCAGCAGGGAAAAGACGGGACTGGCTGCTGATCAATAAACAAGTTTATACTGTAGAGCACAGGAAACTATATTCAATATCTTGTAATAACTTATGGTGAAAAAGAATATGAAAACAAATATATGTATGTTCATGTATGACTGGGGCACTGTGCTGTGCCCCAGAAATTGACACAACCTTGTAAACTGACTAGACTTCAATTAAAACATATATATTAGCAGGAAAAAAAAAAGAATATGCAGGCTACACAGCATATGGCCCACAAAGCCAAAAATATTTACTACCTCACCCTTCACGGGAAAAGTTTGCAAATCTCTGCTCTTATCATAAGAGAAATGGGAAATTACTAAACCTCTAAAAATAATAAACTCACGTCCATTTCAATAAGCAAATGTTTGGAAATACCATCA
The DNA here is from genome assembly GCF_009834535.1 of Camelus ferus. NCBI lineage: Eukaryota > Metazoa > Chordata > Mammalia > Artiodactyla > Camelidae > Camelus > Camelus ferus. The sequence goes on along the minus strand of NC_045727.1, from coordinate 22,745,624 downwards.
CCAGAAGGCATTGTGAGGCGGTCAAATAAAATCTGCAACTGGGAGAAGAATTCATAGACCAGACTGACTTGTATAAGGTAATAAAAAGTTACAGAATGATCGTGATTGAACTAGCAATAATAGGTCAAGCCAAATTACAGATTGTCGCAATGGGGAAAAAAATGAAGAAAGAGTGATAGTCCTTCAGGTGAGTTATGAGTCTTGCAAAAATGTCAGCAGAACATTAGAATTTCAAATGGAGTGAGGGGCATTCTTCATTGTGTGGAAACATCTGTCATCTTAGGCCCTGCCCTACAGGTGCCGACAGCAGGCCCCAACTATTATGACAGCCAGACCACGCCCGGCTATCTGCAAAGGGAACCTCAGACCTGCTGCGTATCTCGGCTCCTTGGTCTCATTTATCTGCCCTGCCGGGCCCGTCTCTGAACCAGGTGAGGTTCAGAACTGGTCACTTCCTTCCTTTCCTTCCACCGCACATCCTGTTTTCAGCCCCGAGATCCTCTAAAAGCGTGAGTGTAGGGTCACTGGGGGTGAAGGTGGGGATCCCTGCGGGACCCTCTGCAGGGAGGAGCGGCCAGACCATGAGTACTTGCTCTTTTCCCAGTGGGGAGGTGGGACAGGCCCCCCTGAAACTTGTGGCCACACCCACCCTCCATCTGACCACTCAGTTAAGGTTCCTGAGTGGTTCTGCAGTGGAAACACTGAAGGAGGGCTCTCTCGATCAGTCCACGGATGAGTGGGGGGTCGGTAAGGGCTGCGTTTAGGAAGTCAGCCCAAGAAGGGGTGAGGTCTCCCCTGGAAGCACGGCCGCCACCTGCTCGGCTGAGCAATTCCTGACCCTCCCCTGGACGTCTCCCACTGCACAGTGTGCCTTTTGCCTTTCCTTTCTGATGACAATGGTGGCTCTTAGAGCTTACATTTCAGCATATAGTTCCTTCCTGGAAAGGCCCACTGCTGGGGTCTGCAGTAGAGGAGCCTAGGGCTCAGTCAGCCAGCCCATGAATGGGTTTGTTCTTGTCTAGAAACACAAATGGAGTTTCCTGTATTCAGGGCATCCTGGGGGCCACCAGGGCACTGCCACCTGCAAAAGCAGCCGTACACATCTGAATGCGAGTCCATCAAATCATCTGCAGCAAAGGGTGAAGGGCTTGAAGACATCCCTATGGCTGCAGCACTGAGAACGGATCAGAGGTGGACCAGAGCAGATGTGGGTGGCCCAGGCAGAAATTCTAAAGAAATAAGGCTGTAGGAGAGACACGCCTGAGCCTGGGTGGGCGGCGGGGCAATTTGTAGGAATTTGCAGGACTGACGGTGTCTATAGATGAGCTTCTGTTTTGAATTCTTTAAGCTCCTGTTGGTAGAGTCACCATCTTCCGGTGCCATGACTATCTCCACCGGTTATCACCGAATTTGCAGGGACACAGACACATCGCAACGGTATTCGGTGCTCCTGATAGCCGCGAGGACACTGAAGCACGTAGACCAGCCTTCCCTGCAGCAAGGAAGGGCAAATGAAGAGGCAGAAAGCAGGGAGGATACCTGACGAATTTCAAGGGCTCCTTGTGTCTGAACAAGGGTTATGTGACGTGCCCTTGACAGAAACTTAGACCTCACCCAACTCTCACCTCACTCAGCATCTGCGCCCTAAACGTCCGTCATACAGGTCACTGCTGATTGCTGTTTGCCTACGGAACACAGTAGAGTGCAAATACCACGCAAACCTACTGCAAAGACATATTCCTAATCTTTTAAAAGATGTCGTATTTAATAAAATCCACCAACGAAGTCTCAGAGAGAATTGCTTGAGTCATTTGATTCACGCACAGAACGACTGCCAAACGAGGACACGGCAGAGTTAAACACACCAGTGTCTGAAGAAGAGAAAATCAACAAGGTTGATGGCAATTTAGGAACTTTGAAAACACAGGATGTGGCTGACAAAAGCACAAGATAAGCCTCTGAGAAAAGTTGATGAAGACCTAGATTGCTTTTTCAAAATTGATCAAAACTGAAGGAGGTTTTTTTTCCTCCTAAAAGATTACCTCTCCTACCCAATCAATGCTGATTTCAGTCTTCATCTGTGACTAAGGCCGTAATTCTTTTTTTTTCCTTTTTTCTATTTTTAGCTTTTTTTTAATTGAAGTACGGTCGATTGACAATGCTGTGTTAGTTTCTGGTGTACAGCATGGTGATTCAGTTATGCTATATACATACGTATTCCTTTCATATTCCTTTTCACTCTAGGCTATTACAAGATATTGAAAGCTGTCATTCCAACTATAACTTTTGCTTATTTAAGGCGAAATAACTGGGTCCTCTCTGTCTTACGTTTCACTTATAAATAGTAATTTCCTAATCAAACCTCATTTTAAACTACTTTTATTGTGGCATTTTAGCCTCTATTTTACAGAGATTGACTTTAAATGATTTTTTTTAAAGAGTGTATTACCCTCAGCTGAAGAGGGCTTCCAACATTCACAGTAAGAGAGACACGGGGCTGAAGTGGAAGGGATGGAGAAGCCACGAAAGGTCTTCCCTCAGTAACAGGGAAGAAAGGCAAAATTCTATTTAAAAGTGAAATCAGAGGGGAGGGTAGAGCTCAGGGGTAGGGCACATGCTTAGCGTATGTACGAGATCCTGGGTTCAATCCCCAGTCTCTCCATTAAAATAAATAAATTAATTGACAAATAAACCTAATTACCTCCTCCTCCCCAAAATTAAAAATTAAAATAAAATAAAAGTGAAATGCTCTTGGAGTGATCCAGGAGTTGCCCCCTCCCACCCGGCCCCCAATCAGAAAGTGTTTTCCACATGTGAGTTGGAACTTCTGCCAAAGAAAAATAAAGCTAATTCTTTCATCTCCACGTCATGACATTTTTCTTATTCACTTGGAGACAGAGAGATATTTTATTTTATATGTTTCTTTTTGTTGGGAGGTTTTTTTTTTTAACTTAAAGAAAAATACAATTCGTATGCCACAGACACATTAGCATCCTTGCCAGGGCTACAGACTGTCTGAGATCACACTTGTCTGCCCAACCAGGTAACGGGGATATCGTAAACCCTTCCTGCCCAGTGTCTCCGATGAAATCCTAGATGCTCCTTGGGCAGAACGCACAAAATCAGAATGCAGTGGAACTGGCAAAGGCGGTGAGCCAACCGGTGGTGTACAATTAGCCCCTGAGCATCCGAGTCTCTCCTCTTCGGGGATTGGGAAGAGAGTCTGTCTTTGAAGTACCAGCTCTGCATGCAGGTGCCTTTTCCCCTTCCAGCTTGAATGGATAATTGTACATGACATAGCATTTCTGCCTAGACTTACTCTCCATCACTTTTAATTAGAAATATTTCCTCTGCTCCGTCTGGGTACTCCGTGCTTCTCCCACCAAACCCTCCACTTCTATGTATTTATTTTTTAAGAGAGAACACATTGAGAGGGACCTCTCTATTAAGACTCCATCTCTATTAAGACATCCAAACCCGTTCTGCTCGCCACAGGACAGGCCAGTAAACCGGGAGACGAGGTGTTGGGGCAAGGAATAGAGACTTTATTTGGAAAGCTGGCCAACCGAGAGAATGGCAGACTCATGTCTTGGAGAACCATCCTCCCCCCAGTCAGAATATAGGCTCCTTTTATACAAAAAAACAAGGGAGGGGGTGTGGTTGGTTGCTGCAAACTTCTCGGTGCAGGAATGCTTTGTTCTGCAGCTGTCCCCGTGGGCCAGCTCCTGGTGCTCCTGCAAAACCTCCAACAAAGAAAACTGTTGTTCTCTGTTCTGCAACTTGTCATCTTTGCGTGGGTGCAGAGCTAGCAAGACTAAGCCTGGGAACAGGGCACAGGGTTAAAGCCAAAGGAGCAGATCGAATATGGAGTCAGATTGGTTCTTTTCTATTACAAGCTGGCTATGTCAGCAGAAGGAAGACAGTTTGGAAGGAAATTCTTCGTGTCTTGACAAGGGTTTTTAGTACCTGGTCTTAGAGGAAGCGCTATAGCTCACTGGAACGGCCAAAGGACTGTCTCCATCAGGAAAGTGAGGTTGCATCCTTGAACGTCCACCCCTGACCGCTAAATTGCACGCAAAACCTTAAGCACAAAACTCTAACACCGTCAGCGTGATGTTGCAATAAACGGCGTGCAAAGATGAATTTTCTTTATCTAGCTGTGGTCTCTTGAAGCATGCAGCTGGGGTAGAAATAAAGAGTCTACGCTCATGAGAAAATGCAAACAGGACAGTGCCGATCGGGATCAGGGCTAACTCTCCCAGCGGTCTTCTCAACTCCCGTCTGACGTGACAAATGGGAGCGCTGCGAGGCTCAGACGTTTCATCCTTTTGCAATAAAAAAATAATTCAAATATGTATCTAGTTAATTCCTGTTTCTTTAGGCTTAGCCGTTAAACTCCCCCGTGAACAAGCCACACCACGTCCCCTGATGGATACATAATTGTGCTCCGGTCCTCAAGTGCTCCAGGTCTGAGGTTGAAGAATTAATTTGCTGGTTGAGGTTAATAGAATGTCAATGAATTTCTTGGTATAAGTGTCAATACATTCAGTTAAGCTTCATGATTTAAATATAATTAAAGATAAACTTTAAGTCAATGCTGCCTTTCTGCTTTCGGGCCTGATGGGTGATTTGCTGAAATCTCACAGAGCTGCTGGGGAGGAGAATGTCATCAAGAAGCTTGTTTTTCTCATAGAAGCACCTAGGTGTGTTTGTCACCAGTTCCGTGTGAGGAATAGAACTCACTGCACATTATTTTATCTAAGGCTTCAAACACCCACCTATTAGCCTTAACGGTTCGCGTCACTCCCGGAGAGATTTTACAGCCTGGAAGTTTATCTGGCCATTGCGAACACTCTCTAGAAGACAGAGCAGCTACGGGCAGTGAAATGCAGTGGTTCAGAGAAGGAACCTGGGAGTGAATTTCACCCGGAATAGGTTCCTGGTTATATTACTAGTTATGTTGCCTACTATTTCATTAAGCCTCAGCTTTCTCAACTGTGAAGCAATCAGTCATCACAACTATCTCTGCACAGAGGGTCCCGTTTAATCAGCATCCCCAGGGCTAGGTCTGCCTCATACACCAGTGCAGGTTCTGCATTGCCCAACTTAACGATATGCCCCTAGAATTGTTCAGTGCACCACCTGTGCACCGTACTCACAGGGCTGACCACTATGCAGAGAGATAGATGCAACTATTGATAAATTACCTATTTACACATCTGTTTCTCTTAGCAGAGAGTGAATGTTTTGAGGACGGGAAGTAGTCCTTCCCCTTCCTCTCTTTTCCTTCCCTCATTCCATCTTTTTTCCCTCCTTCCCTCCCTTTCAACCCTTCCTTTCTTTTACTCAAACCTTACAGACCCCCATGCATTCTAGATTCTCAGCAGATGAGTATTCAATAATGCAGTGGTTCAATAGCTGTGTGAACAATGCTGGCTTTGCTCAAAATCCGTTCTCCCCTCCCTCTTTGTCAGCAGAACCCAATGTGTTCAAGTTGGAAATACCTGTCCCCGCCCCACCCCAGCCACATGAAATAACTGACTGGGAATTAGGTCATACGTGTATTTCTGACCAATGAGACGTAAGCAGAAATCTATTTTGTGGAGCTTCCAGGAAACAGGTTCCCGCCCTCTACCCTGACAGCAAGGTGCAGTTTCAGAGGGCATATGCTTTTTACCCTCCCTCCTTTCTCTTTCCTGCCTGGAACACTGATGTGATGTCTGGAGGTGCAGCTGCCATCTTGTGATGGTGAGTCATAGCAGGAAGACAGAAGAAGGAGATGCCATTGTATCATTTAGCCATTATACCAGCCATGGGATACCTCCTGACATCTTTTCATCGTTTGGGATACACAAACCCCAACGTCTTAAAGGGAATTACATTTGGGCTTTGGTTACATGCAGCTGAATGCCATCTTGGCAGTACAGAGAGGGTGTACAATTCTTGCTGTGTGTATCTGTGGTGTCTGTGTGCTGGGATACAGAAAACAAAGCCAGGAAAAGGAACGTTCGCTTTTCTGGGCAGAATGTGACAAACTGAGTGCTGATTGCCCGTCTCCTTAATCAATGACCCTTCTTTAAAAATTCTAACTTGATAAAAATTATCTGTTCCTCAGGCTGTCTTTTTCCCCCCCAATTCAGATGTCAGTCCTGCTGTATTAGCAGTTCTCTATCTGCGTCTCGTCAGGTGAACTAGGCAGGAAAAAGTTTCTGCTAGAATGCTTGAAAACACAATCACAAGATTATACCTCCATTGTCTAAGTGCTCCCAGCCAGGTAGCTGGATCTGATCCGCCGGAGTCAACACCCCTCTATCATTCATTCTTTAAATGCCCCGCTTAGCGGTTGAGAGGCAACTTGGGGCAGCTCTAAACAGTTGGGGCCCAATCTGCCAGAAGGCTAATTTGCAAAGATCACTGCCTGATGAACGCGATGGGAGATGTGACAACTGGATTTGCCTGCAGCAATGAGAATAGCCAAAGGCATGATCAGTCTCAAGTGACAAACAGGGAAGGGGAGGGGACAAGTTTCACGGAAGAAGAGATCAGAGCCAGGTGAGCTCAAGCAATTTCAGCACGCTTGTGAGCGCTCTTTATCTGTGACATGTGTAAGGGTAAAGCATTGGGAAGGAAATCTACGATTTCAAACACTGCAAAGACCCAGCGGGTCACACAGGGAGGGGCACAGCCGAAGGAAAACAGCAGTCGGGGGGACAGTCACCAATCGGAGAACTTTCTGGAAAGAAGTGCAGTCTTGGCAGGTCTTCTGATTTTTAAAAGATAAAAATCTATAGTCTATTTTTTAAAATGGAAAGCTCCTGGTAGTTAAATATTTACAACTAGTTCAAAATTTCTTAAAACCGCCATGCAGGCCAAACAAGCATGTCAGGCCAGGTTGAGCGCAAACGGCTTGAAATCCTCTTCGAGGAAACTTACAGACTGGACTTTCCATTCTTTGCTGCCATGCAGCTGGGAGCAGGATCAAGGTTTCTGGAGAAGGGACCTGAGCTTGGCATCCACGGTTTCTGAGCAGGGCTGCCTGTATGCTTCTGAAGGGGATTTAGTTTGCTGCCCCTTCGAGGGGCATGAAGTTGGGGTTCCGAGACCTTTGCACGCAGAGCGACTTAATTCATCAGCCTGAACCACGAGGGGCTTCTGTTAGGTCCTAGTCTTAGTATATAGAGTGTGTTCTCTTCCCTCCAGGTTTAGTGAGTTCACTTTTCTTTGTAAAGATTTCACAAAATAAAATGGCACTGACCATCTGAACTTTCATAAGGATAATTTTGATGATGATGGTGGTGGTGATAATGGTGATGGTGTTGATGGTGACAATGGTGGTGATGATGGTGATTATGATGGTGGTGATGGTGGTGATGAACGTTATGGTGGTGATGATGGTGATGGTGTTGATGGTGACAATGGTGCTGATGGTGATTCTGCTGGTGGTGATGGTGACAATGGTGGTGGTGGTGATGATAGTAGGCACTGATTAGAAAGAAAAGTACTGAAGTCTTTCATATCTATACTTATCTGCTAAACATACCTCAATGTGGTGGGGATATCAAAAGACATTTAACAGCCCATCCACCCCCACATTTCCTCGCCACATCATGGTCATGAGCGGTTGGGCCAACATACGCTCTGCAGCCCGGGTCCTGACAAACCTACATGTTTGCCACGGTGGCAGTTAACGTACGGGCCATATTCACGGGTCAGGTCAGTCCGAGCACGTAATACAATGGATCCCTCAGTGTCCACAAGGTAGAAGGGGCTGCTGGAGTCAGTCCCCGGCTGGGCTTGGGAGCAGGCAAGGTTTGCTATTGGCTGCTGCCATTGGATGGATGTCAGAGGCAGAAGTGAAGACGGTAGAGCATGGAGAAAAGGGCACATTGGTGCACATGCCCAGTATTCCCTGCCAACTGAGAGCCAGTGTGGTCCGCTGAGTAACGCCCCCCACGGACATCCGCCTCCCCGTCCGCAGAGCCTGCAAGGGCTGCCTTCTATGGCAAAAAGGACTTGGCGGCTGTGACGAAGTTAAGGCTCTTGAGATGAAGACATTGTCCTGGATTCTCTGGCTGGGCCCTAAATGTCATTACAAGCGTCCTCATAAGAGGGAGATGAGAGAAGGCCATGTGACAACGACCAACAGAAACGAGACAGGCAGGCTTTGAAGGACGGTGGCAACCCCAGGAACACAGATGGCCTCCAGACGCTGGAAAAGACAAGGAAACAGATTCTCCATGAGACCCACCGGAAGGGCCTCGCGCTGCCCGCACCCCGGTGAAACTGATCTCAGACTTCTGGCTTCCAGAACAGGGAGAGAATAAAGCCACACATCTGTGGTAACTGGTTACAGAGGCCGTGGGAAAGAAATACAGCCAGGGCCCCCTGCTTGTTGGAAAGGCCAGTCCACTAAGGAAACATGCTATTTCAAATATCTAGAAGTTCGGATGCCAAGTGCTGTGGGCTGAATGTCTGTGTCCTTCCCAGCCGCCTATCAGGATGCATATGTTAAAACCTAACCCTGTTCGTTCGTTTGTTTGTTTGTTTGTTTGGGGGGGGGAGGTAATTAGGTTTACTTACGTATTTTTTTAGAGGAGGCACTGGGGATCGAACCCAGGACCTCATACATGCCACGCATGCCCTCCACTGCTTGAGCCTCCAAAACCTAACCCTTCAAGTGACGGTGTTAGGAGGTGGGAACGTCGGGAGGTGGTTGGGTCATGAGGTGGAGCCCCCATGAAAGGGATCAGCGCCCTTATGAAGAAAGAGTGCTCTGGGCCCCTCCCAGGAGGCGAGGGCACAGCGGGGGGGCCTTCATGAGCCAAGAAGAGGGTCCTCACCAGACCCTGAAGATCCTGGCGCCTTGATCTGGGACTTCCTATCTTCTCAACTGTGAGAAATGAATGTTTGTTGTTTAAGCCGCCCTGCTCACGGCATTTTCTTATTGCAGCCTGAGCGGACTAGGACACCAAGTGTTTTTGTTTTTTAATGTAGATACGTGCATCTGAATGCTAAGTGTCTGAAACAGGCATTGTGGAAAGTGACTTCACGCCATCGCTTATGTGAACAAATCCTTCCAGCCTAATGTATTACTCCTTCACCGCCCCACCTTTCAAGCCCCATTCCAATAATAATTCTATTTAAGGGACAAAAGTTTGGGCCACATAAAAAGAGAGAAACAGAGTGGAATCTCACTCTGAGCATCATAAATTTGGTTTTTTTTTTTAAACAAAGCAGCGGGTAGGAAGCTCCCTGGCAGGTAAACAATCACTTCCTCGTTCCTACTGGTGACACCTGGGTCACATTTACGTTAACTGTAGAAGGCAAAGATTCAGTTCATCCTTAAGGAGTTTAAAGTATAAAATGAAGCGAGAACACCCGAGGATTAAGGACTAAGGTAACATTTTTGAAAACTTAACCGGTTATTTCCCTGATTTTTCCCTTTTCTTCCTTTCACTCCATTCAGGCTGAGAAGCTACTTGGTGCTTTTGGGAAACAAGAAAAAATTGAAGTATACTTCCTGGCTTTTACCTTCCAAAAGCCTGGGGTCTTAGGGAAATAAAAATAATAATAATAAATCAATAAAAGAAAGAAATGAAAATCTCAAAGAATAAAAAAGGATGTGTAAGAAGGCATTTCCCCTACTCCCCAGAGAATTGTCCAGCATGCTTTCTGAGTTCAACACACATTTTGGCAAGGGGAACACGGTCCTGTCCAGAGCAGATGCCTCGGGCTGGGAGGGGAAGGGGATCCAGAGACGGAAGGAAGAGGTGGTCTCTAGGTGGGAAGTGAGGACCAGGGCTGAGGAGAACAGAGCCATGGAACAGACTCTCAGCCTGGTTTCAAGAAAGCCAGGGCATCACCTGGACCCAAGAGCTGTGCTGGGCATTTTCAGGTTGCCCGTGAGCCTTTCCTTTTGGAGACCTGGGGAGTGACAGCAAGAGCAACATGAATTTTTGTCCCAAGACTGCTTCATGTAGTTTGTAAACAGCCCGTTGACCCATCAATATTGCCAGAAGCCTCAGAGAGGGAGGACAGAGCTGGTGGGAGAGCAGTGGATGGGGCGGATGCTTCTAAAGCTCTACTTGGGTGGGGCTTCAGACCATCCCTTGGGGAGCCACTAAAATGTACCCCAGCTCCAGGAAATAGCACAACAACCCCTACTTGGCACTCTCCCTACCTGGGGAGACCCACCCCACCCCAGCCTCTTAAACTAGCCATGCCCTTGCACAGCCAACCGGAGGAATTCTCAGAGTGACATAAATGTTGGCCACAGCCCAGTGCCCAGGGAGCCTGGGTGGGCTGCGGCTCCCTGATCGCTCATCTCTTCTGCCACAACAGATTCAACAGTCATTTGCAAAGGAGATGATAAATCCACACCCAATCTATTATGCTCCGCCTTATAATAATTTGATAAATTATTCAGTACCGCAGTCAGTAAACACAGAGCAATTTACAAAGAGCCCAATCACGAGAGGTTATGATTCAGGCAAAGCACCTGCAGTTGTGTCTACACCGCAGATTCAAAATCGGTGTCATTCTGAAACAGAAGGTCATGGCGCTGGCTGCATGCTGGGGACCACCTGCATTGCCAGGTAAGATGGATGCTGAGAGTCCACCTCCCACAGTTTGGTTTAGTTTGTCTGGTGTGTGCACAGGGCATGGATTTTAAAACACTTCCTTGCATGATTCAGGTATAAAGCCATGACTGAGAACCACCATGTTTGTGTGCAAGGAAATTAAACTTTGGGGATGGTTAACCCTATCAGATTTGGGGACAAAGTCTGGAGATGGGACCATTTAAATCAATGTCCTCAACCTGGGCAGCATATTAGAATCACCTGGATCAGTCCAACCTCTGCTGCATTGGAGGTCAATGACTTCCTCCTCTACTTAAGATGTGTATCTGCCCCCTAGCCTCCCCAGTAAAATTTCTGCACCCAACTCTTCCCCTTGGAGTCCATGTCTAGGGAACCCAATCTAAGAGAAGAGCTCTGAAAATACATCATGGAAGGAAGTGGTATTAGGTATCTCCTCACACCTGTCAGAATGGCCATCATTCACAAGTCCATGAATGACAAATGCTGGAGAGGCTGTGAAGAAAAGGGAACCCTCCTGCACTGCTGGTGGGAATGCAGTTTGGTGCAGCCACTGTGGAAAACAGTACGGAAGTGCCTTAAAAGGCTAAAAATAGACTTGCCATATGATCCAGCAATCCCACTCCTGGGCATATATCCAGAGGGAACTTTAATTCAAAAAGATACATGCACCCCAATGTTCACAGCAGCACTATTTACAATAGCCAAGACGTGGAACCAACCTAAATGTCCACTGACAGATGACTGGTTAAAGAAGTTGTGGTATATTTATACAACAGAATACTACTAAGCCATAAAAAATAAAATAATGCCATTTGCAACAACATGGATGGCCCTAGAAATCATCCTTCTAAGTGAAGTAAGCCAGAAAGAGAAAGAAAAATACTGTATCACTCATATGTGAAATCTAAAAAGAAAAAAGGACACTATGAACTCATCTACAAAACAGAAACAGACTTGCGGACATAGTAAACAATCTTATGGTTACTGGGGAGAGGGGGTGAGAAGGGATAAATGTGGGAGTTTGAGATTTACAAATGCTAGCTACTATATATAAAAACAGATTTTAAATGAAGTTTCTGCTGTATAGCACAGGGAATATTGTGTAATAACTTTTAATGAAAAAGAATATGAAAACAAATATATGTATGTCTGTGCAGGACTGGGACATTGTGCTGTACACCAGAAACTGACACATTGTCACTGACTGTCCTTCAATAAAAAACAAAAGGGAAGGGATGGAGGTTCTCCTTTTGATATAGCAAGCACAGAAGATGTTATGGGATGAATTATATCCCAACGGCATTCACCTACTGAAGTCCTACACCCAGCACTTCAGAATGTGATGCTTTAGGGAGATATGGTCTTTAAATACGTAATTAAGCTTAAATGAGGTCATTAGGGTGGGCCTTAGTCCAAAATGACTGGTGTCCTTATAAAAAGAGAAGATTAGGAAACAGACACACACAGAGGAAGGACCATGTGAAGACAGAGAGAGAACATGGCCAGCTACAAACCAGGGAAAGAGGCCTCAAAAGAAATCAGCCCTACAGCTCAGATATCCAGCCTCTGTGAGACAATAAATCCTGTTGTGCAAGCCACCCAGTCTGCGGTCCTTGGCTCTGAGAGTCCCAGCACACTGATACAGAAGGCGTCGCTGGGAATCGGTCATTTCAAACAAGTTGTAACTTGAGAGAGGTCTGAGAGAAGAATAAATCATTAAGTTCCCAACCTACATTGAGCACTGTGAGAAGAAACAGTAGAATAAAAATTAAATATTCTTCCCAGTTATTAAGATATTGCCAAGGGCGTGGTCCACCAAATTCCATGGTGTTCCTTCTCTAAGGACCAACAAAAGACATTCCTTTCAGGTCTTGTTACCAAGAAGACGTGTGTGTCTCCTGAGTACCTGGTTTGGATGCATTTTGTGGTTATTCTGACTCCTTACCTGATTGCATTCTTCAGTCTGTTGACCACCAGGACTTTAGGAAGAAACACCTGGTCTACCTCCTGCAACTGCACAGAACTACACAGTGTGTATTTCCATTCTGAATCCTCACTTGACTTTTCTGTTTCCATCCATGGACTGTCCCTTCACATGGACTCCCTGATCATTTTTTAAAAATCTTCTCTATGGTTAGCCAAGGTAATCAAGACACTGTAAGCCATGTGTGGGATGAAGAAGGTAATAAACACATGACCTATCAAGGATCTGTATCGCTAGCACGTTTGAACGCTGGTCACAGTCTTCAGGCAAAGCCAACACCTCACATGATTTTGTAATCTTGTCAGTTCCCGCTGTTTTCCGGGCCATCTCCTGAAATGTCTGCACTCACCTCGTTTAATTTTTATTAATCCCTGCAGCCTCTTTTCTTGTTTAAGGTCACATCGAAACAATCACTTCCTCAGAGTGAAACTTCAGAATGGATGGAGAACGATTAGATGCCCCACACCTCAAAGGGTGTTCTCATTAAAAGCTGTGAGGGCGTTTTTAAGGCGAGAACGTGCACGTAGGTCCGGGCTCGTGGAGGCAGGCGAGACCAGCCTTTGAGGCCGCGTTCCACGTCTAACGAGGATGTTCCGAAGTCGATCAAAGCCGCGTTACTTCCGGTTCCCCAGCACTTTGGGAGCTCTGCTCTTGATGCTAATTGAAAGCTGTGGTCAGGCTGTGTTCTGAAACACGGACACTTTTACAGCTCTCAGTAGCCAGGAGGAGATTTCCCCGGAGCTAATCAAAGGTTTTGGGGGAGACCTGAGACAAATAATTTCAAAGGCAGCTGAAGCTAAAGAGCTTTGGCTGAAACAGAAAATTAAGTAATGGGGTCTCTCCACGTTTTGCTGGCTCCTTCTTACAGCTGTCTGCCCTGAAGCAGAACAGGCCAGCTCTAAACGGAAGAATGCCACCCCCGTTTCCCATTCAACTCCTTACAGAATCCTACCTTCTAGCTACAGAGGCTCGGGGAACTGTGGCAGTGCCGAGCGATTTTAAAGCGTAGCCATCAGCACCATTATGGCTCGCTGTGCTTTTTTCAGCAGAGACTTGGATGCCATCGGAAAGTTCAGTCAACACAAATGGCAGACAGAGGTCGATGGAGTACATTTTGAAATAAACGTCTTAAGCAGCTTCGGAGACAGAAACAAATATAAGCCCTGAGTGTTATTTTCAATCACGACGTGCCTTTGGTTGTTGTCAGGAGCTGATCGCCCGGGAGCACTGGGGCACTTCATCAGACAGGGCCCTTGAGATTGCGCCTTTAATTCAATCAATGGACTCCGTTTAATGAACCTGGGCTTCCATTCTAACACGTGATTTAATGTCGTGGAAATGCTTTTTCAGTCCTGCTCAGCCCATAGGTGAATTTGGTCCCAGCTCTACGGTCAGTTACACACACACACACACACACACACACAAGCACAGGTCGTTAATTTACAGACTTAAAGTTTGTATAGAAAGAAAAAGAAGAGAACACACTGTTCCGTTTTGAGAGCTGTACTCGTTGGCTAGGTGGCAGTAATCGCTAAAGATCCGTGAATGAATGAATGAATGAATGAAACTGTGATAAAGATGTCTCTTTCCACAGACATTTGGATTGATAAGTGGGAAATACAACTGCCGGACCCGAGAATTCGTCACAAACCTACATGATCAGAAACACTTGCAGTAGTAATAAAATATGCCCAGTTGCCAGGATTCCCCTCCTGGCATAGCTGAGTTTTGATAGAAAAAACACGCTGCAAAAATATGTTTTATGAAAGGTAGCTGATCAGGTTTCACACGTACATGGAGTTGTTACAAAGGGAGACGTATTTGCCTGTAGACACAACCCACAGACTCTGCTGAGCCGTATAGTTTATTTCCTTGCAGTGCAAGCGACAAATCGGAGTTGGCCTTAGATTGCGTTATAATCTCTCCATCATTCCCTAGACCCTCAGAATGGCAGGCTCCCTGAAGAGATGCCCCAGTATTTCTTCACTTTAACTAGGATGACTCTTTTTTCCTTTTACATTTAACCCCTTTGACATTGGCATAACGGTGTTGTCTTTGTGAACGCGTGAACTTGGTTGTTCCACGGGTAATCTCCCTTGACAAATGCCACCCTTCGATATTTTTTAGTCAACGGTCCACTCTGAGGGACACTTGAGAATTTGAGTCCTGGTTGTGGTCCGAAACCTTTCATCGACATCGTCTGGGAATATCAAGAGTGTCAAAATCTAGTTTTGCCACCAGAAGGGGAGGCAGTGGTTTGGAAAGGAAATTCTGAGGACGATAGCTGAGAATCCTTTTAAGAAGTGCTTGCCTCTTGAAGGTGAGAGGGTGATACTCTCGAAAAATGGGGTCATGGATAACTCAGGGTTGATGTGATTCAAAGAAGTCAGACTCAATATAAGAGGGTTAGAAGTGCCACAACCAATTTACTTTGCTTTATCTTATTTTATGTGATAAAAACCTACGTCTGGAAGAGATCTTTCATTTAGTTTCTTTTTAATTTTTTAATTTTTAAAAATCAAAATATAGTTGATTTATAGTGTTGTGTTAGTTTCTGTACAGCACAGTGATTCAGTCATATATATATACCTTTTCATAAAAGGTGAGATCTTTCATTTAGCATAAAAAAACTTCTGAAGAAGAAAGATGCTGTCATAATTTAAATGGCATTTTTTTCTTACAGCAATCAACATATTAGTACATTTTATAACCTGTGACACTTTAGCTCCAAGAGATTATGGTAATAACAACCTCCATTTATGTGAGAATGCAATTAATAGGTACATTTAAAAATAAACACTAGACAAATATGTAATAAACTGCTAATGATTCTCAGGATTCACTTAGCAGGCAAACAACACAAAGCAAAAGTGAAAATGTCTCATTTCTTACAGGAAATATTTTAAAATGATCAATACTCCAAGATGCCACATTTATGGTGCTGATAATTAAGTATTTTAAATTTACATTTATACTGAGATAATTGTAGTTTCATGTAGTTATAAGAAATAATAGAGAAAGACCCCCTTTACCCAGTTTCTCCCACTGGTAACGTCTGTGCAATACCAGTCAGGATGTAACCAAGTAGGACCTTACTGTCATCAGTGACCATATGGTATTTGTAACTGCTTAACTGTGTAACAGTTTAGATGACTTTTCTTATGCTCTTGCTGACCACCATTAGGCGGGAGAGGAGCGAGGCTTAGGGGGCCATCCAACCCCCTCATGGGGCTGTGTGCAGAGATCATGCTCAGTGCCCTGTTCTTGCTCCCAGTACCTCAGAAATGGCAGTTGGGTTTCTGTTTACTGTATCTTGTCGTTCATAACTTGCCCCAACTGCATGTATGCAGTCATTTTTAGTCCCTTGGGGTTTCTTTGTATTCTGTTGTTCAAGGTGCAGGTCCTAGCCTGTGCAAACACTGCAGCAAGAGGTCCCAAGCCTCAGCCTGCCCTAAATGCTAGAAGCACTTACCAACCTGACTTTAAACTGCACAAGTTTTTCTCTAGAGCACTTTTCCACAGACCCCCTTCCCAAGCACCCTTTTGTTCTAGGCACAAGAACATTCAGAGATTCTCAAAGCCAGAGGAAAACATCATACTCAGCAGAAGAAGAGAACAATTGCATCTGCAAAGACAAGAACAACTTTGCAACAATTTGCTACCCTGTATGCAATCTCTATGGAAACCAGTACTACCCCTTAAATTCTTGAACTTTTACTATAAAACCCCCACCTTCTCTCCCCAGGAGGCTCACAGTCTTGGAGGCACTAACCCACTGTGACCTCCTTTGCTTGGCAAAGAAATAGAGCTTCCTTTTCTACTTCATACAAAACTCTGTCCTCGAGTCTCAACTTGGAGGCTGAGTTTTGGCAATAAGGATACTGGCATGGATATAATCCACTGATCTTATTCAGTTTCCCTGGTTTTACTCATACTCATTTGTGTGTGTGTGTGTGTGTTTGTGTTTGTGTGTGTATTTAATTCTCTACAATCACATGTACCCATCTCGGCAATCAGAACTCTGAGCAGTGCATCACCACAAGGATTCCTTCTTGCTGCCCTTTTATGGCTGCACCCATCTCCCTCCTGCCTCTGTACCCCCATCCTTAATCCCTAGTAACCACTGTGCTATTTCCCATATCTAAAATGTTATCTAAATGGAATCATAAAGCATGTAATCTTTTATGACTGGATTTTTTTTTTACCCAGCATAAATTTACGAAGATTCTTCCATTTTATGGCATATATTAATAGTTCATTCCTTTTTCATTGCTAAATTGATTTTTTAAGAAAGAAAATGGATACTGAGTCATTTGAGAATTATTTTGAGTGGTTGTTTAGATATATGTATAAAAGAATGTCATCTGTGCGGTCTTCGTAAAAGATAGATGTGATTCTTCAAGCCTAGAAGTAGTAGCAACTTTGATATAAATCATGACTGGCCACAAGGTCCTGGGTTCAATCTCCAGTATGTAAATTAAAAAGATTTACATAAATCACCCCAGCCATTCATTGCTTCTGTAAAGTGAGAGAACAGTGGACAATACAGCTGAAACTCATAGGTAATTCCAGAAGCTTACTGTATTCAAAACCAGCCTTTCAACACCCATATTTTCTTTTCATGACAAAGTTATTTCTAAGAGCAACTATGCCCCTTGGTATTTCATTTCTTGTTTCTTTCTTCCTACACGACAAAGTTATTTCTGAGAGTAACCATGCCTCTTGGTATTTGATTTCTTGTTTCTTTCTCCCTACCAACTCATAGATATACAAGTAAACAGTGATAAAATTGCCAAGAGAACCTAGCAAAAGAGGGAGATTAGGCTCTCAATGACTCACAAAAGGATTATCTGCCTTTGAGAACACTGGAAATCACTTCTTTCCTTTCAAATAATCAACTGACATGGAATTACAGCTTTTCATTGCAATTAGATTTGAATCATCCTTTTGGGTTTTTTTTTAGAATTTATTTAGCAAACGCTTCTCAAGTGCCTGCTGCCATCTCTGAAGCAGATTTTTTGATGATTCCCATTTTGCACATGAGGAAATTCAAACCCAGCATGGTTACAAGAGTTTCCCCAGGTTCTGTGGCTTGTAAATGGAAAGCCAGTATCTGAGTCCAGGTCTGTTTCTACCATTGCCTCTGTTCCCTTTTAATTCATTAAACTTTTCATTGAACTATGCATTACCTACAGGAACATCTACACGTCATATGTGCAGAGTTTGACAAATCTGGACAAAATGAATTTGTCATGTAATCAGCTATTGGGTCAAGTAACAGGGAATTAACAACATCCTAGAAGTTCCTCTCCAATTGCTGCCCTTTTGCCCAACAGTAACCACTTATCTGGCTTCTAAAAGCACAGATTAGTTCTTCCTATTTTGGTACTTGATGTAAATGGAATTACAGAGAGTGGATTGTCCTACGTCTGATTCCCTTCATTTAACATGAGCTCATCCTTATTGCTGTGTACAACTGCAGACCATTTATTCTCATAGCAGAAGAGTATTCAGCTGTGTGAATGAGTTGGAATTTATTTTTTCATTCTACTCTTGAAGTGCATAGGAGTAGTTCACCATTTTGGGCCATGTTCTATGACCATCCTAGTACATATCTTTTGGCAACATATATGCACCCATTTCTTCTGGAGTATAATTCACCCAGGAGTGTAATGACTGGGTTAGAATCCATACTCTTAAACACCGCCATGTTCTTGGAAAAACTTGTTGGTGGTTCAAGTGTCATGAAAGCCTGTGAAATTTTAATAGCAATTGGAAGTTCCATTCTGCTACCAAAAAAGCAGAACTTAAGTGCTGAAATATTCAGGAGTCAATTTAAATATCAAACCTTCCCATTTCTATCAGGTAATCAGACATCAACTCAGAAGTCAGTTTACAAGACTCTTTCTTTGACATTTACCACCTTTCAAGCCATAGTCGTTTTAATCAAGATTAGAACATCTGATCACAGGTTTTTGAGCACTTTAATTCCTTCCAGTCCATTAAGCTGACAAAGGGCATTCAATTACCAAGTATGACTGTAATCATCCCTGGAAAACCATCTCTAGGCAATACTTACAGTATAGAGACTTACTCCAGCAAAATGATAATTGCTGGTTGTCTATCATACTGAAAGAGAGTGCTGGACCCGAGACCCCTCTAGCAATGAGCAGGTAAGGTGATCTGTGAAGTGGGGAAGTGCAGCCTAAACACTGGTGCAGTTCTGACCATTTGATAGCAGAAAACATAAGGTCCTAAAATCTCAAGTGTTAAAGAAAATACTGATCCAACTGAACCAGCAAAAAGAAGACAGAGACCCTAAGTATTAACCCTGGGAAATGCTAATAACTGGAAATCATTCCTTTCTCACGATTGCATGCCTCATTTTCATCATAGGTGAAAATGCTAACCAAGGTTAATTTTTACACCATGGTATCTTGAGTTTGTCAACCTTGCATGGAACTTAGAAAACTGGCCTCTTTTCATAATATATAGTTTTTCTGAAAAAGTTAAAAATGAGAATTGGGATGAAGATGTGCGTAGACCTCAGTCCATTCTCCTGAGAGCCAGGTGTCCGAGGACAGAAGAAATCTTGGTTTTCTTTTATGGCTGTTGGTGCTATGTAGTCAGTTTCCTCTTTTAGCCTTTTGGCAGATTTGTCATTACATCTACAATTTCTTGTCAGTGGCTTCTGTAGGGCTGGGTTAATTTCCTAGGACAGACCCACTCTTTTTATTGTGGGGTATAAATGACATATAGGATTGGTGGATGCCTGAGAGACAGTTTAGACTGAGTTCCTAGCTCCTGGGAGTCATTGCCAAAGCCACACCACAGGACTGGACCTGCACGGGGCTACCGACCTGCCCCAAGCAGAGAGCTGTCAAGTCAGCAGGCCGCCCACCAGATCATCAGTGTCACCTTGAGCTTCCGGCTCCAGTCTGCACCAGCCACAGAAGGAGCCCCATGCCCTGCCTCTCTCCAGATAAGATTCAGTTCCAAATCCAAACTTGTCTGTGTGCATCTGACTGGAGAAACTTAAATCACATCCAGAAATCCTCCCTGCAAGGCCATCTGGAAAAGCAGTTATGTTAGCTGCTCCCGAGAAGGGCAGAACACACATCCAGCCCCCTGAGCCCCATCATGTAGCATTTAGGAACGCTATCAACACAAACACTGACGCGACCATCTTATCACCCTATACTTACAAATATTACATCAACTCTATAGACAACCTTTGTTGAAGCTGAGATTTCCATTAATTGGAGCAGCCGTTCTCAGCCTTCACTGAGCCAGCTTCACAAAGACAAGTGAGAAACCGCAGAGGGCTGGGTCCCAACTCCCGGAGATCCCAGAGACCCTCATTCACTCCCTCTCGCTGACCCACAGCATCCCTAGATAATTCTCATGTGCAGCCAGAGGTGAGGAACGCTGGGTTAGAAGGGGATGTGATCACCCACTGTCAGCTACCTTCTGAGAACCACAGAATTTCGCAGAATGCAGATGGCTCTCTGCAAGCTGAGGACCACCTGGTGAGTAGAGATGACACACAGAAACAGAGATTCAAGAACAGGCTCCCACACGTTAGGACAGCACACACTCGTCACGCTCCGGGAGAAGGTGCTGACAGAGTGCCACGGCGTATCTGGGGGACAGTTTGATAAGCAAAACCTTATGTCTATATTTTTTAAAAAGGCGAAAATGCAAGATTCAGCTGCCAAGTCAACTGCTGAAACGGAAAGGGCTTATTGAAACTTTAAGAGCAAGAAAACAAAATGGAGCAAAACAAACAATGGAAAGTAGGCAAAAGACAGCTGCCAACAAACATCACAATAGGAGGCGCCCCACAAAGCTGTCTGGGGGTGACTCCCCAAGGAATTAACATTCGGCGGGACTCCGGGGACTTAAGCCACGCGTTCATCTTCTCTCCAGATAAAAAAAGATCTAAAAAGTCAAGGTTATGCACAGTTCCTAGAAAGCAAATGGAAGGCCAACAGTTTGCTTTCCTGGCTCTATTTACGGGTAGAGGGTCTGCACCAGGCTGTCCCTCCGTTTCTTCCTCTGGCTACTCAACGTGTGTGGTCCATGGACCAGCGGCTCTCAGAACTGGTTGAAAGGAACACTCTCATGCCCACCCCAGGCCTCCTGATCGGAATCTGCATTTTCACACAATCTCCAGGTGATTCCTTTGTTCATGGCAGTCTCAGAAGCGCTGGGGGAAAAAATTTTCCTCTCTTCCCTACCACGCTAGACTCCAAGTCTTTAAGCTTCCATTTTAAAGTGTCACGTTCTATTTTAGATTTTTGGAAAAATATAAAAAAGGAAGCCAGCCAGCCCTCTCAGGACAGGACGTGTTGGTAGGACTCGTAGAGTGAAACCATTCCACTCACCTCAGACTGTCTCTAACGTACACACATCCTCTGAGGCAACAGGGTTGTCAGTCCCTGCATCCCAATGAGCGTTTTAAATGGTCAAAGTGCTTCTTAAACTTCCCGGGCTACAAATTTACTAGGACATTTGGGAGAAAAGGTTTTGTATCTGGGTTACTCCCAGTGACCTGAAAATAAACAAGCTTTTCATCCACCTACCACCCACCACCTGGCTCAGTGGTTGATCTCTGACTGCTTGGCTGGTTTTTCAGAGAATAAGACTGAAATTTCCCTCTTCTATAAATGGGCAGCAAGAAATAGTCGGAAACACAAATCGAATCTCCCATGGCCGGACGGGAGAGTGAGGAGACAAGATTAACTGTGAAAAATGTCTCTCTGACTTATCTTCAGGTTGAATAATTTAGAGCTTGAATTGTTTGCTCAGAAGGCAAACAATATTTTCTGTTGCATATTTTATGACTCTGTATGTACAGCGAGCTGGCAGCCAAACTGTCGGTGCATATTCAACGGACTCCCCGGAGAGAGGAGCTGTATCAGGGAAGCAGAAGAAGAGGCTGGATCAACCCTGAAAAGCCGGCACGGAGGCTCGGAGGGGATCAACATGTCAGAGCGAGTTTCAGAGCCTCTTAATTAACTTCCACCAGAGACAGGCCACTCTGCGGTGCGCACAGGTCCCAGGCGATACTGCCAGTCCCGTCTCTGAGGCTCTCTTTACAAACTGGCCAATGAGGACAGCACTGCCTTGATCATTCAGGGTGGCTCAGTCCTGCGTAACCAGCTGGTTCATGGGATGCACACAGCCCGAGTCCTCTGTTACTTCAGGAACCCGGACACTTGGAATGGACCGAGCTCCTGCCCAGTTATGGAAACAGTAACAAAAGTATGGAGAGGCGATCTGCTGCTTAGGGCTGGGGACACTAATGCTAACACCCACGCCGACGCTAACACCGACCCCGGCCCTGGCCCCAACACTAACTAATACTAATGGTAACACTATACTAACATTAGTAGTAAAAAAGTACTAGCCCCGACTCTAACCTCAACACTAACACTAATTGTAACACTAATACTAACACTGATAGCAAAAAGTGCGAACCCTGTGACCTCAACATTAGTGTTGCTTGTAACAGTGATAATATCATACTAACACTGACCCAACCTCAACACCAGTATCAATAAAATACTAACTCCGTGTCGATATAAGCCTTTCTCTGGGGGGCGGGATATGATTACTGGGTGGTGAATCCTGCCCGAAGACAGCCACCTCTACTCATCTCCAGTCTACGTGACAGACGTTTCTGATTTTTCAAGATGCTAGAAGCCTGGCTCCTCACATGAAAGCCCTTGGTGTTCAAACAAGGCCTGTAATTATTTTAAACGCAGGTCACACCGCATCCTGTGAGACAACTGAAGAGTCCTCTGTGGGGCAGACTCAGCCGGGGGCTGTGAGTTCCGGATGTCCGATCTAGACTGCGAGAGCGCCTGGAAGGAAGGGCTGTGTCGTTTGGATCACCTTTGCCCACTTCTGCGTGGCTGCAGTGGCACAGAAGGTGTCCACTGAATAAGTGGGTGAGTGAGTGAATGGATGAATGAACCAACACGGGCACACTCCGGCTCTTTGTTAAAAGCATCCATCAAGCCTGGCGTGCCCATTTGGTTGAGTGGTCAAAACTCAGATGCAGTGACGTCTGGGGATTTTTTCCAGTGTCTTTCCAGGATAGCAGTGGCTGTGTGTCTGAGGCAGTGGCTGAGAGTATGTGGCAGGGTTTGCTGAAGACACACTTAACCTTCTTCAGTTTGGGTGGCACCAGCCAGACTGCTGCCTTCATGTTCTATTTTCCAGGGCAGCAAAGTTCACATAATTGCCTTAGGCTGCTTCTCAGAAACTTGGTTAAGTTGAAAACCACTCTCTTTCAGCTACCCTGAAAAACTTTTCAAAAGCTCATCTGGAAAAGTCTTGAGTAGCTATGCTCTCATGAAGATAAAAAGACTCCAGGCAGCTCGAAGACCTTAGCCAGCAACTCATGGCAAACTGAAGTGGTTTCTTTCCCTCTTGCGGGCAACATGCATCGCTCAGAGTTGCCCACCACAACCCACACTGACGCGTGCACCCAGAAGGAGCGAAGCCATGCTCTCCACGTGGTTGCACAGTCGGGCTCCTCCCAGGCAAACATAAACCCCACCCCAGAACTCAGTCGCTGATCTGTCAGCCGTCTCTGAAAAGACATCCCCCTCACAACCAAATAGAAATAATTTTCTTGACAGGCTCCTCATTTGAAATTAATACTGAAATAAGCAACAAGGCTTTCCATCATCACCACGTCCTCGTCAACAAGGCAGAATTGCAAACTGAATTAAATGGCTTCAAATCTCACAGCGGTTTTGTGGCATTGCACATTTTTTTTTTCAGTAACCAGGCGAGAACGCTAAGCCATGGATCAAAATCTGTGTTCTCCGAACAATGGGCGGGGAAGAAATGAAACTGGCCTCTGAGCTGGGACTGGTAGCTATTACTGGCAATTACGGTTTCTGCCGAGAAACATGAAGAGATTTTATCCTGGCTGGCTGCGGCTTCCCTCAATACATTTTTGTCAGAACTGGGAATACAAACCCTAAACATGAAAGGAGGTGATTACGATTGCCTGCTAGGCTGAAATATCACCCCGAAACTCAAGGATGGGCCCCAGTTGGTCAATAAAATTACTGAGATCAGTTGGCTTAGAAATGACAATATGTGTCTTTCTCTCCAATCCCCGACTAGGGAAACAGGTGGATCTTTCCGGACCCCTGTTATTTCTTGGAGACTTGTGGGAGGTTCTTGTGATGAAGGACTCTCCGATCTGGGCCACCCAGGAGTTGGGGGAAGTCAGCAGGGATATCCCGAGGGAAGGATTTAAGAAGGGGTGCATAGCGGTGCAACTCTGATGACAGCCCAGGCTTGGTGGCTCTGATGTGCTAAGCTGTGCACACAGGATGCCCGCAGATACACTCAACGACATGTCACATCCCATCAGTGGAAACAAGGACGCTGAAAAGACCACATGTGGTATGATTCCATTGGTGTGAAATGTCTAGAAAAGGCAGACCTCTAGGCAGAAGTTAAGTGCTGGTGGCAGGACTGGAGATGGACTGCAAGGACTCCCGGCGATCTTTTTGAGGGTAATGGAAGTGTTTTTAAAACTGGACTGAAGTGATGGTTACACAACTCTGTCAATACGCCAAAAGCCTTTGAACCGAACACTCAAAACAGGGGAACTTTATGAAAGGTAAATGACGTGTCTGTAAAGCTCTTCAAAAACAGTGACACTGATGATTGTCATCCAACCACCATGCTCGATGTAAGCTCCCCTCCAAGGGTATCTGAGTCTCCCGAATCAGCTAGGAGTTTCTACCACCAAGCAGAACCAGAGACTCAAAATAGAAATGAACTTTTATTATGAAATATCAGAGGTATCATTTTTCATCCGTTCGGTGAGTGCAGACTGTGACGTTTGACAACAGAAGAGGGAGAAAGGACGAGGGAACGGTGTTCTAGTGTAAGGCCGGTGGGTGGTGAGTCGCTAAAGCCACTTTGGGGAGGAATCTGACTGTCTTTGGTAAAACAGAAAATATTCATAACCTGGAGTCCAGTAACTCTCTGGGATACATCTGAGAGAAACTCTTTTTCCTGTGCTCACGGAGATGCACACACAGCCATGTTCACTGCAGTAACGTTTATCTGGTGAGTAACAGAAAATGACAAAAGTGTCGAAATAAACAAATGTGATTTTTTTACAAAAGGATGATGAAATAATACCATTTGCAGCAACATAGACGGACTTAGAGATGATCACACTAAGTGAAGTAAGTCAGAAAGAGAAAGACAAATGTCATATGATATCACTTACATGTGGAATCTAAAAAAATGACACAAATGAACTTATTTACAAAACAGAAAGAGACTCCCAGACATAGAAAAACTCATGGTTACCAAATGGGAAAAGGGGGGGGGAGATAAATAAAGAATCTGGGGTTAGCAGATACAAACTACTGTATATAAAACAGATAAACAACAAGGCCTTACTGTAGAGCACAGGGAACTGTATTTAATTTCTTGTAATAACATATCACGGAAAAGAATCTGAAAAGAAAATAAATATATGTATGTCTATGTGTAACTGAATCACTGCTGTACTGCAGAAATTAACACAGCATTGTAAATCAACTATACTTCAATAAAAAAATAAGCAAATGTGCAAAAAAGGATATATTTATAGAATAAATACGATTTACTAGTTAAAATAACCTGACACCTATATGTGTGGCATATTTATGTGCATATATGTGTATATACTCAAAAAATAAACTCGGTGATAAATTTATCTCAGAAAGTATAAAGACAGTCACGCCGCTTGTGCACCTGAAATTGAGATTTAAGATCTGTTTCCACGAGGGACCCATCACATAAACACACTTACTCGATTTGCAGGTGGATTTATTTATTTCATGTCTCCTAGCTTCTCCCGAGCCCTGAGCAAAGAAATAAGCCCATTCTTAACCTTAGAGAAAACCTGACAACAGGCGCCTGGGTTTTCAGCACCAAGGTCAGTACCGAGCCCACGTTCCACTTTCAGTGTCTCAGCTCTCGCCGTGCATCTCAGTAGAGAAAACGCAATGGGTGCTTATCCACCTCTTCAGGTGGCCTTTTCTAAATTCCTCGTTGCCCTGCCTGTAAGCTTTCGGAGGAGCCTCGCCTGTCTGGGAGGTGGGGTCTGCCCATGGCCATCGCTCACCAAGTGTGTGCTTGTCACTGGGGGTCAGAAAGGAGATTTAATTGTGCCCTTGGTGACCTGGGGTCCTTACAATGGCACAGGCCCTTAACTGCGGCACGCACTTGACCTTTCCAACAAAGACTATAAAACTTAATGGGACACAGCCCTAGCAGGCAGTTAGAGTGATGTCCATCAGAAACTTGATCAAACCCATTCCCGTTTCAGTCCAAATGGCTCCATTAGGCCTATCCTGGGACTGAGGATAAGCACAGAGGGGGATCTGGGCAGTGAGATGCAGGAAAACCACAGTGACAATGTTTTTGTGGGCCTTTCTTGATGTCGGGGAATGTGTCTGATGTAATCAGCGGTCATTACGGGTTGGTTGAAGGATTTTTCCAATCAACAAATAGTTCTATTCTTCTGTCTCTGCCAACACTTTTCTTTCTCCCTAAATGACCTAGAATGGAAAGCAGAGCTGGATGGCAGCGTTCAGTCTCGAAAATTCACATCTACTCTGGCCACATGGAGCTCTCCTTGGGTCCATCTCCAGAACCAGAAATCTTCCAAAAGAGCTTTGCTGACCCAACAAATCCCTGCAATGTGGGTCTTGTGCTTAGGGCCAAAGCTTTGCTTCCTACATGGGAACATTTTGGAGAATCAGGTGCACATAGTCCCTGGAAGTCACAGGGGAAGAGAGGAAGAGAACCAGGGAGACGTACCCCAGGACATACATGGAAGGCCCACAATGCAGACGAGGTGAGAAGGCCAAGTTCAGGGTTGGTGGGAACAAACACACAAGGACAAATCTCCAAAATTATTACCCAGATGCAGGTGCGTTAGTCAACCGAGCATCCTTTCAGTTCGAACTTGTAACCAATGCTGGGACTTCAACTCCTGCGGCTGGGTTAACACGGTCCACACTCCTCTCTCCAGGAGACGCACCTGGGCTCCGCGGGCAGTGAAACTGGTTCATTGTGCACCTCCAAGATCCAATAACTGAAACTCAGGGTCCAATCTACTCAACATCGATGTTTTCAAATTATTATGATGGAAAGAAAGTTGTATAATTTGTACTTTCTGGGAGGAAAATTCTTGGGGAGTGTATATAATTCTGATGCCAAGTTAAATATATAGTCTCTTCTGCATTAACTCAGTTGTTCTGTTTGAGTGGGAAAACTACCAAGATCTTTGCAGGGAAAATGTGAGTCATAGCATGTTGGTCACTTAGAAGCTATTCAATGAAGGAAAAATACAGCTGAATTTATCCAGGCCTGACTTCCCTAATATGGAGAAAGTTCAGCGCACACAGGAAGTCCTCTCACAGCACTTCTCCAGTTACAGACCTGGGATGATGCTTCTCCTATTTCCATTGCACCCCTGAAGTTTTCACTGAACCCCGCTGCTGGTTTAATTTTTCTGCACCGAGCCTGGCGTGGATGAAGCTGCATGACTTGGGGCTGCAGGATGAATGCATCTCCTTCTGACACTGGGACTGCTTCATCACCACAGTCTAGTTATGGGGGAATGGTGAAAGGGGTTGGGATTCGCAGAGCCCCCAGAAGGGGGTGCACACATGAAAGTGATGGTCATGGGACCACTGGTGGGCCAGTATTATAAGATCTGCTTCACAGCCACTCAGTCATTTAATCCTCGTCTTGACCACATGAAGAAGGGATGCTATTCTCTACTCCACAGATGAGCAAGTGGGGAGGCACAGAGAGGTTAAGCAACCCCCTCTAGGACACACTGGAGCCCTTCCCTCCACCCCTCAACCTCCTCTATTCTCCCGCCTCCTCGCCCTCATTGTCCAGCACAGAGTCTTGCACTCTCTAGACACCAGATCGTGTTTCAGGATGTGAACTGGCCCAGCGAGGTTGGCCTGGGGAAGGACTCACTTCCTCTTCTCTCCACTGGCTCTGTGACGGTGGATGCCAGAGTCGCAGGACCACCAGGGGAAGAGGGTGGAGGGGAATGAGTTCATGGTGAAGCCCCGCCCAGCCACAGAGGCTCCAACTCCATCCATTTCTAAGACCCAACGTCTCCAAGGACAGAAAGCAACCACCCCAGGCTGCCTGGAGGGAAGTGTGCTTCTTGACTGGTCAGGTTTCCCATGTCTATATTTACCAACTACTTTTGGAAATTGTTGTTGTCTGTCTGGAGGGTGACAAAGAGAGAAAGATGGGAAACTCTTTGGGGACTCCTGATGACTAACTTTTAGCAGCTTTCCTAGAAGCATGCCCCTAAGGCTTCATAAAAGAAATCAAAGCCATGTGGTGTCTAGACTCCTACATTCATTTGAGCCTGGACAGCTCTGGCTTCATGACACATTCACTGGGGACCCAATGGAAGGCAGGCTGTAAGAGTCCTTCCGAGCTTCTCCGAGAAGATGCTGGGGAGGTAGGTGTCACTCCCTAACACAAAAGCCCATGAGATGTCCTCACTTCGGTACTCACCAAGAACGTTCAATCCCAACTAATCAACACGCCACAACCCTTCAGTTCAAGGATGGGACATGGGACCCATTTGTTTCTTTTTTTAAGTGATGGGGAAGAGAAAGTGTTTCTTTCCCACAGCCATGATGCTGAGAGGATGGGTGTGGAGTCAGGTGGGATAGCTGGCGACACACAAAGAGCCTGAGGGTCTAGTCCTGGGGGTATTCCTCGCAGCACCCAGAGTCACCCTTATTTCTGAACATCACCCATGTACACCAACGAACTCTCCTTTGTTTTGCTGGTTGGAGTGTGGTTCCAGCCACGAGTTATCAAAGAAGACCTATCCAATAGAATCACTTCCCAGGCTTGTGGTAGGCCCCTTGAAAGTCCCAACTCAGTGCTAAATATAAATTATTAAAGGACTTGGTTATAAATAAATAACAGTCTTCACTTAGTCGGTCCTTCCAAGCCAACTCAATACCCAAAGGATAAAGTTCCCATGGCTTGAGTAATCCTACTGCTTGATATCAAAGATTTGTCAAGCAAGGCGACTGTTACAGTGGGTCTCGGCAAGAATGGAAGATCCATCTAGAATGCTGAAGAGCAGACAGTGGCTTGAGAAAACACTCCCAGGCATGCCTCTCTTAGGAGACTTTAGACACATCTTTTACAACACACAAATATCTCCCTGAGAAAAAGACCGTGTAGCAGGGACCAAGCTCACAGAACAGATGCTAGGAGTGTCTGCAAAGCGTTCCCATGAAGCGGCAATCTCAGATAGAAAGCTGCATTCATGCATTTAAAATAGATTTTGACCTTCAGACATTCAGCTCACACATAACTTTTGAGGAACACATCTGTTGTGGAAAGTGCAAAGCACCTGCAATGGGGAAAAAAATCAGACAAAAGCAAGGACCCCCTCCCAGACAATTTGTCATTGTTCATTTTTGTGTCTAGTTACCATCTCTTGGGGCTCTACTGAGTGTCAGGCAAGGGGGTAGCAACTGCAGAGACAGAGGAACATGAGAAAGATGAGGTCTCTGCTAGAGGCATTCTGTTGAGTGTCTTGGGGTTACACGTTTTTTCTTTTTTTTTTTTTTTGAAAATCCTAAAATTCATGTCATGCTGTAAAGTGGATGGACTGTAATGAAGACATTCATGAGAAAGGTTGGTCAGGAAAGGCTGGCTGCAGAGGCCACGTTCTAGAAAAGATCTGCATGAAGTAGGAGAGCCACTCATGGGGTATCAAAGAGACGCGTGCTCCAGGCAGGTGGGAGGCAAGAGCAAAGGCCCTGAGGCTGGCGTGTGCTGGCGTGTTTGAGGGATGGCAAGGATGCAGTGAGGTCGGAGGGAAACTGGGCCAGAAACTGCATGGCCTTTGGCCTTGATAAAGACTTTGGATTTTATTCTGAGTGATGTAGGAAGTCACTGGAAGTTCCTTAACAGAGAGGCTATCTGCTTTGCATGTTTATAAGAGCACTCATATTTTTTAATGTAAAAATGGACGTAATACAAGAATAAATGTATCACCATCTCATGTGGGGCCATGGTGTGATGTGAATGAAACGGGTCAAGTCTTCTCAGTGTCTACTCCTCCATGTCATTTTGGTTTTTGAAAACCTGAAATGTTAGTTCCTGGAGGAAACCATAAATAAGAGACTGTCCTTCTGGCTGCTGGGAGGGGAGTTGCCTGTGGGGCCCAGGGCAGAAGTAGGGAGTGATTTGGGAAGGCGCCACAAAGTGGCCAGATTCAGGATTTCTTTTGGAGAGTAGACCCACCAGCATTTGCTGATGGATTCAGGGTGGGTCTTGGACGAAAGAAGGAAGTCAAGGATGGCTCTAAGACTGCCATATTTCTTTAAGAAGATGTGCCCCCTCCCTCCCCATACTGGAGGGACATGCAGGATGTAGATGACATCCTTTGAATCTTAAAAACGAGGGGAGACAAGAGGTTATGAAAGATGCCAGATGTATTTCTTGAGTTTTCTTTTCTCCTGGAGGGAAATTCTTAATCAAGTTCTCACCCCCATTTTTTTAGATAAATTAGACAAATTAATTAAAATGCCCAAACCCAATTTGCTGATTCACTCAGAAACCCCATTAAAAAGAGAAGCATCCTTCTTCACAAATATATGTACATTCTCATGATGTTTATATAAAAATGAAACTTCAGACGCATTAAGACTTCAGTCAGGTATTTTGTATTATAGAGTGATTCAACTTTAGCTTTACAACCTGCACTTTTTGAAAATGCTGCCTGTTTATATACTTCAACTGAAAGTGAATTAGGAACAAAGAAAAAATTGTAAGCAGACTTCAATACCTATTTTTACCAAAAATGCACATATATATACATACACACACACACAGAGAAGTATTTATACATACACTAGAAACATGTATACACATGCATGTGCCTATAAGTATGTATTCTTGTATGTGTTCAAGCATACATGCATTTTTATGCTTAAGGACACATACACACGCGTGCACACAGCAGACACACACGTCACACACTGGGCGTGCATGTGAACTTTCAGTAATGAGATGACAGAGATTGGGGTGTCTCGTGTGCCCCACAGGTTGTGTGCTGTGTAATTAGACTCTAGTGTGTTACAAGCCTGCACCCCACCTGCCCCGAATTGTGTGATATGCAACTGATCCGCCCAGGAATAGCGCTCTCAGAAACATACACAGAATATGCGAGTTCTGCTTCCGGCCTACTAAGTTTTCTCCTTGCCTTGTTTCTCTCTGTCTCCGACGCACCCTGCATATTAACGACGGATTAATTTTCTTTTAACAATGGTCCTTATTAGATAAAGCAAAGGTCCCCTTGATCAAAGAAAGACAGCTGCAGGAAAGGCAACTTGAAATGAATCTTCTTAAACCGGGGTCCAACATTTCAAAATCAACAATGAGAAAGATTTTTTTTTAGGTTTAAGACTTGATTTAGGAAGCTAAAATGATCAAGTTTGCTTCTTACCACTTTAACAAGATTTAGGAGGACTTAATCACAAGTACCGACTGATTCTTAGGAAAAACAAAGAACACAAGCCAAGCCACTCTCTAACTAACAATTTATATAGAGATTGAAAATGTTAACTCGTTAAATATCAGCCTTTAAAATGCAACACGACACGTCACTCTCCATCACTTCTTTATCGGTAAGAACCAGGGACTCTGCAAAAGTGGGAAGTGGTCCTAGTTCCCATCAGTCTCTGAGAAGCTCAGAGAAAAAGGTGTAAGGTTGAACTTCATATATTTATTTTACTAGAAATGAATATAAAAATATCTAAACAACCACAGGGCGATGATTTGAAGTGTCACCATTAATAGATGCCAATTTGTTAAAACACACAAGCCGGTTTCTGGATTTTTAAGTGGCATTGACCTAGTGTTCTCAGAGGAAGTCTCTCCTGGCAACCCAACCTGACGCAGCAACCTCTGCTCCAGGCCATTACCCCTCTCGGCGCTGTTTTATTTGCACCATCCATCCCTCTCAGCTATCAGACACGCATACTTCCCTCTGTCCCCACGTATTAGAACGTAGGGACTTTGCCTTTCCTGCTCGCCGTCAGCACTAAGACAGTGCCTGACATGGTCTACACTCACCGAATATGCATCTTCCTGTTCCTGCATCAGCGCACGTCGTTACAAGCATGTAGCTTTACAATTTATTTATAGGATATGTCTTCCTTCGTTACTTCTCTTTGGCAAAATATTTTGGCTCTTTTAAGCATTTGTTCTTCTAGATGAATTTGAGAGTCATTCTGTTATTTTTCTGAACGCCCTGTTAGGATTTTAATGAGCATAATGTGGCGCTTATAAATGAACTTGCAGTGGATCTACCACTGTTTGATATTAGCTTTTCTCTTATCATCCAGGAATACGGGATGCTATTCCAATTATGTACATCTTGTTTCTCACCCCTTACCTCTCCAGGTTGGGGAGTCTCTCCGTATTGTTCTCAAGTAATTTTTCTGGGGTTTATCTTGGGGTACTTTACATTTTCACACGAGGCAGTTTAATACCATTGAGAGACGTTCAGAGGAAAAATAACGAAGTATGCTCTGGGTCAGTGGTGAACCTCTTTGAGAATAGGATGAAGTTTAGGACACTCAGGAGCTCTCTGTGCATATAAATGTGTGTACGTGTGCGCACAGAGATATCCACACAGGCCCACATATCATGTGGTGTCTGAGTTTCCTGGGTCCCATGACCATGGGTTGACCACAGTCAGGTAAACCTAACTTTTTAAGTAGAAATCCTCTTTTATTCAACACGATCATTATAAACATATGCCTGTAGCACAACTTACCTACGTCTCTTTTGGGGAAAAGGAACGAGGAAAGAACAGAGGTGAATTAAGGCAGGAAGTCTGTTTAACTCTCATTCACACTTCACAATACCACTAACGCATCCACACACACACACACACACACACACACACACACACACATTCACACGAGCTTCAACACGGACAAGAAAGGCAACACGGACATTTTACTGGATCCTCTTGGAGAAAACGTAAATGCTCTCTGTGTCTTTAATCACTTCTGTTCCAGCCACAAAATACCATGTGAGAAAATATTTCACCAGGGGATACTGAGAACCTGGTGGCTGAATCACTCGTGTGAATTGTGAAGGGCCAAGCCCAGCAATTTTGGGAAAGCTAATTTGTCACCAACATTCTGAAACTCCTCTATATGGTTCTAACTTCTGCAAAATAAACAGAAACATTTATTTACGCATGGGATGTGAAACACCAGGGTGCCTATAAATAGTAAGTACACATATTTGAACATTATGTTATTGCGTATTTATATGTTACAGAACTCAGACTACGGAGCTTAATAATGCATATAAAATAGTAAACATCATTCGCTTGATTTGATCCACGCACAAAAACACAACCCAAATGGCCCAGCAAGTTGAGCATATTTACAAATGCCTAGGCAAAAACTAGAGTGCTGTAAAATCTGTGAACCTCGGTAATGTTCCGGGAGGCTGACATGCTTTTAGAATAAATCTTTGCTTCTTTCCTACAATGTTATTTTTAAATACTTTTATCATGCACATCCAAATAATACAAGTCGTAATCATAACAAGCAATAAAGTTATTTCCACTTGGAGAGACAAAGGCCCACTCTCACAATAAAATACAAAAATGCATTTGAATGGGCTAGATTAATCCTAGGGGAAAAAAATCTGTATATAATTAGATCATTGGCCAACCTAATATGAAGAGGACCAGATGAAACAGCGTCACTATTGTTTTCCAAGGACACAGCCCTTCACTGAAGGAGGTCACCTACCAGCCACGTGGCGAGCCAGCTCACCAGCTGAGTGAGTGCGGCGAGTTCTCGACATAATTCTAGGCTGTCCCCCTGGGAACCGAGTGACAGCCTTAAAGTGGGCACAGCGGCCCAACCCCACGTCCACCCTGGTGAGATCACATCTGGAAAGGACTGATGCTCAGATGGCTGCTTTTTAAATCACCCGTTCACACACTCAGATACCTCATCAGAAATGCAAGGTCCTCCCAGAAAGGATGTGATGGATGTGCTGTGATGAAAGGGAAGATGCCTTGACATTCCCAAGGGCTGACCGGTCCTCTGCAGGGGCGCCACGTCTTCTACAACTTTGATCACCTGGTTGATCGCCTGTTCTGCCTGTTTTCAAATGGCGATATCGAGGCAGGGGGTGTCTATGTCACTCACCGCCCATACATGTTGGTTCTCTCATTTTCCCACTAAGAATACTTCCTCGGTTTATTTTTCACCCACTTGGAGCTACATAAATATATGATATATTCTATATATCATGTATGATATATGTATAACATATATGATCGATACATGTATCATATGTATTATATATTACGTATATATGATACAGTGCTAGTTTTAGAAGTTTACAGAGCTTAAAACAGAACTGTTTGTTTTTAAACTGATTTTTAAGTGCAGTAAGAGGGGCAGGAGAGGGTTGAAATTTAACAAATTATCATTTCTGAGGAAACGATACACAACATACATGACACATACATGTATATGCTATGTATATATGATACAGAAGACCTTAAGGATATAAATGAACTCATCAAATAATCAAACGACTCTACAGACATCTTTAAAACTACACAATATATGCAATGATACACTGATTTAGAAATATTTATGTATCTCCTGCCAAAATTAAATTTTTGTGCAAACCCTCCGCATGTCTCTTCAACATAGCTACCTCTGTCAAAGACGTCATTATAGTTTTATAAACTACACTCCATTTAAAGTTATTATAAAATACTGGCTGTGTTCCCTGTGTGTGCAATATGTCCTTGTAGCTTGTCCACTTTATGCACAGCAGTTTGTTCCTCTTATTCCCCTCCCCACACTGGTCATCACTAATTTGTTCTCTGTATCTGTGAGTCTCTTTCTGTTTCATTATGTTCACTCCTTTGTTTCATTTTTCAGATCTACGTGTAAGTGATCATTTGTCTTTGACTTATTTCACTAAGCATAATAAATACCCTCCAGGTCCATCCATGTTGTTGCAAATGGCAAAATTCCATTCTTTTTTATGGCTGAGTAGTATTCCATCATATGTAGGTAATATGTATGCTACATACAATATATATACACCACATCCCACAGACATCATTCTTTAATCACAGTTTTTCAGAGCACACGATTGTCACCTCCAAAGAAATTGTTCGAGGACAAATGTTAACACTCATGATGTTAACACCGCAAGTTTTACTCCAAGTTGTGAGAGCTCATTCATGTAATGTTTGAATAGCTGATTTTCTCATTAATTCTGTAGATGTGTGTTCATGAGCCTTAATAAGTAACTGCTTACTATATTGCTTTTCAGACTAAATCTTGTTAAGTCTTGTTTGACTTACAAATGAAGTCATTTCCTTAGAAATAATAATTTGTTAAATTCCATCCCTCTCCTGTCCCTCTTACCACATTTAGAATCAGTTTTTTTGTTTTTAATCAGTTCTGTTTTAAGCTTTGTAAACTTCTAAAGGCAGCATTGTTTGAGTGAGGTTTAGCAGACCCGTCTCCCCCAAATGGTTATTAGCAAGTAAAAAAGAGGCTTTCATCCGCTCCCCCCCTTTTCCAGAAATCTCGCTATGGTTCCACTAAGCAGTATTTCTTTTGAAAAATCTTTGTTTTCACAAGCACGTGGGGCTACAGCATTTTCCCCATAAGCAATTATATTTAGCACAATGAATGTAATCTTTGATTTTTACCTTTACTGCTGTCTCAAAATTACATGCTTAACAAAAAATCATTTTGGTATGTGCTCAAAACTCAAGTGTCACAATGTAGGAAGCTTTTTAAAGACTTTAATATAAGAATCCTCCCTCTTTTCTGAAGAATGGTATTTTGGGGAAAACTCACCTTATGTGTGTTTATATAAATGTCAGACGCCTAGATTTTGACTCCAAAATTTGTATTCCTAATCACACAGCCACCGGCCACATGTGGTTATCCTGTGCTTGAATTGTGGCCAGTGCGCCTGAGAGATGGAATTTTAAATTCTATTTCATTTTAATTTAAAGAGCCACAGGTGGCCAGTGGTGTCCATACTGGACAGGATACGAGTTCACTTCCACGTAGCAACAGTGAGAAACAAGAAAACAAAGACCATGTGGATTGAAGAATATCTGGTTTTGTTGACTCACAATATTGTGTTAGTTTCAGGTGTACTGCAAAGTGATTCAGTTACACAAACATATATATTATATATATATACACACACACACACACATATACATATATATATATTTTTTCTGATTAAAATTTTAAAAATACTGGCTTATTTATGCTTATCCTAATACTGGTCTTAATGATGCCCGTGGGGTGAACAATGCTGGTGCCCATGGTGCCCTCAAGCACAAGGCTCATTCTAGTCCTTTATTCACCTCCCAAGCCCTTCTTTGCATGTTCTTGAACTTTCTTTTTTCAACTTCTCTCAATGCTCCTCCCAATGCCTCTTCCAAGGTACAGCTTACAAAACAGGTGTCCCCGTCACTAATTACTGTTGATGCCATTTGACTATGACAGTCTTGTCTGTGATGTAATTAGCAAGAGCCGGTCCAATAATGGAGCGCACTGCAGTGGTGCCCAAGCAGCTCAAATGTAAGCAGACCTCATCTTCCAACGGTGAAGCCCCCCACACTTCTTGCAAGAAACAGTCTTGTGCATAACCATCTTTTTCATATATTTGGTAGCATCCATTGGAGAGAGAGCTCTGCACACGGCGGGTTACACCATTTTTTAAACATTTTTTATTGATTTATAATCATTTTACAATGTTGTGTCAAATTCTAGTGTTCAGCACAATTTTTCAGTCATACATGGACATATGCACACTCATTATCACATTTTTTTTCTGTGATTCCCTGTTACACCATTTTTTACTCATCAGAAATGGAAGACAGTGTTCACTTCCTCACAGCCATGCCAACAGACAACGTTGTGAAACTTTGGATCTCTTATTAATTTGGGGGGTGGTGAGACATGGTATCTCAGAATACTTTTAATCTGCATTTCTTTTTTTACGGAGCGAGATTGAGCAGATTTTAATATATTTAGGGACCATGTGCTTTTATTTTCAGCAGACTGGATTTAACAAATGAGAAGTTAACTAAAATATAGCATTTTCTTCAATCATCTTCTTTTTGTTAATTTATTTTGAAAATTAGTTTCTTATCAATAATCTGTATTGGAACAGTTAGCCAAAATATCAGAAAAATCTCATTTCAAAGACAGTCTAAATACATACATACATACATATATATATATATATATATATATATATATATATATATATATAAAACACACATATTAGTTTAAATTTATTTATATTTAAATATGAATATATTTTATAAACATACAAAACATACATATGTATGACAGACTGTCTTATGCAATATACATATATTTGGTGTATATGTGTGTGTGTATATACATTTATATATACATGACAATCAAATACTGTGGTAAATGCTGTAACAAAGGTTCTAGATGATAAGCTAAAAATTCACAAAAACACTCACTGCTTTTGCAGAGTCTAAATTCCTATTTTTGAAGAAAATAAAATATGATGGGGTTCTCTCTCCAAAGCATGAACAGCTTGAACACAATGACTTGTTTATCCAGGACCCCTTGGGGAAGACATAGAGAGTTGCTTATCCAAAATGCATTTACCCTTTTTCCTTCATTATAAGAACTGCAGTTTTGCTTGGGCCAGCAGTAAATCCAAACCACGACTCCCCTCGCATCTGGGGCAGCCGGGGCACCGTGCTGCCTAGCGTTTCGACGGCGGAAGTCTGCTGGGGATTCCGAAAGCACTTTGCTTCCCTGCTCTAAGTGTGACCCCTGCCTCCTTGTTCTTCCTTCAGAGAAAGAAGGAGGCGGAGGAGCTGTCTACACACCAGGAGGGAGAAAGCCACACTCTGGGGGATGGAATAGGGGAACCATGGAGCCAAGTGAGGGGATGGTAGTGAGGGGAGATGCGTCCGTCCTGGACAAGGATTCGTCTGGACTAAATTTCTTTTGAGAAAAGCGTAATCCCCTATTGAATTAAATTTCAGTAATCCAGTTTCCGACATAGATTCAAACCCTGTTTCATCGATGCACATTCCTGGATATTTAATGTTACTAGTTTGAGATTGAGAATGTCTATGGAAAGTAAGCAATGCTGTTTCTTATAGTTTGGGCATAAAACTCACTTGGGAGAATGGGGTGATTTCCAATGTAGGCTGTCTTAGAAAAATCTAGATAAATTCCTTTTTCAGCGAGCACCATCCTGGAACCTTTAGTCTTTGGAGGATGAAAACACACCCACAGGTTTTAAGCTCTGCAGATGTTTACAGGACGCCAAGTACTTTGCCAAGTGCAAAATGAATAGGAAACTCTTACTTTGACCTTGCAGAGACTACACGCTGCTTATTCTAGGAGACAGACAATCAAACAATATGGTAAGCACTGTAACCGAGGTTTTTGGACGGTGATCTATTGAAACACAAAGAAAGGAGTAATCATTCCTCCCATGAAGTCACATAAATCAAGCACGGGGAGCATCTCAGCTGGCGGTGAATTAACAAGGTCTTACACTAAATAAACACTCACAAAATATTTTCTAAATGGAGTTACAGCATTTCACCATACCTCCAGCCAGAACACAGCCCCCGCATGTCCACGAGCGCCCTGGCACCGTGAGGGCTGGTCATAAAGAGTGAAAACCAAGCCCCCGCAACGGCGCTCCTGTGCCTGGCGGGCTCGTCCTCAGCCCGCATCACGCCGGGCACTTGGCTAAGGATGGCTTGTGACTCTTCCTCCGGACATCATACACTCTTTCTTCCTTGAGTTTACGACAGTTGGAAGGTGCATGTTTGTTTTGCACTTATTTTTAACGTCCGTTGTCCAAACAATTTTGGATGACCTTCACGAGGGGAGGGGACGGGTGTTTGGCTCATTACTTCCCCCAACACCTAGCACGTGACGTGCCCTCGGGCACCATGTTCGCTGAGCGAGTGAATTCCAGAGTCGCCGTGAATAGGAGAGTCATTTGAAAAAAAAATTTATATTAAGAAGTCATTCCTTCCTTGGCAAATAGAATGTATGGCTTGACATAGAGACCACGGTGACAGGGAAATGTTAAGATGGAAAGGAAGTTCTGTTCTTCTGAGTTGAAAAAGTATCTTCGACAAGAAACACATGTGAATGGATACAGATAACTAACACTTTCTGGCTAGAAGAAGCGCACGGCCACGATACTATCTATCACATTATTTAACTACCACGGACAACACTCTGAGGCACATCTGAAATGATTACACATTTTGGGGGGGCACATCCGGGCCACTGCCATTTGCAAGGATAACTGTCAACCATCTCTGCACATACCCTGCGGCTGACAGGCTCTGCGCTGGGTTATACGTGAGCGCCGACCGGTTCCAAACCGCCTCTAAAACGGCCAAGTGTAGCCACCAGCGCGCAGCACCTTGGCAGACCTGTCAAATGAATGAGGAAAACAGCGGGGGGAAACTTCAAGCCCACAGAACAGCGAGAACGACCGAAAGGAGAGCTGTTCCTTCCGCCGGGTTGTCTGTGTGCTTTCTCGCGGAGCTCACGTCCTGCAGGAGGTCACGAAGGCAGGCAGTTATCCCCGCCGCCAGGGATCTGCGAGGCCGGCCGGCAACACGGCGCAGGAAAAAGCCTTCGAGTGGGCACCCTTGTTTTCTGCCTCCCTCCAAACCCATCTCCAACTCACCCAACGCAAAGTAGCTGCAACCTCCAACACGGTTTTTTTTTGTTTTTTTGTTTTTTTTTTTTTTGAGTACTGACCTGTGGTACCCAGTATTAATCTTCTAACTGGCGAAGCAGTCCAGGGATGTTTTTAGGCTCCAGTATTTAGTCATTGTGTATGGTGATGTCTGACGCGGGTTTTCGACACAAAGTCTTCATCTCATTCAGACAATTCTCACCCTTTCCTACCATTTAAATGCTTTGTGTATCTATTTTAAAAATCAAGAAATGGCATTGCATTTTTGAGACATTTTATTGAGACGTTTATGAGACGTCCGTTGAGATGATCGTATGTTCTTTCATTGACTCTGCTCATCAGTGACATTCATCTGGCAGTTCTCCTCCAGGGGAGACTTTTTGCCACTCAGAGTGCACCTGGCCATTCCTGCAGATACTTTTGATGGTCATACCTGATGGAGGAGAGTGCTGTGATCTCTCGTGGGCAGGGACCAGGGATGCTATTAAATGCCCTACAGTACATCACCTCGTGACCCGCCGACGAGGCATCTGTATTCCAGAGCACTCCCAGCGCTGAGAGGAGCACGCCCGCACCGCAGGCTTCCTCACGCGGACCCCGATGTCCTCACGGCGAATTCCCAATGCACTACGCAGTCCAAGGCAGTCTCCACCCTGTCGTATTTTTAATACACTGTTGGATCTGATTTACTAATATTTTATGTAGGATTTTTGCACCGATGTTCATCAATGATTTGAAGTACACTTTTCTTTGTTTTTCAACTACTGTCAAATGTTGTCATCAGGGTAAAGCTAGACCCTTAGAAGAGTTGGGAACCTTTTCTCTTCTAAAACTTATTATTTTTACTTTATCTTACTTTATTTAGATTTTATTGAGTTGCAGTTAGTTTACAATGTTGTGTCAATGTCTGGCGTAGAGCACAGGTTTTCAGTCATACACGAATATGCATATATTCATTTTCACATTCTTAAAATTTATTATTTTTCTTTAGCACGTAGTAAAATTCCCTCTTATGGTATGCATTTCTATGAGTTTGGACAAAAACGTACAGTTACGTGATGGCAGCAATAGTAAAGATACAGAACAGCTCTGTCAGCGTCCCCCGAGCCCAAAACGCATCCCCTGTCCTGCTCGATCATGGTCAAACCCTCCCTCCTCAACTGACTTTCTTGCTTGCTTTCTTCCTATTTGCCCTCCCTCCCTCCCTTCCTTTCATCCTTCCATCCTTTTCCTTCCCTTTCTTTCTTCCTTCCTTCCCTCCCTGTATTTTTAATACCATTAATTAGCTCATTGCAATTAATCAAACCACAAAGCAATGTTGAAAATTCTTTTCTCTCTTTCCCGCCCCCTACTGGCACGAATGTTAACATTTAGGGGAATATTTACCTATTTGGGGATTAAGACACATCCTGTGCAAGAGACAAAATGAACATCTGTACAATTTAAAGCCTTTGCTGGTGACCGTCACCATAAACAAAGCCAGAAGAGGGGCACCTGGCGGCCGCGTCACTGCACGTGAATGTTGCCGACGCCTCCTAGGACAGGAGCCCCCACGATGGCTAAGACAGAGGCAAACAACAAGACGCGAAGCCATCAGCAGAGGGGGTCAACAGGGAAGTCACAAAAGAAGAGGTGCCAAAGGCCAGGGAAACCCTGTAAACTCTCCTCTGCACCAGTAGTCCAGTGAATGCAAAATAAAACCACAGAGACAACATCTGCCCTCATCAGACCAGCAAGAAATACGCGAACATCTCAGTCTGAGAAGGTTGGTAAAGAAGGAATTTCACAAAAGGTTGTTAGACAAACGAATTGCTGCCACATGCTGAAAATTAATCTGGTCATGTCCATTATCATGAAAATCCTCACATATTCTTTAACCCATAAATCTCACTTGGGGATGTATCTACAGTAATAAAAACCACCAGGATGTGAGGATGTGTGCGGAATTATTCATACGGACAAAAATATTGGGAAGAGACTCGCCTGTCTACACGTGAGTGGTTGAATCAATTATGGTGAAGCCATTCTTTTGATTATAAGGCAGATTTTCAGAAAAGAAAGAACTCATTCTATTTGCATTGACCTGGAAAAATGTATAGGACATATCTTTAAGTAAAAAATAAAAATTCATCCCGGTTTGTTAAGAAAATATGCACAAACACTCATTTAGACAGAAGTGGCTGACATGTTAAGCCAGAAATTATATTATTTGATGATTTCCATTCCTTGTTTTTCCTCTTCGGCATGTAAACTTGAAAAAGTGCTCTGCAGGTTAGAATGGAATTAAGGTTGAAAATGAGTCACGGTGGTCTGACGTGACGCGTGCATGGCAAGTCTTTCCACGGGTGACCATCCCCGTACCTGCCCTGTTTCGTCACAGAAAGCACACTCCCTTCTGTAACATCGTGGTGACACCCTCATTAGGGGAGGCCTGATTCTTCTAGACTTGGGTTGGCAAATGGATTCCCTTCCAAGGGCCAAAGTGGGTTGACTGGCGGTGGCAGCCTGGCACCACGCCAGGGCTCAGTGTAAAAGCATCGTTGTTAGTGACTGACGTCTTCCACAGGTGGGGCAGGGGACTGGCCAGCGAGAGTCTGCACGCCACCACCCTCGTTCCAGACGCCGTTCAAGACAGCTGTTCCGTGATGGGAGACAGAAGCTGCTGTGTCCATCAGTAGAAGGAGCTAGCACGCTACTGCGGCCAGATAGTCACAAAATGTCTCTGTAAATAAACATTAACTTCAGATAATCATTTATGGTAGCAACTGCTGACTTGAAATAGAAATACGTCACAAGGTTTGACAAGGAGAGCCCACTGCATCCTGAGTTTTAAAAATATACTTTCCAATCAGAGCAATCCAGGGCATGAAATTCCATTCATTAACGCCAAACAGATCGTAAGTCTGTTGCTCCTTGCAGTTTATAACAGCCTCGTGGATAGGTCTCCCGGGCAACTGTGGCTGAGAAAATATTTGACATTTTTAGGAAATAACTTAAAAATTTTCCAACCTTTAAAAATACCATCTCCACAAAGAGGTATTATTTTCTGTGAGCGCCGTATCCATTTGGTACCAACGACAGT
This sequence comes from Camelus ferus, assembly GCF_009834535.1. Lineage (NCBI taxonomy): Eukaryota > Metazoa > Chordata > Mammalia > Artiodactyla > Camelidae > Camelus > Camelus ferus. The sequence continues at coordinate 22,703,089 of NC_045727.1, read as the reverse complement.
TGGACGATGATGATGCTGCTGACGATGAAATTTAGAAGCATCTCTGTGCCTGGATGAATTCCTTTCCAAAAAGCTACTTGTCAGTCTTTTTGTTTGTGTCCAAGGCGAGTCTGTGATGAAACTTGCACACCCAGGGCTTCCACTGTCTTTACCAGGAAGTTTCCTGAGAAAGTCATAGCTTCCTCCTGAACTCACACCAAGGATACAGGTGTTAAATACTGGGGCTGACTCTCCAGGGAAACACCCAGAATGTCTTCCATCCATCATCTTTCCCTTGCCCGGCCCTGACTTGGGCTCAGCAAAGGCATTTCCACCTCTTACACGATACACTCTTCAGCCTTCAGAATGCTTCATTTTCCAATGACTCATAAACACAAGAACAAGTCATCTCTCTCAAACTAACTGTGGGGTTTCAAGCATAATGAAGCGCATCATGAATAGTATTTTTTTAAATGAAGTACAGTCAGCTTATAATGTTGTGTGAATTTCTGGTGTACAGCATAGTGATTCAGTTACACACACACACACACACATATATTCCTTTTCATATTCTTTTTCATTATAGGCTATTGCAAAATACTGAATATAGTTCCCTGTGCTACACAGTGGGTCCTTCTTGTTTATCTATATTATATATAGTTGTTAGTATCTGCAAATCCTGAACTCCCAATTTATCCCTCCATCCACACCCCCTTTTCCCCCCTGGTAACCATAAGTTTATTTTCCATGTCTGTGAGTCTGTTTCTGTTTTGTAAATAAGTTCATTTGTGTCCTTTTTTTAGATTGTATATGTAAGTGATATCATATTTGTCTTTCTCCGTCTCATTTCACTTAGTATGATCATCTCTAGGTCCACCATGTTGCTACAAATGGCATTATTCCATTCTTTTCTATGGCTGAGTAGTATTCCATTATATATATGTGTGTATCTGTATCTATCTATCTATCTCACATCTTCTTTATCCAGTCATCTGCATTCACCTACCATTCTTAGCATATGGCCCTCATCCTGTGACTACCTCATGGTCACAAGAAGGCTGCACTACCTCCCTCCTTCTGCCAGTAACTCAGGAAGGGAGGTGATGAGGATGAAAACAAGGAAAAAGGAGGCTCCCCGAGCACAGAAGCAAAACCTTCCCAGAAACCTTGTGGGAGTTGTTTCCTGTGACCCTCCCCCCACCTCCAAGCAAAGGAGGCCTGGGAATGTAGTCTTAAAGCTGAGGCGATGAGTCCCCTGTACAAAGTCGGGATTCTGAAACTAGAGGGAGGTGGGGAGGGGGCAGGGGAAGGCAATGAGCAGCCGTTACTGCCTCCGTCAGGTCAGCTTCGGGCTCCAGTGGCCCGGGAACGCCTCTGGTCGTGCTGAGATGCTGGCCGCACTCCCCCTCCAGTTCTGTCTTGGATTGTTGAAACACTAGAAGATGCGTTCATGGAGCATGAAGTTTGGAACAACAGTAGCGACAGCAGCTGCCGACCCAGGGCGCTTACTCTGGACCAGGGGCTCTTCTGAGCTTTTTACACATGAAGTTTAAATCCCGCAACAATCCTGGGAGGCAAGTACTGTCATCACCACCATTATTCCAATGGGGAAACGGAGGCACAGAGAGGTTGAGCAATTTGCCTCCCGGCGCACAACCGGGAAGTGGCGGAAGTCGGGCGAGTGGCTCCCAGGAACACGGCGTAGCTGTGACATCCATTTACCTCATCCTGACCCACTGCCTCCCACCGCAGAACGTGTAGTCTAGCTTACAGACCTGCCATCTCTTGAGAGATACACGACCCCGGGCAGGTCACTTGCCTCCTGCTGATGCCCGTGCAAGGGGGGGAGACGAAAAAGACCTCCAAGGACGTTTGTGAAGAGTAAATGAGAACGCACGCGGGAAGCACGCATCCTGGATGACCCTCACTTTATCCGTGCTTGGGCGGAAATGTCTCTGAATTTCATTAGGGACAGAAACAATGACGCGCGGGTGGTAGGAGCTGGGGAGACAGGCGGTCGAGGAGGTAAACTTGCAAGGTGTGGCACAGAGAGCGCGAACGCCCTGTCACTGCTTCTCTTGTTCAGAAGATGACGCCTAGTGTTAGGAAGCATCCTCTGCTTTTAGTTTGATCCTGGTCATTTTTGACTCACGACGCATCCCCGTGTGTGTAACGAAAATGTAAAATTAAAATGTAACTTAAAAAAAAATACACTGCTGGAAGAAAGTGAATTTTGTAAATATGTCCCACAGGAGGAAAATAAAACAGAGGACCTTAGGATGCTGCGATGCCACAGGCATGAAGGCTTTGATTTCACTATAAGAGCGTATGTTCACTTTAATTGCTGTATTAACAGACTTTTCAGGTATTAAGTCCCGCTGAGCTGATCCCAAGTGCCCTTTCCCGTCTTATCTCTGCTCCTGTTGCTGGGTTTCAATCCTCTCCAGAAGTAATGGAAATTTCTGGCTGGGTTATTTAAGCATCTATAAAAATGTATATACATTAGGGAATGTTTTCTCCTACCTGATAAACAAAGACACAAAATCCACAAAGCAAAGAGTGCACACAGGGGCAAAACCAAAACCAAAAACGCAAAAAGAGAGAAAACTAAGAAGACGGAAGGTCAGACGCGAAATAATCGAGGAATGAGTGATCGGTCTCTTATGTGAATTTATCAACCAGTTTTTACATCGGATAATTCAGCGTCCAGGTGTGCTTTACAAATATGCCACAACGCAACAGCGTCTCACGAACAGGACATCAAAACACCTTTCCTTTAAAACAACAACAAAAGCAAAAGAAGCCTCCAGGACCCAGGTGTGAAATTTAAACGATGACGACCAAAGAGGTGAAGCCTTCACATTTGCATTTTCTCTTTTGCAACTTTGTGGTTAATGCGATGCATGTTCAGAAATTCTTAACATGTGTTATTACTTGGAGGAGAGATTTCATTGCTTACGTATGATAGAGAGGGTTCAAACAGAAACTCTGCCGCTTTATTTATTTGTTCAGCCCTAGGACAAAATCTGCTTTTCCACGGCAGAGGAACGTATTAGCCATGGTCAGTCCTCAAGTTTACATATTCGTGGAGGCTGACAGAAAACAGTATTTGGCAAAAACAAAACAAAACAAAAAAATGAAAAAAGCAATATTTGGCTTCAGAAGGTGTTACGCTTTTTATGTAGATGGATTAGTGGGATGTTTTCTCAAGGCAAATGCTAATCCTTTCATCACCTGGTCCTCACTCCTCAAGAAAGCACTTGCGAACAATGAATTCCTCTCACTGCTGAGCGGGGTGTGGGGAGGGCAGAAAAATGGCCTCAGCAACGGCTGGATGTTCTCCTTTGGGGAGGGAAGGCTCCTGGGAGCAGCTGGAGTGGTGTGAATTAATTGCATTAAACCGTCCAACATCACTCATCGGAAATCTCTCAGGTTGCCTTGGCCAAGTCTTTGGGACTCGCAGCCTGAGCTCCACGGCAAGGCCAACTGGGTCTGTGAGTCGGGAAACAGCTGCCGTTCACAGAAGCGCCGTCGTGTTGGTGAGCAGAAACGGGGTAGAAAGGTAGGACGCCACGACACAGTCCTGGTCAGCGCCGCCGCCGCCGCCGCCCTCCCCACGCTGGGATGCAGGGACGCCGCCCAGGCCCCCCGCGCGGAAGAGGACCACCGCGGAGCGGCTGCAGGCTGTGCTAATTAGGACTCAGACCTGGGGAAGCGTTATCGCGCTGGTGGCTCCTGGAACACACCTCAGCTGTCATCAGCGGGCTTGGGTCAGAATTCTTGGATCCAGAAGAATGCCGGCCCTGCTAGAGCCACACCCGGGGAAGGGTGCTTGGCTCCTGGTGCACGTCCGCTCCTGTCCCTGGTCCTCCCCCACACACGTACGGCCCCTTCGGGGCTCTGCTGGGATGTTCCAGCCTCAGAGAGAACATCCCCTGCCACTCAACGTAAAATTCCACCCGACCCTACTCCATCTCCAAACACTTAACATCACTGACAGGTGACGTATGTATTTCTGTGTTTTATTTCCACCCACTAGGATGTAAGCTTCTTTGAATGCAGTGCCTAGGTTAGAAGTTTTAAGTACAAGCATCAGAAATCCACTGACAAGAGCCGGCAGCACCCACCGGCATCTCCCGGAGGAGGAAGCCAGGCTCAGGGTTCACCATCTGGGAGCAGAGGTCACATGAGGACCCGTGAGGTTTCTGAAAAGCAGAAAAAGCTGAGCTCCCCGGGGTGGGCACCTGCCCCTGGGAGGTCGCTGCAGCTGGAGCCCTGCACATGGCACCTCATCGCCATCCCCACCTGGACTGCTTCTCCCCTTTACCTGACTCTCCTGGCCCCCGCAGGCCACTGAATTTGATGCTGAAATCAAACCTGAACTTTGGTTTCTGACCTCCTTGCTCTGCCCACACCACCTCTCCACCTCAAATGTTCTGTCCGTTTTCTCTGGTGAACTAACTCTTGTTTCATCTTAGGCTCACCTCCCCAGAAGCCTCCTGGGACCCCCTGGCTTGGGCACCTTCACCCAATTCTCAAATAAGGCACCTGTGCACGCACCTGTATTCCTGCACCCACCCCAGCACTCATTCCTCCTGCTGGACCAATGGCCGGCATCTCCTGTCTGACACTGTGCTAAGGACATTACGTATGAGAAATCACTGGTTCTCTACAACAGCCCCATGAGGAAGTGTGGTTAACATTATCTTCATGTGCAGAACAGGAAACTGGGTAACAGAGGGTTTAACAAGCTTGGCCAAGGACAGTCACCCAGCATGTGGCCAAGTCAAGATTTAGTGTTAGATGGAAGCAACCTAAATGCCCATCGACAGATGGCTGGATGAAGAAGTTGTGGTATAGTTTATACAATGGAATACTACTCAGCCATAAAAAGGAATGGAATAATGCCACTTGCAGCAACATGGATGGACCTGGAGATCATTGTACTAACTGAAGTAAGTCAGAAAGAGAAAGAAAAATACCATATGATATCATTTATATGTGGAATCTAAAAAAAAAATGACACAAATGAACTTATTTACAAAACTGAAACAGACTCACAGACATAAGAAACAAACTTACAGTTACCAAGGTGGAAGGGGAGGGTGGAGGGATAAATTAAGAGTTTGGGATTCGCAGATACACACCACTCTATATAAAATAGATAAAAAGCAAGTTCCTACTGTAGAGCACAGGGAACTATATTCAATACCTTGTAATAGGCTATAACAAAAAAGAATATGAAAAAGAATGTATTTATATGCATAACTCGGTGTGCTGTACACCAGAAACAAACACAACATTGTAAATCAACTCTACTTCAAAAAAAAAAAAAAAACACGTAAGACAAGAACAACAATAATAAAGACTTAGTCTCGGGTTTCCCGGCTCCAGAGTTCAGGTTCCTGATCACCAGCACTAGAGTGTTTTTATTTAACTGTCTCATCCGTTCCTGTGAAGACTCCTAGACGGGAGGGAGTCTCTCTCTTCCCACCTCTCCTCCTGTCACTGCATCTCCTTTTGTGACCTGAGAAGAATGTGTTCACCCTACGGTGACTCACATCTACTACACATGAGACCCCAGAATGTGATTCAGATTCGTGTCATCCTGGAAAGAGCACCAGGGATGGTGTTCCAGTTTGTTTTTTCATCAAAACATCCCCTGGTGACACATCTCTTGTTCCTTGGTTACTGGATATGAATCGTAAAATTAGGTGTGCAAGAAACATCGATGCCTCTGTTCTCTGCAACTCAAATTACTTTCTTTTCTTTTTTAAAAAAGACAGACACTTAAGACTTTTGCACCGTACATGTCAGCACTTGATAATTGAAAAAGTACATACCATCTTATCACCAGTCAACTGGGTGTTGGAAAGAAATCAATTGTTATTAGAGGGTAACTCAGACACAGTTGCACAGAACAGTGGCTGTTTTCGGAATCCGTGTACTTGCCAGCTCCGTGTATATATAGTATGCCATATGGAATCTGCTTTGAAAGTTTTTTTTCTTTTTGCAATTCTCAATGGAATCACTTTTGCCATAGCTTCTGGCCACTCTTTCCCCATTCCAAAGCCCCAGGTTTTCTGCCCGGCACAGGATTAAAAATAGACCGATAGCTACAGTTTTCATGATTCCCTTTCAAGGCTTTGCTCCTAAAAACAGTGCTGCGGGAAGTTGAGGGAAAGGCCACTGAGGCGGGACTTGGGATTTGGAGAATTGCTGAATACACGGGAATGAGCACTGCGCGCCCCCAAAGGGGAAATGCACAAAGCGAACCAGGTTTACCTTTGGGGACAGTTTCCTTTCTTTGGCGCTTCTGAAAAGCACTGAAAGCCCTTTTGCTTGGACCAAAATTCCCCATCTGGTAACAGGTAAGTCCTTTAAGAATAAGGTCAGTCCAGACGCCAGATGGCCAGCACTCTGCTTGCGTTCACGGCCAGACCATGTTTTTAAACATCAATTTAGCCCCCCTTCACCCGCCTTTTTCTCTTCACCCAGGTTCCACTATTTACACATAAGCTAGTACCTTCTATTCTTTTTTTTTTTTTTAACTCTGTTCTATTCTTAACAGTCAGCAAAAGGGCAGACACAGCCTATCTTCCAGTCACTGAAACTGTAGAAAGTGTGGTGATGATTCTATTGTTTCCAAATATGCGTTGGTCCTCCCTTCGGTGGATTCCGCTTCTCCTCCTGTTGACGGCAGGCTTGGACATGTGACCCACTTTAACCCACGAAATGTGAGCAGAAGTGACACGAGGTGGCACCTGGGGCGGATGCTTGAGGAATTATGACCTCTCTTCTCCCCAAGACAAACCTGAACTTGACAGCAGCGGCTCCTTTGGTCTTGTCCCAGAATGGAAAAGAGGTGTCACAGAGCTAAACGCCCCCAAGGATGGGCTGGCAGCGAGAGCGAAAAAGCAAGCTTTGGCTGGTATGAGCCGGAGATCATTTGGGGTCATCTGATATCCAAGCTGAGTTACACAAAATAGAGTCATCACAGGAAACGGGAAGGACTCAGGTACAGAGAAGAAGTCATGGATTTTGGAGCATCTGTGATAATGTAAGAGTGAAGCTTCCTGTTCTCCAGACAAAATAATTCTTTTTTTTTTTTCAAAAAAATTTACAAGTTAGATTTGATATTTATTTACTTATTTTTACTGAAGTATAGTTGATCCACAATGTTGTATTAGTTTCTGGTGTACAGCAAAGTGGCTTAGTTATTCATACGTTTATTATTTTCCATATCCTTTTCATTATGGGTTATTACAAGCTACTGAATGTAGTTCCCTGTGCTATATATGTTACATCCTTGGTGTTTATCTGTTTTGTATATAGTAGTATGTATCTGTTAATCCCAAACTCCTAATTTATCCCTCTCCCTACCCTCCATTGGTAGTTTGTTTTCTACGTCTGTGAGTCTGTTTCTGTTTTATAAACAAGTACATTTATGTCATTTTTTAGAGTCCACATATAAGTGATATCATATGATGTTTGTCTTTCTCTGTCTGAGTCACTTGACTTCATAGAATAATCTCCAGGTCCATCCACATGTTGCTACAAATGGTATTATTTCATTTTTTTTTTTACAGCTGAGTAGTATTTCTTTTAATACTGAGTACTATTCCCAAGGTAGATTTGAAAGGATGGCAAGGAATGAGTAGAGACTGTGGGTGTCTGAGCAAAATGGCCAGGTCCACCTCCCTAAGTCTCAGGGAGAGAAAGCTGTGGACCATGAAGAGATTTAGGGAGCGAACACCCAGGAGACTGTGCCTCATCTTCATACAGAAGCCAGAACCCAGAGGAAATGACTGCAAGGTGTGATGGAGCAGAGGGCTCGAGCGAGAGGGTAGGATTTCTCCAGCTGCAGGGATGGAAGAGCTCAGAACACGCCTCGCGTGTCCCACGGAAGTGCAGGGCTCTCTACGAGGCATCTCCCTGCAAGGCGGGCTTGGAGGGGCCTTGTAGAGGGAAAGATTCATGATGTATCAGACCCATGGGCAGATCCAGACCTAAAGCCCAGGCAGATCTCAGACACCTCAGGAGATGTCAGCCAGTTCAATGGTGGCCAAATCCAGACCTCCCATCACCTTTCTCTTGAACACTTGCCACACGCAAACCGCTAGAGCTTACATGCAATTCTGTAAGGAGACCGGGAGCCTGGATTGGCAGGAAGAGTGGGTAAAAGCACCTGAGTTGATTGAGGTTGAGGGTTTTCATCTGACAGAATGGAAGCTGGAAATGGATATTAATTAGATCAACTGTACGAAAATAACATTGTCTTGCTCACATGAAGTTTCAGATGGATGTTTGTACCCCTCCCAAACCTACTTACCAGTGGTCTTTGAGGTCCTCCTTTGTCTAGCTCTGGTGAGTGACTTTGTGGACTCAGAGTCCAATCAGGAAAACACGGTCTTTGTCTGGACTTTAACAGAGTGAATTTAATCCGAGGAACTAGTTCAGAAGATGTTGGGATGTTCGTTAAGATGTACAAAATTACATGAACTTTTCCAAAACTATATTACATTTTGGTAAACATTAAAAGGTACTGGAAGAACCCAAAACTACAAAAGGAAATAGTGAGGCAACCCAGGAGTCAGTGATGGCAAGGAGCAGCTCACATCTGCAGGGATGGAGATGACAAGGAGGAGGTATTCCGGAACCAGGAACTGAGGCCACGCGATAGGACACAGAATCATGGCGGAGTCTGTTTGGTGTGAGATGGAGCCACAGGGGAGGCACAACCCAGGGTAAGAGGCTGTGCGACACGGAGAGAAAGAGACTGAGAGAGAAATCCTGGATTCTCCTTTCTCCCTGCTCTCAAGTCTCCTCGCCTTGTCTTCCGTTGACTATACCTTACCAGCATCCAGTGGGCAAGGGAGCCTGAAAAATGGAATTTGGAGCAATCAACCCCTTGTGCGTGGGAGCAGAGCAAGGTGAGCGTGAAGAAGGGATCTGTAAGCAACTTGCCAGAAACGCCTGGTTCCACATCTGCCTGGACCATTCGCGTGGTCGTTCTTGGGGAGTGCCCCATGCCTGCGTGTTAAAGTGGAGACGGTCCTGGACCTAGGAGACCCCAGGCTCTTCCCCTTCCCCACTGTGTAAGCTTGGGCAAGTCACTGAACAGACCAAGTGCACTGAGAGAAACCAGCCAGGACTCACAAATCTGCCAGGGAGTTGGGGGGGGGGCCGTCTGAAGAAACACCCAGTTCCCCTTCCACCCTGTCATGGCACCCCTTGCGTGGTACAGACGGGTATGGAGCAGGGCATGGAAATGACCATCGTCGCAAAGCACAGCGGAACACTGCACACGCCTTTATGGTGGGTGATGTCAAAATGCACACTCAAACCAGTGTAAGGGGCACCTGGATGAGACCAGGGGCGTCCCTTCCTTGAACACAGTCCAAATAGGGACAAGGGGAGAGTCACATGCATCTTATTCATGACCCGAAGTCCTTCCAGCCCCTTCCCTTTACTCATGCATGACAGGAGACAGCCTCCTGGATGCTGTGGGGTGCCGCCCAGACCCCCGATTCTGGAGGAAGCCAACAATTCCCCAGCTGATTGGAGTACTGGGGGTGGACAACCTTCGGGACCTGCACCCAGATAAAGAGAGCCCCTCCCCCTGCTGGGTCATGTTCCCTCCTGGGTAGAAGTTCCCAACAGAGGACTGGTCAGGGTGGATACAAGGATCTGGTACCCAGGCTTCCCCTTGCGATGGACTGAGACCTTTGTTGAAACCAGCTTGGCACCCAAGCTGGGATAGGCTGAGACCTTTGCTGAAATTGCATTGGATATGTCCAATCTTGCTTCCTCTGTAAGCTTCTCCCAGGGACACACCCCTGCAAACACTCCCTGCAGCTCAAATCTCCATCTCAGAGCCTGCATCCTAGGGAACCCCGCCTGAGATAAGTGCGTTTCAGCAATGGGATCCTCCAGGTTGTCTGCCTCCTCCACTGTCTCCCGCCCCTCAATGTCTCTGTAACTCCGTGGGCGCTGCAGAACTCTAGGATTTGAACCGTTACGCCCCATTCTGATATCATCAAAGGCTGATTTACACGCTCTCTGATCTGATGACAAATACAGGAAGATAAAAGCGAAGCTCGGTGAGCAATGACTCACCCCAGGGACTCGAGGCTCTGGTGCCCTCAGACACCATCTCCCATGGTGTCTCCCTTCCTTCTGCATCCTTTTCTCGTCCTCACTCTGTTGCTGCCTCTTCCTTTTCTCCCTCTCTCTGGACACCCTCTCTATTTCCTCCCTCCCTCATCTCTCTTCCTTCCATCCCCTTCCCACTCAAAGTTAACATACTTCATTTCCGTTCTCCTGCTCACAGCTTCTCTCCACTACTGGCCATTGTGGTTCAGAAGACGCCCACGCTCTCCCCCTCAGCTCCAGAACTGAGCATCTAAACCAGGCCTGGTCAATACATATATTTCATATCCTTTGTCCACAGGGATTGCTTTCAGCTTGACTATTTGACCCAAAGGACTACAATGATCTAAATGCAGAATTAATTTTTTTCTTCTGAATTGGCCAGAGAAAGATTTTCTTTCTTTCACAATCCAAAGTACTAGGATCTAAGTCTCCAGTTTCTGGAAGCCATCTTTTCATGGCCTGAGGTATCTGCCTGGCACTGAAGCCAACCAAGAAGAAAGAAGAGACAAAGTGGGTGATGGTGTCATCCTATGAACTCCTGGATCCAGCTATACTTGAAGCTCTCCCCTTGGATTTTTTTTCCAGCTTACAGTCAATCAACTGCCTTTTAGGCTTAAGCCAGCATGGGTTGGGTGTCTGTCCCTGGAATTCATCCAAATAAATCAACCACAACAAAACGCACAGCATGACCTACGTGGGGCATTTTTATTCTTGTGCGTTGCAGGTCAGGTTTCCCAAGAAGCGAACTCTGAGATGAATTTACGTGCAGAAAGCTTATTGAGGAGTGTTACTGGGATGGACATGTGTAGAGGGAGGAAGGAAGCAGGATGGGACAGAGGGAAAAATCAAACTGTGACGCAGTCACAGGGAGCCATCCCCAGGGAGGCATGGGGCTGGGGGGGCCCTCAGGACCTCAGCCTTTATACGGCTGCGTCCCCCAGTCACCGGACATGTGCTGCTCCCAGGAAAGGAGCAGGGCCTTGGATGCCGCTCAGGTCAAGCCCAGAAGAGGGACTACGTTGCCAGGTGTTGGCTGCCTGCCTCCCCTCCTGGCAGCCGGTGGGGGCAGAGGACGTCAGGGCTGGCGCAGAAAATCTGGGTGGTGCACTGAGACACCCTGCGCTGGCGCAGCGAGTCCTTGAGGGCAGAAAGAAGGGGAGATCTTGGAAAGAACATGGTGTGACTCGGTCAGTCCTTCCATCCCCAGCACCCAGGGCTGCTCAAGCTTTACACACCTCGAGCCCCCGGGGTTGCGCACGGCGCCCTCCAGAGCCATGCACCTTGGCTGCCCTGCCCGTGCGAACGCAGAAACGACGTATCTATTCATTCAGAGCTATCGGTTGAGAATACAGTGTCCCAAATGTGGGATAAGACATCCAGTCAGTACGCAAATGAACCGACATTTATTTGTTGACGCTTCATACCCACTTCTGACTTGGCATTTTTCAGGTCTCTGCCCTTGCAGAGCTCAGCCCCCTCCTGTCTTCCGAGCAGAGGCGAGCCGTAAAAATCTCCATGGCGCCCCTGTTTCACGTGCTGCGGCCGAGGCAGGTGCTGCCTAAAACTGATGAAAAGGCGGGAAGGAAAAGCTGCCGTCCGCAGTATCTTTCAGGCCTTGGTTTTTCACGATGTCTCCTCCTGTTTCTTTAAGAAGGAAAAATGCTGTGTGTGTAGGGGGAAGGGGGCGATGAGTTTTGTATTAGACACGGCAATTGTGCCTGCCGAGTTTTAATCAGCTCGTCTGGCCCTGAGGCCGGGCTGGCATTAACTGTCTTTCAGAAATAGATGCCTCCGATTTTGAGCATATGATTAGCAGCCAGTCGGGTCCCCAAGCGGACGGCACACGGCATTATTTAACGATCATTTCAAATCTAAAACAGGCTAGTCCGCAGCGATAAAAACCTGCGCCTTCCGGAATCCCAGGTGCTGGGTTTGTCCTTCACAGACACAGATCGACGGTTTCTCTCTGTATTTCCTCTCCTCCTCCCTGACACCGGGGAGATGACTCTGTGGCACCGAAGCCCCTGAACGCACGCTCCATTTGCTTTTCCAACTACTATTCAAAAACCCAGCACTTTCTCCAATTTTCTCTTTTCTTTAAAGAGTTATTTTTAGCTCCGTAAATAGTCTGGCTCAGGGATTTTCTCCATCAGTCATTCTGGAGTCTGTCTGCATGCAACCGACACTATTATGCAAACTTCGTTATTTATTTATTTTTATTATAGAATTGACGCATTTTCTTGACTTGAATACCTTCACTTGGAAAGGAGGCTTCACTGCACGCCCGTGAAGTGAAAAGGGTGTCGTCTGCCGTAAGTAGAAGGCAGCGGTGAACGTAACCAAGGAGAAAATAAACTAGGGGCTTAATTCTGAATCCACACCACCGCCTGCCGAAGGCGCTGCCTCTGACATGTGCTTCACCGTGAGACACGAGGGAAGCACATACGGGGATTTAAAGACACCCGAGTACCAGACAGAGCCCTTCTCTGCGAGGGAATATCCGCGTGGCTGGAGGAGGGAAAAGAGGTTCGCTTTCTTGCCGTGGGGAGCTCTGTCATCTGCAGCTGGGCCCACGGACCGTTCCCACCGGGGCTCCCTCCCTCCCAGGGGCGAGGTGGCAGCGTCCGCGCGTAAACCCACGGTCGTCCGTCTGGGGGTGGGGGAGCAGCACCCGGCTCAGGAGGCCTCAGCTCCCAGTGGACTGCCACGGACTAACAGGGTGAGGCTACCTCACCTCCTTGTCCGCCTGGGTGCCACTCACCTGAGCTGTGGAAATCGGCGAGGAGCTCCTGGGAGGCGGGAATTCTGTCCTGGGCACTGACATCTCCAGGGTGGGCACGGCCAGAGAGGGGGGCGGGAGAACTTGCAGCACAACGCTTGGTGCGTTGTGGGTGCGCGGTGAGTTTGCGTGTGTTGAGTGTCTGTGCACCAGGAGCTTTGGGTGCTAACCTCCTAACTCTGGACACTTACACAAGGGAGTGTTCATTCCATGTATGGAGGAAATGGATGCTTATGTGGGGTAAATTACTTCTTCAAAGGATATGACAATATATGGTGATATATATATTTGAACTTTTTAATTATGAAACGCTTCAAGCCCACAGGAAAGACAGAGGATATGCTGTAATGGAAGCTTGCATCCCCCACACCTGGGTGTAAACGGTGGTCTGCACTTCACCACGATGGCTTCATCTCACACTTTAAAGTGATAAACTAGCTCGTTGGTAGTTCCTGCACTACGCTTACTGCTATAGGCTGAACGTTTGTCATCTCTCCCTCTGCAAAAAAAATTCATATATTGAACCTCAATGCCCAAAGTGATGGTGTTAGGAGGTGGGACCTCTGGGAGGTGATCAGGTGGTGAGGGTGGAGCCCCCGCGAATGGGGTTACTGCCCTTATACAAGGGGCCCCTGAGAGCTCCCGTGCCCCTTCCGCCAGTGAGGACGCAGCAGGAAGCTGGCCGTCCGCACCCCCGAAGAGGGCTCTCACCAGAATTCGCCCACCCTGCACCCTGATCTCGGACTTCCAGCTTCTAGAATTGTGAGCGTGAAAATTCTGTCCTTTATACACCAGCCCAGCCCGTGGAGTTTGGCCACAGCAGGGCAGACAGACTAAGTCACCATTTGACACAACGCCAGTGACATATCACAGACTGAATGTTTGACCCAAAGTGTTAAAACGTACTGCGTGCTCCCAATCTGCTAAGAGAAAGAGAACGTAGCCACCTTGCTGCCAGCAGCAAGTAAAACGTGGTGGACAGTCCGCAGCTCTTACCCGGATGCTGACGGCTCGACTTTTACCTTCTGAGAAGGGAGATTTCGTTGTCCACGGTGGGAGTGGAGTGTGGTTACGGTGGGGGAGGATTCAGGGGAGGGCCTAACCACTGGCCTTGGGGGGTCCCAGGTCCAAGTCCCCAGTCCTGGGCACTCATCCATTAGATGGTGATGTTTTTAAAAAAAAAAAAACCCAACGTCATAAAAATGCTTCAAGAATAAGCTAGTTGCTGACAATGCTTAACACCGCCCAGTGTTTAATTAAGGAGTAAGGAGTTGACCGGTTCACCTGCTAACAGATGTGCCAAGGTAGGTAAGGCTGCAGTGTGAGTCTCCGCCACACTTGAGGGGGGTTCTGAGTCTCAGGAGCAAACCCTGGGCTGTAAGGCATCTTTCAACCTTCAGATTTTGCTGGCGATACAACCATCACCTGACCCTGCTCTTCCCGCCAACGCCCTGAGGGGGGCGTTCCTTACACGGCGGCCAGGCGCTGAGTGCTGCTTGGTCCAGACTCCCCTCCCGTATTAGAAGGAACGCTTCCCCTGTTCTGGGAACACAGTGGCCTTCACGGTCCTGCCAAGCACGTGGCCGTATGGCACCTGGAAGCCCCACCAGTGTATCTGCCTCTCGTGGGGAGGAAGCAGGGCTCGACCTGCTCTACGAGAGGCTGCCCGCAGGTCATCGCCTAGTGTGGGCCGCTGGGAGGGACCCGCCCCTTCTTCCTGTGCAGAAAGCGTTGTGCCAACCTGTGCCTTGTGTGTGGCGCCTTCCTCGGTGACTCCAAGCCTGGAGAAGATGCAGTGTTCCCAGTTCTGGGGGCGTCCACCTTCGGCGGTGGGCACCATCACCATTTTTGTCCTCCCCGTGGTGGGAGGCCTGCCTCGGGGTTGGCATCTGGATCTTCTGCCTCCCTCGGCCACGCTAGACGCCAACGCACGTCCTGTGGAATCTCAGCATACCGGTGGTCACGTACACAAAGGCAGCTTCAAATAAATAATGGTGTCGACAACCAGGCTGGCCCCCCCTCCAGCTGGTCGGCACCTTGGGGAGGTTCGAGATGGGGGGCGTGCATGTGCCCTTTCCTCGTGTCTCACAGCCTGAACCGTCTCCACACACCAAGCATGAGTCCAGGGTTTGAAAACCATGTATTCCTCCAGCGTGGTCCTCGGGTATCCGTCAACCTGCGGCCTCCTGGGCTACTCCAGCAGAACCAAACAGACCTCCCAGGACGTCAGCCAAAGTCTGCTCAGTGCTGGGGGACAAACGGACGGTCTGATCAGTTGGCAGTGGGTATACTGGTCTTGTGCTGAGAGGGTTTCTAAAAAAATGATTCCGATTCTGCATGATTTACAATGTGCTTTGATTTCAGTCTGATCCTTAAGTAAGATTCCAGGGATGATTTTAAGCAGAGGTGATGTGCACTCCTATTGGAAAAGAAAAAAAAACCAAGCAGCGCTACGTTTTGAAAATTATTAATGATAATGTGCCTGCAGAAGCATCAGCAGTGAATGCGGGACCGGCAAGGCCATCTGTTTCTCTGTGACAGGTGGGCGTTAGGGCTCATTAAAGAAGTCGCTTGCCCTCCAGACCGGCATCCGGGCACCGGGACGTTTCCGTAAGTTCTTATCAAGCCTTCCTGGGCTCTGGCGCGTGGGTCTGACCTTTGCTTCCCGACGCACTGAAGTTCACGTTGCGGTGCACAGACGCTCTGGTCTCCATGGATGCTCACTTCGTGGGGTCCCTACACAGGGACCGATGCTCCTTGATGTTGTCAAGGAAAATAAGACACACAGATGCTGGGAAAGAGGTCTTCATAAATACACATCGGAAAAGTCTGCTGGAATTTACCCAGCGGGCAACCCAGAGCTCCGACAAGCAGGCATGAGTCACGGCAGAAGCCGCCTTAGAACTCAGGTCCGTGTCGCTGCCTGGCTGCACCCGCTTCCGCAGCCTGTTTCGCGGTGTCATCTTTTTGCCGCATCTCTGATGCCTGCAGGGTGAACCTCGGTCCCAGTTCCCACGGAACTCAAACAGGCGCCGGCATGGCAACCACGGGGGTAATGAATCATGCAAATAAATGAAATGTTCAGACACAGGAGAGCCAGCATATTGATAGCCAAGCAAAAAGATTATGCAAAAACATACAAAGCCAAAGAAAGAATTTTAATAATGAAGCGGAAGGAAAGCGAATTCGTTATAGATGTCAAAAGTCGGACACCTGGCTATAGAGGTTTGCCACTGTCTCCAGGTGATGTGTCCAAACTGAGGTTTTTCTCAGGGAGCAAGACATTCAGATAAAGGACAGCCAGGACTGGGCATAGCTCGCCGATGCCAGCAGGAGCCCAGGCAGGAGGGAAAAGGGTCAAGGTTCAAGACGGAGGTCACTTAAGTATATTCTCCTAGAAGCTCTACCTAGAAAATTCCACCTGCACTTACGGACGAGAACCGGGCCACGTGCCCACTGTCGGCGGCCAAGAAGTCCGGGAGGCTGGTTCCGCCCAGACCACCGCTCTCTCACGCTGCCAGCGGGGTGGAAGGCGGGATGGATACTCGGCAGACAGACAGCCGCCCGCCCCGGCGACGCAGCGGCTGGGGCAAATCGTTCATCTTGGGTGCGCGTTCCTCCAGGTCAGTTTTCAGAGATGGAGCGCTACCTCCCAGCCCGGCGCGCCCTTTCCAGCATCTCATTTCCTCCGAGACACCACGCGGGAATCATGATGGATGAGACCTCGGCTCCATTCCGTTTGGCCCACTTTCCAGAGAAGTGAGGAGAATGATTGGATTTTGCCTGAAAATGGGGGAGTGAGGAAGCGCGCCTGCCGGAGGGGGGCGGGGTGGGCGCCACCCGTGTGGGGACGGCGGGGAGAGAGGCACCTCCCTGTGAGTCGTGAGCACAGCTGTGAGCACACGTGGGCTGGAGAACCGAAGTCTTCCAACGAGCTTTCCTGCCTGACAGTAAAATGCAGAGGAGCCGCCTCCAGGGGGAGGGGTGCTGCTTCCCACGTCGACAGGCACCAGGGGAGGCCGGTCCCTTCCTTCTTCTTGCTTCCAGTGGATGTTGACCTGACTCTTGTCGAGGCTACTATCTTCATCACAACCCAGGGGCCCAAGTCTGCCACATCCAGGGAAATTAAAGAGTGCTCAGTTTAGCGGTAACATTATCCTAACAGAAATGTCCTGGGAATCCATAAGCAGATCGTGTTTCTTTCTAAACCTTTTTTTTTTTTTTTTTTTTTTTTTTTTGCTCCATGGCTTCTGAGTATTTTTAAGAAGAAAGGAAGGAAAGGAGGGAGGGAGGGGAGGAATGAAGAAGGAAGGAAGGAGAAGGGAAGAAACTTGTTTATTTTTTTGCCTCCCCTACTCCTTGTGCAAAAGTTTAACTAGGATACAGTATACAGATTCTTTTGCAACATTTTAGGATTATCTTTGTATCCAAGCTCTCAGCACAAACCCAGGGATGTTGTAGAGGATCTGAAACATCTTTGCCGACTGAACGAACGTCCACATCTGTCTGTTTCTGCCTCTTGGCTGGCGCTGGCGCGCGGCATTCCTTTGCCGGGAATTCCCTTGCGTGACGTCCCACCCTTTCCGAACCCCAAATTATGTTCAAAGAAGGGGTTAAAGCTGATTCGTCCAACTGGACAGGACGCTTTCCAAGAATAGTACGTTTTCATCTCAGTTGGCCGCAAATAGTAGAAACGTCAAAACAACCGAAGCCAACAATCATCGGTCAAAGAGGGATTTATTCACATAAATTCAACAGGCAAGTCCAGCAGGGGCTGGGCCCAGAGGCTCACACCGGGCTGAGACGTAGCTGCTTCCCTGGCTCCTTTGGTTGGTTGTTTTCTGGCTTTGCTGGGTGTGATTGACAAATAAAAGTGCCGTGTATTTCAAGTGTGACCACGTGGTGACTCCCCCAGCTCCTGACCGGGCCGTCTTCTCTCTGATTTCACCCCAACCCCTCCGGACAGGCCCCGGCAGCTCCAGGCTTCTGTGCTCAGGGCCATTCACCCCCGGGGGTTGGAATCGTCCCTCCTTTGATCACAACCCAGCAGTCCTAGGATTGGGTCCTGACGTAGCTCGTTGACTTGGAGTGGGTCCTACACCCACTCTGCAACTAATGACTGTCCCTGCTGTGTCTGTATCTGTCTGTGTCCATGTGTGTCTGTGTGTGTGTGCCTATGTGTCTGTCTGCGTGTGTCTGTGTGTGTCTGTGTGGACCTGTGTGTGTGTCTCTGTGTGCATGTGTATCTGTGTCTGTATGTGTATGTGTGTCTGTGTGTCTGTCCACGTGCATCCGTGTGTGTATCTATGCATGTGTCTATGTGTATCTGTGTATCCGTGTGTGTGTCTATGTGTATCTGTGCGTCCATGTGTGTATCCGTGCATCCGTGTGTGTGACGCTCTGCTTGGGTTCACCTTGTTCCCGTATCTCCCCCTGGAGCCGGTGCCCTGCCAGTGACTCCTCAGCCACACGGCTTATCAGTGAAGGAGGGGTAGCCGGACTTCTATTTCTAAAACCATACTAAGCAGCCCATGCAGTGGTCACCGTCTCTCACCACGCGTGTTATGCCTCGTGTGGGAGATCTCTGTGTAGTTCGATTACCCTCCAGACCAGAACATAGTTCCTTGAGGTGACGCTCTGTGCCTCTGAGCTTTGCTTCCTGCCGGGGCTACGCAGAGTGCGGGACTCCCGTGCACTTCAGCAGCTGCAGGCATCACTCTTACTCTGGAACAGGAATATCCAGCTCTTCGTGAACTACTGAGTAAGAGACGTGAAATGACTATTATTATTGGAAATACGCTGTGGGAATCTGGAAAGGACTAGCCTTCAGGCGCAGAGCTGTAGGCGAAAGGCGCTGGCCTCTGCACTGACGGGGCGGGCGGGGTGCCCGTGACGGCCGTGGGGAGCAAGGCCAACAGGAGCAGGAGCACCTGGGCAGCATTCACGCAGGTCCCTGTGGAAGCCTCTCCTTCTGAGGACGTCACATAGGGGGCGGTAACCGACTTAAAGAAGTCTCCCGCTTTGCTTCCAGCTGGGGGAAGAAGGCGCTGTGAGATGCTGATGTAAGGCACTCCGGACACGATGACACTTCACAGGCAAGTGCAAAATGTCTTTACCGACAGGCCCAACCAAACGGCCCATCAGCTGGTGTACAAGGAAAACCTGTGAAGCACTGCGTTTGCCCTTGAAAATGGTAAGCGCTCTCTCCCCAGGAGTCACGTCTTCGGTCGTTACATTAGCCGCGGAGGATCTGGTCTGGGATCTGACTCTCCCGCCAGAGAATCGACTTCCTGTCTCTCCACCGCCCCTCCCCGGCTCGCCAGCACTGAGTTCCGGGCCACTGTCCCTACCTATCATTACAATCCAGGGCAGCAGCCCGCTTGTCTGTCCCCCTGCAAGGACTCTGCTGCTGCCGACACGGGGAGTGACCTCCCAGATCTAATGCATGACAACCAACGTTGAGAGCAGGAAACCCAGCTAATAACAGCTGGCCTTTAGAGAGTCTGAAAAGAGCCCAGAAGACAAAGAGCACTTCTAATCCAGCTCGATCCCGCAGAGCCGCAGGCAAGCTGTCCAGCGCAGACGGAGGGAGGAATGAGCGACCAAAAGCTCAGAACTCATCAAGGAATGTAGGCAAGTGTCTGGGCTCTGGCTGCTCATTCCAGGAGGAAAACTGCATTTATCCAGTAAACATGCACTTGGGTTCTACCAGGTTCTAGACTCATACAAGTGTCGGGTTGTCAAAGGTAAGCACACAGAGCATGGGGATGCGACCTGCAGACGGGCGAGGCATGAGTGACGCTATAGAGCAGTAAGACTGAGCAGTAAGAAAGCGCGGGTCCAAACCCAACTCAGCACTTAAGTGCTGTGCATCCTTCAGCAGAGTACTCAACCTCTCTGAGTCTCTGTTTCACCAACTTTAATCGAGGATAATCACAGCATTTGTCTCACAGGTTTTCTTTTTAGCCCTAAAGGAGATAATAGGTGCAAAATGATTGGGCTGCTTTTTAAAAATTTGCCTTCAGCAGTGCAATTCCAATACGTGTGCGATGACACTTAGACATGGTAGAAAGGGCATGAAAGGGAAAACAAAGCACTTCAGGGGGAAGGCTGGGGACAGCTTCCCAGGGGAGCAGCACTTTCCCAGGTGCTGAATTATTACTAGGAATTCTCCACGGGGATAAGGGAGGAAGGGAGCTGCAGGCAGAGGTCACAGCACGTGCAAAGGCATCGTGCGTTCTAGAAGGGCTCTGAGACGTGGCTGGAGCATAAAGAGCGACAAGCAGTGCCTCGGGAAAAGCTGCTGGTAACAAGGGTTTGGACCATCTTGTAAAGGACCGTGCCTGATGTGAGGAGGAGATTGAACGTGTCCTCTGGGAGCCAGAGGTTTTCAGTTCAGGGTGACACAGTGGCTGAGTTTTTCAGGGAGGACAACCCTACTCTTCGCGTGGAGAATGGACCCATGAGAAGGGACAGTGGAAGCAGGGAAATGATTTAAGGGGCCACTGCAATCATCCGGGCAAGACACGAGGGCAGGAGGTGGAGCGCTCAAGAGATGGCTAGTAGATGAAACACACGGAACCACGTGACCGAGCAGATGAGCAGAAAGTACACGGCAGACGTCAGAGCAGAAACCTCCAGGCTCAGAGAGCGCCTGACTCAGATCTGGATGCTGCCACCCAACCCCTCAGCATGGATGTATTATGATGCCTGCTGACACCCTTTCCTCATCTTCTCAACTGGAGAGAATTCTAATGGCTCTTTTTCAGGACCACCATGAGGATTAAAGAACATTTAAACAGTCGTTAGCATAGAGCCAGACACGTGGAAAGTGTTCCGTAAACATTGGCTGCTGTCACCGCTGATTGTTTTACTGGTGTTACAATGATCGAGTCAACACTGGGGGGAGAGAAACACTGGGGGGAGAGCAGAGTTCTGAGTTCTCCCCACTCCTGGTGAGCTTGTCTCAGGGGTTCGCTGGCTTAGAAGCCAAGCCCAACATCTCTGCTTCCCAATCACTGACTCCCCAGTGCCTGCCAGGTTCTTCCTGGGGCAAACGGAGCTGGCCTTCCAGATGGCCCTCCTGCTGTAGATATAAAACACACAGTCCTTTGTGCACAAAATAAAGAGTTTGCACTTGTGCATGAAAAATGAAGTGGTAGGACCAGCAAATATTCTCTTCTTAGCTGCAGACAACCAAGGCCTCTTCATCTGCTCCCTTTATCAAACAAGGATCAACAGAGCTGAGTTTCCCCCTGCCTACCCACCTGCCACCCCAGATCCATCCCCCTTCCTTCTGCTCTGGGACCCTTAGGGGTTGCACCTCCAAGACTGCTTCCTTTCTGGCTTCTGGTTGGTTTTGGACAAAGGGCAGAAGAAAAGAGGGGAAAAACATCTTCAATTCTCCCAGGATTTGTTGCCCGATTTTGGACAGATGCTGTGTTTTTCCCTGGTGGGCGCTCTTACCCATGGGTCCTTCCTCCAGGGGTCCAGCCCATCCTGCACTCTGGTAATGCCGTTTCCTCCCTCTGTCCTCCAGACCCCGGGAGGCAAGAGCTTCCTGCTGCTGAGCATCACTAACTGGATCTTTCTCGTTGCCCACACCTCCGTAAACAATCTCTCCATAACTCTGCCTCCGCACCCTCACTGTGTATCTCTGTTTCCTGCTGAGACCTCAGCAGTAACAATAAATGGGGCAAAACTCAGCCACGCTGGTTAATCTTTTGGTATAAGTCATCCCTCTCTGCAGCAAAAGACATTTTAAAGAATTAAAAGTAAAACAGTCATATAATGGTACAGCTATTTCACAAGCTAGCATTTGCCTTTATATCTGAGTGGGAAGAGGTTTCTGTTTCCCTTTGTTCTTTTTTCTTTTCCTTTTTTGATGTAGTTTGAGTCCACTGATAATGATACCATGAGACACAACTAAATTCATTATAATTTTCTGCCTTTTCTACCAAAAGGCCTTCTGAAGTGGTTTAATCAGATGCATTTGATAAGGATAATTACACAGTGAGCTCTGGGCATCACACAGAGAAAAGAAATGAATCTGGAAAAACTAATGAAAACTGGTCCTAAGGGGATTTGAACTCACAGCCTTCCAACCAGGAGTTAGATACCCTGGGGAAGAGGCGACCGGCTAAACCACGGAGTTCAGAAGGAACACCTGGCAGGTGCTAAGTTATTCCCTGGAGAGGCTCGCGGTGGTGCCGACATCCAGCAGACACCACCCACAGTAAGACTGGAACTGAACACCCACGTACACCAGCCCCCGACTTCTGACACAGTTTCACCCAGTGAAGTGAGAGGGATGGCATCCCACGCAGGGCTGGTGGGTAAGACCTGCTGAGTCATGGACGCGGGACCTGGGAGGCAGCTCAGAAACTGTGGTCCCCGCTCCCTCCCCTTCGACAGAAAAGGAAAAGACATTTTTCTCAATTACCAAGAAAGAAGCCTAAGGCGAGCTTCTGCTGTCTGAGGTTTGGAACATCACAAGCTTCTTGAGTTAGCACAACGGGGCTCTGGGCTAAGCAGGTTGTAACGACACTGGAAACACCTCCTTCCGTATTCCCTTAAGATCTCCAGTGATCTTCCCTTCATCTTGGCTCCTGGTGACTCTCTGCTGGGTGGAGGTCCCGGGGCAGCTCAGCGACACTCCCAGAAATGAGGACAGGCTGCAGATCGGCAGTCCTGTTGCTGTCCGTAAAAGGATCCCTTCTGCAGTCGAAATCAAGTGACCAGGATCAGGACACTCTTTCCTCATTTGCAGTATTTTGTTTCTGCACACTGTCAACAATTGATCCTGCCAATTCAGTCATTGATCCATCAAATGTTTACTGAGTGCCAATCATGTGCCAGGAGCTGTCCTAGGTGCTGGCGGGAGCTGTCCTAGGTGCTGGCGGGAGCTGTCCTAGGTGCTGGCGGGAGCTGTCCTAGGTGCTGGCATTACACAGGTGGACAAGGCACAAGAGCCTTTGTCTCGTGAAGCTTCCAAGATGGTGGGCAAGACAGACCGTATGCAAAGTGATTTCCATTTGTGACGGAAATATGTATTTTACAAAACGTGACTCGCGTGGCTAGCGGCATTCTAGAATACTGGTTATAAGCAAGACTGGTTATAAGCAAGACTGCATCCAGGCTGGTGTTCTGAACTCTTGAGCAATATGAATATTTAGGATTCGTAAAAGAGAAACTCAAATTCCCAGGAATTCTCGGAGGATTTTGTAAGTCACAGGTTATTCTTAAAACACTTTCAACATTCTTCACATTCTTTACTCACTATTACGGACAAATAAAGTGCATCTAATATGTATTAAATTCAGTTGCATTTACAAATAACGGTAGTCCATAGGGAATATTCCAACACGGGAAAACACCGGCAAACATTTTGGGATAGTATCTGAATAATTTTACATTAAGATTTCATATTAAGGTTAACAGCAATCACAGAATCAGGTGCTGAAACTGCCAATTTAAGGAATTATTTTGCTTCCAAGATGTGTTATTTCTTGATATGTCATCCCAAGGGTTGATATAAAGTATGCTGTGTCTATAAACATACTGTCACTTCTTTTATTAAAAATAATGACTCACTGTTAGTGGAAGACAGGGCCACCAGCAAACATCATAATGGACACAGCTACAAGCAAGACCCAGTAGATCACAAGGGCTTCACTCCTACATGCTGTGACCTCAGTGTCCCCAAGTGTCCACTTTGTCCCTCAGTGCCCATCTTAGGGTTCCCTCTCTTGTTTTTCCCTTGACTTTGGTGGATTCCTTTTAAGCAGGGCATCTCTTTGTGGCTTGTTAAGCTTTAATACTCCTGTGAGAATTGCCATCCTTTTTCCTGATTTCTCCATCCATATCTCTCAGGAATCAAGATTTGGGAAAACAGATAGGTTTCTCGAGACAAGCTGGGAGGAAATTCTTGCATGGAGACACTATCTCACACTGTCTGGGCCTGAGGAGCAGCTGGGCCATTCACTGGCACAAGCCAGCTTTGTGACTTTGGGTGCGTACCCTTACTTTCTGTGGGACTCCATTTCCTCATCTGAACAGGGCATAATAATTAGCACCTATGTCACAGAACTGCAGTGAGATTCGATTCTTTAAAGTGTATAAAGCAGCAAAAAACAGCGTTTGGCATGTAATTAGCACTGAATAAATGTTAGCTGTTGTTAAAAAGGTTACAGTGGGGATGGTTGAAGACCACAGACAGATGACGAGGGGTGTACCTGTGAAGACGTACGTGTTTGCCTGCGTGTGTGATCAGTCCCTGCAGAATCCAGCTAGCCTGATCAGGAGGAGAGACACCAGGAGAGCCACATAGAAAAAGGCCAAAGGTGATCAGAAGGATCTTCCTTCCCACCAGTGCAGTGGTGAGCATCCCCATTTTCAGATGCCCGTGGCTATAAAGGCAAAACCCAGACTGCAGAGGACAGAGCAGCTGAAGTGAAGTTGAGAACCAAGTGTGCGGCATGTATCACCAGATGTCAAGTGTGCAATAAATTAGATGCAGTAACACGGGCTGGGCAGATGCCAATGGAGGTGGTGCTCGAGAAAGTTATGGGATCCCTGGCTGCCACGCTCACCAGTGTGAGTTCAAGTTGTGGCAAAGCTGGAGGTTTTAAGGTGAGTCTGCTGAGCAAGGTTGAAGATGATGGGAGGGGGCTCCAGTCAACAGGGACTTACAAAGAGTAGAGGCTTAGGAGAAATCTGCTGGGTGGAGGAGGGAAAGATGAGAAAGAACACAGAGGCTTGCAGTTCGGGATCCTTCTACTGGAAGTTTCCACTGAGGAAGAGGAAGCCAACGCCAGGAGAGAGACCAAGAACCAGAAACGGGACCCCAGAAGCAGAGCAACGTGTGATCTCCAACCTGAGCTTTTCAGTGGATGCAGGGAAAGGCACTAAAACAGAAGCCAAAGGGCAAGCATAGAGGTGTGGACTGAGAAGCCAGACCCGAAGGCTCTGCTGGCCCAGTGCCCTGAGAGGTGAGAGGCATGTTTAGTTTGTAGACAGATGTAGATGGACTCATACAAACAAACAAACAAACAAACAAACAAATGAAGAGAAGCCAAGAAAGCAAGGACCAGTCTGAAATCCCATCTTTCTTCTGAGTCACTCATTTGTCTTTTTGGGGTCTTCACATCAAACTGGAAAGGCGAGTGTGGGCTGAGCAAATGTGTAAGCTCTTCTGCAGAGACCAAGGGAAGAAGAGAGGAGAACCAAGGGATGGGGAACTGACAGACACAGAGAGGCAGACACACACATGTTCTTCTCAAAGAGGGAATTTTCTGATCAGGGAGACCGAGCAAGGAAGCATCATAGAATAGGAATTCCAGGAAACCCCAAGACATTGTCTCATTTGAGTCTCCAAAATTCTAGGAGGCAGGCCTTGCTATCTGGTGTTACAGATGAAACCTTTGAGCAGGAAGAGTTAAGCAACTCACTCCGGGCCTCAGAGCCAACAGGTTGTGGGCTGGCATGTGACGCACATCTGGATGATATCAAAACTCAGGGCCTTTCTCCTGAGGGAAGTCCTCAGGCAGAAGAGCTGGGAGAGACGAGAAATCCACAAACTGACGTGAAGTGAGTCTTGGGCATGAGATCCCTGTAGGGGTATCTTGTTCTGAGAGTTTAAAAAGAGAGGGATGAGTGACAGGTCCTGGTTAAAGACGTGCTTAGGAGGTGAGTTCCATTGGAGGAGAGAGAAACAGAGACACACGGACACAGAGGGACCGACAGAAGGAGGCCAAGGAAGAGGAACAGAGAGAGGGACACGTGGAGGAAACCGAAAAGAAAGGAGCACGGCTTGGTCTTCATCTTGAAATGGACAAGGAGGTTTGAAAATTGAAATGGTATCACAGACCAGGAAAAAAAAAGTGCTACAATCTGAGTTGTAATTTTCACATTTCTATGATGAAAAGAAAATGGTGCTTAGAACAGGGTTTTATAGCTGCCCTTGCAAAGAAAATTATTATGAAATCTCTGTGGTTAATAAACACTATTCACATTACCACTCTCTCAGCCCTCGGACTATTGCGGGGGTCGAAGCAGAACACACCCAATTAATTTTACAACGGCACTAACTATTCCTCTTTGTTAAACAGAAATTGCCTGCACAAACAAGGCTCCGGCAATTAAATTTTGGTTACCCTTGGGATATGGTAATAAAGAATTCTTTTGCCCAATTAACAGCTTCAAATTGATTATAAGCAGGACTTGGAGAAAGAGAGGTCAAAGCAACAGAGAATTAACCCATTAGGATCCAAGCCTTCTATGAAATGAGACTCATAGTCCACACCATGTCCATCCTGTGTCCTTCACTGCTTTTATGAGAAGGGAGGTCTTGGAAAATTGACGGGGAGGCTCCGTCGCCTTTGATTCAGGGAACCCAAGCCAGAAATGATCAGAGCCCATGGCAAACCCCAAAGAACTCCAGCTGAGAAACATTTAAAGCTCTTACCTCAAGAAATCTTAGCTGAGGTGCAGATCAAAGGAATGATTCCAGTGAGCCCAGACCTTTGCATCTTCTCACACACAGAAAAGCGCTAAATTCATTAACGTGACGTACCTGATTTTCTTTATTTTATAGTCATCTTTGGATGTTCCAACTACCTGGTCTTTGTTGCAAAAACTCCTATATATCTGGCTCCTCCCTTACCTCTTCCGAGCGGTCCCTTACAACTATCTGAGAGGCTGTCTTCCTGGGATTAAGTCCTCAGATGATTAGCCAAATGAAGCAAAATTCTAAAAAAAAAAGAAAAAATCTGATCTAAGGGACACACAAGGGGACACTGAGTCCAGCCAACACCACTTGTTCCTCAGATACAGTCGGTCAGATCATTGCAGACAAGAGTTCTGAACGTAGACAGTCCTTCCTGGGATCAAATTCTGGTTTCTCCTCCTACCAGCCTTTGAACAAGCACATCCATTTAACAGCTGAGTGAACTTGGTCAAGTTGCATGACATCCCTTAGCTCCACTTCCCTCATTTTAAAAACGGGGATATCCGTAGTCGCTGGATTCATGTCAACAGTAAATTGCTTAGTGCAATTCCCAGCACAGAGGAAGCTCTCAACAAATGACAGATCATTGTTATTAAGAATATTTTTATTGTTATCATTTTCTACATGCCCAATGCAATTAAAT
The DNA here is from genome assembly GCF_009834535.1 of Camelus ferus. NCBI lineage: Eukaryota > Metazoa > Chordata > Mammalia > Artiodactyla > Camelidae > Camelus > Camelus ferus. The sequence continues at coordinate 22,676,026 of NC_045727.1, read as the reverse complement.
GACAGCCTGTCACATCTGCTCTCTCATTCAAAGTCACTGGGAAGCTGGCTTGGCAGGGATGACGGTTGTAACAGTGGTTGGTTAAGGAGAATTTTAACTTTTCACGTAAGAATTCATCTGAGCCTCAATTAATCATTTCTTCTCACAGGCGCTGTTACGAACGTTCTACTGCCTATAATAGCATTTGATGAGGTGTTCACTCATTAACTCAGTCAATGAACATTTGTGAAATCCATTCCGTGGGGGAACGCTGTTTTGTATGTACCTCAGAGATCAGTCAGGAACACTGGACAGTCTTCCTGCCATGATGAAGGATGTGCATTTCCCCCAAATTCACTACACTTGCTCTTATTTGTTCTCACACATTATTTCCTTAGCCCGGAATGCTTCTCCTCTGGTGCCCTTTGTAAGAAACTCCTATTCATTCTTCAACACTCAGCTTAAACGTCACCACCTCCAGGAAGTCTGTTCGGATACATCCCGGGACGCTCGAACAAGGAGGATTCTCTGAAGCGTCTAACTGAGCTACTTGGCGTTGCTGTAATTACTGACATCTCCCCCGTCAGCTGGGTCAACAGCCCTTCAAAGACAGAAACTGTCCCCAGGGCCGAATGGGGAACCTGGCGGGGGCTTCATACTTAATAAAAATGTATGTTACATGAACAATTGAGAATAAAATTTAAAATACGCATCCACGATTATAATCCAACCAAGAAACGCAGTACTACTATTTGTATAAGTTACCTGAGTAGAAAAGTCAGTAACACAATCCTGGCTTAGACCAAAAGAGAATAATAGTTTAATCATTTATTGGATGACACCCTTGGGGAATTCAGTGTTGGGTCTTGATCCAGACCTGGCTCTGGATTCATGCGTTTAGCCCTGCTTTTCTCCACTTCATTTTATTCCCGAGCAGGTTCTCAAAGATGAAACAGGTCCTGGCTGAAGAGACATCGGATCCACGCCCTGCCTGGGAAGAGAGCTGTTTTCCCGATGGCGCCAGCTGGGACCCAGCTGGGACCCAGCTGGGACGCCCTGGGATGGAATCCCATTAGCCATGCTTGAGTCACAGGACCATCCCCAGCCAACCACAGTGGCCCAGGGGATGGGCTGCTCCGACTGGCCAGGGAGGGGTTGCCGGCCCGCACCTGGGCAAGGGGGCGGGCTCTCCTCACACACTCGGGATGCAGTCATCAGAAGAACAGGAAGGGATGCTCTGCCTTACGAACCTTAGAAAGAGAAAGAGATGTGTCACAGGGATTTGGAAATGATGGGGTCGAACTGGGAAGAACTGAGACATGTAGACGGGACCCTTATGGGTAGGCACTAGCAGGGTGACGTGTCTGGGTTTGATCTTGTACAGTTATCATGGGCTAGGTATTCGGAAATACCGTAGAACCAGCTCCCAAATGGCCTCTAGTGCTGGACTGCAGGAGCTGGGTTTTGTTCAGAAGGCAGCGGAGGACCACGGCAGCTTTTCACCCGCGGAGGGGGGGGGGCGCGACCCGATCCGTGCTTTAGAAAGATTAACCAGGCAGCTGCGTGTGGATGCCCTGGGTGAGCAGGGAGAGCGAGCGTTTCAATCGTCCAGGTAACAGATAACGAGGGCCTGGTTCTAAGGAGACAGCATGGCGGATGGTGGGAGTCAGGGGCAGCCGGGATGGAGTTTTCCCTCCCGAGCCGGCTCCTTCACTCCAACCACTGGGCACCTGCGGGTGGCCATTAACCAGAAAAAGCGAAGACGTTTTCAGGGGCTGTCATTGCTAGGCATTACACATAGCTGCATTTTTTTTTTTTTCTGGCTTCTTCCTCCTCCAAGGAGTGGTTTTTTCTTTCTCTCGAGGACAGACAGGGGCGGGTGAGTCGTGGCCTCTCCGGGGCACTCTGACCCTGAGCAAGGCCACTTGTGGCTGGTTCCCCTGCACGGTGATGACCGGAGACACAGAAGGCGGAAAACCACACCCTTGGTTACCCTCCCGGACACACACGCACGCACGCACACACGCACGTTAGCACCCATTGTTGCAAAGGAGGTGTGGGAGCCCCTGATGCAAGTCACCAAGGCATCGTCTGCATCACCGGGAAAACAATGAAACAGACCGAACTCGTCCCCACCTCCGGCAGCCTCCCTGCTCTCTCTCCACACTTCGCAAAACAGTATTTTATGTAAGATGCTTTCGCAGACCGCTCGTCCCCCGACAGCCGTACATTCCTAATTACTCCAAGCCGAGGGTGCGGGCTGCGTTTTATTTTGCTTTATCTTTATGATTAGATAAATCAATTTTAATGTCACGCCTTTGAAGTCTGGCTCCTTCCAGGTGGAAACAGATGTTCTGCTTCTTGATGGTGTCTGTCTTAATGGGGCCTTCTCTGGAAGAGGCCCGAGAGACGGCCGGCTCCAGACCTGCACGCCGCCTAGCGCATTGAAACGACCGCAAAACAGAACTTCTCCTCCCGGACTTAGCGGAGAAAACCAGCCTGCAAACGAGGGCCCGCTTGATCAAGGAGAATAGAGCTTGGTTACGTGTTCTAACGACGCAAGAGACTGAATCTTACGCAGTCACTGAGAGAGGGCAAGATTGCTACTTTTTTCTCTTCCATTAGTGCAGTTGATTTTTATTCACGGCCTTAAGTCAAGAGGTTAAAAATGTCTTTCTTGTCTGCTTTCGGTGCACCCTAGACGTGTTTGCTCTCGAGTCTACAGATGCTTGAAACAGTTAAGGAGATGAAATGTGATGAGAGTTCTCAAAGTGCGACCCCGGCGCCACCTGGGAGCTTGTTAGAAATGCGAATTCTCCACACCTATTGAAGCAGAAATTCTGAGAGTGGGCCGAGCGACCTGTGCTTTCACAGGTCCTCCAGGTGATCCTGGGAAGTGTTAACACTGAGAAGCACTCGTGCAGGGTAACTGAGGAATGAGAAGATGGAAACAGTCTCAGAGAGAAGAGAAAGGTCATTGCATTCACCACGCAGGGAATCACCGATCACCTACTCTGTCCAAGACGCACGACGCGGACCCTCCCACCGGGCGCAGAGAGCGAGAACAGCACCCCTCACTCTTGCTCCGGCAGGACAGCACTCACTTTCTGACAAAGCCAAACAGAACGACCCTTGCACGGTTCTGAAATTCACCGCAATGCCTCTGGGTTCCAAAGAGCCAACCGTCTGGGGGCTCCCGCTGGGACAAGGCCGTGGAAAGGGAGCTAAGACTTTCCCCTTAGGAAGCAGAAAGGACAAACTTCAGCCTGACTCTCCGCATCGCTTCGACTTTGTCATCCGTTGTCGTCTCTGTTGAAGAACAAAACCACAGGAGCACCTCCAAGGGGAACCACAGAAAATGCTTTGATGGTGATGCTAGGAAACTTGGAACTGGAATCCCCAGTCCCCGTGGGAGGCAAAGTGATGAATTGCCCGTTCTCCTTGACACAGGGGTCACACTCCCCTCCAGCCTGTAAGATGACACTGGGCAGAAGAGGCAATGAGTGTGTAATTTTGGAGAGGGATGGAGCGCGGCTGCCGGGCCTGTGTCTACTATGTGAATCAACCTGGATCTATAGATGGGAAGACGCTGGGCTGATTTATCTTGATTCGTTGGCAGTCGAGCAATGTATGTCTTTAGCTCTCTCCACAGACAGCTCATAAAATGGAGGTATTGATCGGGGGGTCTAAATTTGTAGTTTTGACTATAAAAGCAATTTGTTTTTGTGGAATGGTCATATAAGATGAATGCATCTGGGTTATTAACTTCAAAAACAATTCCTCTGGGTAACTTTGCAAAGCTTTGCAGCAGGTTTCTTTGCGAAGTTACCAGGCGGTTTTCAAGTATCTTTATGTGCGTGTGTGTGTGAAATATTTCACGGGATCGAAGTGCCTACCAACGCATCTGGGAGAGTCATTCCCACAGAAGGTACTCTCGACGCTTAATGCGCTGAGCTACTACTTTGTGCCGTGTAATGGGGGTCCTGCTTCTGACTCCGAGGTTAATTTATCCTCCTGAGAATTCTATGCGCAGGGCACCTGGGCTTCTGTCCTTATTTTTCAGGTGAGGGAATGACTGCTCACAGCAGTGATGTAACGTGTCCCAGGGCAGAGAGCTAGCGGGCCAAGAGTGGACACAGGGCTGTTTGTCTCCAGATCCCAACATTGTGGAAATTGGACACGAAGGGTTCCAGGTCACGTGCCCACATGCGATGATGTGTGCAATTCTAGAAACAGACATTTACTAAACCAGTTGGTCCTTCAAGGGGCTAAGACTGGCCCATACGTTGTCTTAGTGTCTTTTGTGCCTAGAAAAGCAGAGGGTAGTTGCCATTTGTTGTGAGTTTGGAGGAAACCAGGGGTGCTCGTAAGTCAGTAAATGACCAGAGGCTTTGGTCTGCAGGGTACGGAGGAAGGGGAAGGATATAGCAGAGAGGACAGACAGACCGTGAAGACACAGCGAGTCAGAGAGAGATGAGAAGCAGGTACCCGAGAATCTGGGGGCCCGTGAGAGCTGGCCACACCTCTGACACTAATCTGCAGGTATCTGGGTCTTTCCCATCAATCCTTCAGGACGTGAGCGAGCATTCGTGAGCTTCCCCTGTGGTCAGATATCCACCGACCTGGGGTATGAGCCACAGCCTCTGGGACACAGCACTCCGCAGAGCTGCACAAATGCTATTAATAACTTCTTGCGTGCACATATGTGTTCTCTGCCGGAACTTTCCATATCAATCTGCTGAGTGCTTGCTCTGGCCTGGGTACAGGGATGCTTCGGGTAATTTATCACGTTTGATTCTCACATCAGCCCATCAGTCAGGTGCAGCAGGCGTGGTTTCTCCCCTGCTAGGGCTGTGGAAGCTGAAGCTCAGGGGGAGATAGTTTGCCTAAGCTCACAGGTCACAGCAGGGCAACCAGCGCTCAAGTGACGCCCCCGGCACCCAGGTCTGCAGGGCTCGCTGTCCTTTGGCTCAGACTGAACCCTGCGGATCCACTGTCCGGAGCAGAAGGGAGCCGGGATGGACGCACTTCCCACTGAGTCACGCTGACTGGTGACAACTCCACCAGCTGGCACGGCTCACGGCAACCAGCACCAACCACAGGCCGGGGCTCGGACACTCACAGGTGAAGACCGAACCACAGGACAGCCCTGCTGGCCCCCTGCTGGCTCCGTCCACCGGCCCCTCTTGTCCAACTCAACTGACCGTCATGCCGAGAGAGATGTTCTGCAGTGCGTGACTCTGACCTCTGGAAGTTGACACCAGATTCTAGTTTCTAAAAATCTGGGACAGAAAGAGAGAGGAGAAGGCGTAGGGAAAGCTTAGGGCCTATGGAGACCGTGTCCGGGAGGAAGAGCTTTTCCTCTGCCTTTCTAGGTTTTTCTGGCTGGTCTAAAAATTATATTGACATGAGACAGACGAAAAGGAGAAAATCAAACAAAAGTGGCGCCACGTGTAGACCCAGGAGAGACCCAGGGACACGGAGGAAGTCGCCCAAGTGGCTGCGACCTTTGCTTAAAGACCATCCTCAGCTCAAGACAAAGGAGGATGTTGAGGTAGGGGTTTGGGGCCTTAGAGGGGAGGAAGGCAACCGACACGGAGAGGGGGAAGCAAGTGTTTGGTGAGGAAGTGTTTGCTGGGCCAGGCGGAGACAGTGGGACCCAGAGGGGAGTTTTAACAAGCAGACTTTGCAGGTTCCCCCGCCGTCTACACGCCGAGCTCACACCGCCGTGGTCTCTGGTGGTGCTCCCTTCCTGGAGCAGGTCCTCTGTTTAGGCAGCTAAGGGCAAAGGTAAAAAGACCCCGAGTCTTCTGTTTTTCAAAAGTAGTCAACATGAATTAGTCCTCATGCCGGAGAGACACATTTGAGGTGGTGTGTTTTACCGCCCCCCGCCCCCCAGTTTTTCGCCACAGTCTATTCACTCACTGCCTGCTCCCTCTCTGCTCTGGGCTGACAGCCCATCGTAACTGCTGAGCGTGCAAAGGTGAATCAAAGACCATAGGAAGCTTGTACGCTGGGGGAGTTAACAGGAAACACAGGGAGACAAGACCAACACGCACAATTATGAACTGGGTGAAAGCTGTGAACAGACTGTCTTGAGATGGAGAAAACCAGGGGGGCCCAGAGCTAGAGGACCAAGAAAGGGACGTTAGCTGAGACAGAAGGAGTAAGCTGGACTCTGCCCGATAATCAGCGAGGGTCCAGCAGAGGTGAAGGCTGGGTGTTTCAGGGGCCTCAGAGCAGGCCACTGCGGCTGGCCTTCCCTGGACAACGGGAAGGTGGGATGCTGGAGTCAGGTGAGCATCTCCCGTCCGTGTGTTCATGCATCTGTGCACACGACCCTTCCTGCAGCAGGAAGGACCTGTAAGAACAGACTTCCCGACAAACCGCCTCCTCGATTTAGAGGAGATGGGAAAGGACACCTCGAGGCCCGAGAGGGTAAATGACGGGGTCAGACCTTCTTGAGAAACAGCCTTTGTGTTTAATCTGCCCCAGACAGGGTTTTCAATGCCCTCTTTCTAGAGTAAATATTTTGTTTTGCTCTCTTTCATCTCTACAATGAAATGCATAGATAATAGAATTATCCACATACATAATTCAAAAGAAAAGTAATGACTTAACCACCACATAATGAACCAACAAAAGGAAAGTGGTTTCTAATGAAATAACATGCATCTCACTGTGAAGACACACCACGTGACTACCCCGAAAGGCGCAGCGAAGCAGCCAAAGGCTCTCGCTGTCCAGAGAGACGTCGTGACCCTAGTACCGAGCGACGTGACAGAATTCTCTGGAAAGCTGAGCAACTTTTGAAAAAGTTTTGAACGCAACTAAATGCAGTCTCGTCTTGATTTGCCCAGTGACCACATCCTTCATGCCTGATGTGTATTAAAACTAAGCAAAATACACTGTTTAATATGTAATTATGTAGAAAATGGCAAAATAAAAATAATAAAATTGAATAATAAATAAAATAACAAAAATAATAAAATGCAAAATATATTTTATAATAAAAAATAAAATGTATATACTTTTATATAAAATACTAAAATTATAAATACAGTGGCAAAATAAAAAAATTATATATAAACTGGCGTCAAGTACTAAGATCAGATGCTCGTAAGGAGGCTGTCCCAGCACCCCCCATTGTCCTGCGTGTGCGTGCAGGAGGGACCAGAGGTTTGGAGAAACGCAGTGACGTGATCTGATTTTAACGGCATCCTTCTGGCTGAAACCCGACTTGGATCTCTCCCTCTTGGAAACCTGAGAGCACCACGCTGTTAGCCTCCAAACCAGCCACGTGGAGAGACCACCTGTTGGACCACTAAGGGGCCCTGCTGACGAGCCAGAACGAGGTCGCAGGCACACAGCCCCTGCAGAGCTGCCCCAGCCAAGCCCCAGCCACCCAAGCAGCCCCAGCTGAGGCCGCAGGCGCTGTGGGGCAGAGTTGGACCATCTCCACCCCAGCTGTGTCCTTACTGCAGTGAGTGGAGGGGTGAGAACTGGCCACCGCCAGGATGTCCGCCCCCGGGGTGGGGGGGCGAATGGGGAGGTCGGCGCTGCATCCACAGATGCCTGGGCGAGGGCCACGGCGAGGAACAAATCTCACACCTGCCCGTCTGAACGCACCCTGTGTGCTGTCGCCAGTGAGGACGCCAACGGCGGCCTCGGGAACGGTCCCAGTTTGGTCAAAGTCTGTTTAAGTCCTTAAGTAAATGCAAAACGAACGTGCGTAGGAGCAGGAAAAAGCGGAGCGCTGCACAGCGCGCGGACACTCGGAGGCTGGGGGGCGGGACGTGCGGAGGTGGAGGTGAGCGACTGTTTAAATGCGGCTTTCAAGTCATGCACTCATCACAGGCACTGCTCTGGTAATTAAAGAAAATCTAATGAGAAAAATGGCGGAGGAGAACGCTTCTAAAAGCCAGATCAGCATCTGAAAAAATCCGCCTCAAACTCGGAGTAAAGCTGAGGGTGCCTGCAAGAAGGTGTGCGCTCACTAATTTTATTTTATTATTTTATTTTATTCTTTTTTAATTTCATTTTATTTCATTTTACTTTATTTTACTTTTTCTTACCCATAGAAAGTTCAACTTTATTTTTTTTATTTAATTTAATTTTTTTAAACAATCCTCTTTATATTGGGGGTATGGGTGGGGGAGGTAATTAGGTTTATTTATTTATCTTTGTTTTTAAGAGGCGATCCTGGGGATGGAACCCAGGACTTCGTGCACGCTAAGCACGCGCTCTACCACTTGAGCTACACCCTCCCCCTTAATTTTATTCTTTTATTGAAGTGTAGTTGATTTAAGTTTCAGGTGTACAGCAAAGCCATTCAGTTATACATATATATGTATATATCTTTTTCAGATTCGTTTGTATTACAGCTTATTGCAAGAAATTGGATGCAGTTCCCTGTGCTGTACAGTAGGTCCTTGTTTGTCTGTTTTATAGATAGTCCTGTGTGTCTGTTAATCCCAAACTCCTCATTTCTCCCTCCACCCCTTTCCCCTTCGGTAACCGTAGTTTGTTTTCTATGTCCATGAGTCTATTTCTGATTTGTAATTAAAATTTGTACCTTTTTTTTTTTTTTAGATTCCACATATAAGGGCTCTCACTAATTTTAGACGCAACATCACTTTTTTTCCAGCCTTAGATTCAGATAACTTCTGCAAAGTTTCAGCAGACTCTTTCCACCCGGGTTTTCAAGACTCATTTAATATGATTATTTGGCTCTTTTCCTACCAAGTTCCACTGGAAAGGGCAAACATCTGGTTTTACCTCTGGGAACGTGTTTACCGTGTGTGCGTGTGTGTGTGTTGAAAAGGTACTCTAAATGATCAAACCTTCAAAGTTCCTTTTGCCCTGGTATTTAAATGACCTGAAAGCTTAAAAAAGATCCTGTTTTCCAAATACCATACTCATGAAACAAATGGCCAAAAAATGCTGCTATCAGAGACCTGTCATTGTGTCTCTTTTTTTTTCTTTTTTTTTTTTTGAAGGCAACTTCGGCTTGTACAACAGAATATGGACAAATTCACGCCAACATGCTTGACTTTTTCCTTCTTTGGTCTAATACTGTGGTTCTCAATTTTGCCTCCCATTGGAATCTCCCAGAGGGCCCTGAAAAAAAAATACAGACGCCTGGGCCCAACACAAGGATTCTGATTTAATTTGGATGAAGCCTGGACACGAGGATTCGGTAGGAGGAAAAAGAAAAAACCAAAGACAATTTCCTCTGCTCCCAGCGTTGAGAACCATTGCTGTTACGATGAATATGAGCAACAACCATTCTCAATGGATACTTAAAATATTCTTAGCTTAATTCTTTGGAATCAGTGGCAAATTGAATTATACTTCCCATAGTTTTAATATGAAATGCACTTTATGGAAGTTGGGTCATTTGAAAATCGGTAAAAGAAATAGCATTTAATTTTAAAATTCTGCTAACCAGGAACGTCATTTAGAAAGAGCACGAACCCTGTGTGAACGCAAGACGTTTTCGGGGGCCGGCACCCACGTCTTCAGGTCAGCACACCGACGCAGCACGTGACACTGACACAAAACCCAGCGCCAGGGACGCGGCGCCGTCAGCACGCGGCGTGCAACAGCCCTGCTGTAACACTTCATCAAGGTGGGTAGCACTTCATCCACAAAATTCCTTCCAGGAGGCCACCCCGGATGGAAATCCCTGCATTTCTCAACAACTTTTCTCTAATTTAACTTGAACCTGCCAAAACATAGGTGGACAAGCTTCATTTAAAATTGTCCACCTTGCTCTGAATTGATCCGTCTGCAGTTTTTCAATTTTTTTTCCTTTCTCAGTTTTATTAGGTAGAATTATTACAGTTTGACTGCACGTGCACATGATATTGCATGTAAATATATATATATAGCACACTGCACATTTTTTTAGTTTACATATATGTACTGATTATTGTTTTTTCTAACATTTTTAAATTAAATTATAGTCATTTTACAATGTTTTGTCAAATTCCAGTGTAGAGCACAATGTTTCAGTTATACATGAACATACGTACATTCATCGTCCCATTCTCTTTCTCTGCGAGCCACCACAATATCCTGTCTTTATTTCCCTGTGCTACACAGTACAATCTTGTTTATCAATTCTACATTTTGAAATCCCAGTCCCTTCCCACCCCACATTTTTTTATTTTTAAAAGCATGTTTTGAGCACTTGACCGATTACCTCCAAGGTCCCTAAACTCTTCGCCTGGACCGTAAACTTCCGCAGGGGACCGAAAGTTGGCACTCCCAGGGCTAGGCACGTGACAGGGTGATTAAATGCCTGCTCCCCTGGCTAACTGTTTGGCTCAGGAATCTTGCTTGTTATAAAGTGTCGGCCACATGCTAGAAAGGTCGCAAAGATTCTGGCATCTCAGAGTAAAAGTCACCCACTGCCCGGGGATTTGACGAGAAGGATGTTCATTCGAGGAGCAGTGACAGATTCCCTCCTGTTGCATTTCTCAAAAGGTCTAATGTGTTCCCTTGCGACCCTTGGGTCTTCATCGGTCCAGGCTGACATCACAAAGGACCGTAGCCCGGGTGGCTTACGGACAACAGACATTTATTTCTCACAGTCCCGGAGGCCGGGGAGTCCAAGGTCAGGGTGCCCGTGTGGTTGGGGATGGTGAGAGCCCCCTTCCAGGTTATCGCCGTCCACCTGCTTGCTGTGTCCTCTCATGACTCAGAGGGCGGTCTCCGGCCTCCTCTTACAGGGGCGCTGATCCCATTCACGGGGGCTCCACCCTCATGGCCTCTCTGCACCTGATCCTGTCCCGAGGGCTCCCAACTACAAATACCACCGCTGTGGGGATTATGGCAGTGACTTCTGGGGGGGTCGCAGACACTCAGCCCGCACATCTGGACTCGGGGAAAGAATGGACTCCCCTCTCTCCCCGCCCCTCGTCCACAGTTTCTGGGAAAGTCAGAAGCTGGTTAGCTTCCTCAGCTCATTTACCCAGTGCTCTCCACAGAGTCTTCAGGGACGTTTGTGAACTAAAATTACCCCCAAACACAGCTTTCTCCCATTTATTAGAAACAGCTGGCTTGTGCGGGAAAAAATACCTTAGTAAGGATTCAAAGGATCTGGGGTTTTTCCAGTGTGACAATAATTACAAGCACCACCAACTAGACTCTTGCTAACTGGCAGGTCGGGGTGCTCCCAGGCCATGACCTCGTTTTTAAAGGCCCCTGCTCGGTCTCTTCTCCCCACAGGACCAAAGGGCAGGATCACCTGGAACTTGTGACATCCTTCCAGACCATAGTCTGGGGACCCAGGTGAGTTAAGACCATGAGGTACATAGGTGAGTGTGTTTAATTTGGAAGGTGACCCCAAGGATGACCACAGAGGAGTGTGGACGTGAGAAGAGAAAGGAAGATGCCAGGCATGAGAACCACTGGGGGCAACCAGGCTGGGTCCCCTCGGGGAACCCCGCAGACTGGCCCCAGGACAACCCAACTGGACACTAGTGAGGGGGCAGGCTAGAGGCAGCTCCGGGTGGCACTGACCCCCCGACACATCCAGACTGCCCCACAGATGAGCTGAATAGACTCCCGCCACCAAAGAAGAGCCCCAGAAAGTCGCAGGTGATTGCATCTGAAAGCCACGAGGTCAGTGTTCAGGGCTACAGTGAGGGGTGTGGGGCTAGGGGTCAGGCCCTGACAGTGTCCACCACACAGGGGACCCCAAAACGTGTTGTCCAAAGGGACCAAATTCCCTTCCACATCTGCACACCCCTCTTCCTGGAGTCCAGCCTCCTGAGTGTGGACCCACGCTGCCTGTGTGTTTACGGCCGAACCCAAGGGGTGGCCACGGGGCAGCTAAGGGGACTCTCCCAACGCACGTGTGTGCCCCCTGTGGTTGGTGAGGCCATGGGAGCGGGCAGTTGACCCAGGCTGGTTGTCCCGGGGGAGGCAGATTCAAGGCAGAATCTGAGGACTCGAGTGCAAGAATTCTGGATTCTAATCTGGCATCCCAGACAGCTATGAAGGTATATTTGTCACGGCGGGAGAAAAGAACATCTTTTATTTATCAGGCTGTTAGCTTGATTTACAGCTCTCGAGCGCTGAGACATGCTGTGTGCGGCAGATGTGGCGGGCGCCCCTCCCCTGCTCCCTGGGCTTCCCTCCCCACTCAGGTGCACTCAGCCTGACTTGCAACTGCGGAAGCTGCATCTCTGCGCCTCAGGGCTTCTGGCTGCTGCTGGAGTCTGTTCGGCTGTCAGAACAGCAGGCAGAACCCGCCGAGCAACGGAGCTCCTGGGAGCAACTTTCAACAAAAGACCGATGGGCGCTGGGACAGAAGCACCCCAGCCTCCTCACCCTGGGTGGCGGCTCTCAGGGAATCCCCATCAGGGGGAGGGCGCAGTGGTCCACGGGAGTGACGTGCTTGGTGATGCCTTTGATTGGCTCCCCGCCTCTCCTTGTCTTACTCCCCCTCCCTTCCTGGTGTTTTCCTTCGCGGCCACAAGACATACCTGCACCCAGATGCTGGCCGCACCACCTGCTCCTGGGGGAACCCAAACCAAGATGGCGCATGGGCCTCCATCTGTGCCTTGCTCCAGGCCCACGGATGTGGAGGGTGGGCCTGGTGGGACCACTCTGTCCCACTCCTCTCATCCCGATGTCTCCCTTCGGCCAAATGAAGAAGGTGACGGCCATCCCCATTTGAAAAGGCTTTGAGCATGGAAGTCATTTGCCCAGGGTCCCAAACCGAGACCTATGATAACAATTAGAGATGCTTGTACCCTCAGCTGCGTCCCTTCCTCGCTGTGCACCCTGGTGCAGGTGGCATCTGATGCCCAGGCTATCCATCAGCATGCTGGGGATGACGGAGAAGGCGTGTCCACCTGACCCACGGGCTGGGCAGCGGCAAAGGCCCAGGGAGACGACGACAGCCGGGGACCAGACACACTGCGAATCACGCCGTGGATGCCCGGATTAGCATGTCCACGCCGCCGTAACCCCGGGACCACGGAACTGGGCTCCCACCTCCTCCCTACTTGCTGACCCCTTTCCCATCTCACCCTTCCTTCTCTCTTCCTTTCCCCTCTTCTTTCTTGCTGCCTTTCTGAGGACTGAATAAAAATGAGGATTTCTTGTTCTATGAAAATCAAAATTATTTTGAAGGAGCCATGGTTTTCTTCCAGAAGCAAATGAAAAATAAGACAAAATATCTCTTTGAATGCTCCTTGTTCTCAGTGTCACTTGAGCTGAACAAACGCTAAGGTCCTCACTCCGGACTTGGTGCCATGGACAGAGCAGACGGCGCCCTCCCTAGCCAAAGGGTCTGTCGGGGCCTAGGGATCCACATTTACTTGGTCTCAAACAGCATTTGGACACTGAAAGAAAACAATGGTATAAGATACTTTCTTCTTTATTTAAAATAAAATGGAAAGGAACACGTGTACATGTGTATGTGACACGCATTTCCTGGGCCCTGTGGTATCCACAGCTGCAGCTGTAAATGCTATTCGGCCTTGGCCTTTTAAGGAACACCATTGTTACGAGTTTTATTCCTGTGAGATCACTGGAGGCGAATGGAAATCATCATAGTAGAATATAATTATCTCTCGTAAAACTTTATTACAATTTTCTAAAATAGACAAACAGTATTTCTAAGCAGTGGACAAGTTCGTAATTACAGATATGCAAGTGGATTTTTTAAAATCACCATTACATAGTCCTGCCATCCAGAGGTAATCACATTAACGTACAGATTCTTGTCAAGTCTTTTGTGTCTACGATACAGCAGTTGTTCACATGCCTGGGTGACTTATCAGCTCAGGGACAGAGACTGAGCCCTCCTTCCCACTGTCCATCTGGTCAGTGAGAGCGAGAGGGAACGAGAGAGACAGAGACAGAGACAGAGAGACACACTCATAAGGTTCCAGGCAACCAGAGGCCCACGGGGACACAGACTAAATCCATGTGCCTCCTGAAACTGCAGACAAGATCATTCTTTCTTAAAATGCTTTGGGCTTAACCGTACATAAGGACATCTTTCCAAGTCAATGTCGTCGTATCGAATGACCACATTATATTCAGTTTAACGTACCTGCTATGACCCATTTGGTCAATCCCAAATGACTGGGTATTTAAGTTTTTCTAACACGGATCTACGACATGCAATACTCAGAAATGAACAACCTTCCACACGCATTTCAGTGTACTTGACGGAGTCTGTCAGCCTACCTGGTTTAGGTCTCGGGGGGCCCACGTGCGTTCCTCAGACACGCCAAAGAATCGGTCCCTCAGACTCCCAGCCGGAAGCTGTGCACTGGTGACCCACAGGTGCATCCTGTTTGTTCTGGGGGATCATTTCAATGTTTGAAAGTTCTACCCGAGCCTCTGAATTTCTTCTTTCCCGTGAAAGAACCCTGACCACCCTAGACCCACAGCCCTGTCGGCAAGAACCCGCAGGCTCTGACTTTCAGCGGCCCGTGGGCCTGTGCCTCAGTTTGCACGATACCCCACGTTACCCCCACTCACACTTACGTTTCCTGCCTGCCCCCAGCCCCAGGCAATTCAGTGTCTGGCCGTCTGTTGGATGCCACGGATTTTCTTAGTCATTCAAGGGCTCCAACCTATGCCTTCTTACGGACCTTGGAGCTGGAGCCAAAATATGAGGTCCCAACTCTAAAGTTACCAGATGTGTGACTTCGGACAACTGAGTCTCCTTGGGGCTGAATCTTCCCTCTGGCTCTGTCACCTCGTTCGCTCATGGAAGCTGATTATCAGATGAGATAAGGCATGTTGAAAGTCCTCTGAATACAAACGTGCGGGGCAATCATCGGCCCACGGGGACAGTCTTCCTGTTCTGTAAGTAAGACCACTCTGACTGCTCTATAAAGATGAAGGCAAGACCAGATCCACCCTAAAGCATAACAAAACACCAGATTCACAGTATTTATGTCACCAACGCTCGCTGGCTGTTCACCTAAGACCGCAGAGCTGGACTGCCTTTCCCAGCCTCCCCTGCTGCAGAGACGGTCTTGTGACCGAGGTCCAGGGCATGCGAAAGGAGCGATGTGTGCCATTCAGGGCCACCCCGACCACCTTTCCCGTGATCCTCCCTGGCTTCTCCCTCCCTTCCCTCCACCTTGATGACTTCGGTCACCACGGAAACCACGCACGGACGACAGCGGAACCAAAGCTTGAAGGAGCCTGGGTTTGTAAGTCTTTGCTCGGTGAGCCACCTGTCATCAGCACTACCTGTTTGACTTTTACATGAGGTAGAAGCGAACTTCACTTGTACATGAGCCATCATCAATTTCGGTGCGTTAAAAAAAAAGAGAGAGAAAAGCATGTTACTTAATTTTAAAGAGTGTCGATGGAAATAATCAACAAACCTAGAGCTGGAACAGAAAAGAATTTTCCTCGAGCCAAACTGAGACTATAACCTGGCGGACACAGATTCAAGAAGCAGTTGAATTGTATTCTGTTGGGCTACAGAATGGGGGAGGCCTAGAAAGGAAAAAAAAGTACCCTCAGAATTACATAATTACATTATAATTGGAGCTGGCAAGGAGTCACGTGCTTGTTAAACGAGGGTTGGTTGGGGCCCGAAACAGCTGCAGAGTTACAAGGGGAGACCTTGGCACCGTAAGGGTGCAGCTGGCAGCTGGGAGCGGGGACTGCGCAGAGAGTGTCTGCTGGGGTCCTTGAGTCCGACGCAGGCCAGAAAATTCAAGTTCTCAGTAACCCAGCAGCGGGTCTGCAACCACATCCACTGTGGCCACCCAGCTCTGTTTCTGAACTCCTGGACCACAGTTACTCCATTTAGATTTTCTTAAATGCGCTCTTTTCTTTGATGGGTAAAGACCAAGTACAATGCGTGCTTAACGGGCCACAAACAAGCTGCTCTGGTTAGCCTGAAGTTCAGGTTCGACCACGCAGAGGCCGGCACGACTTCCCAATCCCTCAGTGTGTGAACGTTTCCTCCGTCGGTAGTTTGTACCGCCTGAAAGGTGATCAGGTTGAAAAGCTCCCTGGATTTAGTTGTGAGTTTCTTTCCTTTTTCTGACTTTCTTTTTTCTTTTTCCTTCTGTTTTTAGTTACAATGAGTAAGAAACTGTAGCAAACGTCAGTTTCAAGCCAATTAAGAAAAGTTTTGGCTACAAACGCAGCGCTTGGGAACTGACTGATTATGAAATACTTCCTGGGAGACACATCTTCTTGCTCACGGAATTCGCTGAAAAGCAATTAATTTTTATTTTAAGAAAACATGAGAGAGCTTTTCAGTACAAAGCAAAGAAATCAGGAGAGAAATTTGCCCAGAGAGTGATGGGACATAAGTGCGTTTAGCTACACAGCAGAGAACGTCTAATTATATATCATCTCATCAAACACACTGTAATAGAATCACAGGGGTGCACAAAATACAACTAGATGGGGCCCCCTTTTTCCTAAATCACATTGTACATTCCACTCATTTTACTTAACACATTGTAATTTCCAGGGGGAGGGTGCAGCTCAGTGGTAGAGCACGTGATTAGCATGCACGAGGCCATGGGTTCGATCCCCAGTCCCTCCATTAAATAAATAATAATAATAATAATAATAATAATAATAATAATAATAATAATAATAATAACAATAAATAAACCTAATTACCTCCTCCCACAAAACAAAACAAAACAAAACACAAAAAAGCATCTCATAATTTCCTTTTTGTCACGCTACTCATTAGAAGGTCTTTTTGTCAGGTGTCCAGAGAAAAGGCCGTGTACACACAGTGCAAAGGTGACCGTGCCCTTTTGTGTGATGACAGCACCTTCTTTTTTGGGCAATGGCGCCCTAAATCTTCTGGGGGAGTTACCCGTTTCCCAGCATTTAGGTTCATAAGAGGCTGCCCTGCCCTCAGGTGTGTTAGTTTTCCACGAGCCAAGCCTGGACCGTCGGGCTTTTGTTCATATCCTAAGGCCCAGAGCACACATGGCTCAAGGCAGATCAGAGAGATGCACGTGGACCTGGAACTTCCGCTGGGACTGCTGGGAGTCAGCAGCCCCCCTTTGTCCTGAGACTCATACCTTCACGGCAGGTCTAAGCCACTACACGGAGCTGCCTGAGAATAACGAAGCTGATGTGAGGACTACTGAGCCAGCAGCTGGGAAACCCATGCCCGCGTGACACCGTATGCATCCACGCGTCCGGCTGCACTGAAGCTGCGTGTGCTGTGTTCTTCCAGGTCCCTGAGCCGATAAACGCTCGCTCTCACCCTCTCTGTCTCCTCCGTCTTGTTTTTGTTTGTTTAATTCTGAGTTGGAATTCTGTAACTTGCAATCAAAGAGTCCAAACTAATCCAACACTTAATGGAAAAATACTTTCTTATAGTGACTGTTACTAAGAATCTATGATACATAAAATAGATAAACAACAAGTTGCTACTGTAGAGCACAGGGAACGATATTCAATATCTTGCAGAAACCTTAATGCAAAATACTATGAAAAGGAAGTTACGTGTGTACATCTATGACTGAAACATGGTGCTGTGCTCCAGAAACTGACACAGCATCGTACACGGACTAGACTTCAATTGAAAAAAAAGATTCTATTATGTGACAGGCATCAAACAGGGTAATGAATAAACCCATCTGAGTGTCTACAACAACACTGAGGGTGACATCAGTTAACATTTATGAGGAGCTTGCCGTATGCTGGGCATTGCTCTAAGTGTCATAGTTAACATAGTGATAGATACGTACTGTTTAAAAATGCAACAGTACAAATTGGTATGCAATTAAAAGTAAGTGTCTCCACGTAGAAAACAAGCTTAGGGTTACCAAAGGGGAAGGGGGAGAGGGATAAATTAGGAGTTTGGGATTAGCAGATACACACTACTATATATAAAATAAACTAAAAGGATCTACTGTACAGCACAAGGAACTATATTCAATATCCTGTAATAACCTATAATGGAAAAAAATTTGAAAAAGAATGTATATACATATATAGAGAATATATATATTTATGTATTTATAAGGATAACTGAATCACTATGCCGTACACCTGAAACTCACACCAATGTTGTAAATCAACGACACTGCAATGAACTCCTTCCCTCTCTGACCCATTCCCACCAGCCAGTCTAGAGTTTGAGGTGGGACCACCTGTTGGAAAGTTGGGATCAACAGATGCAAGCTCCCCCAACATTCCTGCTTCACACTATTGGGGGAGGGAAGTAAAATTAACAGACAAAATCCCCGTGGTTCAGGCATTGAACAGAAACTTCAATTTAGGGGGGAAATCAGGTGGACGTCACCTACCTCGTAAGTAAGAGGCGAGAAGCTCTTCTCTGGTGCCTGCGTATGGACTCATGAAGGGTAAGCTATTCGTGTATTCTTCCTCATCCTTACTGGATCAGAGGAGTTAAGGAATATGCCTGAGGTCACACAGCTAAGTGTCAGGGTTGGAAAAAACCCTGGCTCCAAGACGTGTGCATTCACTGCCCCGTGCTGCTTCCCAGAGACTCACTGCTCTGCAACCCAGGGGCCGCCTCCCTGCAGGCGCACCTTTCCTTTTTGACCTGATTCATGCATCTGACTTTCTTAATGCTGCAAGTGTATGCCTGCCATGTCGACAGGATATGCAAACAATTTGTTTACACTTGCATATTAAGGAAGGTACAAAGTAATGTAAATCGGCTTATATGTAATAGATTTGTTCAGCTTTGATCCCTGGCATTGCCTCGAATTCTATTCTGTGCCTCTGCTGGTCTTTGATAATATTTTATTGTAGAATAAAAACTCCCTCCCTTTAAAAAAAAAAAAAAGGACAGAACATGGCATATCCCTCCTTCAACCTTTCCGATATCTTTCCATCACTGAGTAAAATCAGAATTATATATCCTGAGAAATGCAAATCAAAAGTTCAATGAGGGTCACCTCACACTGGTCAGAATGGCCATGATTAAAGGTTCCACAAATGATCAATGCTGGAGAGGGTGTGAACAGGGAACCCTCCTACACTGCTGGTGGGAATGCAGTTTGGTGCTGCCACCATGGAAAACAGTATGAAGATTCCTTAAAAAACTGAAAATAGACTTACCCTATGATCTAGCCATCCCACTCCTGGGCATATATCCAGAGGAAACTCTAATTTAAAAAGACACGTACACCCCAATGTTCACAGCAGCACTATTTACAATAGACATGGAAACAACCCAAATGTTCATCAACAGATGACTGGATAAAGATTACACACACACACACACACACACACACACACACACACACACACACACACAATGGAATACTACTCAGCCATAAAAAAGAATAAAATAATGGCATTTGTGGCAACAAGGGTGGACCTGGAGATCGTCATTCTAAGTGAAGTAAGTCAGAAAGAGAAAGAAAAATACCACATAATATCACTTATATGTGGAATCTGAAAAAATATGACACAAATGAACTTATCTACAAAACAGAAACAGACGCACAAACATAGAAAACAACCATAAGGTTACCAGAGGAAAAGGGGGAGGGGAGGGATAAATTGGGAGTTCGGGATTTGTAGATACACAGTTTTATATATAAATTAGATAAACAACACAGTCCACTGTAGAGCACAGGGAACTATATTCAATCCCTTATAATTACCCATAATGAAGAACATGAAAAGGGATATATGTATATACACACACACACACACACACATATATATAATTGAATCACTATGCCGTACACCAGAAACTAACACAGCATTGTAAAGTGACTCTATTTCAATTTTTAAAAAATAAATAAAATTAGCAATTAATGATCCATTTTAAAAAAGAAGTCTGTCCCCTGGCCTCCTTCCTCTTCTCCTCTCAGCTCCAAGCATCCTGGCCTCTTGCTGATCCTCACACACTTCAGTCGTGCCTCCTGCGTTCAGCAGTGGGCGTCCTGTGTCTAGAACGGTGCCTGGCACGTGGCACAGGCTTGGTCACTATGGGCTGACTAGTGGGCAAGCATTTCCAGGCAGGGCAGCGAGCAGGCCCAGAGGCCCAGCGTTGGAGGGAAACTGGCGAGTGGGAGGAGAGAGGCTCCGAGGGACAGGGTCCTCGGGCCTGATCTGGAGCAGAGGTGGGTTTGGCTGTATTTGGAAAAGCCCCACCCTCTTAACAAAGGGGAAAGGAATTAAGCTGTAAGATAATATGAATATTTCGACCATCAAATCAGATTCACACACAGAAGAGATCAAAGCCGGTATCAAGCTTTACTAACAATTTCAAAGATATAAATGAAGGTGAGACACAGACATCCACTCCCTCCTACCCTGGGAGAGAGGATTGTGGACCTGCCAGCTCCGCCTTCCCTTCACAACCCAAAAACCGATGGAGAGCTTCCACGGGCTTTAGATGGGAGTGACAGGTGACCTGCTGAGACTGCCTTTTATTAAGGTGCTGCCTCTGATCACCCCGGGAAGAGAAGGCAGTGGTCTGACCAGTTTACCATCCTTGAGGTGAGGGCCACGTCTCAGGAGGCTTCCTTGAATCTCATTTGGCCTTGGTCCAAAAATGACGCCTCTCAGCAAATGTTTTGACTTTCATAAATAGGATACGATAAATAGCAAAACACAGTAAGGGCCTAGAAATTCAATATGAACTCAAAGCAAACATTACACATACTTTTTTCTGGGGGAGCAGGGGCAAGAGATTTGTCTGGAAGCTCTGTTAGTGGAGAGATTAAGTTGTGTCATTCATCACCTTACCCCTCACATTTGGTACAGGATACCCACACAATTAATATTTTCTTGCATGAATTTATTGAGCGAATACTTGCAAAATTTAAAAAATTCTAAGCTATTAAGAAGGAGGGCTGTTCTATTCAGAAGCACACATAAGAGGGAGCAGGGGTGAGATTTAAGGCGCATGTGGCCCTCAGAGAAAATTCTTAAGCCCTTTAGGAGAGACTCTTAAAAATCAGGAGAGACATTCTGAACTGGTTTTCGCAAGAGATGGGCAGAAACATCACTTACGATGACAAGGCTGGCTTGTCGAAGAAAGAAAACGGTTTGGCCGACCCAGTCTGGACGCCCTGATGTTGAAAGAGTGAGGGCTTCAGCAGATCGCACAGGAGGAAATTACACTAGTCACCGTGGGAAATGGGGCTGGCGTGAATAGTGGTCGGGGAGAGGGTAAATTTCGGAAACACTCCGAAGATGGTAACAGGCAACTCACCAGCAAGAAGCATGCGTCTGGGAAGAAACGCAAATATGGATCATGGTAGTGACAATATGTTTTTCTTCTTTTCCTTTTTTTAATGCATATGTTTTTTACTGAAATATAGTCAGTTTACAATGACGTGTCAGTTTCTGACGTACAGCACATGCTTCAGTCATACGTGAACATACGTGTATTCATCTTCATATTCTTTTTCACCGTAACTTATTATAAGATATTGAACAAGCTCATACCGTACAGCACAGGGAACTATATTCAATATCTTGTAATAATATTATTGTATTTTCCTACTGCAGCTTGTAGTCGGGGGGTGGGGAGGGGGAGAGCCATGAACCATCCGCAGAAGAAGAGCAAGAAGAAAATCTCAAAGGTTTCAATGGCTTTCTCAGGGTGAACGCTCCCGCGGATGTAGCCTGGAAGGTAAGACTGCCGAAAATCATGGTGTGCTGACTACTTTCTGTTTGCCTTCCCTCCCACCCAGGATTCACTCTCCGCCTCCCGTGTACCCGGGGGCTGACCCAGAAGGGCTACAGCACTGGCTGACATCGAGGTCTCCCTTGGCCTTCAGCTTCCAGCTGGGATTGCCAATGGGATTTCCTGGCTGGAGAACAGAAAACGGGAGGATAGGTTTGGGGTCTCTTTCCTGCCTCCCTGCTTTATTCCAGATTGCAGACGGCGGCTGCAATCCTTCAGATCTCTAGCTTGTGAGAGGTGGTCCCTCCTCTGAGGCTCCACCTCTGACGGAGCCCAGGGTCTCTGTTCCTTTCCTTCCCTTGTCTCCTGAGGTCAAGCGATAGTCTTGCTTCTTTCTCTTGAGATCACTGAGGGCACCAACACTGCCATCATTTCCTGATTCCATCCACACCTCAGTAAGTATTCTCTTCAGGAAAGCCCCTTCATTTGAACCATCTGGAGTTTCTTGCTGGAATCCTAACTCGTATGAAATATTTCAGATTGTTTTATAAGGCATCTGAACACATTGAGAATTCCAGAATGACCTGGACGTGCCAGGTGGCTGTGGCTACCAGACAGAAAGCAAATTACCCATTGGCTTTCGGAAAGTACTGGAGAAATCCCATTATCTGAGGATCTGTTTTTCCTATTTAGCCACATGATATTGACAGATTTCCCAGGCATGGCTGCCGTTTTTCCCCTTTGAGCAGTGAAAATTAAATAGATAAAAAGAAATCATGCGAACACCGTTCCCCTGGGGCTCCCCATCCCACATGAACCCAGAGGAAGCCTCACAGGGAGCTCAATAATAAAATGTTCCAGGGCTTCTCAGCGGGAAGTATCTCAGGATGAGTAACTGCAGGGAGGAGCGCTAAGCTTCTGCACGAGACACAGCACACCACGCTCTGGACGGACAGAAACAATGCTCACTTCAGTTCCCCACATCCTTCTCCTTCCAGAACGCTGCTGGCTGGCTGGGGCCAGAATGCAGAGTTTTGGGGGATACAACAACCCCAGCCCACTTTTAGGCAAATGAAATATTCTACTCAGTCTAGAGCCATGTCTCTGTTGAGCACCTCCTGTTTGTTTGCCTTTATCAGTTAAGGTTCTTGGGCGGCAAGGAGGAAAGTTGGAGTCAATGCTGTTTAAGAAGAAAGAAGCCTCACGTGAGAATTCAGGACCATCCAGTGGAATCTAAAGGTGGGGATACAGGGGGACTCGGAGGGGAACTGAAGTCAGGGCCCCCTATGGGCAGGGCTCTCTCTCCTCAACTCTAATTCCCCCAACCAGCATCACTTCAGTCTTCTATTTCTCCACCATCTGCTTCTGTTTTTCTGCCTTCGAAGACTATGCCTACCAAATTCAGTGAAGCCCCGACTTGCCTGTGTCCATCCACTCATTTAAAGTCTTTGTAGATTCCTTATCCTGGGCACCGTGCTGTTCTAGAAGCTGGAGGCACCGCAGGGAGAGAAGAAGGAAAGTGACTGGGTCACAGCCCTTGTGACACTTGTCTTCCAGCGGGAGAGACAAGCAATATTATTGCATATTTTATCTAACTTACTATCATATAAGCACATAAGATAATAAAATTACACCATACAGTGGTGTGTGTGTGTGTGTGTGTGTGTGTGTATATATATATATATATATAGATATATAGATATATAGATATATATAGATATATATAGAATATTACTCGGCCATAAAAAAGAATGAAATCATGCCATTTGTGGCAAGATGGATGGACATAGAGATGATCATACTAAATGAAGTAGGTCAGACAAAGACAAATAAATGATTTCACTAATATGTGGAATCTTTGTCAAAACCCATAGAACATACAACATCCAGAGTGAACCCTAATGTAAACTATGGACTTTGGTTGATAATAATGTGCCCATGTTGGTTCATTGATTGTACCAAATATGCCACGCTGATGAGGGATGCTGAGGGTAGGGGAGGATACAATGTGTGGGTGGGGAGGACTATGTGCAAAGTCTCTCTGTTTTCTGCTCAGTTCTGCTGTGAACCTGAAACTGCTCTAAAAGAATAAAGTCTATTAAAAAATAAAACAAATGAACTTATTGACAAACCAGAAAAAGGTTCACAGACATAGAAAACAAACTTGTGGTTACCAAAGGGGGAAGTGGGGGTCGGGGGGAGCAGTTAGGAGTTTGGGATTACCAGATACACATGACTATATATAAAATAGATAAACAAGGACCTACTGTAGAGCACAGGGAGCTACATTCAATATCTTGTAATCACCTATCGTGAAAAATAACATGAAGAAGAATAGATATAGTATAACTGAACCATGATGCTGTGCACCAGAAACCAACACAACATTGTAAAGGAACTTTACTTTTAAAAATCCCAGGTATTTTGTACACCTAAAACAATTTTTAAAAAAAAACACATCATAGAATATGTAAGGTTGACCTTGGGAGGATGGCTTTGCATTGTAAATTAAAAACCCTGGCGAGAGGTCACCAGTGACACTAATCAAAACAGAAACGCATTGCCCTAGAGGCGTGAACAGAACAGGATCAGACGTCAGGATGCAAGATGAAAAGTTGTGAAGATGAGGTTAAGCATGCTTTGAACATTGTCTGTGTTTCTGGAGTAGAAACGCAGTGAGCTGCCAGTTGATCCTGGTCCGTGAGATTAATGGCGAGGAAGGGGGTGACATAGCGGATGCCAGGGTTGCTCCTCCTCACCCCCGCAAGAACGCATCCACCCTAAGAATCATTCCCAGTGCTCCAGTGATGGGCTCCCTCCCTGCTGGTGACATCATGAAGAAAGCAAAATGAAGCCAACGGGTGGGAACCGGGCGCTTGGCGCTACTGGAAATGCGGTTTGGAGACCTCCACCGCAGGGGAGTCGTGAGGGTGTGTTTGGGGAGGAGTTTGAGCAGAGCTTGCTTTTTCTCCTACGGTGGGTCACAACCCACGGGGGACCCGAGGAGGGAGGCAACCCACGTGGCCTCGTGCCTCATCTGCCCCCTTCTTCCCAGCAGGACTTAGAGGAGCTCCCCCCTGGAGGAAAGAGACCTCAGGCTCCTGATGGCCGTCGTGCGTTGCCTCGGCCACCAGCAGTCTGTGAAATCTGCATCCTCAGTCGCTCGCCCTCCACCCTTGCTGCTGTTAGAAAAGCTGAACGTGCCCAGAGGACGCGGGGTGGGGTCTGCCTGGACAGACGGAGACAGTCAAGTGCCCGGCGCCACCTCTGATGAGCAAAATACGCTGTCGTGTGTACAGACGCTTGCTTTCAGCCACAACGCCCCATTTCCACTCTTCCCCTGCTCCGGATTGACAAAGAGAGGGTCTGTCTCACGTCCTTAGGAACAAGCCTGCTTGCTCCCGAGTGGATTCCTCTCTGATGGGAAACTGGACACTCAGCTCCTGAGTGGCCCCTGTGACCTGGATGCTTAACTGTATCTGTGTTCTTATCTGTGCATCTCCTGCGCCGCTGACCCCGGTCCCTTGTGGGCATCTGATAAAACATCACATGGGGCAGGATTAAGTGTTTTATGGCAATTCCGATGGATTACAAGAAAACTGGAAAAACGAATTTAGCTTCAAAACATCATAATTGCAATTACGCTAGTGCTTCGTTCTTTCCTGTTTTCTCCCCACAGTTTCCCCTGGAAAGGAGGGTATGGCTTGAGCATCTTCCGTCTACCCCAAAGCACAATACCATACATAAAGAACAGAACCTGGAAATTGCAGAATCAAAGTAAAATTAAATTTCTGCCGGAAGAGGTGTAAAATGAAATAAAACTTCCAGGATTAAGGGGAAATTCATACTTAAAATGACAACCAAAGTGAAAACTGTTTCACAGAGATTGAAAGCCTCAAGATCTATCTCTTCAGATTAGAAAGACGAGGCAGGAGAGGAGAGACGGAGGTTTACTTGGACAGTCCTAAAATACAATCTCACGTCTCATGATTTCTGAAGCTGCTAAGCAAAGCAGCTTGGGGAATCACCCGGTGATTTCTCTTCTGGGGAAAAAAGAAAGATCTGATTATATCAGAGAGATGTGCTCATTTCTCATTTAAAAACTATCCTAGACCTCCAGACTTCCGGAATATCCTCAAAGCAATACGTGGAAAGAACGGTCAAAAGGTTTCAGCAGATTCTAACTCAACTAAGGCTCGCTCCAAGATGGGAGCTGCGGATGACACCGTCTTTCCTGAATGTCCTGAGACCCAGACCCTAACGATCCAGGCTCGGAACAACTTCTCCATCTGGGAAATGTACGTCTTGGACCGAACAATCCCTACTCACAATTTATGTGATTTTCTTACTTCAAGTGATGTTGGGGACCGTTGGGGAAGTGAAGTACCGAGTATTAGATAATGGCTTCTCAAGCTGGCAAAAGATGTGAAACTGCAGAATAACAGACATTAATGTATTCCGCACTTGGCGTCACAGAGCAAGTGAGGAGACACTCGGAGGGCCGCCTCCCAGAGACGTCCAATTTTTGATAGAAGCAGTACCCAAATTTAGAGGCCTAGTCATCTCAAGCCTCTTGTGCCATTTTTGCGATCCTGTGACATGTATTAGAAAATAAAATGTGAAATGTTTATGCTAATTAACAGTATACAGTCAGAACTGTAACCTGGTGTGGAAGACGGGTCTGCAAGTGGCAGAAAGCCAGTTTCAACCGGTTTTAGCAAATAGACATTATTGGCTCACGTATGTGAGAGCCCAGAGGAAGTATGGGCTTCAGGTAGAGCTAGATCAAGGTGTAAAACTTGGCCATGAGGAACGTGGATGTCACCTTCAACTGGCTGCGTTTGTCTGCATGTAGTAGTCTCAGGCAGAGTTAGGCCACATTATGGCAACTTAATTACCAGCAGCTCTACCATTCTAGGCAGAAAGAGCAGAAAGGAGGGAAAAAAAAGCTTATTTCCTGCAAAAGTCTGGGATTGATATTCACCGGGCCCATGTATATATTTCTCACTCATCTACAGAGCTAACTATACGTGCGTCCAGGGGAATCAGCTAGATTTGGACCATGTCACCCTCTCCCCTTGAGTCGGAGGAGGGGTTGGCTCTACTGCAAACAGGTGAACTGAGATCTGGGGAGAGCTGGTCCCAGCTGTGTTCAGTTACGTGTTAGTTCGTCTTTCGCCCCCTAGAACGTAAACTCCGGGAGGGCAGGAGCCTTGCCGGCCTTGTTTACTGCTGCATCCCTAGTGCCCATAATAGCGAATCTCACCTAACAGGTGCACAGCAAGGATTTCAGGAATGAATGAGAAGGAGAATGGATGACGGTCAACCAAAAACCACAGAAGCCTAGTACCCTAGGAAATTTATTCTCTAACTTGATAACAAGCATGGGGTATCTGTTTACAGTCAACACGTCTGTAACTCGCCAAGAGTTGTTTCATAGTGTGTAGTATTTCCCAGTTGCCCTAACATTTCTGTGTTGCATGCAGAGTGTAGGGAGGAACTGTAGATTCCAAGTCTGGAGAGGGGGATAAGAATCCAAACCTAGGGACAGAGCAGAGGGGAGAGACGGGCACTTTTATCTTTGTTCAGTGGGCTGGGGATTGGAGATGCCCCAACGGGGACACTGAAACACAGTAATAAAGGATGCGTATATTTGGAGAGGCAGAGACAGGAGGGAAAGGACACAGCACCTGTAAAAGCAGAGAATTTTTTTTTTAATCTTAAAGATTTTATTCACAGATTTTTCATCTAGAAACTACAGTTGCTTTATGGATTGTACTTCACGGCTCCATAACCCCGTCGACACAGGACTCCCACCCTCTGAGTGATAGCCTCCATCATCTGGGAAGTCAGCTTTTTTTAAAAACCTGTTTAATCAATCATAGCCATACCCCGGAGGGAGCAGCGATGCGGGTGAAGGAAGGTGGGAACCAGGCAAAAAGACGGACCCACGTTCCCGGAACGTGTCTTCTCTCTCAAGTTGTGGAGTCCAGCAGGTGCGCCTTCGTTTCCTTCTGTTTTGAAACAGGGTCGTCTGGATTCCCCTCCTTCCCCTCCCCCACCCCCTCCTCCCTCCCCACCCCCTCCTTGTTTTCCTGCCCTCTTTCCTTCCTCACAATCTGAGCCCTCGTCTGACTGTTCTCGTGTCCCCCTGGAGCTCCGAAGTCTCCCCGCGCCCTACAAATTCATCTAAAAGCCCATTGATTCTGACATGTAATGTCTCACCGTTTTGGCCCCGTTTCTCTCTGGCTCGTCCGCGTATTCTGTTTGGTCCCCTGCCAGCTCAGCACCGTGGCCTCCACACTGTCCCTCTTCCCCGTGCTCTTACGGACACAATTCAGCCCATCTGCCCTGTGAGGACACTTCTACCCTCTGAGAGGAGGGGCAGCCGCGGCACCTCTCACTTGACTTGGGAACGACAAGCAGTTATGATAAAAATCCGTGAACAAAACACATGAAACAGACGGTGAGAACCTGGCCTGTGAAGGGCTCTCAATGGCGTGCTCAAGGGTTCTGTTTATATTACACAATCTTCCTTGCAGTTTAAAAAATGCTGTATCATACGTGAAAGGGAATGCTTTAGAAAAACCCGTTTCAGGTGCTGGCGTGGAGAGAAACTTTGATTTTAAAAGAAGGAGACTGGGAATATTTGAGGAGAGAATCGATCCAGGTCCACAGCAGTGAGGACGACGAGGCACTGGCTGTGTGCCGGCTGGAGCACGAGACAGGTCGAGGCACGGAAGTGTTAAGTGAATGGACACTGAGCAAGCCTTTATTTTAAAATCATTCCTCTCCTCCTCCCTCCCTCCCCCCACCGCCTACCTTTTCTCCATCCTCCTCCTCCTTTTCACTAACAAGAAGCATTGCCTAAGAGAAAGGGACCCTCTGAGTTCTAGATCTCGAAATTCTCAGCACTGCGACCTCGGGAAGGTTATTCCATGTACTGACCTGATGTTTCCTCCACTGTAAAGAGGGAATAAGAATATCCATCCTGCAGGAATTTTTAAGAATTAAAGGAGACTCCGCATAGGTCGAAGCCCCTGTAAATGCACGCACAGACACCGAATAAGCTAAGGGTTTTGAAAAATGCCTTTGGGGAGTCACCAGGTGCAGGTGCCACTCGGGGATACGGCAGGTCGGGGTCCAAACCGCCGCAGTGAAGCAGACATCACGGCAAAGTGAGTCTCACGCATTTCTTGGATTCCCAGTGGATACAAAAGTTACGTTTACACTTTACAGTAGCCTATTAAGTGTGCAATGACATTATGTCTTAAAAAATAACATACACACCTTAATTTAAAAATACTTTATCGCTAAAAAGGGCTAACCATCATCTGAGCCTTCAGCCAGTTGCAATCTTTTTGCAATCGTAACATCACAGATCACAGATCACCATGACAAATGTAAGAATAATGAAAAAGCTGGAGATATTGCGAGGATTATTAAAAGGTGTCACAGAGACACGGCGTGAGCAAATGCTGTTGGAAAAATGGTGCCGGCAGACGTGCTCGATGCAAGGTTGCCCCAAACCTTCGATTTGTCAAAAAACGCAACACCTGCCAAGGGCGAGAAGGTGGAACACGAGACGGCGAGGTCCGCCTGCATTAAAAGTGAGCGAAGCGTCCCGAGCCACCGGGGCCCCGTGTACTGATGCAAACCCGACTGTGAGGCCCCCATGCGCGGGGCGCCTGCTTCTCCCCCCGGACGGCAGCCCCGCTGACCCAGCGTCGCACGAGAGTCGCATCAGAAGCCAAAGTCGACACTTGAATGTAGGCTTTCCCAATTCCAAAGCACAGTATGGGCGAAATACAACACGTACGTGGTCCTGATCCGGCCTGCGGTTCGCTGTGCTGCAACCCTGGATGACACGCGCTGTTTACGGAAGCTACCATTTTGAGCAATCAAGCCAACTGCAGGATTCAGGAAAGCACAAAGCCGCGAGCTCAGATCCTCTGAGGCCACTTCAGAGACTCGCTTTCTTCTACTCATCTGCCAGAGGGCCGTTCTAAACCTTTGGGAGGTCAAATGAGGCCACAGTTAAATGTTAACTCGTTTTTTCAATGGATTTATGGATGTACAATTTGCATAGAATAAAACGCACCCCCTTGAAGCATTCAGTTGGAGGATCTTTGACAAATATATACAGTCACGGAACCACAGTCACAACGCAAGCATATCCATCCACGCGATTCAGGCCCTTGTGAACCTGCGTGGTCAGCGTCCAACCTCTCCACTGCCCTTGGTCACCCCCAGCAAGCTCTCCGCCATTTCTGTTTAGATTTTCCATTTAGAGGACTTCACATAAATGGGGTGGTCTGCTAGACGGTCCTTTTGTTTCTGGCTTCTTTTGCGTAGCAAACATTTTTTTGAGATTCTTCCATGTTGTGTGAACCAGGACTTCACTCCTTTTAATTTTTGAGTCTTATTTTATTTATGGATACTATAGAAAAGCGCCCATCAGGTCATCCGATGGCGGACACTGAGCCAAGCTGCTGTGAACACGTGCGTGTGAGTCTACCCGTCTTCCTAAACCCCACCGATCAGTGGCTGCGTGGTGATACCTCATTGTCGTCTCAGTCTGTGTCTCTTCGATAACGAGCAGTGCTGACCCCCCTTTCGTGTGCTTATTTACCACCTGTATTTCTTCTTTTGTGAAAGCTCTGTTCAAATGTTTTGTCCATTTTAAAAAATGGGGTCATTTGTCTTCCCTTGTGGTCACCAGCCCTTTGTCAGCAACAGGATTTGCAAGTATTTTCCCGCAGCCTGTGAACTTGGTTTCAATATTACAAGCAACGTTCTGTATTTTATATATTGTTTCCACATCCGTCACTTCCTTTTCTCCTCAGAAAAAGCTTGCCCAGGAGGGGGAAGACACGTTGTGTCTTAATGTTTCCGATGAGGAAAGTGACGTTCAGCCACACAGCTGCTCGCCGACAAAGATCAGGCCACCAGTCAGGGCTGCAG
This sequence comes from Camelus ferus, assembly GCF_009834535.1. NCBI lineage: Eukaryota > Metazoa > Chordata > Mammalia > Artiodactyla > Camelidae > Camelus > Camelus ferus. Next base: position 22,645,485 of record NC_045727.1, on the reverse strand, counting down.
GGCTTCTAACCTGTCTGAATTCATTCGCCGAAATGTGAGCAATATGAATAAGAAGTTTCTTTTTTCTCTTTTTGTTCCCTGATGTATCTCCAGGGCTTAGGATTGTGTCTGGTGCATAGTAGCCATGGAAATAATTATTGGCTAAATTCCTCTATCTTTCATAGTAAGACCATGTCTGACGGAGGGAACACAGCCTCTCACGCAGCCTCTCTCTGTGTTTCGGTAACCGACTCTTCCTCTCTCTCCATCAGCTGATCTAAGTCCCAGCCGCAGCGACCGGTCCAGACAGAGGCCCAGGACCGAGGCTGGTCCCATCAGAGCAAACCCCAGGAGTTCTGGAAAGATTAACTGGAGGGACACTTTATTATGGCTTTCCTACTGGGTTGCAAAGTGGGGTGATTTGATGTTGCATCCATTGTAACCAGTTTGCCACGAAGAGAGGTGACCTTTCTGAGAACGTAGCCGGCAGGGAGAAGAGCCAAGGGATGGAGAAATTCGGTCTGGACGTCGTCTTCTAAGCCTCAGGTGCCGCTGTGCCGTGTAACAAAACAACCGTAAGCACCTGTCCTCCTCACGTTCTGTGAGGGGCAGGAATCTCAGAGCAGCTCAGTTGGGTGGTGTTGGCTCAGGGTCTCTCGGGAGGCGGCGGTGAAGACGTAGCCAGGGCTGCGGTCATCTGACGGCTCGACTTGGTCTGGAGGACTCACGTTCCAGGGGTGGTTAGCTGGTGCTGGATGTGGCAGGAGAGCCCGTGTTCATCCCACGGGGGCTCCTCTGCCAGTTGCTCGCGTGTCCACACGCCATGGCAGCTGGTGCCCTGTCCCAGAGCGGACGTTTCCACGAAGAGCAAAGCAGAAGTGGCATGTCATTTACGATCTGGCTTCAAAAGCCACACGTCATCCCTCTGCTATGCTCAACTCCTTGGAGGCAAGTAGCTAAGTCTCACCCACACTTCAAAGGAGGGCTATTCAACTCCACCTTTTGAAAGGAAGCGTGTCAAAGAAAAGCTAGGCATATTTTAAAACCACCGCATGGCTATACGGGAAGGTCCACTGCAAAACTTTTTGTTTCATGAGCCAATAAGTCCACCATCACCACCACCACCATCTCCACCAAATCTCCTAGTTTCTTCTTTTTTTGCGTAAACTGGCTGGACCTCGGTTTTCTGTCACTTCCAGTAGAAAGAGAGACTCCTTCCTGATACAGAAATCAGAAATGCGTCTCCTCACTCCACATGCAGTGTTTCCTTCTGATACACCACAGTGTCAAATTACGGTCTCATTTTTGACACTGAAGGGCTAGATTTTTATGTTGTGTGCAGAACCTCAAGGGCTTCTTAAAAAAAAAAAAAAAACGATGGTAAGCTCACACACCTCTCGTCTCGCTGACCTCAGTGGAACGACGGGATTTCTCTTTGCCCGTGAGCGGCGTGACCGTGCCAGGCTGGCTTCCGTTCCCTTGGCACCCCCAGCGCCCAGCAGAGTGTCTGTTGTAAATGAGACGCTTCCTGTGCCATCTGCTGAACAGGACGGACCTGACTGAGTCTCACTGCGCGGAACGAGTGTCGGCGTTTAAGGTGGCTAGAGTTCTGCTTTTAGGAATAGCTATGATTTGTTTCAAGCTGCAGCCCATCAAGAAGACAACCCTCCAACTGCAACTCTGTTCTTAGGGGAAAATATGGTCCAGCGTGAGACAACACGCTCTGTGATTAGTGATGCTCCAGAATGCCCGGTGACGGAAGACAAGGGCTGCCTGTAATAGAATTGCTCTTAGTCATTCGGGGAGACTGAGTTCATCAGAGCCGTCCAGCGTCAGCTGCTGCTTTGTGCCATGAGAGGCTCTTTCCAAAGAACGTTAACCCTTGCGTCTCCCCCAGATGCCCAGTTCAGCATGTGTGGAAGTCAGGATGTGCCCCATAAGCACCACGCACACAGCACCGCCACCCACTTTATCTCGCTTCCCTCTGCAGCTAGAGGCTTCTCCATTTCCCCAGTAGGAAGCCAGGCGACCACACACAGAAGTCAGCACTCTGTGTCTCGTCAGTCTCCGTGAGTTGGGTTTCAGCCTTTCACAGTCCTTTAAACCCATTTCAAACAAAAAGACAAATGAACTTAAATATAAAACGGAAACAGACTCATAGAAATGGAATACAAACTTGTGGTTGCCGGGGGGAAGGGGGTGGGAAGGGACAGACTGGGAGTTCGAGATTTGTAGATACTGACAGGTGTATGTAGAATAGATAAACAAGATTATACTGTAGAGCACAAGGAAATATATACAAGATCTTGTGGTAGCTCACAGTGAAAAAGAATGCGACAATGAATATATGTATATTCATGTATGACTGAAAAATTCTGCTGTACACCAGACATTGACACAACATTGTAAAGCGACTATAATTCAATAAAAAAAATTTTTTAAAGAGATTTTTGTACACACAACCCCCCACACACACACACATACTAGTTACAAATAACATGGACAGGAATGAATGAATGTAGAGTCTGAGAAATAGGACTGAAATTTGACGTCTGAAAGCTTTATTGGCCTTATAAAGTCTCAGAGCACTTTTTGTTACTAAATGTGACCACGACGTTGACAGTGAGACAAGAATCATGCCAACTGCGTTCTGTGCATCGAGTCCCGCCAGCCCAGGGCCTCTGGAGGCGCGGGTCACTCTTCCGTCCACTCCACACAGCTGACAGGTGGCAGGGCAGGGACTGGGTCCCAAACCCTGTGAACCCACGTTATCATTCACTTAACCAGGAAGCTTTCAAGACAGCAGGGGATGTGACTTGAGTCCAGTGACCTTTAAGGGCAGCACTGTGGCTGGGAGGTCAAGCGTGGGACCCGCCTCCCCGGGGGGGTTCGAGACCTCGTTCTGCCCTTACTGCGGGAGTGAACTGGGGAAGTGTATCAGATTCCTGTTGCTGCTGTAACAAATTATACAAACTCCATGGTCTTCGCAACACACAGTTCTGGAGGTCAGAGTCTGAAATCAAGGGTCAGCCGGGCTGCTTCTTTCTGGGGACCTCTGGGGAGACCACCCTGGCTTGTTCAGCTTTCAGTGGCTGCCTGCCTTCCTTGGCTCCCACCCCCTTTTCCGAATCCGTCAAACCCATTGTCAGCTCTCCACTTCTGCAGTCGTCTCCCTCTGCTCCTCACGCAAGGACCCCTGTAATCACGTTGCACCTACCAGGATGACTCAGAGCGCTCTCCCCACCTCAGGATCCCTAATGTAACCACGCCTGCAAAGTCCTTCCTAGCCTTCAGGTCACATGCTCACAGGTTCCTGGAATTAGGACATAAACATGTTTGGGGGGTTCGGGGAGGCATTATTCAGTTTACCACAGGGAGTCACTTAGGTTACCTAAATTGTACTGGGTCCCCATTTCACAACCCATAAAACGGGGGCGATCCTTTTTGCCTTTACTGTTAGGAGAATGAATCAAATGAGCTAAACGCAGAGGAGTTACAGGTAAAACCCTTCGAAGATGTTGGAACATACTTAGCCCTTAATAAATTAAGCGTGAGATGCTCACAGGCTAATAACTGTTAGGAGGTGTCTGAACGTAGACTTTATACTGTAATAAAAAGGTTCTTGGAATGTCTAAAGATGGAGGAGAGAGGGGGATAAAGACAGCAGAGTCATCAGCGGGCGGAGGGGCCACAATTCCCCACCAGCGCGAGGCGGCGCCGAAGGCCATCGCCAAGGCTGTCGAGCCCTTTCCTTGCCCTCTGTTCAAATAGCGCTCGACAATAAATGCTAAATGAAATTTTCCTTCCCTGTGCAAAATTCAGCTTGCGTTTTCTCATAAATCCTGCCTAAGGCTTCTGCTACAATCTCTTAGGCTCACGACCCCATCACAAGGTCGCTCTGAAATTAGTTCGAGGCCATTTTCTCCGTGGCTGGTGTGGGTGAATAAGGAATTGGGGGAAACTATGCTTGAATCTCTTTTTCTTTGATATTTGTGCTTTCAAAAGAAAATTCAGCTTCTGATACCATCAGTTGAACCAGAACTTGTTGGTCGCCTCTGTTTTTATATGATTTTGGTTATATACCCTGAGAGTATTACCTAATAGATCCATTCTCATTTATCTTACACATCAAAGCTCATAAGCACTGCAGACACTGGAGTAATTCTCATTACTTCCATCTAAAGCGAATTTAGCTTTGTGTTTGTTCCTACACGGAAACACACAGAAATGTACGACGTATGGAATTGCTAAGGTAATCAGAATGCAATCATTTTTCAAAGACTGCTCTTTTTCCAAGGAGAGTAAACGATTTCACAAGTCCTTTGACAGCGCCCAGCCCCGATTTCAGTCTTGAAGGAAATGTGTGTATTTCCATGGCAAGTTTAGAATAACAATAAAAGAATTAAAACCCTTGGGTCTTTTTTTTTTTTTTGGTAATTAATAAAACTAATATGTGCTTATTGTAAAGACTGGCAAACTGTTAATGAAAGATAGACAGACTTTCAGACCCCTGAGAACTGATACTCCGTTTTAACACTGAACTAGGGTACAGTGCAGAACGTAGCACATGCTGGGTTCTCCAAAAAAAAAAAAAAAAAAGTGTATGATTTGAATTCAGGAGAAAAATAAATATTACCCAATTCAAACTTTGTTATATTTTCGTTTTAGCTGTTTGACTACGTTGTGTGTGTGTATACATGCCAGTAAACTGATAGCTTTTTCTTGTACCAGTAAATCTTTAAAGTAGCATTTTATTGTCCCTGTCACATTCTGCTACGTGAATACGTTCAAGTTATTTAATTATCCCCCCATCCTCATCTATTCAGCAAATTCCAAATTTTTTTATTACTTGTTAAAGTGTGATGACCACAGTTGCGCATAAAATTTCTGATTATTTAGGGTAAGTTCCCAGAATATAGGACCAAAGAGTTGTTAAACATTTTAACAAATCGTGGCACATACAGAATATATTGCTTTTGCGTATGGGTAGTTCTATGAAGATTTTCTGTTGTTTACAATTATATTCACGTGAAATTGTCCTAAAATATACTTTTCTCAAACGCAGCACAAGGAAACTTAGGCTCTGTCATGTTACAAATATTTTGTGCTTTAATTATGTCTCGCTCCGTTTTAAGAAACCCAAACTTCTTTGAAGGAAGGGGCTATTAATCTAGCGTCCATGGAGATGGAATTCAGGGGTCTCGGATGGGAAACATCTTAATATTTTTAATTTATTTTTATATTTTTATAATGAATTGATTTTCCAGCCTTGAACTGGAATTTAGCACATCCTTCAACAACGAACACAGGCAACACCCAGAGCTGGTGACAGTGACTTTTCACGAATGGAAGTCACCGTGACCTTCGCGCCACATTGCATTTGTAATAGGGATTTCAAAATACATTCTGCCCTTGACCTTTACTTAAAACTCACGGTGCTTACGGGACATGCTGCTAAGGGGTTCATGTCCAGGGGTTATTAAGGAAGCACGTAAACCACATCGCCATGAAAAATACTTTGAAAGCCACCTGTTGATACAATCACATTCCTCAGTATTCCCATGGATTTTATCTTATGAAATTGGAACGTTCTTCTGAGAACAGATTCCTGGGCATCACGGAGCTGCCAACAGACTCAGCGGCACCAAAATGAAAAAAAGACCCTGGCTTGAAAGATGGCAATGGAACAATCAGGATAAAACTGGTTTCCCGGGCGACATGCCCGGTGCAAACTGTAAAGGGCTCTAGGAACGTGTGTGCCGTGCCCCACGTAACCATACAAAAGACAGTCAGGCACCACCTAACACGGTCCTCAGCGCTCACCCAGACTAGACTTCAACGACACACAGGGAAGCACGAATGCCAGCCCATCATCCTCCAGTCCTTTTGATTGCTTTGAAGAGAAGGGCTCAGCATGGTGCACAGCTGTCCTTCACGCAGGCAGACCTTGGAGATCAAGAGTTCTAAGAACCCTAACCTTGCAAGTCAAGAACACCAAGAATGAAGAACCGTGGGTTCAGCTCCAGAACACCGCAACGAAGTGAATAATGCCGTAAAGCAACACCCATGCATCTTTTGGTTTCCCGCTGCATATAAAAGTTCTGTTTACACTAAACTGGAGTCCATTAGGTGTGCAATTATATTTAGCATATGTCTAAAAAATGTATATACCTTAGTTAAGAATTACTTTCTTGCTAAATGCTAATGATCATCTGACAATGCGGGGTTGACACAAACCTTCCATTTGTTAAAGAAAAGAAAAGAAATGCAGTGTCTACGAAGTGCAGTAACACAAGGTCTGCCTGTGCCCCTGGAAGGTTTGCTAACCATCTGGTGTAACACGGAAGACGCGGGCTTCAGGACCCGCTCAGGGCGCAGGCTGCCTGCAATTCAGCTGTACTGACTTCTTTCACACCTGAATTTTAGAGGTAACTGCTGAAACCAAGTGACTCTGTAACAGGGAAGAACCAGTCTGACTCCACATTAGATCTGTTCCTTTGGCTCTAACCCTGGGCTCTGTTTCCTGGGCTTAGTCAGGCTGGTTCTGCAGCTTCTGTAAAAGAACGTTGCCTGTAGCCCAAAATACACAGGAGAGCCTCTTCTCAAGGCTCTGACCTTCAAGGGCAAAACAGTTTTCCATCACCCAGAGATAAAAAATTGCAGGACAGAGAGTAACATTTGTGTTGTTGGAGGTTTGTAGGACCATCCTGGCAAGGACAGCTGCACAAGGACAGTTGCAAGGACGAAGGATTCCGACACCAAGAAGTCTCAAACAGACAAGCACACTGTCTCCCTTTTAGTATAAAAGGGGCCTGAATCCTGACTTGGGGAAGATGGCTGTTTGGGACATGAGTCCCCCATCTTCTCAGTCAGCTGGCTTTCTGAATACAGTCGCTATTTCTTGCCCCAGCACCTCACCTCCCAATTTACTGGCCTGTCTTGTGGTGAGCAGAATGAGTTCAGACTTAGCAACAATCCTAGTTTCCCATCTGGAGCAAGATGAACTCCCTTTTGAAATATATCTACTTACATTTAAGAGTGAAAGGAGTTCAAGGAGCAAGTGGGTAATCCTGCAGGTTAGACGTAGAGATGGTAAAAATGTGTGAAAAATAGGTCAGCGTCAGAGCTTCAGGAAACCTGAGCCAACCTCACCCAACTTTATTCCATCAAATCTCCTTCTCCTTCCTTTTTTTTTTTTTTTAAATAACTTGGGTACATGAGCTGAACACACTACAGAGCAGTGAGGAATTTACTGAGTTTCCACTATGAACTATATACTCTGCTAGGTGCTGTGGGTGGTTAAAAACAAAAAAGTAGGTGGGTCCATGAATTAACTGGTGGGATGTGCACATACACACACACACACACGGAACACAGGCTGGTATGAACCACAATAAGTGAGCAGAACCTGATGAGAGGACACCGGAGCGCAAGGTGGATGGTGGGTAATAAAGGTTTAGAGATTGTTAAAAGAAAATCGGGGGCAATCAAGGCTTGTGGAGTAGTTGTAGCTGGTGCTTCAAGGATGATGGGAGGACAGGAGGCAGCAGTCGGCGTGAGGAAGAGATGGGAGCAAAGCTGAAGAGTTAGGTTTGAACCAGTAAAATAAACGGGGTTGGGATTTGAACGTGGGACATCCGACCCTGATGCTCCAGGGTGGGAGGTGAGATGGCGCACGTCAAATTTGTGTCTGCCTTTGAATCTGGGCACAGCGACTGGATGTGGATTTTGCAGATACCTGGGGAATTATGGAACGTTGTTTTCTTGTCTCTCCGCGATGGCTGTTAGCTGCTGCTTTCATGTTGGAAAAGAGAACTCTGCGTGGAGACACCGAATTTACTGAAATGATGGTCTTGGAAGTGACCTCAAGTATTGGGATGTAACTTTATTTTTACGTTTTGAGATTGTGATGTTCTTTTTAAAAAATATTTTATTTGTTTATTGTTTGATTATTTTATTTTAGCAGGGAGAGGAGGTAACCAGGTTTACTGATCTTTAGAGGAGGTGCTGGGGACTGGACCCAGGACTTCGTGCACGCTAAGCATGTGCTCTGACACTGAGCTGCACCCTCCCCTCCCATGATGTTCTGACACGTGGTAAGCAACATGCAATTCCACGCCATTACCGGGTTCCTGCTAAGACTCTTGAGGTTCCTAAGAGGAATGTTTTTAAGCTGAGAGGTAACTTGTCTGAGGCTCTTATTTTGTGGAACAAACCTCCTATTTTTAGTGACGTCGTGTAAAAGGAAGATTGACGCCCACAACCATTAAGACGTGCATGTTGACAAACCTCCATTTCTCCAGCACACCATTGGCATTTAATATTCAGTCGTCCCCTCCACGAAGCCCCCTCAGGAACCTACACTGTCCCATTTCTTTTCTAGAGCCTCGCACAAGTTTTCCCTGGGAGAGTTTGTTATAACAAGTACCTACAAACCGCACACAACACTACTCTCATCCGTGTTCCATTCGGCCCCAGGAGTGGGTAATCAAAACCACACTTAGCAAGTGGCCCAGACTTCAGGGGCTACACAGGGAAGACGCTGAGTGGCTGCACACACACAGAGTGCCCACGGCTGAAACTGATGTGGACAGAACGGGAAGGATCCCTTTGCACGTTCTGAGAGCCCCACGTGATTTCTGCACATCTCGAAATTGATCCTAACACAATTACAGCCTCTGTAGGTATTCTGTCCACAACTGAAAAACCCATTTCCCCCCCTCTGGAATATTTTAAGAGTTCAGATTCTAGGAAACGGATGGCTGACCTTGCAAGGTGAGTTGAGGTCATCCACAGCCTCTTACTTCAATGGCGTAAACACTGGATCTACCTTTATGACAAAGATGAAAGACGTAGAGTCCCCTGCATTTCTTGCCTGGAATCTTTTGTTTAAATAAATAAACCTCTTCAAACCAGTGAGATGAAAAAGTTTTTCATGCCGCCTGTAATGTTTGGTCAGAAGGTCATTTCTTCTCCTGATGAGTACAGAGCATTTGAACAGAAGTTAAGGGCTATTTGAGATGAAGTTTTAAAAACTTATAAAACAGCAAGTTTATGTAAAAATGAAAGGAAAATCAATTCACAAAGAATTCAAGTAACCTGGTACCAGATAACTTAGCGGATCTCAGTGAGAAATTGAAAATGAACTAATTTAAAATGAGATCTAAACATTGAATATACAGTCATCACTCTGTGGATTGGTTCCCACCTGGACCTCTGCAAAAACCAAAATCCAAGAAAGTCCCTTCTTTTGCATATAATCTACACACACTCTCTGTTACACATTAAATCATCTATGGATTACTTACAAAACCTGATACAATGTAAATGTTATGAAAAGAGTTGTAAATACAATGTAAATGCTGTGTAAATAGTTGACGGTGCAAGCAAATTCAAGTTTTCATTTTTGGAACTTTCCGGAATTTAAAAAATTTATTTTTGATTTGCAGTTGGTTGAATTTGTGGATACAGAGGAGCTACTGTAAGTGGATTGACAGAACACGTCAGCGCCTGTGCCTGAGTCCTCCCACTCGGCATAATATATCTGAGGTCTGTCCACTTTTCTCAGGCATCAGTAGGCAGCTCTTTTTCATTGCCGCATAGTATTCCATCGTGACGATGGTGCACTTTAATCCACTCGCCATTTGATAGATATTTGGGTTATTTCCAGCTTGGGCTATTCTGGAAAAGGCACAATTATGGGTTCAGAAAAGAGACAACTTGGTTGCCAGGAATTGGGGAAGAAGTGGGGATTCACTGCAAATGGACAAAAAGGGACTTTTTCCACGGATGGAAGTGTTCTAAAACTAGGTGGTGGTGATGTCTGAACAACAAAATAAGTTTTCCAAAACTCGTTTAAGTGCACACTTAAAATGGGTGAATTTTATGGCATATAATTTATAACTCGAAACCTATAAAAAATAAAAAGAGTTCTAAGTAGGAACACAGTGCCATGCCCTTAGTGCTAATTTCTCCGGCAATGTCTAAGTTCAAGTACGATTTCTAAGAAAAGGAGAAGGTACACCAGGCCAACTGGTGACAAAACTAATCCCCAGGGTAAAAGACTAAGAAGTCAGGAAACTTCTGGAACTAACTGGCACACAGCATGGACGGTGAGGGCTGAGAGTGAAAGGCACTTTTAGAAATGATGCAAAGTCCAAAACCTGTACCCTTAAATATAAAATAAGACATTCCATCCAAGAGAACAATAATCCGAGGGAAATTTTTAGAACATAAGACTCAAGGTGATACTTTTCACAGTTGGACTGTAAATAAAGCTTCTTTGGATGAATCCCACAATTTTCCTTTTGTTTCTTTTTCTAATGTTCCATGAAATACTATTATCTTTCTAAACGGCTCCCCAGGCCTTCAAGAAACAGATCATCCAAACACAGCATTTGCTCCATCAAGCTAAGCCCACCAGGGAAAGCTGGCGACTTCAGGATGCTGGCGGGATGCGTGCAGCAAAGGATCGTCACGGAGGATGCAGGCTGAGATCAGGGACGGCAGAAGCTTCTACAGCTCAGGTCAGAAAGCCGACTTTCTCAAAGCTCTTTGCTCCTCACTCTCAAAACGTCTGCAGTATCCAGACATCTGTGCACCTTTTTTTTTTTTAAGAATGAACACCCATCAAAGCAAATACACCTGCAAATGCTCATGATCCTTTAAAAAAATAATTTTACATTTTGCATCATGCATATATATTATGCATTATGCTTGCCTATATAAACATAAATACAGACACGATGTAGCTAAGTTATAGATACAGTATAGCTATAAACACAGAGACAGAGAGAAAGACACACAGATACATGGACATTGATTTATATCGAGACATGTTTTTTCCCTGTAGGACTTTTACTGATGTTTTCCAGGTTTGGAAATTATGCTAAGGGGTCTGCGTACATGGCTGTAAAAGCACACACACACACACACACACACACACACATTCATTGAAAGTTCAAGCTCAGAAATTTCCATAAAGACCAATATTAGCCCACGGTCTTCTCAAGGGAATGTGACATGTCACACCAGGGGTTTCTGCCCCTGCAAGCATTTTCAGCAATTCCAATCAGTGAAGAAGCAATACACAGGGCGTGGGAGGGCTCTGTGAGATCACAAGCCCACAGCAGCCAACGTGGGCCACCATCTCCGACACTGGCGTGTGTTCATGAAGTACTTCGATGAGCACCGGCGAGTGGCCTAATGCAATTACTGTCGCTATCAGGCTATTATGCGTGCTGCCTTTGTGACCTCTCTAGCTCCAGCAGAAAAACAAAGTAACAGTTGGCATTTTAGGATTACAGCGCCATGGGGATCCCATCAGAAGCAAAGGCAGTCTCCCCCGGAAGGACGGGCAGCGATTCACCGCGGGCTCCCGCCGAAGGGGGGCGGTAAATAACTGAACTCTAAATGTGGTTCTGCTTGGAAATGGGAGATGCTAAACACCAGATATATGGACGTAATAAACATAAAGCAGCACAAGGGTAAGTTAAGGCAAACCCCACGCTGCCCCGCGCCACCTCGGGATGGGACTGCGTGAGTATCAGGAGGTGGTAGATGGCATGGGGACCCGGGCTCGTGGTTCCCAGTAACCGCACTGCCGTGGGCCTGAACGATCGCTGCCGCCTTTCTCAGTCTCCGTGCTCCTCAGGGGGGTAAGTCAGAGAAGCTTACATCTCTCCCCGCGATGCCCGCCCAGCGTCCTTTCCCGCCGGCCTTCTCAGCAGCAGCGGTGTCTCGTCCCAGGTCCGTCTCTACTAATTCAGCTTTTTCCCGCGGGTGTCTTTCTAGACCTCCTGGCACGGTGTCAGGCTGTGCAGGTTATTATTCAAACCTCCCACTCCCCTCAGTGTGACATCTGCAGGTCAATCTAATGTTGATAAACATTAAAAACCACAGGCTGGCAATTCCTTGTCATTGCTGCTTAAGATTCCATTATGTGAATGTCCCATTTTAAAAAATCGGTTCACCTTCTGATGGAGATTCAGGTTTTCAACAGTTAGTTATTTTTTTTTTATTTTATTTTATTTTATTTTATTTTATTTTATTTTATTTTTGAGTTATAGTCAGTTTACAATGTTGTGTCAATTTCCAGTGTAGAGCACAATTTTTCAGTTATACATGAACATACGTATATTCATTGTCGCATTCTTTTTCACCGTGAGCTACCACCAGATCTTGTATACATTTCCCTGTGCTATACAGTATAATATTATTTATCTAGTCTATATATACCTGTCAGTATCTACAAATTGTGATTTTTTTAAACGCGACTGTGAATGCTCTTGTACACATCTCGTCATATCCATGGCTCAGCTTTTATCTGGAGTAGAGGTGCCGGGACCATGATTTCAGGGTCATACGGACGCACATTTTAAGTCAATAGCCAAATACCCACAAATCTCTCTCCAAGGTGGGCAAACCATTTTGCAATTCCTCCAACGGTGTATAAGGCTTCTGTGTTCTCCTCAGTTCTCAGGGGGAAAAAAAACTCACTTTATCATCTGCATCTCTTTTTCTGCCAGTATGTTTAGGAGACATATATCTCGCAGTATTGGAAACAGTATCTTGGTCAGCTGGATCCTTAATGCAGAAGGTATTAAAACAAACTTAAGTGGAGATGCTTCTGACAGATCCGACATGTAAACATAACGGAGGAATGTGGTTCACACTTGACACAGGCCCCACGCACAACAAATGCACCTCGCCTGGTACTCTGAGACATTTTCATCTGGGCTATGGAAGTAAAGCTCATCTTCCACGGTCTCGGCGGACTTTGGTACACGTGCTGCGCTGTCATTGTAACAACCCAAGGACAGCTAATAGGTGGCTTTCTTTAAATGCCGCGCTTGATGATTTCCAGGTCTTTCTGCTCCCACGCAGGGTTACATCGGATTCCCACACTAGTCGAGGGAAGGCCGACCTTGTTAGGCTGATAATACAGAGTAAGAACTTGTACGTCGTATCGTCCCTCTGGTGGAATGCAAGGTGGCCAGCATAAAAATGAGAAATGAATATTAGATTTCCTGACTCGTACACCCACGTTCTTTCTCTTCTTTGTGTGGGAATTATCATTCCAGTGGTAACACGGACGACGATTATGATCCGTAAGAGTCGATGGGGAGGACACTGAAAGCATGAAGGCGTCAACGACGTTCCACTTGCCATGGGACAGACGCAGCGTGTTGGTAACTTTGTCCCATTGTCTCGGGTTGTGGTGTTGTTAAACTCAGGTTCTGGATGTCAATGGAGCTGAACTGTCTCTCGAAAGACAGATTGCTGGAAAATACTTCTAATCAAATTACTACATCAATAAAAAAAAAAAATACTGTATCTTTCTCCCCCCATCACTTGGTCTGTCATCTTGACACAGCCAAAACAGCAGTAAATTGCAATCATTAAAACCTTGCTTCCTAAAGCAAGACTGAACATTTTTAAGCAGTCTATAATATCTCCATGATGAGTACTTTCTGCCCCAAACAAAAAGAGGCCAGATCTTTCCAGCTTCAAATTTGCACAAGTCAGCAGACAAATAAAGCATTCCCAAACAGTCAGTGTTCCACTCAGCAATTACGCAGACAGATGTCCAGGGCGCTATTGAACAATTTCCCCCGTGGCGGGGCATCGCAACTTCATCTTTTCCTAATTCAAAAGAAAAAAAAAGATCCATGCTCACCGTGGGGATTTTCAGAGATACAAGCTGAACAATGCAGGGGACACTGTGAACCATGACTCACGGCACATCTGGGAAGGGACCACGGTCAACATCCTGCTCACATATTTTCTCAGCTTCCCCTGTCCTAGATTCATTTACAGACAAAATTGGTATTCTCTTGTAAACTCTTTTGTAGTCAACTGATTTTTATAAGATTTATGAAGACTTAATTCATACGCTGTAAAGGTCACCATTTTACCCATCAGTGGGTTTCAGTTCATTCGCCGAGTCAAACAACCACCATCACTGTCTAATTTGAGACTATTTTTATTACTTTCGAAAGAAACTCCATTCGCATTACCGGTCACCCTCCATTCTGCCCTCCAGAGGCCACCGTTCATCTACGTTCCGTGTCTAAGAACTGGCCTCTTCTGGACACTGGGTGTAATGGAACCATACAATGTGTGTTGTTTTATGTCTGGTTTGTTTTATGTAGTACAATGTTCTCAAGGTTCATCTCTGTTGTAGCATGTTTCAGCACTTCTCTCTTTTTCATTGCTGAATAATATTCCACTGCATGGACAGGCCACACGTGTTGCCTTGCTCGTCTCTTGGCTGTTACGACTAAGGCTGCTGCGATGTGCCCGGGCACGCACGGCCTCTGGGCCAGCATTTGCTTTCAGTCCTCTTGGGTGCAGAACCAGCAGTGCCGGACCTTACGGTAACCATGTGATCTCCTCCTGTTCCTGTGGTCATGTTTTCCTTCATATTCTTGCTTGATGGGTTCCAGAGGTTTCTCCATCTTACTTTCACTTCTTTTTCATTCTCTGTTCTGAAGCCTCTCTTCCTCCTAAAGGTTTCACTCAGCGTCACTGGCTTTATTTGCTCCAGCAGCAACTCCAGCAGCTACTGCATGTCTCGCCTCTTCCCCCACCTCTCTCATCTCCCACGTTCGCTGCTTCTTGTGGCTTCATCTGTCTTTGATGATACAATGCTTAGTTTGAATCTGAGATCACTGATCAGTGTTGAAAACCATCTGTATTTCATGCAGGAAATTCTGTCTTTGTCCTTGATTTTTAAGAGTTCCCCCACCTAAATTCTTTCTTATGGTGACATTTTCATTTGTCTGTGGGTTTTCTGTGGGCTTGGGTACCTGCATTCCTCACCCAGCACCTGCCTTTTATTGTTACCAGTCCAGAGAGGAAATCTTGCTGGTGTTGATGGATCCATTCCCACTCCTGCCACAGCCTGCTGCGGGTGTCAGAAGAGAGTCCTGGTTTTTTGTTTCTTGTTTTTTTTTGATGCCTGGGTCTTTTCCACTCACATTCCTCGTCCTTTTCGTTTTTTATGCAGAACTGAGGTTGGACAACTTTGCATCCTCCTTCAACTCAGTCCTACACTTTCACAAACACTTCTCTACATTCCTAACACGTGCGTGATGACTTCTTTAGTGCATTGCTAACGTGGGTCTTTGTACCCCTATTTTCAGTGGAAATTTCTGGAAACATGGTCGAATGAAGGAGGCAGTTAGGTACCATGCTCTTTGCATCATCTTATTGGAAATCCCACAACATTTATTCTTTATAAATTGCTGAGACAGAGGTTCCTCATTGCCCAACCCGTCCAGTCGGCTCGTCAGTCTATGGAGCAGAAAACTGATTCTGAGCTAAGCACACTGCTGCCTGTAGAGAAGACCCTTTTCTGTTAATTTTCTTTAGCCTGCAATTCAGATGTGATGACTGGCACTTCAGCAGCCACCTTAATCTACGAGGGTGAAAGCCATGCATTAACACAGTGCTGAAGAAAGACAGGTGCACGGAACCCTGACAGCACTGAGGAGTTCCACACCAGCCACGGCCTGCCCACATCAGGGCTTATGGTATGTGACAGAGAAATAAACTTTTATTTTGTTAACTCACTCTTATTAAACAATCAAACCTAATCTTAACAAATATAGTATGAGATGCATTTATCAATGCCAGTATATTCTAACTTCAAATATACATTCATTGTAACCATATCTGTGTATGTTTTGAAATATGACTTTTTATTTCTGGCACCTCATGCTATTATTTAAATTATATTTGTTTTAAAATGGAACATACAGTAACAGGGAAGAACAGATCTGACTCCACGTTGGGTCTGTTTCTGTTACTTTAGCCTTTGTGTTGTGTTGCTTTAGCTACAAATGAAGAATGTTGCCGATAGCCTGGAAGGAACAGGACAGCCTATGCTCAAGGCTCTGACCTTTAAAGGCATAACACTTTCCCCATTCATATAGTGATAAAAAGTTGCAGAACAGAGAGTAACATGCGTCGTGTTGGAGGTTCACAGGGACACCATGACCTGACCTACGTGGACGGCTGCAAGGACAAAGGATTCTGACACCAACCACACCCCCTCCCCTTTTAGTATAAAAGAAGCCTGAACTCTAACTCAAGTAGGATGGTTTTGGGGGGACACTAGTCCTCCATCTTCTTGGTCTGCTAGCTTTCCATATGTCATATGTCAGTATATAAAGTCACTATTCCTTGCCCCAAAAACTCATCTCTGGATTTACTGATCTGTCCTGCAGTGAGCAGTACAAGCTTAGACAGTAACAAAACTATCTATAATAAATGGAATGTAGGTAACATATGGAGTAAATAGATGATAACTACGAAAATGGGTTAATTCTAACTATGTCCTCTTGCTTGTCTGTAATCTATTAACAAAGGATACAGACTTTAAAAGACGGATTAGCCCCTAAAACAGATGAATTTCTCTTTAATCAGAAGTCTTGCTGGAGAACTGGAAAGCATGTAAATTTCTCTCATTCCAGTTTATGTGACCCCATTTCTACGTACCACCTAAAATCATCTAAATAGCAAATTCTGGAAAACACTCATCTTTGCAGAGAAGAGGAAAGAAATAAAAAGTGCATGGCTTTTGTTACACATTCATCTAAGCTTACAGTGCGCTATAACAAGCAAGATTAAGAAAACACCAAATGAAACTTGATGGACGGAGCATAATTAGTTACTCTGCTTCTGTTCTGTAGTATTTCCTGGCAATGCTTAGTCAAAACAGATGTGATAGCTGTGGATAACATTCATATGATAATACTGTGATGATAAGGTTTTCAGCAACCAAACTTCTTCAAAAAAGGAAGGATGTATTTCCACTTAGATAAGAGATCTTCATCACTCTTGCTGAGTTCCTCACTAGCACAAGTGTCTTTTTAATCCATAGAATTACACCTGTCACAGTGACTTAACGTCATTAATGCCTCTTCGTGATCCATGGTGAATTATTAGCAATACAAAATCCATGACTCTCAAGCTAATGAAGACTGCCTCTTCTGCATTCTGATGATCTGATTCTAACTTTTAAGAATAAATGAAAAACATTCAGAGAGTGGGAAGACTGTATCAAGCAAAATCGCTTTTGCTTTGAAGCAAAACCTCCTAACATTAAAACTTCCACTCCATAATACATCCTCCTATTATCCTTCAAAGAAAGGAGAAATAGATCTCCTCCCAGTCTACGCGCTAGCTCAAAGAGGGGAGGACAATTTTTCTTTTATTTCATCCCATAAAGACAGAAGTAAAAAAAATTTTTTTGAAGTGAGGATAAAAGTTGAGCATATAAATGAATATATCATATTCTGAAAAAGTCTATTTTAGCTGTACACATTTTATTAAATGGTAATGCATGCACATAGTAAAAAAAAATCATAGCCCACATGGTTCGCAGTAAAAAGTAATTTACATTCAGCCTTATCCCCCATCTTCCCAGCTCCCTCCAGGAGAAATCACAGTTCCTAGTCCCTCTGCTCAAAAACTACCCTTCTCTGGAAGAGGTAAAATTGTCATTATATGCAGATGACCAAATATTACGTATAGAAAACCCTAAAGATTCCCCAGAAAAACTATTAGAACTGATAAATGAATTCAGCAAAGAAATATGTTGCATTTCTTTACACTAACAATGAAATATCAGAAAAAGAAAGTAAAAAAAAAAATCTCTTTTAAAAGTGCATCAAAAAAAAACTTAGGAATGAACCTGACCAAGGAAGTAAAAGGTCTATATGCTGAAACGATAAAGCATTGATAAAGGAAACTGTAAATGATTTAAAGAAATGGAAAGATACGCGTTCTCTTGGACTGAATGAATTAATACAGTTAAAATGGCCATAATATCCAAAGCAATGTACAGGTTTAATGTAATCCCCGTCCAATTACTCACAGAACTAGAAAAAAAAAAATCCTAAAATTTATATGGAACCATAAAAGACCCAGAATTGCCAAACCAATCCTGAGGGAAAAGAACAAAGCTGGAGGCGTAACTCTCCCCAACTTCAGACAATACTACAGAGCTACAGTCATCAAAACAGAGCCATGTTGGCACAAAAGGAGACATATGGGTCGATGGAACAGAATAAAGCTCCCAGAAATAAACCCACAGACGTACGGTCAATTAATCTTTGACAAAGGAGGCAAGAACATACAATAGAGAGATGATAGCCTCTTCTGCAAGTGGTGTTGGGAAAACTGGACAGCAGCTTGTAAATCAATGAAGTTAGAACCCTCCCAAGAGCAAAAACAAAATGTGACAATGAATGTATGTGTGTTCATTTATAACTGAAAAATTGTGCTCTATACTGGAATTTGACACACATTGTAAACTGACTATAACTCAATAAAAAAAAGTTAATAAAAAAAGAACCCTCCCTCACACTATACACAAAAATAAACTCAAAATGGCTTAAAGAATTAAATATAAGACAGGACACCATAAATCTCCTAGAAGAGAACACAGGCAGAACCTTCTCCCACATAAACTGTGGCAATGTTTTCTTAGGTCGGTCTCCCAAGGCAAAAGAAATAAAAGCAAAAATAAACAAATGAGATCTAATCAAACGTGTAAGCTTTTGCACAGCAAAGGAAACCATAAACGAAATGAAAGGACAACCCACAGACTGGGGTAAAATACTTGCAAACAACATGACCAAAAGGACTTACTTTCCAAAAAACTATAAACAGCTCACACAACTCAATAACCAAGACACAAACAACCCAATCCAAAAATGGGCAGAAGACGTAAATAGACATCTCTCCAAAGAAGGTATCCAGATGGCCGACAGGCACATGAAAAGATGCTCAACGTCACCAACTATTAGACAAATGCAAATTAAAATACAATGATGTATCACCTCAAACTGATCAGAATGCCCGTCATTAAAAAGTCTACAAATAATAAGTGCTGGGGAGGGTGTGGGGAACAGGGAGCCCTCCTACCCTGCTGGTGGGAATGCAGTTTGGTGCAACCATTATGGAAAACAATATGGAGATTCCTTAAAAAACTAAAAACAGACTTACCATATGATCCAGCAATCCTACCCCTGGGCATAAATCTGGAGAAAACTCCAATTTGAAAAGATACGTGCACCCCGATGTTCACAGCAGCACCTTTTACAGCAGCCAAGACACGGAAGCAACCTGAGCACTCACCCACAGATGACTGGGTGATGAGCAGGTGGTGTATGTACACAATGGAATTGCATGTGTATCTATAATACATACATGTACGTATATGTAATAAAATGTTTCAAAATGGTCCAGATCTCTTTGCATTTCATATCTAAAACTACCACCACTACTATTGCTACTAATTCACAGAATGGACAAGAAGAGAAGAGGAGGAACAGGCACCTTGGCTGAGATCTTTTCTCCCAACCCCCACCCCTGTTTTTGGTAAAGACTATTATCTGTCTGTCTGTCTGTCTGCCTACCCATCATTATCTCCCTCCCTATCTGCCTACGTATCTACCCTTCCTGATTTTTGCTAACTTCACAACACAAAGGAAACTCTTCATTGAGGCGGCATCTTATTTCCCAAAGCAGGTCACCGGCCCAGACATCTCTGGATGTGAGCTGACTTAGGAAGTTTTTTCAGGAAACCTGTGTGGGTTCCGTGTGGTGTACCGTTAGGACAGAAACACTTAGGGTTGGGGCAGAACTTGGATACAGATTTCTTCTTTTCCCCTCTCGTTTGCTCTAAAAGCAACTCAGAAAAAAAACAATCCTGAGATAGTGGTCACAAAAGGAAAAGCATCAGCCAGAGCCTGAGGGTTGTTGACCCAAACCCTGAAGCATCACCGTGAACCAGAGGAACACGGCGGGAGACCCACCACACGTCTCCCCACAAAGCGGGCGTCAAATGCTCTTTGTAGATAAACCCCCAAAAGCGTAACAGCCTCAGCTAATATGAGTCACGACCTCTGCATCAGAATACACGATGGAAAATAGATGTATCTTCCAAACACTGAGCTACGAAGCTTAACAGAGCTGACTCCAGAAATAACATTACTCACATACCTGGGACAAGTCTATTCTCAAGTTGTTTTTTCAATTGCCTGTGACATAAAGAACAAAAAGCAACCAGCCTAAAAGTGGCAAGAACTGGTGACCAGGCTAGAAATTCTCTCACATCACAAATGAGGTTTTCAGGAAACAGGACTAAATCAAGAAGCGCCGAGTCCGCAAGAGTCTCGGCCCAGCCGGGAAGCAGCTGTTTCTGGCTCGGTGGGTCCCGCACACAGAGGCCGCTTTTCATTTGTGTCTAGACTGGGTCACAGCTCCCTGTCATTCCACAGCAGCTGGCGCACAGGACCACCAGAAAAAGGCCTGCGCGCAAACGCAATCAACGCATCGTATTTAAACCCACGTGGCAAACGGGAAAGGCACCTTCGCGTGCCAGGCCATCGACAAGCTCTTGTTTCTCACACTTGCGAAACGGGCCCTTTTATCAGAGCTGCCCAGGCGTCTCGCCTTTCCCGAGCACGAGGGTCGGAGAGAGGCCGCGCTGCAGTGCGACGCCGCTGGCAGGTGAGCTCCGGCCGCGCGGAGCCGGCCCCGCGGCTGAGCCGAGCCGCGCTGGGGTTTCAAGGCGGCCCGCTGTGAACGATAGCCCCCCTTTTCCAAATGAAGGCCCCATTTGTCTCACCTGGAAGCACGAATGACACAGACGACGCACCCCAAACACAAAGCGCGGTGAAAGCGGTTCTTGGCAGATTCGGGCAAACACGAGGTCCCCGCCACGAGGAACGCGACGAGGCCGCAGGCCACGAGGAACTCACCTGTTCTCCGAGCTGGGCGACTTCCTCTGACACACGATGGCTGTGGGGGCGTGCTTGCCGGGGTGAGCCGGGCTCTCCTTGACCTCCCACGCGGCGGGGCTGCTGGCTCGCACCCCGGCGACGCGCATGCCTTTCGTGGCCTTGGCCCTGTTGGAGACAGGAAGCGGACAGCTGAGACGGCTCTGGGCACCCCGGGGTTCCCGCTGCTCCTGGGAGCACGGCGGCCTCCGGGTCACACTGTCGCCTGGCAGGTGCAAGCTCGTGGTTAACACAACTTAACCACACAGCTGCAATCAACTTCCGACCCATCTGTCCTAATTTTTTCCCCAGGGATTCCTTCCTTTAACAGAGGAGCTGGCAACAGTATACTGACCTCGGCGAGCACTGGTTACATACAGAAATAACGCTGCACTGGTGGGTGGCTTTCATTAAAAACAAAACTACCTGAATACCCTTCGACCGTTAAAACGAAATAGGAAAAGGAAATCCACTAAAATGGCAAAACTAGATTAATAATAACAATGCACATTCCTGGGATGTCTGTTCCTTGCCAGGCACTGAGGGGCACCATGTCTGCATTATTTTATCTAATTTCCCAAGCAAGGTGCCAAGTTCAAAGCGGGGAGGCTGAGACAGGTCTGGCAATAGGATGGCTCAGAGGAAACGGACATGCAGGCAGGTGACAGGTCCACTTGACATCTACCACTACGTCATGGCCGTCACTGTCATCGCCACCACCGTGACCCCCATCTCATCACCATCACTGCCACTTCTCGACTTCTTCCCACAAACCAGGCCCTCTTCCAAGTTCATTCCAGTTTTATCTTATTGAATTAACTCTCACGCGCGCCCTAGGAGGTCAGAGCCATTTTAATTTTCAAGGAAGAGCAGAGCACCCCGGGGATCAGGCAGCCTCTGAGCAGGTGACCCGGGATTTGAAACTGTTCCTGACCGCGGTGCCGGTCGAAGCAGCTCGGTGCTGTCTTCAGCATCACGTAAAACCTCCTGGTACTGAAGCCACTTATCTGACCCAACTCATGTTCTCGCTGACCCAGCAGCGGCGAGCACCTGTCAGGGGTGCTGACATCCGCTCAGACTTCAGACAGAGGCAGGCTGACCAAAGCAAGTGCGCGTCCACCACGGACTTCACTCAGCACCCCTGTCCTCCGTTCACTCATCCCTTCCTTCCTTCATTCGGGGAAAGGGCCGAGGGCGTGCTCAGAGGTCCTCCTCCAGGACGTCAGAGCAGCCGGACGAGGGAGGCCGACGGACCCGCAGCTGAAGCGGCTTCCTCGTACACCCGTGCTTTTTCTCTAAGCGATTTCAAGTGAGAAAACATATATGGAATGGAACGTGATAAAGGACTTCTACGAGGGTAACAGAACAACACAATAAATTGGAATCGGTTAGATGTACAAACGGTTGGGAAAAGTCATGTTTTCTGTTGTGTTTTCTTTTCTTAGCCCCTTGAGGAAAATAAAAAGGGTTTTGAAGCAAGGATGCCAGGGGACCTATGGGCCCCTTGGACAGGTGACCAGGTGGAAGATGCTACAGAGAGAGGCAGCCTTCCCAGATTTATGGTGGTGGTACCCGTGCGCACACAGAGGCAAGGCGCTGGGCCCTGAGTCTCCATCTCCAAAATCCTCACTCGTACATCAGAGGAGACAGGCCAGACCACCTCCTGCTAGTAGAAGCAAGACGGGAGGAAATAATGATGCTCTTAGGACCAGGGCTGAGAGAGGAAAGGACCTGCCTGCCAGCACTAGGAACGCTGTTTCCCACAGAAACAACTGGAAAACTTACTATGCAGAAGAGTTGACCAGCAGGTGTGAGACTGCCGTCCCTAGAAACGCCTCCTGGCGGGGCTGGCCCCCGACCTGCATCTGGGAACTTGGGTTTCAAGAGGGCTCCCCCCACTCCCAAAAGAGTGGGGCTCACTGAGTCTAATATTTTTTTTGTACGAACAATATAGTTTATGCCAGATGCCTGCTTTCACTCCAGGGGTCTGGAGTTTCGGTGCCTGCCAGGCGGAGGGTGCCTAGGGGACCTGCCCCCGGTAAAACCTCCAGGCCCCCAGGCTCAGGGAAGGATCCGGCAGCCAACAGCTCACACGTCTTATCACAACTTGTTGCTGAAAAATTCAGGGCATCCATCCTGCATGGCTCCCTGGGAGCGGAGCTGGTGCCTGGCTCCCCCAGACGTCACCCTATGTGCCCGTTCCCTTTGCTGGATGTGCTTTGTGTCTTTTTGCCGTGATATCTCTCAGCCGTGACGATGACAACACGCTGAGTCCTGTGAGTTTTCCTAGCGAGTTTTCCCAGGGCTGGTCTTGGGGACTCCAAGCACACACTGCTTTGACTAGCCCACACGGAGACGAGGAGTCGCTACTTATGTGTAGCCCTCCGGGCTGAAGCTACCATTTTTAGAAGGTGAGCGTCTTTGCTTCTAGAGAAAAAAAGAAAAGAAAAAACCCAAAATGTCCTGAGTTGTAAATAACCCCTGCAGAACCCAACACTCGGAGTGCAGCCACTCACGGACTGGGAACTGCGTGCATCGGGCGGAGGCGTCTGACCTGGACACTCGGGTGCCGTGTGGCGCGATTCCCACCTTTGCAGGAACTCATTTCGATTGCAGGCAAGCAAGGTGGGATGCTGAAAACACCAGTTCAATTCGCTACATACAGCTGCTCTTCCATTAGGATGAACTCTAAGGGCGGCCCCAATTACCGTGCACTGGAATTTTATTGAATCAAATTTGCTTTAAATAAATAGGTCATTCACCTGGATTTGGCAGTCTTTTCATTACACATGTGATGTCGGTCCACAGGCCTTTTCTGTTATCCAACGGGCTCATATTTTTCTTAAATTTTATTCAGAAGGAGGGCATTTGGAATTCAGGTAACGTTTCGCCAGGGAATCGCTCTTAAGTTCTTAGGAAAGAACACAGTTCTTATTTAACCCCTGGAGTGCCTGTTGCTAATAATTCTGGTGCAGCTACGTGAAGCTAGGATTTACAGCATGATTTATAAGGGGAAATTCTGAAATGTAGTGCTGGGCCCTGGGAAATTGTCTTTCGTAGACACGGAATGTTTTCATAGGAGAAGACACAGTTCCATGGCGTGTTGGAGATGTTCTGAACTGGACAAGGGGTCCTTGCTCAAGAGACATCCCTGAGCAGACTGTGCGTCAAGTATGAACACATGCAAGAACCCGGGGGGTTATTTCTCAGCGACACACCTACGGTTTATGCTGAACACGGGTTGCGCTGGGTCGGTCATTTTGGAGCACGAATCTCAGAGCTGTAAGCGGCAGCGTTTTGGAACCATTAAGACCATCCTTCGAACATGTGAAATTTGGCTTCAGTGGGTCTGAACCAAATGCTAATTCCTTCCTTTGTTTACGACACCTGAGCTACGTACATTCATTAGTGGAAGTTTTATGACCTGCTTGTGGTGCAATAAACACAGGTTACACTGGCAGCTTCACCACAGACACAAACAGAGCGCTTGTTTCCCAAGGCATTTGTTGTGTATTTACACTTAATAATACGTCTACCGTCGTGACAGGGGAAAGCCGTACCCCCCATAGAGCGCACACGCCCCACGGCCGAAGAGATAACCACCGCCTGGCTCGAGGGTGCGCTGAGCTTTTAAAACCTCACAGTGCTATCGTGCACACCCCCCCACATGCACATGTACACGTGCACACACACACATACACACGTGGACTTGTATGCACAGGCACACACATGTGTATATGGACACACAGATATCAACACATATACAGACACAGATATAAACATACATGGACATACATGTGTGCATAAACACACATGCACACACAAACACATACAAATACACACATACAGATATTTACACAGACATATACACAGGTATGTGCACACACATATAAACACACAGAGACACACATATACACATATACACACACACATACACATACACACAGACACACATATATACACAGAGACACACATACACACATACATACACACATATACATACATAGCATGCACATGTGTGCACGTGTGTGTTCCAAGAACAGCGTCCAGGGACATCCCAGAGACAGCCAGTCACCTGGACCAGAACCGTGGTGCCCATCTGCCATTTCTGCCCCCCACATCCCCTCTCTCACGTTCTGGGTACAGAGGCTGCAGCATACAGTGCTGTGGATTTGGCTAGTGGTACCCTTCCCGACTAACTGATGGAAACCTGTACCCCCCATCAGTTCACAGTCCAACAAAACCCCTTTGGGTCCAAGCAAAGCTGTTTCGAATCCCTCCGCCTCCTTACTCGCTTCCTCCCGTTAACCGTAGACGAGAAGAAAGCACGCTCTCTTTCCTCCTACGCAGTAGCTCTGGGACCCCGTTTTACAATCGCCCGTGGCTCCTACTTTCCAAATGACCGGGAACGGCTGACGAGCGTGCCGGGTCCCACTAAGACCACACGTCGCCCTCATTTATGTGAAGAGCCACTCTCAGCCCCACCTTTACATCGTGGCCCTGCCCCGGCCAGCAGCCGTTATAGCGTGCTTGCTGATGACGTTCTCAGCAGCTCTCGGTTAATCGTGTCCCGCTTTCCCCTCCGTGTGACGCGGGGCCCCTCTCCCTATTGCTGGAACGTCCTTTGCTAAGTCTCTTTGCCGTGGCCTTCGGACCATCCCCGTACACACAGCCAAAGGCAGCAGTGCTCAGGGGAACCAGCCCTAGGAAGGAGAGCGCCTGATCCAGCAAGCTCCAAACACTGTCCTTAAAATCAGGCACTCAAATCAATAAATTATTCTTTTTTAACATTCAACCTTGATATAGGTCTATTTAATTATCAAATTTACACTTGGACAATTGAAATAAAATAATGCTTCTACATAAAACAGACACAAAGTATAAATTAAATGCTGTAAAACAGACACAAAGTATAAATTAAAAATGATGAGATTACAAATAAGCATGTCGAGAAGTCCTGTTTTTTTCATCATCCCAATGAATCATTTTGCACAGCCCTTGGGGCGCACACACCCCAGGTAAAGGGAATTGCTCGAACCCACTGGAACCTTTAATTCCCGAGCGCTGGACGGAAACACACGATGGGCAGCGGTCACGTTATAACGATGCAGGTAAAGGGATGTTAGCAAGGAGCTTACACCCCTCCTGCCTGCTGGGCTGTTCCTGTCTTTACAAGTATGAGGGCATCTGTTCTCACGCTGCCGTTTTTCTTGGTCAAGTTAAATTTGGAATGAAAGCCAGTCCCTTCAAGTCAAGCCAGTTTTGATATCTTGCTATCGTGGGGCACTGCAAGGGCTAAAGGGACGCAGAAATGTGTGTAGCATCTTCCCAGCCGTCGGAGGACCACCATCTGGGGCAGATGAGAGAGCACACAGGGAGGGGCGTCTCCAAGACCCCCCAGCAGGAGGGGCCGGGATTGGAGGAAGGGGGAGGCGTGGCCTCGGGGACGCAGGACCCGCTGCTGGCCAGGTGGGAGGGAGGCAGGCACTTTTCAGTCACTGGTTGATCCACTGACCATTACAAGGCCCCCGGGAGGGTAGAGCTCAGTGGTAGAGCGCATACTTAGTGCGCACGAGGTTCTGGGTTCAATCCTCAGTCCCTCCATTAAAAAAAAAAAAAAAGAAAAACAACATTAAAAGGAAGTGGAGACGGTGTCATTCATTAGACAGTGCAAACTGGACTAGGGTTTGACGATGCAAACCGCGAGCGCAGGCTTCGTTCACAGGGCGCCTGCCCTCTCCTCCGGTCCCCGCTGCTTGCAGGCCTGCTGTTCCCAGTCCTTCACCACATCGGAGGGAGCCTGGCAATTCTCAGTTTTATGTGAAATTCCCCAAAATTCAGAACGCTATCCTGGCTAAACGAAGCCATCTGAGGGCTGGAAGCATTGCGACTTCCGGGAGCTGGACCACGGTAAGTTGAATCAGTGGGTCAATGGGGGACGGAAAAGCGTCATGCCACCTCCGGAGCCGTAACCGAGGGATCCCAGCGGGTGGCTATCGCACAAAGATTTAATTTACTCTGTCGCCCACACACCTGCAAAATGGTAAAACCGACTACCAAACCACGGGGGCAGGCAGAGGGGAAATGTGTGTACTTTCGGGAAAACAACGTGCCACCCCAGAATGTCTCTGGAACGCAGATGATTTCGAGCTGAAAGCAACCCCAGGCCCAAAAGGCTTGGGAAGAAACTTTGACCTTCCCCCTAACTACCTAAAAAATTTACATAGAGGGCCTATGCCCAGAACAGAGCCGTTACCAGAGACACCTGCAAAGGATGTGGATGCAGTGTGGGGTGGGGGGGCTCTGAGCGGTCAGGGGCCACTCTGTGTCCCATGGCCTCTGCCTGGCACAGGAGACACTGGTTCACCGAACGTGTCGGTTGCCGTCCTGCCTTCTGAGGCCCTAAACCCCCACCCCCAACATCCCCTGTGTCTTTAGCTGCAGGTGGTGTTCAAGGTGAGGGTTTCCGCCGTGTCCGTAAGTTACTCGGTGTCCCTGGGTCTCCCCCGTGTCCACACGTGATTAAACTTCCGTGTGATTTTCTCCTGTTCATCTGTCTCATGTCAGTTTGATTCTTGGACCAGCCAGAAGACCCTAGAAGGGGGAGGAAAGTCTCCTCCCCAAGGTGCATATACGGACGTCCCCCAGATTTGAGCTGGTCTGTGCCTAGCATGTGAGTGGCGGGCACTCCTCTCCTCGTCCCGACTGGAAACAGTCGGACCTCCACCCAGCAGTCAAGGGTGTAGTTGAAATATTCCACAACTCATTACGTCAGGCCGCGGCTTACGGTTCACGGGGATCAGCATGGCCCCACGCAAACCAGCGATGCTCAGCTGGGAAACTAGAGCCTTGATATAAGCAAGGCCCCTCAACACAGCCTCCCATCAGATGAGGGCTGAGCTGGCGGGAGGGGTGGTGGCATGAGAGGGTGGAAGACTCTGCACACCTCTGGAAAGACGAGCCAAAGTATTAGCCTCGCTGACCCCAGAGCAATAAGTGACCACGCTCTGAACTGCCCACATGTCCCTGATTAGAACAGGGACACCCCAGCCTTTATGTGATTGAATCTCCCCTCATGGGGTCATCAGATAAATCAGCAGATGTGCGAGGAAAAAGTCCTGTTCTTTGTTGAACATAATGACAAAGAACAAATGAAATACAGTGAGCCACGTCCATCATGCCTGGCAAAAAATCATTTTTATCTATTATTATTATTATTATTATCATTATTATTATTATTTCCCTTGTTACATAGAAACCTGGACACCTGACTATCTTTTTTTTTATTGATTTATAGTCATTTTACAATGTTGTGTAAAATTCCAGTGTAGAGCACAATTTTTCAGTTATACATGAACACATATATATTCATTGTCACATTCCTTTCTCTGTGAGCTACCATAAGATCCTGTGTATATTTCCCTGTGCTATACAGCATAATCTTGTTTATCTGTTCTACAATTTTGAAATCCCGTCTATTCCTTCCCACCCCCCACCCCCTTGGCACCCACAAGTTTGTATTCGATGTCTATGACTGACTATTTAATCTCTCATTTTCACCCTCTTTCCATCTCAACCATACAATACTCACTAACCAAAGTCCTGATTTTTCTAAAAAAAAAAAAAAAAGCAAAAACAAAACAAAATAAATCTCATCCGTGCATTCCCGTGGGAGACAGAAGACACAGACTGAAAGTTCACACTGGTCTTACAAGTTGCAGATTTCACCAGGACAATAATCTCAGCAGAGCCAGCAGGGTGAGTGTTTGCAGAGAGGCAAGCCTGGCTGGCCCTCTGCAGGGACACTCCCTCCCTCCCCTGCTCCCAGGGCACCACCGGGTTTGGGGTAAGGCCTAACTTTACTGTCTGCTATGAGCCCCAACCCTCTAATTTCATGGCCGCACAGAATTGAACTGGATTGCAGTTTTCCCCAGCCTTCAGGGTTGCCCGTGTTTCAGAGGGATGGTTTAAATGCATTTCTTTCATTAAGGAAAACATTCTAAATCAAAGCCAGAACTAAGATTCACGCACTGATATTTTCAGGGACCCTTCTTTGAGAGACTTTTAATTTTTCATTCACTTTTTTTCATTGAAAAAAAAAATCACAGGCATGTTTGTAAATATTGAATTACCAATAGGGATACACGAAAAGTTGGTCTCACTGCAGACGTCTCTGCCCCACTTCTCCCTGGCTTAGGCACGTTTTCTGGGAGGTCTACACGTTTAGAAGTGTAAATCTTTAAAAAAAGATACCAGTGGTAAGACACTGTATACATTTTTATGCATCTGAGATACATATACATATAGTTAACACTGTGTCTTGTAACACGTCTGTAACAGACTTTGTAGACCCACCTCATTCTTGCTTTACAGCCACGTACCACTCCAGTGTGCGGGTGTATTTGAACAAAACCTAACTGCCAGGGGCCCACCCGATGGACCACTGGTAGTTTTCCATCTTTGCCACGACCATCAGTGCTTCAGAGAATTTCTGTACACTCACAGCTTTGTAAACACACACAAGCACGTCTGTGCTATAAACTCCGGAGAAAGAAACGGCCAAGTCAAAAGAGACGCCCAGCGTTCAGTTCTGAGGCAACTTGCTAAACTGCCGTTCAAAGAGATCCCACAATTTGCACGTTCCCCGAGAACACCTTCATGTGTCTCTTTGATCACCGCGGATCTGATCAATCAAAATCGTGTTTCATTAAGTCTAAGGGGCGCTGAGTTTTGGGGGGTTTTTTAAGTTTTTTTTTTTAATCTGCTTCCTATTTTTCTTTTATTTTTTTAAATTTTATCTTATTGAGTTATAGTCAGTTCACAATGTTGTGTGAGTGTTTTTTCAGACACTTATAATCTTTGTGACTAAATATCTGTTCACATCCTTTGTCTATTTCTCTATTGCTTTGCTGGTCTCATTTTTACTGTTGATCAGAAAATTGATGAGTAAGGAAATTAACCCCTTGATCCATCTAGAATTTATTTTAGCATGAGAAGCGAGTCAAAGAGAGACCCCGCTTTATTTTTTTCCCCCCTGTGGGTTTCACCAGCACTGTTTATTAAATGATTCACCCAGTCCCTGCTGATTTAAGCGCCATATTTAATATGCACTAAGGCCGTCTCTTCGGAGCCTTATTTGCGGCCCCTCCACTTGCTTCTATCGATCTGTCCGCCACCGCATGTGCCGGCGCCCAAGTGTTTTAAACACAATCGCTTATGGCGTTTTAATATCTGGTGGAGCTACTTCCTTCTCATTCTCCCCCTTTTTTTGCAGGCATGTTTGGATGCCTGTTTGTATAAGAATCATTTCTGTCCACACGTTTTCAAAGGTGGCCTTTCAGTTTGCAGGAAAAAAGAAAAAAAAATGCACCCCTGTAACAGCCTTCTCTGAAAGTGGCTGCTTCGCACACAAGGTCCTTTAGGACAGTGACAGCCTTACAGGGACGCACTCCGCTTGCTTGGAGAAGAGCCTGAGGTCCGTGTGTCAGGGGGGTTCGACGCTCGGCCAATCAGCACTCTTCTTCCCCGGGGTCACAGCGGTCTGGTCCAGTCAGACTGATGGGCTCAGGAATTATCCAGGAAGAACAAGGAAAGGACACGTCCCTCCAGGTCCCCGTGCCCTGGCCTGGGAGAGCCCGGGAGGGCTTGAGACCTGAGCTGTTGTGCTGTGAAAGCACCGGGCCTGACGTGAGCCCGGGAACCTGGAGGAGGGAGACGGAGGCCCGCGGTCCTGAGCCCGGAACCCGACAGCTAAAACAGGACGGAGACCAGGCCTGAAGACTCCCCAGGCCGACAGGGCCGTTCAGCCACGCCCGCAACGCTAAACGCAGCTCCTTTCACGCCCCGTAAGCAAAAGTTAACTTAAGATTATTTCTTACAAATGCCTCTGATGATCACCAAAGAGCCTGAAGTCATCTTCCTAAAAATGATGTAGGGCAGCCGACCCCTGCGGTCTGGAAACCCCCACTGTACTAACCAGTCACTGTGAAGGTTAAACCGTCTTCGTTCTCACCTTATAAGCCATCCTGCGACGTCCTGCCTCGGAGCTTCATGTCCGTTTGAATGTGAAGGCCCCCAGCTTGAGAACGTTCTTACCCTCACGATCAACTCTTCCTAAGGATGGTTTGATTGATCTGGTGGTTTTAGTTTGCTGTTTCTAGATCTTTGACACGACCGTATCTGAAGCAAGATCCCTGCTCATTCCCCGTTCGTTACCAGTGGTCTAATCCCTCGTTACCCCACGCTTTTATTTTTGTTTCAGTCATTTTGAGTTTGGACGCTCCCCACCCCCCATTTTAAGTTTTACTTTTTAAAAATATGGTAACCCTCAGCATGAGATCTTCTCTAACACGTTTTTCAGTGCACAACACCGTACTGTGTTCATCATATCTGCAAAGGGTCTATTTCCAAACAAAGTCGCCTTCACAGGTACCAGGAGGTAGGGATTTGCGGGGATGGAATTCAGCCCACAGCAAGGTTGTTCCAGTGGGTTCTCTGAGAGCCATCGTGGGCGGGCTTTTATTAATGCAGTTTCCACCCAAACATGATGGACAATTAAAATTGTTCCTATACAAATACCTTGTAGTAACGTACAGTGAAAGAGAATATGAGAGTGAACGTACACATGTTCGTGTGTGACTGGAGCACCGTGCTGTGCACCAGAAATGGACACAACATTGTAAACTGGCTATACCTCAATAAAAACGTGTAAAATTGGTCCTATACAATCCTCTCCGACTAAAAACTGCCTAGAAGGCATCCAGTCAATCAGTGAACGCGTCTTTGCTTAAAACTTCAATGTTGAAAGATCACTTTCAAGAATAACGAACTTTTAGTGCAGTTTTAGGGGTTCAGCAGTATTGGGCAGAAAGTACAGAGATTTCCCACAAGCCCCTTGTACCCCACCACACACACACACACACACACACACACACACACACAGCCTCCCCCACCACCGACATCCCACAGCACCGTGGCTGGACCTACAACCACACGTCACAATCGCACCTTGTGTTGTGTTTCTGGAGGGAAAAATCAATACACCACATAACAGAAATCAGCTCAAACCCTACTAGAATAGGTTGCCCTTCTTTTAAAGCGGTGACTGGAAATAATTTCGCAATTTTACACGTGATGGCCCAGGAACCTAGTCGCCTTGCTTACAGAGACCCGGAAGGTGCTCTGTCCGAAAAGACATCCCTGGGTCACTTAAATTTAAAATTGTCAAGATGATATAAAATAAATTCAGCTCCTCAGCGGCATGGCCACAGTTCAAGAACATAATAGCCACGTGCAGATAAGGGGCTGCTCTGTTAGACAGCTCGGGTGGGCATAGAGCAGAACCCTCATCACAGAAAATCTCATGGGATGGGAATGCTCTAGAATAATTTCTACGAACCTCTGCTTCCCCAGGCACGTTTTAAAGTTGACGTTTAAAACTCTCCCTCCTCAGCAGCAAAGGTTGAAATTTTCAGTGTATTCTAACTATTGACATTTTTAAATTAAACTGTCATTCTTTTTAAAGTGTCCACTGGAATCTCAATACCATAATGATTTGATACCCACCATTATTTGTTTAAAAAAGCACACAGACCTCCTCTGCTGTACCAGACTTGAATTTTATATTTTTTTTTCTCCTTTAGCTTGCGTATCCACTTTATTTCTCTCACAGAAGTTTATTCTATCGCGTGCTATTTTTATGTCTGAAAGACTTTTATTGATCTCTGTCATACTTCTCTGCAACATATATGTATATAAATTCAAACTTATTTTTCCCTGTGCCCATAAATCTCTGGAATGTTTAAAACTCTAGACTGAGATTCATTACAATTACATTAAGTATACACTTAAGAAAAAAATATGTATGTATAACTTTGAAAGGATAATTATTCAACATAAGACAGTGAAGGATTATCGGAAATGCATTGATTAATAGCACGATTAGGATTATATGTATAGTCAGGAGAGCCTCTCTTATGCTAAAGTAACAAACAACCTTGACTCTTACTTGCTTAACGTAACAGACCTCCTTTTAG
Source organism: Camelus ferus (assembly GCF_009834535.1). Classification (NCBI taxonomy): domain Eukaryota; kingdom Metazoa; phylum Chordata; class Mammalia; order Artiodactyla; family Camelidae; genus Camelus; species Camelus ferus. The sequence continues at coordinate 22,612,676 of NC_045727.1, read as the reverse complement.
CTCTGACTGGGCATCCTATGTGGACAGGCAGGAAATCAGACTGAAGGAACCATCACTGTGCGGGGCTTCAGAATTTCACAACCGAAGGAAGAAAGAGTGTGAACTATGACCACCTGTCTCATACATGCTGCCACCTAGAAGTCACGGCCATCCTTCTGGCCAAAGCAAGTCGCATGACCACAGCTTATTTCCTGGGACCAGGGGAAATGCAGTCTGCCTGTAGGGTCTCCCCTGGATGGAAAAACTGAAGCAACTCTAGGTCGCTCCAAGAGGGAAGTATTTCATACGAGGAATCGGGGACCACCGGCGAGCCGGAAGTCAAGTGCTGGGGAGCCCCTCCCACCAACTCCGCCGCCTGCTGCGTGAAAGTGATGGCTTCCAGCCCTGGCTCTCCGGCTGCTCAGAATCTCAACAATCCCCGTGAAGCCACTGGAGAACGATGCCTATTTCTTCTCTGCTTTCCAAATCCTCAGGACTCTCTTTGGTGGACTCTAACCCAGAACCGCAGGGGAAGAGGGATTCTGGGAAGCGTAGGTTCAGGTTCCTGCCGTGAGATGCAGAAAGAACACAGAAGGGGTAACAATCGTGGTGAAGTGATCACAGATGCTCCAGTTCAGGAGCCCCCCTCCCCAGCTAGGACCTGGCAGTGGACCGCTGGACGCACTTCACGTACTACAAGAATGAGACAGCGTCAGCGTCCCCTCCAATCTTGCATCTCAGTGTCACAGACGTGGTCCCGGGCACTTCGTTACAGCAACATCACTCACTTCCTTCAACTCCTTGTAGGAGAAAACTCACCTCGTGGTCCACCACCAAAAGGGATGTTTGGAAACCTGACAGTTTGTTGAGGTTCCCCTTTCTTCTTCGTTGAAAGCAAAGAATCAGTGATGTGGTTCACAAAGGGGCGTGTTCTCTAGTCGTCAGAGTCATGGGATTTCCCAAAGACACCAGCGTCACTAACTTGTCGACAGGTTGTTAGCCCGTCGGCTTTGACATCCCAGGGAAATGGACCATAGAGAGATCCTAGGTGGGGGAGTAGACCAAATGTGAAGCTGACTGCCTCGACGGGTCCTTTCCTGGCAGATCAACTTTAGGAAAGAAATCCGCCCAAGTAGAGGATCCGGAAAACGATTCTCTTCAAACTACTGATGTCTGTGTACCCCTTGAATGGCTTGGCTTCGTGGCAGGCAGACACACCCCAGTCTGGAGATCCTTACAGTCTGAAAATGTCTTCAAAAGTCCAAAAGGGAAGTAGGTCTGGGAGATGAATAATCACGGCACAACCTGCCGACACACAACTGAACGCTCCAGCTACTTTTTTTTTTTTCCAGCAGCTACAAAGATTATGAGTTTCCTGCACGTGTGATATTTTATACATCTTGGGAGGTTACAGGAGGTGATACCTGAGAGGATAGACAGGAAATCTATTTTAATTTCACCCCTCTTCACCCAACATGCAGACAGTATGATTTAACCTAGAATTCTTCTCCCTAAATCAGAAGTGTTTATTAATCGTCTTTCTTCCTTGGGCTCTGTGTGGGAAGCCACCCCACAAAAGTCAACTGGACAGATTCTTTTGATATGAAGCTCACCTTTAAAAGACTTCAATTTCTCTGTAATATATATATTTTTTTTTTGATGTAGAAAGAACAAGCATCACCTGGCTTTCTGTCATGTGAATCTAATCTAAATCCAAAGATATAAGGGAAGTTTTCATGTTGAAAATCTGCTGGTAAAATAAGAAAAGACTTGAAGGGCTGGCTTCAAGTAAAATGAGGGCTTTGAAGTGGAGTGGGGTGTAGATGGGAAGTGAACACCTGTAGAGGCCAGAGAAAATATAAACATAAAACAGAGGGGTGTTTTGGTTCAATATGAAGCATGTCATAGCACTCAAGGCTAACTGAAGCTTCAGGGGGCAAACTCATGGAGTGGGACGATCTGTAGTTTTCCAAGAATGGGTCTGATCATTTATTGATGAGCACAGCGTGAGAGATCCAAGGGTTTTATAAAGTATAAACATTTAATATGCACCATCCGTGTGCCTGACACTTGTTAATCACTAAGGGTACAGCAGAGCACGAAACAGTCCTAGCTCATAAGCTCCTGGTGCTTATCACCCACGTGGGAATGCACCAGTCAGGTTAGGGTATGTTACGCCGCAGTAACAAATAACACCAACAAAACAAACAGCACAAGTCGATTTCTCATTTGGGTATATGCTCACCCAAGGTCATGACTCCCTCCCTCAGGAAGAGCTGAGAGAGGCTGTGCCATCTGGAACGTGGCCAGACCTCCCCTGGAGAAGCAAAGATGGAAACTTTTTTGTGCCAGTTTTTACTCGCATCCACCTCGGAGTGACAGTCACGTTCACTTATCTGTCCTTAGTCTGAGCAAATCATATAGCATGCCTAACTCCATGGTGTTGGGGAACATACACCCCCACTTCTCTTCCTAGAGTGGATATTGGTGGATGGTGGCAATGGCCAGTGAAGGGAGACAGACAAAAAGCAAATGAGTATAGGATGACAGATCGCGGTGAGTGTAGATAAGAAAAAGTCTACAGAGCCATGAGAAAGTAAATACGGGACCTAACCGAGGTGGAGGGACCTGGAGAATGCCTTTCTGAGGGGATGACATTGATTGTGGGATGTCAAGGAGCCGGTAGGATAATGTCACACTTTGAGAGCCCGTGACCTTACCATTCTGACTCGCACTAGACCATACCCACCCCTAATTCCGGATGAACACTCTGGAGCACTCGTGCAATCCATCTGAGCACCTACTATGTGAAGAGCCCGCCCCATGCCCGGGCACAGAAGCCTATGACTTCTCTCTGCCCTGTGTTGCTATTCACTGGCGACAGAACGCGAGGTCGGTTTCTCCGGAACGCATCTCATTTATGGAACACTAGGCGTGGAATCGGCGCTGTTCTTCACAGAAGAAGGCTCGGAGTTTCTTCATGCCACACTAACAGTTTCACTGATTGAAAATCCGCAGCAGACAAGAACCGGGAGTCCCCAAGATACTGCTGGAGTTGGAATAATTTATGGAGAGCAGTCTAGCACAACATAAGCTATTTAAAGCTGCATAATATACCCGCAAACTCTTATTAAGGGCTGTGGTTTTCAACCCTGTGAGACAGAAACCAGCTATCACTATGCATCACCATGGAAGTGGATTAAAATTAAATCAATTTGTTTATCTCTGGGTTCTCTGCCCAATTAACGGTTCAGAAAGAAAAGCCTTCTGTCCAGATTCTAGGACAACCCTCATTCAAATCGAGATATTAAAAGTATAAATCTCAGGAGGCTTCAGAGCTGAATTTAATTATCAAAAGGGCAGAAGACTAGTTGTCACTCAGCTTTTGAATGGTTTGTGCTATGAGTTGGAGCTGGACTTCTCCGATGCCATCTACTTGAACTGAAGGTGGGTGAAAATTTCTATATATAATGATCCAGAGCATTTAAGTGGATTTCTCTCCAGAAATAGAAATGCCACTTTAACTTGGTGGCTTTTGTGTGTGTGTGTGTGTATATATACACACGTATATATGTATATATACACATTTCTTGAAAAATGTTCTACCGTGTAACATTGAATGAAACCTTGGTAGAATACTCTAGGTATATATTACTAACTTCATAAAATTTGTGGACGGCTTAGGCTTCAACTAACCAAGGATTTCCTTGAAAAGTCCCAAACATCTGGCTCAAAGTTACATCCTTCTGAATGTGGATGATCTGTTACAGCTTGATTATCAACTGGACGGTCCAAGTCTGGGTAATTCCTGGATTCCCAAGACCTGTGTCTGGAAAGTGGCATTGAATTCAGCAGTTTTCCGTAGTAGAATGGGATGGGTTGGGAGCACCTTCCCCTCTCATTCAGGAAGATAATGCTGCTTCAGACCAATTAAGTCAGTTTAAGGAGCCCTCCCTTCTAGCAAACAACTCTACTTTTCATCCAATTTCTTAAGAAATGGTTCACAGACCAGGCAACAGGGAACAGATCAGCACAGAGAGATTGTGAGCGAGCTGGCCGAGTCCTCTATACCTCCCGGAACCTCCTGGGGTGGGAGACATACCCTCATCCTAGCAGAAGGAAGACGCAGGTTCCAGACTAACATCTGGCACTAGCTAGCTTTCTGTTCTTGGACAATGAGCCTGCAATCTCCCTGAACCTCACTTTCCTCTTATGAGAAATGGTAATATCAATGTCCATCCAAAGCCAGAATTTTTCCCTGAGACTCAGCAAAGCCTGGGTGCGTACAAGACCTCCACCACGGCATCTCCCGCTGTTCCCCAGATCACCCCACGCTCCCTTGTGTGTGTTAACGTGCCCAAGCTCTTCCTCGGTGTAACGTGATCTTCAACCTCCCCCTCACCTGGGTAAGCCTCACGCTTGCTTTGTGACTCAGCTTAGAGGAAGCCCTCTTGTGTAGTCCCCCCCGGCTGACTCTTCTTCGACCAAGTCAGATAAACGTCCCCTGTCCTCCAGCAGTCCCCTGTGCCTACCGTTATGGCCCCCGCCCCCTTGCCCATAATTGACAAGCTGTCAATGTGTCATTTATCACGCTAAACAGGAAGCTCCTTCATCTGTGTGCTTCTAACCCCGGCCTCCAGCAGAGCCTTGTGCATCGTACATGCTCAACGAACAGGGTGACTGAGCACACGTACTAATTATTTTTAGGGAGTGCTTTCATTTACTGCAGATGTAAAACTGGGTGCTAACGTCACACAGCAGAGAGTAACTGCAAGATACAACTCCCCCAAGTCACGTTTAAACATGCAATACTCCTCTGTCCTCTCCTACTCTGTCCACTCTGTAAAACTTCCAAGACCTTGTTCAAGGACCATGGTGACATAAATGTCCACCTTCCTAGCACGTCCACTTTTCCAGAATGCACGCACCTTTTGTTTGTTCTTGTATGTGGTTTTTTTTAATTGAGGTATAGATAGTTTACTACTGTGTTGTGTCAGTTTGGGGTGTGCAGCACAATTCTTCAGTCACACATGAACATACATATCTTCATTTTCATATTCTTTTTCACCGTAAGCTACTACAAGATATTGAGTATAATTCCCTGTGCTCTACAGTATAAACTTGTTTGCTTATTTTATATATATTAGTCAGTATGTACAAATCTCGAACTCCCAGTTTATTCTTTCCCACCCCTTTCCCCCCGGTAACCATAAGTTTGCTTTCTATGTCTGTGAGTCTGTTTCTGTTTTGTAAATAAGTTCATTTGTCTTTTTTTTTTTTTTTAGATTCCACATATAAGTGATATCATATGGTATTTTTCTTTCTCTTTCTGGCTTACTTCACTTAGAATGACATTCTCCAGGGCCATCCATGTTGCTGCATATGGCATTGTTTTATCATTTTTTATGGCTAAGTAGTATTCCATTGTGTAAATATACCACAACTTCTTTATCCAGTTATCTATCAATGGACATTTAGGCTGTTTCCATGTCTTGGCTATTGTAAATAGTGCTGCTATGAACATTGGGGTGCAGGTGTCTTTTCAAGTTAGAGTTCCCTCCAGATATACACCCAGGAGTGGGATTGCTGGGTCATATGTTAAATCTATTTTGAGTCTTTTGAGGAATCTCCATACTGTTTTCCATAAAGACTGCACCAAACTGCATTCCCACCAGCAGTGTAGGAGGGTTCCCTGTTCTCCACACCTGCTCCAGCATTTATCATTTGTGGACTTTTGAATGATGGCCATTCTGACAGGTGTGAGGCGATACTTTTATGTGCATTTGCTCCTCAGTGCTTTGGTTCTGTGTGTGGGTGTACCTGTGCATAGTTGAAGATATGAATGGATATTTTTACCTCCCTCTTTCTTTTTTTCCCCCTCTCCACCCTTCTTGAGGTGTAGAAGAAAGACACATTAACAAAGACAAAGAATTGGTCAGCACAACAGAACACCGAGGAAGGTTACAAGAGAGATGTTCATTTTTCTGGTAGAAATCTCCTTCTGTAAAATCTGAAGGACCTAGAGCCTCCTCCTGCACCAAACGTCCAAGATCAAATGAAGTCCTTTCAGGATGAGTTCAGGACCCTGGGGGAAGAACAGCCTGACTGGGAAAAGATGTAGGATTGCTGGGGAGGAAAGACAGAAGGTTAATAAAGAGATGTGAAACTCCTATCTGAATGCCCACCTGAAATGGAGTCTTGTATCCTCGGGTAGCCATCAAACTATTTTTAACCACTGGCACATTACTAAAGCCAGGCAGGGTAGCCATGGATTCTCATCGGGCTGTCCCTGACCTGGGATGGTGCGGGGGGCAAACGTGAAGCATACCAAAGAGAGCCTCAAAGCCTGGGCCGATGGGAAGTAATGCTCTGTTTTTGAAGATGGCCACAGCTGCTTTTACACACCGGCCGCATCTGTCGTTTCGAGTAGACCGACCGTTAACAGACCAAAAGGAACGTAACACAACAGCCTGAGGCGTTTCCCAGGGTTTGCACTTGCTGGCCCCAGAGAACCAGGGCGGCAGCAAGTCAGGGATTATCCATCCACTCAGCCCGCCTTGTTCTGTAGACGAGAAGACAGAAGTGAGGGGAGGCTGAGTGACACACCCAGAGGGAGAACGCTGATCCGAGGCGGCTCCAGCTTTGGAATCGAACTCCCCATGGCCGGCTGAACTTATGGAAATAAAAGCAGGTGTTCTTCTGACAGGCCCCCTGACGCGGCTGTTCCCCAGCGGGCAGGAGAACCCTGCCGCGCGGTCAGAGCGTCCGACAGAGTTAACGGAGCCGGGGGGGCCCCTAGCAACAGCCTGGTGCCTTCCGGAAGGACAAGGCTTGACTCCTCAGGGTCAAGGTCCTCTTCTCTGCTCCTCAAGAACACCGTGGACAAACTGCCCCACAATCCCCTCGGACAGCCGCCTGGAGCATCCACTGTTCTTTGTCATCAACTTCCTGCTGCTCTTCCTGTGTCAAAACAGTGCAGTTTTGTTTCTCCAAGAGGACATTTCCATCACCCACTCTCCGCCCTGTGGGTTTGGGGGGAAACGACCCTTCTCTTAGTGACAAGAGGGTTCTTGATGGCTTCCATCAGTGATTCTCAAAGTACAGCCTGGGAACCCTGAGGGAACCCCCAAAGCACTTCCAGCCATTCTGCAAAGTCAAAACTATTTTCATAATAAAACCAAGATGCCATTCACATTGTTTTTTTTTTACTATGTTGTCACTCGCACTAATGGTACCAAAGCAATGGTGGATAAAACTGTTGTCACCTTCGCACAAATCAAGACAATGGAACCAACCTGTATTGCTAAGACTGCTATGACTCACTGTAACACGCTCACACAGTAAAAATTTTTAAAAAGTTCTGATTTTACTTAAGGACATCCTTGCTGGAACATTAAATATGATTATTTTTCTTAAATATGTGTCCTTGAATACACATCTTTTCAATATTCTGTGTGACTAATACATAAAAACCACTACGTACTGAGTTCTCACGGTGTTGCATGTTGTTATGCTGAGCTGGCCACTTTTTTTTTTTTTATGGAACACCATTTTCACCTAAAAAAATAACTAGCGAACGCCGGGCATTCTGTCTGGGTATTTGACGAGCAATCATGAACAGAGCGAGCCTGCCGCTTCAAGAAAAGCGCCTGACAGCATGTGTTAGCAATGATCCAAGGACAGCTTTCAAGCAAAAAGTAGGATTTTGGAAGGCTGGTGGCTGTCACTGTGATTTTGGAAGCTTCTGAATGGGTACAGGCTTTTTCTGATGAGATTGGTACTGATATTTAAGAGAAAAATGTGAGGTTTGGAGTTGGGTCAGCATTTGAAAGTTGTGCACGACCGGTGAGGCAGAATGTTCCAGACACCCGATGCATGGCATTACACAGTCACTCTTAGGGAAGGGAACCATTCAGAAGCCTCAGTATCCACCTTGCAACTAACCTTGAAGAAGCTATGTGACAGCTTTTGGTGTAGTATTAAAGAAATACACACACACACACATGCACAATGATCTGAAAAGGCTATTAAAATATTCCTCTTCCCAACTACATCTATATGTGAGGCCAACGCTGCCCATGCTTCAATAAAAACAATGTTTTCACCACAGACTGAATGCAGAAGCAGATGTGGGAACCCAGCTCTCATCTGTTAAGCCAGACAGTAAAAAAAATTAAAATTAAAAAAATGTTAAACAGTTCTGCCTTTCTCATGAATTTTATTTCAATTTGGAAAACAGAATTGTATTTCATAAAAGTATATCATTATGTTAATGGGTGTAGAGTTTTTTTTAAACAAATTCATAAATACACATTTTTCTTCCATTTCTCAGTTTTAATTTCTAATGCAGTGAATATTGCTGGGTACAACTTAGATAAACACTTTTTTTTTTTTAAGTCCTGAATCATTTTTGAGAGCCAGAGACCGAAAAGTTGGAGAACTTTCAGCCAATTAGTGTGTCCCAGCGTCTGGCCATCCTGGGGAGTTTTAGGGATGGACCGATGGCCTGAACAGAACAAAAGCTTAGAAGATGCTCTAACTTATACAGTTTCCCTGGATGACAGCCTGTCACCCTACCGTCAAATACTGTCAATAATTCACGGCACCAACATGCCAAAAATTCCCTTCTGCCAGGATCGGAGGAGAGTTTTGTTTCTTCGGAAGCAGACACAACCCCAGGGTACTCAAGAATCATTATTTTATGACATAATTTTCCCTACGACTCTTTCTTAGACGTTAACTTTGATCATACTGACACCATTCTATTTGACTGCATCTGTCTTATTTAAAAATCTCCAATCAAATGGTTCTCTTCCCTAAGAAGTCCCAGTGCACATCTGTAGAGAGCCAGGTCATTTCCTAAGAAATCTGTTTCTAGAAAAGAAAAATCCTCGAAACATGTCATGCAATGCATTAAGCAATGGAAACTTCCTAAGTTTGTTTCGTTACTTTATTGCATTTTATATTAGTTGTATTAATGCATTATTATTATTATTAATGTTACATTAGTATAACATTGTTATGTCATTTCATTTGCGTCTTTAATTCACTACGTATGTCTGAAGAGACCTTGAATGCCTTTTGTTTTATTGTTCGGATGATGCAACGAAATGGAAGCTAAGTGCACGTTTGCCTGCAGACCTTCTGTAGTAACTGGTTCCACAGGAAATCCCCAGGAAGTTACATATAGTATAATCAGGGACACACTCTCCACTTCTTAAACTGTGGGTCTCAAACCCTAGCACACATCAGAGTCACGCTGGAGGCATCAGAACACAGGTGCTGGGTCCCCCTGCCAGTCTGTGACTCGGCAGGGCCAGAGAATTTGCATGTCTCAGCTCCCGGGGATCGGAAGCCGCTGGTCCAAGAACCACATGTTGAGAAGCTCTGTCCTAGGGTAGCTTAAGAGCTGGAAGTCACGGGGAGCTGTTAGATACTGAAGCTTCTACCAGCCAGAGTTAGAAACGCTGGAGAAGAAGGCTTGGAGGGAGGATACGGGAGAAGGGCACCCTCATTCAACAACCAGATGGTGTGATTTCACATGGACAGTCTTCTGATTATAAAACCACAGAGATCTCGTGGCTTTGGTCAGTTTAACTCTCATGTCGGCAGCCCCCAAAGTGCAAAGACATCCAGGGAAACCTGAGGCTGAAACTGAACTTAAGGTCAGCTTGGACATGGGGGACAGTTTCATGACACAGGTAGGAAAAATGGGTCCCGGTTTTCAGATCAGCATTACCGTGCTCCCCATGTCAGCGGCCGTGGCCACTGTGCAAAGTGTCACCATCTTCTGGATTTGATCCGTGGCCCCAGTGCTTGCTGACATCCTCCCGCATGCTCGATACCACAGGCTGCGCAAAGTAGCAAAAGCACTTCTCGTCTGTGTCACACAGCGGAACTAGAATGGTTTTGTATGCAAAATTTCAAATACCAGTCGATTTGACTTTTCCAAACGACGAGTGTGAAAGATGTGAGCGCAAAATAAAAGCACCGCTCGAGGTCACACACATGCCCGCTGACGTGACACCCGTCAAAGCTGACCCTGCAGGCCTCGTAGAGGAGCCCTAACCAGGTGACAGCCTCGGGGCACCCACCTCCCCTGGGAGGCGACGGCCTCGGGGCACCCACCTCCCCGGGAGGCGACGGCCTCGGGGCACCCACCTCCCCTGGGAGGCGACGGCCTCGGGGCACCCACCTCCCCTGGGAGGCGACGGCCTCGGGGCACCCACCTCCCCTGGGAGGCGACGGCCTGCTGGAGACTGGGACCCGGCGGCAGCGCTCCAGGACGAGTACCACCCGTTGCTGCCGCCGTAGTGGGAGACAGAGCTTCTTCCTCCACGTTTGGGCCTGGGGGGCAGGAGCATGGAGACGTGCACTGGGCATTTTCACCAGCACGGACGTATCTGATGTCGGCTCTAACTCCCTCGAAAGCAGGTGGCGTGTGGCTTCGACCGGATGGCAAATAAAGCCAGCTGTTTCCTCATCTCTAAAGGAAGGGGCTCTTAGGAAGGGAGCCAGATGACAGAATAAATCTTTAATATTTTCCAGTTGGCTGGATAAAGCCCCCCAGAAACGACTTAGCAGAGGCGATGGTGGGATCCGAAGACCAAACGAACGCGGTATCCATCCGTCAGGATGCTCTGGCTTGAAGTAACTAAAGCCCATCCGCAGGTTGCTTACGTAAGTGAGGGGTTTGTCGTCTCACACGCCGGCAGAGCCAGAGGAGGAGCCGTCCCAGGGCTGGTTGTGTTTGCAGCCCGGTAAAGACTCGTCTTTTCCGCCCTCCGAGTCTGTGGGCTTCCTCTCCTCCTGGTTCCAACCTCGATACGGCGCCTCCAAGCACCTTGTGGTGCTGCGGCAACGTCTGTCTTAGTTTAGTTCTAGAAATAGCCTCTGAGGCACGACTGAAGTGCAGACGGTCTACTTGGGCAACAACTCCAAGAATCACCAGAAAAGGCTGCAAGACTATTTGCAGGAATAGGCAGTGCGTTAGGGACGCACCACGGAGCAGGTGACCTCAGGCTGATCCTGCTGGGAGCTCCGAGAGCCGGCGAGAAGCCCACAGCCCGGAGGATGTGCAACCGCCCTGGACGCTGGGTGGCGGCTGCTCCTGGGGGTGCTACTTCCATGGCAGTGTTGGCCCCCGGAGGGATGGACGCAGTGAGCATCAGTGGCCAAAAACGGTCCTCGGATGAAGAAGTGAAGATGAAGCCGTTGAAAGCTGGGCCAGACTAGACGGAAGTGGTAAGAACAAGGACATAGGGTCCGGGCACCCACGGCGCCTGCTAAAACGTCCGTCAAAGGGGAAGACCGTTCCCTTCCACACGCCTTAGACTTGGTGGTGGTGGTGGTTATGGGATTAGTGCCATGAATGGGAAAATCCTTCCTCAAAAGCCGCTCAGGGCGCATGCCCACGGCTGAGCCAGGTGCTGACACGGACCATCCCTGAGACTGGGCCAGCCTCTGCGCCTGGAAGGGGGCGTATCTCACCCCCGCGCAAGGCAACAGAGGGCGAGCGCACAGAACACCCCTGAGTGCCACGTGGTTCCTTCAAGATGCGGGAAACCCCGCGGTCGGCGGCGAGACACACAGGCAGTTCGCGCCTGACCTGGGGAGCTGTCGGGCGACGCCCGGACCAACCCGGCGGAGGTCTGGGCGGAATGGGCCACCACGTCCGTGCCTGCGATGAGAGCTGGACGTCTCAGGACTGGAAGGAGCGCCCAAAAGGTGTCCGACCCAGAAATGCCCGTGCTATAAAAGAACGCCCCCCACAGAAAACGCCGGGGGAGGTGCGGGGGAAGCCAGGACAACCTTCACTTAGTAACGGAAGTCCGCTTCCCTCTCAGCATCACGTTACCAGTCTCCAAATACAAACGCTAAGATCTTTGAAAACCTCACAGTGCGTCTCGACCTTTTTCCTGCTCGTGTAAATTAAAGGGACATCGTCCATCACTGATCTCAGGCATTTCAAACCACGGGCGGGAGCTTGGTGTGAAAACCTCTGCCTCTAAACTGGTACCAGGTAGACAATGGGCACAACTGGTTGATCCAGATTTCTCGATTTGGGTCATTCCTCCAAGCACTCGGACGATGCTTGGGGTGAAAAACACAGACTTCGCTTTCACCCCACCCCAACAACACCTGCGGCCCCCACGCCTGGCAGCATCGTGGACGTGGACAAATCCTCCACGCTGGTTTTCACAGCGGCTACACCCATTTACTCTCCCACGCATCGTGCACGACAGGTTCCCCTCTCTCCACATCCACACCAACATCTGTTATCTGCAGGCCTTTGGATGACAGCCATTCGGACAGGTGAGCAGTGATATCGCATCACTGTTTTAAAAATCAAATCAGAAAAAAATGTTATTCTGTTGCTGTTGGCAGTCACCGTTCCAGGCACTGCGGACACAGAGGCGAGCTCCGTGCTCTCCGAGAACTAACCTTCCGGGGGGGGAACAGAGCGGTAAACAAGGAAACAAAGTAACTCCGCGGGGTGATAAAAACAAAATGGGACAATACGGTGGAGAAGGACCAGTGCGGGCAGGTGTCTGCTTTAGAGAGAGCAGGGAGACAGCCATCCCTGAAAGGGAACAACTGGAAAGGACCAGCCACGTGCAGAACTGGGGGAAGAACGTGGCAGCTTCCGCACACTTTTACCAACAGGTTGGGGGATTCCACTGAATGTTTCCTGACTCAGTCGCCCAAAGGAAAAAGAGGCAGCTGTCTTTGTCTCAAGTCACCCTTTCATTTTTTCGTTATCAGTTCAACAGACCATTCTTATATATTTCCTCTTTTCTAAATAAATATCTCATCTTCTGAAACGCAGCGGCTTTTGTTCAAGGCGGAGGGCTTAACCTTCTTCTTAGAGCTTCGGCTAAGCATGGCGCCAAGGTTAGGCACTGCAAACCTCACACTGTGTAGGAACCAGACGGGAGGACTGGGACATAATTAGCTGACAACAACGTACCCTAACTTTTCAAGTTTTGACTGAAGGAGCGTCTTAGCAAGAAGTTCAGATTGTCAGAAAGTTGCAAAGGAGAAAGATAAAACTCTCTGTCTCCTGCCAGTCTCCCAGTTCTCACTTGCAGATGTGGCTCCTATTTCTACTTTATTATTAGCACAAAGGACAGCTTTCTCTCTTCCCTCTGCTCCTTACTCCTCTTAATAATGGACCTTGGAGATCGGCTCAGATCAGTCGATGCGCACGCTGTTGCTCGCTCTCCTCTGCATCCCCGTTTCCAGGTGGACAGACCATCACTTACTGAAGCGGCTCTCTTCTGGTGAGCGTTCAGCCGCTCCCCGTCTCTGAGAGTGTAAATGATACACCACAGAGAGTGTCCTTGTGTAGAATCTTTGCACACATGGGCTGTAGACCACGTCCCCCTACGTGGAATTTCTGGGTGAGCAATGATGTTTCTTTTAAAAATAGTGAAGGATGTCAAATTCCCTTTCAACATGTTGTACCAGTTTAAACTCCCACGAGCAACATACAAAGCACCCCCCCCCCAGGCCCCCGCCAAGATGTCTCTTTATCAAGAGTTTAGATCCTTCTCAACCGGTCGGATGAAACTGCACTGTTTCTCTGCGTGAGGCTGAGTACCTGTTCATTGCTTTAAGCCACTTGTAGATCCTCCTGGTAAATTTTCTGTTCTTGTCCTATGGCTATTTTTACATCGAACTGTTAGCAGTTTTCTTAGAGATTTTTTGGGGTTCTCAATACGGTAAAGAAATGAGCCCTTACATCCACGTTTCCACGTGACAGTTACTACGTCGGCACACAGACAGTTACAGGGTGTTACCACCGGACTCAAGCCCATTCTGTACCCCTTCCAACTTATAATCTTTACATCAGGGGCCAGACGAGTCCACGCGTCAAATCCACATCTAATCATCCATTTCTTTTTACAGCCTGCAAACTAAAAACATTTAATTATTACATTTTTAACGTTTGAAAAAAAATCAAAACAAGAGTGACACTTCATGACCTATGAGACTTGCACGTCACTTGAAGTTAAGTGTTTGTAAACAAGCTTTTATTGGAAAGACAGCCACACGCTGCTACAGTTGTGGGTCCGAACAGCTGCCCTGCAGACCACCGGCTCTCAGAGTCTAAAATATTACCATCTGGCCCTTTACAGCATAAGTTACTCCACGGGGGAATTTCCAGCTGATCTCAGTACTTTTTCTAGCTGAGCAGGAATTCCGTACAGACTCAATGTCTAAATGTCACCTGGCAGACATCGCCAATTAGTCAAGGTTGGCCCAAGGGATAAAACTCGCCACCAGCCAGGTCTAGGGTCGACCCCTTCCATCCTTTCTCTTCACTGTTTCTTTTAGAAATTTTCAAACATGGGAGGTTAGAAATTAGTCTGTTTTGAGACAAACCCAAATGTGCCTAGAAAGCATCCCAGTAATCTTGCTGGAAACCTCTTCTTAAGTGCAAAGTCTTCAAATTGAGGTTTCCACTTTTAGGCGCTTTTCTTCCTCAGCTGGAACTTCCCATCCCAGGAGCTGCCAAACCTCCAAAGATGAATATTGGCCTTGATTAAGAAGATACCTGTGATGAAGAAATCTGCTTTATTCACCAAAACCTGAAGACATTTTCAGAAATCCAGGTCATTTATTTATTTATTTTTAGAAAGTTTGCTCCCCCGACCTGCCACTAAGGGTCTTTTTTGAAGGAGTGTTTTCCAAAATAATGTTTTCCCTTCAACATCAGAAAATTAACTGTCCACGCTGACACAAGATGACATCTACCGTCTTTGAATTTCCGCCGTTGAAACACACACACACTGTCAGTATTTGAAACAAATGTTTGGGGAAAAGGTAATTACGACGCCACAAATTAGCCGTATGGTATTTTCTGAGGCTTTTCTCATTGTGGGGTTACAGACCTTTGTATAAACTGGTGAACTTTCAGCGGATTCCAATGGGCATATTCAGATTTGGGTTTTCACCTGGTCACTCTGACATCACCATCTAGACATTGTTCTGTATCCATTCGCTCCATGCGAAGAGGAAAAAGCAAAACGTGTCCTTCCCTTGCCTTCTCACACCTGTCACCTTGCAAACCCACAGGAAGGGTTTCCTGGAGAAGCGGTTTGATGTTGCTTTTTTAAAATTCTCCTAGTGTTTTCCCTTCCTCTCTGAGAAAGATATTTTCTTCTCGTTTGGAAAAAGCCTGCTCCCCGCCGCTGAGTGATGTGGAAGTGGTGTCTTAACGGAAGCATCCTGGAAGACTGTCCCAGCGTTGGAACCCCTCTTTTTAAGAGAATCGTGAACAACTTAATATTGTAATTTTGAGATGGCTTTAAGGAAGTTTCCAGAATGATATATCTTAAAGGAGAGTGAAGAAACTTCGAAAGGTGTGATTTTTAAGGGCTCCCATCAAGTAAAATTTCAGGGAAAATAATTCCTAAAAAGAGCTGGCGGAGAAGCCCCTTGTTAGAAACAACAAAAACACTTTTACTCCCTGCTGCTTGGTTTTGCATTTTTCTCTCTCTGTGTGAGCCCGCTACAGTGAACTGGGCACCTTGTCGGATTTTCTTTCTGGTGATTCAGAAACTCGCTCAGGCTTTGCATTTGGGCCCATGTTTATTTTGTTCTACAGTACTCCTAAACCCGGAAAGCTTAGGGAAACGTCTGCATTTTAAAAACTCCGAGGGGGAGTTTTGGCATTGTTCCTGAAGTGGGTAGGTGGCCGATCATTGTTCATAATCCTCCACTCCTTCCGTAGAAGCAGCATTTTTTGCCCCTGATCGCTCTTTGACCTTGGCTACGCGCATTCCCCTGGCCTCACGTGGATGGAGGTCACCTCCCCATCCCTTGCCTTTGGGGTCTGTCACGTGACTTGCTTTGGCCAATGGGATGTGGGCAGGTGTGAGGTCAGCAAGCCTGCAGTAGGCTGTGACGACTGGACTTCCTCTATTCCACTTCTGCAATCACAGAGGAGAACTTCCTTGCCCCCTGCCCCCAAGCCCCACCCAAGGAGCACGAGGGAACCAGCCTAGGCCAGGCGCCATGAGACACTTGGCTCCAAGCAGCAGGTTGGGTTCGCTCATTGACTCAAATGACATTCTGCGTTCACCAAAGGTTGGAACGTTCCAGGAGAGTGAGTCATTCAATAACTATATAATGAGACCGCTAACCGTGAGAAGAAAGAGTAGCTCTGTGTTGCTGTGCAAGCTGCCCAGCGAGAGCGTCAAGGGAATCTCATCCCGCGCGTGGAAGGGGTGTGGGAACAGAGCCGGAGAACGTGGGGCCGGATCCTGGCTCCAGGCTTTGCAGTCTGAGAGACCTGATGGGACCACTTCACGTGCCTCAGTTTCCACACCCGAAAATGAAGGACATAACAGTACCTACTTCATACATGGATCTGCGGATGAAATGCATTGATGCCAATGAAACAATCTGAATGGCGCTGGCACGTAGCACACGCCGAAGACACAGTAGCTTCGTTGTTATTCATTACTCATTAGATAGAGGCTTCCTAAGGAAGTAAAGAGGACTTCATCTGTACTAAAGCAGCATGTGTGATCATCTGAGCGGCAGAGAAGTTTAAGAATGACTTCAACGAGATGCATGAAAAGACGTCTATGTTATTTTATAAGAGTGAAACGCTCTAGCCATTTGCAGCAACATGGATGGACCTAGAGAGCCTCATAATACGTGAAGTAAGCCAGAAAGAGAGAGAAACATCATATGAGATCACTCACATGTGGAATCTAAAAAAAAAGACAAATGAACTTATTTACAAAACAGAAACAGACTCAGACATAGGAAACAAACTTACGGTTATTAGGGAGGGAAGGGGATGGGAAGCGATAAATTTGAGAGTCTGAGATTTGAAAATGTTAGCCACTACATATAAAAATAGATTAAAAGACACATTTCTTCTGTAGAGCACACGGAACTATATTCAGTGTCTTGTAATAACCTTTAATGAAAAAGAATATGAAAGCGAATATATGGAAGTGTATGTGCATGACTGGGACACGGTGCTGTTCACCAGAAACTGACACATTGTAACCGACTGTACTTCAATAAAAAAAAAAAAAGGTAGGCGCGCTGCCGTGCCCATGTCTCACACACGGTGGGGATGAGGTTTTCCCAGCACATCCTCATGAGCTCAAGTCTACGAGTTTGTCTTGGACCACAATTCAGAAATTTGCAAACAAGATGAGCAATCTTTCAGAACATTTGAAAGTGGTGCAGACACACGGCAGGCAGTGCGCCCTGCCATGTGCTGGACGGACAGTGGACCTCATGTGTCCCTGACCGTGACCTGCCGTGAGGGAGGGAGGGAGGCACCTGTAGGGGTGGCTGACCTGTCGCCATCTGTCTCCAATGACTCTTCAAATGCTGGCAGGGATTTCCAAGTTTGATTTTCTTTCAATCCCATTACATCATGATTATCACAGGCTAACTGTCCCAAGAACTCTTTCTTTTCTCTCTCTCTCTCTCTTTTTTCAAATTGAAGTACAGTTAATTACAACGTGTCAGTTTCTAGTGCACAGCACAATGTCCCAGCCATGCATATATATACATATATTCGCCTCCATACTTCTTTCAAAGAGACTTCAGATTAAGATTTTAGATATTTTTGTTTTGTTTTGTTTGCAAAGTTGCAAAGGCATCTAGAGGAAAGGATGAAAATATATACATACTGACATCCCTTCCCACAGGAAAGTATAAACGTAATGTATTTCTAATCAAAATGCCAACGTCACAATGCTGTTAATCAACTAGACTTCACTTTTTTAAAAAAAGCCCCAAAATGCCAATGATGTGTGTGTGTTTGAGCAGGCAGAGAAGACGTTAATAATTTCATTAAATAAATGCAATTTGCATAAGAAAAGCCAAGAACGTGTAGGAAAAAAAGACATAAAAGAAAAAGATTTTCCCTACTTTGTGTCAAAATGTACTGAAAAATTATAATAATAGTAATTAAAAGAGAATTGTGTTGAAGTAAGTATAGATAAATAGTTCTTCAGAACAAAACGGACCTTCGGGGCGCAGAGCCACGCACGTGCCGGCACCGTGCTCCCGTACCGTCTCCTCTCCTTGTAAACACGGGATAAGTAAGTTTCTCCTCCCCTCCCTGCCGTGAGGCTGGGAACGTGCGACTGAGCGTTGCCTGTGGAACGAGGTGGATGGTACGTAAGGCACGTCTAGGCTTAGCGCTTAAAATCACGCCTTCCCTCCTCCCGCCCAGCTCTGCCCTGCAGCCTCCTCCGTGAAGGCCAGCTCCCCCAGGGGGTGTAACCTCAGGACAGACAAGGGTCTCCGTGACCAGGCTCAGCCTGCGCTGCGTGCAGCCAACACAAGCTTATTATGGTCCCCCCGTGACCTTCCAGGCTCATGGGTGACAATCCCACAGCCTCGCCTCTCTTAACGAATACAGGCATGTAACGCGCAGTAAAGGTCCCGAGAGCGTTTACAATCAATAAAGAAAGGACAGAGGAGTCAACAGAGTGTTCAGGTAATTAGCCATTCACCCTGAGAGTGAGAAATTGCGAGATGTGTACCAACGACCAAACACAGAAATCAGTCGCGTTGGCTTCACACAGGAACCACGAAGTCATCTCTCCCAGGGCAGTCAGAGATAGGTCTCAAGGCCATGCAGTAAGTTGGAAAATGCTAATTAAATATCAAATTAAAAATACGGATTTTAAATCGTATGTATGGAGTAATATCAAGCAGAGTAAAATTTATCGTTGAATCAAAGAATCCGTCTAGAGACCTCGGGAATCACATCCGCAAACCCGCGCATGTGGAAGCACGTGCATTTGGACAGATGCCCAGCTGTGCCAGGACCGCATTTCCATCAAGACCACACACCACCTCGGGACCCACTTCAGCTCACACTATCACATCTTCCCTCTGTTCAACGGGCGGCTTCCACACAGAAGCACGGCTTTTATCACTGCGAAGGGTTATGACCAAAAACAACTAGAAAGAGAAACGCCCACCTGCCAGGCGACAGTGGCCAGGGGTGTGTCCGTCTCCAGCTGTGGCTGTAACAACTAACCACAAGCTCAGTGGCTTCAAACCACACACATCGGGCATCTCACAGCCCTGGAGGCCAGACATCCACAGTCAGTCTCCGTAAGTTAAAATCGAGGCGGCAGCAGCTGCATTCTTTTGGAGAATCTGGGGGAGAATCCATCTCCTTGTCTCTTCCAGAATCTAGAGGCACCTGCACACCTTGGCTGGTGGCCCCCACATCACCCCGACCTCTGTTTCCATCACATCGTTTCCTCTGACACTGGCCCCCCACTGCCCCCCTCTTACAAGGA
This sequence comes from Camelus ferus, assembly GCF_009834535.1. Taxonomy (NCBI): domain Eukaryota; kingdom Metazoa; phylum Chordata; class Mammalia; order Artiodactyla; family Camelidae; genus Camelus; species Camelus ferus. The sequence goes on along the minus strand of NC_045727.1, from coordinate 22,593,396 downwards.
CCCTTGTCTTCACAAACTTCCACTTGCTAATCCGGATAACTTCCCATCCCAAGATCCTTAACCACATCTGCAAAGTCCCTTTCCCCAGGTAAGGTGACCGATTCACAGGTTGCAGAGACTAGGATGTGGCCACGTTTGCAAGGGCCACTCCTCAGCCCAGCCACGGGCTGGGTTCACTCACAAATCACCAGCAGGACTCATTTGCGCTCCAGAAATCTTTTTTTTTTCCTTAAATCTTATGCTCTCGAGACCAGATCTACCCATCCATGAATGTTCCCGAGTGTAAGTGAGAAGTTCGCAGTTCTAGGGCACCTCTTCTGGGGCAAACGTAAACGCTTTAAGACAAATAAAAGGAATGCAGGAAAATACGCTTGAGAGCAACAGCCACGGAGTTGCCAGAATAGTTGAATGAAAGATGAACTGTGTCTTCTTTACGCTAGTTTCATTTTTTTCATGATCAGTTAACACTCATATTATGAACACAAATGATATTTAATGTAAAATGCATGAATAACGATGTCTCCAGAATCATACCCAAAATGGGAAACAGCCACAAAATCACTTATCATCAGTATTCAAGCAGACATTATCAGAACGACCTTCTTCAGCTGTGCCCTGTAATAAAGATCGGCGGTTTAAAACAGGAAACTTCCCTGCAGCAGTTCACATGGTTTCAAAGAACTCATCCTTTCTATTTTTTTAGAGAAGGGGGCGATCCTTGCCAGAAGTTCTTTATTTTTTCTGATGAATTTATTTTTTTAATTTAATTTTTTGCTGAAGTAGAGTTGATTTACAATGTTGCGTTTGTTTCTGTTGTACAGCAACATGATTCAGATACACATATAGTTTGTTACAAGGTATTGAATACAGTCCCCTGTGCTATACAGTAGGTCCTTGTTGTTTATGTATTTTATGTATAATAGTGTGTATCTGTTAACCTCAAACTCCTAATTTATCCCTCCACCAACTTTCCCCTTTGATAACCATAAATTTGTTTTCTATGTCTATGAGGATTCTATTCTTGTCTTTATCTGGCTTACTTCACTTAGAATGACGATCTCCATGTCCATCCATGTTGCTACAAATGGCATTATTTTATTCTTTTTTATGGCTGAGTAGTATTCCATTGTATAAATATACCACATTTTCTTTATCCAGTCATCTGTCACTGGACATTTACGTTGCTTCCACATCTTGCTATTGTAAATAGTGCTGCTGTGAACATCAGGGTACATGTGCCTGTTTTAATTTGTGTTTCCTCCAAAAGGTCTTTATTTTTGGGGAGGGCAGGGGAGGAACTGGGACTGGCTACAGATGCAGGAACAAATGCTCCAAATCTGCAGATAAATATCTCTGTCCAGCAGTCCTTTTAGCCATTTCCTCCTCCATGTCTAGAACCTACACAGATTCCAACGATTAACTGCCACCACAGGGGAGGAACGTCGAAGGAGCTGACACCCAGCCTTCAGGACGGGCTCTGACTTCCACGTGGATCTTCTAGGCCGGGGGAGCAGGCTGGTGTTCACGGCCGGTTTATTAAATTCACTGCCACAGTTCCGCAGTGAGCAGAGAACTACCACGTCTCAACATAAAACCATTTATTCCACTCTCACCAATAGGATTAAGTCCATTAAGCAGTGAATCTTCTGCTGCAAGACTGGTGAGATCAAACAGATTTCATCGCCTCGCCTGTTCCCCGGACATTTAGAGCACGTTTCTCTTTCCTGAATTTCACTGTTTCTAGTCGTTTTCCTCCTGAGACCACATTCAGTAGTTCCCTTTTGTCTCTCTCAATTCTGCCCTTTCAAATATGTTCTATTATATCCCCTTTTAGTTACCACTTACCCCCAAGATACATATTTAGTTGGTTTAATCTTCCCTCGTAAATCAATTTCCTCAGCACCTTGGTTAACATGCTGCTCTTTTTTCCTTTTATTGAAGTCTAGTCAGTTTACACCATTGTGTCAATTGCTGGTGTGCACCGTAATGCTTCGGTCATACGTGTACGTACATGTATTCCTCTTCATATTCCTTTTCATTATAGGTCACTACACAGTACTGCATATAGTTCTCCATACTGTCTATCTATTCCTTTTATTTATTTTTTTCTTTCTTCTACAAGCCCCTTCCAGTTGGTGTGTGTCTCTCTGATACTAAGGCGCCTGGAATCAAATGCATTTTTTTCCAGGTTCCGTCTCATTTGGGAGGCTGAGACGCACAAACTCTCACAGAGGACTTTGCCAGGACTCCCGAGACACCAGGAAACGCCAGCTCAGGATGGTCACTCTCCTGACACAGCCACCACCGGAAAGGATCTTGTCAGCACACGGCCACCTCTGAGTCTAAAACAGTCACCAGGTGAGGTCCCTGTTCCCACCCATTTTCCACACCACTGTTCTCACAAGTGCACTTTACGTAAAAGTGCGGATTCTTTCAAATGCCGTTTCACTTCTTGCCCCACCTCTCATAACTCCTGTGAGGGTCAGGCAACACGTCCAAAGAAGAAGACAGAATTTGGAATTTGACTCCCGTTCCTCTCAGCTGGCCGTGTGAATGAGAGACGAGCATTGCATCACTCGGGGTAAAGTTTCCGCAGAGACCAGAAGCAACAGTGGCTTCAATAAAATAATAGTTTGCTTTTTTTAGATAAAATGAAGGCTGACACACTTCAGGGTAAGCTCCTCTGGTGGCTCAGGGTGGTGGGGCTTGGTTCCTTGCATCTCTCATCTCCCTCCTTGCCGTTCCGCCCGGGACGGCTGACGTCCGCAGCCACTTTTGAAGCACACGTGGAGGAGGGAGGGGGTCTCGAGGGCCTGGCTTCTTTTTGTGGCCTCATTTGTAAATGGCACCCATGGTCTTCAGTCACGTGGCAGGTGGTGTCACCCAGCGAAAAGGGAAGTTTAAACATCCAGTCTTTATCACGGGGGTCAGGTGACCAGAGGAAGTTGTGGTTGTGTTACGATGAGGAGAAAGGAGTAAAAAATATATATATATATTAAGGACAAGCAGGAATCCCAAGAACCCACATGAGGGATGAAGGAAGGAACCGTCAGATCAGCGAGAAGAGGAAGGGGAAGATGAGCTCTGAAGAGCGGGGGGACCCTGGGAGGAAGTGGAGGGGAAGAAGGTACGGTGACGGCGCGGCAGGCGGGCCTCGCCCCACGGCTTTCTCCAAGCTCCTGACTCCCTGGCAAGTGGCAACATCACGTGTCTGCTACAGGCCTCTTCTTTCTGAGGACGGCCAGGGTGGTGAAGACCCTCCGGGGGATGGCATGAAACGATGTTTCGGTGTCAGCTGGAACGTCATGTTCTGGAAGCGGCTGAAAGAGAGGCGAACGCACGGCGCGCTGAGCAGCGGCACGGCCCCCCCGCTCCGCTCTGCTGGAGACGTTCTGCTCTCGCACTGAGTAGGTGAATTCCACCGTGCGAGCCGCATTTTGAATGGGACTGATTTGGGGTTTGGTTTCTGTGTTTTCAGAACCACTATGGGGTCATAAAAATACATTCACTCACACCTATTTATCAAGCGTCTATTATGAGACAGTCTTGGATGGCAGAGAGCTAGATTTTAAAAAATGCTGCCTTCAAGCATTTTTATTTCCCCCAATGAGGGAAGGGATTGTTTGCCAAATAAATTTGTGAGGAATTCATTCCTAGAGGAATGAGAAAACAGAGAACACGAGGGTTTTGAGCTTGAGAGCGAATGATGTGATGTGTGTTTTGAATGGATAATTTTGATTGTTTAATAGTTAACCAAAAAGATGAACCAAAAAATAAAAAGAAAATCACCTCTTTCCAGAAGAAATGCAAGATGGGTCGACCCTGACAGTGAAATCCGGCACCACCACCAAAAGGAATCGAGTTAGTAATCCAGAGACGGTGCACTGACCGAGGTGAAGAGTTGCCATTTAAAGAGACAGTTTTCATTGTTCCTAAATCACTTGATTTGTTCTATTTTCCATTATAAGAAGTATCAGATTTCGTTGACGCTAAGACAACACTGGTGTTCAAGACATGCCACCGTTCACGTATGACCGTGAACACAGAAGCTCTGCTGAGTCTAACTGTAAGACACCGCTGAGCGTAGGACCCACTGGATTTCAGGGAGCAAGAAAAGAGTGAGACTCGGAACTGGCCAAAAATGGTGACACATCTTGCTTTCCTGTTCTAGATGGACTTCCATCCCTGGTTCTACTGATCAGCTTTTGAGATGGAAAAAGATGTCGTGAGAAAACCTGAACGGTATCCCCAAGTTACAGACTGCTGACATACTATTTTCGCCTCTCCCAAGGACTGTGGACTTAGATTTGCTTTGAAATCTCCTATTTCACAGGATAACCCAACAGTCCGATAGAATTTGTCAACACCTTCCCTTTGACCCAACTGCTAAGTACGTAACAGGCAGCTGTGTTTCCACACATCTGAAATGATACACCCGCAAGAATATTCTGCAGCATTACATGGAATGAAGACTGGGAGCAAGCTAAATGTCCAGCAGCTGGGGACTGAGTACATGAATCATGGTACCTCTGCCCAAGAAAACACCATGCACGTGTTTAAAAGAATGAGCCAGCCCTTTATGTTCTGATACGGATCTTACGTGGAAATACCACGGAAGATATATCCTTGGTGGACGCAAAGCAAGATGCAGAACTGTGTTTTATTAATCTGTGTGGAGACAGAACACGGATTACACAACACAGCTGACCCTTGAACAAAGCAGAGATTGTGGTGTTGACCCCCCGTGCAGTCAGAAATCTGTAGCTCGCTTGGCCAGTCTTCCACATCCACAGTCTCTCCACAACCTCAGACCTCACGTGCCTGTGACTTAAACATGAACCACAAAAGCCCAGAAAGACGCAAGCCTCTTGTTGTGGGTCGCATGCCTTGGAAGTCAGTCAAAATGGAACCTCTAAGGATTTCCGATGGAAAAAGGTTGATGTCTAAGTGGACCCATGCGGTTCAAACCCATGTTGATCAAGGGCCAACTGTATACACAACTGTATAATCTCTGCAAGCCTTACGTACACCAGGGATTGTATACAGGTGACAGCAGAGGTCTGCAAGGAGGTCCGGGGAAAAGGACACAGCTCAGAACCTGAGTTACTGGGAAACATCAGAAAGAGGATTATTTTAATAGTACATCTCCTTGTGCTTTGTAATTTATTTTCATGCACGCATGTGCCTACTCAGTAATGAGGAGGAGGAGGAGGAAGGGGAAGAGAGGCTGGAGAATGAAAGCCAGAATAAATCCCCAATTTCATGTGCTATCAGTTGTCAAGAAGCATATACGGGGAGGGGTACATTAGAGTCTGGGATCTGCAGATACAAACTACTGTGTGTAAAACACATAAACAACAAAGACTTACTGTACAGCACAGGGAACTACATTCAACACCTTGTAATAACCTGAAATGAGAAAACTATATACATATATGTATAACTGAATCCCTTTGCTGCACACCTGAAACTAACGCAACGTTGTAAATCAACTGAACGTCATAAAAAAAAAATGTATATAGAACCCTTTGAGGTTTTGGTCTCCCGAACTTCCTTCCAACAGTCAGAATACACATTCCATAAGACCAGTCACTCTGGAAAAAAAGGTTCACGGGTTCAAGGAAAGGGTATGTATTGGGGTCAGGGAAATTCAGTGGTCGGATGCCTCTCGTTGTGACTTGCACCTCAGAAGCTCGGCAGGGCCCCAGGCAGCACAGTCATGGTGAGGGAAGCTTTCCTTAACGCATTGCTGGTGGAACTACTCCAACTCAAGGAAAGAGAAGATGAAAATGCCACGTGACCCCGGATATTTTATCACGCTGTAAAAATTCCATTACCAGCCTGGGAGAAAGGCACGTAAAACTGATCACATACGTTGGCTGAATTCAAGTGTGTTTTACTGTATCAATGAAATAAATCAGGTCTCAGACACCCGAAAACCAGGAAGGGCTCTGGCTGATTTTAAATGTGCTGGAAACTGAATGAAAAGCAGGAGGCAATGAAGGTGTAAAGGCTGAGTTAAGAGAGAAAAAAAAAATGGATGCCAAACAGTAACAAATTGTGGTTTTGGCCTTGGGGGAAGACCTGTAATGGTCACCAAGGAATTAAGACCAACTTCTGAGTGAAGGATGTTTTTCCTTTGCTTGCTCAATAGTCAGTATTTTATGCTAAAATAAATCAGCAAGATGCTGAATTTAAAGGCGATACGTGACACCTTAAATCATTAGGAGGTATGTGTGAGTGCAGGTGTGATCAAATGCCATCGGGAACTCCTCCGCTTGGTACTGCTTTTTCTAAAATATTAAGTTCCCTAAAGCTTCCAGGGTTGTTAAAGCTTGCATGACTTCAGCTAATGGTTTTCTTTCCCCCACTCTGCACACATCACCCTGAGATCTTAAGCCATCTTCTATTACATACCGTTTACTGTCAGACTAAGCGAAATCCTTTGAGGTCCCGTTACTGAGTCCAAACTCTTTCTGCTCACCGCATGACAGGACAATAAATCAGGAGACAAGGTGCTGGGACAAGGAACAACAACCTTATTCATAAAGCCAGCAGACCGAGAAGATGGTGGACTCGTGTCCTAGAGAAGCACCCTCCCTGAGTCTGATTTTAGGCTCCTTTCATACTGAAAGGGGAAGAGGAAAAGTCCTGGTCCCAGCCAGGCTCTGGAGAGGGGTGTGTTAATTTCTTCTTGCCAGAAGTCATCATTCCCAGGTGGGCCTGATCAATGTTTCCTGCGAGCCAAACAAAGGTGTTTTAACTTAACGCTCATTACTTGGGAGGCAGGGTTCCCAGAGAGGGGCCATCATGTATCATTGGAGCTGACAGACAACATCTCCTTAGTGATTAACGAGCAATCGGATACAAAGGTTAAAGTAAAAGAAACAGACCCAGTGTGGGGTCAGATCTGTTCCTCCCTGTGATGGCCCCATTCTGACGGATTTCCAAGACATCCTACCAAAAAGAAGCTTCCATGGTGCCTATTTAAGCCACGAGTCCGTGAGGTCATGTCGCTGTGACCTGTGGCTTCGTGAAGGAAACAGAAATGGCTTTAATGCCACAAACACAGAGTAATTCCCAGGGCCTCTGTTCGGTCTTCAGAGATGATTTTAAAAGCTTTCATAAGCTGATTCGGCTTAGTAACCCCATAAGCCACATGGCCTCATTTGGGGCAATGATTCGCTTCTGTGTGATCTGTGCATTTAAGGCTCGTCAAGAGATTTTCTTGACAGTTATCGTGCAGACCGGCAGCTGAACGAACATCAACGTCAGAGTCCAGGGGAAGTTGACACGCGGCCTCCTCGCTGTCAGGAGGAGACATGATCAAGAGGGGTTCTCAGCAGTGCCCAGTCAGCTGCCTTCGGCTTTTGCTGGAACGAATGTAAAAAGGGGTGTATCACATAACAGGTACACGAAGCCAAAACACGGAGGACACTTGGAGGTATGACATCTGATCAAAAAGTGGCTAAAATCATTCCCCACTAAGATCAGAGAATGGGTAGAGTCCAAAGCAAGTTTGGCCGTCCTATTCAGCCTGGCGCCAGCATCTCCAGAGCTTGCCTACGTCCTGTGGAAATTACTCCTCTGCGCCGTACACGCTGCATTTTCATACTGATGTTTCACATTTGCTGTTCTTGTAACTCCCTTACAGCGGGGCTCCTCCCTCCCTAGTATATCCCGTCTTCCACCTCAAACACGCTCTGTGTACACAGTGCGAACATAACTGACACTTGCTGAAAAGCTTTCAGTGTCTGGAACTGCGGCTCGGGCTGTGGACTTATTGCTTCCCACGGCTCTAAGAATGAGAGCAATGTAAATTTACCTTTTTCAATAGACTCAGGGTCCATAATCAGAGACCAGGAGGGCTGAACGCGACGTATGACTCCGTGCCAGTTAATAGCTTCTTTTGGCAGATGGGGAAACAAAGGCTGGGGAGAATTAACCTGCTCCTAGACACAGATCGTGTTTAAGAAGCAGACCCCAGACTAGAAACCTGAGCTCCTAATTAATTCTCAGTGAAATCAGGTAATATGCAAACACGGCTGTGAGTAGAAGCTGACATTTAAGCCTGTCATTAAGTCTGCAACGTTAAGTCTGTTTCAGATCCTGAGGGAGGTGGGGGGGGGGAACACAGGCATTACACGTCTGAGCAAGACCACTTGAGGAAACAAAGTGCAGTGACGTGGGAGGAATGTGGCTGGCTGAGGGCTACTTCCGGACCGGGGTCACCTCTGTGAGGCCCCTGAGTCAGCTAATGAGGAGTCAGCCAAGACGGTGTGTGAACTATTGGACCCTATCCGTCACCTTTCCCAGGATTCACAACCTTGGCTGTATGACTTCACACCTCCTGCCATGAACGGGGTAGGGGCACCTCTCCACCCCTTGACTCTGAATTCAGCTCACGGGACACGCTTTGGTCAACAGAACAAGACGGACGTGCCTTGGAGTCAGTTCTTCCTCTGCTGCACCTGCTCTTTGCTCGCTGCCAAGAGAACATCCCCAGGCTGCCTGCTGATCCCGGGAGCAAGACGAGAGGCACGTGCAAGGGCCAGCCCCAGAAGCGCCAGCTGGTTGCAGACGTGTGTGGGGGCCCGGTCAAGACCAGCAGCGTCCCCGAGCTGAGCCCAGCCTGCGTCAACCCAGCTCCAGCCGACCCTCAGCCAGCCGGTGACGTGGGACCGGGGGACACGCTGACTCCTTCATGCTGCCCGTCTTTGGGGGATGTCTGCTCTGCGTGCAGCCACGGCTCACTGGCACTCTTGGGAAGATGCTCCCCCTCAAATGGGACAATAACCTCAAACGCTCCAAGGAGAGCACAGATCCGGCTTTGAGGGACAGAAGGGAGGCCTGTGTGACGGAACAGCTCATTAAATGTGCGGCAGCTGGCAGAACGTGGCTGCAAACAAGCACAAGGGGCTAGACGGAGTGTGGTCCTGTGGGCCGTGAGGGAGGGCGGGTCGTGACTGCCCTGCGAAGACGTCGGGGAGTCAAGAAGCAAGGAACTGGTGGGATCTGTTGATTTAGTTGATAGATAACTGGTTTCTCTGCGGAGCGCGGGATACAGGCAGGTGAGAACAGAAGCCGGCAGGTGAAAGGAGGCTATTTCAATAGTTGTAGTGAAACAACACGCTGCATGTCCGTGAAGAAGTTTATTATACGTGTGTTATGTGCGTGTGTGTGAGCCTGTGAGCACACACACACGTACATACTACATATGCATTTGTTATATACACCATACTTACATATACACATAATCAGACTTACCATAGATGTGACACATCACACATTATACACGTATGTATATTATATATTTATCTATACGTGCATCTGTCTATATGATGGTCGGTAATATCATCGAGACAGTGGACCACCCGTGTGCGGGTACCGACTGGGGGAATATTAAAAGGAGCAGTGATATAATCCTGCCTGATTTATTTGCAGAAATCGGTAACCAGAATATCATCAACTATTTTTCAGGTCCCCAAGTGTTCAAAAGAGTACACTTAGACATAAAAGATAGCCCAGTCTTCTGTAATGAACACCCAGTATTGACATAAAACAGAGCTGTCGCACTTCCCGGAGTGGGAAGTGGAAGGATTTTATAAAGGGAAACGTCCCATCAGAATTCCCCAGAAGCAAACAACGCGTGCACGCGGAACAAGCAGGGGAGTCCCCTGAGAAAGCAGTATTACCTCACAAGCCGTCACATAAACATGAGCCCTCAGGCCGTCCAAGGATGAATGTGTCATTCCCTTACGAGGAATACGGAAAAAGTCTTCTAAAAATTAAAATGGATAGCCGGGAAATCCAAACATCAGGTTCAGATCTTCACCTGCGTCTCAGCCCCGACGTGGCACTTAGAACGTGCCGCTGTGCTGGCTGACCCATTCCCTGCAGATCACGAAACGCCCCGAGGGCGGGCCTGCCACTATCCGCAGGCCAGCCATGTCTCATCCAGCTCGGACCACCTGTGGAGCTCAGGCAACCCTAGCCTTTCCCACAGAGTTCAGGTGGGTCCTACATTAGATGTGCTTTGTCATGGGGGAGGGTTCACTCAAACATGAGGTTTTTTTTAAATGCCATTTGAATAAGGTCAGAAGCGTATTGGAATTCAATGGAAAGCAGTAAGAAATACAAGAAGAATTTCAAGAGGAGAAACTCAGCCATGACATTCTTTGCAAAAAACAAATAAACAAACAAACAAAAAAGCAAACACACCGACAATGAGATTCAGCCATAGCTATAAATCATTTGGGAGGGGAACCCTAGCACACTGTAAGCCAGATTCCTAGGACGGACTCTCATGAAACGCCAGAGTGTTTCCGCACATTCCAGCTTCCACGAGGAGAATGCATCCTACGAAATGCTCTTCCTTTCTTTCTGGGAAGGAGAAGCACCGTGTATCCAGGAATGACTCTGAGGGGTGGCGCCAAGAGGGCTGTGAAGACAGACGTCCTGCGGGCCAACCCCCCAGCCATCTAAACACATCAAATGAGGCTGCCATCCGAGCAACGTACTCGGATCCTGGATTGTCTACGGTTTTTCCTCACCCCAAACAGGACCAGCACTCTCTCCCTCTCAGCAGCAGGATTCCTACCTCCACTGCAGAATTAAAAGTAGATTGTGTGTGTGTTTGCATTTGCTATGGTTGCTGCAGTTCTGGGTCTGTATTGGCAATAATGGCAGAAAAAACAGCAGGAAACGGTACAATCGTGGTAAATACAAGCCAAAGGAATACCCCCAAGAGAGGAAAAGGAAAACCCCAAAAAAGACGCATGGAAAAGTCATGGTTTGCAGAAAAATTGTGTTGATTTCTAAATCATGTTGGTAATGGATATTGGTGATTGGTTTCCCTGCTTTTGAAGAATTTGGTCCCCCTTAGTCTGACACCACAAGCTAAATTTCCACCTCCTCCTCATCCAAAGTCCATGCAGATCCGTGGGCTGATTCTGTTCCAAGCTGAGCTGGGCACATGATCAAAGCCTGGCCAGTCATACCATTTCATAGCATTGCTTCATATTTGACCCACAAATGAATGGTTAATGTAATCAAACCAACCACAGAAAATGCCCAGACTTCTAAGGGGGACCAGGGAGTTCCCTCTTTTCCCCTGGGATGTTGAGGGACAGAAGCAGGCTCGGGGTTTCTGGAAGCCATGTTTCCATCAGCGAAGGAAGCCAGCCTGAGAGCGGAGAGGGCATTTATTGGCATTGGCTCTGCTTAAATCCTCAAACTGGCCATGCGTGAAAGCAGGGCCACCCTTGGAAATCCCAGTTTTATGAACCAATAAATTCCTCATTCTGCTTAATCTGGCTGCAGTAGGGTTCCTGTCCTTTGCAATTAACGCATTCACAACTGATACATTTTGGTGCATGTGGTTGTAATTCTTTGTTTATAACCTAAGGCAGAAGTAGTAATAAATACATGACTCGGAATTATGGAAGCTTGAAATACCAGTGATTTTATAACCTTCACACACACGAAAAACTATTCCCTTCTAGTCAAATAAAAAGGGACTGAGAACCAAACCATGGGTACTCCTGTCATTTGTTTCATCAGTTAGAATGTATAATGGCTCCAAAGTCAAGCATAACCTTAGAGCTGCAAACAAGTTCACATCAGGAATCAGTAGGATTCATGTACTCTTTACAAGTTTTAAATGTTCCGTCTGTTTCTTGTGAATGTTTTCATTATCCCTTGCATTGAATGGATTATAATTATTCGTCTCCCCAGGTGGAGTCTATACACACTTTAACTTCAGTACCTAGGACAGCGCTCGGCAAAGCTGTTGAGGGCCAACTGGTCACCACGTTGAAAGGCACCTGGGGGAAAGGCGGAAGGTGAAGGCTGGGCAGCCCACCCCTGAGTATACCAATCGCACTGTAGGTTAAGAACGTGCAAGCATCTACCCATATCCTCACTATCTCATCTTCCCAGAAAGAGTGTACTGAAGAAACGAATACTGATGCCAGCACAGATCATCGTGGCTATCAACAACCTCTTTAAATTTTGCTTCTAAAAGCAGAGAGCGGTAACGCCTGGAATGCCACTGGTTTATTTAAAGGTGGGAAAGGACAATGATCAAATGAAAAGTACAAGAAAAAAAAAAAAAGAAGAAGTAATTGAAGAGAAGAAAAAAAGAACATGGTGGGGGGAAAGGAAATCAAGGCAACATCAGAGGTTTGTACCAGTCCCCTCTGACTCCCACGACATCAACCGTGCAGCCTCGTTACTGCATTTCTTTGGGGCCTCCTACTGATTTTCGTCACACAGGCATGTGCCACTTTCGATTCAGAACATCACAGATGTTGTCATTTCCAGACCTGACCCAACGGTCTAGCCACTGGCAACTGTTTTCAGTTGAATCAGGAAAGAAAAGATGCATCCAAATCACTATGATGCAACGAACCAATTGGAAAATGACACAGATAGGAAAAAAAACGCCTTCTCTCAGGCCTGAAGCATTATCATACTTAGATGCTGAAGCATGAGATTTAATTATCATTATCGTCATTGAAGCTTGACTAGCCACAAGTGAATTCCAGGTTCCAGGTACCCAGCCAAGGCACAAAACTAAGATGCTGTTAGCAGACTTAATATTAAACAGTACAGACACACACCTTCCTAAGGAAATAGTTCTAATTAAAACAGCCTTGCCCTTGGGGGAGAAGGGATGGTGAACACATGAAGATGTGGGATATTGATTTCAGAGCAAAGATCTTTTTTTTTCCCCTCTTTAGTGATCTTTCCAACCCATTCGTTTTAGAATTTTTCTCCTTGGAGCATAGGTATTTATAAAGACAAATTGTTTACCCTTAAAATAGACAAGAGGTGTAAATCTAAGACGACTTTGATGGGGCTCACTCTTAAAGGTGCCCATCCTCGGTCCGCTTTCAGATTTTTTCCCTCACATATTCTGTAGTGCATGCTCTGCTGTGTGGCACACAAACACACATCAATGTGTCACTAAAGGCTTAAACATGATGGGTGTGATTATGAAAATGATGTGCACTTGCGGGACCATTACCTTTTATCACGGCGTTGAGCATTTCCTCTCCTACCCATTCATCTCTAAAAGCGCATGCACATCACACAGAGCAAGAGGCCGCGGGAGAAGAACACAGAGGCCCTCACTTTGAATCTGCCTCCCACTCTAGCAAGGTTGTGTCGTCTCCCTCACACCCGGGAAAGACGACCTTGTCTCCTCTTCTCGTCCCCTGAAATGTCCTTGATTGACACTTGGGTCTCAGGGCTAAAAAAAATTCACCAGCTCCTCTTGTAATAACTTCATGCCTCCTACACAGCCTTTCAGTTATTATGGGCAATTAGGGCTCCATATATAGTATTTGTATTTAGGGGGAAAAATGTGCTGATCGGCAAACCCTCCTTTGGAAGCCCTTGGTAGTCACGTTTCCCATTGTAAATTAGTTCGCAGGCCATGGGGGCTTTAATGCACCCCTGTTTTATGGGTCAGAGCACTCGGGCGCAGTCGACAGAAGCCACATTGGATCTGCGAGGGCCAGATAAACGGGCTGAGTTGCTCTGAAGCCAGAAACAAGGCAGCCAGGAAAAAGGCTCAGCCACACCACAAAACCGTTGTAGCAACACTAACACAGCGCATGCTGCTACCTCCATGCAACTGCACACGCTAGGGACTGGATAACCAACAAACCGGCCAAGCTGGCCAGGGAGGAGGACCAGACCCCCAGCCGCCGCACCTGAGCGTTTCTCTGCACAGGGTGATCTGCACTTGTACAACGCTCACTTCTCCGCCTCGGTCTCGTGAGCAGGGTCTTCTTGGGGGAATGGGTTATAGATGGAACCCTTGCTATGAAGGTCTTTGGGAAAAGACATTTCAGTTTTCACCCTGTACAATACAGCAGGAAAGGGAGTTGGTGTGGGTTTGGTTGGAGTCAATCCATAGACTCTTCTGCAGACTTCCTTGGGGAAAACTTGGGGAAACAGAAGAAATTGGCAAGGAAGCTGCAGAAGGGTGAGACAGTTCTGTCACACCGGGGCACAGAGTCCATAAGACAGGCTCAGAGTTTGCCACAGCCCCACAGCCACAGGGGAAAGCAGCTAAAATCCCCCTGTATCCATGGGATGCTGTGGACCAGCTCAGTTACCAGTTCAGTCACAGAGAAGCCTGGAGAGAAACTGAGCAAGGACGTAGCTTTGATGAGAGCAGACGGACAGCTGAGGGCCTGGCTGAAGAAGATGGACCCACGACCACGCCACTACCCTCCATCACTCCAACCAAAGACACGCACTACAAACTGCCTAAAACTTAGAAGCAACTTCTGGCAGAAGGCGCAGAGAACTCAGAATCGACCAAAAGACCCGCACTGAACTGCCTGTGATGGAGATGAGTTTTCTGCCACTTGGGTAAAATGTAGGGGGCAAGGAAAGCACCTGAAATTTGGAGGAATTAAACTGCATTTCTTGTACACCCGAGTGCATCATCTGATTTTAGCACCCTCTGCAAAAATGCCTAGTGTAACTCTCTCAGAATGCAGCCTGTTCCAAAGAGCGCATTTGTCCACGGAAAGGGCAGCAGGTGCAACTGTCCCCTTGTATTTCCACCGGGCGTGTATTATGCTTCCCCCCACTGTCAGTTTCCCCGTCTCTCTTGGAAATGAGGAGAGAGACTGTGATCTCATCTCTGTGTCTCCAGGGCTAACACTCTCCCTGGCTTTCTGAGTAGGCACTGCAGTACAGGGTGTCCCCACATTTAGCCGGAACAGTAACTCACTAGAAGAAGTCAGCGAAGTCAGTAAAGCTGTTACACTCACCGCTGTGGTTTATGCTCACGGTTTTGGTTCATTACAGTGAAAGGACAACGATTAAAACCAGCGATAGGGAGAGGGGTGTCAGGGGCGGGTCTGGGAGGGAGCAGGTGTGGGGCCTCCCAACGTCCTCCCCCGCAGAGCCAGGCAGACAGGGCGCATTTCTCCCATCAGTGATACTGGTTAGCATTCTGTTGACCAGCGAAACTCATCAGAAGCTGGGGGTCCAGGGATTTATGAAGTCTGGTCCTGCAGACATGGCCGACCACCTGCGTGGCTGACCTTTGCCTCCAGCTGCTCCGAGGATGGAGCCATTACCTTTTGGATCAAGACCTCCACCAACTCACCCTGTTGGCACAGACTGTCCGGCATGGTCACAGTCCCCAGGTAAGCAGGGATTTTTATCAGGCAGAGCATTCCAAGGGCTTACAGGTGACCCGCCAGGAGCTGGGGGCCAAGGACCAACACTGTCTTCTAGCAAGGTTAACCCTTTACTGCGCCATTCAGCGTTTGTTGAATAAACAGAATGGCGGGTGAATGAATGAGGGAATGCAGGCCAGTTCCAACATAAACCAAACGTGTGTTTTAAATGCCTTTTCTTCTGTATTTGTGAGCACTCGAGATTTCATACAGGCTTTCTCCCACATCTGTCAAAGAGTTAGAGGCTGCTTGCTAAGTTGTCCATGGCGTGAATCCAACTTTTAATTCCACTAATCAACTTGTAACACACTTTTCGAGGCTGGCATCGCCACCGCCCTAAGTGTACTGTGCCCGACAATGGTACCCAGCCCCCCGTGGACGTGCTGACCATGGTGGAGGGGCTGACAGATGAGGAGCTGCTTCTGCTCGATTCTGTGCAATATTGATTACCACGGGGGAAAGTGGACAACACATTGCAAGAAGAACAGAATAATCACCCACAAAGCCCAGGCTTTTAAACTAAAATCACAGTGAAGGAACAGTGAGATGGGTTTTAAGGAGTTTTAATTCAGCCCTCTTGACCCTGAAGCGGCACAAATAGGAACTCTGATGTTTATTCACCTGAGACGCACTGCCTTTCCACCCAACAGAGCAGAGGCGTTTGCAAAAGCTGAGAAAATACCGACTTTTCTGCAGCGAGTGGGCTGTGCTGCCCAGCCGGGGCGACTGAAAGCTCTCCTCGAAACCCATCTTCATTCCATCCAGATGCAGAGTTGTTTTTCATCTGCAAAGATGGAGCATAAATACACCGATGATGGATGAAGGTTCAGAGGTCACTAGACGAGGTAAGAAAGCTGTGCGGCAGGACAGCTCTCAGACAAGCAAAGCTCACGTGACAAATTAGTGATACTGTCTCATGAGACCGGTTTGTTCACTGGGTGGAAAAGCCATTGATTCTCTTTTTGAAACCTGAGTCTCTTTTTTAATTCACTTTAATTCTGGAGAAAAAAAAAGTGCTGAGTTTATGGGTAAGAACAAAACGGTGTACCCCGCAGAAAATCAGGGGGTTCTTGTTAATGAATTAACCCCAAATCGCAAAGCCAATTTACTGACCCATCAGTTCTGGCCTTTCTCCGTCTCTCTGCATCACCCTCGTTCCCTCTCACCCCACAGCTTCCAAGCAACGCTCCTCCCATTTGGGCTACACAGAAACCTATTGGAGTGTTTCTCAAAGTTCAGGTGGACCCCAACCACCTGGACCCCACCCCACCATTTGCCAGTTGAATCGGTCGGGGTTGGGGCCCCCACATTTTCATTCCTAGTAAGTTCCCAGGTGATACTGATGCTACTGGTTTGGGAACGACCTCTTGAGAAGCACAGTATTGGACAGTCATCATTCCACCACTAGGAAGACAATTATAGGCATCGTAAGTTTGGACACGGAGGTAAGGTGACCTCTAAGAGTCTTGTCAAAGATTCACCTCTCCCTCCTCCCCTTGGCAGTGAGCGGTCTCCCAAGAAAGACGAGGTCCTCTTACAAGCTGATCGGAAAACTGACCACGGTGCGGCGCTTAAGGGAGTCAGTCGTGGTCACTGACAGGGCTGCGGCTTGGTCCTCTGGTCACAGCGGGGGGGGGGGGGCTGGCAGGCCCTGCTGCTGCATCCTGCCGTGCATGCCCTGGCCCCAGACCCCCACCGGGGCCGGGGCGGGGGGGGGGCAGGGCTCTCTGCACCAAGCTTAAGAGCCGGGACCCCTCTCCTCCAACCCCCCAGCCCTGCAGGGTCCCCACGCGCTGCTCCAGACAGCACGGCTCCAGGCACCCGCACACCCGCCACCTCTCCCACTTCTGTGCTGTCCCCCCCAGCGCGCAGTGTCCCACGGTTTGGCCTACATGCCTCTTGCCCATTTGCCGCTGTCTTAAAGGCAACTAGAAAAAAAGATGGTCTTTTTTGGGAAAACATGGAAGTAGGATCCCAAAGCGTCTGTAGGAGGCGGCAGAAAAAGTTCACGGGTCCTTGTGTTCATACGCCTACTACTGCGATTACGCCTCTCTCCAGACTGCGGGGTTTTGGTTTTTTTTTTAGTAAGGAGTGTGTGCTCACTCAGCATGTCTCAACGTTGTGGTGAAGGTGCAAATTCTGATTTTGTAGGTCTGCGGTGGGGCCGGAAGTGTTACCTTTCTGACCAGATGCCAGGTGACGTGGTCCACACTTAGCGAGCATAGTCTTAGCTCACATTGTTTTTAAATCCCATGAGTGTAGAAGAATTATTAGTACACAGTGGGCCCCAAATTTGATAAAACAAAAACTTCTTTAATAGGAATATACAAGCCCTGTACTTCTGAGTCGGTCAACTTCTTAGTTGTGAGCAACGGAAACCAACTCTGGCTAATTTCAACGAGAGAGAACCATCTGAAGGACACTGGGGGTCCGGAGAACTGGTGAGAGCCGGAGGGGGTAGGGCTCGGGGACAGGTGGGAGGCTAAAAACAGGAGTAATAATGGGGGTTTGTGGGCAGGAGAGGTCTGGGTAGAACGTTGCCCCTCAGACGGAGAGGAGGGTGCGGCCCCAGCCATCCTCTCCTAGTGTCTCTGTTTCATATTCACAGTCCTTGGAAGGAAGACGTGGTCGGCTTGGTTGGGGCCGTGGGCCTGCTCTGTGCAGGAGAAGGGGCAGCCCTCGACCGCGTCTCCCCGGACTGTGTCAACAGATGAACGTAATTCCGCTGAAGGAACCGCGGCTGCTCCGAGGAAAGGGGAACGCCGGGCGGGTATACGGCACAGGGCACCCGTCCTCTTCGCTCAGGAGCAATTAAGAGGGGGTGAGCCGAGGGTCAGGACTGCACGCCCCGACTCCCTGCTTTCCAAAGAGGGAAAGGCTGTGTTGACCCAGCCTTGAAATGTCACCCGCACGAAAAGAGCTTTTCACAAGGAGTTTTACAGAAAACACCAAACCAGACTCCTCAAGTCAGAGCTGAGAAACCCACAGGTTTCTGCCCTCGAGCACAGTAGGTCACCTCTGTGAGTCTGAATAACGAGTAACAGTGCAGGATTTAGAGTCTGTTGATCAAGTGCCCATCGATGGATGAAGGGATGAACGGATAAACAGGACAGGGGATTCGCAGACAATGGGGTGCTATTCAGCCTGAAAAGGGGGGGAAATTCTCACACAGGCTACAGCATGGATGGGTCATGAAAACAGTGTGCTAGCGAAATAAACCAGACACCAGAGGGCCAATCGCATGGGCCCATTAATGTGAGGTTCTCAGAACAGTCAGATCCACAGGAACACAAGGCAGAATGGTGGCTGCCAGGGGCCGGAGCAAAGGGCAAATGAGGAGTTACTGGGTGCAGAGCTTCACGTCCAGATGGCGAAAATGTTCTGGAAATGGAGAGTAGGGATGGTTGCCCAACAATGTGAAAGGACTTAAGGCCACTGAACTGAACATTTAAAAATGGTTAAAATGGCCAATTTTATACATATATAAAATCACATTATATTATATATATAATCACAATTATATATATAATTTTATATATTATATATTTGTATTATTATAATCATATATATGATTTATATATATATATATATAACTACAATTAAAACACTTGTTGAATTAAGTAAGAAAGCGTATGTGATGGGAAAGCGCTCAAAATATAACAGGTAGCATTTGATTTCTTCGCCCACTTATCCAACAGAGCAGGAGGGTTTCCCACGGTCGGTGCATCCTGTGAGCTGACCAGCATTCGTACTATGCGCTGGACCTGAGCGCAAAGACACAACCAGGAACAAGGCATCGTCAGGAGGGCGAGGGCTACGCTCTCCAGTGGGGACCTATCCCTCCGTCCCTGCCCAGGACAGGAGCCCAGCCTCGGCTCAGGGAAGCAGAGGCGCCAACCTCTCCTCTAGAAACTGGACAAGCGGGAAGAGGGACGGGAAGCAGCTCATTATCCTCTCGAACAGACACGCTCGCTCTGCTTTACTCTGTCCTCGAACTTGTAACCCAGTCCCCCAAAAGGGCTTCGGCAATGACATCCTCTAATCTATTCACGGATCTGTTTCCTGTTCCAATATGAAGTCTTCACTTTTTTTGTGTGTGTGATTGAAGTAGAGTTGACGTACAATGTTGTGTTAGAGTTGAGTGTGCGCCGAAGTGATTCAGTTATACAGACACATATATAAATATATACTCTTTTTCAGATTCTTTCCTATTATTGGTTATTACAAGCTATTGAACATAGTTCCCTGAACTATCCAGTGAGTTCTTATTTTTTTTTTATCTATTTTATGTACAGTAGTGTGTATCTGTTAATCCCAAACTCCTAATTTATCTCTCCCCTAGACCCCTTTCCCCTTTGGTGACCACAGTTTGTTTTCTACGTCTGTGAGTGTATGTCTGGTTTGTAAATAAGTTCATTCGTATCATTTTTTCTTAGAATCCACATACATGTGGTATCATGTGGTCTTGTCTTTGGCTCACTTCACTTACTATAATCATCTCCAGGTCCATCCATGCCGCTGCAAATGGCATAATTTCATTCTTTTTTACAGCTGAGTAGTATTCCATTGTATAAATATACCATAACTTCTTTACCCAGTCATCCGTTGGTGGACACTTAGGTGGCTTCCATGTCTTGGCTGCTGTAAACAGTGCTGCTGTGAACACTGGGGTGCATGCATCTCTTCAAATTAGAGTTTCCTCCAGATACATGCCCAGGTGTGGGATTGCTGGATCACATGGTAAGTCTATTTTTAGTTTTTTAAGGGACCTCCATCCTGTTCTTCAGAGTGGCTGCACCAATGTACATTCTCACCAACAGTGTGGGATGGTTCTCTTTTCTCCACACCCTCTCCAGCATTGATTATTTGTAGATTTTTTTAATGACCATTCTGACTGGCATAAGGTGATACCTCACTGTAGTTTTGATTTGCGTTTCTCTAATAATCAGTGATATCAAGCATCTTTCCATGGGCCTGTTGGCCATGTGTGTGTCAAAGCCTTCACTTTTAATTCCCTCTTTTTCACCCAGTTCAAGAAAACATTAAAACAACTTGAAACACCTGAGTTTATTTTTCCAGAAGTCTGGCTGTTTCCTGGAGGGGTGGAGATTCTGTTAAAGGTGCTCTGAGAAACTATCAACTGGTTAAACAGAAGGAAGTGAACAGTTCTGATCACTTTTGTCCACGCGTGTGTGTCCAGCATCACTTTAACATTTCAAATGGATGAGTTTGGGGGCTCTATTCCTCAGCGTACAAGCAGGCAAGCAATTGGTGATGTTAACAGGGGAAAAAAAAAAAGCAGAACCATGAGAGGGAAGCTCTGTGCATCCATAAGTGAATCACAGACGTGTCCCTCGGACGAGTTAGGAAGTAAATGGCACATAATCGAAGGGATTTACAGGACGATTAGGTTAAGTACCGACAGAAGTGCATTAGCCTCACGCAGCTCCAGTGCTCTGATTACAGACTGACACAAGGCACTGGTCCAAGCTGCTCCCCAGGGAGAAGCTCGCGTTCACCCAGACCCGGGAAGAGCAGCGATGTTCCCTCAGGATCCCAGATGCACGATGCACCCCAGCTGCACCCCAGGAGTCAGAAAGTCTGGGGCAGGATTCAAAGCAGGACCGTTTACAAAGCATGAGAGGGTCCCTCTCTCTAACCCCCGCCTGTCTCTCTCCCTCTCTCCCTCTCCCCCGCCACATTCCCCACGTATCAGACACTGTCCACGGCTCTCCATACACGCTTTAGATAATCCTTGCGACACCCCTGAGTTAGATGCTATCACGTACTGTCTGGATTTCGTTCACGGGGAGCCTGAGACTGGGCGGTAGGACCGCCCGCGCAGGCAAGCTCCTGCAGCTGGAGTATTTCCAGGGCAATTCACATCGCTGCCCCGACACCGCACACCCAGATGGCGCTGTCCTGTCCAGAAGGGGTTCTCCTGACAGGGAGTGACTATTGGTCCTGGATTTGCATTTGGTGGCTTTCCCTGCCCGTCACCCTCCACGTACATCTGAAACGAACGTGGAGGGGCTGGAGAGTCGCGCAGGTTTCACAGCCTGACCCTGACCCCTGGAAGCCTGGGGGCCCAAGGTTTATTTCAAGCTGAAGACAACACAGCTGTGATTCTCACTTACACACCAGCTCCAGTGTGTGCGGACCGGGGCTGTCCTCCATCCAGTGGTTCAGGGACCCGGGCTCCCTCCCGCCTGTGCTGCTTCCAGGGTCGTCCTGTCGCGGGGAGAGAGGGACGGAGGAGGCAGGAGCACTGAGGCCGACGCTCCCTGGGCTTGGGTGCCTGGCGTCTGAGCTGACGTGCAACCTCTGTCCACATCCCTGTTTGCCGGAACTCAGTCCCGCGGCCCCGCCGCAGACCACGAGGGAGGCTGGGGACGTCGGGAAGCAGGGGGGCCGCAGGTGGGCACGGTCATCTCAGCGCTGATACCCAGGCAACGCAGCCCCGGGGCCAGCGCCCTTGAACGTCAATCAGTTAGTTAGCAATGTCCTTAGGTGCAAATAACAGAAATGTAACTAGAGTGGCTTAGCCAGAGGATTTTTTTTTTTTCTCCCGTAACAGAATTTCCAGACGCAAGCCTTTTCTATGATCGTTTCAATAGCTCGGCGACGTCAAGGCCAGACCGAGTCATCCAGCTGCAAAGGGGCCGGGAAGGCGGGTGGAAGCTTCGTCATGAGTGGTCTGGAGCAACCAGACTCCGGATGCAGAGGAAGAAGAGAGGGGAACGGTGGACGGCCGGTGGGGTCAGATAAGACGGCTCTGCTCCGCTCCCTCCTGGCTGGAATGACTCTATTCCTGGAGGTGAAGTTCCAATCACGTCCATCTAAAATGTCTTTGCCGCTGTGAATTACGGCTCCGGATTCTGCTAGGAGGGAGCTGAGCCTAATCGAGGTGTTACGAACTCAAGTGCCCAAAGTGTCCAAGTAGAAGAAGCGAGGGAAACGCACAGGGCGGGGACCAGCCGGGGGAAACTGGAATCCACTCGCATGTGCCCCACCGAAACATGGCGGCAACTCTCAGTGCCATCGAGGCGTGGCCACGAAGCCCAAGTCGTCCCACGTCTCCTGCAATGGCAGACGATGGCAGAGTTTGGATTTGTGTGATGTAGCCTGATTCTAAAAGGGTGGCGCTTTCTAATCGTTTTCCTTTTTCCTTTCTGCCCCAAAACCTAGAATGGTTCGGCGTTCCTGAACCACAGCTGAGAGGCAAACTGAGGAGACCTGATCAAGCAGAGGCCACTGGGATTCAGACAAGGCTCAGAGTCCTGGTGGCCATGAATCCCCACCGGCCGCTCCCCCCAGTCCCAAGACCGAGGTCCCGTTAGGGGACCATGGGGCCGACGGTGCTGCGTCACAGGGAACAGGGTAAGGACGCAGGGCTGGAACCAGGGCGCAGGCCAGGAGGGCAGATGCTGAGTGACAGAGCTCCTACAAAGACCCCACAGGATCACCTTGTCGGAGGAGGGGTGGGGCCCTGAGCTCCAGGCTTGTGAGGCCGGGCCGGCCGGTGAGCACTCAAGGGGCAAAGCCAGGTTGGGTGCATTCTGGAAACTTCCACTTTCAAGGCTAACACAGAAAATGAATGATGGATAAATTAGGGGTTTATCAGACACACGTTCCCGTATATAAAATAGAGAAACAGTAAGGACCTACTGTAGAGCACAGGGAACTACATTCAGTTTCTTATAAAAACCTATAATGGAAAAGAATGGAAAAAAATATATATATATATGTATAACTGAATCACTTTGCTGTACACCTGAAACTAATATTGTAAATCAACTACACTTCAATAAAAAATTTTTTAAAAAAAGATGGAACGATTAAAAGAATCCATGAAAAGAGATTCGAGGCCCCAGACTCGGGCAGGTGGGGTTCATCTGCAGAAAGGCTTTTATCCACCAGCCGACCCAGTCTGACCAGGCCTGAGACTGCCCCTCCCCGTCCCACACCCCCGGGCTCCGTCTGTGACATGAGGAGGTGGCTTTGGAAGCCGACTGGCTTCATTTCCAAACTCAAGCCCAGACTTCCTGACACCTCCCCGCTCCCCGGCCTCGGGCAGGTCACTGTACCTCCCTGGGCACTGGGGTCCCAGCCTGTGACAAAGCAGACACAGCACCCCTTTGCGGTGTCGTTACGAGGACCAGAGACAACACGGGGGGCCAGCCCCAAAGACTGCCCGCAGGCGGCAAATTTTTAATTAAATAAAACAAGGCAAAGGCTGCAAGTGGAAAATAAATGGACACAAAGGTCTTTTTCCACTAAGTTTTCAAGGGCTGTGCTCACATGTTAGTCTCTGAACCCATAGCAGTGACATTACCTTTTAAATAAAAATATCTTAAAATATTTTTAAGTAAATTCAACAAGAATAATGAGAGCAATCGTCAGGTTTTAGACATGCTGACGGCACCGACGGCAACCTGAGCTCTGCTCCTGTGAAACGTTCTTGACGTGTTTATCCACGTAACAGGGGTCCGTGCAGCAGCCTTCTGGACTGGTCAGCGTCCTGTCTCACGGGCTGGCAAACTCTTCCTGCACAGGGCTGGGCAGTCAGGATTTTCGGCTTTGAAACCTCCACAGTTTCTGCTGCAATTACTCAACTCCACTCAAGCAAAACTCAATCACTGGAGGAGAATCTCTAAGGAGGGGGTTACAAATTCCTTAACATTTGTGTAGCTTCAGTGATAATTAAAGGCAACATGGATTTAAAATATTCACACATACACACACACACACACACACACACACACACACACCAGGAACATAATCTCCCCATGTCCCCACTGAAATTCACTAACAAACAAGGCGCCCTGTAAGGCCATGTGTTTTGCTGCACCGTGACCCCCACATCACACGGAGCAGAGGACCCCCACCCCGCACGCCCGTGGAGACACACTGTTTATACAGGGAAGTCCCCGCCAATGGAGGATTTATTACCCAATTAAACATGGAAACACTGAGCCCATTTGCCTATGTTTAGCTGATCTCCCAGAGGGCCCCTATTCCTGAGGCATTCGTTTCTCCTGGGTTATCCCGGCCCCTCCACCACCATTTGGTTTTTTAACTTCAGCCAAATTGCCTTCATTTAAACCCAATTAACTTCTGGGGGAAAAAAGGTGTCACCGTAATCCCATTTGCTGAGCTAAATTCTCTTAATGTTCCCATTACAGATTCCTGTTCTCAGTGTTCTAAGTATGAGGATGATCTGACATTTGGTTTAAAGGTCTCGATCAGTAGTGTTAATGGAAACCGTTAAACAACTTTCTTAGACTCAAATGGAGTCTCAGTCATCACTTTCTTCTTAATTTAAACCCCGGAAAGAATCTTTGTTTTTAAAGGAACGTTTCATTTGACAACTGAGGGCATTGCCCTAACAGGAGAGAGACACCGAGGATGTGAAAACCAAGCTCCTCTCTACGAAGGCGTCCAAAATCAGTTGTGTTTGAGCACAGGGCTCCAAAATGGCCCAAAGTTACCCAAAATCCAAGCCAGCAGCGTCTCCAGTCTACACAAGTCCACGTCTGCTTTTGTCCCCAAAACCGCTCCTCCCACGGGAGCCGTCTGCCGAATCTCCGGGGTCATCTTTGACCACGCTCATTTTTGTCAAGCTC
The DNA here is from genome assembly GCF_009834535.1 of Camelus ferus. Classification (NCBI taxonomy): domain Eukaryota; kingdom Metazoa; phylum Chordata; class Mammalia; order Artiodactyla; family Camelidae; genus Camelus; species Camelus ferus. The sequence goes on along the minus strand of NC_045727.1, from coordinate 22,568,561 downwards.
ACAACCAACCCACTGGCAAGTTCTGGCAACTCAGCCCTTGAGGCGAACCCACTATCCAGCCACCTGCCACGCCAGGGAGAGCCACGTTCTCCTCTGGTTGGGATTCACCGTGACGGCCTCCACTGTTCTGCACACAGAAGCCAGGAGCATCCTCTTAAGAGAGGCCAGGCCGTGCCATCGCCCCAGATCCAAGCCAACAGTGCCAACCACCATATTGCTCAGAGCGAAGGTCGAAGGCCAGGTCGTGGTCTCCCCTGCGACGCCACTGGCCCCTGAGTTCTGTGTTCCTGCCCGTCCTCACCCCTCTGACCACCGCTCTTCCCTCTTGCTCTCTCACTCCAGACACACCTGCCTCCTTGCTTTTCTCCAAGGTGCTGAGCACACTCCGGCCTCCAAGCCGTAGCGGCAGATGGTCCAGAGCGCTCTGCCCTCACCTGTCCCAGCTCTGCCCATCACAGCCCCCATCCCCATCCACACCAGGGGCAGCCGCCTCCCTCCCCTCACCCCTACCCTCCTACGCCGCTCAGCTCTCCCCAGAGCACTGGGGACCTCCCTGGCACGAGACTTCCCTCTCCCCTCCTAGGTCCGTCTGGCGGGGCTAAGACTTAAACTGACATAAGACAGATCAGCAGGAGAAAAACCAAAGTTTAAAAATAACTAGATATGGGAGAGCCAGGAGAGCCAAGTGAGTCGTCCAAGTGGTGGGAACCCGCACCTTAGACACCACCTGCAGCTAAAGACACAAGAGGACGTTGGGGGCAGGGGGGGGTAGGACCTCAAAAGGGAGGACGGCAATTCACGTAGGGATGGGAAAGGAAACGTGTGGTGCACAGGTGTTCTCTGGGCCAGGCAGAGACCACGGGACACAGTGGGCCCCCGTCTCTCCCCATCACACAAGCCCTCATCCTTGTCAGGCCTCTGGTGACAGTGCTACTCTGGAAACAGACCCTCCGTCGGAAGCCTTCTGGGAGCTAAGAGGGAGGCCCATGTTTCTTCCTGAGGCTTTTGGGCTTTAGTGTTTTCAGCTCTAAATAATCCACCTGCCAAACAGACATCTGGGGTGCCAAGCTTTGCTCCCCTACAAATGCACCTCGGTGTGTTTCTTCAGTCTCTCCATTAGCATGCACATTGCACACCCTCACTGGCCACACTGCACACTTGGCACCGTGAATGCACTCAATAAACGTCCGACGCCCACTAGCAATGCCCCTGATCCTTGGCTTTGGAACCCTGATAAAGGAAGGCGAGGCCGAGGGCACAATTCCAAGTCTTTAAAAGATTAACACATTCAACCTTTCAGTGAAGGGAGGTGGGTTCCCTATCCCGTGTACCCACAAGGATCTGAGGCCCAGAGAGGCAGTGTAGCTTGCCTGAAGCACGCAGCTGCTCGGCAGAGGCAAGCTGTGAAGCCAGGTGGTCAGGGTCCAGGGTGACTGTGGGCAACTGCCCGCGGCCACTCCTGCTGAGGGCTGTGGTTTTCTTTACCTACTGGTTTATTTTGTCTATGCAAGGTCCACCCTCCATCCAGCACCACCTGACTATTTGGAAAAGTGAAGAAGCCGTGCCCCCTCTGACTTCAAACCTCAGAGGCCGTCCATCCTCAGTGAGGCGACTTCCTCTTTTCTCAGAAAGAGACGCGCACGCTGAGACCTGGGACGACGGACGTGCTGGGAACGGGGTAGCAGCAGGGAGGCAGCACGTCCGCACGAGTCGGCCAGGCCCGGGGTGCAGCGCCTCACTGCACTTCTGCCTCGGTTCGGGGGGTGGAGGGAGGCGAGGACCGGAGACCTGCAGACACGTTACCCACGGCAGAGGCTCCGCAGGGCAACGCAAGGGAATCCTTGAAGATCTAACGTATCAGGTAGGAAACTGAATGTGGATAAATTTAGGGGGAAAGTGCACCAGGAAAAGTGCAAAGGTCAGACACTGAGGTGGTCCTCTGACATCCCACGTCCCACGTCCCACATCCCACACCAGATCCAGGTTTTCAAAGTATAGAAAAAACCCAGCTAATGTCCCACCTCCTGAAGACGGGACAGGATCCATAACGCTGGCAGCTAATAGGTCTCTCTCTCTCTCCTCTGCACCTCTCTACGAAATGGGGTCGTAAACGTCATGGGCTGTCACTTGTTGCCATAGCGGAGCCGGGTCGGCTTCCCCTCCCCAGCATCCCTCGCCTCGCTATTACGGGAGTGGCCGTGAGACACGGGATGCCCAGGTAGAGTAACCTGTCCTCGTCATCCTGCGGCTCCGCCAGATGATGGACGAATGACCCAGTCCAGGACTGTGAGAGCCCTCCTCTGCGCTTCGTTACAGCCAGTGGGGTCAACCCAGCTTTGGCCAGCAGGGAATACATGTGATGGCCGGAGCAGGCATCTTCCTGGGCTGCGTGATGCGACGTAAGTTCACCGGTGATGGAGGGAGATGATAGGAACACACAGAGGAAATCAGAGCTGAGAGGAAGGTAAGAAGGACAGAGACACAGACAGAAATCTAATGATGGCACTTGATTAACTGGATCCAGATGTGCCTGAAGCCATGAGCATGCTTTTTGCTCAAACAGGTTGGATTTGAGTTTTCTCTCCTATTTAACACCCAACAAATCCTAACTACAAATTTTATGTAACATTTTTACATGATTGTGTTGTCTTTCTTGCTGGATTCTCGGCTTCTCAAAAGGCACGAAAATCAAAATAGACTTTTGTATGTCTCCCCCAACCCCAACCCCAGTGCACGGCACAACTTCCTGTCTACAGGGCGTTACTAAATTAAATATTTGGTCGAAAAATCCAACACATGAATGCGTTCATCCTGTCCCCTTGTCTTCGCTTATCCACCTTGCTTTCTTGGAAAGCTACCTTGCAAAGAATATGTAATTTTTAATTATATAAATATATTGAAATTTATCTAATTATCCTCTCTGGACGGACACGTAGCTTGTTAATACTTTTCAACTCTACAACCCTGATATGACTAGCCTTCTGCGGGAGGGGAGAGTCAGCCGGTCTGCACGCAGTGGCGATGACGCAGACCCCACCTCCTGCTCCAATGGTTCACTCAGATTCTTCCCCCTTTTCTTCCCTTTAAAAATGGGCAGGGCAGAGCAGAATCGTCAGAGCTGGTCTCTGGACATGAGTCCCCCTTCTCCCCAGATTGCTGGCTTTTCTGATTAAAGCACCTTTCCTTTCTACCGACACCTGCCTCTTGATGTTTGGTTTTTGAGCACCTGAGTTAGGTAACAACAGAGACGTGGAGGAGACTAAGAGAAACCACTAAGGGACAGCAGCTCATGCTGGGGGGAGGAGCTATGCAGAGCCCAAAGGGACAAGGGGAGGGGGCAGGTACCAGGACCCATCCAGGCCAGTAGGAAATGCCCACAGGAAACACAGAGGCTTCCAGTATGGAAACCAGCCATTGTCACCTCCGAGCCCATCGTGGAACACAAGGGGAACCCACCTGGGCTCACCTTCTCTCTGACCTCAGATCTCCAGCTGACGTGCCCAGCGGCTGGGCTCCCCAGAAACCACAGGGCATGTGAGCCCCTTGGCGTGCTCCACCCAGACAGCCTCTCCAGGCACGGAGCCGAGAGAAGGGAGAAGAAGGGATGTGGAGGGGCAGGGGGACCACACGATGCTTCTGAGAATTTCATCATTCTCGCCAGCACCTGCCAGGTCTCACAGGACTCGGTCCCTCTGCTGGTCCTGGCACATGTCGTAGTGCCGGCCAGCTGGCTAGGTAAGGACATACTGCCTCCTTGGGCACTTCATGTCTGTGTGTTCCTGACCGTCCCGAAGGCTGAGCATCCTCTCGCAGTCCCATGAGCGGCCCCGATAGCCTCTGTGGGGTTGCCCCTTCACACCCTTGGCCAGTTTTCCTTTTTGCCATCTGTGTATTCTTTGACTGTGAGGATGTCTTTATATTTTCCAGAGGCTGCTTAGCCTGTCTTCTCAAGACCACCCAGCTCTGACACTGGTACTCAACGTTCTGAAAGTTTCAAGAAAAAGGTGCAAAACTCTAATTTTTCCAAATCAAGTGACATTCTTCTTTTAACCGGTTTTCACTTTTTAAAAAGATGTCTGTTCATATCCACCCTGAGACGTCTACACTCCAAAAGGTTTGCTGTTGTCGTGTTAATACTCCGAGGAGAAGAAGCAGAGGGGCCAGGTCTGTCCCTAGGATGAAAACGTTCAAATGACTCTCGTCTCCCCAGTAAGGAGCACCTGGTCTGCTGCAGAATGACAAGATCCTTACAGCTTTTGCAGATTGCTCCAGCCCACAAACCTGCAGAGCAATTGCGGTGTCTCCAACAGCTAGACCGTGGATGAGAGCTGAAACACTTTAGAAACTCTAGTCAAACATGAGATATGATTTCAAAGAAAGCCCTGCAGAGCAGTTGCATAATTTAAGGACAGGATTTATTACCTACAGCACAGTTAGTTACTGCGCACCCACCAGAATCTCTTACCCCCTCAACTTGGGAGGTTGCATTTAAATAACACCCACTCAGAGGGGATATTTGAAGCCTCAATTTGGGATGCTTAAAGATGATTGCTGTTGTCGCAAATTACATAAATAACTCTGCCTAACTTTAAACAATGTAACGTGGAGAACTGCTCTTCACGTTGAAAAGTATACAATTCACTGTAGCTGTAAGTGGTCCACGGATATCATAAACGTAGCAACTTATAGTTGTTTTCCAATTGTGCTTCCTGGAACACTAGCTTCTGATGGAATTTTAATCAGTATTAGGCTGAAAACAAAAAAGCTTCACGGCTTATTAATTTTGAGAAACACTAGATTAAATAAAACTAAACAAATTTCTTCTCTGCATGACTTCTCAGAGGCTCTACTGGTCCAAGGCTTTGAGATGCTCTGGAAGAGAGATACAGGATGCTCTGGGAGGGAGATACAGGATGCTCCAGGCAGGAGATACAGGATGCTCTGGGAGGGAGACACAGGATGCTCTGGGCGGGAGACACAGGATGCTCTGGGCGGGAGATACAGGATGCTCTGGGAGGCAGATACAGGATGCTCTGGGAGGGAGATACAGGATGCTCTGGGAGGGAGATACAGGATGCTCCGGGAGGGAGATACAGGATGCTCCAGGCAGGAGATACAGGATGCTCTGGGAGGGAGACACAGGATGCTCTGGGCGGGAGACAGGATGCTCTGGGAGGGAGATACAGGATGCTCTGGGAGGGAGATCCAAGATGCTCCGGGAGGGAGACACAGGATGCTCCGGGCGGGAGGAGGGAGATACAGGATGCTCTGGGAGGGAGATACAGGATGCTCCGGGAGGCAGATACAGGATGCTCCGGGAGGGAGATACAGGATGCTCCGGGAGGGAGACACAGGATGCTCTGGGTGGGAGACACAGGATGCTCTGGGAGGGAGATACAGGATGCTCTGGGAGGGAGACACAGGATGCTCTGGGAGGGAGACACAGGATGCTCCAAACCTATTTAATGATAGCCTGTGTTATGGGCTGCACATGTACCCCCCGAAATGATTTTAGAATATCCATGGCCAATAGTTTCAGGAAACTTTGATCAGGAAGGAGTCAGCGGTTGCTGTTTACATCATGCTCAACATTTTGCTGAAGGACAGGTACGAGGGAGGGCAAAGTGCATTCTTGCAGGAGGCAGGAAGGGCAGATGGACAGAGAAAGCCTGTTCAGTCATGAGCCCTGGATGTCACTGGACATCTTACTGGGGGGTGGAGGTGGTTATATCACAGACAAAGTGATCGTTAGTTGAAAGGCTTGGCCAGCCATGAGTACACTCTTCCTTCGTTTGACAAATATGTATCGAGCACCTACTACATGCCAGGAACTGTGCTCAGCTTCAGGGGATTCAGCAGGAAACAAGAAGGATCTGGTTTCCAACATTCGGGAACTTACTCTCTAATTGGGGAAACATACAACAGAAAAATAGATAAATAAACCAACAAGGCCATTGCAGAAAGTGAGACCGTGTCACCGACGGAAACACGGGTGAAGGTGTTTGGTGTGGCTGCCCTCTTCCCCTCCCTCCCTCCCTCCTTCTGCTCCAGCCAAACTCAACTCCACCTACAATCCTCTCTCCCACCACAGGGCCTTTGCACCTGCTACGCCCTCCATCTGGCACCTCCTTTCCTCCCCTCTCCCCCTAAATAGGTTCCTTCTCTTTCAGATCCCGTCTTGAGCGTCTCTGCCCCCGGGTGTCTTCTCGTCACACCCCCTCACCCATTCTCAGGAGTGTCAGGCCATGCTCCTGGGGGGCACTCACTGGAATCATAATGGTGATTTCTACTCATCGCGTCCATTTCTGCTCACCGTTCTAGCCCGAGCACCTAGAGCAGCGCGCTATGTTAAGTGATGCTCAACCGGTTTTTGATGCGTGAACCCTTCAAAGCTCAGCTCACCCGTCTTCCCTGACGCCCTCCCCTCCCTGGGAAGACCTCGGCCTCCATTCCCTCCTGGTTTGTCTCTGCCACTCCCATGATATCTGCCTGTCACATTCTTCCCCAGAGTCACGGAGGCTCAGGTCTTACTTCTCTTATTACTTTATTTGTGGCGTTGTGTTTTACCTGAGCGTTAGGTCCTCCAGTTAATGCACGAGAAAGAAAAAACCTTACAATCAAAATCATGCTTGCAAATCCTGCAGATGACCTACGAGGCCAGTATTTACGTCTTCGTACACACACCTGTGACAGCGTACTGTCTCTCCGTGTGACCACGGAGAGCGGGCAGACCGCTGGTTTTTTTGCACCAGATGATGTCGTGCGGCTTGTGTTTGGGTCACACTTTGTATAGTTAGATTCCCGAAGCTAACCGACTGTTCATTTGGTAAAAGCGGGATATATTCCAGGCGGACGGGCAAGTTAGTGGCGAGGGGGTATGAGGCACAAACCGCTACATAAGAAGCAGGGAGGCCGCAAGGCCACCTCGTAGAGCACAGGGAGCTACAGCCACGGTCTTGTGATAACTTTTAACGGCGCATAATCCGTAAAAACAGTGCATCACTATGTTCACTGGAAACTAACGTATTTTTTAAGATTCTGTTTTCTTTTTCTATCTTTTTCTTTTTTAGAGGGAGGGGAGGTAATTAGGTTTATTTATCTATTTTTTTAACGGAGGGACTGGGGGCTGAGCGCAGGACCTCGTGCATGCTAAGCACGTGCTCTGCCGCTGGGCCGTACCCTCCCCCCTCCAATATTAATATTGTAAGCCAACTATTTATTTCTTAACTTATAAAAAAGTGCAATATATCCCTGAAGAACAAGGTTTGTTCCTGGCTTATCTTTGGATTTAAACAGCGAACTGAAAAAGAGGTCTGCACAGAGCAGGCAGTGGACGCATCTCCACTGGGTGGCTGCTTACACGGTTCGTAAAAAGTGGCGGATCTGGGTATACACCAAAGACACACAACGCGTCTGCACGTGTGTAGGTTTTCCAGGCGTCTGCGTTGGCCTGGGAGCTCTGGTTTACCCTTGCTGTCTTGCCTGTAATCATGGGTGCTGCCAACTTTCAGTTGAAAAGTGCTCTGGCCTGGGAAAGAAATTATCTGTGGCACGTGTGTGTTGGAGAAAAACAGACAGATGGAAACAGTGCGACTCAATCGGTGATGCCTGGAGTTCAGGGCAGCAGACATGGAGGAAAAAAGAAAAGACAAAACCCCACAGCAAAGACTCAGAAGACACGTGGGAATCAGACGGGGTAACCAGAGGCTGCTCATTCTTTGTCCAAGGCTTGTCTTAGAGTAAACAGAACGGGCCGGAACTTGTCCCACGCCACACAGAAACGAGGGCTCCTGGGACACTCCTGGAAGGAAGAATTTGAAGTGTTGAAGGCAAACACACAGAGATGGGGCAGGTAGTCCGGGGGGGACTGCGAAACCAGGCAAACCCAAAGTTTCCAACAGCCGCATCACACCCAGTTCTTGCAAAGAGCTTGGATCTGTTTAAATTCAAGAAACAATACAAACCCAGTGACCTGACGTCTGTCTGATTTAGGTAAATGTTGGAAGCTGGGGGTGGGGGGAACCCGCTCTGTGAAACTCAGCCTGGGAGAAACTGCTGGACACTGTCTTCGCTGCAAGAAAACGCTTTTCATCTTTTTTTTTTATATCTGTCATCCCAGAACAAGCAGGAGCGTAAAGGATCTGAATTCCACAGGAAAGGGCGCCGCCGTGAAGGGCTCGGTGACCCCAGACCCCGTGGTTTGCATTCCTTCAGGTGCCTTAATCCCCTCGGAAGGCCAGGGGGCCGGACGAGAGGCCTGAGCCTCCCTCAGCTGCATCCGCTTTACCAGCTCTCTGGGGATTTCAGCGCATCCGCAGGACACCGCCCGCTCCCGGTGGAAGTGTGACGGGCGAGGGCAGCGGCCCGCCAGCAAGCCGGCTCACCCGCCGTCAGGGCCCCTCCTTCTCTCCATCCATCACCCATTCCCGGCGGGCTGACAGCCCTCTTTCAAGCCGGCTCGTTTTCTTATTGCCAAAGAGCCACTGCCGCATTCCTCCCGGGGAGCGAGCGCGAGAGCAAGGGGAACGTACACGCCGCAGGCCTGGAGGGGTTCGCCTCGGAAACTCAGACACGCTCGGCCAACGGCGCTTAAGCCGGTGACGTCTGAGTCTTGGGTTCCCATCTAAGTGAATAGGACCATATTTAAAAAAAAAAAAACAATCCTTCTCTCCTGTCTCTGCCTCACAGAGGGAGCCGTGGCCTTGCGCTGGAACTGCTAAGATGCTCAGAACAGTCGGGACTGCCTGTCCCCACTCCAGCCACCCACCCGTCCCCTCCCTGCGGCTGGCCAGCCCCGGGGAGCCTCCGTGGCCGTGCCCCCTTGGGCTCAGTGAAGCTCCTCGAACTTGGTAGGTGCCTATGAAATTGGCCACAATAAACAACTTTTCCAAGTTCTGAGTTCATTCCATCACCTGCAGGCCTTTAATTCCATCGAAATCTTGGGCGCAAACCTGACGCTTTTCGCATCCCTTCCTTGGACTTCACTAAATTGTTCATGCGAGGCATCATCTTGTCTCTAAACGAAAATGTCAGAGGCAAGGAAGACGAAATCGGGCCATGTCAGAGTTGGAATACTTTTCCTGTTTAAGAATTTATTTAAGGTATTTTGTTTTATAGAAAAAACTGTACCATTCCTGCCTTCTTAGTGTTTTCCGCGCTCGCACATTGGAGTGAAAGCAAAGAGGTTTTGCCTCTTTAAATGTGCATGAGAGTTTCATTAACACCTAAGAGATTACGAACGTAAATCATTTTAAGCCACTAATCTCTGCTTTGCAATAGACTTATTTAAAAAAAAAAATAGTTATGCTGCTTCAGGGAGCGAAACCAGGTCTGGGTAAGAATTTGTACCTCCTGGGCGTCTTTTTAACGGCTCCTTTATTGAAATCTGTCATGTTTCCAAACCAGCTCTACTACTGTAATAAAACACTTCCCCGTAACATAGCTGTCCTGTTGTGTTCACATACACATACTGTGTATTTAACTGCAGAAGAGCACGTTTCTGAGGTGTGTTTCTAAGTTCTAAGAGCCAGCCGCACCTTTCCCCCAGGGTCCCGGCAACCGCATCCTTGGATGTGGCACCGAAGTTATTTGCCTTAAAAATGTTTTTGGCTCAGGTCTCGAGTCATTTCATCTCCGCTGGTATCTCTATAGCAGGAAATCCTCAAATCACGCAAACAAACGAAAACGAATGGCAAAGAGAGAGTCCCCCACGGAGAGAAAATGGGAAAGGCAACCTCAGAGGAAAGGGGGGGACCCGGTGAGTCGCCTGTCCATCCCCAGGGCCTCGGTTCCCGGCCAGCTGTCCCCACCTCGGCAAACACCTTCCCTTCTCTGGCATCTTCGCACCGAGCAGCAGCTGAAATGGAAACCGTCGGTCGGAAGACAAGCGCTTTGTGCTCATTTGACGGAAGGGTGCGCACGTCTCTTGGGGCCTTAACTGGCTAAGGTTAGGCAGAGACGACGATTAAGCATCTAGAGGAGTCTGTCAACACAAGCTTGTCCAGATCCCTGATCTGGCTGTTCCCTGGCTTCTTCCCAGGGGACAAGCACATGAGTTTCTACTGATGCAGGATGAGCGTGTGTGTGTGAGAGAGAGAGAGGGTCAGAGACAGAGACAGAGGAGGAAGGGCAGGGGGTGGGGGATGGCTTGGATTCAAAAGTCAAAAATGTTGAAAACACCCATGCGAGTAGACACTGACAGGTGTATATAGAGTAGATAGATAAACAAGTTTATACTGCAGAGCACAGGGAAATATGTACAAGGTCTTATAGCAGCTCACGGTGAAAAAGAACATGAAAGCGAATGTACGTATGTTCTGGTACGGACTGAAAACCTGTGCTGCGCGCCAGAAATTGACACAGCGTTGTAAACCGACTGAAACGCAATAAAAAAAAAAAAAAAAGAAAAGAAAAAGTCAACCATGAGAAGCCACCAAACTGGGGCTTAACACCTAATCCACGTGACCTTCAGGAACCAAGGACGCCATCTGTCACGCGGGTCCCCAGCCCTCCACAGGAAAATGAGGCGTCTGTCACGCGAGCCCCTCCTGCGCTCAGAGACGGGTTACTGGGGCCTGAAACCCTCTTTTTGGTCTGTGACTCCCTTGTCTTGCCTTTAAGATCCTCCCCCTTCCTGCAGCCCTGGGGACCTCCTCTCCTCGCTAGGAGGGGGGCAGCCCGATCCACGAATCACTCCGCAAAGTCAGTTAGATTTTTCAAATTTCCTTGGTTGAATTTGGCTTTTCAATCAAAGTCAGGTCTGCCCCTTCTTTCACTCAGAGTGAGTTTTTCTTTTCTCCACATTCTCGACACTCGGAGACCATGTCAAGATGGAGGACGAAGGCGGAATCAGATTGTGGTAATACAAACTCGCATTTACGGAGCGCCCCCCGTGAGGAACGACTCTAAGGACGCCGCAGACACAGGGCTGCTGTGACCCAGCCCGCCGACACCGCCACACGCAGGAGGCCGTCACACGCACTTCCCTGCGTGAGACAGAGACACACAGCAACCTTCCAAAGCCAAGGTGACACTCGTGTTCACAACCACGCTCACTGCTGTGGACAAAAATCTCCGCATCACCTTACTGTAGCTTTTTTCATCCCCAAGAAGTTTTTTTTTTTAAACTAAAATAGCCTTTTTGATCAAGCTTACTCCCCCCCCCCCCCCCCATGCAAGAGACTCGGCAGTTTTCTCAGTGGGATGTACTGCGCTCAGGTCCATCCATTTTCCCTAAAATTCACCCTGAGGAGAATGAGTTTGCAAATCTGCATTTCTGTTGTATTTTCATAAAGGGAATTACTTGAATACACTGGGAAGATTATTATTAAGAGATTTCTATGTCTTATTCGTTTGTTCTATAAAGAAATTATTGGTTAAACTGATAATCACTCTGTAAATCACGTTGAAGGCAGCTCTTCCCCCTTTCCCGTTGGCCCATTTCTGTCCCCCTCAAACCTAAAACAACCTGATTACGGGGAGGAGGTCACCAGGTGACTGAGCCTGACTCCTGGCTTGCGCTCTCCTGAATGCGCCCCATGCCTCGCCTGGCCTGTTGATCCTCTTCCTGGATGAGAAGAAGTAAGAATGAGGAGTCAAGCCGTTTAAGAATGACCTGCTCTCCACCCCGCACTGCCCGCTTAGCATCCCTGCAGGCGGGTCACGGGGACAAGGTAACATCTGAGGAGAGTCAGCCGGTCTGCACGCAGTGGAGATGGCGCAGGATCAAGCTCCTGCCCCAGTGCCTCCTGAGGGTCTCCCCCCTTTTCCCCTTTAAAGCTGTCCTGGCTGAGCAGACTCTTTGGAGTTGGTTTCGGGACACGAGTCCCCCTTCTCCCCAGATTTTTTAATGAAAGCACTGTTCCTTTCTACCAACAATTGCCTCTCGAGTTATTGGCTTTTGAGCCACAAGCAGCCAAACCTGAGTTGGGTAACACTTTCACGCAGATCCAAAAATTCCAGGATCAGGTTTGCATATTTGGGGGCAGGCGTGGTTCTGAGCGCTGTACCCAAGACCCACAGGGCTTCATGCCCCGCGAGCTTGACTACTTTAGCCAGGTTCCCCCTGCCTCCAGCCCTTGCTGAGTCCAGACAGCCTGTCCGCAGAGCCCCTCCCTCCCTTTTCTTAAGAGTATTTACTTCAGAAAACTTGTTAGCAGTAAGTCCCTTCTCTGCCCCTTTGAGATGTAAATCTTTTTAAAAGCCTTCTGCCAGCTTGGAAGCCCAGGGATGTCTTCTCAAGGACCTGGGAGCAGCCCTGTGAGAAGTAATGTCCAGAAAGGCAGCATCCTGCTGCCCTGTCTTCTAGGAAAGGAGGAGCCTCCGGTGGGTGGGAGCCTTGCTCTGAGTTGTCAGTCTCCCTCCTGCCAGGAAGACGTGAGAAAATTCACTTGTCCTTTGGGTAAAGTTGACCAGCAGACACAGCTGGCCTCAGGCGCCCCACCCCAGCTCTTCCAAACCCCTCCAGCTTTCCTCAGTGGAGCTGAGAGCAACGGGCCCCGGCCTCTCTCCTCTGCTGCAACAGCCTTCAATAACGTCTGCTTCCTTGTCTCACTTCATCAGGTGCAACGTCTCTGCCTTGATGCCTGTCTTAGTTCATTACCTTCCACAACAAAATTGTGATCTAAGTATTATAATGTCTCCATTTTAGAGGCAAGGAGCCATGACAGGCCCCAGGTCCCACTGAAGGTAACTGCTGGGATCCAAATCCAGGCGGAGATTCAGATTCCAGAGTGTAGTTCTTACCCCAGGCAGAGTAAGGTGACATGTTTCCCTGGAAGTATTTTACAGGTGAACTCTCTTAATTCTCACACTAAAGCAAACTCCTTCACTATAAATAATGATGGCCACTTCTCTTCATTTGCAAAATTCAAGGTAAAAAAAAAATTAACATGTGATATGAACCCACCACGCTTCTACTGAAAAGACCCAGAAACAGCTCTGTTGCTTTCTGTAGAGCTTGAGAAAAGGGCTGGGTGAGACACCACTCAGTACTTCTCACAGAACTTCCCTGTATCTGAAATGACACAGGGGTCAGCCCGCCAGCAGGTACCAGAAGACATTCTCTATCCATCTATAGAAATTTCAAAGCGACACAATGCAGCAAAAAGAAGATGGCAGTGAGCTGGAACCATGTGTCCTTACTCACTTGTTTTATTAATTTGATCTTTGTGCCATCATCTTGATTTCAGAACAGTGGAGAGCCCTGCATGAAATGATTGCAGTCCAAGTGAGATTCGACCAAATTGCAAAGTTATCTGAAATCCCCAGACCACCCTATACCCCTGTTTATAAATTCCATGAAGTTGCACCTTGTTCTAGAAGAAAATGAATCATGTGACTTTGAGGGTCATTTCTCCTATGATAGCAGCGGCGTAAGAGTAAACCCCAGGCTGCGTGGGAAGCCCAGATTTACCGCCTAAAGGCTGACAAATGACCCACAACCTTCACCCACAAATACTGGGACGCACTGGAGGGAGGAGGGGCATTGCTCTGGGCTCAGCCCAGCCACTTGGATTGAGTCTGTTAATAAAGGGGATACAAAGACCACACCCAGAATTTTAAAATTACAATTCCTTTTCCGCTGCCAAAAATCTAACAACAACAAAAAAAAATTATTCCTGAATCACTGAAGGCCAGCGGAAAATGGAACTATCAAATCCTTTAACACTCGTGGATCCTGTTGGGATCTCTTTATATAACGTCTTCTCGGCTTTGGCAGGAGAATTTATCAACTCCACGGGCATGATGCTTGTGAACAGCATTCCCGGGCAAGCCGAGTGTGATAAGTGGTCCCAGCAATTATGTATCTAAGAGGTAATTAGCGCTGCAGGCGTCCACACTGCTTCCTCGTTGAGCATGGCAAGCGTGCAGGATCCACGGGAACGCCGGGAGACCCCAGAGGCAAAAAAAACCTCAAAAACCCAAAAAGCAGGAGTTGATGTATTTTGTTCTTCATCATGGGCACTTTTGATCACATGGCTGCTCCCACATGTAAAAATATTATGACAGTTTTTTTTTTTTTTAACTGACTCATAGTCAGCTTCAGCGTGTCAGTTTCTGGTGTGCGGCGCGATGTCCCAGCCGTGCAGACGTACGAAGACTCGTGTCCGTGTTCTGTTTTATTAAAGGCTGCACTGTAATCATTGAATTTGTGTAGCAAACAGCCCACCACAAACGGACTTCCATTTGGTCCATCAGTTTCTAATATTGTATGAAAGGCAATAATTTGGAGAGGGACCATCCATCAGGAAACACTTATTTCTATTATTTCAGTACGTACGTAAGCCCACAGAATGTCCTCCTCTGAGTTCCTGCTCACTTCCTCGGCTGGCTCCCACGGCCGGCGGAACATGCCAGCTGGGGTCTTCGTTTGCTCCCCAGCTGTCCTAAAGGCCTTTCTCTACAGGGCTAACAGCAAAGCAACATCTTACATGATGTAAATCAAGCCACATCTCTACCCTGCCTGAGACCCTCCGGCAGCTTCTCTCCCCACTTTCTATGACACCCCAGCTCCCTGACACATTTTCCATCACCATGTGATGTGCACTGGGAGAACTGGGGCTCAAAAGTCTGGTTGGAACCTGCCTTTTTCAGAGTGAAGTCTTTTCTTTTCTTTCTTTTTTTTTTTTTTTTTGACAATTGAAGACCATATGAAGATTCAGGATAACTGTGAATCAGACAGTGATGAGAGTAACTTGCGTTTGTAACGCACCCCAAATAAAAAAACCACCATGCATCAACAGACAGAAAACTGCTACGTGTCAAATGCTCCAGCAGTGCCCTAACACAGGACGTTGCCGCATCTCTTTCTTAGCATGAAGTGGAAATTCACACACACACGCATGTACACACACACACACACACACACACACAGGCACCAAATTTCCAAAGCAAAGCAGTTAGGCTGCATATAGAGCAAAGCCTTTCAAATTAACCTTAGTTCCTCCTTCACTTTCTCCTTGACTTAACCTCCTGGACCACAACCTTTTTTTTCTGTAAAGGGCCAGATGGTAAACATTTAGGCTCTGAGAAACACGCCGTTTCCACTGTAACCGTTCAGCTGCACCGCTGGGCGTGATGGCGGCGTGGACGGTTCGTTCACAGGGTGCGGCCGTGCGGCAATCAACCTTCATTTCTGTCAGAGCCAAGGTCAGTCAGTCCGGGGGCCAGACGCGAGCGCCGGCCCCGCAGCCCACACGCCCCACACTCCTCTCTGGCTGCTCTCGCTTCCTGGCGCCACGGGTCTCCCCACTTCCCCTCTGAGGGGCTCCTGATCAATATGCAGACGTCAGCTTACGTGTCACCTCCCCCCAACACTGTTATCTAAAGCACCTCCCGGAGCTCCAATCCAGAACGTCACAGCGAGCTGTGCAGAAGGAAGTACGGGAAGCTGACTTTGTAGGTTACCTCCAGCCCTTGGGGTCCAGGCGAGACCTGGAGAGCTAGACACCCAGCCTGTCCCCACCAGCCATGACCCACTGAGTCCCTTTTCCCCTCTGTGACACACATTCCCCCATGTAAGGTGAGATAAGACTTGGAAACCCCGCTTTACTCTATCACTCTTTTTAAAATAAAGTTCTACACTCATGACTTCTGTGTTCATCGTGATACCCACCCAGGGTCTCAGACTCCTTAATCAAGAGAAACTGGTGAGAGGCCTTGGGGCTCGGGCTACACAGGGAGTGAGGGGCTGAGAACAAGTGACAGGTGCCCTTGCTCGCTCCCTGAGATGGGGGAGCTGGTGCCTTAAGTGGGGGGAGGGCGGGGGCGGCTGGCTTAGGGGGTCTGCCCGCCCCCTCGGTGGTCTGTGTGCAGGGATCATGCTCAGTCTCCTGATTCTGCCCCCAGCCCCTCAGGAGGGGCGGTTGGCATTCTGGTCTTTGTGCACCCTGTTGTTCATAACGTGCCCCAGCTGCCCGTGCATGTGGTTATTTTTAGTCCCTTATAGTTTCTTTGCGTTCTGTTGCTCAAGGAGAATTTGCCCAGGTGCCAGCCCTGCAGCCCAGTGTCCCCGGTCCCAGCCTGCCTCAATCTTACTTTCATTTACTCATCATTTCATTTACTCATTCATTTCACTTACTCATTCGTTCATTCTCAACTCAGAGTAAGCTCCCTGAGGGTAACCGCTTCTTCTGTTTTACCTCTAGAGCCTGGAGCAATGTTCAGCTGTAAAACGTCCTCCGTAAACATCGAACGAATGAATGCATGAATGGGTGTGTCCTGCAAGCAGCAGAAGGCTGCCGTCAAGGAAGACCACAAGACGCTATTCAGGTGCATCTGTACAACTCTCGAAACGAATCCGGGGGGGTCTCCCACATTTCACAGGACTTCCAGTGAAGCCACCGAAGCCCACTGGAGACTCTGCCACATTGAGTCCTTCCTGGATCAAGTTCGTGACAACCAGACCAGCCCAACGTGGCCGTGGACTCTCAGAGCCCTCTCCTCCGCACCCCTGCTCCACCTGGGCGCGGGTGACCCTACCACACCCACCCGAGGAGCCACTGTCACCATGGGCGAGACGGGGGTGAGGCAAGCTGGGGCTGGCTTCACTGCACTCATCTTTCGGAGGCGCTGGAGGAGCTGGGAAGCCGTGCTGCCTTGCACAGGGCCGAGTCCTGTGGCGGCACGTTTTAAGGGCCCATTATCCTCTTTGCAGATTGTAACAGTGCGAATGTCTCATTGCAGCTCATTTTGGAGCTTACTGAGCTGTATTACATCAGGAAATTTCTCCAAGTTCAAGCTGAAGATGTCTCAGAGAACGCTATTACAGCTCCATTCCATCTCAAACCAAGCAGAAAATCCAGGGGTCTTGGGGTGTGGGCAGGGCAGCGTGGCCGGCAGGCGGAGGAGATGCTGGCCGGGAGGGTCAGTGCTACGTGATCAGAGCTCAGTGGGCAGCTCTGACTTGAAGGGGTCTCTGCTGTCAGAGGGAGACGGAGAGAGACACGGAGACAGGCGAGATTTCATCCCAGCCCTTGAACAGTTACAGCACCAACTGCTTTAGTCCGCCTTCTCTTCCCAGAGAAAACGCTCCCAAGTTCCACTTCGTGTGGTTGCGGAAAACAAACCCATCAAGACCCCAAGCAAGAGAGGCCAAAAGGGCCTCACGCACAGGGAACACTGTTACAGACGTCAGCCGGGAAACGGCGTGGGGCCTGGCCGCGTGCGGGGAGAAAGGCCGGCCGCTGGCAGCAAGCACCGCAAACCACCGCCGGCAGCCGGCATCGCTGCGCCGCGCACGCCCGGCCCCTCGTTCCACCTTCTCTCGCAGCTGCTCCCGCCCGAGCCCTGGGTCCAGCTCCCGCCGGGTCCCCTAACCTCTCCCCAGACTCAGGCCCGGCCACCAGCCCCCAGCTCCCAGCTCCGTCACCCACACGCTCCTGAAGACTGACTCATCTCAAACTGGCCCCGGGGTCTTGCTCTCAGCTTCGTTTTCATTATCTGCCAGCAAATGCGGAATCTGGACGTGAACTGTGTTTGTCACGCCTCAGATATTCGGGAAGGCCCTGCGTCACTCCTTTTCTCAGAGTGTAGACACCGCCAATCGTGTTGTGCACCAAATAGCGCCCTTTAAGTCAACTCACTTTAGGAAAAGTATCCACTTATTTTGAAAAGGAGCCTCGCATCACGTGACTGTAAGCAGAACCCCGTTAGCACTCTAGAAAAAGTCTTCGCTGGGTGGCAGTACGTCTTTGACACCTATCGGTGCTGAAAATCGGAAATTTTCAAGAGTTAGAGGAATGTTGAATGCGTTCTGACAACCATCGAGAACTCCTCCTTGATACACCCGAAAGGGCTCACAGATCACACGGAAAGGAATCACTTTCTCAACTCTGGGCTCAGAGATTACGCGGCTGTGCGTGTATCCATTACAGACTTGTGGTTTGTGGTGACCGTGAGGTTTATACGTAGCGATACATGCGTGCACAGGGTTATTTTCAGCTGACAAATTGCTTAAGTTTGAATGCATCCTGGGAACCCCGCGTTTTCACTCCGTATTCCCCCACGTTTAGCGCTCCTGCCTTCGTACCTTACGTCTTTTTGTTTTATGCACTCGCTGACCACTCATTGTGGGGCCAGATGGCTTTACTACTTTGATCTCCGAACTTCCCGCTAGCTTTGTAAGCGTCTTTACTGTGTATTTGCCTTTATCGATTAGGTTTCTCCTAAAGCAATTTTCATCGCTCTAGCGTGCTCTGCACCCCTCCCCTTAGAGAATTCCCCTTAACGCTTCTTGTATAATCGCTCAGTGATGCTGAATTTTTTTCAGGATTTGCGTGTCTGTAAACCTCTTTCTGTCTCCTTCAGATCTGAACAATAGCCTGGGGGGCGGGGGGAGCATTCTTGCCTGTAGGGTTTTTCCCTTTGTCATTTTGAACACGTCATGCCACTCCCTTGTGGCTTGCAAAGCTTCTGCTAAATAGTCTGCTGCTGGTCTTACGGGGATTCCTGTGTATGTAACTAGTGGCTTTTTATCTTGCTGCTTTTTTAAGATTCTTTCTTCGTCTTTAATTTTTGCCGTTTTAACGACAATGCGTCTTGGTGTAGATCCCTTCCGGTTCATTTTGGTTGGGACCTTCTGTGATTCCTGGGCCTGGAATTCTGTATACGACAGCTCCTGTATAAAATAAATCAGCTACAAGGCTATGTCGCACAGCACAGGTGAGGTAGCCTGTATGTATGTGCAAAGTCAGCTTACACAGGCAAGAGAAAGGAGGGGAAATGTCCTATTTACACAGCGCTTGCATCGAGTTTTTTATGCTTGATGTCTCTGGGTTCTAGTAAAGGGAAAAAAAAACAGGGACAAGCTTGCCATCGGACTTTTTTTGTGGGGGGGGGAATTAGGTTTATTTATTTTTTTAATGGCGGTACTGGGTGGGGATTGAACCCACGACCTCATGCCTGCTAAGCATGTGCTCTACCACTGAGCGACACCCTCCCCTCGCCATCAGACTCTAAATGGGGCTGAGAAAGCTGTGATTAGATGCCATCGAGTGCTCGCTGGAGAAATTCTGAGAAAATCAACACAAGATCCGGGGGCACAGCGGGCCTGGAGGGGGACAGCTGGCCCCTCCACACCCGCGGCTCAGGGCGGCGGTCCCTGAGCCCTTTGGACAAGAGGAGAATTCCACCTGCAAGGGCTGTGTGGTCAGCAGCTAGCGCTGACCTGGAACTAGGTTTGTGGAGGAGTAAGACAATGTGACAATTCGACAGCAAAGCAGCTAAAACCCCTTGACCTGCTCGGTGTCTCTCACTATTAGGGGGTTTTCACCAGAAGGATGTAAAAAAAAAAAATCCCAAAAAAGTGTAACAGGGAACAAACCTGACCCCGTGTTGGATCTGCTCCTTCGGCTCTGACCCTGGGCGCTGTTTCCCGGGCTGAGGCAGGCTGGTTCTGCACCTTCTGTAAAAGAACGTTGCCTGCAGCCCGAAATACACAGGAGAGCCCCTTCTCAAGGCTCTGACCCTTAAGGGTAGAACACCTTTCAATTCATATACAGATAAAAAGTTGCAGAACAGAGAATAACATGTGTCTTGTTGCAGGTTTACAGGGACACCATGACCTGACCTACATGGACAGCTGCAAGAACAAAGGATTCCGACACCAAGAAGGTGGCACCAACCAACCACACCCCCTCCCCTTTTCAGTATAAAAGGAGCCTGAATTCTGATCTGGGGAAGATGGTTCTTCGGGACACTAGTCCCCCATCTCCTGGGTCCGCTGGCTTTCTGAATAAAGTCACTATTCCTTGCCCCAGCACCTCGTCTCTCGATTTACTGGCCTGCTGTGCGGTGAGCAGAATGAGTTTGGTCTTGGTAACAAGAGGACATAGGCAGCCTGCACTCTGAACTGTGGGGCCGTGTTACCTTCTTTACACACAGAAAGACAGTTCGCACCGGCCACCTGCAAAGACTCCGGCGGCCTCGTCCTAAACTCTGCCCTCCTTCACGCTGAGCAGTGGCACCTCCAGCTTGGCTGAAGGGCCCTCTTAGGTGTGGCGATTTGTTAAAACCCATACGACAGGACGGGTGCTCCAAGAAGGGCTGGCCCAAATCTAACACAGGTAGAAAACTAAGACCCAGAGGGACGTTTAGATACACGAGCTTGGGAGACGCTCGTGTCACCAACAGAATTCGCAGTCCTCAGGGTGACGGAAGCAGGGCTCAGGAGCTGCCCGGTAAACACGACAGAAAGGCAAGAAACCAGTGCACATGAAGATGACGTAGGGTGAGAGGCAACCAGACGTGCTCCTCGTGGAAAACTAAACGTAGAACGCAGAGGGACTGAAAAAGGGAAATGTGTTGCATCTTAATGTTCTACTTAAAATACTGACCTCTTTCATACACAAAATAACTGAAGACCTTATCCGTTGCTGAGTCATGTGCAAATAGTTTCATGAGGGTTTTTAGACTTTCTAACATTAAGACATGAGCGTCTCTATGGGTAAAGACTACTTATATTACCATATTCCTATATATCATATATATATATATATATATATATACACACATATATATATATTAGACCACCTTTTATATACATCTACCTATAACACATATATGTATTTTTACCCAGTGATGGGCATATAGTAGACATTCAAATACATTTTGATTTATTGCCTAATAGTGAAGAACTTCAAGGCACTAATCTGTTTTTGCATATTTTGAAAACTAATATTCGATGCCTTTCTTCTGTACTTGAGAAGCACCCAAGTTGAACCTGGGACGCCTCGGGGGACCTTCAATCACTCTCTCTTCTTATAAGACATACATTCTATTTTAACTCTCTTGATCCAACTTTACAGAAACAAAATTCATTTCTCTCTTAGGCACACTTCTGAAACAATGGCTCAGAAGTCCTCGCGATGATGCCACCAAAAACGTGAGCTGAGGTTTGAGCCAGAGGGAGCCAAGAGCTCGGGAAATACTGGAAACACACATGTCTACGTTTGGCAGGAGTCTGGACGTATTTCTTCCCCATGTGCCAAAGCAAGAGGGAAAACGAACGTGGAAGCTTGCAAAACCTTGGAACTACCTCTGACGTTGCCTTCTCCCTGGAATGAGGAGGTACTAAAAATTTCTTTTGGCAAAAAAGAGAGGACACAAAGAAAAGGTAAACATTGAGGTAATATATAAAACTATTGTTTCACAACATTCCTAGCAGAGAAAATAGAACAGTGAACATTTATAGCCAGAGGGAATTTACAGCCACATGTGAAACACTTTCCGTCTCTGGGAACTTGTATTACTCTGTGTGGAACTTAAAAGGTCACTGGTGGAACTCACTTTGTGGAAGAGACATGCTCCAGCCCCTGGGGAGATGGTTGTTTCCAATAGGTTTCTAAGTCCTCGAGGATGCAAAGCCTCAGGGGAGCCTAGATCCCGCATCCTCCTTGGAACCTTCCTGACAAACACTGGACTCGTTGAGAACAAGAAGCACTCGTTTATCACGTGAGGCTCCTGAGAGGGAGCAGACCGTTTGTTACAGCATCTGGAGGTGCCTGCTCTAACCAACACGAAGAGGAAGACTATGCTTTCGGTAACCAAGGCTTCCCAGAGCCTGTACACCTGAGCAGAGCCGACAAGAGACCACCTGGGTGAGGCTGACCTGTTACGTCCCCGCCGACAGCAGCAAGGTCAGTGTCAGATTGAAAAAAAAAATAGGAGGTTGAACATCAACATGGTTCCATATAATTAAATTCATCCCTTTGACATGTTTGTTAGTTTTGACAATTTTACATGCAATCTACATGCGTGTGTCTCTGGATGTACGTATCTCTATGTACGTGTTGTGCTGTACGTTTCTGTGAGTTTTCAGACCTGTGCTGATACGGGCACCCACCACCACAATCAAGACAGAGAGGTCTCATCGCCCCAGAACCTCCCTTGTGTTTGCCTTTTTGTGGTCGGAACATCTCCGCTCTCAGTCCTTAGCAACCACTGACCAGTTTTCCACCCATCCACTTTGCCCCTTCCAGAATATCACATAAAGGGTAGCGCACAACACGGAGCCTTTTGTGGCTGGCTTTTTCACTCAACACACTACCTTTAAAGTCAATTTTTAAGAAATGTCGACGAGAAGGAAAAATGACACGAAAGCGGTGAAAGCTGGTACCTGCCGGGTCTGGGCGGCTGGTACACAGAGAGTCGTCTTCCATTCTGTCTGGCTCTCATGCATGGTTGGAAATTTCCATAATAAAAAGTTTTTCAAGTTTGAAATAAGATATAAGCACCGCGGCTTAAAAGGAACCTAAAGAAACCAAAGACCCCGGACTGAGTAAAAGCCTGGACTGAACCAACGGCTGCTGGAATTTTGCTGGTATCCTTGCAGGAGGGAGGCAGTAAACAGCTGACAGTCTGTGAGTCAGTATTTGTGGGTTCCGGTTGTTTGCAGTGTCTAATGAAGCCGAGACGCCGCGTCCTATTTCTCCAGCAAAACCCAGGATCAAACCTGTGCTTTTTACCAACCTGAGAATCTCTTACGTTTCTGATTCAAAGGCTCAGTAGAGCAGAAGTAGGCCAGTGCATTCTGTAAGACGAAGCTTGCTTAAAATGAAGGAACCTGCTGTAAAGAATGGATTCTGCCCCTTTTCCAAGGTGACACAGGGCTGTAAGGAGAAAGGACCTAATTTTAGGCAAGAGTAAAGTCACCCCGTCGCCCAGCACAGAGAAGACGCCTGCCGGCCGACTGCGGATCGGAGGGGAAGGCTTACGTCTGCGGCTCCCCGCTCCTCTCCACTGGCACCTGTCTGAAATGTGAGCCCCCCTGGGTTTTCCGTGCTGTTAATATAGTCAAGAGTTTGAAAAGCAGAATTAAAATAAATCTTCCTCAAACCAGTGGAAAAGGGCAGCGGGCGCTAATTTTGGAGCCATCCAGGAATTGACGTAAGCTTTGGAAAGGGCACGTTTTCTGAGCAGCACATTGGAAATCCAGGCAGTCCGGCCATAGCTGTCCCTTCTGGCAAAGAAAATGGATAAATTCACCTTCAGAAAAATGTGGCTTTTCACGCTCTTCGATTTTACTTCAAGAATGTTGGAAACTTTATTTTCTTCTGAGAATGTGTATCTCATTTCACCAAAGCATGCCCCCTCTCAGGCACCTTTTCTCAACAAGTCACGTCTGTAGTAGCAAAATGGTTCTCTCATTTGTGTAAATCCTGGTTTAAAGGATGCTTCAAGAATGGGCGCTAACTCTGTGTTTGTTTCCTGTTTAAATCCGGCTTCCCATATCCGTTCTGGGGAATTTCCCACCTAGGATGTGGTGCTGTGTTTTATGAGACTAGAATCAATATGACTGTCCTCTATTCTGGTTGCTTTTAGCATGGATGTTTTTAGTGGGTAAGTTTCGGTCCCTCAACAAACAGTTTCCTGGTTCTTCTGTTTTCTGTCTTCACCATCTAGAAAGTGGCAATACACTTGTCTTTGGAGCCAAATGAGCTACCAGTAAGGAATGAGAAATGCCTAGAAAACACCGTGAGATTATGGCAGAATGTAAATCACAACGAGTCAAAGAATCGGTGAGAAAATGGATATAAACCTCTTTGAAAATTATTGTAGGTTCGAAAGGGAATCTGGAAATCGACTAATATTTCATTCCATAAGAAGAAGGAAAAGTTTCCCTAGGATGATGGTCTTGGCGAGAGATGGTGTGGACCTCGAGGGGACACTTGGCGATGTCTGGAGACATCTGTGGTCACAATCGAAGGAGGAGGAGGGCTACTAGCAACTAGGGGGTAGAGGCCAAGGAGGCTGCTCAAAATCCCACAATTCTTAGACCCTCCGTCCTTCCCACGCACACAGACACACAACGCATTACCCAGCCCCATCCTTAGGACACCCTGCCTTAGGGTAAGAGCTGGGAGAACTTAGCCAGAGAGGCTGAGAAGCACGGCCGCAGGTAAAAAGTCCCCCCATGTCCCCGTCAGCAAACCTGGGCTCCATCAACAGGCAGAGAATCTTTCAGGGCCTTTAAATCCATCGTGGGCTTTGGCTTTAAATTAATCAAAGTGCTCGATCCGCAGAGATATACTGAGATCGACTATGTGTCAGACGCTACACTGCGGTTTTGAGGATGCACAAGAAAGGAGAGATGTCTGCTCACTTGGAGCTCACGGAGGGAGGGGACCAAAACGGTCGAAGCACCCAAACAGCTGAATCCCAGGCAGTGATGAGTTCTGTTACAGAAAAAATTAAAGCAAGATGGTGGCGGAAAGGGAGAGACCCAAACTGAGATGCAGTAGTATCTATGTATCTATCTACGTGCCCATCCAGCCAGCCACCATTCACCCACCCATCCACCCATCCATGTAACCCCTTATCTGTGTATCTTTATATCTGTGTATCTACCTACCTACCCATCCATCATCTATTTACCTATCTATCCATCCATTCTTCCATCATCTATCCATCCATCATTCATCCATCCACTGCCTCTCTGTCTACCTTTCCACTCATCCATCCATCCATCCATCCACCCAAACATCCATTCATCATCTTCACCTGTCTATCCATCCATCATCTTTATCTATCTATCTATCTATCTATCTATCTATCTATCTATCTATCTATCTACCTATCTATCTTTCCATCCATCCATCCACCATCCCTATCTATCTGTCATTCCACCCATCATCTGTCTGTCATCCATCTGCCTTTCCATCCGTCTATCCCGGCCCCATCTTTTGCCCTTCACTTTTTTCAGCTAATGTTTTGGGGAAACTTTCATACCAGAAAAGCCATCAATATTCTGGGAATAGTATCATTATGTGAATGTGAAATTACCAACACCCCTGCAATGAGCACTTCAGTGACCTATAGACACTGCCCTGGTCGCTTCTGCATTGAGTGGTGTGGAATGTCACCGTGGAGAAGTCTAAAAACGGCCTGAATTCCTTCCCCTGGGAAGTGATGAGTGACTCACTTTTTCCTTACAAAACGTTTTAAAGTCTGGCATGTATCACTCACACACACACACACACGCACACATGCACACACACGCACATCAGTGTATCTAAAGCACTCACTGAAATTAGGTCTATGTGGTTTCAAGAAAGGGCTAAACATCACACAAGAGCACTTTAAAAGATGGTAACGGACACCCGCGCACTGGCACCCAGGTTAGGAAGCAGAATATACTCATTATCTCTGAAGCCCCTTGTACGCTCCTCTCCGTCAGTGGCGTCCTCCTCTCCACCGAGACCTACTGGTCTAAACCTTGTGTTCATTTCCTTGCTATTTTTTTTTTATGGTTTTATCTGAATGAATGCGTGTATCCACATCCACACTTTGTTGTTAATTTGATGTCTAATTTTTAATCTTTACATAAATGTACTTTTCTGAAGCTTTCGATTAAATTTAATATTCTGGATCAGCGATCACCCGCTACTGATTATCATGGGTGTGTGGGATTCCCTTGTAGGGAAATGTCAAAATTTATGTCAAAATTGACAATCTTTTGGGATTTTTTTTTTTTTTTTTGCTGTTAAAACAGTGCTGCTATGAGTATTTATGTATGCCTTCTAGTGAACGAACGCCAAGAGTTTCTCTAGGTTCTGTACCTTGGAAGTGGAAATCTGGGGTCACAGTGTATGCGCATGTTTGATTTAACCGTCTGACTCCAAACTGCTTTCTAAAGCGGCTGTATCAGGTTTGCCCACCAGCAGCGGATGAGGGTTCCCTTTATTCCACAGTTCCCCACAGCTCTCGGGGTTATCAGACCGTCTGACTTTTTGCAGTCTAGTAGACGTAAAATTGAAATGCATTGTGGTTCTAGTTTGGTTTTCTCTGATTTCTAATGCGATGGAGTATCTTTTATTTATTGGCTACACTGTGCTTTTCCTTCTGTGAAAAGTCCACTCATTTGTCACCCTTCTCTCTGTTTGGTCATTTTTCTTACTGAATTACACGCATTCTTTGTATATGCTGCATCTTAATTCTTCATTGGTCTTGATGTATTACAAATGCCTTCCCCAAAATTATGATCTGGTTTTTTTTTTTTTTAACAGAAAAAAGTACTTGCTTTAAAATGTCGTGAAACGTATCAATTTTCCCTCTGTGGCCGGTGGTTTGGTGTCTTGTTGAAGAACCCTTTCCTCCCAGAGCTGATAAAGTTACTCTCCAGGATTTTCACCTGCACGGATTTCTTTTTCCCCTGTGAATACCTAACTGATCTGAAATTGGAGTGAGAGAGGGAAGAGAAAGACAAACACTGATCTTCCACCTTTGCATAAGGGGTTCCCAGCCCGGAGAGAACGCTATTGTCTTGCCCCTCCGTGTTCTCTTTCTTCTGCTTCGGGGTCTTTACTTAGTTTCCGTCTTATTTATGACGTGTTCTGTTTGGGTGAATCTTTTCTGCATCATGTACGACCCTTCTGCCTTGGCTCCCAGCTGGGATGGCCACGAGTGACAAACCCCAGTGATTGTCTCTGCTTCGGGCGCAACGTGGAGCTGATCAGAAGAGACAGCTTGCTTTCATAAAAAGCAGTGTTTTTTCAAACTGCTGCACCCACAGGGTCAATCAGGGAGCAGCGCCCACAGCTGGCACCTGGCCGGAAGGCTCTAAGAGCGAGGGCTGGCTGAAAAGCCGACGGAGCAGCCCGTGCGGTAGTAACGGCAGGAAGTCTTCTCTCCTGGAGTCAGCAGGACAAAGCAGGAAGGTGGCATCATGGGAGGCCAGCAGCCGGGTCTCCCTGGAGGGACTGCAGCCACAGCCCGGGCTGCCTGGCGGGAGCTGGAACCACAGATGCAGAAGCTCTCTGACCCGAGTAAGGACCATGGGGCAAGAGAAAAGAGAGCTGTCCTGACTTCTCTCATGTTCCCGGCCCCTAGGTTCCTGCCGTCGGGCCCCATTGGCCAAACCCCATGGGAACCAGGTCTGGGTGGTGCAGGGCATCTGGGGGACACAGGCTGCAGAGGCGGACCTACCGCCCGTCACGGCGGAGCAGGAGGGTGAGGGGCCAGGCGCACCTTCCCGCCTCTGCCCTTTGCAAGGGGAGCTTCCTGGGAAAACTGCTCCCGCCTACTAACCACTCACCACTCCAGCTCTCGCTTGCTGCTTAAGAAAGGACCTCACCACTTGGAGGCTTAGAACACTGCGCTTTTGTCATCCATCATGGGTCTATGTTCCAGGAGCAGGAGCAGGGCTCAGTGGTGAGACATGCTTGCTGCTCCCCCGCCCCGGAACAGGCTGAGGTCCCCCGGCGGGACTGCGCTGTTGGCGGGCGGGCCTCCTGCATCCAGGACGGCGTTCAGCACGTGTCAGGGGCCTCACCAGGAACGGCCAGAAGGCTGGGTTTACCAGCCTCCTCTCTCCACAGTCTCAGAGCTTCTGATGTCACGTGACCTCCCAGGAGATGAGCTGGACCTTTTACAGGGCAGCTCAGGGCTCTGACGGCAAGGGCTTCTAGAGACCCAGGTGGGAGGTCAAGGTCTGTGTCGAGCCTCAGAGCTCCAGACCCCCACTTCTGCTATGTTCTCCCAGGATATCGATGCCCAGGGGCCAAATTCAAGAGAAGAGGGAAAGCATATCCAAAAATATAAGCCTCGCTCGGCCCACTGCACGTCCTCTCTCCTCCCAGGGGCCCTGGCGGGCGAGGAGCTGCACGGCCACGACGGCGGCACCGAGCTGAGCTTCCCGCCGAGCTCACGCGGCTGCCTCGCTCCGGAGCTGACACCTTCCCAGCCCTTTGTCTGCGTGTTGACGCTGGTATTGTGTTTGCAGTTTTCTAGTGGATCAGCTTCCTTTAGCACCTTCACATTGGGGAGGACCCTGCCGCCTGGCCCCGCTCCCACCGTCCCCAGCACCAGCACAGGCCGAGTCAGCTGCTCTCCTAAATTATCAAAGAAAGTGCCTTCCTAAGCAGCTCTGAACACGCTCCTTCTCATCTTCTGTCTTGGTAGCTGGAGTCAGAGGCAACCTCCCTTCCAGATGAACTGGCGCCGCTCAGGCTGCAGCGGCCTGATGTCACCGCGGCCCGTGAGCTGCCCCGCTGCGCTCCTGGGTGGGGGGCTACCTGCCGAATGCCGAGCCCAGAGCCCCACGGTCTGCCCGAGGCTCGCTGGCTGACTGTGATTACAGCAGCGACGCCCGGAAGGGAAAGAGCCCAGAGGCCGAGGCTCAGTGACCTTTGATGACCTTCCAGAGAGCACACGGTCAGTGATGAGGCCACGACAGGTGCCCAGGCCCCTGGCTCCGTGCCCTTGCTCTTCCTCATGAACCCGTGTGGCCTCCACCAGGTCAGCGCTGCCCCGTGGACCTGAAAATGGCTTTCCTCGTGATAACGACCAGCGTGGGGGGGGGGTGGTCTGGAAGAGCCCACGGTAACCCGCCTCACGCCCTCAGAGCGCTCCCATCTGCAGAGTCTGGAGACGGTGGCCACCGCCTCACCCGGACTGCTCTCCAAGGCACCGTGCCTGAATCGGCGTCTCATCCCCCAGAACAGACCCCCGCTCACTCTCACAGCGCCGGCCACGCCGTGCAGGGCTGGGCCCCTGTGCTGTCTCAGCTGTTGCATCCCGGCACCGAGCTGAGTCAGGGAAACGTCCCAGGTAACTCATTCTCTTACGTGCTTAAAAAAAAGAAATGAGATCGAGGAGCATCTGCATCTGCTCCCTGCCTCGCATGTAAGAGATGAATTTTCCAGAACACGCGTTCTCGGGCGGATGTCAGCGCGGATAAGTTCTCAGGGCCGCGAAGTGAATGTTATGGGTCCTGGGACATCTGACAAGCCATTCCCCTCGGGTGTTTCCGTTTCCTTTTCTGGAAAATGTGGGTGATGACAGTACCTAGTTTGTGGGCTTGTTCTGAGGAATCGATGCATAAAAAGTAGTTTAAGCCCTTAGTGCCAGCGCACAGATGCTTAATAATCCACTGGCTATTTTTTATTATTATTATTATTATTATTATTAATTATTATTATTATTAATACTTTCAGCAATGTCCCCAAACTTCCCAGACCCAACACATTATTCCTGTGTTCACACAAGTGACCCAGAGAAGGTACACAGAGAAATCATAGCCAGGGGGTGGGGGGGGCGGGGCCAGGCAGTACACCCAGGGGAGGAGCACATGCCTGGCACGCACAAGGTCCTGGGTTCAATCCCCAGCACCTCCACGAAGAAATAAATAAATAAACCTAATTACCACCACCCCCCCAAAAAAAAGAAAGAAAAAAGGAGAAATCACATCTGGATTTACTGGGCGGAGGAGATGAAGACATTCGCCCCCATTCTGTGGACCACTGACAAAGACCGCAGGGAAGCGGAACCTTCCTAGAGACCAGATGAGCAGGTGACATTAACGACCAAAGCCCAGCCCCGGCTCCTCCCCGCCTGGCGTTGTGGAATCCTCACCATCTCCCCCCACCGCCGCCCCAGAACGTCACCAGGTGCCTGGGGCTGGGGGCAGGCAGGGAAACTCTGAAACGACTGAGACTGAGTTTTCTCACCCAGCCCATATCTACGTCTGTGAGCCCAGATCAGCAGATCCAAATTCCCAGCAGCCGTGCTGGCACCAGACCGGGTGCACCGGCGATACGCAGGCGAACCCACACGTCTTTCCCTCCAGCTGCTCTCAGTCTGGTTGAAAAGGAGACTGTCGGATGGACCGACAATGCAGGTGATGTGGCGAGGTCCTGATGCAGAGCTGAAGGTCAGCTCAAGGTGACAGAGGATAAACATCCATGGCTGGAAGTCAGCATGGCCAAAGGTAACACCACAGCCCAGCTCTCCCTGTGGAAGCCACCCCGGGCCCCTCGCCCACCCCAGGCACACACAGCAAGTAGGTGCATGAGCCATGGAGCGTTCCTCGAGAGTCTCTGCACTTTCGTGACCATAGTAAGAACAGGGGGAACCAAGGGAGGAATTCATGGTGCTGAGCAGGGCAGAGGGGCTGAGGGCATGTCTACAGCCAGGGCATCCTCCCCTCCTGTACAGTGCACCCCAAGCCCAGTGCCCCTAGTGGCTGATGAATTCTTGAGACCCACAACATTCATCCAACTAACCTTTTCATTTATTTTTTTATTCAATTAGCCAGCCTGGGATTTATCACCCATAACCAGGAATATTACTGGCCACCCCAAGGCACATTTCCCCTGGAACAGCCTAAGAAGAGCTCTTATTCTGAGCTAAAGGCGGGTGAAAGGCTGCATCATTCAAGAAAGTGAAGCTCTGGGCCAATCGCAAATCTCCGTATTATTTCTAACAAGCTCAAACCTTCTGCAAAGCCAGCTTCTCAAACCACCAAAGAGTATCTTTGGAGTCTTGTCAACCCCAGGCCCACGGTGTTCCCCTTGTCAAATATTGTTTTATTCTCTCTCTCACTTTTGTAACTCTCACCTGTGAAAGAATATCTACTTGGTAATAACAATTTATTCAGAGATGGCCTGAGAGCAGACCACTGTGCTGGGCACACTGGTTCTTAACAAATTCTCGAGTATTTCGCAGTTGAAACTGTAGAAATTTCATCAAAGTATGTGTATTTGTTAATAATGAACATGACAATATGTCCATCCACCCATCCACCCATCCATTCACCCACCCACCCATCCATCCATTCATTCAACCAATCTGAGAACACCGCTGACTTGGAGGAAGTCACCCATGCCTCTGAGTGTTGTGATTCCCTCCTGGGCATTTCCACCTGGGTTCCTGGAGTGTCAGCTAATGTGATGCAAATATTTGGCTCCAGCCTGACATTCGGATCTGACAACCAGAGCGCCTTTGAAATTGACCTCCTGTGGGAAAAAAGCAAGGAAGAATAGGTGGGCAGGATGCGCAGAGAAGAGCCCTTGAGTTCTTTCATTCCTCCAGACACACAATCAGGGGTGAGGGACCTAGGATGCTTCTGAGTCAGCTCTCTGTAGGGGAAGGAGAGGGGAGGAGTGGTGCAAACGGGGAAGAAAGAGCCCAAGTGCTGTGGGGCGCCTCCGTTGTGTGCTGCAAGGAAAACATTTTCTGAAATTAAAAGGGATCCTTAGATGTCGCAGGAATAAAAGCTCCTGGCTCTTCTTCCTTTGTGGTGGTCTGCTTTGGAAGACATGAGTTATGGGAGAGAACAGAATTGATCAGGTAACAAACAGCCCCACCAGGATTTTCTCCTCACACACACACGTGCACGGGCATGCACACTTGGGCACGCTCCCCACTGGTTTTGAAACTGCTCTTGGGGGTAACTTGCACGACAAAACTTGGTTCCCAGAATGGAAGCCAAGCCCCTGTGTGCAGCCATGGAGTCACTGGGAGATCACTGGCGCGGAAGTGACGGGGGGGTGGCAGTAGGTGGTCAATGACTGTGGACAAAGAACTCAAACCGCAGCTGCGGCAGGGGTCCTACAACTGGACGGGCTCCCTTCTGTGGGTGGCGGTTCATTTGGTCCCCTCTACACCCTGGCCGTCCCTAAGAGGTGACAGATGTCCCGCTGGCACCTGCCCTGTAAACCATGAGCCCACGTCTGGCCCGTGTTAGCGCTGTCAGCACAGAGCCTAGAAACAAGCCCCATTTTGGAGCCAGGCACCCAACGATGCTTGCTGGGTTCCTTCAGGGTTATTTAGAGCAGACGGCCGGAGAGAGCAGACCCGGGCTCTTTGCAGATATTTGGAAGCTATGGTAAATTCGCGTCAAACTGACTTCATTAAAAAAAGATAAACAGTTCCATTACTTTCTAATTATAAGAATGTGAACTAAAGGCTAATGAAATTGCCAGATCCAGGTTTCCCACTAGTGGTTTTCACAAACAGATCGGACTCACTTGTAATTCCAGCATTTTAAGTATTCAGCAAACACATCATTAATGCCAGCTTTCTTGCTGTTTTTTTTTAAATATTTTTTTCCCATTTTTTTAAATTGAAGTATAGTTGATTTACAATGCTACATTAGTTTCTAGTGCACAGCACAGTGATTCAATTATATATATATATCTCCTTTTTCATTATAGGTCATTACAAGGAATTGATGTAGTCCCCTGTGCTCTACAGTAGGACCTTGCTGTTCATCTGTTTTATATACAGTAGTTTGTACATGCTAATCCTAAACTCCTAATTTATCCCTCCCCTCTTTCCCCTTTAGTAACCATAAGTTTGTTTTCTGTCTGTGAGTCCCTTTCTGTTTTGTAAATAAATGTGTTCATGTCATTTTATTTAGATTCCACATATACATGATCTCATATATTTGTCTTTCTCTGTCTGGCTTATTGCATTTAGTATGATCATCTCCAGGCCCACCCATGCCAGCTTTTAAAGAGACAGAAAGAAAGTGTACCATCGTACCAACTTAAACACACATTCGTGAAGTATCTACTGATTTACATTACTACTGTCTTCACTGGAAAACTGATTTTTTTTAAAACACACTTCTAATTGATGGATGCTGAACAAATGCACTTTGGCTATACATCCAAAATTTTCCAATCTTTTTTGACATATAAGTGGAGCCACCAAATGTAGATGCTTCAAATGTGCTTGTTTCTGAATTTGCAAAGATCTGGGTCACTGTTTTACAGCCCAGCAAGCAGATTCCTCTTGGCTGTTGTCACAGCTCCAGTGACGGGGCCACCCTCTGGACTCAGGAGCACGTTCGTGTGCAGAAGACTGTGACTGGAAGCATAGCTTTCTGTGAAATTTGATTCTACGTGTACAACGGCTTCCCCAAAAGCTGGATGTGAATATCATCTCCTGGAGAATTAATGGTCCAGGAGAGTCTGGGTTTTAACCCTGGGTCCAAGAAATCAACAAGCAGTAATTGGCAAGCAGAAAAAAACGGCAGAGTATGAAATGGTGTGATTTCCCCTTATTCAAAACCTTTCGTTCTCATCAGCAGAATCTTGCTCTGTATAGGCAGCCGTCTCCGAGAAAAATATCGTATGAGTGTTGTACCTGGGAAAACCAAGCCCAGAGCTCACACACCACGCAGAGGGCCTGTGACCAGCCGAATCTAGGTCTGGTTTCCAAAGGACAGAAGGGAGAGATAACGAAGGCTCAGTCCCACGCCCTAAATCCCTGTGGCTAATCTCCAGATGTACTCACAGCCCCAGTCAAAGGTTTAACCCGCCAACAACCAGCCAGGTTCAGTCATTAGGTGAATGTTGCCCACTGATTTCTGCTTCTTGGCTTGAGAGTAAAAGGGAATTCCCGGCACTAGGTCACCATCAACAAAACTGAAATGTGCAAAAGTACAAGCAAAAGGAGGACCCCTTTCTTAAACTCACCCACCCCTTAACAAAAATAGAAGGAAGGGAGGGAGGGAGGAAACACAGATACGGAGCCCAGATGGAGAAGGACAAGAAGCCTGATCATCAGTAGATGAACTTTAAAAACCCGCATACAACTGTGTACCATGTTCAGCAACACTCCCGTGTTCAGGGGTCATAACAGATTTGATTAGGTGGCACATCAGATCGAGGTTCTAGATTATGCAGCAGTGGTAACACATACTTAGTGACCCGGGAGCACTTAGACCAAACAGCTGTTATAATCAGACTTGTCTGCATTTAAACCAAACAAAGAACTATTACAAAAACCAATCAAATCAGGGCAAGTAGCTTCTCACACATACTTGATTCCAAGGAGAAAACTCACTCATTTTTTCCCCCTAAAGCCCACAGCACTCATTTTAAATGCTTCGTCTTTGGTGTATTCTTAGATAAGACACTCAACAAATTCTATTATAAATCCTTCAGACTTTTTGCTCTGTTATATTTTGAACACTATGTTCTATTTCTAGAGAGAAAGAAAATGATACCTTTGAGGTTGGTACCGCAGCGCACTTAGAATTCACATGTTTGGAAGAGACCCTGCGTTGGCAAAAGTGTATCCGCTATCCATCCTGACAACTTTGCCATCCCATTTGCAGACTCATTTCAACTGTTTCTTTTTTTTCAACAAGCCATTTAACTACCCTAAAATCCGCTGAGAACCCCCGTAAGCAAAGGCAGAACACCTGAGTCTCCCAGCTCTACTGGGACAGCATGGAAAACCTATTAATAAGAGTATCTTCACCACCAACCGGGAGAGAGCCAACGGGTCTCTGTATTTGACAGAGACAGTGGAGTTTCTAAAAACTGGAATAACGTTTCTAGCCTGGGGAGCCCAGGGGATCAAACAGCGAGGGTCTCAGAAGCATCGCCTGACCTTGGAGCTGGTACCACTGGGAAATAGATACTCCCAAAGAACTCACCTCAGCGTGAAGCGGTCCTCGGTGGAGTTTCTGGAGATGGAAACAGGGAAAGTCAGCACCTCTCCTTGCCTGACCGTCTTCGGCACGTACTGGATGGCCACGTTGTCATCCAAACGCAGCTCTCTCAGGGCCGGCCGGCTGTGGGTCTGGTAGAGGAAAACGCTCCCGATTCTCTGCAAGGGAGGCCCCGACTCGTCGATGTCGTTGTGGCCTGTCCGCATCCAGCCGGCTCTCCGGGCATCCTCCCCGGCGCAGTCCCCGCGCGCATCTGCGGGCTGCACGGCGTAGTACAGCTCCACCGCGGGGCCGCCCGCGGGCGCCTCAGCCGCCTTCCGCCTCCCAGCCGCGGCCGCCACCACCGTCGGGGGCCCGAACCAGCCAGCCGGGAGCTCCAGCTGCGCCACGCACAGCCCCAGGTCGCCCTGCAGCCGGCAGCCGGCGCGCACCTCCCGGGTCTCCCGGAAGGCGAAGACCCGCAGGCAGGGCAGCCGCGGCGCGGGCCCGGGGTCGTCCCAGTCCCTGCCCGCCAGCTGCAGCAGCACCTGCACGCGGGGCCGGCTCAGGTGGACGCGTTCCTGCAGGACGTGCGCCTTCAGCTTCCAGTTAAGGGAGAACTTGCTGGTGAACCCAAAGGGGCTGGAGGGCAGCAGCAAGTCCTGGGGCACCACCTGCTCGACGGCGAAAGGCCCATAGCTGGCGTTGAGGACGGGGAGACGCCTGGACTTGTAAATCAGAAAGGACTCCACGCGCGACTGCAGGCTGGAGTTCCTCATGATGTCCTGGTTGGCTTCCTTCAGGAAGAAGGACACCTCCGCGTTGTGGATGCGGTAGGTCACCGGGAGGTAGGTGGGCAACAGGGAAAACCTCTGGATGCTCTCCAGGATGCCCCGGCTCTCCGCCACTGTCGGGAGGAATCGGGGTTCAGGCGTTAGAAAGTCAAGAGCAGCGTGACCAGCACCTCAGATGTCTTCGCACCCCCTTTATGATTGCTTGCCCCGTTCCAGTACTAACTATGCAGTATTCTTTACCCAAAATGTCTTACAAATCAACTCATTCTACACTAAATATATTTCTTTAAAAAAAACAAAAAACTGATGCCGCTGGCCTACGTGGACCGCCAGGTTCATTAGCCACGCATAGAAGGTGCAGCATGCAAGTAAATCAAATAAAAAGGCAAAGTAATGCCTTTCAGTTTCAAGTAGTGGTCACGGTGCCTTCAGGAAGTGATGGGTTATGCCTAAGACCTGCTCCCTTTCTGTTCAAAGGAGACGTCCTCGTGAGAAAGGCCTCAAGAACATGCCGGCATCCCCCAGACAAGGGCAGTCCCATTAACTCAGCCGGAGGGGCTGGGATTGGAAACAGGAAGGACTTTCTCAGCGTGTGGTTTGATGCCGT
This sequence comes from Camelus ferus, assembly GCF_009834535.1. NCBI lineage: Eukaryota > Metazoa > Chordata > Mammalia > Artiodactyla > Camelidae > Camelus > Camelus ferus. The sequence continues at coordinate 22,532,995 of NC_045727.1, read as the reverse complement.
GTCTGTGTTCTGTCCCACCAGACACACGCGCTACACTTGCAGACACACTAACCAGTGGGAAACGATAAAGGACATTGAGACGGGCCACCGTAAAGCACTTGGACAGCGCACGCTTTCCTCAGGGAGGGGCTGAGAGAAAAGGAGAGAAAAGACCTTGGAGGGAGAATGCTGGAAGGGGCCGCTGAGCTGACCATGTCACGTCAGGTCCGCGTGTCCCTCGAACCCAAGAATCAAGGGAAGCCCTTGATCACTTTAAGGTCACCTGCATCCTCTGCAAAAGCTATGTTGACACCAGTGCACAGAAAGCGTTTTTTTTCCCCCTTACTGAACACATCCCTCCCTCAGGGGAAACTAAAATTCCAAACTGTTATTTTTACAATGTGCCTTATATTCTGCAAGAAAAACACAGACAGAGAAATTACATAATTCAAGAACCAATTTAACGGGTTTTAGAAATGGAAATTATTGGCTCTGGGAACACTGACTTCTTTGCAAATCTCCACAGTCATCCGGAGCCCTTCTCATTAGGAGCCATGTAATTATCTCTGGTTATTTTGCAATAAAAGCAACTCATTCCCTGCCAGTCATTGGGCCAACCTGTTTCAAAGGCCCACGTGAACGCATTTTCCAATGCACAACGCCTACATGAGTCTGGACCCCTCTTGGAAGCTGTCGGTGAACAGAGGGGAAAGCAAAGGACTCAGAGAAAGGGGTCTTGCCTGCAGGCTCTGCTGCACAGAGCTCACGAGAGAGCAGACAAGATGTGGAAACTCTTTGCCTCTCCTGGGCTGGTCTGACGGAGGAGGATGCTGACCAGAGGATGGAAGTCGCTCTCGGGTTCTAAGGGTGCAGGGCACTGAGCTGTGGTCCATCCCACTTCTGGGCAAGAGGCCAGCCTGACTGCATTCATCCTGAGTTGACAAACAGCCCCGAGGGAAGGGCGCCCCCAGTTCCCTGGTATTAACAACACTCAGGCCAGGCGGATCCCCAGGTCATCAATTAAGGCTTCTGAGGTGCCGAACCATCTGAAACCACCCGTCCCTGAGCAGCTTTGATTCACCCAAACAGTGGTTCCATCTGATTCCACTTCGTAAGCAGGAATTTCTTTTTCAAAAATCAGAATACCACACACCTAACAAGACGCCTCACTCCTTCGCAGGGTTGCATTTTGCTTCACTTTCTGGAAACCACTTAGGATTTATATTTTCAAAAAGCCTGTGTTTTCACGTGTAAGTTTTCTTGGAAGCGAAGGACAGGCAGGGAGTTTTGTGCCAAGGTTCCGGGCTGAACCTTTCTCCATCCGTCCCCCAGGTCCCACCTCCCCTCCCCCACCTCGCTGGTGACCTGCCCATCACCCCGCAGCCTGAGGCACAAAGGTCTCTCCTCTGGAATGCTCCCCTCGACTGCACGATTCTGTGCTCTGTGCCCCACCAACGTCCTTCTGTCCGTCCCATACTCCCCTCCCACGGGACCCCTTGCTCTCCTGTAATTCTCTTAATGCTCCAGTGGGTTACAGGCAAGTGCGCAGAGAACACACACAAGGGCCCTTTCTCCATAATAAGACGCAGTCGTTAGGAGAGGACTGGCAAATATCAGGTACTCAGTAAGTACTTGATTAACGAATGCATCCACAAGTGAACTGTGCTTTCAGGCATTACCGAAAGCAGCTTATACTTTGACATCAGGATTTTGGACGCGGTCTTCTCTGTAGCTGCCCTGCTGTAATTAGAATCCCAGATCCTTTTATCCCATCAAGGGCAGCATGTAATCTTGGCGACGAGGCATGAGGGAAGGCAGGTGCCTCTCCACGCAGGGAGGTCCGTAAAAGACCCACATCAGTCACACAGTGTCCCCTGATTCTTGAAAATACATCCGGGCGGCACTCAGAGCAGCTACCTCGTGTTGCCTTCACGCCGGCTTGGCATTCACTTTCGACGCTGCCAACGCCAAGTAACTAGGGTATAGATGGCTGAGCATTAATACCAGACTCTGAGGCTCTGTGATCTTTGCGGTTGAACATCTGGCCCCTACTGCTTGAGGACAGCAAACTTACTTGTGCCACTAATTACAGGTTCCCGGGGCCATGGCTCTGGCCCCTCTGGCTTTATTCGGGAAAGCCATAAGGGGGTCATCGTGGGTACCACTCAAAGGGGAGTAATTTCTAAGCTTTATTCTGCAAACAGCCTATTTGTCTTTTCGCCTGGTATCTGACCGAAGAGTTTATTGCTTTAAAAATGCTCCAAGATGACCTAAAGCTAGTGTTACTTCCATTTATGCCTTTCCTTTTCTAAAACAAAACTCAGAGAAAAATATTCCAGCAATGTACAGAGTGGGCCAAGAAGTCGAGAACACCAGTTCCACATAAAAGCGAGCCAGGCGTCAAGCAACAAAGGAGCCACGCATGCTACATCTCAGTTAATGACCCATTAAGAACAAAAAAATTACACTTGATTTTGGTGCCATGGCTTTCGATGCTTATTTGAAACTAAGTGATGTTTTCCCATCTTTAAGCAACTGCCTGGCCTCCTAGAGATTTTATATTAATTTTAACATTTGGAAAAGATAATTTCCCCTGAACAAGGCTTTTGAGAAACGTGAGGAAGGGAGCCGTTTGAGCCGAGACCTTTATGTTTTCCCCAGAGCGGGCTCCGAAGCAGTAACTAAGAGGATACGGTCATGAGTAAACCCTGCGTATCTGTGCGGAACTTCCTGTGCAGAACGCACGCCGTGAACTTGGAGAATTCCTGAGAAACCACGGGGGATGCAAACGTCGCGTGCAGAAGACACAGCATGGTTAGGGCTGCCAGACAAAATACAGCAACCCAGCTGGGTTTCCATTTCTCATTAACGGAAATGGTGATGGGGTGCGCTTATAATTAAAAGCAAAACACAAACTTGCTGTTTATCTGAATTCCAAATGTGACTGGGTCCGCAGGATCCCTGTTGGCTCACTCCAGCGACCTGAAGCTGGGCGTCATAGGAGGAGGATGCTGGCCGGCAGAACTACGCTGGCATTTCTAAGGGCAAAGGCCACACCCCCCGGGGATGCCCGCACTTGGTAATGTTCCCGAGGCCGGCTGCTGACAGTATCTGTCATCAGCTGAGCTGAACAACGCAAGAGTGATTCTGCCCACGCTGCACAGAAAACTGGCGAGTCAGGGCTTCCTGCAGCCTCCCTGTGGCCTGAGGCCCGGCCAAGCCAAAATGATTTACAGGAACCTGGCCCCCAGGGTCGCAGCTGCAGCAAACTGAGAGAAGGGGACTTTACAGCACTGGCCTGGGGGAGGCAGCACACCCCGAGCGCCCCCACCCCGCCTCACTGACCCGGGAACGCAGGGACGGCGGGCTTCCGGGCGCACCTCCCGTGTGCACCTCCCGTGTGCACCTGTAATGCGAGCACGTAAACACCGCACGGGAGGAAGAGGAACCCACCGTGCTCCGTGGGGGGAAGCCCAGCGCACTGGAGGCCGCCCCCATGCAAGGACAGCCAAAGAGAAGGCGAACACAGGCAAAAAAACAGAAGAATAAAATGCTTGTTGCACGAGTAAAAGCTGCAACACCAGTGGTCGTTTTAAAGGACATTCAAGAGTCCGAGGAACAGCAGGGCTTTGAAGAACGGTTACCACAGAGCATTAAAGTATATTTTACACAAAATAACTCTGAAGCTCTGAATAATCAAGAAAATGCAGGCCCTTTGTTATTTCATAATGAAATAAGACTAAGACGGAAGAAGATATGGTAGCATTCAGAGTAAGGGATTTAAAATGGTTTCAGAAGCAATAAAACAGATATGAGAAAGCAGAAAATTGAATTTATCCTATGAGAAGGAGAATTTGTGATCTTTCCCTAAAGCTAAGTGGAAAAGACAAGAAACGAAAATGATCGGTGGCGGACTGCAAACAGGAGGTGCATTAGGTACATGCACAGATAACGGGGCTTCAGAGGGAAGAACCAGAATCTGCAAAAGAAGCACCGTGACAAAGACAAGAGAGAAAAGAAAACACTCCTGGGGTATAAAAAAATAAATATTTCGTCTTTCCTGAAGACATTTCCTAATGTCAGGGATAAATAAATAATTCTCTAAGTGCTTATTTAAAAACAAAAATTTTTAAAGAAAAATAAAATGAAACTGGCCTCAGTTGGGTCGATGGTGCAAAATTAAGTATTAAAACATAATAAACACTTCCATAACTCTGATGCGGAATGCTCTAACTGAACAATTCTCTAACCTAGAGGTTTTCCTGATAACATGTGAGGACGACAGCAAGACGCAAGGTTGCACTCTAACTATCCTTCCTTTAAAAAATCGTACTTTTTAATATGAATCCTATTCAGGCAGCGAGGAGGTGGATCAAACGGTAACAATGAGGAACAGGACAGTCATGGCACAAACAGGAAAACATTTAAGCACAGAATAAATTCAAATAATGTTTTAAATGGAGACAGAACCAACAAGGTCGAAATAGTTATTGATCAAAAAAAGATTCATAATCCAAACATTATATCATTTAAAAATTATAACTTGGTAAAAATGTCAAAAGAAACATGAAAAGAAAACAGAAGTAAAAGTGTACAAATTTTACAAATTCATAGGTGAAATGGGTTTATTTTTGTCAATGGTAACCAAATAAATATGTATTCAACTATACTTTTTATAAGTTTGAAGTCAGGCTCAGGTTTGGCTTATATATTGGTAAGGAAGAAAGAGAGAAAGAGAAAACACAAACAGGATATATTGAAAATACAGAACATAAACCATCAAAAGAAAAATGATAGAAAATATAAAATATGATCAAAGGAGTAAGAACAAATTTGTTACTTATGACACTAAATATAAATGAGTTAAACTCTCCTGTTAAAAGGCAAAGACTGCCAGAATGACTCAAGAATTATAAGGAAAAAAGTTTTAAATTGGCTGCAAGAGAACCCCTAAAATATAGTGACTGAGAGATATTTTTTTTAAAAAATCTGAGCATAGATATTCCATTGAGGTGGGGGAAAAAGCTGGGTTTACAACTTTAATATCAGAGGATAAAGTAAAATTCAAGAGAAAAAATAGCTAACTGGGTTAAAGATCTTAATTTTTATGGAAAGATACAACTCACAGTGCATATATAGTAATAAATATTTTATGCAAAAACATATCTCCTAAATTAATATCACAAATCTCCTAAAGTTATAAGTAGAAAGTGACAGTAAGTAAATTTTGTTTGAAAATTTTATGTATGTCCCTTCCCAGTTTCTGACTTATAAAGGATGGAAAAGTAAGGATATGAAAATATAAATAATATAAATTATGAGGTTGTAAACTCTACAGAGGACACCATTTATTCTGTACATATTCTGTACACCTTTCCAAAACATCACATATAAAGCCACAGGAAAACAAAGCAAAACAAAAATAATAACTTAAACTGTATTCCATGAGCATATATAATAAAAATATAAATTACCAACAACAGAAAAATAGAAACACTGTTACTTGCTTGGGGAAAAAAAAAGTACTAAATAGTTCTTGGATAAAAAATAAAAAGAAAGCTTTAAAGTACGCTGTATTTACAAAATACCAATAGTGACAAATTATGTATCAAAACATATGTGAGGCAGCAAAGACACAGTCAAACGCAAATCCATGCAGGAGTCTTCAATGCTTTCAGCACCATTGGTGTTAAACAGAAGAGAATGAAACTGACAAAGCATCTTGCTGAAGAAAAGAGAAAGCCAAAACAAATAACAAAACAAAAAGAATCCTAAGGAAAAAATGATAAAAACAAAAGTAAGAAATATTGATATAAAAGATAGTAAAATTGAGAATTAAGCCAAAGCAGTGCTAAATTAAAAAAAAAAAGCTTATAAAAGTGATTGCTACAGATGGCAGATTAAGACCGTTCACTTACATACTCTTCCAACCCCAAAATCCTCATGAAATAGCCTAAGTTAAAAAAAAACAAAAGAAAGAAAAAACTCGTGTAAATCTAGAAAGCAAATATAAAGACAAGATCAAGGGGCCAGAGAGATGGTGAAATTCTAAAGGACACGTCACAGATGGGCTGAACGGGTCCCCTATTGTGGTCATCTGGTAACGGTACCCTCAAGTTTTCTACAAAATCTTATTTTTGTCTGCCTTATTGGTCACTATCTGAGAGAGACGTGTTAAAGCTTTTCCCAGTAATTCTGAAACGGTTAGGTTCTCGTATTTCAAACAAGACCTGACCGTGTTTGTCTTCAGTATCTTGGGCAGCACCTAAGGAACCACGACCATCATGTCTTCTTACGGATTACGTTGCTGGTGATAAAAACTTTCCTTTTGTCCTTCTTTGTGTTTTTGGCTTTGAATTGTACTTTTTTCTGGAGATGAATACAGCCACCCCTCCCCACTTTTTCTTTGGTTTTTGTCAGCATTTTCTTAGGACAACTCTTGGCCTGCTTGCATTTTCATTAATTCTGTGTCACTTTTCTTTAGTGTCAATGTCTAAATTGATTTTGATTGTAAGCCTTTGCTTGAATGATTTGTTTGGATTTATTCCTGCTGTTTTATTGTATGCTTTACATTTGCCACAATTTCGTGGGGTTTTTTTTTTTTCATTTCTTCTCGTTTGCTAGATTGATTTTATGTGCTCCTTTTTCTTTTCTTTCTAGTGGTTAGAAAATCCTATAAAATTTCTTTACTATCAAGAAAAAAAATATGCATTCAAACTGACTAATAAGCCAGAAGGAAATTAACAAATTTGAACAGACTCATAACATTATCACCGTGGGAAAATATTCAGGAATTTGTTTAATAAATCCAAATGAAGGAAGATTAACTCCACTCCATTCCTCTCCCTTCAAAGTCATTGGAAACAGCAACAAAACCTTACATAAAGGAGAGGAAATTTTCCAACCCCAATGCAAGAAGAATAAGAATGCAGCCCAAACCTCAAATTCACAAAGAGTATCCAACTTTGCATGAACTGCATAGCTCTCCCCAAGGGAGAGAATGAAGGTGTCTTCATGGACCAGAGGGTCCAAATGTGCTTACAATGGCAAGCCCTAAGCGGGTGGCAGACCCCACGATAGCTGGGATTGACGAGGAAACCCTTTTAATAGGCACTTCCTGTTTCCTGTGGCCTTCGCTGGTCACAGGTGCAGCGTCAGAGACGAGGTGCAGGACAGCAGACGGCTTTACTGCGCGCCGTGACATGCTAGACATTTTGTGAGCCTCGCCACGTTCCTGAAAGCCGCAGACTGGGACAAGAGGTGTGCCTCTAGGAACTTGGCTTAAAGGGGCTTCAAGACACAGACCCAGCTCCAAGTTCCACTGGCTCCGCTCGCCCCCCAGGCTCCCTCCTACATGCGGGCACCGGAGGCCGCCCTGCACAGAGACTGGCAGCCAACCGCCAACCCCCGGCCTTCACCCGGCCCCTAACACGCGCTCAGCGGAGGACTTGCGCTTCCTTGAGAAAACACAGGCCACCGGACAGGAGCTCTCTCCCCTCCCTCCAGCAGATCGGCCAGCCACTTACAACTTGCTACCTGCCTTTGCCTACTATGACTCTCCTTCTCCTTCAACATCGAGTCCTCAGCGTCCAGCAACTTTTCCCTCTCAAGCTTCCCCAACTTCTGTTTCTCCTGCTCAACTGGATAGCTCCCCTCAGTTTAAAAACACACTATACTCAAAAAGCAAGCAAAACTGGCCCCTGACTGTAAATCTCCTTTTATCTACCATTTCGTCTCCCTGTTCCTTTTCAGACACATTTGTGTGTATATATACACTATTGTAAACACGCTTGTAGACAGGCTTGTATTTTGTTGATTACAGACAACCCCTTAAATACATGTGTGCGTGCACACACACACACACGCACACACAGAGTTGTCTCTGGTCACTGGGGTGGAATAAATAGCACTTCCCCCCCAAAGATCCCCACAACCGAACCCCAGGAGCCTGTGAATACGGGACCCTCATGGCAAGGGGGACTTTGCAGGTGTGACGAAATCAAACGTCTTGAGATGAGCAGATGGTCCTGGTTCATCCAGCGGGACCGGGGTCCTCACAAAGGTCTTTATAAGAGGATGGCTGGACCTCAGAGAGGAGGAAGATGCTTCCTGCCGGCTCTGGATGAAGGAAGGGGTCACAGCATAGAAGCTGGAAAGACAGGGTCCCCTGGAGCGTCTATAAGGCACGCCATCTGGGGAACAATTTTAGACTTCCGACCTCAGTGCGTTTCTCTTTTAATAACTGGAAGTGTCGTGTCTGTTGTTTCGTATTATTTTCCTCCTTCTGTGGAGAAGGAAACCGGGAGTCAAAGGGATGGAGAGGTTGACCGAGGTCACACAACTAGAAGGTGCGTCGAGGTCAGTGGCGTGCAGGAGCCAGGCAGGCGGGGACTCACAAGAGCTGAATCTACGTGCCTCCTTCCAGCCCCACGTCCAGTAACCTCGGGTGGGGAGGTGCCAGCAGCCCGGGGTGGGAGCACGTACACTGTGGGAATTGACAAGCCCGACAAGCCGGTGTCCCTCCCTCCCTTCCGCCAGAGTCAGGCAGCAAACAGTCACCAGGCTGGTCTGCTGCCTGGGTGTCAATTCACCCCACTCCACTGTGATCCTGTCCCTTCTTCTGCTATTGTTAAAAAGATTTCCTTGGTTCCCCAACGACTCCCTTGTAAATTCACATTCTGCCACTCAGCACTCAACACCTCTAGGTGTTCACCGCTGTCCTCCTTCCCAGATCTTGTTACCTGCTGCATCCCACTTATGCTGCGACCAGACTCAACTGCAGATCGCTCACCAAACGCAACCCCTTGGTTCCCTCCTCTGCTGCTCTCACGCCCCCTCAAGGCAAATCTCCAGCAGGAAAACTGCCATCTGCCCTAGAACACTGCATATGAGGGCCCCCAGACCCAAGACCCCCTCCCCATACACCACAGTTGGACGGGGTCCCCACACCTATGCAATATCTTGATTCTGTTTTTCTCCTTGGGTATGTGCCCAATTCTGCTTAGCACTACAATTTGTTTCCCCCACCAAATTATTTATTTAAAAATTACATTTTGTTGTGAACGCTGTTCTGTATGTTCTAGAATGATGAATGAACATAATACTCCCAGCAACCCAAAGTTAGGTGCTTTTTATCATCCTTGCATCACAGGGAGGAAACTGACACTCAGAGGGGTTAAGGGACTAGCCTAAAGTCACACAGCAGGCAAGCGGCAGAGACAGGATTCCAACCCAGCCGTCTGGCTCCTTCACCAGGAAGCACTGTGACCCTCAAGGAGAGATTCAAGGACCCAGCCCTGCCGTGTTCATCTTTCCATGTTAAATCGTGCTTTCCCCAGAATTTGGCATGAGTACCAATGGCACCCTGATGGATTAATTCCCAGTGGTGCAGAGAGAAACATATTTTCAAAAATGGTAACGAGCCACGTCTCTCTTAATGAATACTGGGGAAAAATGTAACTCATACATCAAGTCCAAGATTCGTGACTGTACTGCCAAGGCTGACACGGAGGCCGGTACTTTGCAGTGATCGGTCTATAGCAGCTGCTTGAATGTCAGGTCCAGGGCTTCTCGGACACGCTACTGCAGCCACAGGTGACACACGAGAGGCCCCAGAACCCAGCACAGAGCTGGACACACTCGGGGGCCTTGTGATGTGTCCTCTAAGTGAGGAAATGCTATCTCCAGGGAAAGACGCCGGTTGTTCTTTGGGACGTGAGAGCACAAAAGGGCGCCTTCAGAGGACCTGGACAAGAAGTGCGCCCCCTTCAGCCCATGACACCAGCTTAGGAGAAAAGTCTCGAGGTGGAGATGAACCACATTGACTTTATACACTTGGCTCTTAATTTGCTTCTAAAGCGTTGGATTTGTTGCTTCAGATATTCCAGAAGTGAATTTGTCTTCATTTCTCAGGCACATTTTCATACCGTGAATGATTCAGGAAGCTGGCATTTGACTTCAGCTTCCCCGAGGAGCATGACAACTAAAGAACGTAGCCCGTGGCAAATACAGCATCCCCGCCACACACAACCCCGTACAGATTTCAATGTGAGCAGCCCTCCAGCCTAAAGCACAGTGCGCCAGGAGAAGCGTTCGGAGGCTGTGAAGCTGTCTTAAAGGCAAGATACCTTTCTGTCTTTATTTTTTTTTTTAATTTTAAATTATTTCTTTATTTTGTGGGGGGAGGTAATTAGGTTTAATTTTTCCAGGTTTGCTTATTTGTTTTTTAATGGAGGCAGTGGGGACTGAACCCAGGACTGAATGCAGGTAAGCAGACACTCTACCACTGAGCTACACCCTCCCCCTTTCTGACTTTAATCACTCCTCCTGCTGTTGGGGGCGCGAGGGTGTCTGCCAGACGCTGTCCTTGGTGCTGAAGAGGCAGGCTTTCACAGGACAGACACGGCCCCTGTCCTCACGGGGCTGACCTCCTAGTGAGGGGGTGCAGATTAAAACACAAGTAAAGAAACGAACCCATGTAATGTAATTTCAAGCAGCAGTAAGTGCCATGAAGAAAAATAAGCCAGGGTGCGAGGACTGCAGCGTGGCCAGTCAGGCAGGTCTGCCACCTGAGACGGGGCGGCTGGGAGGAGAGGCACACATCCCCATATGCATTAATCACATTTAGTCCCTGTCAGCCTGTAGATTCCGCTCGCTGAATGCCAAAGCCTGGAAATTAAACAGAAATCCAGTCTTAAGCTTGGTCTCTCCACACCAGGACCACTGAGGATAATTCTTTGTTGCATGAGGTTCCCTTGTGCATTGCTGACTAGTTACCAGCGTCCCGGACCTCAACCCTAGATACCAGTCGACGTCTCCCGCCCAGTTGTGACAGCCATAAGTGTCTCCAGACATTACCAAGTGCCCCTCAGGGGAAAGTTGACAGGCAAACATAGGGCACCCACTTAAATGTGAATTTCAGAATAATAACGAATACGTTTTTAGAGCAAGTCCATCCCAAATATTGCATGGGACATTCACTGTTTATTTGAAAATCAAATTTAACTGTTCAGGCTGTATTTTCATTTGCTCTAACTGGGAAGCAAAACCGCTCCTGTGAGAGAACCACCACTGCAGTTTTACAGTTTAGAAAACTGTACGTATGAATGCCACGTATGTATGTACACATGCATGCGTGCCAGTCAGGGATGTGTGTGCGGAAAGGCCACATCAAATGCTCTGATCGCTCCGAGCTGTGAAGAAACAGCTACACTGACTTTTCAGACACAGCGAGTGTTGAAGACCCACTAAGATGAGATCAAGGGGCCTGGGATCTGTTATTACCAGATTCTGAAAACGGAGATAAAATTCATGTCACGCCCAACCCAATATATTTTTCCTTACAGACTTGACAAAAAGGTTTGACTATCACAATGCATAGTGCTGTCCAGAGTTCAGTCACGGCTGCACTCTCATACAGGAAGAATAACACGGGTCACATTTCTGGGAGATGAGCTGACAACACTAAGAGAAGTTTGGAATTCCCTTTCTCTCTGCCCCGTTCATTGCACGCCCTGGAATCTATTCCAAGACACGAAAAAATAGAAAGGAAGTTTATATTATAAGAATGTTCAGTGCAGCATCAGGCTTAAAGTTTAAAAATTAGCAACAAACTTAATATCCAGCAAAAAGTGTATCTAACCACTGCACACCGGTTAGAATGGCCAGAATCCAAAACACGGACGACACCGATTGCGGGTGAGGACATGGAGCAACAGGAACCCTCACTCAGTGTTGGTGGGAACACAAGCGGTCCAGCCACATTCAAAGACGGTCTGGCCATTTCTTACAAACCTAAAACGCACTCTTTCCATCCCATCCGGCAATCGCGCTCCTTAACGCTCACTCAAAGGACTGGGAAATGTACGTCACACAGAAGCCCGCCTAGAAATGTTCACCAGGGTTTGTTCTTCATAACTGCCAAACGTGGAAGTGAACGGGATGTCCTTCAGCAGATTGATGGGTAAACAAATTGTGGTGCCTCCAGACAAGGGAATATTGGTCAGTGGTAAAGAGGAAGGCGCTGCCAAGCCGTGATAAGATGTGGAGGTAACTTGGATGCATGTTGTTAAGTGGAGAAGTGAGTCTGAAAACGCTACGTGCTGTGTAATTCTAACTGTGTGACCTTCTGGAAAAGGCAAAACCATGGAGACCGTGAAGAAATCAGTGGTTATTGGGGTGGGGGAGGGGGGTGAGTAGCTGGAGCACAGAGGATTTTTAGGGCAGTGAAACAATCCTTTACGACGCTCTAGTACAATGGTGGACACATGTCATCATATATTTGTCAAAACCCATAGAATGCACACCACAAAGAGTGAGCCCTAACGTGAACTGTGGACTTTCATTAATAATAATGAATCCACATTACTCACTGATTGTAGCAAAGGCCCCACACTAAGAAGGGCTTATGGGAACTCTGCACTTTTTTGCTCAATTTCTTCCATAAACCTAAAACTGTTAAAAATAATAGTCTACTGTTTTTTTTTTTAAAGAGTATGCATATAGGAATATAAAATTGGGACAAATAGTAATATAAGCAAAGAACTCAAGGCAAAGGTAAAAGTTCATAATTTAGCATTCTTAATAAACCTTGAACCAAACAGTAGCATATACACAGAAAATGCATGAAATGGAAGAACACGGCTCCTGGAATTCTCACAAGGCCCATTCACCATCGTCCTAGAAGCCCACTCTTCATTCATCCTCCGTCTCACCAGAGACCCACTTCCCCCTGAGCAAACCACTCCTGAGATCCAACATTATAGTTCTGCCTGGTTTTGAACTTTATATAAATCAAATCACGTGTGTGATTTTTGTGGCTGGCTTGTTTAGCTCAACAGTGTGTTTGAAAAGTTCATCCATGTGGTGGTGTAGAGGTGTTTTTCATTCATTTTCCCAACTGTTGACAAGTCAGAGTATGAATACCCTGTAACTTATTTATCCATTAGATTCTACAGTTGGTGGACGTCTGGGTTGGTTGCGCTCTGGGGCTAATTTAAATATTGCTACTGCAAACATTGTTTCAAATGCCTTTGGTGCATAGGTCCCTGCATTCCTTTGGGGTCTATATGAAGAGTAGAATTACTTGGTCACAGGTGTCTGTTTAATAAACACTGTTATAATCAATACTAGCAAATAGTTTACAAAATGCTGCTATCAATTTACCCTCTTTGAGAAGATTCAGAGTGTTCCAGCACCTCCTCATCGTAACACTTAGCATTTCCAATCTTTTTCATTTCTAACACTGTGGTGTATGGAATGTGAGATCTCTTTTCAATTATAATTTACATTTTCTGGATGACTAAGAAGGCTGAACAACTTCTCAGCTCTTACTGGATACTGAATATCCTCTTGTGTGACATGCCCTTCAAGGCTTCTGTGCATTTTTCTATTGGATGTTTCCACTTCTCCCTGACGGGTAGGATTTCTTTATAAACTAGAGACACAGAGTATTCTGTTGATTACATAGGTTACAAATAGCCTGTCTCTCTAAGACCATCTTTTGATAGATAGAACTCTTTTCTTTATAATCCAATTGTCAAACTTTTCCTCTACAGTTATTAATTCTTGGGTCCAGTTTATGAAATCTTTGTTTATTTTAAGGTTTTGAAGATACTCTTTTACAGAGTCTTCTAGAAGATTTATTTACTTACTTTTTTACATTTATTTCTATGTCCCATAACCAAGTCTGCATGCACAATATGCTGTAGATACCAGAATTCATCTTTTTCCATGTACGTATTCATTTGACCCAGAACATTTTATTTAAAATTCCACCTGCTTCTCACTCTTCAGCAAATCAGTATTGCACTAATAAAGCGTCTGCAGAGAAGCGTTCTGTTGAGTCTGCTCCAGGGGTTTGTCTGCCCTTGCACCAATATTCCATATTCCAATTACTGAAGACTTTATGTCCCCGGGACACATACTCCTGCTTTGCTCATTTTCATTCTTGACCTTTTAAATTCCCATAACGAGTTTTAAAATCCATTTAACTGATTTGGGGACATTTCATATTTCTCTGTTTTTGTATTCCATTAGCTTTTTACTATCATCAATGTCAGATGTCTCCTACCTTCTTCTGGGATCATCACATGTTGTTTTTCTAACTTCTTAAAATGGGAGCTAAACCACTGGCTTCTTTTCAAATATATGCGTGACTTCCGCTGGAGCCTACAAGTTATACGTCGTAACTTTACTCGGTTCAAAATATACCCTCATTTTCATTGCAATTACATCTGTGACACATGGATTATTTAAAATGGTATTTATCAAGTCCCATATGGGTTATTTAAAATGGTATTTATCAAGTATTTACCAAATAAATGGTATTTATTTTTCAAAGTTATGCTTTGTTATTGAATTCTAGCTAACTTCAACTGAGAAAATATGACATATGACTGCAAACATCTGAAAAGTGCCAAGACTTGCTTTATGACCTAGGATATAGGTAATTCCGATGAATGCTCTGTGTACACTTAAAAAAGAATGTTTCGTCTCTGCAGGTTTTTTGTTTCTTTGTTTGTTCAAATATTCTTTGCTCTTGTGGAAAATTTGCGGGCTTGGTCTGTTAGCTACTGAGACACGTGCGTTAAATTCTCCCACTGTGATTCTGAACGTGTCTCTTTCCCTTTTAGTTCAATTTAGAAATTTTATAGTTTGAAACTCCAGGAATAGATACATTTACATTTAGAATTGTTATGCCACACTGGTGAAGTGATCATTTTAAAATATGAAATGTTTTAGGTCTCTCGTAATTTATCATGGCGTAAAGAAATTATTTTACCTGAGATTAGTACACTCAGATTATTAGTTCAGGTTTTACAGGGTCGCTATAAAACCTCTCCTCCCACAGTTGTCCCCGTCTCAGAAAATGCGACTTCATCATTCCAGCATCGCTGACAAAACCTTTGGAGTCGTGTGTTCCTCCTCCCTTCCTCCCATCGCCCGTATCCAGTCCATAAGCGTAAATTAAAAAGGTGTCTAGAATCTCATCTCTTCTCTCCATCTCTACCACTACTTTCTGTCAGCCAGGGTACGAACTGCTGGGTGGGAGACAGGCTCAAGGATGTCCAGGACAACGTGGCACATATAGCCGATATTCTGTGATACCTTTAATGGAGAGTAAACTTTAAAGATCATATAAAAAATAACTTTTTTAAATGCCAGCCTAAAATGTAAAGCTGCCACTCTTTCCCCTGAAGAACACCTTCCAGTGATTTACCTAGAAGAAAGTCTCAAGTCCTCAGGAAATCCCACAGACCCTACGGGACCCAGCCCATTACCTAATCTCTGACCTTGCCCGCGGCCACACGCTCCCTGCTCCTCGGACGCGCTGACCGCGCTCCGAGCCCAGGGCCCTCGGACCTGGGCTCCACTGGCCTGGAACAGTCTTCCTCAAGCAGGCCTTGCTCCCCACCTACCTGCTGACCTCTTCTCAAGCGTCATCGTCATTGTCCTCCGCACACAAGACAGCAAATCTCTCTCCCTGGCTCTCCTCACCTCTCACTCCGCACCATTTCTCCTTCTGGCCCATCTCCCACCACCCTCCAGCATTTTTCAGTTTTCTTACTTCATGTGATTGTGTGTGTGTGTACACACACACATGCACACACGGAGGGGATCCTCCTGATTCACACATAGAAGATACTCAATATTGTTGATTGAATAAACACACCGTTCTCTGTATCGTTTAGCACATATTTATATATAAACTGTATAAAGTATCACACATCTTACACATATATTCCTAGACACAGAACTGTCGATACGCTCACTGGCCCAGGACCATGGCAGCTACAGGAAGGCAGGGACTTGGACGATTTTTTTTTTTTTTTTTTTTTTGCTCACTGTTGTGTTTCTGTTGCAATTAGAATGTGTGTGTGTGTGTGTGTGTATGAATTCATATATATATATATATATATATATATATATTATTAATGTGTGTATATATAACATAATTAATGAAAATATGAAGACAATAATTAAACATTGTGATGATCTTTTGGATCAAAGTCATGGGAGTGTGTTGAAAATGAGACAAGTCTAGGACTTCATAAGATTCTGAGCTTCAGAGCCTGAAACCCCCTTGAAGAGCATCTCCAGCAGCACCCAGCGCACACTTATATCTCTTTTACTCAGGAAGTGAGCACCCCCGCACCGAGGTCCCCCGTGCCCCTTCTCAAATGCACTGAGCTAACTCCTGCCTCAGGGCCTTTGCACTGGCCCCTTCTGCCTGGAATGCTATTCCCCAGGCCTTTCACATGGCTAAGTCACTCTCCTCCTCCAGGTCTCAGCGTAAGAGACATCTTGAAGTGGTCTGAATTAGCCCTGCCTGGTCAATCCCTCATGTCCTGTTTAGTTTCTTCCCAGCTTAAATTGTCTTTTCTATTTGTTTTCTTGATTAAACCCAAAGACCCCTCCTTCTCTGCTGGGTCCGTGGAGGCAGAGATCCGAGTTGACTTATTCACAGCTAGAGGCTCAGGACCTAGAGCAATACCAGGACCAGAAGGACATTAAGGAAATGGATGAATCAAAGGATAAACAAATGGATAAATGAAAAGGTACTGGGCAAACAGCTCAAAGCCAATCTCTCTGTCTCCAGGTCAGCAGCTCATTACCCCTAGACCTGCCCTGGAGACGGTGGTCGCGAAGGCCCTGAGATAAAATCCAGTGTGGAAGACACAGGGTGAATACAGAGCATCAATTTCATTTTTAATCTCAGGACCAAGTGATGTCTAAGCACCCCCAACAGCCAAGAAGCACACGCTCAGTATGCAGGGAGAGAACTTCATTAAGTTGCTTATATTAAAACTGGTAGAGTGTCACATCTCATAATTTTTAAAAATTGTTTACATTAATGTTTAATTAGTTCAGGGATTAAACAGCTTTTTTTAAAGCCTCATAAACAATTTTTTTTTCTCCCTCTCCATTTTCTGAGGGCACTTCGAATGATTTAATCAATATGCTGAATTCCCTGAAAGAGGGTGAGAGACAGAGAGGGAAAGAAAAGGCAAGAAAAAGGAGGAGGGGGAGGGAAGAGGGAGATGAGGGGTGGAGATGGAGATGGAGGAGATGGAGATGGTAGAGATGGAGATGGAGGAGATGGAGATGGTAGAGATGGAGATGGAGGAGAAGGCAATAGAGATGGTGGAGATGGAGGAGACAGAGATGGAGGAGATGGAGAAGATGGGGATGGAGGAGAAGGCGATGGAGATGGAGGAGATGGAGATGGAGGAGAAGGAGATAGAGAAGGAGGAGGAGGAAGAAAGAGGAGAAAGGGATGGAGGGGGAGGAGAAAGGGGGGAGGAGGAGCAGAAAGGCAAGAAAAATAATGCTAACGAGACACGGCCACTAACCGCCATCCCCAGCTCTCTGAGGTCCCCGGAGCCCACAGGCAGACCTACCAGCAGAAACTTGTCAGAAGTGCCAACGTGGCGCAGGCTGTTCAGAGGAGAGTTTATCCAGTGGAAAGGGAGCCAAGAAAACATCTGTGCTTCAGTGCGAACTATGCGCATCATTCTCGGCTTCCCGATTCCGATGCTACGGGAGCCATTTTACAAGGAAACCTGACAGCAATTCAAAAGCAGTCTTGCCTACCGACGCGCAGACCAGCTCTCCCCGGAGGAGGCGCCGCCCCGCCCCCCTGCGGGAGAGCCGGCTTGGAGTCTGCGCGCGTGCGTTTCCACATCCCTTCCCTCCACAGACGTGGGCGACGCTTTGCCTTCTCCTTTGTGTCAACAGTGACACCTGCCTGATGTCCTCATTTCATTAGTGACTTCAACAAAAACGTTCACACGTGTTCATTTTACATCTGCATGAGAGTCGTGATTTTTACCTTTTCTTGAAAATTGCCTTCTAATGGGGAAGAAGGAAAGAGGCCGGGGGGCGTCTTCCAGGTCCCATGGCTGTGAGGATATGACAGCTTCAGTCCCACGCTGCTCACTCCTGCCAGCCACACCTGCATCCTCTCCAAGGTGCTCACACCGGTACCGCGTCGGCTGCTCCGCAGAGACTCAGCACAGGATCAGAGAAAGAGAATCGCGGGGTACAGCCCGTCTACGAAGCCACCCACGACCATCCCCAACAGAAGTGAACACCTCCTCTGAAGACTTGGTCCAGTGTATTTCCAAAAATGACTGTTTCTCACAGTTTGAGATCCACGTTCCCAGAGACAAGAGTTCCTCCTTCCCAAAGCGGAGACGGAGCAGGGTGACCCAGACAGATGGGGTCCCGGAAAGATCCGGGAATCGCTCCTCTGTTCCAACCAGCTTCAGATTTGCAGGCTCCAGTGTGATTTGGAGGCAACTGTGAAAACATGAAACTTGTACAGACTGAAAACAATGCAGCTCAGAAAAGAGCCATCACGGGATGAAAGGGACAGCGGGTGACGAGTGAGATTCTCTGAAGCAGACGTCCCGGCTCAGTTACCTGGGATGTCAGATGAGGTTCTGACTGCCCAGCTGCACAGGAAAAGGGCTTCAGAGGTCACGTGAGCGAGCGGGGCTGCCCATGAGCATAACGGCGACTCTCCCTGGACGCTTAGAGATATGAGAGGCTGCATCCGTCTGGACAAAGGTGCCAGACTACACGGTTGATCAAATTTAGCCCAGAAATTCAAGATACTGAAATGAGACCTAGAATGATTGGCCAGGTTTTGTAAGAGTCGTGTGGTAGGTAGAACCGCGTCCCCCCAAAGATGCGCACCTCCTGACCCCAGGACCTGCGAGTGGCTGTGCACCTGACACACACAGCAGGAGGAGCTCTGCAGGTGTGACAGAAGGACCGGAGGTGGGCGACCATCCTGGAATGTCCGCGAGGGCCCAGGGCAGTCACGGGGCCCTTAAAAGTGCACGAGGGGTGATCTGTCCATTCGGGGGAGCGAGGTGTTCAAAAGTCTATTCTTGTTACTGTCGATTCCTCCTTTTATGTCTGTTAACGTTCGCCTTATATATTTAGGTGACTGCCAAGGTGTGGAAGCAACCTGAGTGTCCATCCACAGAGGAACGGATAAAGAAGACACATACATACAATGGAATACCACTCAGGCATAAAGAAAGGACGGAATTCTTCTGTGTGCAACAACATGGATGGACTCGGAAGGCATTATGTTAAGTGAACTAAGTCAGACAGAGGAAGACAAATACTGCATGATCTCACTTATATGTGGAATCTAAAAATACAACAAACGAGTGAAGTAAAACAAAAAAAAGAAGCAGACTCACAGATACAGAGAACAGACTAGTGGTGACCAGTGGAGAGGGGAGGGGTGACAGGGAGGTAGGGGATTAAGACGTACAGAATATTATGTATTAAAAGAAAAAGCTACAATGATATATTGTGCAACACAGGGAATAGAGACAGTGTTTTATAACTGTAAATGGAATGTAACCTTTAAAAATTGTGAATCACTATATTGTACACCTGAAACTTACTGTTACATCAACTATATTGCACATCAACTGTATTCAATCGAAAAAAAGTGGAAGAGGGAGACAGAAGTGGAAGTCAGAGTGACAGGACAGGAGAGAGTCAAGCCGTTGTCACTGACTTTAAAGACGGAGGCACGGAGCCAGGAGCCAAGGAGTGCAGGCATCTTCTAGAAGCTGGAAAACTCAAGGAAACAGATCCTCCCTTGAAACCCCCAGAGAGAAGTGCAGCCCTGATGACTCTTTGCTTTTAAGCTCAATGACACCTGTGTCAGACACCAGACCTTCAGAACTGAAAGCTGGCAACTCTGTGTTATTTCAAGTCACTAAGTTTGTGATTTGAAGCCACGAAAAACTAACACAAGTGCAAACCATGAATTAAGAGGGACACGAATCTGCATGACCACAGCATCTATTTTTCAGGGACATTCAGCATCCGGAGGTAGGAACGAGCGGGGAAACACTTAGATGGGAGTTTTGCCGGGACTGAAACTAACATACAAGACATCTTTGTGTTAATTAGAAATGAGTGTCCTTCTTTCCAGGCCAGTGCAGTCTCATGGCAGCCAGCGCAGCTCAGGCTGCAGCACGGACCAGCCTTAGCTCCTCCGAGTCCTCTACCGCAGGAGCACTTGTGCAGTGCACAACCTGAATGGCCATACACGGTGGCCCGGAGAAGGGATCACGCCCAGTTTCAGCACAGAAGGCCTTTTCTCTTCATGCACGTGAAGAAGCTTCATCTGCACTCTAGAAAAGAGGGTGCACTCAGTTTCTCACATGCTTGAAACCTGTCATTTCGCACTTCCTGATGGAGCCCTTTGTCGCCTTCATCCTATTTTGGACACGAATGTTTTATGCTTCAGGTTAAAAGTCTGCCCATAGTGGGACAGGAACCATACTTCGTTGGTTGCTAGTTTGTACGTTAGTAAAAGCCGTCAGAAAATCCAACTCTAAGCAACTTACGCAAGTAAGCAATTTCTTTTATCCCCAAATCTAAAGGTACCCGAGATATCAGGTCAGGATCCAGGGACACTAGCACCACCCTCTCTCGTATCTGCTTCCTCCAGAATCAATGGATCTATTTTTGGGGTGGCTTACTCATGCTAGCAGCTCCTGGCTTCTCTTCTCCCAGGGTCAAATCAAACCCAAGAAGACAGTAGCTTCTCCTCCTTAAACCATTTAAAATCCCAGGTCTGATGATCGCTGGCCCAGCGTGGCTCACGTGCTCAGGAAGAAGCCAGTTACAGTGGCCAGAGGGATGGGATAAGCTCACGGGCCAGGCCTGGGCCGCACTTCCGCCCTGACACTGGGATGGATGCCCACACACATCCCTGGACTGAGGGCTGGGGCGGGGCACAGGCGGTTCCCCAGAGGGTGCCACGGAGCTAATAAAAACAGTAGTGTCTGGAGAAAGATAATCATATGATATCACTTACATGTGGAATCTATAAAAAAAAAAATGATACAAATTCTATTTACAAACCAAACACACTCACGGGCACAGAAAACACACTATGGTTAACAAAGGGGAAAGGGCAGGCGAGGGATGAATTAGGGGTTAGGGATTAACAGACACATGTTACTGTATATAAAACAGACAGAGAACAGGGACCTACTGTAGAGCACAGGGAGCTATATTCCTTTTCTTGTAATAACATATAATGGAAAAGAATCTGAAGAGAAAAAAAAGTATGTGTGTGTGTGTGTGTGTCTATGTATAACTGAATCACTTTGCTGTACACCTGAAACTAACACTGTAAATCAACTACACATCAATAAAAAATTTAAAAATAAATACACACATAGGTAAATACATAAATAAGGTAAATAAAACCTATATGCAAAAAAAACAAAACAAAAAAAACACCCCAGCAGTTTCTGATCGATCACGTTGCTGTGGAAGTTTTATTCCCAGTGAAAATAAATAAAACCTGAACGGGTCTGTTACACTTACTTTATTCGGACGGTCACAGTTCCGCATTTTGGTTTCTTGGGCAACAGATTTACTTCTAATGATGTTTCACAGGAAAAGCGAGGAAGAGGTGGAAGGGAGCCGGGGGTGTGACACCTACTGTGTGTCTGTGTAGCCTCAGGCACGGCTCATTTACTACACTGTTG
Organism: Camelus ferus; assembly: GCF_009834535.1. Classification (NCBI taxonomy): domain Eukaryota; kingdom Metazoa; phylum Chordata; class Mammalia; order Artiodactyla; family Camelidae; genus Camelus; species Camelus ferus. Next base: position 22,511,474 of record NC_045727.1, on the reverse strand, counting down.
AGTGCCCACGCACTACTGGGGCTAGGAGTTTAGTGGCCCCGTTCAGCAGTTAAGAAAACGAAGTCTGAGAAAGCTGAAGGCGCTCAGCGCACCGAGACAGGAAGCGCCAGCGCCCGGGTTTGAAGGAGCCTGTCTGATTCCCGAACGTGTGCTCGCCGCCTCCGGAACGCCGGGCTTCACAGCCTCACGGCAGCTGATTTCTTATAAAAGTACTAACGAGGCTATTAGAGAGGAGAAGGCGTTTCCTTCCTACGTGTCTCTGAGGGTAAATCAGTTAGAGGAACCACCACGCCCCGACACACACAAATTCGTAAATTATTTTCCTCTTAATTTATATGCTTTTAATAAAACGAGGAATGAACGGCCAATAATTAACTCACTTTCTACCACCATTTTAAGGGAAAAAGGAAACATGGAAACCAGGCAGCGGCGTGGGAAGTTAAGGAAACAGGCTCTGATTATCACATTGAGCGAAGCAAGTCAGACAGAGACACATGTCCCATGATATCACTTATGTGTGGAATCTAAAAAAAGAGATACAAATTTTATTTATGAAACAAAACCAGACTCACAGACACAGAAAACAAGCTATGGTTACCAAAGGGGAAAGGGTGGAGAGGGAAAAATTAGGGGTTGGGGATTAACAGACACACGTTACTGTATATAAAAGAGATAAACAACAAGGACCTGTTGTCTCGCACAGGGAACTATATTCCACTTCTTCTAACAGCATATAATGGAAAAGAATCTGAAAAGACAGTGCATACATGTACGTACACGTATAACTGAACCACATTGCTGTGCACCTGACACGGTTGCAAATCAACAACACTTCAATTAAAAAATTAAAAAAATTTTTAAAAATAAAAAATTAAAGCCTGAGGTCAGGCAGCCTGGGTTTACGACCAGTAAAACCATTTGCTAGCTTTCCCTCTCGCTAGCTGTGTAACTTTGGGAAATCACTAAATCACTCTTATCCTCAGTTTTTTTAATCTATAAAATGGGTATAATATAACAGGCTACGCCTCATACAGTTCTTGACAGAATTCCACGAGGTACCCATGTAAGTGTTTTATACATGTGAGCTAGTATATGATTGACATTACTGTTTTCAGAAATGGCAAAACTGACCGTTCTGATGAAAACCCTACCAAAAGCTCCTGCCATACTCAAGAGGTAGCCAAAAAAAAATAATAATAATAATAATAATAAAGAGGTGAAAAATGGTTAGATCCAGCTCAGTTCCATAACAGAAAAATGCATTTCCTAGAATAGGAAAAATGCTCCAGTCTAAAAACAAACCTAGAGTGATACTACGATTTACACCACGATTACAAAATATTTCATTTCTCAGTAGTTTTCTCTAAAAAGGTCTGAATCTATACGAATGACAGATGCAGGGAAAACCTTGAATGTCTATTTTTACCATCAGCTGTTTCTTCATATAGGACACATTTCTGGGAGCCTCGAGAAACTTCCCGCGTTTCCCATAGGGGAAGCCCTTTTTCGAGCGCTGAGTTCTGTAAACGTTGGGTAGCTAAACACTGAGATGCTTTCAGCACGATTCTGTTAAGTTATTTATTCTACCAGAAAGTGCTTATTTGAAAGCCCTCGGTTCTTCCACGGAGTTTTTGCCTAAAACCGTGCCCACCATCATTTTAAACTTTTGATTTAGTGTCATGCTCTCGAAGACAAGCTTCCTTCCCCCTGACAAAGCAAATACCTGGTTCTAAACGTGTGTGCGTCTGTTGAACAGGGCTCTGGGGACTGACCTGCTGGTTTGGTGAACTCTTCAAAGCTATTTAGCAGCTGGAATTTGCCAATCACATTTTATACCCAGTGGTCTGGGCCCGTTTTCCCACCCAGAAAAAAAAGTCTCAAGTGGGCCATGAAGGATCCACACTGAGGACTGCGGTTCTCACTGGACTACGCTTCGGAGTCACTCAGTGTGGAATCCAGCCACGCTAGACGGGTGACACACCATCAGATAAAGACAAGGCTTTCGTAAACAAACACTGCGCACGTGAACGGTGTCTTCCCCTGCCGTCAGGTTAATCCCAACGATGTTCTAAATTAAAATAAAATGTTGACATGACTCCGTAATGGCCCTGGTAACCCAGGTATAGGAGCGCCCAGGACTGCCCTGTTCACTGAAGACTCCGACCACGAGAGGGTTATATGCAGGTAGCGCTTTGCACGGAATCTGATAAAAAACAAGAGGAGAGCTGGATGCCCTGATGTTGTCGGTTTCTCCAGAAATAATCCACGTCACTCTGTTTCTAAAAGCAAGGACCTAATTAAGGTCCTGCCAGAGAGGTAAGGGCCTGTCGTTCCAGTGGGTCCTTGAGCCTAACCACTGGACTCTGAGTCGGGGGCAGAGGGGGTCCATGGACAAGGGGGCTCTACTGATGCTCAGAGATGAACCTGCCCCTCATCCTTCCGCAGCTGATGGCAGAGAACCAGGTCCCGGTCTGCCAGCTGGGCAGCTTGGTGACAGATGACTGTTGGGGGTGGGTGAGACATGCAGAACTCGTCACCAGCCGGGCATCCTGCACGTATAGACCCTCAGAGCAGAGCCCCGGAGGCGACACGGATGCGAACACCCGTCAGGCAAACGCCTCCCATCAGAAGGTGCGGCGGTGAGAACAGCCCGCCGGGAGGGCCTTCCCCCGGCCTCTCCTGCCAGCTGCCCTCGCGCCGCCGTGCTTCTGACGCAGAAGGGGGTAAAGCACGCGGCACGAAACCGGGCTCCCCGGAAACCTACTTTTTAATTTGTCGGTAACACAGCTTAACCACACCTGTAGCTCCCTGCCTCAGGTTTTCCCAGTGTTGCGTCCAAGTTCTGCTGGGCGTGTTCAGGCGACAGAGCCCCAGAACCCAGGTGCCATCATCTCTCTCCGCCCCAGGCTGCTTTACGTATGTTGACGGATCAGATTTCTCCCTCTTCCAGATCAGTAAGCCACTCGTTTCCTAGCTCTTCCCTTCCGGGGAGAAACTGTGGGGCCCCGGAAGGGTGGGCTACCGCTGAGAACACATGACTGGCTGTCAGAACCCATCCAGACCAGACAGAGAGCACCACTGGCTGGAAACGGAAATGACAGATGCTGTCACTCCTCCCACACCTGGGGCCACACCCGCCTGCCCCCTGCCCCATCAGTGACAGCTGTCCATCAGTGGCAAACTCCACAGGTTGGTTTGTTTTCTGCAAAAGCCTTTCCCACGTCTCCTCTCACCACCGGAACACCAGACCGTCAGAAGGTAACGTCCTGCGTGTCTTATGGGCCATTTCAGAAACGCCTGGTCCTCCGCTTCTGAACCTGCGTGTACTGCAGCCCTGACACAGCCTCCCCAAACAGGGAACATTTAAACAGAGGCCCAGAGGCAGCTAGGAAGTGGCCGTGCAGACCCTGCTGGAGATACTTCCCACTGGGGGTGGGGGAGGGGAGGGTGGGACAGCCAAAGCAAAGGCCCTGGGGCAGAAGCGCCCCCCCACCACATCTGGCCAAAGGCACAATAAAAGTTAGGGTGTCTGGAGGGACAGGCGCAGAGCAGGGAAGAGGAGGTCAGACCCAGCCATGGGCCAGACCAGGGAAGGTCTTCCGGGCCATCGTGAAGACGCTGGGCTCTATTCTGTGAGTGGCTAAAAGCCCTTGATGGGGGAGGACACAGCTCAGGGGTCGCAGAGCGTGTGCTTAGCATGCAGGAGCACCTCCAGCACCTCCACTGAATAAACCAACAAACAAACAAACCTAGCTGCCTCCTCCCTCTCCCCTGCCCCCCCAAAAAAGAAAATCTCTTGAAGCATCTGCAGTCAGTATGAAGTGACTGAATTTATGACCCAAAGGCTCTCTGGCTGGGCAGGCAGCCGGTAAGGCGGCCACGGTCACAGCAGCTCCCGGGGTTTAGTGTGGATGGCGGGGGCGGTGGGAAGTCACTGAATCTGGGGAATTCGGCAGAATCAGGGAGGAGGTCTGGGGACCCTTCCCGAGTGGAACACATTTGCCCAAAGACAGGACTCCATCCCCAGGGCTGACCCTGAGCAGCAGCCATCCCGGCATGTCACGTGGTTTTAAAGAAATACTAAAACCCACCCCCACAACCGTGCTGACTTCTTTGCGTGGACGTGGCCCAAACGCAGAGTTTCTAAAATTTCCAGGGCGGTTGGGAAGCACACCCAGGACCAGCAGCTCCCGCCCAGATGGTCTGGGAGGTTCCTCTTTAGGTCTCTTATTACGACAATACGATTGTCCCCATTTTAGTGACCAAGACTGAAAACAAAACAAAACAAAACAAAACAAAAGGGGATATACGTGTCCAGGCCAGAGAGCGAGTACGGGGGGCTGGTGAGAACACGGCGGGTCTCTCTGCAACGGGGAAGGGCAAACCTGACCCCGTGTTGAGTCTGTTCCCTTAGCTCTGACCCTGGGCGCTGTTTCCCGGGCTGAGTCAGGCTGGTTCTGCACCTTTTGTAAAAGAACGTTGCCTGTAGCCTGAAATACACAGCAGAGCCCCTTCTCAAGGCTCTGACCTTCAAGGGTAGGACACTTTCTCATTCATATAGGGACAAAAAGTTGCAGAACAGAGAATAACATGTGTCTTGTTGCAGGTTTACGGGGACACCGTGACCTGACCTACATGGACAGCTGCTAGAACAAAGGATTCCGGCACCAAGAAGGTTGCACCAACCAACCACACCCCCTCCCCGTTTAGTGTAAAAGGAGACTGAACTCTGACTTGGGAAGATGGTTCTTTGGGACACTAGCCCCCCATCTTCTGGGTCTTCTGGCTTTCCAAATAAAGCCATTATTCCTTGCCCCAGCATCTCACCTCCTGATTTACTGGCTTGTGCAGCGAGCAGAACGAGCTTGGACTCGGTGACACCTCCACCCCCGACGTGAGCTCCCCGACAGGCTTATCACGAAGATCTGGTTACTCAGCATGAGCCGTTTTTTCCGAAGTGACTTATCACTCAAATTAACGAGTCAAACATGGACTGTGAAGTGTGGGTGGGTAAATAGGTACCACAGGAAGAAAACGTGAAAATGCCACCTAACAGCTGCCTGTATTATTTGAAATGATGGGAAAAAAAAAAAAAGAGCACGGAGACACCTCCCAGCAGGGCAGACAGGGAGCCCCGCCCGGGCTTCTGCAGGGTCCCCAGGCGGCCTCCACCCTCCCTTCCAGCCGGGAAGTTACATTCTTTTCTGGTCACAGGCTGGACCCAGCGGGTCAGAATTTCCCTTCTAGGTCCGTTATGCTGCCTCTATTCCTGAATCTCTCTTGCATAGTATGTTTTTTTAAAAAATGTTTTTTAAAGAGAGAAACCAGAAGGATGGCAGCCCATTGAGGGTACTGTCGGTGGGGCACAAGACGGGGCTCCAAAGGGCCCCCAACTTCATTCCTTCATAGAAGACGACTCCAGATGCAGCATGCACAGGATGGAACAGGACGAGAAGCCAGGGGAAACCCATCAGTACAGATGCTTCTCTCAAACCAGCACAGAGATAAAATCAGCTCTGTTTTCTTTAAAGCATTATCAAAGAAATGCACATCGAATAAGGTTTTTTTTTTCCTGTTTCTGGATGCACTGGCCGACAAGTTTTGTTTCTGAGCGAGAAGAGCTCAGAGTTTTACTCTTTAACAGGAGTGATTGTAATTCATGTGCAGTCCACGCAGTTTTGCCTGGAAATTCTTTCTCCTTGAGCCACCAGCTGCTTCCCCGGAGTGACAACTCCGGATGAAGGACGCCACAGAGCAAGGAGCAGTGACGACCAGAGAAATGTGAGCAGAACCAGCACGGCCTGCGGGACGTGGTCCTCGTTTAGCAGGTCAGAGGCTTGAGAAGCAAAGGCACTTTTGCTTTTTGGAGGAAATTCTGTTTCCCTGCATCCAAGTTCTGGTCACTTGGAAGGGAAAAGGGCGAGCTTCAAATCCTGTTTTTAAAATTCTACTGATTAGAAGTAGAAGAAGACCTAAATAGACATTTTCCCAAAGAAGACAAGTGGATGGCCAGCAGGCACGCGAACAGGTGCTCGACGTCGCTAATTACCAGAGAGATGCAAATCCAAACTACGATGAGGTGTCACCTCACATCAGCCAGAATGGCCATCATTCAAAAGTCCACAAATAATAGATGCTGGAGAGGCTGTGGAGAACAGGGAACCCTCCTACACTGCTGGCGGGAATGTAGAATGGAGGACAGTATAAAGATTCCTGAAAAACTAAAAACAGACTTACCATACTATCCAGCAATCCAATTCCTCGGTATATAACCAGAAAAGGTGAAAACTCTAATTCAAAAAGATACATGCACCCCAGTGTTCATAGCAGCACTATTTACAACAGCCAAGACATGGAAACAACCTGAATGTCCACTGACAAGATGACTGGGTAAAGAAGATGTGGTTTATATACACAGTGGAATACTACTCAGCCATCAAAAAGAAAGAAATAATGCCTATTTGCAGTAACATGGATGGGCCTAGAGATGATCATTCTCAGTGAAGTAAGTCAGACAAAGACAAATACCATCTGATATCACTTATATGTGGAATCTAAAACAAAAATGATGCAAATGAACTTATTTTCAAATCAGAAATAAACTCAAAAACATAGAAAAAAACCTTATGGTTACCAAAGGGGAAAAGAAGAGGGGGATAAATTAGGAATTTGGGATGAACAGATACAAACTATTATACATGAAATAGATAAACAACAAGGACCTACTGAATCGCACAGGGAACTATATTCAATAGCTTATTCAATATTCTGTGAAACCTATAATGGAAAAGAATTTGAAAAAGAAAATACATATGTGTAAATATATATAAGAACCTGAAAAAGAACATACACATATGTGTGTGTAACTGAATCACTTTGCGATTCACCTGAAACTAACACAACATCATAAATCGACTCTACTTCACTGAAAAGTTGTTTGTTTTCAAAAACATTCTACTTGTTAAATTCCAGGGTAGCTTTCACCTGGCAAAGGGGCAGCTGGAGCTGTGAATAGGGAAACGGGGGCACTAGTGGCAGAATATTCCAAGAAAAAACCGGCATTCCCCGAACCCGTGCGTAGGAGGGAGCCCACGTAGACGGTGGCAGAATGTCAGCTTCACACGTCTTTCTGTTACTTCTTCCTTAAGAGCTCTCCACCCTGCCCACAGCAGACGTTGTAAACTGGGCTGAATCTGGCTCCAAAGACTGTCTCACTCGATTCTGCATCAAGCCACTAAAATTCGTAATTAGCTTTTAATGCCAATATTTAGAAAACAGAAGATTTCACATAAAAACCTGGATGTTTGGCTTTTCTTTAAAACATCGCAAGATGTGAGAAACCTGTGACTCCATCACCACACTGCAGCAAGTCACAGAGCTGTGTGCCCTCTAAGTGGGGCAGTAACTCGCCAGGTGGCCACAGTCCCCACCCAGCCCTTATGCCTCAGTTACATCACATACTTACCCCGGCGGGCATTTGATTTTTTTTAATCCCTAGGGTGTGGGATCATTCACAATCCCGAGGTGATCACTCTGGCTGCTACAGGGAGACTAGGTGTGGATGGCGGAGCTGGGGGTGTCGGAGGGAGGATGAAGAGGAAGGACCAGACAGGGGCGTGGCAGTAACGGAGGTGAGGGGAGATGGTGACCTGGGCCAGGGTGGCGGCAGCGCAGTGATGAGAAGTGGCCACAACATGATACGGTTCAAGGTCGAGGTTCTGCTGATGGACAGGATGGGGCGTGCGGGACGCAGGGTGCCCGTCCTTAGCCAGTCCTGCCCGTTTCCCTCCCATTCCATTCCCCCATTTCCCTTCCTCCTTCAGAAAGCACAACAGAACTGTGAGAAGATAAAGTGGAGCGGCTGGCAATCGAGTGTCAGAGAGCGTGACTCCGACAGTCTGGCACCAGCAACATCGGTCATGACGTTGAAAAAGTTCATGATTGAAAAAGGACAATGCTGGGCGGCAAGGGGAGACCCAGTGCCAGCTGCCCTTGAAGAAGGAAAAAGCCACGACTCTTAATTACCCTTAATTAGGTATCCTGCTTGTTCCATTTGTGCTGCCCTTGCATTTGGACCTAATGAAAATACACGATGAATTGGACAAAGAGAATGCATTTACAAAAGCCACAAACGGTGCCCCCCAAACCCCTTCACCTAATGATTCAGAGTGTTTGCCCCTCTAGCCAAAATTCTATTCAGAATATTCAGAATGAAGTCAAATTCCACCTCCTCAGGGAAGCCTTCTTTGTGACCACCCCCCCACCGGCAGCTTTGATCTGACTTTTCTCTGAACTTCCACAGGATTACTGTGCGTTCAGGCCACAGTGCAGTTAGCCTTGCGGCTCCGTGGGACACTCCTTCTACTACTGTGGGGCTGCTGTGTAGATGATTAGTTGTTACGAACAACAGAACACTTCGTCACATCCGGAACCCTGTAAACTCACTCAGAGGGAAGTCTGCCCAAAATGAGATCGTGTATTGTTCAGGCTTGCTGATTATGACAAAGGAGAAACACTTCGGTATTTTAACAACAACAACAACAACAAAAAGGAGATGATCCTGTTTAATTTACTGTTTAATTCCCATCACCCGCAGTGTTCTTAGGGCTTAAAAGGGGGGTGAAGCTCAAAAGTGTTGGAGCCTTTGCTCTCTTTACTTACAGAAGGTATCCTCCTCAACGAAAAAAATTAAAAGAGAAAAGAAAGAAAGAAAGGTCGCCTCACACAGAAGACATCCTAACTTAAATTTCTGAATCTAAACAAATATCCTACTTTTTCAGTAGTAATTTGGTACAGAGAGTGAAGGCAGCTCTTCCCCCTTTCCCGCTGGCCCATTTCTGTCCCCCTCGAGCCTAAAACAACCTGATTACGGGGAGGAGGTCACCAGGTGACTGAGCCTGACTCCTGGCTTGCGCTCTCCTGAATGCGCCCCATGCCTCGCCTCACCTGTTGATCCTCTTCCTGGATGAGAAGAAGTAAGAATGAGGAGTCAAGCCGTTTAAGAATGACCTGCTCTCCACCCCGCACTGCCCGCTTAGCATCCCTGCAGGCGGGTCACGGGGACAAGGTAACATCTGAGGAGAGTCAGCCGGTCTGCACGCAGTGGAGATGGCGCAGGACCAAGCTCCTGCCCCAGTGCCTCCTGAGGGTCTCCCCCCTTTTCCCCTTTAAAGCTGTCCTGGCTGAGCAGACTCTTTGGAGTTGGTCTCGGGGCATGAGTCCCCCTTCTCCCCAGATGGCCGGCTTTTCTGATAGAAGCACTTTTCCTTTCTCCCGACACTTGCCTCTCAATTATAGGCTTTTGAGCAGCAAGCACGTGGACCTGAGTTCAGTAACAAAACCAGGGGACAATCAAATAACCGAGAAAGTGCAAAGGGCAGTGACTCTAAGCATCTTAGATGAAAAGTATCAAGAACCAACGTCACTTCCACGGCCCCTAAGATGTTACATGTGAGAATAAACCCGAGTCTCCCAGTTGACAGTATGACAACAGCATCAACAAGTGACATGGTAGAAGGATCTGAAAGGGAAACATTCAAAATATACTTCAGGGAAAAAAAAAACTCAAAATGCACAGTATCGTTTGGCCACCGCCTAATTACATGGCAGCAGGAGCTGGTCGATGCCACTGTGTTAACGTTCCCTATCTTGAGTTTTCACCGCGTTCTGCATTCTTGCTTATTTAATGATCTCTGAAGGGCAGGAGCTTTATCCTGCTCACCACTTATGCCCAGAATTCAGCGCAGCGTCTGGCACTTAGAAAGCCCTTACCCAGCACGTCATTGCGGAGTGAAGCACGATGGTGGCACACATTAAGCGGCTGCTAAGATGACACGTGAGGGTGAAGACATGTCACGGGCTGGGAATATATTCATCACACATATATGCAGAGGTATACAGGGGTGCTACATTTTTGGAAACCCTTAGGCATAGAAACAAGGCTAAAGGAACAAGATGGAAGGCCCAGTAATGAGTTAGGAAGAGACTGGAAGGGACATAACAACCCACAGAAAACTCATGACCATCACGCGGAGGTGATGGAGCCACAGACGGCAACACGGAACACAACGGTCCCTGCAGAAAATCCAAGAGCAGGTGAGACCGAGGTGTGCTCAGGGGGACGGCTACCTTTGGGAAAAGGGGACAGTGGCTGCAAGAGGGCGGCAGGAGGTCCTAGGGGGCCGAGGAAGTTCTTCCACTTTCATCCGTTTTCAGCTTCACGGATGTATGATCCATAAATAAAATGCTGAAATATTTAAAGCGTTCCTGGAGATGATTTGATAGACACACACACTGGAAAAGGATTCCTCCATCTAGCTGATTAACCGACCCACCACTTCACACATCCACTTCTTTACAGGTAAACAATAAACGTGTTTACTTATCTGTAAGTAAACATGTACCTATGAACATTTAAGTTCCACTCTTTAAGCAAACTTCCGTTACCTAATACAGTATTAGCACCCATATTCACCACTGCACTGGGTCCTCGGATTACCGTTTTATGTTAGACCCTCAGAACATTTTTGTGTTTTAGCTGAAAGTCTGTACTCTTACCAGCCTCTCCTTATCTCCCCCGCCCCCAGCCCCAGCCCCCGGCAACCACATTTCGATCTCTTGATCACGGCATTTATAATCATTCATGTGTTCCATTTCCTTAATGGAACAGGAGAGAACACATCCGACTCCATGTTGGAGCTGTTTCTTTCACTTTACCCTTTGTATCTGTTGCTTTTGCTGCAAGTTCATCACTAAAGGGATGTTGCCTATAAGCATCAAGTATACATAATGGCCCATCTGTGGGAACCCTGCCTCCCAGGCCTGAGCTTAAGCTAAAATACCCCGGAAACATCCAGGCCAGGGCCTCCTGTGAACGGCTGCAGGGAAGAAGAAATGAACGCATTCCCTCTGGTGTCTGGTTGGAAACAGGAAATATTTATCAACAACTTATCACCTTTTTTCACTTTACGTCCTCACCTCACCCTCTTTGCAAGAAAACAGCATCCAAACCCAAGGAAGAAGGTTCTTTGGGACACTGGTCCCCCATCTCCTCGGTCTGCTGGCTTTCCAAATAAAGTTGCTATTCTTCGCCCCAGCACCTTGTCCCTCAATTTATGGGCCTATCGTGCAAGCAGTACGAGCTTGGACGTGGTAACGATTAGAGATGTAACACTTCAACAAATAACGTCTATTTTAAAATAATAACATGGGTCCCCACCGAGTATAGAATTTATGACTAACTGATCTTATTTTTGCTCCTCTTTTATTTTCTACTTTCTACGGCGATCAAGTATTACTTTTAGCATAATTCTTCCATAATATTAAAAAGAATTTTTATTTTAATGAGAGCACTGGGGATCGCTGTTAAAATCCCATGGGCCGTGGCAACAGGGAAGCCGCCGCACACAGGAATGGGGTTACTGCTGTGCATTTAACGCAGCAAGACCCAACGGGGGCGTCGCAGTACTCCAGGTCGGCACTAGAGGGAGTGACCGTCGCCCCAGGAGACAGCCCCCTATGATGCCCAGAGAACTACACCCTGAACCCCTTCTCCTCCTGCCTGCAACCCACAAGGGTCTTCCTCCTGGGACACCAAGCAGATGGAGAAGGCAGGGGAGTGAATGTGGAGCGGCAAACAGAACACGGCCATGCCCCCATGTGGAATCCCTGCCTTGCTTCACAATCTCATCTTCTCTGTGTCCCCCTAAACTCAGGAACGGCTGGGACCCCCACCTCTCTCTCCCTCTCTCTTTGCAATGTTCTCTCGCCTCCTCTGAGTGCCCCACTTACAAGCACGTTTTCCTTTTGCGTCCACTGTTCTGTTGCATTTAGGTAACAGACCACCTTGAAAACGAACGGTATTTACTGCTGTTTCTCTGAAGAGGTGTGCGCCCCACAGAAGCCCCCTCTTTATAGACTCCTCCTTAGGAACAGCGTGATCCTTCTTTTTTTTTAACGATACTTGATGTCGGTTTCCCAGAAGCAGGAATAAATACCCTTTCACTGGCTGTCACAATACGACTCGGATGGAGAAAAACGTATCTCACATCCGGAATACTGCTCTCCCCGAGTATCCTCGTGAGCTCGTTACACGTTATGTAAAATAACAGGTAACTCTGAAACAAACATACGGTGTTCCAGGGACAGCAAAGAGAAGAGCAGGGAAAGGGGCCGGGTAACCGGTCAGTGCGGAAGAAGCTTGGTGGCGGGTGAGGGAGCTGTGTATAGGAAAACTATGGTAAGTTTTTATATTGGAAAAAACTTAAATTTGCCACCTATACATCCTAAGATTAAAAAATGCCCTAAGACAGACAAAAGTGGTTTTGTACCTCTGAAAGAGAAAGGATCTTGTAGTAACTTATGGTGAAAAAAATATGAAAATGAATATATGCATGTGCATGTGTGACTGGAGCACTGTGCTGAGCCCCAGAAATTGACACAACATTGTAAACTGACTGTACTTCAATAAATATATATATACAAAGTATATATGTATTAAATTTTTTTTAAAAGAGAAAGGAAATCTTAGACATAAATATTTAGAGAAACATTAACGTGTTTTTGTGGTCCCTGCACTGAATCACCCCAAGATATGGCTTCTCCGCCCAGTGCTTCCGACATCTGGGGCTGGACAATTCTTCGCTATGGGGGCTGTTCTGTGTGACGCAGGATGTTTAACAGCATCTCCAGCCTCATGCCCAGGTGCCGGCAGCATCTCCGGCAGGTGTGACAACCAAAAATGTCTCCATCCTCTACCACATTCTGCCAAATGGCCTTTTAATACTTTCTAATTACTTGCCAGCACTGAGAAGTTGGGATATTCCACTTGGAAATCTCAATTTCTTATGCCTCTTGAGTTATTGGAAGATGAGGAATCTCTGAACGTAGATCCCACTGTTGAATTTGCAATAGGGAAGAACAAACCTGACTCTGTGTTAGATCTGTTCCTTTAGCTCTGACCCTGGGCTCTGTTTCCTGGGCTGAGGCAGGCTGGCTCTGCGCCTTCTGTTAAAGAATGTTGCCTAGAGCCTGAAATGCACAGGAGAGCCCCTTCTCAAGGCTCTGACCTTTAAGGGTAAAACACTTTGCCATTCATCTAGAGATGGAAAGTTGCAGAACAGAGAGTAACATGTCTTGTTGGAGGCTCACAGGGACACCATAACCTGACCTACGAGCACAGCTACAAGGACAAAGGATTCTGGCACCAGGAAGTCTGCAACCACCATCCACACCCTCTCCCCTTTTAGCATAAAAGGAGCCTGAATTCTGATTTGAGGAAGATGGTTCTTTCCCCAGGACGCTAGTCCCCCACCTTCTCGGTCTGCTGGATTTCCAAATAAAGTCGTTACTTCTTGTCCCAACACCTCATCTCCCGATTTATTGGCCTGTTGTGCAGCGAGCAGAACGAGTTTGGACTCAGTAACATTCCCTTTCCCGCAATACATCATCAAGGGATTTTAAAACGGAGGCTGCTTTGACTTCACTGGCACTTAAGGTGACTCTTGCTGCTGTGAAGGGAACGGCTTGTAAGGAGCCAGGAGCAGAACTGAGTGGACCACTGAGGGCACTGATGAGGTGAAAAGATGACCGCGTCCTGGACCAGCAAAGTGGAACCGGAGACGGGAACACATTAAGGAGGGCTCAGGACTTGAGAAGAACCACAAAGCCTGGGGGTGGGCAGTGGGTTGGGATGCTTTGTAATGCTGAACAAAGAATGTTCTATTTTTTCCTCTCACAACAAAGAAACACTATTTTTTATATATACACATAAGCGTTTCTGGCTGGGAGGAAAGAGATTTCATCATTTATTTAATCCTTTATTGAGGCCCTCCCAAGGCTTCGGCATTTGGCGATGAGTGTGAAATGCTTTACCCCCTAAAGAAGCCGCAGGGGAGTTGGGGAGGCGCCCCAGGCTTCCCTCTCCTGAACCCTCTTCTCCTGCAGCCTCTCCGTCTCCGCAGACAGAACCCTCCCCTGCCCTTGGTCAGGAGCCTCAGGGACTCTCTCTTCGTCTCGGGCTCCTGGTCCAATTTCTCCCCCAGTTCTCTCGGCTCCACCTTCAAAAGATGCACACACGCCACCGCCTCTCCCCAAGGCCAGGGCCATAGCATCTCTCCCCTGGTCTCCCAGCTGGCCCCCCGCGCCTGCCCCTTCCTCCCTGTTACCAGCCAGGGTGAGCCCGCCAAGTTGTATGTCAGCTGAGGGAGCCCCAGAGGCCCCCCAGTTCCTCCCGAGTAGATGCCAAAGTCCCTACAACGGACTTCCTGGTCCCGAGCCCCTCGGGCTCCCCTCCCGCTCCCACCCCTCTCTTCTCACCGGCCTGCAGCCGCCCCACCCTCTGCCCAGGAGCCTGGGCCAGCAGCCGCCCTCCCAACCTGGGCCTTTGCACCTGCTCTGCTCTGCCTGGAGTGAGATTCTCCAGTTCCCAGGGGCTCACCTCCTCAATCCCTCCAGGGCGACGCCCAGCGGCTGCTTTCTCACTTCTACACATTTTCAAGTCACACACACACACACATACACACTAACTCACCTCCCTGCTTTGTGTTCCTACCTAGCCCTCATCACCCTGTAGACAGAGGTCCAGCAAATATGAGTTTCAGCACCAGTGAGGACTGTGAGTGTCCGCTGACACGCAGGTTTTCCCGGTGGTGAACACCACACTGCAGGATCCCTGGTTGGCTGAATCGCAGAGGCAAACCAGCCGACATGAAGGGCGGCCGACTACGGGCTGTTTAAGCTACACACGCATTTTTCAACTGCGAGGAGGGTCCCCACCCCAGCCGCCTCCACCATGTAGTTCAAGGGCCAACCGGTTATGTGTACATATATACATACTTATTAATCTGGATACCGTCTGTTCCCATCACGAGATGGCAAGAACTTGTTTCCTGAGCACCCAGAACAGAGCTGGGCACACGGCACACGCTCAGTAAATACCTGTTGAATAAATGGGTCCCTGTTTAGAACAAAGTAAGCAACAGAAGAGAGGCTTGGAAGCCGAGATCGGCATGGCGCATCGGCGGCGCCCCCTCCCTGTCGAGGTGAACGAAGGGTGCAAGGACGCTGGGGTCGGAGGCATCTCACGGTGGTTCTGATGCGCACCTCCCTGGGGATAAGTGACGTCGGCCATCTTTTCAGGTGCCCGTTGGCCATTTGTCTGTCTCCTGGTGAACTTTCAAAACCCAAGAGTTTTGCATTTGAAATCTCGTCGGCGCCACGTCCCCACTCAGGGAGGACTGAACACCTGCCACTCTCTTGCGATGAAGGGCGTATCCCCAGCCTTCACATGTCCCATCACTTCCTGTCTCTCTCAGCCTCTCTGCACTCGTCGCTTCCTCACAGACGTGGACTCAGGACCCCGCCTTCAAAATGCTGGTTAATACATGAAGGTAACTTGGGAAGTCGTCTGCTCTCAGACCATCTCAGCCAAGGCTTACAGACTGCACCACTGTCACTCTGAAAAACTGCAGAGAACTGCTTGCGGGTTTTTTGGTGCCTTTAATGTGGATTGTCTGGCAAGCTCATGTCTGCATTTACCAACCAGGATGTGCAGCTTCGCTAGCAACAGGATGGTGACTTTGTGTTCTGTTGAAGAGTTTTCTGAAGAAAGCTTGCAGGCGTTTCCTTATAGTTTTTTCGGACGGAAAGCTGGTTTTAGTACAATTTCACTCTTACACTTTGCTGACCTCTCTTCTCCAGACTCACTCTTCCTTGTGATCTTAATTAAAACTAATCTCATCAGAGACTAATGCATACAACATTAATCTTGCATAATGCGTCCCCAGACTGAAACCTAGCAGGAGCCTGAGGGGCCCTCCTGGGCACAAAAAGCCTTTCCACGTCCCCCTGTTTCTTATTTGCAGGATAAAGGCTTCGGCCTCCTAGACGTTCCAGAATGCCCAAGAGCAAATGCAAGCAGTGGCTAATCAGGAAAGTCCGGGACGGAGAAACAAAGGAAGAGCCATCAAAAGACAATAGCTCCCCCCCACCCCAAAAAAGAAAAGAAACAATAGTGCAGCTGTTACAGCAGGGTCCTGGATCCTCCGGAAGGGATGTGCAGAGCAGCTCCTCTGAGTTCTTCTGCAGGAGCCAAGCCCCCACCCGGCTGGGAGGGTAGCTCCAGGCCCAGCGCAAGATCCCTGGAGCCCCGCCCTGCTACCTCCCCACCAGCCAATCGGAAGAAAGCCCCACCCAGCAGCCCTCGCCCCAGCTTTGCCTATAAAAGCTCTGCCCTGCACACCCCATGTTCAGGGTCTTTTGAGCACAAGGCACCCCTTCTCCTTGCTCGGCCCTGCAGTCAACCTTTCTCTGCAGCGTTTCAGTGTTTGGCCTCACTGTGCGCTGGGCACACAAACTTGTACCCAGTAATAAAACTGTTACTATTCCTTGCTCAACCGAATTCTAATTCTTTAAAGTGTTCGTGAGAGAAAGATCAACCTGCGACTACTCTGTTCCCCGCCACACTATTGTGAAGATTTCTTCTTTTTTTTTTTTTTTGAGTTGTTTATATCCCCACCTTCTCAGATATGGAAGAAAAACCAGACGACTTCAGTATTTTTTTAATGTTAAAAAGGGGTTAAAGTTTTGCTGTAATTTTTTTTCTCTTTTCACTCTTTTAAAAAAAATTTTTTTTGTAATTTCTTTTGGGGGGGTAATTAGGTTTACTTATAATTTTTTTTAATGGAGGGACTGGGGATTGAACCCAAGACCTTGTGAGTCCTAAACATGTGCTCTACCCCTGAGCTATACCCTCCCCCTGCGATATTTTAAATGCTTATGTTTACAGTTTTTCACTCCTACACACACCCACATAGACACACACACCCAGTGTGTGTGTCCCGTCACGGGACGGTAACTCAGAATACCGAAGGTAGGGAGCTCCAAGAACGTGAGACTTAGGTCAGACGGCGCTCGGCGCACACTGCGCTCTTCCGCGCTAAGGAAAGGCTCTGAGTGGGCTGATGCCCTGACAGGAGGAACTTCAGAAGGAAGAGCCAAGAGCAAAGCAAATCTTCACGCATCAGAACACCGGGAAGAGCCAGCCTTCAACTCTCCGTGCCCAGACGGGCTGCACCAATTACCCTTCTAGCTATCTGGGAATTTCAAGACTGTCGATAAACACCAGTTGGAAATTACTGATCCTCTCACCTAATATTTTTGCTAATACCTGACTCAGGGCTCTTCAGCTGCAAGCCGCACAGCCGTGCTGCCGAAATGCAATTCGGGGAGACCTTAGAAGCTACGGGGGTTGGTCACTGTGATGCTGCTAGTCATAACAAGAAACAGATTTGGTCTTTGTCCCTGCCTCTGGCTTAGGGCTGCTAAAACCCCTGGAATTTCCTGTTCCGAGAGCTAGAAAGGTGTCTTTTGTTATGTTAACGAGGTGACTTTGGGGGTGGAGGCTGGTTGGTGGTGAAGAGGGTTGGGACTTTCAGTCCCGCCCCCACCCCCAGCTCATCCCCACCTCCCCCCTGACCCTGGGGAAGGGGAGAGGCTGGACGTGGGGTCAAGCTTCAACGGTCAGTGATTCAGTCAGTGGTGCCTGTGTAATGAAGCCGCCATGGACACCCAAGAGGACTAGACGGGAGCACAGGGCGTCTGGAGAGCTTGCCCTTCCCCATCCTCGCCCTGTGCTTCTGGTCCATCTGGCTGCTCCTGAGTTACATCCTTTTTATAGTAAACCCATAATCTAGCGAGTAAAGGGTTTCTCTGAGTGCTGTGAGCTGCTCTAGCAAACTGATGGAGCCCAAGGAGGAGGTCATTGGAACCCACAATCTACAGCCGGTTGGTCAGAAGCATGGGTGACAACCTGCCATTGGGACTGGGGTCAGGACTGGCGTCGGGACCGGGGGGCAGCCTCATCTGACGGAGCCCTTAACCTGTGGGATCTGATGCTCTGTGCTGGCAGACAGTGACAGCACTGAGCTGAACTGCAGAACGCCCCGCTGGCGTGGGGGCACGTCTCCCCCCAACACACACTCACTGGGGCCGGTCCCAGAATAGTCGGCACTGAAAGAAAACCCCACCTGGAAGGGACAGAGCCCTGAGCAGCCGTGGGGACTCAGGGGTGAGCACCAGGAGAGATCTTCTCCAAGACGCCCCAGCTGTGATCAGTGAGCTCCTGCCATTTCTGGTCTTCAGCCACTCCGCTGAAATAGCACCGGGCTGGTCCAGGAGCGGCAGGACCACCTGGTCCTGGCCAGGAAAGCTGAGGTGTCTTAACTGGTACTTCCACCAAGCCCGCACCCAACGGGGGAAGGCTGGTACCCAAAGCAGCTCTGGCAGGAGGCTGCTGGAGGAAAGGAGCCAGGATGCTGGACAGGCGAGGCCCACAGACGTGCACCCGCCTGTGCGCCGTGTGTTACGTGTAACTTTCAGGACCAGAGGGCACGGCAGCCCTCCCCTGATGAGGATTTATTTACGGCAAGTAGAGTGAAACTTCCCTCTCAAATAGCTGGAGACGGTTGTTTAAACACAGGCTTCGCTGTAAACCCAGATTTACCTGAAACTTTTCTATCAGTGCAGCCATCCTCAGACCTTAAGGATAAAATTCTCCCAAATCCCCTCTGCTCTGGCCTGGCATTCCCAGGCCGGCCATCCCACAGGCATCCTTTCCCGCAGCTCTTGTCCAGACAGTGCCAATGGGATTGAGATATTGAAAAATTCACAAAACACAGTGTAACGTATAAAGTCCTCGAAAGCCAATGGCTCTTGCAGTTATTCAGATCTGAAAGAGATCAGAAAGAATCTTTGCTCCTAAACTTCATCCAAGTGATTAAAGAAAGAATTGTTTTATGAATTACGAATGTTCCTTCCCAAACACTGTCCAAATTACAAAGAGATTCCAGGTAAAAAAACAAAACAAAAAAACCCCACTGTAAACCAAATCCTA
Source organism: Camelus ferus (assembly GCF_009834535.1). NCBI lineage: Eukaryota > Metazoa > Chordata > Mammalia > Artiodactyla > Camelidae > Camelus > Camelus ferus. The sequence goes on along the minus strand of NC_045727.1, from coordinate 22,492,582 downwards.
GACGTTCACAAGTCAGTAAGCACATTTATTTCAACAATTTAGAATAATCTGAAAAGCTTTTTCCTCCTGAAAAATAAGGGTAGACTGACAAGTTAATTGAAAAAAGACAAGCACATTCACATACAGTCACATGATCTTCAGCAAGTACCGGAAATCACACGCTTTAGTCATCAATTTCAGCAAAAGGAAGTTAGCAGCGGCACGTTTCCTGCGTGTTCTCCATTCTGTAAGGCCCGCCTGTCCGCTCAGTGACTGTGTATGAGCCTCTGTTGCTGTGAGGCCCTGTGCTGACCACAGCGGGAGGAGGTTGCCACTGCTACTGGACTTCCTCTCCTCGTCATTCGTCATAACCTTTCACTTTCTTCCTTCTCCGGGCGCCCCTGCCCGACCAGCCCTCCACCAGACCTGATTTCCTCCCGAGCCTCAAATCCCTCTTCAGGCTGCAGCCTAAGTGCGAACAGTACAAGCAAGCTCTCGGCTTTTGAGTTTGAAAACCAAGCCCCATACAATAGGTCTTGAAGAATATATGTGCTTTATTCAAATTCGTAGAGAATAGGTTTCTGGTTTGAGGAAGGAGAAGAGATATGTAGAAAAAAGACAAGAAAATTGAGGTGGGAAAGAGATCGTAGGAAACGGTAATTTACTCTGCCAGGTCCTCAGAACCGCCTCTCAGGGAGCTGGGGTGAGGGGAGACAGAATCCCCCCGCTCCAGAGGTAGCAGAAGGTCCTAGAGCAGAAGCGATCTGTGCCCTAAATCTCCCTGCAGGATCTCGGGCGTCCAAACCCACCGGGGATCCACCACTCCACCACTCACGGCAAGAAAACCAGAGAGCTGATGGGAACAGCTAAGTCAGGACGTTTGAGAAACTGAAGCAACAACACTAAGCGTCCGGTGACCTCGAAGAAGGACAGGAACTGTTCTCCAAGGGTTCACACTCTGTAGGAATCAAGGGTCTGGATGAAGGGACCCTGTGGTCGAATGAGACCTGGGCCAGCCAAGCCATGGAGCAGACAGGAAGATGGTGCATCTCGGAAGATGCCAGCACGGACAGAGAGGTGGGAAAGGCTGAAGTCCAGACGGGACAAGGTGCGTCTAGCTGGAGCCCCCTGACCTGGGACTTAGACGTCTCCCAAGCGAAAAGAGAGGTGGCCAGGAGATTTTCAAAGATTCAGTCTACACTGCAGTGCTTCATGAAGGCCAGTCACATCCAGTAAGAGGGGGGTTATCATACAGACTAAGGAGACGGGAATTCTGCCTGCAGCAGCATATCGTCCAAAGACTGAGCGCTTAAAATAGAGAAACGTCCCAGCTTCCACCTGCGCTGGGACTGGACGCACCTAGAGATGTGCTGAGTAAATCCAGCAGGAGTGGGCTTGGGAGAGGCTGCTGCATGGGTCACCAGGACACCACCTGAGCATTTTCCTATAGCGATAACGTTTCTGTTCAGAAATAGCGTCCAAAACTTGGAAACAAGGCAACAGTGTGCCCTGTCCTTCCATTGCCACCGGCTCGCCCAACGGCTGCTTACTTACCCAGGAGAGCGCACCTGAGTTTGCCTTGGCTCTTGGCTGCTGGACTGGAGTCTGTACACAGGGGAGCTACAGCTTCACTGGGAGCTACGGCGTCTTGCCCTGTAGGACGTTAACCCATCCTGCAGCGAACCTGTGAACCCCCAGCTCCTCCAGAATCCTGGGGGCCAGCCTGGCTCCCTCATTAGTCATCATGTTAATGTTGACATGTGTTCATCTTATATCTTCATGAGATGTGTTGCTGCATTTTTGGAAAATTTAAATTTAGACACTACAAACAGGGGACCACTTTCCAGATCAGTCCCTTGTACGTAGAGCCCGCTGTGCAGTCCAGGGACACGAGCCCCCGTGATGCAGCCACACTCAGTCACGCACTGTGGTTTGGGGGGTGAACAAAGGAAGTGAGTGTCACCAAACTTCACATCTGCCTCCAGGTACTGGCTGTCTGTTCCTGCCGCTCTGCCTTCTGTCAGGGGAGAAGGGAGGCAGGCTGCTCCTCCAGCACCTACGGTGGCTTATGACTGTGAATTTGGGAAGAAAGGGAAGAGAATTAAGGAGTAGACTTTTTTTTTTTTTTTGGCTTTTTTTCCCACTTCATGGAAGCACTGGGGATGGAACCCAGGACCTCGTGCCCGCCTAGCACGCGCTCCCCCACTGAGCTCCCCCCTCCCCGCGAGGGGTAGACTGCAGAGCAGTGCACTCTTTCTCAGTGAAAAGGTGATAAAACACCGCTTTGCATCATTCCTGCCCCAAACACAGGTCAAGCCCACCCTTCATCAGTGCCCATTCCTCCTCCAACAGCCTGGCTTCCTCAGGTCCCAGTCTTGGCCGCCTCCTCCAGGACACTGAGGGGAGACTCCCTCACGTCGCCGGCACAGCCCACAAGTGCCTGGACGTTGTTCTGGCCCGGGCCAAGAGATACACTCATCTGCATACGATTAAGAGCAGGTGTCCCTCTGCAACAGGCTGGTTTCATTTAGCCTCATGGGGACAAAGGCCACTGTGATTCCACGCATACCAAGGACCTAAAACAGTCGCTCTCAACGGGAGCAGAGAGAGTGATGGTTTCCAGGAGCCGAGGGAGGGGGGAGGGGGCGGCCCGTCAAATGTGTGAAGTTTCAGTGACGCGGGACGAACGCGTTGTAGAGATGCGCAGTGAGCACGGCGCCTGCAGGTTAACAACACCGCACTGCACGCTTAAAAATACGAAGTGGGTAGATCTCACCCGAGTGTCCTTACCACAATAAAAACAAAAACAACCCGACAGGCCCATGCAATGAACTGCGGTCCTGCCTTTAAAAAAGAAAGAAATTCGGGGTGGGGGAGGGAAGAGCTCAGCAGGGGAGCACAAGCTTAGCGTGAGGTCCGGGGTTCCATCCCCAGTGCCTCCGTTAATAAAAGATAGTAATAATAAATAAATGCAAACCTAATTATTTCCTCCCCCCTCCACAAAAGAAAAAAAAAAAGGAAGAAAGAAGTTCTGGAAACCGGCTACAACAGGGATGGTCCTTGAGGACATCACACCGCGTGGACTGAGCCAGGCACAGAGAGACACGCGCCGCACGGCTCCACTGACGCGAGGGGCTTAGAACAGCCTGATTCACGGAAACAAAGTCGCGTGATGGGCGCCAGGGGCCGGGGGAGGGTGGCACGGGGAGCTGCCGACTGCTGGGTCCAGAGAGCCACTTCTGCAAGATGGAGTCCTAGGGATGGTGGTGGTGATGGTTACCACCTGAACACCCTGAACGGTTCACTTAAAAAGATGGTCAGTTGTATGCTATGCATATCTCATCACCATTAAAAATCTAATCTTAAGAAGAAATCAAGAAAGAACAAGTGTTCAAGGAATTGTTTTATTCAGTGCCAGAATAATCAGGATCTGGCTCGTTTATCACTGGCCCGGCTGCCCAGCGCACAGCCCCCAAGGGCTCCACGCCTGGTGGTGGGCACCCCACCCCCGCCTCCTTCCGGGGGCTGAAAGTTCAGGCTCTGACATTTCCCTCCCTGGTGGGAGCCGCTGTCCCCCACCCTCCCGGGGCACCTCTCCCACCGTCTCTCTCTCTCTCTCTCAGCCTTCTCCCCTCCTTTTCCAACGGATGACTCCTCCTTAATGCTCACTAGGACTTACCATGACAGATGTGTGGATTCAACACACACACACACACAGTAAGTTCTGTCGCAACACTTACGACAACGAACACACACCGAAGGCAGAGTCGCGGGAAAAGGGAGATCGCTACCCCGTTGTGTTGTCTGATTCGTCGTTCCCATAAGATGCACCGTCAAGTTTTCGCCTCGATAAGGAGCTTTAACTACAGCCCCGGTTTTCCAGCACGTAGACCGTGCCGTCGTTTCAGACATGAACAGCCCCTGTGGGCTGACGGAGCCCTGGCATTAAGGATAACCCAGTATGTCGTCTTCTTCTCTTTTAATCTCGGGCTTTTGCAGAGGTCACTGCTTACAGGTTGCCAATTTAGTCTCTTCTGACTACATTATGTGTGGTTTCAAATACCATCTATATGCCAGTGACTCAAAAACTCGTATTCTCAGCCAAAATCCTGCCACCGAGCTCCAGACCCTTGTGTCAGGCCGCCTACAGAACAGCTCCGCTTGGATGTCTAGCTGGCGTCCGAGGCTCTCCACGCCCAGAGCCCTGAAGCAGGGTGGTTCCCGCCCCCTCCTGCCCCTGGCCCAAAGTTTGCTCTCTTAGCAGAGGGTAGAAGCCTCGGGTGCCTCCTTGTCACTTCCCCTTTCTTTCACCCTCAGAGTCGTTCATCTGCCAAGTCCTCCTGAGTCTGTCCACTCCTGTCCACAGCTGCCTAAACCACGTCACCTCCAAATTCAAGCCCACATAGTCCTTCTTGAAACGACCCAACGCAGCAAGAGCAGGCTGCTGTTGGGCTTCTCCTTAACGCACATAGGACACGTCTCGGCTTTGTGGAAAAGCCTTCAGCAGGACTCCACGGTTTAGGAAAAGTCCAAGATGTGTCCACCAGGACCTTCCTGTGTCTCCCTCTCTTCCTCCCTGTCACCCGGTCCCCTGCCCTGTGTGCCTTCCACCCGGCGGGTCTTTTTCACTCTATTGTTGTGTTAATGACACCAGCCTCCTTCCAGCCTCAGAGTCTCTGGGATGTGACTCCCGCTGCCTCCCTGTGACCTTCCTCCCTCCTCTTCAACTGCGTCATCCCCACTCCTTCCTTATGACCCATTTCTCTAAGAAATGCTTCCTTATCCTCAGGAATGGAGAAGACCCCGCTGCTGCAAGTTCTTAGCGCACTTTTCACCCTGATGGTGCCACAGGAGAAGTTCACGGTGAATGTGATGGTCCTACACTAGAATCAACACCCTGTGAGGGGTCACCCTGGCTTAAATCGCCTCTGTATCCCCAGAACATCCAACTGCCCGGCAGCGGACGGCCTGTAACAGACACGTCGCTGTGCGAGCGAGCGAATCCACGACTGTACCGTGTGTCAGCAGCGGTGCCAGGTCCGCTAATAACATATAACGAAACTTAATTCATTTGGCAGCTTCTGTCCTTGTCTAAAAATCCTTCCAAGCTGAATACTTTCTGGAGGGGTCCAGAATGAGAAATACTGGGATTTCAATGCCTTGGAAATTTCTGTTTCTAACGATTGTTTTGGGAAGGCATTTTTGGACCCTCTGAGCATCCTTAGCCTCAGAGCTGTTGCTGCAATCTACGTGTTTACAGACGTAAAAGTGAAGCCCTAGAAAGGCTGTGAGTCATGGGGAAGTCTCAGCCCCGCACAACTTTAATTTCTGAGCCGCTGTGTCCTGTTCCCACGGTGAGACTACTAATTTGGGCAAAATCTAAGAAAAAATAATTTGCTGGCATCAAGCCTTTGGTCATTTTTATATGCTGTTGAAAAAGTGTAAATTAATACAGTCTTTCTGGACCGGAAAGTGGCTCTGGGGTCCGAAGGCCCTTTGACAGCAGCGGGGGCAGACGCTCTGCCCCTCGGCAGAGGTGAGCTCAGAGGCCGGGCCCGCCCATCCGGACACATGGAGAGTATTGTTATGCTTTGCTCATGAAATGAGAGAGTAGCTAAAAATTACAGGCCCAGGCGCCTCTAAGAATTAAGTGTTAGCCATTATTTTTTTTTTTATCCAAAAGGAAAAAACCACAGATAAGCAAACGTTGACGTGTCATCACCATGGTAACTGACACCGCTGACGAGAGACACATCACCCTGTCAGGCACCTAAACCAGTGAGAGGAGACGAGGTGAACCGCTGAAGCCAGGTTCCGAGGAGACACTGAAACGCGGCCGTGGACCACGACGTCTCCTCTCACGGGACACAGAGGGAGTCCACCCTGAGGTTCAGACGCCGTCGCAGGTCCGAGAGTCAGCCCAGGAAATGGGCAGAGGTGAGTAAGCCAGGTCCAAGCCTGGCCCTTAGTCATGCCCAACTCGCTCCTCTCTTCTCACGTGGATCTGGAAGCCGTTATGCTCCAGAGAGATCACTGCGTGATTCAAGCAGCCGGGGCAACCCAGGTCAGGGTGTGGAGGAGTTCCTCAGGAGAGAACTGCCAGCCAGGGACTTCCTACAAAGGAGACGTCTCATGATGAAGAAATAAGCATTTGCTGCATGAAAACTGCTAATACCCAGGATCTATTTGTTACCACAGCCAAGTTTACCCTTTCTTGACTAATGGCTACACCACAGAGCACCCGTAAAATGGAAAGTAAATAAGCACTTATGATCCAGATAAATAAAAAAGCCATAAAATGTGCATAGAAAAAAAAAAAAAACAAAAAACGAAGGAAGGGTTTCCAACGGGATGTCAACAGTTACTGTATCTGAACGTACTAAGTGCATTTTATTTCCTTCTTCATTTTTCCCTACGTTGTAATACTTCACTAGCCTCTGTTCACTTTCATAAAGCATCCTTACTTTCAAAATAAATTTTAAAATCATAAAAAACACGTAATCCAACCGCCACATTCACACTTTGGGCACTGAGCTCCTCCTGACCATCACAACATTAGGACACGCCAAGGGAATGCATGTGGCTATGATTACGCAGTGAGGAAGGGACACGTGCTTTAAATGTAGGAATTTAAGTAACGAGGTAAGCACGCCCACCCAAGCCCATCTGTGTGAGTGTCTTTAATAGACCTGGGACGGTGCCCGGCACACTGGAGACACTTAGGACACACTAATCACCCCGTGCTGCGTGTTATCTCCACCCTTCTAGTCCATTAGGAGATAACTGCCTCATAAACAGGAAGAGTGTAAGTCAGGAAACACGGGCTGGAGGATCCAACGGTAACTCTAGCACTGCTTTTTACGGGGTATACAGCTGCCGTAACGTCAGCGGAAAGAGCGAGCCTCATTCCGGAGCAGACGCGCGCGCGGGCCGGCTTCCCACAGGAAACCAGGTTCTTGTACCCGCCTCCCCTCCCCCTCAGACTGGATCCACTAGCCTGAACTCCTGGCTCAATGCCTTGGCTGCCCCTCGGGTCTCAGACCGCAGGTTGAGCCCCGGGGCTGGACCTGGAGGAGACGGCGTCCCTCACCACCTCCGAAGTCGGGTGTAGCACCAGGGTGGTTCTGGCTTCCCAAGCAGCCGCCTGGAAGCGCTGGCAACAGGCTGGAATTTCAGGGGCATCTCACCTACCGGTATTTGGGAGTTATTAAGCAACTGGCACATAGATCCACTCCCATCCTCCCTGTTGGACTGCACCCAGGACCACACACACACAAAAGCGAAACCATGCAAGCTTAGCTTCAGGGTCCCTGTTCTAAGGAAGCTGGGCCGACAACCACTCAGCATCCACTTGTCTCCAGGTCCCCCTTTCAACTGCCGACACCTTCTGTTTGCAGCTACGACAGGTTCCGGAAGCTGAGTCCACATCCCTTCTCAAGAAGTGAACCTGCAGACCGAGGCAAAGTCATCAGACTGTTGCACTTTCCTGCCAACAGTGAAAGGTGCACAGTGAGCCCCTGGCCAGCATGGAGCCCAAGAGAGTGAACATCAAGATACACCACTCTAAAGCTGGACCGACGTGCGGGCTTCCCCTCAGGACCGCAGCCAGCGCAGAGATTTCTTCCTGCCACGTGAAGCTGATACCTGGATGAGCACAGAACTAGGACGATCAGAGAGAGGTGAAGCCAGAGCCCCTAGCCTACGGTTAAACCCCTGGATTAACCTGTACCTGATGGCGACTACCCCTGAAAGTTTCAATTACATGTGCCAGTGAGTTCTTCGTCTTGCTTAAGCTAGTCCGATTTGTCTTCTGTATTATTTGCAAACAAAACATCCTCACTGAGGGTAGGGATAGAAATGACTGCCGAAAATAGTTCAAATCTACTGCCCTGTTCCCACTGAAGGATGAGCTGACAATCTCTGCCTACTTAAGATGCGCAGACTGAGTTTTTTTTTTTTTTTTCAGTCAAAGTTTCTCCAAAAAGGTTTTTTGTTTGTTTGTTTTTTAATCTCAGAATCAGGCTATAGTACAGTGACTATTCCATCAGGGTGCAGAAAATTATTCCAGTGCTGCTCAACATCCCTGTTCTGTGCAGATATTTTGACTCTGTCTCCTTCCCACCCTCCTGGAGTCAGGCGGGTGCACACACTCGAAGTGCGGCATTAGTGTTCTACCTTCAGAAGCACATAGGTGAGGCAGACGGTGCTGACGACCGGGGATACCACATCAGAGCTGCGGGCTCCCGGGGCCCCGTCACCAATCCCTTCTCCTGACACACAGCCCGGCCCAATTCGCCGAAGCCAGGCAGTCCATTTTTGGAGTCTTTAGCCATTTATTGTGCAAATCAACTGGGTCATCCCTGTTTGGGGAGACTGGATTGGAAGTTCTGACAGCTCTGCCCGTCAAGTCTCTGAAAAAGCGATCTAGTATGTTTTGCGCCGCCCATGCACACACACCGGGGTGGGTGGAAACACATCCACTGAACGCCACTGTGGCTGTTTTTCCTACACCTTGCTTGCAAAGTACAAAAGGATACATTCTGTGCAGATGGAATTGCCAGCCCACGAACTCACAACTCCAAAGCACCCGTTCTAACAATTACATTTAAAAGACACGTGACTCAGCATTTCCAAACCAAAGGATGTAAACCCGGCTCCCAAGGCTGATCCAGATAAATACACTTTTGAAAATCGTGTTAGAACCCAACTTGTAAATAAGAAATTCCAAGTGAGAATCTAGACTTCTGGCTTGCTTCCTGAATTATTGAAACAGCAGCAGACCTGGGGTGGCATCTGAAATGCTGGTCATTAGCTGGCATTCAGCTCTAAACCCTCTTACTCCCAGTATAATTTTTATAAGAACACAAACTGTAAAGTTTTTTTTTTTAATGCTTTGAATTCTAAACACTTGGAAAGATGCGGATTTGGAATTCTGTGTGACTTAATGATTTGGATTCCGAATACTTGGAATGGTGTGGATTTGGAATTCCACGACTTCCATATACTTAGAGTCACCTGAGTGAGCCATTTAACTTGAAAAATGTCATAAGATCAAAGAAGGGAACAAGTGGAATATTTCAAAGAAAGTCAACGTGTCCATCCAGTCTACAGCTCAGATGCCTAAATCCCACCCACCGCTGGCAGAAAGGGCGTCGCATCAACATGACAGCTGCATTCAATTTCCTGCGGGAACTAAATCCAGCGGCACTGTCTGCAACGGACCCTTAAAAACTCAGCTCCAGGGCAGCACACGTGTGGATAAACCACGGGTTATCATGTCCTCCCACTTCCGTTTTCATTTCCCGCAGTACAGAATCTAGAAGTTTCTGAAAAGAACAGAAAGTCCTATCAGAGCCCGCAGAGAGGCCATTTAAGCCAGTGGAGGCCCAGGAACGTGTGACCGCGCTGCTGACAACCCCAAGGGCGGGGTGAGCCCGGATCCCCAGACCTGTAAGGACCCAGAAGTGCCCTGCACTTCAGCGGGTTGGAGCTGGGACCTCTCCCGCGTCATTTATCTTCCTTAGCAGCTCGGAGGCCCAGAGAAGACACAGACGCTGACAGAGGGCACAAGATTCATTGCTGTGCCGCTGAGCAAGGGGAGAAAAGGAAACAGAACTCTTTTCATCTCTCCGGGGCAGGATGGCACAGGGGGAAGAGGCAGGGGATTGTTGGAAGCCAGCCGGCAGGGAACACAGGCTGCTTTTCTGTGCATCAGCCAGGCTCGCACGGGGTGCCTGGGGGTCTCGGGCACAACGTCCTCTGGGCAGAATAATCCCACTGCTGGGGGTTTCATTCTGACAAATAACTGGATAAAATTTGTAAAAGGTATAGTCAATCCCTTAATCATGCATTCAGCGTGGAAAACCTACTGTGTACCGTGTCCGGTACCAGCCGCAACGGCTGCAGAAGTGGACGGGCGGACGTGCTGCGGGAGGGAGGGGGTGGGAAAGGAGCAGACGGCAGCGAGCAGAGGATGAAGTGCTATGGAGACACTGTAAGATGATGAATGAGCCGGAGCAGATAAGGGCACTGGCTGTGATTCTGACTGACTCAGGGTGGGGAGGGTAGAGCTCACTGGTAGAGCTCATGCTTAGCATGCACAAGGTTCTGGGTCCAAACCTCAGTACCTGCATTAAAATAAAAAAATAAATAAACCTAACTACCTCCCCGCAAGGGCCAAAAAAAAAAAAAAAAGAACAATTGATTCAGGAAAGCTTGGACTGAAGAGGTGAAATCTGACTTGAGGGTTGGCTAGCAAGGAAGAGTTGGCTGAGTGAAGACATGGAAGTCACAGGCTATTACAGGCAAGGGGACGGCAAGTGCAAAGGCCCTGGGGTGGATGGAGATAAGTGTGTCTTCTCCCAAGAACAGAAAGAAGGCTTGAGCAGTTGGAGTGTGTCAGTTGAGAGCATCTCTGTACGTCCCCAAAGATGCTCAGAGCAGGATCATCCAGACCAAGGGAGCATGGAAACAACCTAAATGTCCCTGAACGCGAGCATGGTTACAGAAATAACAGCGTGTCACTGGACAGAATGTTTCTGTGTTAGCTGGGACTCCAGAGTCAGATGGATGGGGTGGAAATTACAGCTCTGCCACTTACAGTCCCTGGGGACTGAGGCAAGTTCTTAATGCCTCCATTTTCTCAGCAGTTAAATGGGGATACTAATGTAGTTCCTTGAGTTACTGGGAGTATTAAATGTTTATAAAGGTTGCACATGGTGCTGGGAACACAGTGCGCAGTAAGTGCTTGCTACCATGACCAGCCGGAGGTTGGTGATGCCCTAGAGAACAAAATGCAGGAGAGGACTATCAATCAAATAATCGCACAAATCCGTGGGAAACTGCATCCGTCCTATGGTTGAGAACGGCTGGGCGCCCTGACAGCATCGAGAGGAGCACTGATCCAATCAGGGAAGGCTTTCGTGAGGAGGTGACAGTTTACCAGGCTCATGCGGGGACACAGGGATCTGTTTCCTGTCTTTCATCTCTGCATCTTTGGAACTCAGATTTCTGCCTTCTTTTCTCCTTTTATAGACTCATGTCCGTCTCTGTCATGGGCCAACCCAACAGCCCTCAAGAAAACCCATTTTGGGTCCAAACTAATGAACAGTGACTGCCCATCGGTCTTGGTTCCAAGTCTATATTTGCCAGGAACGAATTTTCAAGGATGCTATCACCCAGGGTGAGGCCTGCCTTAGTCAAGCAGGTGGGGTGTCCCTGCATTTGCCGCGTTGTGACTGAAGCCATTGTTTGATGGGGTGTAGGATAACCGGAGATCAATAACCAAAAAAAAAAAAAAAACATTCGAGCATTAACTGTACCCTGGGAAGACACTCTGAACATATGATCCCTGTAGTTACACAGTGATCGTAGTAACTACGAAAACAAGAGGTCCTCATAGAACAGGAAGTGAGCAGAAGCAGAAGGCGAACTCACACACACAGTGGCTGGAGCTACAGTACGACTGTCACGGGCCGGGCGCAGAGACGGGGAAGGGGCGGAAAGCAGGAGACGCAGGGCTGCACCACGTTCGCTGGTGGTTCAGCTTCTAGAATCGGCCGGTGTGGACTCCAACCAGTCCAGGCCACTTCCCCCAAGAAGGCCTCGGGCATGCTGAGTGGGCCCGGTGCCTCGGTTTCCACCCCTGCAGGAGTCGGGGGGGGGGGGTGGAACTGCGAGGACCGGGTCCCCGGGGGCAACGCCGTTCCCGCGGGAAGCTCTGGGTCACGGCCCAGCACCGCTGCGAGGGCCGCGGGGGCGCACCGCAACTCCCTTTCTGTCCTCAGGTTGCTTTTCTTTTTTTTGGTTTTAAAAACAAAAAGAACCCCCTCCGTAAGTGCCTCACCTTAAATTCACGTAAAAGTGAGTCACCCACAGAGGAAAGACTTGCACTCCGCAGCTGCTGAAGAGAGAGGCGTTGCTCTGACTCGGACTGAGGCCCGGCCTCTATTCGAGACAGGCCGCCCGCCCCGCACCCCCGCCCCTCCGCACGCGGGGCTCTGGGGAAGCGGCAGCGCCCCCCAAACCCAACATCTGGGCTCAACTCGTCCGACCGCACCGCAGCCGCACCCCACGGCCGAGCAGCCTGCTGCAGGGGACGGCCCGCGGCAGCCGGGACTCGGGCTTCTGAAACCCAGCGGGGGGACCAGGGCTCACTCTCAGGCTGCTGGAGAGGGGGACAGAGCGCCCCTGCCCCCCGCCGGGAGTGTCGCCGAGGGGCTCTCCGGGCTGTCACATTTCTGCCACCGTTAGCATTTCTGTTTCAGCAAAGGAGGCCAATTAACAACAAGCAAGGGAAAGGCAGGGAGAAGGGATGAGGGTAGATAAACACAAAAGGTAAAAACGCAAGAGAAGATCAAGGAAGTGAGGAATAAAACCACGGAGGTGACGTCAAGGGGCCCTTTGTTATAAGTGACTTCATTCTCATCCCCTAGGGCCCCCTCCCCCCTGCACTCCTGCCTCATAGCAGCGTCTAGAGGCGTTAAATCTGGTGCTTCAAAGCACACGCCAGTCATAATTACGGTAAAATACATGCACACACAGGTAACTACACACACGCATATGCATGCACACACGTATACAGGAGTGTCTGTGTGTCCATGCACACACACACATGTGCATTTTTTGATGCTAGGTACCCAATGCTACCTCGCTTTAACAATAAGGAAAAAGAATTCTCTTCTGTCTCGGTGAGAAATCAAGATCTAACAACCAATGAGCTTAAAACTGAGCTGTAATGAACTTTGTATTTGTGCTGTGATTCGGGGGAAAAAAAAAATCATTCCAGGAAGGTTGAAAAAGGGGTAGGTCTTTAAACCCTCTGCTGCACAAAAGCACAGTCCTGGGAAAGAAGGAGAGATTCTGCTCCTGGGCTGGGATGGTCTGAAGCCCGCTCGTGACGCCAGATCACGAGGAGGATGTTAAACGCCGACCCCAGGATGCTGGAGTCCAAAGGGCTACAACCGAGGAGATTGTGGGACCACTGTCGGGGAAGTCCTTTCGGAAGCTGAGATGGAAAAGCTCAGCCCCTCCCAACAATTTTGTTCTTTCATTATTTCCAATCACCAGTGACCCCGCACCCCCACCCCACCCCACCCCCTCGGTTCTTTTTCAGGCACCAGTGACTGACAGTGGGGTGAGTCCCACCCTGCTGGGAACACTGCCTGGCTCTTCAGCTGCTCATTAAGAAAGGGGGGACACTCATCCATCATTTCTTATCCATCACAGAAAAACGGCAGCCCTACCTTGCTGCTTCCATTTTGTTAGCTGTTCTGCAAAAAATTGCTCAATTCATTTTTCCCAAGCAGCAGGATGCGTGGTGATAAACACATTTAAATTGGATACTTAAGAAGGGAAAGGCGGTGTTCCTTAATCACTTATGCAAGTTCTTGCTTCTTAACTAGGGAAAAAAATAATAAGAACAACTTGTCAGGTCTGTAGCTACATTTTTAGATAATAGGGTTCAAAAAAAATTCCTTCTTTCCAGGGAAGAAAAAAAAAGACATCCTGTTTAATCATCAAGTCCACTGCTTCTTTTGCTGTTTTTCGACAACGACATACTTGAGAAGGAAAAAAAAATGTGTACCTTTGAACAGTGGCATTTCCAACAGCAGAGTCAGGCACGGGAGATCTTTTTTTTTTTTTTTAATTAACCGATGTGTTTTTAACTAACTACTATATATATACATATATATATATTTGAGTCAGTCATTTCAGAAAACCCCAGGGAGGAGCTGAGTTGGGTCCATGCACCATAAGCCTTCCCAACGGCAAAGTGCCACCTGTGATGTTTGTTAATGTTATTTCATGTGACACTTTAGCTACACGGGAGCGGGGAACCCAGACTCCCGGGGTCTCAGGGTAGGCCCAGCCTGTGTATGTGAGCACGCAGCTGGGTGGCGGCTCGTGCCCTGGCTCCAGCGGAAGGCGGGACGTGCTGCTGGTCATTACAGACACGGCAGACATCCTTTTTTCCCCATAGGTGACACTGACAGATTTTTTTAAATGGCAATTAATCCCAACTTTCAACATCAGCAACTACTCCATGTAGGAAAATGAAATACATCCGTGAGCTCGATTCAGCCTGCAAGTCTCCACTTCCAACCTCTGGTGAACATTTCTCTCTGCCGGGTCAGAATGGCCGCCGAGCCCACCTCCTCCCACCTCTGACCTTCCAGCATCAGAGCCTCAGAGAGTGTCCCTTAGCACCCTGTGAATGCAGCACCATTTGGGGGACTTTCAAAAGCAAATCCAAAGGTCTTGCCCTTTTTCTTGTAATATCCCAATTTCTTATCGCCCTTTCATGACATGCAGGGGTGTCCTCAGCTATTGCCAAGAGCACCCCAAATATCAAACCAAAAAAAAAAAAATCTCCAATGCAAAGAAATCTAAATTTGATTTAATTTGGAAAACCCAATTAAGAACAAGTTAAAATCACTTGACAAGTTATGCATACTTTTTAAAAACCTAAGATATAAAAGGAATCTGTAAAGGGGGGGAGGGTACAGCTCAGTGATAAGAGTGCATGCTTAGCATGCACAAGGTCCTGGGTTCAGTCCTCCATTTTAATCGAATCAGTCAATCAACCTAATTACCACCCCCCCAATAAAAACGAATCTATAAAAATCAACAAACTCCCCTCCTAGTATTCAGAAAAAAAAACTACTATCATAAACAGACCTCTTTAAATTTTAAGAAGGTTTCCCTAATTTCCTGGGCAGAGCCAGCCATCTGATTGCACTACTCCCGGGCTCAGTGCTCACAGCCCGGGCTGGACTCAGGGCTCCATCCTACGAAAGTCTTGATAATCTGCATTGACTGAGAATGAACACGGCTGCCAACACGCCGGTAAAAAGCACCTAGAGAGTTTGTTGGCAGTTATTTCCAGCTGTTTATTATTCCTGGAAGACTCACAGGAACACTGGGCACCATCAAGTTCATGTTACTATGACTCAGTCGCACCGCTGGGTACAGTAATCCTAATGCATGAAAGAGGCTTTAAAGAATTGTTTGCAAGTTGTTGTTGCCCTGGGAAGATTTTCGACAACCTGAGACTTCGACACTGGATAAATGTTTGGAGCAGGGTGACTGTCAAAAAAACTAGCTAGAGCTTCGAGCCAGATAATGGTTTCATTTTTACTGATTTGGGGACGTGATGCCCAGTGGAGGAACGCTGCCATAATCCTAACACTGAGGAGCTTACGTTTTGGTACATTTTTTTTAATTGGAGGAGAGCTTTCTAACATGTCTCTTTCAACCACCATCATTCCACTGCACATGGAAATGGGCTCTGGTTTTGTGAATTAAAGGACAATAATAAAGGCCACATGGACAAAAAAAAAAAAAATAAGAACAGTGGTTTCAACAAATTAAGTTTAATCTGTCCTCTAATTGCCATTTAGTGCTAAGTATTCTAGAGCTGAAACTGTGCTTTCAGAGAAGGGAACCTGGCTCCTTCCATCTTTCCCACCAATGTCCTTGACATCCTCATGAAACACAGTGGTTGCATCAGCGCCAGCCATCACAACCAAAACCCAGCCAGCAGGAAGGATAGAAGATCAAAGATTAAGGACACTTCTGAAAATTTCCATTTGTCACTTCTTGCAAAACAGCTATACCTAGCCACAAGAAAATGCAGTTTTTACCCCAGGAGGCCATGTGTTGCTTTTAAATCAGCGTCCTGTTTTTAAGGAAGGAGAACAAATACTGGGAAGGACAATGAGAAGGCTCTGCCTTAGTGAGGGCCCCAGCCGTGTGCAGTCACAGCCCCTGGGCTGGCAAGGCTCATCTACTTAAGGTTTGTTATTATGATAATGAAGGGCCATACCCATTCTCACTTGAAAGAAGGGATTCATCCATCAAGTAATTATTCAGTCCTGCTGTCTGCGAGGCATTGTGATAAGTAAGCTCTGACTCTTCTGCCTGTCGGGCATCTGCAGGCCAACAGGTCTTAAAGAGGCCACCAGGGTTTTAACTTAACTCAACTCACAGATTTTGTTTGTTTGTTTGTTTGTTTTTTGCAGGGTAGGCAAAATGTTTTTAAATCTTCAGTGAAAACTAATTATTAAAATCAGAGATTTTAAAAATTAAAAATCAGAGACTTCTCATCAAACTCTGGGTGTCTGTCTTCTGTTAAGAAAGAGAAAGATCTGGGAACCCTGGGCCCACGTTCCCATCAGGACGGAGAACCGGCTGCCTCCTTCCGCCAGGACGCATCTCCGTAGAGACCACACCTGCACCTGGCCTGCTTCACTTAAACGTACTCCACCTGCCTGGCTCTGTGGGCCCTGGAGCTTATGACCTGCGGGGAGGGGGGAAATTACACAAGGAGCTAAACTCCAGGAAAGGACTGAATTTCAAGCTTCCCCAAGCCCCAGTACCTGCCACACAGATAAATAACTGAAAAGGACCTCAGGGCTATTAATCCAGGAACTTTTATCATCATTAAATTGAAGAGAAAATTGAAACAGCGGCTGGAATCTCTCCTTGATCTATAGCAAAGGGATGTTAATAACCACGTTTCTGGGGAGAGAGCTGATTAACACGGAACTTGGTGGCATTCCTGGAACAGCCGTTATCAGGAATGTTCCTAATAAATGAGTCTCTGGCTTGCTTGTGAATGTATGAAGGAGGGGGCCCTTTGGGTTGCTGTGGCCATTCACTCTAGGCAAGGGAAGCCATCGTGAGCTTTGTGGGCTCAAAGGCATATTTTTGGGGTGTCACATGAATGATAAAGGGTTATTTAGTCAAAGGCTCTGTTGCAAAATGCTCTTTTGAATCTGTAACATCCTAAGATCAGGGTTTGGTTTTAAGTTTCTTGAGGCTCCCAACAGACACTAACAGCACAGAAATCACCACATTTGTCTTCCTTGGCCCTTTATCTATAAATGTAAGGGTGGCTCATTTGTCTTAATCCAAGCAAACCTCACAATATTTCTGACTTGTATGTCACAGAAATAGTTCCAAGCATGAAATGAGACAGACTTTGCAAAGCAGCCTGGGAAAATTCTATGGATGGTCTGATATGAGGCAGATTTCTGAGTCTATTAGTTGCATTACCCTACAAAGTGACCCCAAAATACAATGACTAATGCAAGACACAAGTTTACATTCTTCTTCATGCAGGGAGTCCTGAGCTAGTAGGGCAGGTCAAAACTCCCAACATATGGCTTCCACCTCTGGGCCCAAAGTAGCTGCTTCAGTTCCCACCATCACATCTACATCCCTGACAGTGGGAAACAAAGATCCAGGAAGCACTTTTTGACGGAAAGGCCCAGGGGTTGCATCAATCATTTCTCACGTCTCCCTGGCAAGAGTTTAGTCCCACGGGCTCACCAAACTGCAACAAAGTTCAGGAGATGTATCCGTGAGCTATATCCCGGGGCCCAGCTAAAACCAGGGAGTTAGGCTATCAAAGGAAGAAGGTGAGAAAGGATCCTGGTAAGTTATCAGCAGTCACATCCACACTAGAGAAGGGAGCTCTTCCTGAACTTCAAACACAG
Organism: Camelus ferus; assembly: GCF_009834535.1. Lineage (NCBI taxonomy): Eukaryota > Metazoa > Chordata > Mammalia > Artiodactyla > Camelidae > Camelus > Camelus ferus. The sequence continues at coordinate 22,475,102 of NC_045727.1, read as the reverse complement.
AACGTTCAAAACATTCATATCCTTTCTGAACACAACATCACATGCAATGTGACAATAACTCTCAGAACAAAAGCGAGAGGGGCACTGAGGAAGTGGTTAGGGCGTCATGAGCTCCCCAAGGTAAGAGCACGTGGACACGTGCAGCACAGCATGTCAGACCGCGGTTCTGCAGCTGGACGCCGCGTCAGGGCAAGCGGATATCTGGTCCTATCCATACGGCATTTCGTCCAAGCCAAAAAGCCCTTGATATCTGGTCCTGTCCAAAACCATTTGGCATGAACCAAATACGCTCATGGACATTTTAGATGGGACCAAATTTCAAAGACCCTTTGGACAGGACCAAATGCCCTGCAAAGTGTATTTGAATTCCGCTCCTCCTCCTTTCTTGCTGTTTGACCTTGGGCACATGATTCAACCTCTCTGTGCCTTTGTTCTTTACTGGCAAAAATGGGATAAACACAGCAAGTGTATCTCAGGAGGATACGGTGAGAATTAAATAGCACAATGCTTGCCCTGCTATAAAATCGTGCCTAGCTTCAGTCCAGCATCCCGCCTGTCCCCCAGACAGCGGGAATCCATGTTTGTGTCTTATGAATCAGCGTTCTCGACATGGCACGTGTTACGCCACTCACACCTTAGTGGCCAGAAACCAGTCCGTTTCAGCCTGCTGCAAGGAGGCTGGGAAGTGTGGCGCAGTGTTGACGCAGTTGGTTCTCAGAAAATTCCAACAATGTGTCCCAATTCCTGTTCACAAGACTCGCCAATCCTACTTCCAGACCTGGGTGCCTTTTTTTTTTTTCTTTTTTCGTTTATTTCTGTTACCTTGGTTGTTGTGGTTGGTAGGTGAAGTCTTGGCTCTTCATTTGGAAACCAAATATCTTTCGGCTTCTCTGAAATGGCAACGCCGGTTTCTTGAAATTTTGGGATTTGAAGAGAGCTTTCTGGGAAGAAGCACCACGTCAGATTCATGGATTTTTCTTTCCAAAGCCCCCCAGACAGACAACCCTGAGAGCCCCAGAACAGGCTGGATTCAACTCGGGGTTCCCAGTGAAGTGAAAACGGGTGAGCTTTGGTCTTGTCTCAGAGGATCAGCAGGGCTAGTAAAACGCTAAAAAGAAAAAAAGTCCTACGTTCAGAGATGCAAATGGTCAAAAATACGATCTCATTCTGCCAAGAAGGTAGCTGGTAATAAAACGGCTTTCCTCTCCTTCGCCCGCATTTTATTCTCAGAACACGCCCAGGACACGTTACAGCGCTTGGAGCCGCCTTTTTCTCATGCCCGGTCAGGGGGATTACGTGTGATCAAACCAGAATTATAGTCCAGGCTTCCGTACTGTCATCGCAGGACCTGGATATGCAGGGAGCGTGTTGTCAACAAATGCAATTGGGAAAGCAGCTCTCCCATATTCAGGTTCCGAGAGCCATCTGCATTTGAACCCAGTGGCTGGAATAACTCCAATTTTGAATATTTTGGGTGGACTCAGAAGCTCGCTGTTTGAGTTTTATGAAAAATGAAGTCCGTGGATAGCATTAAAGCCAGTAGATAAACAGTAGGCATGTTCAAAATATTTAACAGCGGGTTAAATGGCTTGCTAGTCTTCTGTGCTAGGACCATCGGCAAAGATCACTTCGGCCCGGGAGGCAAGAAAGGGTCATACATTATCTTTGAAATCTCTTGGCAACGCACAGCATTACAAATGATCGTAGCGTCTCTCAGTAATTCCAACAGAGCCAGAGTCCTTGAGCTCACTCTTACCCACCTTTTCCCTCTTCCAAAATCAGAAGAGGTAACTGTGTCTTTAGAACATCCCCAGATAAAGTCACTGGCTGGCGTTCATGGCCCATTTTGTAGGAAAACCTCATCTTGAAATCCTTAAATTACTCTCTGAGTAGCAGGAACTCATTGTAGGAATGTTACGTGGGACCTTATTAATATCAAGCTAGAGAAAAGCCAAGTGTCCCCCATCCACATGCCCCAGGCATAACTGCCCTCGGTGGTGGTTTTTATTTTTTCTCTTTTTCTTCCTTTTTTCAATGCTTAAGTTAACTCTTTAAAATCCATTTCAATTATGATTAATGTTTTTCAAAAGCATTTATTCTCAGATAAAGGTAGTGGGTCCTCTGGGGCAAAAGAAGCCCCCATGCAGCCCCCGTGCGGCCATCGCTGCACGTGGCCACGCAATTCCCCTCTTTTTCTCCTTCTCTCGTCTTTGTTTCGCCTCTCTCCTTCCTTCCGGAAGCCCGTATTTGAATTTCAAGTCAGTGAAGTTGGAAAGTGTATGATTTAATTCCCTCCCGTTCGGGAACAAGCTCTGGGTGAGGAGGGTTAACTCTTTTATCCGGCTTCTAACGGAGGCTTATCCCACAGAGAACATTCGTCAGAATCTACAGCCGGGGGCCGGCGTGTTCAACCCCAGCGACCACTGGCGGGCAGTGAGTCACTGCAGGCAGAACGCCACACCATGTGCGCCCACAGGCAACTTTCCGAAGGGTGCTCCACTGTTTCCAGCCAAGCCTCTGAAGGCACCTCTGGCTGCCACCACGTGACACAAAGGTGAAACCCCGGCAGGGTGATTTCATGAGCCCTCCCCCTCCCCCCTCCCCACTGCTTCTGCTTGAATAACGTACCATCAGCCTACTGGGTGGCAAGTTGTATCTTGCTTGCCACCAGCATACTGTGAGATTTCCAAGTCACCAGCGTTCACGCTCAGTCCAAGTTCCCTTGCATCGGTGGCCTCGCGCCTCCTTCAGTTAAGACGCATCAGGCACCTGCTGAGGCCGGGCGCTGTCCTAGGTTCTGAGAATACAGCGGCGGGGGGGGGGGGGGGCAGGGTGAGGGGTGAGCTGAGCAGATGGCATCCAGGCCTTCCTGGAGCACCGGCCAGGCCGCTGCACGCGCCTGCAGCCTCACCCATCACCTACACCATCTTCCTTGCTCGGCTCGGGCCCGACTCTGACACCTGCTGCTCTAGGTTCTGCCGACAACCCTGCCGCTCGCTGGCGTGATGTCTGGGCGCATACAACCTTTAAGAGGACCGAGCCTTCTCCCAAGTAAAAGGAAAATGATAACATCGACCTCCGGGGACTTAGTCAGGATTAAAACAACACGCAGGACTGCCTGGCATACATAAGGTGCTCAATAAACGGTATTTCTCGACTTCAATCGCTCTCCACTTGCTCAATTTCTAAATCTGCCGATGAACACAGCACACACCAAGCAGAGTGGACGCTGAGAACCGCAGACTATTCAGACAGCTCTCCTCCTGCGGTGCTTGTGTGCAGCCTTTTACAGCGAGACTTCTTGAACTCACTTCCGAAACAGAAACAGACTCACAGACACGGGAAACAAACATATGGTGACCAGAGGGGAAAGCAGAGGATGAAGGGATAAACTGGGGGTTTGGGACCTGCAGATACAAACTACTGTGTATAAAATAGATAAACAAAAAGGTCCTACTGTAGAGCACAGGGAACTGTATTCAATAGCTTGTAACAACCAATAATGGAAAAGGACCTGCAAAGGAATATATGTGAATAACTGTGTCACTGTGCTGTGCACCAGGAACTAACACAGCACTGCAAACTGAATATACTTCAATAAAAAAATTAAATCTAAAAATATGACAAAATAAAACAGTAAAACAAAATGTACCCTCTCCCTGCACGTCTGCTGGGGGCTGAATCGCGTCCCCCAGATGCGTATGAAGCCGAAGCTCCCCCCAACCCCCACCCCTTGTGGCATTTGTTCTGGGACCCCTGGGAGAGAACGAGGTGTAGCTGAGGTCGCAGGGGTGGGGCCCTACGCTGGGACCGGCGTTCTTACGGGAAGAAGAGACGCCAGAGCCCGCTCTCCACCGCGTGAGGGCACACTGAGAAGCCGGCCGTCTGCAGCCCAGGAAGGGAGTCCTCACCGGAACCCACCGGGCTGGTACCCAGGGTTCGGACTTCCAGCTTCCAGAACTGAGAGAAGTAATCCGTTGTTTGAGACGCCCGGTCTACGGGGCTTTGTTACGGCAGCCCGAGCAGACGCAAACAGTGTCTCCTGTGGGGTCTAAATGTTGGCAAAAGGAGGCTCCAAGCTCCTTCCTATCGTCAATGTTCAGGTCGCGTCTTTAAGATAAATGCCACTGTGAACGTCACATGTTAAAGAATCATCTTACCACTTGGAATAGGAGCAATTCATGACTGGCACAATTAAAACAAAATCTTAACCAGCCCTTCTCCCTCTCTGTATAAATCAGAATTCCTAAAATACAGTCAAGCTCTGGGATCCCCAAGTTCTGGCTCCTCAAATCGCAGCCTGGGCCCCCTAGTGCCCGCCCGGCTCCACGCCGACCCGGCGGGCACCGTCCCCGCCTCGCACCACCCCGCCTCCTCCAGGCAGGCAGCAAGGATAAGTGAAGCGTATTTGTTCTAAAACAAAATAAGGAAGGGACGCTCCCCCACCCCCCCACCCTGGGGACTCACAGCATCTTAGCTCTGGCTGGTGACGGTCACAAGGTTGCCAGGTCCTCTGCAAAAGAACCAGAAATCCAGACTTTTACCTAAACTCTCTCAATTTATAAGTTTTGGAAACTCTCAGTAATTCTTCAAGCTGCTGCGTGAGCACACGCTTTGCAAGCTAAAGGGGGCGGGCCCTGCAGGGCATCATCTGCAACCTCTGGCATCAAGCCCCACGTCCCAGGTGGAGGCACACATGGACCTGGACAAGTGACGCACACTCTACGGCTCTTGAGGTGGCTTCACGCCCGCCAGCAGGGGACACGAGGAGGCTCAGGAGGGATGGTGCTCTATAAAGGACCTCCGCCCGGCCGCCAGCCTCCCCTGGCAGGGGTCGGAGGGGGCCAGGCTGCACGTGCTCCAGCAGGGCTTCGGCAGCCTCTACATCACTGCTGTCAGCTAGAAGGGAAAAGTTCGAGGCTTACACGCTTCTGACAAGAACTTTCCCCTCCCTACCACCCTCTCCACCTCCACATGCCTAAAAGCACGTGAACTAATCCTTTCACGCGCTTTATCTTCACTCACTTCTGGCCACAGGAAGCCCCAGACTCCCGGCTCACCCCCCATCTTCCACGGTCTACTCCACGGACATTAACACGATACAAGTGTAAGCACCTTGCAACCCACCCCACTCCCTGTCCCCCATCCCACGGCCTCTGTATTTCATTTGTTTTTTCTGTCTCCCTTCGCTGGAGTCTAAGGGCCACAAGGGCAAAGACTTTGTGTCTCTGTTGTTCACTGGTGGGTATCCAGGGTTGGAACCGTGCCTGGCGTGCAGTGGGGACCAAAGGATACGGGGTGAGTAAATGCATAAATGAATGAGTGCAGGAGTAAATGAAATGAACAAATAAATGAATTTATGAATGAATGCAGGAATAAACACACTCAGGGAAGAATACATTCATGAATGAATGCAGAAATAAATGTACAAATAAATGGATTCATGAATGAATGCAAGATTAAATGAACACATTAAATGAATGAATTTGTGAATGAACGTAAGAATAAATGAACACAGGGATGCATGAATGAATGCAGGACTAAATGAATGAATGAAAGAATTCATGACTGAAGGCAGGAATAAATGAACTCATGAATGAAGGTAGGAATAAATGAATACATAAATGAGTGACTTTGTGAATGAATGCAAGAATAAAGGAACACAGGGGTGCATGACTGAACGCAGGAATACATGCACGCACGGGTGCACGAATGCACGACTGAATGCAGGAATGGACACACGCACAACAGAATGCACCGGACGATGCCACACATTCAAGCCTGGAGCCGAGGGCCCGCAGTCCCCTGGGTGACCCCGTACTTCATGGCTTTTGTGAACCGAGGCCTCAGGATGAGTGCGTGAACGCAAACTCCCCAGACCTGGACCAGAGCACACCCACTTTTCTATTAAAGATTGGGGCTTCACAATCTTAAAGAAGATTTTAAGTGAAAAGGTAAAAACTGCTGCTTACATTTTAAAGCACGTTGAGCGAAGTTTGGAAGAGAGAAAAATGTTAGCAAACACGGGCATGGGCACACCAGGAGCGTCTGAGTTCCTGAGAGAGGCGACAATTGCGGAGCTCCGTGGTGAATAACAAAACACAAGATTACGGGGTTGATCTACCCACAAAGCTACGCCCTTCCACCAGTTCCTAAGGGACGACTGGGGCATGAGAAATACAGATTTGGGGCCTGAAGGTGACTTGCATAACAACTCCCCCAGCACGTCTTTCTGTCTCACCAGAACGGCTCACTGCAGGAGTGTGGGCGTCCAGTGGCCACGAGACTGTAAGACTGTTTTATGCGGTCTCAGCAAAGCACGAAGTCCTGGGGAACAAGGAAAACACGCCCTGCTCTCCACACCCTTCGATGTGTACCTGACCCCCCCGGCAATCAGAAATGAAGTGAATTGTTACTGGATGTCCTAACAGCCCGCCGCATCGAGTCTTTAGCTTTTACTGCCTCTGTTTACGACCTGGTTCCACGCGGGCCTCAGCCCCCCTTTTACCTATGCGATCAGAAACGTGTGGGTCTTAGGTTCCCCTGCTGAAGCTTGTCAGTCAGAGCTGTCAAGGCACAGAAAGGACCCTCACGTCCCAGAGAGAAAGCTACGGGCATGAGACCAGCAATTCATCAGCTCCCTGACAGGAGCAGACAGACCTCCACCGGCTCTCTGTCCTGGTGCCATGTTTCTTCCTCCCTCCGGGGCGATGAAATGTCCTGCATCCAACTGGATGGTTTGATGTTGTCACACACAATAAGGGAGACGGGAGACAACAGCAAAGGCTTAAGCGTGAAGTGCAACTGCCTGGGAAATGGGCAAACTGCAGAACGATGAGACGCCGGCTGGGCCAACGGTCCAAGGACCCAAGGGCCCACGGGGGTCCCGATGACACAGTGAAGGAAGGGCACAGGTAAGACACAGCGGATGGGCGAATACTAAACTGGCAGAGGCTCTGAAAACCTCTGCCTACCCCAGATCAGGGGGGCACTCAACCCAGGACAGACCACTTCCCCTCTTCGCTGCGATCTCTTCCCCCAAAAGAGTTAAACATGTGATTCCAGAATTGCTTCGTTTCTTAAGGCTGTGCTCCTAAACTTGCTACCGTTTGGCTACTACTGACTTGATGGAAGGAAGGGAGGAAGGAAGGAAGGAAGGAAGGAAGGGAGGGAGGCAGGGAGGGAGGAAGGAAGGAAGGAAGGAGGGAGGGAGGGAGGGAGAGAGAACCCAGGGAAGGAGGTAAAAGAGGAGGAAGGAACGAGGGAGGTAAAAAGAACATTTTCCACAGGAGGACCCCTCCTAATTTTACAGACGGAGCTAGAATGCGCTCTTTGAATCCTAGCGTCGGCTCCGCCAAAGACCAGTCCCGTGACCTTGGGGATATCTCGTCTCTGGTTTCCTCCCAGTAAATGGAAGCACCGCATCGGATGCGCTAAAAAAAATTCTGTCGCTCGATCTTCCTGCTGCAAAAGGTAAAGCTGCCTTTGTCCAAACGGACCTGAACGTAGGAGTAACATTTAATTGACTGTCCCTAAAAACTCAGTCCCATTTCAAGATGGGCCACCTTCCTCCAAAGAGGAAATACCATCTCAAATGCTTCTGGTTAAGCGTGGGGTAAACCACGGATTTATCTCTGCTCCCTAAACCGGCCCCCGGCTCCCGAAACCCTATTAAAGGAAGAAGGGAGGGCCACGAAGACAAAGAGGATGCAGGAGAGGCGGCATCAGATGGATGGTGACTTCCTGGGGAAGCACTCTGTGTTTCCAGAGCAGAGGACTCAGCAGCCTGCATGCCTGCAGAGAGGGGCGGTGCTGGGGCAGAGAGCAGACGGTCCCTGCTCATCCCAGACAGACCCAGACAGAGAAACATTAGGTACCAGGGGAGCTGGGGGGCGGGGTGGGGGGTGCGGGTCAAGCCTGTACTCCTGGGAACAGGAGAGATGATTCAAACTTGTACACTGGTCCAGACCCCTGGGTCAGCCTCCCTTCCCCAAGCATCCAGGTAACCGTCCTCCCTGACCCAGCCCCTCAGGATGCAGGGAGATGCACACAGATGTGAGGACGGGGGAGACCAAGGCATTCGAACTGCCTTCCCCGGAATCGTCACTAGCTGGTGAAACAAGGCCATGGCAAAGGGTCAGCACGTAGCTGGAAGTGGGATTTCTTTTCTTTCCGGCCCACAGACGATCGGAAGTTGGAGTTTCTTGAAGGGAGCTCAGAGCAGAACCGCTCGAGAATTCTAGGCTTAGACTACTGTTTCCTGTGTTCTAACGGATGCCCCCGGGATCGAAGCCAAACACTAGATCGGAAGCTTCGCGAGAGTGGGGACTCTGTCTTTCGTGTACTTCCGCCTTCCAAAGCGCGTAGCTTAACAGCCTGCATGTAGTCGTATGAAGCAGGAAGAATGGTCCAAGACTGGAGGTTCAAGGATCAAGGATGGGAGATTACTGTCCATCCTTTTTTTTTTTTTTTTCAAAAGAAAAAAAAAATCAGTATTTTTCTACAGGACGGAGAGGTACTCACATCCATACAGATCACCATACCCCACGTAGAAGAGTTTATATATCGAGTAATCCAGGAGGCTTTAGCACACAAATTATTTAACCAAAATACGACTAAAAACTCGGGGAGAAACATGACCTAGAACACGGATTGGCTCATCCACCCGTAGGACGAACGTTTACGGAGCATGTGTTTTGCGCCGGGCGCTATGCTGGGTTTGGGGGGAGCTCACCAGTGACCAACCAACTCAGGGGCTAACATCCCCTCCGCGGAGTCGATATTTGACATAAGGGACAAGGAGCCCCCTTTGACATAAGGGGAGAGAGCTTTCCAGTTGGACGGAAGAGCAAACAGGCAGACAGAAGGTCGGCCTCCCTGGGGACCAGTGATGCTGGCAGGTCGCGGAGCAGATGCTAGGAAAGCCTGGGGCATGAAGACGTCAGCTCTCGTAGTGAGTCACAGGAAGGAGTCTGCATTTGGCTCGAAATGTGATTGCAAACCATGGGAGGGTTTTAACCAAGAGTCTGCCACCTTTGGATGTTTATGCATTGACAGATCTTTCCAATGACTGATTAGAGAGGTGTGGGGAGGACCGGGTTCGCAGCAGCAAGGAGACCCCGTAGGAGGCTCGGGCACTAGCCAGCAAGAACAGGATGGCCTGGGGACAGATGGGTGGAGTCAGGGAAACGGGGGCAGGTCAGTGGACTGGGGACGTATCGAGAAGGATCATGGCTGTCTTCCACGCTTTTACCCTATAATCACAAAATCAGGAGACTCACAAGCCTGTATCCATGGAAATGGCTCAATGACCATTGGAAATCCACCAAGAAACAGAAGTAGTCCTTCCTCACGGGTGGTCCTTAAGGACGGCCAGTGTCCGAACTCCACAAACGAGCACACAGACTACTCTGCTCTGGCTGCGGTACCACCGCCGTGAGGCTGTTTTCTCTACAAACAAACGTCTGTATCCCCCACAGCAAGCACGGTGTCTGAAACGGGAGGAATGCCTAACAGATGCTGGTTGAACTGCATCTTAATAACTTCCCAGATACTCAGATCATCTTGATTTCTGAATTTGTCTTCATTGGGAAGATGGTTTAAAACTGGCAATCCTAAAAAGGTCAAAAGGACCAGTGATTCATTGCTGATCTCTATATTCCGGTGACGTAGCCCCATTTCACCCTCCACTGGAGGTGCCCTAAGTTTAATGCAAATTGCACACGTCCCTTTCATTTCAACGGCTTCCGTAAACGGCCCAGCAAGGCACAGTCAAATGAGCGGTGTCTAGTCAAAGGCAGCAGGCAGACCAGGGGGTGCGCTCAGCGGTCCTCTCTCACTAGAACCACAGAGGCTCACAGGTTCCTGAGCTGCTTCAGGAGGCAAGTTCTGAGACACACCGATCAAAAACAAAACGGGAAGAGAACTCATGTTCACATGCCTGCAGACTGACAGCAAAAGAGAAACAGACCCCTTAACATCTAATTAGGTGCCGCACTAGAATAGCATAGAAAATTATACAACCTGTTCCTCCTTCTTTTAAATAAAATGCTGCTTCTGGAGCTAAGTAGTGGAGAAAAGTAAAGCTATTTATTCGGACTCACTGTCAAGCAAGAGAGGTGGTGAAAAACGTCCTAAATGGCTTTTAAAACTATCACTGCCTTGAATTCTGACCACTGGAGAACACAAAAGAAAGAACTACAGTTTAGATTCTTTTCCCCATCCAACCACAGGCACCCGACTCCTCGGAAGGAACAGAGCGAATTAACCTCCACGCTAACCAATCTGCTTCCCTGCACATCTCCAAGATCCAAGGTTATGATTTTTCAAAATCTAATTATCAAATGAATCTCTCAGTTTCAGCCCAGCTTTGAGGTTGTTTTTTTTTTTTTTTTTTAGCCAGGGATGCCTGCAATCTTGGCTGAAAAGAAATCAATTTGAAAAGCAAATATTCTACCGGCCATCAGCAGAATTAAGACAATCCCCAGATAGGCTCTTTATAAAGGATGGGCCATACCCGCCCCTATTTTGCAACACATTAGGGCAAAGACCGACAGAAGCCACGGGGCCTCCTTTGCTCCACTCTCCCTTAGAGAGGAGAGGTGCCCTTTTTTTTATTTTTCCAGGACACTGGAAAAATATTTGCCATTTGTAACCAGGCTAAGCCCCAGGGATAAGTGAACCGACCCCTCAGGCTGCCACCCAGACTCCAAAGCAAATGTCTGAATTACTGACGTCTAGATGGACTAAACATCTCTGAGTAAGAGATGACCCCCCCCCCCCACCACGGCCACCTGGCTTAAGGTACGTGCACCATTAAACGTTTCCTTCTCGTTGTGTCGGATACGGGAGGGCAGGGTAGTCAGAAGTCCCAGTGTTGGAGCTCACTCCAAACACCAACCACCCCTCTCACCATCTATGTCACCTCCAGCGGGGTCTCTCAACTCAATAAGCCTCAGTTTCCTTACCTGTAAAATGGGAGACGTGTACAGGGTTATCGAGGAAACAAATGAGACGGGAAACGGTAAATGAATAGCACGTAAGAAGCACTCAATAAATGTTAGCCATTTTAATGAGCGTTCACTCATTCATTCTTCATCCAGGAAATATTTACCAAGGACCTGTCAGCTGCCAGGAGTGATGCTAAGTACAACGTATGGGAAATGAACCAGCACAGTTCCCAGAAATGTGGGATTCACGGGCCAGTGGAGAGCGACAGGCGTGCAAAACTCAGTGCACCAATGAGTATATAAATGAAGTCTAAGGCAAGAGCTATGAAGGGGAAATGGGTCCTTAAGAGACTTACTAAAGGAGTCTCACTTGGGCTGGGGGTTTCTGGGGGAAAAAAGCTCTTGAAGAAATTGACTTCAAGGTGCAGACTAAAGGAGGAAGAGGTGTCATCAAAGGGGAAAGTCAGGGAGGCGCACACGCGGCCCTTTTTCTACCGCTTACTACATTTTCACTTAGTACAGAAAACGTAGAAAAGTCTAAAGGGGGAAGGTAATGTCACTCATCACCCACTACCGAGAGGCACACTGGGTCCGTTCTACCAGGAGACAGACAGGAGAGGCGCCCCGCCGGGCCTGGGTCCGCGGACACCGGGCTGAACTGAAGGCACGGGCGGCGCGCGCTGCAGTCGCCACGCGAGGGAGTGCTGGTCTTCTAGGCGCCGGACACGCAGACGCCTTGCCTGGCACCTGCACGCGAGCGCCTTCCCTCACCAGCACCCGGCGGCGGCGGCGGGCTGGCTTCGCCGCGGGCGGGCGCGCGGACCCCCGCTTGGTCTGGCAACCAGGGGACACTATATACACCCCCCGACGCATGAATACTTAGCCCTGCCAACGTGTGCGTGCGTCAGAAGCATCCTTTTCGCCTGTTCTGTCTTAAGCACTTATCCCCAGACCCTCCAGAGTTCGCTCATAAACACAGATACTAAATCCATCTGAAGGTGGATCTCTGCAGAGCATCCAGGTTTTTTCCCCACAGGAGAAATTCTCCAGCTGGGGTGCGGGATGAAAGGGCAGGGCCCCTTGAATGCTCCAGCCACGTTGCTGAACGGCCTTTCACGTTTTGTGTGTCGTTTTCCGGGCCCCACTCTCTCCAGGAGCACAGGAGCATCTTTCCACGTTAATACACGACAGATCACAAAAACGGGGCGGGAAGAGAAAACCATCCCCCAGCTCTTCCTGCTTCTTTGGCTTTCAATGAAGACGATGGTATTTTTCAAATTTAATTAAACTGTTTTGTGAACTGTCTGCTAATGTCCTGTCTCATTTTTCTGCCACTGCTGGACTACAGTTATTGTGAAAACCACGCTATGTATGGTGAAGTATTCTGACAACGTTGTCACGGTCGGCAGGTCGCTTTTTTATTTTGAATATGAGGTTTTAAATATAATTTAATTTTTTATTAACAGAAACATAATTCTTGTCTGTAAGTAATCAGGGTTGTTGATATTTACAAAGCGGTTCTTTTATGTCCGCACACGTATGCACACGCTAGGACGAGGCTCTCTGTTTTATTCTATCGCATTCCTGGTTCCTAAACCTGTATTTGCAGCATTTTGTTTACTTTACTGAGGGCTTTAATACCTTACCGTGCAGTATCTTTGAAATTGTTATTCCTTTAAATATCTGCCCGATTACACACAGTCATTTGTTTCTCTAAATAGATTTCAGAATCATTTTGTCTTTATATGACTTAAAACGCCGCTATTTTGACTGGAAAGGTATCGATGAATTCCAGAAAATTATACTATATAACATTGACTCTATTATTTCACGTAAGTGGTCTTTTTTTGTCTTCACTTCTGTTTTAAAGAATTTGGGTTTGTTAACCAGTTCCTTCAACTTTGTGCATTTTCATTAAGTTCTTCCACAATCATTTTATTTTTGTTGTCTGTGAGTGGGATCTCTTTTTCCATGTTATTTGCAAGGTAACTGTCGCTGTTTGGGGAGAAAATCACAGATGTCTGAGTTTCTTTACTTCTCTGGAAAGACGGTCACATCGTCTCTCAATAATGCTGTCCCTCTTGCGTAAGTGAGAAAGAATGTACACACGTACAGTGAATGCCTTTCTGGACGGGACTTAAAGAACGGTGTTCAGCGTTATTTCACGTGAGCGGGAGGCTGACGGGACGTGGCTTGGGTCTCCTGTGTGGCCCTGGTGTGCACACATCTGTCTGCGTAATCTCGCTCTTTGACATGAAGTGGGCTTACCTAAGGGAGGTGAATTATGGACTTTCATAGTGTTCTAAACTTCTCCGCTTTAAAAACATTAACAACAATTTATAATCCATTTCTCACCCCTTTCCAGTGGTTGGTCTGATCCTCTCCTGATTCATTGCATTGACTACAATACAGATTCTTGACTGTCTGTAAGCTCAGCATCCCGGGGAGAGGATGCCCTCAGGCCCAGAGAATCACCAAAGCATGCAACTGTGCACCCGGTGGAGGGCAGACTCTCCCGCTGTGAGCCACACCCCTGCCCTGAGAAAGCACGCAGGACCACGGCCGGGTAGGAAGGACCCAGTCAGCCAAATCCTCCTGAATCCCCTGAAGTAAATCACTTACAGACATTGATAAAAAAAATACGCACCGTCATAAAAAAAATAGTTTGAGCAACCTCACAGGTGATTCTAACAAAACAGCATTTCATGGCACCAAAGCTACTGGCCTCACTTACAGAAGAACCGCAAAATCACTACGGTGGGGGTGAGGGGCGGCACGCCCACAGCCCATGCTCACGACGCACAGGGGCCTGAGTTCAACCCCCAGTACCTCCACTAAAAAAGAATCAAGTCAATAACCCGAATTACCTCCCCCAAAAATAAATAAATAAAATAAGTTGTACCAAAGTCACTAAGTCCACAATGAGCATCCTTTCTTTCGCTGTTACTAATATGTTGCCGTTGTGGGCAAGTGGCCACTGGACTGGGGACCGTGTGTAACCTATCACGCCACGCCCACCACACTGCTCTTCCTTCGTTAACTCAGACGTGCCTATTGGATTTCACCAAATTTCTTACTGACATGTGTCAAGGATTCGCCTTTAAGAACATTTTTCTCTGTAGTCTCTACCATTCTTGCTGGTTTTAATTTTTTTTTTTTACGAATGTATCATATTATTCCATTTGACGTGTTAGTATCTCATTGGAAATTTTTGCAATTATTTTTACAGATGAGATTTTTCCTTTAAAATTTCTTTTACCATCTTTTTAGATTTTCATCTGCGGATTCCGTTGGCCTCACACCACTCACTGAAGGAGCTTCATTTTTGCCCATGTCTTATTTCCATTTCTTTTCTATTTATTTCTGTTTATATCCTATAGAAACCAACATTCCTTTAAAAAACTACTGGAAAACATCATACAAAGTCATCTAGGTCCAATCCCTTTTCTTTTCCCCCTGCAGAAAAGGATTTAATAAACCTGTTTTTTTCTTTTTCCTACATTCTTACTTGTTTCAATTTGTGTTTTGGCTTAAAAAAAAAAAAAAAAAAAAACTTCGCTACAATCGCATTTCCTGCTTCTGCCGTTTCGTTTCCATAAACACTTTTCCTGTCAAATCGAGCTCTTTTAATTCCCGCGTCCCCCCAGGTTCTTCTCATTCTGCTCCCTTATCTCAACTTTCAGTTCTTACTTTATAAAGTCGTTCTCAAACGTTAATGAGATGCCTTCTACCGTTTACTTGCTGTGTGTCATTTCAAAACCGCACACAGTCCCCTGCATCTTCCACACCACACTCTCCACCTACGAGGTCACCGAACCATTTTGCCAGCCCGGGCACCACCAGAGGGATGGAGGCTCCTCTCTGAAAACACTGCCCATCTCCCGTTTGCTTCTAGGATGCCCCATTCCACCTTCAGCCAAAGGGCTGAGCCGCTGTAAGTGTTTCCAGTTACATGTTCTGTGGGAATCTGGTGCCCTCTGGACTAACCCCCTAACCCCACCCCGCGCAGAACTTCTCTGAGAAACGTTAACATCTCTGCTCTCCGACATCTGGCGGACTGTCAGGTGCTCCCTTCCCAAGAGCACTCAGAGCATCTTGCTGGCACGGGCCATCTGGGCTCACCCCTTCCCGCAGCTTCCTGAACCTCTGTCTGCCTGCACGGATGCTTCATTACATTGCCGGTTACCATCTCAGGCTAACAGTAATGCTGGATTCCTGAGCTGGGGCGATGGGGAAAGAGAAGCGCCTCGGAAGGTCCTAAAAGCAGCTACTGCGTGTGCACTCAGCCTCACAGACCCCCATGCCTCGAGGACACGCGCGGCACCTTATGAACGAGTTCTGGAAATCCAGCCTTCCCCCGTCCTATCCCCCACCAGGTGGACCCCAGGGGGCCCCAGGGCCTCACCAAAGCTCGGTCGGTGGACATGGCCCTTGAGAGCCTGGAAGACTGCAGTCACTGTGAACTCTGGGTCACATGCCTTCTTGGTAAGAATATCCAGTTTACAGATAGTGTTAAAAAAAAATAAAAGGGGGTAACAATGTTCGATTTCAGAGACACCAACGGATTCATTTATCCTGTATGAGAAAAACAGAGTAACACATTTTCCAAAAATCTTTGCAGTCTGGCAAAAGACATGAATGCAATTAGACAGGTGTGTTATATTTACTAATATAAACCTCCTGCAGAGCCAAACAGGTTAAGTGTTTTTAAGTTTTGGAAAGAAATGAAAAGAGCTAAGATAATTAGCAGAAACACATCTAAACTCGTTTAATTTGTATTCATTTAACTGCATGGAATTAGCCAAATTAAAGCAAAAAAAAAAAAAAAAAACGTAAGCAGTGCAGGACAGTTCTCGACCACAGCCCTCTCTAAGTTGGGCTTGCCCTGGAGGAAGCAGGAGGCAGGGTGAGGCTCCCCTGTGAACTTGGAGGGCCCTCCTGCCGTGGCCCTCCGCCAGGGGCAGCATCTCTGACAGATGATGAAGAGACGGGGGTGTGAGGGGAGACTGAGAAGGAAGGCGGGGGCTGGGTCTCCAAGGGCTGCCTGTTCCAGAAATCCTGGCTTCTGGCTTGAGCAGAAGTTGCAACCCGGCGACCGGCAGGCCAGGTCCAAGGTACCAAATGGTTTTGTTCGGTCGGCACAACATTTTAAAAATGAGCTTTTAGACAGAATAACGCCCTTTGCAGCAACGTTGATGGACCTAGAGATGATCATATTAAGCGAAGTAAGTCAGACAGACAAAGACAAATACCATATGATATCACTTACATGTGGAATCTTTTAAAAATGGCACAAGTGTACTTACATACAAAACAGAGACACACAGACACAGAAGACAAACGCACGGTTACCAGCGAGGGAGGGGGGAGGGAGGCTTAAGTTGGGAGTTTGGGACTGGCAGATACAAACTACTACGTACAGAACAGGTAAACAACAAGGTCCTACTGTACGCACAGGGAACGACAGTCAACGGCTTGTAGGAACCTGCAATGAAAAAGAATATAGATACATGTAAATGTATAACTGAGTCACTGTGCTGGACACTGGAAACTCACCCAACATGGGAAGCCAACTATGCTTCCATTTTCTTAAATGAGCTTCTAAGAATTGGAAGATTCCACATAAAAATATAGGCTTCAGGCTTCCTCTGGGTGCAGGAAGTTCTGGCGGTTCGGGGCCCGGCTTCCCTGGGTCAGCGACCACCGGGGACGGGGGATTCCGGCCCTGGCGGGACACAGCACCCTCCCCGGCCCGACTCCTCCCTGAGCACGGTGCTGTGATCAGCCCGGTTGTGACCCACCGGGTCCCACGCTGGCCCACGTCACGCATTCTCAAGAGCTGCCTGGTCCTTCTGAGTTTGTGTGTTTTCTATTCCCGCTGCAGAGGAAACTGGGCAGTCTCGGGGGGACGGGCACGGGGCTGTCAGGAAGGGAGCCCTCACCCCCGGACACCGTGAGGCTGACCCCGCGGGGAGGGGCGCTCGCCCCCGGAAGGTCCCCTGAGCTCAGCACTGCAGCCTGGGGGCTCGGGCTGTGCCCCTCCTAGGAGGCTTTCCGTATGAGTCTCCAACATATTTCTATCAAAACCCATTTCGTCCTAAGATGCTGGCCTAAAATACCCTGGTCACAGGACATGTTGCCTCGGGCTTATGTATTTATTCGTTTTTTTTTTTTTTTTTTAAAGAAACCAACTTAATTTTTTCACAGAGGAACCAGGGGTTGAACCCAGAACTTTGCGCACGCTAAGCACGTGCTCTACCATTAAGCTATACCCGCCCGGCCGTGGGGTTATTTGGAATGGAAACCGTCCGAGGCAATCATCAAACTCTAAGAAAGCTGTCTACGTGGCATGGTGCCCAGCCCCCAAAACACGCCCCTACTGGCCTGAACTTCCCCAGCGAGAAAGTCCGTGACCGTGTGATTAAATGTGCAGCTTGAGAGGAATCCCCCCTGGAAACGCTAAGACACAGGCCTCACGGGGGCTACATCCCTGCTAGTGATGAGAGAGATGTTCACACACTGAGATACAGGGAGGTCATCCTGGCTGATGCACGAGTCCACTGGAACGCGATGCGGACTAGAACAGCCTGTTTGTGGCCCACACGCACACACGCCTCGGACATCTGCTTTCGTTATTAAAGAAAAGGGCACGTGGCCCAGAAGTAAAGAACGTCCGTGTTAAAAAGTAAAGACGAAACGCCCCTCCCCCCACACCCCAGTGCTGGTCCTCCTCTGGGGTGAGGCTCCCAGCGCAGGCGCCAAGGCCACGCTGACTCGCTGTGCACCTGCCGGTCTGTTTTTCTGAAACCCTGAACAGACGCTTCCCTGACTTGCCTGATGTTCTTTGTTCTGACGAGACACAAAACTGTGCTGAACGCCCTGCTTCTCGGGAGCAGCCCCTCAGAGGCCGTCTTCCGGGCTACTGTCCACGATTTGGCTCAAATAAGGCTCTTTTCTATTCTTATTACAGATTGTTTACTGACTACTTTCGTCGACACGACTAACCTTGCCATGATTTTAAAGGCGGGGGGAGTGGGGAGTACATAAAGGAAGAGGGTGTGTTTAGAACCGAAACCCAGAGTCTGGACGCCTGAATTAAGGGGGGGGGGGTTCAGAAAGGGTGCAAAGGATGGAGAGAATGGAAAATGAAAGCAGCGAACGAAAGGATGTTCCTCCTTCAGCACGTCTGCGTTGAGGCTGCGAGGTGTCAGGCCCTGAGCTGGCTCCGAGGCCCCCTGAGCCCCGGGTCTCTCTCTTCATGGAGATGCTGACTCCTGTGAATGAAAGATGCTGCCCGCCACATCAGTGAACAAAGGACGCTGCGGCCATCAGGTCATCAGCCGCCACTGCCACTGCCCCCAACGGTGAGCAGAGGGAACTCAGGGTGGAGACAGCAGGCAGCCCGGCCTCTGCTGCCACCCCCGGCGGTGCCCCCGAGGGGACTCAGGATGGGAAAGCACAGGACACTGGCCCCAGACAGCTGAGGTGCACATCACAGGGGTGACTTCCGTGAGCCCAGACTCCTGCATCTTCCTACACACCGGAAAGCGCTCAGTTCCTTAACTTGAGATGTCTGGTTTTCTTCACCAGTCATCTTTTGATGGAACTACCTGGTCTTTGGGACAAAACTCCTGTATCTCCTGGCTCCTCCCCTGCCTCTCTGGAGCAGCCCGTCAGAGCGACCTCAGAGGCCACCTCCCGGGTCCTCAGAAAGTCCGCCGGATGCAACACAACTCTCAACTTCTCGGCTGTGCATTTTTTCAGTCGACACTAATTAAGGAACAAGCAATTCCACCTTGTTTGTGGTACAAGCAGGGGAACTGTGCGTCCTGGAGCCTGCAAGGGGGCGAGCCTGCTTGGAGAGTCACGGGAGGAGTCACGGGACACACCGCCCTCTGAGTGACCCGGCGGTGGCCACGACAGGCCCTAGCCTTCCATCCGCACAGCCACAGGCCGGGGAGCCTACAGACGTGTCCGAGCACCTAGGATACTGGCCAACAGTGGGTTTTCCCCACCTTCTTATTTAAACTCATTGCCAAGT
The DNA here is from genome assembly GCF_009834535.1 of Camelus ferus. Classification (NCBI taxonomy): domain Eukaryota; kingdom Metazoa; phylum Chordata; class Mammalia; order Artiodactyla; family Camelidae; genus Camelus; species Camelus ferus. Next base: position 22,456,112 of record NC_045727.1, on the reverse strand, counting down.
GAAAAGTTGAGAGATTTTCCATGAAAATGCAGATTTTCTCAGTTCTCTTGGCAACCAAGACCGAAAGATCCCAGCACAACTGGAAGCCCATCCACGGTGACCCCAATTACCCACCTCCAGCAGCCAGGGGCCAGCCTGCTCCTAGCGCTGGGGGCCCTCCCGCTCCCAGCACCTCGCTCGGCCCTGCTCTGCATCCTGCCACCGGCCTGGTCAGGAAGGGTGGCGAGTCCGGGAGACCGGCCATCAGCAGCTCCCCAAGGCGGCGTTCACCAAGGACGCCCTCATCCTGTAACCCTTCCACTGAAGTTGACAGATGGACAGACAGACCCCTCCATCCCCAACCCCACCACACCCAGAGTGTCCACGCCACTTCCCGGAAAACTAAAAACAGAACGTTCTTTCTCAGTGGGCCACACTGTCCACGCCTCCCCTCTCCAGAGCCTCGTGCGCCAGCCGCCCCATTTGGCTTTCAGAGCTCACTCCTGCGAAAGCTGAGAGAGGTTGTAATACTGATAGTTCAAATCTGTCTCTGGTTTTTTCCTTGTCTTGTACCTGAAAGCAGCTCCTGCCTGTGAAAGGCAGGCGGGCTGAACCAGTTCTGATTAGACTGGACCAATGGAGGTGAAAAAAGCTCCATCTGATGGAGGTCCGACTGGAGCTGATAAACAAGCAAACAGCCGTTCACTTACAGCATCCTTCCATTATCACTCCTTTTAAAGCAATCTCTGCCATCTGAGATAGCACTCTGGCTTAGCATTCAGCATTCATTCGTATGTGGAGGTTTACTTAGGGGCTGATTTAGACTCAACAATGAACTCCAAAGCAGCAGGACCTCCTGGGAATTAGCATGAGAAAAAACCTTAAAAAATGTAATTATTTTGGCTAATGAAACTCTGCCGGTCGGTCTTGGCTTCTGATTTAATACCCTGTCATTACAAAATACAGGACCCTATTTAGGAAACAAGGGTTTAGCGTGTCAGCTGAAAGGAAGTAGGTGCATGTTGAATATTATTGGTAACGATAAAAGAAATTTAAATCATGCAAACACTGCACAGCACAGCGTAATCTCAGACATCGACACCATCCTCTCCTACTCTTTCTGCCTAAAGAACTCTATTCCTCATTCAAGTCATGGAAATAGCAGGATTCAACGCTATTAGATCTAGAATACAGATGAAGAATAAAAACAGAAACCCCAAATGGCCATGAGTCGCCTCCTAAAGGAAAAAGACTCCCAAACTGGGTCAGAAAACCAAATCTACCTCAAAGTGAAAACTGGACAGAGTGAAAGTAAAGATTGGGCGCAGGTCAATCAAGAAAGCAAGAGTTGCAAGAACAATACGAGGAACAGTTAAACTCAAGATCAAAAGATCGAAATGGGGCAGAGATAATTGGTAAGCAGTAAGAGTTAGATGTACAGTGTAGACACAAAGATTGTGCTCTCTCAAGGGCTTCTATTAAAAATAGAATTACACATTGAGATACATAAGGCAAAAGTGGATAAAGACAGAATTAAGGAGAAACTGGGCAGAACACAACAGAAATGAGGCATATTGAACATGCTGCTTTTACTTCTGACAGATCACGTGCATGAAGAATGGAAGGACGTTTGAAAAGACACCTGCACCCCAATGTTCACAGCAGCACTGTTTACAATGGCCAAGACATGGGAGCAACCTAAGTGTCCGTCAACAGATGACTGGATAAAGACGTTGTGGTATGTTTATGCAATGGAATACTACTCAGCCATAAAAAAAAGAATGAAACAATGCCATTTGCAGCAACATGGATGGAACTGGAGATGATCATACTGAGTGAAGTAAGACAGAGAAAGACAAATATCGTATGATATCACTTATGTGTGGAATTTAAAATATGATACAACTGAAGTTATCTACAAAACAGAAATAGACTCACAGACATAGAAAATGAACTTATGGTTATGAGGAGGGTGGGAAAGGGCAGAGAAGGGACAAATTAGGAGTCCAGGATTTGCAGATACAAACTATTATACACAAAATAGATAAACAACAAAGTCCTACTATACAGCACAGGAAACTATATTCAATATCTTGTAATAGCCTGTAATGGAAAAGAATCTGAAAAAAAATGTGTAACTGAATCACTGCGCTGTGCATCAGAAACTAATACAACATTTTAAATCAATTGTACTTCAATTTAAACAATTATAAGATGGAAGGAAGGAAGCAGCTGTAGAGAACAGGAAACACACAAGTAAGAGAGCTTCATGAATAGCGTACTCTACACATAAACCCAAATGTCACAGACGCTGTACTTTTTCAAATGCTCAAAATCATTTAGAAAACAATGTCCACAAGAAACGTCAGTAACTCCCCAAAGGAGAAATAAGACAGACTGCGTATCTGGACCACAATCTGGTAATATTACGCCGTCTTAAAACAGGAAGAAAGTAAGAGCCACACGCCAGCTACTTAGAAACTGGCAAACTCTTCACCCAAATCCTGGGTCAAGCTGAAGTCAAAGGCATGGTGCGGACTGGCGGGCCCATCATGCCAATGAGAAGAGAGCGTGCGGGACCCTGCGGCAGATAATGGGGAGCCCCCGTGAGCCACTGAAGGAGGGTTCTCTGCGCCGGCTGGAAGGCAGCCTCCGCTGAGGTCAGGGTTTTTCTCTCCAGCACTTCGTGTCTAATGGCCCATAATCAATATTACCGCCGTTCTCTGTTTTCACAAATCTACCGACCTCCGTGGAGCTCAGTTATAAAGTAGATTAGAGGTTCTGGGGAAGATGGTAGCTGACGGGCATTCTTTTTTTTTTTTTTAAAGAATCCTGTAGAAAGACCAATAAAGAAAAGGGCAAGCCTCCAGTTAACTCCATCTAGGAAATGTGAGCAGAAAAAAATAAACGGTGAAAATTAAAAATTGAGAGAGGGTCAATAGACACAAATGCTTATAACGCTCTGTAAATTAACCCAGTGTTAATACATCTGAAAGTCTGGACTAAAGGGATGTTTCCAGGTAGAGCCAAAACGACAGAAACGGGCTCCGGGAAAGAGAGAAGACTAAAATGGAAAAACAAGGGTCCAATAAATTATAAAAGTTACCAAGGAGCCGTCCCTAAGGAAAAAGGCATTCGTAGTTAGAAGAGGAGGAGGAAGAGGAATGCCTCGCTAACCAGTAGTAGGAAGTGACTTTCCAACCTGGAATCCACCAGAAACCTACAAGAAACAAAAAGCGACTGAACGGTGAAACAGTATCAGCATCTTCATTAGGAAGAAGGGCCTTTATCACGAGCTCGTATCACTAGAGATCGAGTTAAACGGAAGTAAATGAGGCATATGGACTCGAAAAAAAGAAAAACATTACCATTTTTCAGGCAACATGTCCATATATTTTTTTAAAATCTAAGATACTCCACAAATCTGAACGAGTCTATTTTTCCTTATTCAAACAATCTGAAAAAAAAAATTACAAAATGGTAACATTTCTTCATCTGGGTTGGTCAAGTGATTGTTACATTGTTTCTGGCTGTGTGTGTGTATGTGTGTGTTAAGTGTGCGTGTGTGTGTGTGTGTGTGTGTGTGTTGTGTCTGCTCAACATTTAGCAAAATGGAGGCAGTGGGGGGTGGAAATGAGGCAGCCTTGGCGGCTGCGAATGTAAACTGTTTCACACATTCGAGGAAAATATACACACACACGCACTGTTTAACCTGCTCCCCAGCACACAGAAGGACGAGCGTTCTAGAAAAACACCGCTGTAGAAATGAATCAAAGATAGGACTTAGATACAATTTTTAAAAATCTAAATCAAATACATTTTGGCAGGATTGTGTCTACGTGGAATCATCCTAGGAATAAAGAGAGAAACGTTAAAACATGTACTAATTTTTTATTCATCACATTAATAGAGTGAAGGAAAAAAAAAAAAAAAAAACCACAGAACCATCTTGAGCACTGCCCAAAAGCCCCATGTCAGGAAAATCAAAATTACCCCTAACTTAAAAATTAAGTCCCAAGGAAAATAAAAGAAATAGGTTTTCTTAAGAAAAAAAAAAAGTATTGACATTTACCACTGATGACACAGCACGCCTAGAAAATCCAGTCAAAACTACAGGAAAAGGCTGTTGCTTATTTTTCAATATGTTCTAATAACATATAATGGAAAATAATCTGAGAAACATATTATATATATATATATATAGTATATATATATACACGCACATATATAGCTAAATCACTTTGCTGTACACCTGAAACTAATACAATATTGTAAATCAACTATACATGGTTCAATTAAAAAACACTAAAGGAAAACAGTCGTAAATGCAGAGATCAGTCAAAGAGGAGGCTACTAACATAATTAAAACACAAAATCAAAGGCCTCTTTATAAGAGTCGATAACCAGTTACAAACGCAACGACAGAAAGACTCCATTCATAGTTCTCAAACGAAATTGCAGCATCAGTGAGCAGATTAACAAGAAACTGGTCAGATCGCTGTACAAAAATGTTTATGCTACCCTGGGGGATAAACCTAAAATGTCTCGGAAAAAAATGACAGATAGGAACCCCCTTGTGGAGAGATCTGCTTGCTCCTACGCTCAGCGCCCCTCGGGGCGGGGCCTGGGGGCGGCTTTGCCCGGCATCCGCGCTCCCCACTCTGAGGCTCACAGCCCCAGCTGGTGGTACCCAGCTTCCACTCCGGGTCCCTCCCCTCCAAGGCTGCTTCACCACGAGCCCTGAATGTCACCCAGACCCTGTGGACGTTCTCAGTGGCCTCAGCATCCACAAAGGCGACCCTCTGACCTCAGGGTCCCAGTTCCTTCACCCCACCTTCACCTTTAGAATTAGGGGCCCCCAGAAGAACTCCTGCCCTAACCCCAGGGCCATGAGTATCCTGAGACACCACCTCTGAACATGCTACCTTACTGGCAAAATGGACTTTGCAGATGTGACTGAGGTGGCGAGTCGACTGTCCTTAAAGCCGGGTGGTCCTTCTGGGTCACCCAGGTGGACAAGTGGACTTGACATGATCACAGGAGCGGACGTCAGGCTGAAGAGCGAGAAGGACCCGCCGTGGCACGGCTGACTTTGGAGATGGAGGCAGGAATGCAGGGCGACCCCGGTGAAGCCAGCGGGGACCTCGGTCCTACACCTCTGAGAAATGACTTGCCCAACGGCCTGGAGGAGTCTGGAAGCAGATTCTCCCTCCCCCAAAGCCTCTAAGCTGAGAGCCCAGCCCGGCATACACCCGGCTTTCAGCCTTGTGAGATCCTGGGTGGAAAAGCCAGCCGGGCTAATGGCGTGGAGGACTGGGAGCCAACACGCTTAGGACCCTCCCCCCGCTGTCATTCCCTCCCAGCCACACACGGAGCTCTGTCTTCTGCAGAAACTGCAGCTTCTGCACCATCTTAACCCCAAATGCCTGAGTTCCCGGCATCAGGTCCTACCCTACCCTCCTCCCTCCTCCAGCCGCCCCCCACTTCTGCCTGGACGGAGCCGTTTCTCTCTCTGTCTCAGTGGCGTTTCCATAAAGGAGGCTCTGTGGTGTCACTGAGCGTAATTCCTGGCTCAGCCTCCCAGAGACTCTGTGAACTGCATAAGGTCCTTTTTTAAAAACCGTTCTGCTTAAAGCTGTCTCGTTGGCTGTTCTCGTTGGCATCAAAGAGCCTGACTAATACGATCACGTTCTGCTCTTCTGCATCTTCAAAAAATTCCTTTTCCCTCTTACACGCGCCTCTTCTTCATCAGCCCTCTCTGAGGGTTGTCTTTAGGAGCGAGCGGTCTCTCTTTCCTTCAGATCAGTCCACAAGAATTTTCCACTCTGGTTTCCGTCGCCGCCACCCCAACGAAACACTCCAGCCAAGGTCATCGGTCATCTGTCTCCGAATCGAAGGGACAGGATCTCCATCCCTCTGGACCTGTCAACAGCATCAGACAGCGTCGCTCCCGCTCCCTGCACTGAAGCACCCTCCTCTCTTGGGAACCACTCACTCCTGCTTCCTTTTACCTCCCTGGCCACTTCTCAGTCTCTCTCCCTGGATAATCCTTTGCCAGACAACCATTAACTGCTGGAATTGCTCAAGACTTGGTCCCTTCTGTTTTCTTTCTACACTCTCTCCCTGGACAGCCCATCCCTCGTCTGAATCTCAACACCATCCATAAGTTGTCTCCTCCCAGACACATATGCCCAGGCCTAACAATTCCACTGCCCCCCAGATGTGTGTACCCAATGCCTCCCTGACAGAGCCACTCAGATGTCAGACAAGTTTCCCAAATGTTTGGCATCAGCTGCCTAATCCTGCTCGTTCCACTCTTCCCATCTCAGTCAGTGGCACCATCTTGGCCATAATTGCTCAGACCAGAAACAGCTGAGTCATTCTTGAGTCCTTCTCTCCCCTCGCCCCCCTCAACTCAACCCGTCAGTACATCCTGCTGACCCCACTTGCGAAGTGTCCCCCGAGTCTGTCCACTTCTCTCAAACCCACTCATCGCCCTACCCCGAGTCCTGCTCACCACTTTCGTGGTCCATGGCAAAGAGGTGCCCCTGGTGTCTTCCCTCCCTCCCTTCCTTCCAACTGATGCTCGGTCACTCGTCAGTGTGAACTGAAAGGCACAAATAAGATCATCTCACTTCCTGTTTAAAACCCTTCACCGGCTTCCCGTTTTACTGTGAATAAAATCTGAAGTCCTTGGTCTAGTGGTCCTACGCGGAGAACTCCAGCTTAGCTCCCCAATGCCTTTTCCGAGGTCAGCGCCTTTCCCAGCCATCACCCCCTTCACTAGCTAAGCGCTAGCCACCCTGGCCAGTGTTCGGCCCCGCTCGTCACCCTCCTCCTTCACCCGGGACCACGGCTCTGCTCTCGGCCTACGACGTCTGTGTCTCGCTATTCATTTCATTGACACCTTGGCGTCCTCCATCACTGAGCTTCAACTTAACTGTCACCGAAGCTGTTCCAGACATGCTTATCTCAAGCCTCTCCATCACTTGTTAGTCTCAACCCAGCTGTCTTTTCATTTCCTTCCCTTTGTAACGATACGCGTGTCTGTTTGTTCTCAGACTCCCCCCTAGTCTAAGAGCTCCAGTCTAAGAGCTCCATGAGATTAGAGATTTTTTCCCAGAACACACAAGATGGCTAATGGGCATTTATTGTAAAACTAGTCTGAGATGTGCACAAAGCTGTTAATTGCAGTGTAGTAATTAACCCACGGGCATTTGCTAAATACAGCTTAGCACACACATGCAGTGGATGAATGTGCAGCCATTAAGGGAGTGATTTAGGGCTTGCTTCTGTAAGATCATGTCAGAAGCCAGAATATATTGTGGAGTGAAAATGGCAGGTTTCAAAATAGCGAACATGATACAATGCTTCCAGGCACTGCCTCAGAGACTTGTTAAGCAACATAATAAATAAATGAGTCCCGGCCAGCTCTCCAGGCGGACTGCATGTGCACACGGCAATCACGGCCAGTCCTGGGCCGGCAGCTCTGCTGGTGGGTGAACGTCTGTCCATTCCAGGTGCTGACCCCACCCTCCCGAGCCCCGGGTGCATCTCCAGAAGACCATTTGGCCAATATTCTGTCACGTCGTTCCAGGCGTTTCTGTGCAGTTAGATGCACATGCAACAGCTGTCAAGGACTTACTTTTTGTTTATCAAGCACGTGCGTGTGTGTGATTGGGCGTGTCTGCCCGTCGGAGTGACGGATGGAAAGTCCCCCAAACATGAGTGGTGTTTTCTCTGGGATGCTGGTGGGGTTTCAGGTACCACTTGGCGTCTGCTTTCGGCTTGTCGGCACTGTCTGAACTGCCTACGATTACTTTGCACTCCAATTAGAAAGCAAAGCCCTTTTCCTTTGGAAACAGAGAAAAATACAATGATTGAGAAGCGGTATGACTCCAGTGTAAGTTAAGGAAGGCTACTGACCACCCAGGAGCACCGGATGGCCATGGCAAACCAGACGATTTCTGGCATCTTGATTTACGGGTTCAGTTTGGTTTTCTCGCTCCTCCCTCCCCATATTATGGGGATACGGCGGGGAAAGGAAGAGCGTGCAGGACCCTTGCTCTGCCCATGATCAGCTCTTGTCTAACACTGACCTCAAACAGGGACACCTGCCCCGCAGACAGCCAGGGTCAGACGCTTCAAAACAACAGCCTCAGTTTTACCCAACACTCTACCAAATAGATTTTCCAGAGCCCTGGCCCTCTTTTTTGAGAGTGCAGAAAAAGACTTCAGCCAGAATGCAAGTATCTATTCCCACGGGACCACAAACAAAAACTTCACCATTTTTGGAATATTATGGAAATTGTCTCCTCTGCTTTGTGGCCCGAGAATTCACAGTCCCTGAGAATTCCCCCTGGTTCCATATTTCTCTCTCTCTTTGAAAGTAAAGCTTTTGGATCAAATAAATACAAAAAAACTTTTTACCATTTTACAATTATAATTTGCGTTTCTTATTTTTTACAGTAAAACATGTATTTTTAATTGAAATAGTTTATTTACAGTGTTGTTAGTTGCAGGTGTACAGCCAAGTGATTCAGAATACATATATATATTCTTTTTCAGATTTTTTCCATCATAGGCTATTAGAAGATACTGAATATAGTTCCTTGTACTGTACAGTAGGTCCATGCTGTTTATCTATTTTGTATAGAGTAGTGTGTATCTGCTGACCCCAAACTCTTGATTTATCCCTCCCACCCCCTTCCCTCTTTGGTCACCATACGTTAGTTTTCTATGTCTGTGAGTCTGCTTCTGTTTTGTACATAAGTTCATTTGTGTCCTTTTTTTAGATTCCACATATAAGTGATATCACATGGTATTTGTCTCTCTCTGTCTGACTTTCTTCACTTAGTATGATCATCTCCAGGTCCATCCATTGGGCCAAAATTGCTGCAAACTTTAATCTGCATTTTTTTTTTTTTTGCAACGTGTTGGAAGATGTGTCATTTGCACACCCACACTGAGGCAACTGCCACATAGAGAGGAATCAGCTCCATCTTCCAGACAGAAAAACTGAGTTACTTACGACACACAGTGCGCTATAAGCAGTGCTCCCTGCTTCCACACCGAGGGGATAGCTCATTGCAAAAGGCCTCCTCAGCCGTCCATCCCGCTTGCATCGGTGGGAAACTGAACATTAATTACAGGAAAACAGGCTTAAAATAAAACATACACAAATAGAAAGAGTCAAAATAAAAGAGAAGCACATTCTATCTTTGAGCCCATAAAAGGAAGATAAAAATGATGAACAGCACCATTAAGATGAAATGGGAGAGAAGATCTATTCTGTAATCACCAGTCTTCCCAAGTCTAGGGAAAAAGGTTTCCTTCGAAGACACGTGCCCGAGAGGCTCACTGTGAGCGCATCCTAAGACCGTATTCAGTAGCTCATGTCTCGTCTCCAGTACAAGGCCACGATGACAGCCTTCGCCAGAGCGAATGCAGACAACATTCCTGCGCGTGAATGAGTATTTCTAAAACACTGAGAGAGTTCCATCGCAGGCAAAAATAAAATAAAATAAAAATTCTGGAAAATAATTACAAACAGGAACATAAATAGATAACCGTATTTTCCTATTCAAATAATGAATCAGCTTTCATTACAGTCATCCAATTGTGTGCAAGCATAGCATTTGGCTAATTAGACAGAAGTCAGTTTAATAACTAGCTGACATGAATAAGAACAGAAATGGATTACATGGGAAATTGTTTATGACTGCAAAAGAATGGCAAACACTGGCGTAATATTGTATAAAATCGGAGGCATTGTAACTTCACTTCTTATAAATACAATTAAAATTCCAGGCAGTAAATCCTTCACCGCACCTTAATATATTCACGCATCCATTCATTGACCATGTGTTTATTGAAGACCTACTAAGTGTCCGGCACTGTTAGGTTTTTCTAGAGCTGCACAGATGTTTCATCTCTGCAGGTGTACAAGGAACTGAGTGCTTTACCAGCAGAGAGACAGCCAGCCGGCAACCACAAGCTTCTTGGTAACCATCCTCCACTGGGGACCCAGAAGCAGAAGAAGTAACAAGAGAGAGAAGTTCACAAATCCAGTCTCTACCCCGACGAGCCTGGGGTCATCAAGCCTGGTTCTCAACCACCAAGCATTTTCTGTCTGCACTAAAGGCTCTGTCTGCGGTCTCCCTCTGCTTTCAGTCTGAGAAGTGAAGGAGGTTGGGGGGTGGGAACAGCTCCGTGAGAGGGCACATGCCTAGCACGTGTAAGGTCCTGGGTTCAATCCCCAGGACTTCCACTGAGAACAAAAACAACGTGCTAGAAGTGAAGGAGGCTAAATTTCAGCCAACAGGAAGAATGGAAGGAGTCAGCTCAAAAAGTAGAGCTAAGGAGACAGGTGCGTTCATGTGTTTCTCCAAGATGGCGGGTTGGCTTGGCCATGAAGACCGTCACTGACGAACGTTCACCCTCGTGCACACACCGCAGCTGGGTCCCCGGGGCACAGGGGAGAGCAGTGTCATTTTCATTCCTGAAGAGCTACTGGAGGTCACGTAACAGCCCACCCTCATCCTCTCCCCTGCCAACCGCACACACCCCGTCTCGCTGGAGAAAATCACCAGATGGAATGAAAACACATGCTCACAACACCAAATCCAGGAGCGTTTTCTTGGACTATAAATTGCTTAAAGACAAGGCACTTTGTTTTATCCTTCTAACCACCGCCCCTCAGAGCACCCAACACCACCCTTTGCTCATGGAGGCTGACTTACGGAAGGTTTAAGTCAGGAGCCAGAAAGGAGAGCTGGCCTCTAGTTTCATCTTAACATTACAAAACACTTGGGTCAATAAAGTATGCTTTAAAAAAAATCATAACACCATGTACACGCCAACTTAGATCCGGGATGGGGAATCCCTAGGTCTTAAGATCTGGATAAAACCCGTCCAAGCCCCAAGTCCGCCATATATGAAGGCACAAGCCCGGTTTTGGGCACCTTGATTCACCACGTGGACTCTGCAACCTGTGGAATGTGGCCTCCTGCAATCTCTGTTTTAATCTGTCCAGATGTCATTGAAGGTCCGTGGTGTCTGCTTTGAACAGCGCTTTGCGCACTCCAAGAGCTGAGTGTTAGCGATCAGCGACGCTGTTACTGTGAGCACGACCACCACGACCATCAGTACGATTTAATTCCGTATTTTCCTCTGATTCCTGGGTGTGTTTTTTGAAATATCCAATCAAAAAGGGAGTGCTGCTCACCCGCAGCACTCACGAGTGTGGTCCCCAGCGTCTGAAGGCTGAGGCTGAGGAACCCCAGGGCTTACTGAGAGCACGAAGTCCCCGTGGCACCCAGGTCCTCAAAGCTTTCTGACGCCACCGAAGTCTCCTCTTAAGCCTCCTCCATGAAGAACCGAGGGTCGCCTCCTCCCACGGCACCTCTCTCCTCTCACCTCCTTCCTCCTCACCCCTCCAGCCTCTGAGACCCCGGCCACAGCAGAATCCAGCTCTCTCAAGTATCTGAGTTGTTTTCCGGAGTTTTTTTCTTCCTTCCTTCCTTCCTCCCTCCCTTCCTTCCTCCCTTCCTCCCTTCCTCCCTCCCTTCCTTTCTTTCTTTCTTTTTCCCAGAAGATCATTCTCCCTCTACCAGGAACTGAAGAGTCCCTCGTTGGAAATAATGCATCTTGACCTCATTGTAAGTATTCACAAAGCCTTTTTTCATCCATTGCTTCGCTGGTACCTCCCAACAACCCTGCCTGGTACACGGGGATCACCGATGTCCCTTGGTGGGTAAAGGAGCCCAGGGTGGAGAGCCTGCGGGGCATACTCGGTGCGGCAGAGCGAGGGCACAATCTCAGGGCTCCGCATGCCCCTCGGGCGCTGGTTCCCACCCTGGAACGCCCACCCACGCGTCATAAACACCTCGAAGTCAGACTGAGCCACTAGCTAACTCTCTCCACTGCTCACCCGCACCTAGACACGACCCAAACTTTCTTCCAGAATGGCCTGAAATTAACACCCTAAGGTGGCATTTTCCCATTCTGATTCCAATTTTATGCATCCCATAGTGAAAGCAGACCACGGGGTCAGAATCATTTGGGAAACAACGGACTCAAGGAGTGGAGACAGGTTTCCTCCCTGTGGGACTGCGTAGTGACTTACACGCAACGGTACGTGTCGTAAGCTTGCATTTCTCAAACGCATGTGACCACGGGGGACTTTAATTTCGTAGAGATATTCATGAGGGTGGTTTTCTCAGGAACACACCCACAAAAGCAAACGAGGCAGAGGATGACTGAAGGAACTGAATTTTTAACAGGTGACAAAGACAAGGCAAAGTGGAATCACCATCATCAGGAAATGGGCCAGTGGAAGGCACCAGAAGCCGGTCTGCCGCCCCTTAACTTCAGGATGTGAGCACTAACCTTCTCTGCCCGAAATGAGGACTTTACAGAGGGGACCCTGGAGCACAGGCAGGTCTAAACAAGCCACGTGGTCTGAAGAAATGCTAACACACCGGAGCAGTGTTGTAGTCAGGATGGAAGGGTGGAAAAGAAAAAGGAAAAAAAAAACCCCATGAAACCAAAACACGCATCGGCCACTCTGGAAAACGCTGCTGAAAGGTTAGCATGTAGGCAGCTACGCTGCGCTGCCTGGATCTTACTGAAAGGCAGGCTCTGAGCCGGCGGTCCGGGAGGTGGAGGAGGGTGACATGGGGCCCCAGTGCTGCTGGCGCAGGCCTCTGGGCCACAGTTTGCGCTGCGAGGATTCAGGAAATGACCTGCGGACCCGTGGAAGAGGGCGAGGGCGGGCGCTCCGGGTGAACGATCAAGGCCCAGGTTCTGTGTGCTGAGGACCTAGTTTCGATCCCCACCATGTAACAGGCACCGTGCTTGGTGCTGAGGGTGGTGTGTGAAAAAGACGCGACGTGGGGTAAATTCAGTGAGAGAGACAGAAAACAAAGCATCAGAGAGAACGTCAGAGACAGGCTAGAGCCTCAAAAACGCAACACGACCGAGGACAGAGGGCACAGCGGGGTGGTCAGCTCCAGAGAGGACGCCGGCCAGGGGAGGGCGTCTCCGAGGTCGGGACGCTGAGCGGTGGCCGGAGGGGAGCAGGAGACAGTCGAGCAGAAGTGGGGAGCTGTGTCCGGGGTTCGCTCCCGAGTCTCCAGGAGGGTCCCAGGACTTGCGCTCACAGCTACGGCTCGTCACAGCAGAGGGACACAGAGCAAAATCAGCAAAGGGAAAAGGCACGTGGGGTGAAGCCCCGGGGAAGCAGGTGCAGAGGCCGCCGCCCTGTCCCGGGGGGGCCGCAGAGGGTTCGCACTTAACTCCTCCAGGCAGCGCGTGCTAAGTGTGCTCTGCTGGGACGCTCAGCGGAGGCTCGGCGCCGGAGATGTTAGCGAAGGGGCTCGGGGAGGCACCCTCTGCCTGGCACGGACCCCTCCCTCCAAAGAAAGCAGGTGTCAGCACAAACCACGGCGTCCTAACAGACATTTAGGCACAGTGCGCCCCTGTCATGGATCAGAGAGTGCTGGGAACGCCCCTAAAACCCAAGTTCCCAGCCCCCGCTCGAGGGCCAACTTCACAAGCATCCTCTTTCGGGGCACGGAGTCAGGCCCAACGTGGGAACCATTTTCTGCGCGTGCGCCTCCCAGCCAGAGACGCTCCGGGCAAAGGCCCTGGGGAAGAGAAAGCGTCTGAGTCCCAGAGGAAAGCAGGCCAGTTTGCTTTGCTCTTAGTCGGGCTGAAGAATCCTGGAGGAGGAGGCAGGGGTCAGGTCCCTGGGTGGACAGGAAAGCAAATCCTAGGCTCCATCACTCACCAGCTACATCACATTTAACTTCTCCAAACCTCAGTGTGTTAATCTGCAAAATGGGTACACCGCCCGTTTTACAAAGGCTTCACGTAAAGCATTAAGCAGACGGCCTACGTATGAGAAAAACATAATCAATGGTAATTATTATTACTGAGAGCTAATTTAACCTCATCCCCACTAAAATAACTGATATTAATTGAGGCCTAACAGCGAGCCAGGTATGAATTAAGGCACAAAAAGAGCTTTTCATCCGTTAACTCATTCAGTCCTCACAGCAACCCTGTGAGGTACAGCCCACCACGTCCCCATTTTACAGATGAGAAAACTGAGGCACGGAGCATTTCAGGGTCTTTGCCCAAGGTCACACAACCATTAAGCTCTGGGTGGGAACTCAAACTCAGGGAACCTGAAGAGGCAGAAAGGAGGCCATTTAATTAAAGAGCCTCAATTCACAACAGTTAAGATGTGAAACTGTTTAATTTTTTTCCAGTAACCGAGTGGACTCTGTTCTGTTCCCTCCCTCCTGTGCAGCAAGCAGGCTCCCTCAGCAACACCTCAGGCCACTCCGTAATTTTTCAGTCACTTTTGGATTTTAAAAAATGTGTATCGTGGCTATGAATACTCAGTTCTGTCCATTTTTAGGTTTTAATCACGTTTTAGCCCGTCAGCTCCCAGCAAAGGTCCGATGGTGTTATAAACCGAATGTGCTCCCTCCCTCCAAACTCACATGCAGAAGCACTCACCTCCCGTGTGATGGTGTGAGGGTGGGGGGCCTTGGGGCGATTAGATTTAGAGGGGGTCGCCAGGGTGGAACCCCGGGATGGGGTCAGTGCCCTTATAAGACAGGAAAACACTGTGTTTCCTCTCTCTCCACCACGTGAGCACACGGAGAGAAGGTGGCCGTCTGCACGCCAGGGAGACGCTCTCACCCGGAACTTGATCTTGGACTTCCAGCCTCCTTAATGTGAGAAATAAATGTCTGGGGCTGAAGCCCCCGCCCCACCCCCGGCCTGGTGTTCTGGGCTGAGGAGTCCCTTAGTGGCCTGGACGGGGGTGAGGGAAGCTGTTCTCTCGTAATGTCCCCTCTACCAGCAAGTATCTCTTCTACTGCTGGGCAGAGAGGAGGGAGAGGAAGGTCCTTTTAAGGAGGCTGAGCCTGGTGGGGAGAAGGGCGAGGGGAGGAGAAACGCAGAGGCAGGGGGACAAGAGGTACAAACCATCAGGTGTAAGCCAAGCTGCAAGGAGGTGCTGCCCGACACGAGGACCACAGCCAACAAGCTACACCCACTACAGATGGAGTGTGACCCCCGGAAGCCGAGCCACTGCCCTGCACACCTGTAGCTTACATGATACTGCACAGCAGACTGCACTTCGGTGAAGAGAGAGGGTGCCCGGCTGATCAGCTGATCTGTGACAACTGTGCCCTGTTTTATTCGCCTTGTTTCTTTAACACAGAATGCCCCAAGGAACCTTCTTGCCAGTGTTCTCCAGCTCGGTTTCAAGTCCCTCCCCCTCCTCCATCCGTCTCTCCAGGTCCGCCCCACAGTCTCTCCAGTGGCTGGTGACCCCCGTCGCTCACCGGCCACCCCACCCGTGGGATTACTGGTGGGAGGCTTCACCTGTGGCTGCCTCCATGCTGGCCGCTTGCCCGCCCGTCCCAGGGGAGATGCAAACATCTCTGCCTCGCAGGGCCTCTGTCTTCCCTCTCCACACCCATGAGCATCGTGCAGGCTGCTGGGTTGGTGGGTTCACCACCTTCTGAACACAGACAAGTGCCCGGGGGGCAGGGTGATCTGGGAGCAGGCAGGGCACAGGGAATGTCCCCTGTCATTCTCATCAGGACATTCACAAATACTTCTCTTTAAGGTCAGCCGTGGCCATGGGATCTACTTCACACATACAATGAGTGGAAGTTCGGCACATCATTTCCAAGTAAAAATGTCAAAGGCCAGCACATGATCCACAGTGAACCTGGGGACAGGTGCCAACCAGGGGCCTCAGCTGGCCTGAATTCCAGAGTGAGCGTGGTACGAAGGGGACCCTCTATTTACAACAGCCAAGACATGGAGGCGTCCTAAGTGCCCATCCACAGATGACTGGATAAAGATGTGGTGTGTATATATGATGGAATACTACTCAGCCATAAAAAAGAATGAAATTATGCCATTTGCAGCAACATGGATGGACCTGGAGATGATCACACTAAGTGAGTCAGAGAAAGACAAATATATGATGTCACTCATATGTGGAATCTAAAGAAGTAATACAGATGAACTTACTTACAAAACAGAAACAGACTCAACAGACATAGAAAACAAACTTAGGGTTACCAAAGGGGAAAGGGGGGGAGGGCTAGACTGGGACTACGGGATCAACAGACACACACTGCCGTATGTAAAACAGATACACCACACGGTCCTACTGTGTAACACAGGGAACTATATTCAATATCTTGTAATAATGCATAATGGAAAAGAATTTTTAAAAGAACATAAACATATACATATATATGTATAACTGAATCACTTTGCTGTACACCTGAAACTAACACAACATTGTAAATCAACTCTACCTCAGTTTTTTTGTTGATGTGTAGTAGGTTTACAATGTTGTGTCGATCAAATTTTTTTAAAGCGGAAAACCAAAAGAAGCGGGCCCTCCTGCTGAGCAAGGCTAGGCTTACAGCATGAGTGGGAAATAGCTCTCCTGTGCGGTAAGGCATCGAGGTGTTGTGGCTCTTTGGCGATACCGCGTGACACAGCCCGTTTCCTCGTGGGAAGGTGGCAGGGAGGGGTGTGTGACCCTCCACGCCCCCAGCTCCCCTCGAAGCTGACCTTGGATACCCCTGCATCTCCTCTCTATTTCCAGACAGTAAAGGACCCGGAGAGCTCAGCCCGCTGGCCCCGGAGAACACAGGTCTTTTATCAGGAGTAGAGAGATCTTTGAAGTGGCTGTAGCCACTTCGGGCTGAACGAACTGCTGGGATCCCTGCAGAAGGTGACAGCCCCGCAGGGTCACGGAAAGCCAGCCAGGTGTCCCACGTGGTCACGTTACACGGCGAATTTCGAAAGCCAAGGTCCAGGAGTTGGACTTGATCTTACAGGGTGAAGGAAACTGGTAACAAGGTGGTGGGGTTTGCAGAAGTCTGAGACCGGCAGCCCCCAGAACACGGCCCCGAGAGAGGAAGTGCTGTGGGGTCTTTTTTTAAGGACAGAAATCGTACGTATTTAAAGCGTACAACCTGACGACCTGACACACCTGTGCCGGTGAAATGACCGCCACCGTCAAGTTCACGAACCTGCCCTTTCCTCATCCAGGTGCCACGCGGGGGGTGGGGGGCGGTGACGGGAGCACCCGGAATCCATCCACTCTCTCGGGAAACGTCCAGCATTCAGGACGGACTCATGACCTCGGTCACCACGCCGCGCACTTCTTCCCCAGACCCGCCCACCCCACGTAGCCGCAACTTCGAGCCGGCGACCAGCACGCCCCACCCCCGGGACCCCTGGGGGCCCAGCCGTGACAAGGAGGGCAGAGGTCAGGCGGAAGACTTTCTCAGAAGCTGAGTAAATGAATTATGGCTGGAACTGAAATGCAAAACCAAAAAAAAACAAAACAACCGAAGAACCAAAAAAGGGTTCTGCTAACAGCTTTATGCTAAAAATGAGGATGTGATGAAATACGAAAAGTGCAGAACTCTTGTGATGAGCACGGTATGGGCGTCACTTGGTGGGCCGTCGGGCACTGACACTGTAATGATTAACACAGGCCCGTAATAACGGGGCCTTCCCCTCCCTCCGCTCTCGTGCCAAGCCCTCTGCACGCCTGACCTCCTGGAACCCTTACTGTGATCCTACGAAATAAATATTATTACTAGTATCCCCATTCTGAGGTGAAGACATTGAAGTTTGAAGACGTTATAAACCTTGCCCAGTGGCACCCAGTCAACAAGGACTCGGGTCTGCTCTTTCTTGGCCCCAAATTCGTGCTTTCGTCCTCAGATGGGCAGGGATCACTGAGAACTCCGGAACGCTGGGGAAAAAGCAGGCGCGGCTGGGCCAGTCCTGCCCCTCACAGACGCGCCGAGAAAAATTCGCAAAATACCACTTGATGAGATTTGAGCTTTCCGGTCTGTTAAAGACAGTCCACGGTCACTTCTGTCCTTCCTCATTATTCGTTGTTGGAACTTACATTCTGAGCAAGGGGCCTCCAAGGTAACCCAGCGGTTTTTGTTTCCTGTTCCGACGCTTCACTTAATTAAATTTTAAAACATTCCTTGCGGTGGAGGGAGACACCCGTAACTGACAAGTGTGCGCGCGTCTCAAGCATAACAAGGTGTCTGAGGAAGTTCTGTTTGTCGCTGGAAGACAGAAGTTCCCTGTTAACCCTCCTCCCCTCAATTAAGTGCATTCTGAGCTAACAGACGCAGAGTGCTTGGAATTATGTTTTTAATGTGACTATGGGAACCGAGAAAAAGACATCCATTAAGAAATAAAATATGTATAAGCCGCCTGCTACATTCACTAAGTGATTAAAAACGTAATCTCCCTGAAGAAACGTGCCACATATGTGTTTATATTAATGTTAATAAGTTGCTAACTGATGATAAATGTATGATAATTTATTCTAAGTGAAATGAAGTGTGCCCTCAAGATAGACTCTGTAAATGAAAGCTACTGCTCACCCGAGTTTGGAGCAAGCATATTAATAACGAGATTCCTTCACGGCAGCGAAAATGGGTATATGCAAATTACATGCAAATCACACGCAAAGGTACCCACAGTAGCCAACTAATGGCCCAGCGGGGGGGGGGGGGGGGGCCGGGAGCAGAACCCATTGCAGAGGCTTTGTGAAATGGTCTTGGTCTCCCTGCGACGGCCCAGACACTCATCTCACGGGGCACGAGGATTTTCTCCAGCCCGTTCCCTGGGCACGTTTAAGATGCAGGATTCTCCGTCTTTGCTTCTCCCTCCACAAACAGCATTCATAAAAGCCACCTAATGTTAGATGGTGCGCATTTAGAAATCATTAAGCCGCGCTATTTCTAGAAATAGAATCTAGAAATTACATAATTGTCTGTACAAATAATGTTAACAATTCTAATTTACCCGTGCGGATTGATCTCAAAAATATCAATTAGCATCCACAGCTGTCAGCTTCCCCTCCCAGGGTCACAACCGTCATCTCTGGTGTTGGGACAATACGGATGCTCACACTGAACCCGCAGGATGGGTTCAGAGCTGCCTGGTTAGCTCTCCAAAGACTGTATCTTCCCTCTTTGCTCACGGGAAGGAAGGAAGGAAGAAAGGAAGGAAGGAAGGAAGGAAGGAAAGGGGGAAGAAGGGGGGAAGGGAGAGAAGGAGAGAGGGAGGAGGGAGGGAGGAAGACCCCACTTCAGTTCAGATATTGGGGACAGGGACTTCAATCTCAGGACAAGCAGTCCCCCACCACCTGGCTGAAAAGTGGGTGTCTGTCCACGGAGCTTTTATAGGGAAATCTGCCAGCGCCCCTCAAGGAAAATAATTCTTCCTGATAAAAATGAAGCAAAGATTCCCCGCCCCACGCGAGGCTCTCCTTCTCGCTTTGAAAGCGGGGCGCGGCCCTGAGGCCATCTACCACCGTGGGGGAGGCCCAGGGGACTCAGAGAGTCCAGGCTGAATCTGCGACACCACTGCCTTCTGAAGCAGCGAGGCTGGCATCTCCCGAGCTCCAGACTTCCTTTTGTGTGAGACATGAGAGCCCAGAGATGTTTCAGACCCTGCTGACTGCGTTTCCTGTTGCTTGCAGCCCACAGCACACCTGAATGATGTCGTCCCTATGACACAGCAGTGGTGTCAAAGCCACAACAGGAACAGGACCCTGGAGAGACCAGGACTGTGGTTATAGAAAAGGAACCAGCGGAAGGTGCAGTGGCTCTCCTGAAACGTCACGGCCATCAGGGGAAGCATCCTCCAGGGAACAGGACGCTGGGGGGTCGGGGAGAGTGGCAGTGAAGCCGGTAAGAGTCTCAGTGTTCACAGCAGCCAAGACATGGGAGCAACCTAAACGTCCGCTGTCAGGTGACTGGGTACAGAAGTTGAGGTCTATTTATACGGTGGAATCCTACTCAGCCATAAAAAAAGATGAAGTAACACCATTTGCCACACCACGGACGGACCTGGAGATCGTCATTCTCAGTGAAGTCAGCCAGACAGAGAAAGAAAACTACCATATATCACTCATAGTGGAATCCAACAAAACAAAACAAAAAAAGACGAACTTACTTACACAACAAAAAGACTCACAGACGTAGAAAACAAACTTACGGTTACCTGGGGGGGAAGCGGGTGGGACGGGGTAAATTGGGAGTTCGAGATTCGCAGACACTAAGCACTATATATAAAAGCAGATAAACAGCAAGTTTCTTCTGTACGGCGCAGGGAGCTACGTTCAGTACCTTGTAGTGGCCTGTACTGGAAAAGAACATGAAGAAGAGCATACACGTGCGTGTATGACTGAACTGTTACGCTGTGCCCCAGAAACTGACACAACACTGTAAAAGCTGACACTACTTTAATAAAAAAAAAAAACGAGAAAAGAAACAAAACAAAACTCCAGCTTAAACCCCAGGCTCTAAGGGTGCCTCCTTTCTGGTTCTGTTACGTTTCGTATGTGTGATAAAGACTCCGGAGTGGGACCTCCCTGAGCCCACGCCTCTCGGGGACAGAGTGGCCCAGAGGTCAGGCTACCTGATCCACCAGCACCTCCACTTCCAGCTGTAAACTCCGATAATAACAGTGCTTACTCCCGTCAGCGACCGGATGGGCCGAAGTGGGGAGAGAGGGAGGGAGAGACAGAGAGACGGGACGGGCAGGAGGGTGCCGGGCACACGTCGTCCGGAACAGTGTGTGCAGTGCAGGAGGTGTTCTGCCAGGGCTACTGGTCATTACAATGGTTATCACAGAAACCGAAACCCGAGGGCGTAAGTCAGAACTTTCGGTCACTGGTGACAGGAAAGTCAACTTAATTGGACATAAGCAGGGGACTGATTTTTACTGCTACTTAAATCTCCCAGCGGCAAAGGAGTCAAGTGTCCCGACGGCCTCAGCATTCTCTCTTTCTCTCCCTCTCCCTCCCTCCCTCATTTTCGCCCCTCTCCTTCCTCCCAGCCTCGGACCATGAGTCAGCACCACCTGCGAGCAGCACCTCCGCTGCCTCGGCCTTGGAAGGGAGCAGGAGGAGGAGATGTAACAGGCTATCTGTGGCTTGCGAAAAAAAAAATTTTACTACCGAGTCCTCTACAGGAAAAGCTGGCCGACCCCCGCACCAGACCACCGGGAGCCTGTCTCCTTCGGACACGGGGGTTCTATGGGCCCAGCTGTCCTCCCAGAACAGTGGGAGAATCAAGCAAGATGACGCGCATGGAAGCACGGCGTGGCCTACCCATCAGCAGATAAACGCTCGTCTCTCCTCCACCTTCAAGGTCTCTCTCTGTGTTTCTCCCCTGCGGGACGACGGGCTGACCACAGAGGTTCAGGTGCAGCCAGGTCCGCTGTCAGGACGTGCTCCTGTCTGTCTGTCTCTGCCGCCCCAAACCTTGCCGCGCTCCAGCAGAAGCCTCCCTTTACTGAGCCGGCTCATTCCCGAGTCGGGGGAAGTCCGTCACAGGTGAAGCCACTAAGGACCCCACCTTTACCTGTCAGGGAGCTTTTCTCCACGTGGTTCAAACCTAGCTCCCATCCGGCAACGAGGAGGGAAATCCTCCGAGGCTCCCTGCTGTTGCTCTTCCACGGGGAGTCCAGCTGGTCACCGTCAGAGAACTGCCCCTGACACCTGGGCTTCTTTGCAAGCAATTTGCAAGCAACACTGATGTTGCTTGCAAATTACAAATGGCTCTTGCAGGGTTCCAGGATTTGTTCTTAAAACTCCTCGTGCGTAAGGTTTCGGTCATCCTTCCGTGAAGGTGGACGTTGACCCCTGCGACCTCCCTCCAATTAAAGCTGTCCCAGAGTTCATTTACAAAACTTGTAATTGAATTATTTTTGATAACAGACCGTAAGAAAACCATCCACATGTGCGAGCGCACACACACACACACACACAAACGCAAACCTACCTCCCTGGCCTCACCATGAAAGCACGCTTCTTGCTTGACTGGTTTAGGCCTTTTCATATGAATTTGTGCTTTTTAATGAAGAATAAATGTGAAGTCCACACAGCTGCCCCACAGCTTCCTTCCTTAAACACAGCTCTAACTCCCGCTCTCTCCCCCCGGGCAACACATGAAATCACTTGGTGTGTGTCTTCGAGAAACAGATAATTCTCAGCCAAATACAAAAACTAGGTCTGTGGCTCTCCACTGCTGTCTCCAGATGCCCGCATCCCTAAAAATAATGGAAGGCTTAAAAAAAAAAATTCCTGCCTGCTGCATAGGGGGGTGGGGGGTGGTGTGTGCCCAGGGTTCTTCACTGTGAAACACGCTCTCCAGAAGATTCTGCTGCCCCAGCCTGGTGTCAGAATGACTGCCGTGGGCTTCGGCCCCGGAGGCCCCCGCTCCAGTGGGCCTTGGGGGCCCTAGTCGGAGAGTGTTTCCTGCACTAAAGGCAGTAGATGGAGGGGTCACACGGGAGACCTACAGATGGTACCCACTCCCCAGAGGGGCTGTGGACCAGCACAGGGTTTTAAATTAACTGGAATCCAACCATTACAAGTGGAAATTGCATAATCTATGACTGGGACATTTGTGCTGTACACAAGAAACCGACACATTGTAACTGACTGTACTCCAATTTAATTAATTAATTGATTTGAGGAGGACTCTTAAAAAAATTACATTCTCTAGTTCTCCACAAGCTGCACACTGGACCACATTTTATTCCTCTGGAACTCTACGGGTACAGAAGGATGGAATTGAGAGCTCTTCCAAGTCCTACCAGGAGCAAATAAGGATGGTAGATGATTGAGATGGAAAACTGAACAAAACTCAGATGAACAACAACATGGCTACATCTTAAAAGATACCCACTGCAGACAGAACCAGTAAGACACAGAAGCAAGGCTGTAACATGACACCCAGGGAATTCACTAACACATCCCTACAATCATGACTGTTTCTTTCACAAAGACACATAGTATTTGAAACTCAACAGCAAACGTATTGGCCAGGGCACCCCCGGGGGAAGAGAAATGGACTAGGGTGAAGAGAGAAGGGAAAAGCAGCAAAGAAAGCAAGAAGGGGTCTCGGGAGGGCTTAATGACCGTCTGACCTCACACTGCTAGGTTAACTCAATTTTCTGTATTTGGGGTTTTCACTTGGTTTTTATTAAGGCTATTTTTCGAGTGGTTTTAGGTTCACAGGATAATAGAGAAGAGGGGACAGAGATTTCCCACACGCCCCCTGCACGGGGACAGCCTCCCCCACCGTCAGTATCCCCCACGGACGGTGCATTTGTTATTAACTGAGGAACCCGCATGACCCAGCATCCAGAGTTTACATCTGGGTTCACTCCCGGGGCTGTGCATTCTGAGCGTTGGACAAATGTGCAATGACACATACTCACACGGCGTATTTTCACTGCCCTGAAAACCCTCTCTGTGCCACCTATTTATTCATTCCTGCACCCCGACCCCTGGCCACCGCAGAGCTCCTTACTGTCTCCATAGTTTTGGCTCTTCCAGAGCATCATAGAGATGGAATCATGCAGTGTGTATCCTCTCCAGGCTGGCTTCTTTCACTTTGTAATACGCATTTTACATGAGGTCATTAAAAAAAACACACACAAGAAAGATTAAAATATAAAAAACTTGATTGGGAAAGCGGAAACAACTTGAAATTTACAGTTGTCAAATTATGTGGCAGGACGCTGACTGCACCTGCTTTCTCGAGTTTTCCAGCGCCTCTGCGGTTAGATCCTGTGATCAGCTGTGGCCAAGTGCCTTCCCTGGCCACAGGCACAGCCCCGCTCACGCTCAGCATTTCAGGGCGCAGCTACCAGACGTCCAGGCTCCCATCGGCCTGGTCCCTGCCCACGGGGACGCTGCTGTCCTGCACGGAACATGCGATGAGAGGGAGGAATAAAACCGGGTCCGGTCCCGAGACTTCGCTGTGCTCAGCATGACCTGAGTCCGAACCTCTGTGACTGAGTCAGCGCGTCAGCTGCGATCCAGGTATGCTATTTTTACCTGCTAATCGCGTTCACTGTGGAGCGAGTGCTCTTCCTACATTGAGAAAACCAAGGTGGAGCCTCTAAGAGTGGGAATGCTGCCAAGTGCTTAAACGTCTCCCACTTGTATCGTCCTCCACACGGCAGAATTCACCGCCCCCGTCACCTCCCTGGTCTCGGCAGCCGACGGGCTTGGATCGTGTGACCCTGGAGTTCCTGGGTGACAGGAGAGGGGAGTTTCCTCTTCACAGGTTCCCAATGTCTGTACACTGATCCACAACATCAGAGAACTGTCCTCTGTGAGCTAAAGGTCTTCTAATTGAGTGGATTGCTTGTCTCCAGGGTTGGAGACCATGTGTGTGCATGTATGTGTGCGTGTATGTGTGTGCGTGTATGTGCATGTGTATGTGTGCATGCGCACGTGTGCGTGCATGTGTGCGTGTGTGGATGTGTTTGGTGTGTATGTGTGTATATGTATACATGTGTATGTGTGTGTATGTGGATGTGTGTGCATGTATGTGTGTACATGTCTGTGTGTGGTGTGTATGTGCATGTATACGTGTGTGTGCATGTGTGTGCGTGTAAGCGTGTGTGCACGTGTGTGCATGTGCACATGTATGTGTGTGTGCACGCATGGGCACTGACTGAGAGCAGGGAACACTGCACAAGCACCTTCTGCATTTCCCGACTGCAAAGGCGCACAGCTTAGCTCTTCATCAAGCAGAAGCAGTGCTTACCTAACAACATAACGCCCCTGCTTTGCTTCTACGCGCATAAAGTAAACACCTCCCATGAATCATTAAAATCAGAAAGAGGGGCCCCTCCCCCACACCGTAAGAGGAGATGGACGGCTGCGGTGAAGCGACTGCCTGGCTGTCTGTGGGTGTTCACGCACACTCGGCGACGATGCAGCAGTCTGAGGCGACGATCAGTGTACCCACATCCCTACAAACCTAAAGATCTGGGCAGTTTGTAAAAAGAATTACTTTGTGGCCAGAGCTATTAACACACTAATCAAGGCAACCATTAACCAATCCAACCCCCGAATTGATCCCAAACTTTGCAAGGCGAAGAAGAAAAAGCAGATGAGAGACGAGGTAAAAGTCTATTCTTAACCCCGAGGGAAAAGGAGTTTGGCTCAAAGACACTTGCTAGGAGTGGAGACGACTTTGGTGTTCGATGCGTGTGGCCATCGCCACTTAAAGGAGTGCCTCCCAGGGGAACCCATGTGATTTATACAGCAACAGATGTGCTGCCTACATCTAATAATTATTTTTATGTTTTTACAGGCGCTGCTTGCTTCATTTGGAATATGTATATTTGCAGCAAGTCCTTTTACAGATAATTTTCTCGTCTGACATCTCCCCAGAAGGATTTATTCTCAAGAATATTACTTTTTAATGGGAAATAAACCTGGAAATGCCCAAACTAAATTCAAGTCCCGAGTATTATTTACAAGGTAGGGAGTTCAGTAGTGAAGATTTTAGTACAAAATTCTCACATGCAAATGAATTTACTTAAATTAACTAGGTTTACAAACAAAATGCCTTCCAAAGCCTTCTGGAGCACAATCAGGTTAAAAAAAAAAAAAATTGCACTTTGATTTTCTCTTCCTCAGGGAGGCACACTAAGTAGAAACGTCTATGCTTTTACGGAAGAGAAAAGAAACGTATTTCTGCTCCAAACTTGCTGAGACCTCGCAAATAGTGATTTTTCCACCAAACAAAAAGCTTCCAGTGTTTTCTGATTTGTTGTTAATATTTTTAACCCAAAACATAAATGGAGAGAATTTATTCCCCCACCACGTGCCCACGTCCACTTCAGAACGAATGGGCAGCGACCTCACGATACTTCTGGTGCCTTTCGGGCTCTTCAGAGCCCATGAAATACACCTGGAACGGTTCTGTGTCACCTGCAAATGAAAAAGTCAAGTAAAATTTACAGTTGGGCGGCAGAACTCCAGCAGTCCGGGGAAGGCTAATTTAATATCTCTGTCATATACAATTACACACAAAATGTAATCCAAAACATCTCTTTTTCCCTCTCTTCGAACAAAAATAAAGCAATTGTCTAGACTTGCAATTTAACAGTTGGTCCTACCAAAGAAAGATACTCACCTTTGACACTTTTACGAACCAGTGACATTTGATCATTCAGTGTGTTGGGGGGGGGGGGGAGGGGAGCAGTGGCTCTCTCCATTACAGAAATTGCTGTGCTGGATTCCTGGTCTTAAATCGTGCCCATAAATCAGGATTAAAAGCCATGGGTGAGCTGCTATTAACTCACACATGTCAATGCTGTCTTCCCTAAATCACTCATCAGCCCAGATACAAGAAAGTAAATAAACCTGCTCCGGGGCGTCCTCTACAATAGGGAAGCCCTTCTAATCTTCCTCCCAGAAATCAGAAGTGGAAGACTGCATATGTCATCCGGACCCAGCGTGGATGAACTGAACCACCCCTCCACCTGCCGAGCTGCAGACCACCCCACCGCAGAACCCCACCCGCAGGAACGGCAGATGCAGGCTTTGCCATCTTTCCTAGGTCTGGTCCCCAACCCGTCCCTCAAATTTTCAATCAGTCCCCTCCACACTGAATTCCAAGAGAGGGCAGCGGGAAAGGGCCAGCTTAACAGAGAGGTGGCACTGTAGCTGTTGCTAAGCTGTGTTAAAAAAAAAAAAAAAAAATCTGTGACATATTTGATAAAGGGCCTCAATATAAAACAAGCTTTTAAAAATTAAAAAAAAAAAAGATGAACACCCCAACATTAAAAAGTCAACACAGGTATGAATACACGAAGACGAGTCCCCAAAGAAATAAAGGTGCAAACTAACAGGAAAATGATTTAACCTAATAGCAATCAAAGACACGCAAACTAAAAGAACATAGAGAGATCCTTTTTCCTCTGATCATGACACCCACGGACCGCAGCCAAGGGGCCAGGCAGCTGGTATTCTATGGCTGCAAGTGGCCAAAACGACCACAACTTTTTGGAGGCAAATGGCATAAAGAGATTCTCCAACTTGAAAAGTGAAAGGCTCTTATGGGGGACGGTGTAGCTCAAGGGGTAGAGCACATGCTTAGCATGCACGAGGTCCTGGTTCAATCCCCAGTCCCTCCACTGAAAAAAGAAAAACAAAAACTACTAATCAATAAATAGACGTAATGACCTCCCCGCCAAAAATATTAAATAAAGGCTTTTAAAATACCTACTCTTGGCCCCAGAAATTCCACTTTTAGGAAAATGCATTTTAAAAAGAGAGGACACATTAACATACGGATCCAAGGAGAGTTATCACAGCACAACTGCAGGAACGCGAGGAACACGGAGCCAAACCGCAGGAGGTCACCGGGAAAGCCTGAAGGGCCCAAGCGTGGGCGCCCAGCTCCAGCGTCTCCGACACACACACACACACACAGCGGGGCCTCAAGGGGGCGCTCACGGCCCCGGGCGCATCTGGTTTCAGGAATGACAAAGGTGAGGGCAGCCCCAGCCAGCTGCCAGGTGAACTTCCCCGAGCTCTGGACTCACCCACCCAGCCAGCAAGAGTGCAACCCACTGGGCTCTGCAGCCTTCACCGCAGAATCGATTGCACCCTGGGCGGTAAACACTACTTAGCGTGTCCATCATACATGTGCGTGCGTGCTCGTGTCTACATGCGTGTATCCACATATACACGGGACCTTCTCTCCACGTGTAAGTAAACAAGCGAGTACATCTAATATATATTATATATAGCGTATATAGTGCAGGAGTGTATCATACATAATGCACACATAAGTGATAATTATCTATTTATGTACGTATATACCTGTATCTGTGTGAGATGTGCACACATCATACACTATTATATACTTACCATTTTTCCTTACGTGTGAATTGGGTACACAAAGTGTTGCAAGGAGTCAGTGACCAGGGGCCTCGGTGAAAGAATTCACAGGGGACCCTCGGGTCACAGCACACGGCCAGTCTTCACCAGTTAAAGAAACAGCGCGCGCGGGGGGGGGGGGGGGGGCAGGACCGCTGGGGGCCGCGAAGGAGCTGCGCGTGCAGGGGCGGCAACAGCTTTTTTTAAGCTCCCCCACTCCACCCCACCCCACCCCAGGATGGAATGTTCCAGCTCGCGAGTGCGCATGCTCACTCGTAGCTAGCAGTCCCTTGTTTGCACGTGGGAAGGAAGAGAGAAGGGGGTGTAACCCGGGGCCCCAGAACTTCTGGTTTCTGGGGCTTCCTCAAGGTCTTCTCCAGGTTTCTGGTTTGAATTCCTCATCCCCCGGCCTGCCTTGCCTTGACTGAGGGTCCCTATCATAAAGCACTGTATTATGTTCATTATAAATGTCGTCCCAGAATTTGATCTAAACGTCGTTTAGGATAATACACGAATGGGGCAGACGCGGCAGCCCAGCCTTCCCTCCCACGCCCCCCAGCCGGCCACCCTCTGGAGACCCCCGCGCAGAGGGGCGCGCGCTCCTCCTTTCCAACGCGCCTGGGGCCTGGAAAGGCAGTGGGGGTGGGAGGGGAGGGGCCGCGACGCTCAGGCAGCCCTGGGCAGTGACCCCCGCGCCCAGCCCCGCGCGGGCGGCGGCCCTCTCATCCGGGGTGCCGGCTGGCACCGGCCTCCGGGGTCCGGCGGGGACAGCAGCGCCGCGCGCGCGCCCTGCTCCCGGCGCCCAGGGACGCATTCCTCCGTTTGGATGTATGTCTCGTGGTGCGTCCTGTACGTTAAGCTCTCAGTAGCGACCAAGTGGAAATAAAAAACAAAACCCTTCAAGTTCAACCCCGGAAGCAAATTTTACTTGGACGAAAGGAGAAACAGGATAATCCAGACTGTCTAAAACGCACAGATTGGAAGTAAAAAGTGCACGTCAGTGCACTGAGCAAAGGGCCCTCCCGGAGCCCCAGCAGAAGGCTCGGGAAGCAGCTGCCAGGAGCGGGCCCGGCTTGCCCGTCACCCCCCGGGGACCTAGGCAGAGGTCCCACACTCTCTGTGCCTCTGTCCCTCGCCTGTCCTCACGGGCGACAGGGCCCCCTCCCGCGAGGGGCGGGTCTGACACTTACGTAAGACGACACCTGCGTACCAGGGCGGACAGGCACTGAATGCTGAAACATCCCAAAGTGTTACTGTTAATGTAATCATTAAACTTGAGAATAATTATTAGTTTGGGTGCTATTTGATTATAAAACTGTGGGAATCCTTAGAAATAATATAATTTAAGTTTATTCCACTTTATCACACTGCAGAGGCACAAATTTGGAAACAGTAAAATATACACACACACACACAGAGAACACACATGTAACACATTATGTATGTCTGCATAGTAGATGTGCTGTGCGCACCTGCATGCACACATGCATTTACGTGTGTGTCTCTGTGTGTATGCATACATATTATATGTACGTAAGTTTTAAAAGTCTCAGTAATGTAGCCACCAAATTTCTCAGGATGATAAGAATCATGTGTTTCCTCCCTGGAGAACCTCAAATCTCAACTGGAAGAAAAACAGATTCTGAAAATCCATTTCTAAGATTAAAAAAAGAAGAGAAAACCACCACAGGTGGGGGCTCCAAAGCCCCCATAAGATGGTCTAATTAGACTGAGCGACTTTCCGCCTCCCTCATCAGAGCTGAGAGATGCTGAAATCCCAGTTTAATCAACCTTAAGTCCCCCTGCTCCTCCGAGGGAACTTCTTCCTCAAAGCCCTGAACTTCAGCCCAGATTGTGTTAACTTTTACCTCTCGTATTTCCTACCCTCCTCTACGGTAATAATGAAGTGCATGGAAATGTTAACGCCGCTTGGAATTTTCATTTAAGCCCTTTCTTCAACTTTTGCCCTAAGTTCCCTCCTTTTTAATAGATAAAGTTATGATTTACAGGGAACGGCAAAGAGAGAAAGAATAATGGGGAGCAATGAGAGGCCAAAAGACGAATCCATCAATGCTAAACTATTAATTGTGTTGAAATGCAGATTCCCCCAAAAGCACCAAAGCAGCAGTCTCGGGACTATTCTGTTGGATAAAAAGGTCTCTGGTCCCTTTAATAAAAATTAAAGTCAGATACGAGAGAACTAGGTAATACAATGATAATACTGCCCAACATTCATTAAGGGCGCAGGAGGAGCCAGACCCCGCGGCTCTGTGTTTTCACTGCGTTAACGGCGCTACGTTTGACTCAACAATCACAACACCCAGGTTTCCCACCGAGCTCCACGGACAGCCTTGATGGGCCACTCAGAGATTGCAGGTGGTTCACAAACTGGCACCAGCCAGGACTAAGTCCCACCAGAAAGAAGTCACTCTCTTTTCCCTGTCTTGTCCACCCTACTGATGTGCATCAGGAGAAATTCCATCTCATGCTGGCGTATCTCAGGCTTCTCTTGCTAATTTCCCCTCTGAATGGAGAGAGAACAGGTCTCTCTAGTGAGGGGATCTTCATCTTGCTTCCTGCCACTGTGTTTATTTTCATAAATAATTCAGGTTTCCCATTTATCGTTATAATGTAAATTTGTACCATAAAATAAATTTTTATTTAGAAAGTGTCTCTTAACAACAACAAAAAAGAACATTAAGCAAATAATAGCACTTTGGGGTCCAGATATGGTAAACGTTGTAAAGATGAGACACAATTAACTCAAGTTTGAGAATCTCTGCCAATGCTCACGAAGGTGGACAGTCTCTGAAAAGGACTGTCTTCAAGAGACTGACCCTAACAGGTACTTCTGCAATGTATTTGACCGCAGGACCCACCTTCTAAAGAAGAATCCCAAAGACTGATCTAAAGTGTCCCGAATCAGTCTACATAAGGCTTTGATTTCAGAATTTTTTTAAATGAAAAATAACACTTTTTAAATTAAAAAGATGACTCATAAGCCAGAGAAAGACAAATATCACATGATATCACTTATATGTGGAATCTAAAAAAAAAAAAAAAATGAGACAAATGAACTTATTTACAAAACAGAAACAGATTCACAGACGTAGAAAACAAACTTATGGTCACCAAAGGGGAAAGAGAGGGAGGGATAAATTAGGAGTTTGAGATGAATAGATACAAACTACTGTACATAAAAGAGACAAACAACAAGGTCCTACTGTAGAGCACAGGGAAGCTATATTCAATATCTTGTAACAACATATAATGAAAAAGAGTATGTGTGTATATATTTGATATATGACTGAACCACTATGCTGTACACCAGAAACCAGCACACCACTGTAAATCTACTATACTTCAATAAAAGAAAAAGTGCTTCAGGAAAAACACTGATATAACTCTACATCCAATGAAAATAGCCTTCAAAATTCGAGTAAAATAAAGCCATCGTCAGGATAAAAATAAGCAAAAAATATATATATTTTTTAAAGAACTATGATTCTATAGTAGGTTTTTAAGAACACCTCTATTAAAAATATTAAACTCTACAAATACCAAATTTTCCAAACATTTATTACATTCTTACCATAAGGGAGTATTTTAAAATCATGACACGAGTCCAGCTCATAAGTAATTATAATTTCATTGGAAAACCAGGCTATAAATCAAATACAGGGAATGTAAAGCAATACAAAAAAAAAACCGATCCACTGAAAAATCATCAGATGCTACAATGAATGATATCAACAAAGAACTTCTACAATCAAAAAGGAAAAGGATCAAAATTACCTAAAGAAACTCAAAATGAGATGAAAAAATGCTCAATATCACTAATTATCAGAGAAATGCAAATCAAAACTACACTGAGGTATCACCTCACATCAGTCAGAATGGCCGTCATTCAAAAATCCACAAATGACAAATGCTGGAGAGGCTGTGGAGAAAGGGGAACCCTCCTACACTGCTGGTGGGAATGCAGTTTGATGCAGCCACTATGGAAAACAGTGTGGAGATTCCTCAAAAGACTAGGAATAGACTACCATATGACCCAGGAATCCCACTCCTGGGCTTGTATCCAGAAGGAAATCTACTTCAGGATGACACCTGCACCCCAATGTTCATAGCAGCACTATTTACAATAGCCAAAACATGGAAACAGCCTAAACTGTCCATCAACAGGTGACTGGATAAAGAAGATGTGGTATATTTATACAATGGAATACTACTCAGCCATAAAAACCGACAACATAATGCCATTTGCAGCAACATGGATGCTCCTGGAGAATGTCATTCTAAGTGAAGTAAGCCAGAAAGAGAAAGAAAAATACCATATGAGATCGCTACATATGTGGAATCTAAAAACAAAACAACAACAAAACAAGCATAAATAAAGGACAGAAATAGACTCACAGACAGAGAATACAGACTTGTGGTTACCGGGGGGTGGAGGGTGGGAAGGGATAGCCTGGGATTTCAAAATTGTAGAATAGATAACAAGATTACACTGTATAGCACAGGGAAATATACACAAAATGTTATGATAACTCACAGAGAAAAAAATGTGACAATGAGTGTGTATATGTCGATGAATGACTGAAAAATTGTGCTGAACACTGGAATTTGACACATTGTAAAATGATTATAAATCAATAAAAAAATGTTAAAAAAAAAAAAAAAAAGAAACTCAAAATGAGAGAAGCAGCTCTGGGGTCTGCGGGCAAGGAGCTGGGAGGGGAAAAGGTGAGGCTGAGAGCTGAGGAGTTTGCCGCAGTGTTTGTGCTTTGAATCTCTCAGTCTTCCATCCTCACGAAACACACAGTCGCACCTAGGCTGCGTTTCTGTTAGGAGCGGGTACTTCCAGACACCGTGAAGAGGAGCTGACCGTTGCCCGAGCAGGAGCAGAGACCACAGACAGGAGGAGCCCGTGTGATCATTTCTGTGTAGTTTAGACTTTCTGTGCTCTATTAAATAGATTGCTTTTGTAATAAGAAAACACCATACCAATTACACACAAAAAAAAATTACTGCTGATAAACCAATAAAACAGATATGGAGAGATGCTTGCAAGAACATCTAGCTAGTGTGTCCAGAATCGATCAGAACTTAACCAGTTCCATGGAAACAGGCATCCTTTTCTGTGCTGTCAGTATTAAGATGCACATTTTAACGTCTCCGAAAATGGGATAAATCTTACAAGATGACATCTTATTTTCAATGAAATACAGTAACTTACACCCATTCAATTTTATGTGCTTGTAAAGATGGAGAGGGAGAGGGAGGAGGGGAGAGAAGGGCATAATAATCTCAAGGATACGGGTTCCGCCTGCAAATTACTCTCCTACGGGAGCGCCTGTCCTGGAGGGAGTGTAAGATGGGGGACACACGTAACTACCCTTTCTTCAGACTGCTGGTCCCCTACACCTCCCCTAAAGCGAGCACCTTGCTGAGACAAGTGTGGTCCCAGTGTTCACAGGTACTATTTATCACTATTGAAAGATCCAAGGGTTTCACCCGAGGCTCACCCAATGAGAGCGAGAGATCCTTCCCAGCCTGGAAGGAAAACCTTTCTTCCCCTGGACTCCCCGGGGTGGGCACATGAGCCCTAACCCACCCCTAAACACCGCTGCACTTTTACAGATGTCTCCAGCCTAAGTAGCCATCTTCAGCCCGCGGCAGTGAAATCGTGCTTGCACCCCCCACAGAGCCATGCCGTCCGTCCCCTCTCTGTCACCCCAGAATTCACCCTTCACACTGCCATGGGACGGACTCACGGCCCTTCACGGACGAATCACAACAGGATGTGGAACTCGAATGCACTTTCCATTTGAGCTTTAAGAGGTGGAAGTTGCATGCAGTTTTATCCACTTTGAAAAGGATGGAGTCACCTTATCCGTGAGACAGGAGGGACACTGGGGACACTGGGTCACCGTTACGCTCTCTCACCCGCTAGCCCTGACCTCCTTCACCACTGATAGAAGGTCAGTGAGAAGGCTTGCGAACTCCTGACCAGAATCCCCATGGAAGAAACGAGTGAGATAATTAAAGTCCTCCTCTTCTCTCTCTGTTCTCCAAACAAGAAACTCACCCGCTGGTAGAGAGACAGTTGGTGACATCAGCCACTGTCCTTAGTCATTATTTTTCAATATCTAGAAGGAAAATATATCCAAACTCCAGAGGGAAATAAATGTGAAACTGAACACATACGTATGTATTTGTAGACATAGGTATTTTTCACAAACATGCATCCAAATTAAATCTGTTTTGTGGCTAATGTTCCAGGAATGGCTGATAATCAAAACACTGCTTTCCTATAAGAGTGTTTTGAAGCAGAATAAATTGCTGAAGAATAGGCAAGTCTACCAGTAGCTGCTAAAAACCAGAGAAAACTTGAAGCTTTTCCCCGTCACTGTTCCAGAGGTATGAAGACCAGCGTGCCCCACGTTAATCAGAAATTAATAGAAGCAAAACAGTTTATACCTGTTTGGGGAAAGCCAAACTTTTCCTTTAAGACCAGAACCATCATGCCTCTCTAATCACCATAACTGGCCTCTGTCTTGCTAGATTTAAGTTCTAGATCTATTATAGTCAAATGTTATTCCACAAAGGCCGATCAGCTGCCCCACTCACTGCCTCCGAAGTTAGTTACGAGTTTATGTGACATTTATCCCAAATTAAAACGACTCTCGAGAGCAAACAAACGCACCATGTCACAGACAGGTTTTAGTCGAAAGCCAATAAATCACCTTTAAAAGTTTCTAATGACTATTTTGTGTGATCCGTTTTCATTCAGATTACCCACGTATTTACCATCACTCTTTTTTTGTTCTTGCTGATGGAGGGACTGGGGACGGAACCCAGGACCTCGTGTGTGCTGGGCACTGCGCTCCACCCCTGAGCTACACCCTCCCCCGCCATCACTCTTTACTGCTCCCTGCATCTGTGTACTTACTTCCCCTTGGGGTCACGTTCCTTCTGTCTGAAAAATACAGTTTAGCACCCCCTTCACTGAAGGTCTGCCGTGACAAATTCTCTCTGTTTCTGTTTGTCAGCAAACATCCTTATCGAGTCTTCATTGTTTGAGTCCTTTTTTTTTTTTAATATACAGAATTCTAGGTTTTAACAGTTACTTTTCCTTCTGTGTTTTTAAATATGGGATTTCACTTGCCTTCCGAATTTTCTTTCTATTGAAAGTCAACGGTAAGCCTTACTGTCGCTTCTTTCAAGGTGAATGTCATTTTTTTCTCTTTTTAGCAGTTTTATGACGATGCACTTGGAAGTGATGTCCTCTGCATTTATGCTGGGGGACTGTCACAGCGTTTCCTGAACCTGTATCCGTGGCTTCATGCTGTTCACCAGATTTATAAAATTTTCTCTCTCTCTCTCTCTCTCTCTCTCGTCTTTGCTCATCAGAACATTTCTACTGACCTATACTCCAGCTCACCTCTCCTAATTTGCTTGCCCACCAATTTGTTATATTCCTAACTACAGTCATTCTATTATTCAGCCCTTGACTTTCGCTTGGTTATTCTGTACACATTTTAATTCCCAGCGGGATCTTTCCATCCATCATGACACCCACTTTCTTGCCTATACGTCTTACCATTATTTTAAAACCCCTTATGGAAGTTCCAGTGTCTGGATCACCCCTGGGTCTATTTCTGCCCCCTTGGCCAGGGGTCCCAGCTTCTGGTGCGTCCAGCGATTTCTGACCGAACGCCAGACAATGGCCATGAAAAGTTGTGACGACTCTGGATTACGTTAACTTCCCCCAGAGAGGATTTATTTTGCTTCATGCAGGCAATTGAAGTAAGGGGCGCTGGTCTTAACCCAGCCTGACACTGAACTATATTTCAAGGCTGATTTTTGAATTTTTGTGAGGGTTAATCCATTTTTAGGTCACCCTTACTTTTATCCCCTGAACCTCTGGGAACCGCAACTAAAACCCTGAGTGTGTATGGGCCCAGGTCCCTCCCTTGGCAGGTCCTGAAAACTGCATTTTTGTCTCTCCTGAGTAAATGCACAGTGAGACGGCTGAGAGCCCTCGTCTGCTGGTTCATCAGCCTCTTCGCTGCCACCATCTCTTCAATTCCTCAGTCTTTTGACTGCTACGATTAGTTGGGAAATACTTCAAGGAAAACAGGAGAAACAGTGATGCAGAATGTTGGCCTCCCTTCCATGCTTTTCCCTCCTCTCTGGGTTTTTAATCTCAGTCCCTGCTGCCTGCATAACCCTGAACTCCAATTCTGACCTTTCCAGAGCTGGCGGACTTCCAACACCTCTGATCTACTCTGTCCCCCTCTCGGCCCTGGCTCAAAATCAGCACACGCCTTGAGTCAAAAAGTGGTTCTGAGTACCAGGAACGCCCAGTGCATGAATGCATGTCTGTTCTGTGGTGGGTTACAGATACCCGCACACTCTCTGACACTCCTCCCATGAACAGTGGGGTCTGCCCTCGAAGCCGGGCAGGTTCTGAGACCACCTGGACCTACAGATTATGGCTAAAATGCTGTTCTGTCATGCTCCAGGCCCAAGCCTTAAGAGACTGGCAGGTCCTCCTTCCTGTCTCTTAGGATAATTGCTTTGGAAGAAAAAGATGTTTAAAAAAAAAAAAAAGGTCTGGCTACCCTAAAACCACTATGCTGTGAGGAGGCCCAAGCCAGCCACGTGGGAAGATGCCATGGTGTCACCCAGCCAAGGAGCCAGACACGAATGTGCAGGAGGCTTTGATGACACCAGCCTTGACCACCATCTGCCTACAGTGGACTCCAAGCAAGAATGACCCAGCTGAACCCATCAACTCCAAGAACCATGAAGGATGACGATAAATTATTGTTTTAAAACACTGGTTTACATATCTGTAATAGGTAACCACACATCTTTCCTTCAAGTTCTGCTTGCCTGGTAGCCTCTCCAGGGTGATGTGTGCGTGCGTGCGTGCGTGTGTGTGTGTGTGTGTCACTGCTTGACCTCGGTCAAAGATCTAGTCTAATTCGAGACAGCCTATCACCCAGCTAGAAACAGGAGTCACGTCCATTCAAACCACAAAGTCACTTCACTAAGCCTTAAATGCAAACAGCAACTCTGGCTGAATCCAAGAAACACAGACAGCGCCTGGGAGCTGCCTCATGCAGGCCTCTCATCGGGTTAACTCACCTGAGACACACTTTCCAGCCATCCTCTGTTGAACAACATCCTGGGTCAATTCCTATCCTCTCACCATCTTTAACGTTCTTCGCAGCATTCGTCGCAACACCACATCTCACATCTGTCCTCCTCCCCCTGCAGAGTCATTTCCAGAAGGGCTGCCTGCCGGTCTTTAAGGCTCTTCGCAACGTCTGGTTCTTATCCTTTTGGGCACATGCTAGGATCCACTTCCCTACCCAGACAGCGCATTCCTCCCCGGCCTCACGGCTGGCCACGGCCAATGAAAGGTGAGGAGGTAACACATGTCCCTTCAGCTTGCAGAGCCAGAGCACACTTTGCTACCCTCTGTTTCCCTCTGCCACCTGAATAGCGATGTTCCAGGAGGTGAGTGCTCCCTCCACCAGCCTGGGTTCCCAAGTGGCAACAGTGCCAGGCAGAACCCACAGCTGAAACTCAATGAATGCACAGAGTGAAGAGGCATAAATCCTGTTGTTTTAAACACCAGGAGTTCAGGGGCTGTTTGTTACTGTAGTACATCAGAGCTCATCTTGACTGCATTAAGCCGCACTTTCTGTATCATGATCACCGCCGGAGCCCAGCGCCGTAGTACACAGGGCTGTACGCAGAAGTGTCTAAAGATGGTCAACAAATTTAAGGAATTCTCATCCCAAGGTAATGAACACATAACTAAGTCTTACAAGTGACAAATAATTCTCTCCATGATATACTTCAAGCCAAAGAGCAGAATTTCGCAGAAAATCATCTGTGCCCATGTTTACCACCATCTTGCTAGATTTTACTCCTAAGTAAGTAATAATCCAGACATGACATTTTCTCCAAAGCAAGTCATTCACTTTTACTCACTCAAATAATCATGTTTTTAAAAGAAGGGAAAAAATGAGTGTTATCTGAAACAGAGGTGTGCCGGCTCTAAATCAGAGGCCATATGTGTAATTTGTAGCTTAGAGGTGACTTTGCATCATTAGTAGATTATTAATCTACTCAATTAACTTGTAAGTCAGTGTAAGTTGACTGCCCTTCGATGGACTGCGAGCCCCACAACCCATCCCAGTGGGGTATCCCCTCTGAGCTGCAGGTGCCTTCTCCGTACCTGACATCCAAAATACTCAAAGATAATTTCCTAATGGTTCCTTTGAAAATGATCACAGCCATGCTGCAAAGACTTCAGGTGCAAACGGTCCCTTAAGGCTCTGCCCTTAAATGAAACGGGGAGGAACTGGGACACAGAAGTGACAATTTTGGTTCCTTGATATGAAAAAGAACTGTCACCCAGTACATAAATACTTTAGCTTAGTCTTGAGATAAAAATGGCTTGTTTTGATAAGTTGGTCCCAGCAGCAAGAAGATCTGAAAATAAAGAAAAAAAAAAAGACTTTTTTCCAATGAGGACAAAATGAAGAAAAATCTTAAGATTAGTCCATATGACTCCTAGCAAAGACGACTGTATCGGGTAAAAGCTTGGGACAGGCATCTGCAGATAAAAAGGTCTGCTTTTAGGAAAATCTGAGCACTCTGGGGTTTTGGTGGGGGGGGTTGTTTTTTTAATTAACATTTCTCTAAACCTCAGCTCAGATTTGGCCCTGGAGATGGCGAGGCCAGTCTGGCGCCGCAGCCCCACATCAACGCTCACACATTTGGCTGCGCCCCGAGCATCCCCAGTGGGGCACCCCCACCCCGACAGCGGGGTGGGCGGCACGGCTCTCGAGATGCAGACGTGGCAGGCCCTCCTGATTGGCAGGGCAGTAAATTGTCCTTCACTGCTGTTTTCTTTAGAAACAGTTCTGATACAGTAGAGTTCCAGTCCAGGAGTAGGACTGTCTGGTAGTTGAGGACAAGGTTGGTGGCCTCGCCCAGGGTCTGCTGACACAGACCCGTGTGAGCTCTGCCTGTGTTCCATCACCTGGGCAGTCGAGGCCGGGGCCAGGAGTGCCACAACTCAGCACACAGGCTTTTTTTTGTCAACAGGCAGGTGGGCTCTGGGAATTCACACAATGGCACATGTGGACAGAACCCGGAGGGGCAGGAAGAGCCTGAGGCACGGCCAGAGCATCGGAGCCAGTGGGCACCCTCTAACACCGAGGGGGGGGCTTTCTCCAGACAAGCTGAGACGCTGCTGGTGTCCCTCAGGCCCACCCCCGCCCCACCTGTGCCCCGAGGCCCCGCCAGAGGCGGGTGGGCTTTTCTCCCTCCTTCAACAGCAAACGCAGACAAGCCCCTCCCGGAGGCCCGGCAGCAGCTGGCCCCGCAGCCTGGCCGGCCCCTCCCTGGCACCAGGTGAAGCTAAGGCACAGCACAGGCACCTGCAGTGCGACCCGTGCACTGCTTGCAAGAAAGGAAACTGCATTCACTTCATCTGCATCTCAATCTGCTCAGGACAATATGTGCACTTTTTATGAAGTTTCCCTGAATGATCCTATGTGTCAAAAAAGTTTTCTTCCCCCATATAAAACAGGAAAACTACACACATAGTAAAAATATGGGGGGGGGGACTGTGAAAACTGCATGTCCCGCACAGATTCGCTCGGCACCTTCCAGGCTGGCCCACCCGACCAGCCCCCACCAGGGGCTGCAGTAGGTGTTGGGCTGGAACACACAGAACCGCCTGGAAAAATAAAGCAGAAATGATGAAGCAGGCCGCAAAGGGAGGTTCAGGATCCTAATGGGGGAGGCTTTTTTCCCCCAAACTCCTAAGCTCATCAGTACTAAAGACGAAGAACACAAGCCAGCGCGCCCACCCGGGTGCCCGGCCTGGCTCCCGCGCCCGCGCTCCACCCCCGCGCCCGGCCGCCAGGCTCCACCAGCCCAGCGCCGCCCTTCGGTTTTTAGTCTTGGGTTTGTCTCTTTGAGCAGCCACTTCGACTTTTCCTGTGTGTCATTCTGAATCATGAAGATAACAAATAATTTTGAGCGGCCATTTGAATCTCAAAGACGCAACGGACTCCTTGAAGACTTGGAGATGAAACCAGCCCTTGACGGTCCCTTCATCACCCACCGCGGGTCCGCGGGTCCCGGGAGCAAGGGGTCCACCTCACACGTCTCCCTCCTTGCTTCGCTCCATGTGCCCGGCATATATATATATATATATATATATATATATATATATATATCCGCGCTGTCACTCAGGAAACCTAGCTGGTCTATTAGACACTTCATGAATGTTGCTGACCAGGGAAACTTACTGCTTCGCCCCAGGCTCTTCCCGCCCCTCGGGGTTCGGTCTCCACCCCAGTCGTCCTTCCCGCCTCTGCCTCTTGTCCGACGGCCAAGCAGCGTTCTCAGGTTGCAAAACACTCACTCCCCAGGCTGGAGTGTGAGCTCAGTAATTAAAAGGGGAATGCTTCAGAGAAAAGCACGTTCTGGGCAGTCACGGACAGGAGCTGACGATGCAACGGATCAGACCATGAGCCTCTCAGCTTTTCCATTTTCCATCTTTACAAAGGGACACGTCAGAGCCTCCACGGTGGCGCAGCCACGTCTGGTCCGTTCTCATTCTCTAAACCCAAAGCTATTTCGTTTTGTCATTTCTCAGTATAAACCTATCGATGTTAAAAACGTTACTTTAAGGATACAAATGAGCGCTTCTAAAATGCAGAACTAAGTACCAAGCCCAGATAAGCATAAAACTGGACTTCTGGGGGCTTTTCATGGGCAGGGTGACAAATCCTCCCTTAATTTCACTCATCAAAATAAAACCAAAACCAACACCAAAAACCTTGGGATGTAGTTTGCTTTGACTTTACAAAAAGCTGAGTGCTTTATTTATATAATAATTAGGTTTGAGTTTACTAGAATTACATAGATCCAGCTACTCATAGATGAACGTATCTATATATATGACAATTATTAAATTATAACATACTGACCAAAAAAAAAAAAAATATATATATATACACACACACACATGCTTTACCACTCAGAAAACCTAGTTGGTCTATTTGTCACTTTATGAATGTTGCTGACCAGGGAGGCTGGGGACAAAACAGCAGGAAGGAACTGATCTTACTGAGGTCACCTCCCTGCCAGGCACCATGCTTAGGATTTCCTACAGCTTAGCTCATTTGAATCTCGCAACATCCTTATGACCATGCTATCAGAACGCCCACCACGCAGAGACCTGAATCAGAGAATTTTCAGGTTGGGAAGTTAATCAGCAAAGGTAGAATCTTACCTTGCCGCCGAATGACCACCTCAACACAGCCACGGGCCCACCACCACCCTGCCGCGCACCCTGCCTGTCCGAGAGGGGTATCTGCAATCGTCCCTAACAGCCAGGAGGAAAAACGTCCCGCGCACAACAGTCACCTTCTGCTTGGCGGGCGCTTCCACTGCCGTGTGGACGTCCCCCGCGCTCGGAGATCTGACTCCTGAAAACTCGGACCCCTGACTTAGCCTTTGCAGGTTCTTGACCGTGAGAACTGAGAGACAAATCAGTGCAGGTCTGAAAGCAGGGGTGGGTCTCTCTCCAGCGCTCACACTTGATTTGGGGCAGGACCAGGATTGGGGGGGGGGACCATGATTCAAAGAGAGAGGAGAGAGCAAGCCAGATGGGTTCTCTCTGAAGTTCTAGGCAGAGAAGGATAACTCACCTCTGAGCCCATCAATAAATCTGCCTTTCAAATGGGCCGGCCGGCCCTTTCCAGGACGGGTACCAGTTGCTTATTGTTAAACCTACGGGGAAAACCCACCATGCAAATTATGAAACACGGAAAGAGGGGCATGAGCGAGGGAAAAATCATAAGCCACAAAGGTGGTATCGAGTTCCGCGTAAAAATGAGATGGACACTCTGTGGGGTCGGAGCAGGGGGTACGATTCAGAGGTAAACGTTTTTGATTTCTGTCTGTTGGTAGGGGCTCTAGGTGCAAACAGAACATTTTATAAACCTGCTCTCTGCAGGAACCAGAATGTTCATTTCAAACACTTCCCAGAAATGAGTCAGGAGCCTGACAAGTCAGAAATTGGTGTCATTCCATCAGGGGACACTTTCTGCAGATGTTTCTAGACCTTGGAGCAGGCAGGGAAGCCAAGCCAACAGGCTGAGCGAGCTGTTTGGTATCGTTGGTACCAAACGCTTTTAATTGCTGTCAACCACAAGTTACTAACATATACGCCGGCCACACGACCTGAGTGAGGGCTTTTCCACAGCAGGAAACACAATAAACACGTTTCTTTGTTGGTTTCTATTAAAAGAAAAGGGCCGTCAGGAAGAGCAGCTGCCCCTTTGATGGACTCCAGCAGACTCCATCACGAGGAAAACCAGTTTCACAAGCAGTTACTGCTGCGGGTCGGTCTCCCAGCAAAGAAATGACGGCAAGACCAAGGTCAAAATTTACTTCGGAGGGAAGAACATCTCAACATTCATGCAAATAGCAGCTCCGATTGGAAAATACAGCCTCCGTACAGAGTCCTTGTGTCCAAACACCCAGCACAGACGTAGGCAAAGGCAGAGGCTGCGATCCACCGGAAAACCGACTTGCACGGAGTGCATCAGGACCGCGTCCGCACGTGGCACCAATCCGAGCAGTGAGATGCTCCAGGTCTCCCCTGCCGAACAGTTTCCCCGTGATATGGAGATCAGTTGACTTCCTTTGTTTTTTCACTTCTAGGATTTTAAAACCTCCCGACTCGTTACAGACTTTCCTCTTTCTTAACCAGTCCAGAATAGATTTTCCTTGCTCAGGCTGCCATCGTGAAGGTGAAATTGAAAAACTGTTCATTCAGCACCAGCGGCCACGCTATGGATGAGGCGCCAGCACGGACGCTCAGCTGGGGATCCCTGTAACGTTCAGAACGTGCCAGAGCCCGAATGAAACAAGGATGTTTACTGCAGCATTACTGGCGATTGTGAAAAATCAGAGGCCAACAAAACGTCAGCAGGGATCAAATAAACCTCAGAATGACAGCACTGTTTTATTTTGTAAAATGTGTGTGTGCTTGTGTATGCAGTACGGCTCCCTTACAGCTGTGCATGCTGCGCACTGCACAAGTCCAGGGGAACCCCCACATCGTGGTCTACGTCAGGGGCAGCAACTCTTCTGTAAAAGGCCAGAGAGTAAAGATTATAGGCTTTTTGAGCCATAGGGTCAAAGCCAAGGTGACTCAGAAAGCAGCCAGAAACATCACTGAATGTGGTGGCTGGGTTCTAACAGAACTTTATATCTGGACACCAAAACTGGAATCTCAAATAATAGTTCACATTGCATGAAATATCATTCTTCTTTTGATATTTTTTAAACCATTTTAAAATGTGAAAACTGCTTTCAGCTCAACAGGCCACATGAAAACAGGAGGCAGGCTGGAACTGACCACTGGCCCGAGAGCCGCGGATTACTGACCCTGACCGATGTGACTGTCACCAGCGGGAGTTGTGCGGTACACAGTCCGCACTGCCGGACGTGGCCACCTCCGGCAAAGGCAGAGACAGAGTCGAAAACTGTCCCACCAAAGTGCTCACCACCGTTATCTCTAAAACCTTCGGGAATCGGGGTGGGAGGGGGCTGACAAAGAGTTTGCAAGTTTTACTTTATCTGCTGAATGTATCCATTTTCCTCCATAGAAATGCACCCCCGATTCTTTCCAGAGGCTGTAAAATCTCCTTCTTTCTAATTCGGACGCCTCATTCTGTGTGTATCCGTATGAACACCCACTTCTCCACACCTGTGCTGGGGGCTCCAGACTC
Organism: Camelus ferus; assembly: GCF_009834535.1. NCBI lineage: Eukaryota > Metazoa > Chordata > Mammalia > Artiodactyla > Camelidae > Camelus > Camelus ferus. The sequence continues at coordinate 22,412,489 of NC_045727.1, read as the reverse complement.
CTGGATGAACCAGTCTCTCAGGCTCTCACCCTCCAGCCCTGCGTCTCCGCGCCTGTGTCTCTGTCCTCAGGGATGCACCTCCGCGCCTCTACAACTCCGCATGTGCACCTGCACACAAAGCCCTCTCGTGATGGAGAGCGAAGTCCCGCCCTCTCTCCCTCCCTCCTCCTCGTCCTCTTTCTGAGTCTCCCACATCCCTCTCGAGGCTGCAGACATCCACAGGAACCAGCATTAAACCGGATGACTTCCCCAGGGCAGGTGGAGTGTCATGCTGTAACTCTACCAAAGGAGCGGTCGGTGGAACAGAAGCAAACCATGCACAGCCCTAGAGCAGGACACAGAGAAAGCTCCCGGAACACGGCCAGACGACCCTCTGCTTTGCAACTTCCGTCTTTTTTAGGATGTTTTCTGATTTTCCGATAGGGAGACTTTAACATACCTAGAAGGTTTCCCACTAGATAAAAGAGGAAAAAATGCATTTATTTCATAGGACACGTGGGTGTGTAGTGCCCCTAAGGTTCACCGTGTGAAGTGGAGGAGAGAGAAGAGGTTCTGAAGCGAGGGCTTAAGGTAAACGCTATATACACTCAAGATCATCTCTGAAACTCCCTTAAGCTTCCAATAGCGCACAGTACATACTCCAGGGCAGAATCCTCACGCCTCCAGAACCACACGACTAGACAAAGGAAAGCACAGACAGACACCCTGCAACCAGCCTTCTGTCCCTCTGTGGCCGTCACTGCCTGGGGGGACAGGCAGGTGACCGGCACCCAAGTCAGCCTGCTTGCCCAGAAGGTTCCCCCTTTCTGATTTAACCCAAAGCTTCCAAAGAACCGAAAGTCATGTTAACAGATCTGTTTCTTAATGTGAGTCTTAACACAGAGCATGTGCTTGGAAGCATCCGCCCCACATTTCACACACGGTAGGTACTGGGGTAATGTTGCTGGGGTTGAGGTTTGCAAGGTGTCCAGTGCAGACTGTCCCTGTGTTCTCTGCAGAGTCATGGAAGCGCGCCCCCGTGCACCTGGCATTCACTGCTGAGTCCCTGCTGAGTGCTTGTGCCCTTGGTCGCTGGTCACTGTCTCCCTGAGAGCTGCGTCTCATTGGGGGTGGGGGTGTATTCTGGGGGAGGGGACGGTTTTAGTTTGGCACAGAAAAGTAAGGACAGTACACTGGCAGCTCCACTCCATCACTCCAAACAGAATATGACCACCCGTGAGGAGTCAAGAAACACACGGACCATTGGAAATTAACTATGCTTCACTTTGAAAAAAGACACCTGCACCCCAATGTTCACAGCAGCACTGTTCACAACAGCCAAGACATGGAAACAGCCTAAATGTCCACCGACAGATGACTGGATGAAGCAGCTGTGGTATGTTTATACAATGGAATACTACTCAGCCATAAAAAAGAATGAACTAATGCCATTTGCAGCAACATGGATGGACCTGGAGATCATCATTCTAAGTGAAGTCAGACAGAGAAAGACAAATGTCATATGATGTCACTTATGTGTGGAATCTGAAAAAATGACACAAATGAACTTATTTACGGAACTGTGACAGACTCACAGACACAGAAAACAAACTCACAGTTACTGAAGAGGGGATAAATTAGGAGTTTGGGATTAGCAGATACACACCACTATATATAAAATAGATAAACAACAAGGACCTACCGTACAGCACCGGGAACTAAATTCAGTACCTTGTAATAAACTATAATGGAAAAGAACCTGAAAAAGAATACATATGTATATATAACTGAATTGCTCTGCTGCACACCTGAAGTTGATGCAACACTGCAAATCAAGCATACTTCAATTTAAAAAAAAATTTTTTTTTTAAAGAAAGAAACACTGTGCAGAACAGCTTCCAGGTGATGGCATTCAATCAGGTCGAACAGGCAGGGCAGGAGGTGACGTCATGAAAGAGGAGAAAAGGAAGCAATGACGTACAGTGAGGGGAAGTCCCCACGGGGAGATCGGCCTCCTGTCCTCATCTGTAAAACGAGGCGGCACACAACTAAGGGCCATTCAAGTGCTCACCAGCTTCCCTTCCATAACCACGCCACATCACACGCTTTGCCCGAGTGTGCAGGGCACGCAGGGACACGGAGCCCGGAGCCTCCCAGGGTGGACCTGGGTGACACAGCACAGTCCACATGCGTGGGGCTCTTCGTGCTCCCGACACCATCCGGGTATCACCTCACGCACCCCCCACCCAGCCTAGGAGGTAAGCACGACTGTCACCGCGCTGCACAGAAGGGAGAACCAGAGGGAGCCCCCGATCTAGGACCGGCGACGGGCGGGGCGGGGCAGGACGCCACCCGCAGCGCGAGCCGCGGGCTGTGCCTGGGCCCGTGAGTGTGGCCAGCGCTCTGCACCACGCCCGACAGCCCTTCAGGAGAAGCCCCACAGCTGGTCCTGTGGCTGTGCCAAAGGCGACAGCGTCCTAGAGCAAAACCAGAACCACGATGACACTTCTTCCCAGTAAACTAGCTGCTGCGCTGTTTCATTGGGAGGTCTCCCAGGAAAGCCTGGGTTGACCGTTCCTTGTGGGCAGTTGAAGTTCCGGCCAAGCGCCACTCACGCTGCACGTGGGGACCGGGTCAGGGTCTTCCCACCCCCGCCCACCAGCCCCACTCCGCCTGCTCCCCACTCCCCACCGCCCCACCTGCCGCTGTGGACACTGAAGAATGCAGCCTGTTAGGACAAGCCAGGCACAACTTGGAAACCTGGCTACAAGATGACCGCACGCCCCTTCAGTCACTGGGGGACATTCAGCAGCCCCGCCGGCACGTCACGGGCTGCCCCAGGGAAAGGGGACCCCATCAACGCACTACTGACTACTGATTAGGGCCCAGAGTCCGACACCGGAGATGTGAACTTGCAGGAGGTGGAAAAGCTGCAAAGGGCTTTTGTCCAGGAGAAATGCAAACCATTTCTGCCATGTGGGGGAGAAAACCTCGGAGGCCACTGGCTCACTGCCCACAGGGAGTCAAGCTTCACCTTCTGTTCCAGCATCCGTTCACTTTGTCCACTGAATGTGTGTGCGCGCGCACGCATATCAGTTTCTCACAAGCACTTTCTGTGGAGCTGGACCATGTCACCGACTCTGAAAAACTCATGCTATTGGCTTCCTTTGTTACGCTCAGACAGGAAGGGGGCAGGGCACAGCCACTCAAGGAGTAACGCGGCAATTAACACCAGGATGGCGGAAGATTCAACCCCAGGAGGCCTTGAGGCTCAGGATGGTGGGAGATGTGACGTCTAGCAGACCTTGACCTTCATTATACGCCCATTGTAATATACACGCCCACGGGCACCATGGCAGCCCAGAGGCTAGCACAAAAGGTCAGAGTGGGAAACGGCCAACTTCCTGGGAATCCCAGCCCCTTCCCCTTAGACTGGTCCTTCCACTTATTAGCATATGAAGCCACCAAGCCCATAAAAACCAGCAACATGGCGCCTTGCGGCCACCCCCCTCTCACTCTTCGGAGACGGCCCGCACTCTGCCCACGGAGTGTGCACCTACTTGTACTCTAATCTGAGCGCCCAACCCCCACACCTCGTGGCCTTTCAATGTCTCTCTCTGACTAAATCTACCTTCACTCAGCTGCGGCTGGTTCTTGAATTCTCTCCTGCGCGAAGCCAAGGACCCACGCCTGGCGGGGCACGTCCCAGGGGCTCAGCCGAAGCCTGGGACCCGGCCCTCCTCACGCCCCACGTCCGTTCTTCCTGCAGCAACATCACGTCACTAACCTTTTGAGAAACTTGAACTTTTGGAAGTGTTTTAACGTTTCGGGAGAAAAATCACCATTTTCAGAATGCTGTGTTACCAAATGCAAGTTCGTGTGCCAGACACACCGAGGGGCTGAACAATTTGAAAGGTCGGCGTTTGGAGCAAAGAAAGGTTTACCGCAGGGCCGAGCAAGGAGGACACAGTGGCTCCTACCCAAGAAAACCCTAAACTCCCAGAAGGGTTTCAGCAAAGCCTATTTAAAGGTCAGGTTGGGTGTGGGGGGGGCACAGGTACTTGATCAGCTGTGCACAACCCTCTGATGGGCGGATGTGGCGAGACCAGGGTGTCAACACTATCAACCCCTGGGCACCAGAAGGTCTGGGGGTCACGTGCTCATGATCATTAAGTCGTTTGGTGGTTTTAGCATCTGAAAGGCTCAGGAAATGTGCCTGAGACACTATGCTCTGGGTGCTTCCCAGAGGAGCTGCCGCAGAGGATACGGGGAGGGGTCTGTCCCGGGAAGACCCCGCAGGGTCCTGCTCGGTTCCAGCTATACCTGACAAACCTTTGACTGTTTCAGCGGGATGAGCCTAGGATTGAATGCTCTGCCTGGCAGAGCTGCTTTTAACAGACTGAGCTGGAAAGTCACAAAATGCAGGTGCTCCTGTCCCTACCTCGGAGTCCCCAGTTCAGGTGCGCACGCAGCGGGAGGGGAGGTTCAAGTTCAGCGGCCAACCAGGGAAACTCTCCCCGTCGCAGGCTTGCTGGCCATCTCCCTGCCGGACGCGTCAGGAAACAGACCGGCCTGACGGAGCGAGGAGCCGCGGCGCCTCCGGAGGGCCGCGCGCGTACGACACGTTCCGTGCGCGGGCATCTCTCTGCCCAAAGAGCGCAGGGCGCACCTGCCCTTTCTGTTCACTGCGGGCGGCTCCTTCAGTCTATCCCATCCGCGCTGTCTGAACTTTTCATTTCGAACAGATTCAGACTAATTCACCGCGGCCACCGAGGTTGATCACCGGTGCCTCGTCACATCCTGGGGGCCACCTGCTGACATCCTTAAAAGAATTTAGAAATGAATCTGATAGAGGGCCTTTCATGCCAGAGAACTGTTTATTTGAATTCCATCAAGAGGGGCACAAGTACAATCAGAGAATGGGTCTGGGATTCAAAAGCACTTAGCTAAGCCTTTTACCCACACGCTGCATATAACCATTCCATTGTGATAAAATAAAAACACCACTGAAGGTTGACACGGCCGAGGCTAAATGCTTGATGCTTTAAGAAGAAGGAAGATGAGCTTAAAAAAAAAAAAAAAAAAGCCAGAGCAGCCAAGCTACAGAACAGAAGCCCCTTGTAACACACCTTGCATCTTGATGGGAGGAAAGGATGCAGACTCGCCCTCCGCAGTGATGGAGGAATCCCAGGGCTGATTTAAATGAGGATTCGAGGCCACTCCATTCATCCAGAGACCTGAGGCACGGAAAATCAGAAAATCGCGCAGGAGCCGGGCTCGGAACGGGAAAACAAGTTCATCGTCAGACAAACACAGACTGTGTTTCTAGCTCGAGCAAGAGCGTGAATTACAGAACTTTGTGCCCGTCTTAGACGCTGGGTTTAAAAGGAGATGATGGTTCTGCGGGAATGCTGGCAGGGAACACCGTGCCTCACAGACCGGGAGGGGCTGATTCTGCACCAGCTCCCAGGCGCGGAGCCAGCAGCTGCCCGGATGCAAAACAGCACCGCTCCCGCTCCCAAGGGACTCAAAGGCGCTCGCTCGCCTTCCCTCCTGCGTGGCTGCCCATGCCGAGCCCGGGGCGCAGCGCACGTGAGATTTCATGCTAAACTGGGGAGTCTACTATTTTAAGTGACCTGTTGGTCAGTCCTTCTGTAAAAGGAAGAATCCTTATTTCATGCAGCTTAGTTTTTCCACTTTCCAATGATGGATTTTTGTTTTGGTTTGTTTTTGGGATCAGTGTAAAGTCAGTGGCTTTCCCCAGAGAAGCAGGTCTCCCGGAGCCCCAGCATATTCTAATATGCAAAACAGCAGTGTGGTGACATCTGGGTTTTGCTTTGGGTCAGGGGGCAACATCACAGAATCCTTCCTGCCCTTGCCTGGTGACAGCGCCCCCGAGAACAGGTGCGGCCTCTCCTTGTCAATCAGAAGCATCCATCCTTCCAGCAGCTGTGATGAGTCTACGGCGGTGGTGCTTTTGAAATACCTGCGAATTCTTCCACGACTCACCCCTTTACAGCATGAGCCTGACTGTACACCCCGCAGCCCCAGGGCAGGCTGGGGCCACTATCGCATCTGAAGGGCAGCGCCCGGTGGAGATGATGGTGGTGCCTCCAGCGGAGGTCATGAGGGACGCTGCAGTTCCCAGCTCGCCCCCTCTTGGGGAGCCCGCACCATCTTGCAAGGAGACCAACGGCCCTGGCAAGTGGCCCAGTTGGGAAGGAACCACGGCCAACTTGCAAGCCTGGGGACAGAGCCACCTTGGAATGATTCTCCAGCCTAGCCAGGCCTTCAGATGATTCCGGACTCCAGCCTTTGAGACTTTCAGCTGAGGCCCTGGACATCACCAGACAAAGTCAAGCAACACCCACTGGGCCCTGCCTGAATTTCTATCCTATGGAAATTGAAATGATAAGCAGTTATCTTCCTTGACATCCCTGTCACCATCTGGAGGTTGCTTGCTACAGAGCAACTGGTAACTAACACAGGGGCTGAGCTCACGCCCACAAGCAGGTCAGTAAGACTCAAGGAGACACCTTGTATTATAACAACTGGAAAAGAGGAGTGTTCTTCCTGCTGAATATGAAATTTGGGGGATATAAACCAGGAGCTGCTAGAGGCCACCACCCGGTGAGCAGGCTGCTTGAGAAAAAACCAATCAAGAGAACAGAAACAAGAGATAGGGAGACACTGACTGATGAGGATGTCATCTGAGCCCCTGGATCAAGCTATGCCTGAAAGCCACCCTGGAACTTTTAGTTGTTTAAGCCAATAAATCCACCCACTGTCTGTTTTTACCTGAAGTCAGTCTGGGTTGGAGTCCTCTCATCACGTGTTCACAGACCCCTGAATCTACATACGCAGGCTGCCTCTGGCACAGCACACGTAGATGAGGAAAATGGGTGGGTCTAAATGTTTAGAGCAAAAACAATCATGCTACCTTGGCCACAGCCAATTAGACTAAGGATTAGAGAAAGGCAGTCCAAAAGAGATGAGGCCTGTCCCAACTCCCCGTGAGCCATCACGGAGCCTGCTACCAGAGAACGTCTGCTCAGTATGGGGTTTCCCGGGACAGAACCCACGTCCTAGTGGGAGGAGCTGGAAATCCAGAAAATAAACAGACACACAAATACATATGCCAGATAATTCCAGGTATAGATGAACACGACGAGAGGAACGAGAGAGAGTGAGGCACCGGGGAGCGGCGTGCGCGCAGAGCGGGCAGGAAAGCCCTCTTCCCCTGTGACCATCGGGCTGAAACCCAATGCAAAGGTGCAAAGTCCAGGAAAGCTTTCCATGCAGAGGGCACAGCAGGCGCAAACGCCGTGAGAAGGAAATGAACTTGATAAACAACAAGTTTCTCCTGCATTCAGCATACAGAGAACTGTATTCAGTACCTTGTAGTGACCTATGATGAAAAAGAATATGAAAACCAATACATGTAGGTTCATGGATGACTGAGACATGATGCTGTACACCAGAAATTGACACAACTGAAAACTGATGACACTTCAGAAAAAAAAAAAAAATGAATTCAGACAACTCAGTAAAAGGAAAAAAAAGGAAATGAACTTGACATGGGGATTCCATGAAGACAAAAATGCGTTGGGTGTGGCTCGAGCAGAGAGAAGGGCAGAGGATGCCAGGGGCCGAGTCCCAGAGGCAGGAATGACCGCGTCTTGCCAGGACCGGGCACGGGAGGAGCGTGGGTCTATGTGAGTGTGATGGTCCCACTGACATTCTCTCTAAGCACCCGGCCGCTGTGTGCGGAATGGACTGTCAGGAGGCGTGGCCATGCATCTCGGGTGACACACCACACCTGGCTGGATTACTGGGGCTTTCTCTGAGCCAGCACTGCTCTGAGCTCTTTGCCGAGCTCACTTAATTCTCACCATCCCATGGAAGGGGTGTTTTATAACTGCACTTGGCAGACAAAGGAATGCGGGTACGGTGTTGTCTGTGGTCAGATGGCTAGCGGGTTGAGGCACGTGGATTTGGACCCGGGCTGTGTGGCCCCAGCGTTCCAGCCCAGTGTGACACTCTCCTTGCTGTGTTACGGGACAGGGGTTACTACCTGGCTGTCGCAGACTGTATCCTTCAACAACTAAGAGGCCACTGTTAAGGGCTGGGTTGGGTTTTCCTAGGACACTGTGGTGGTTCCATTCAACACACCCGGGGTTAAAAATTTTCTATGTTCAAGGCAAAAACCAAACCTATCATGGTAAGTAGTGGTAGCGGAGGCCAGGGATGGGGTTGGGTTGACTTCAAGTGGGAAGAGGCACTTCCTGGGGTGATAGGAATGTGTCTATCTCGACTGTCACAATGCTAACACGGTGCATACTTCTATCAAAAAAAACACTAAGGATACATTTAAAATGGGTGTGTTTTACTGTATGCAAATGACATCTCAAAAAAATTCATTTAGAATTTGTTAAGTCTACCTTCTACACTGTTGGTGGGAATGTAGTTAGGTGCAGCCACTATGAAAACAGTATGGAGATTCCTTAAAAAAACTAAAAATAGACTTACCACATGATCCAGCAATCCCACCCCGGGGTATACTTCAGGAGGGAACTGTAATTCGGAAAGATACATGCACCCCAATATTCACAGCAGCATGGTTTACAATAGACAAGACACGGAAACAACCTAAATATCCATCAACAAATGACTGGATAAAGAAGATGTGGTATATTTATACAATGGACTATTACTCAGTCGTAAAAAAAAAAAAAAAGAATGAAGTAATGCCATTTGTCACAACACGGATGGACCTGGAGATGATCATACTAAGCGAAGTAAGCCAGAAAGAGAAAGAAAAATATCATATGATATCACTTATGTGTAGAATCTAAAAAAAAAAAAAAGACACAAATGAATTTATTTACAAAACAGAAACAGACTCACAGACATAGAAAACAAATTTATGGTTACAGGGGGGAAAAGAGGTGGGAGGGGATAAATTGTGAGTTTGAGATTTGCAGATACTAAATACTGTATGTAAAATAGATAAACAACAAGTTTATACTGTAGAGCACAGGGAACTATGTTCAATACCTTGTAGTAACTTATGGTGAAAAAGAATATGAAAATGAACATATGTACATGTATGACTGAAACAGGATGCTGTACACCAGAAATTGACACAACATGGTAAACTTGACTAGACTTCAATTTTTTTTTTAATGGGGCAAAAGTCTATATTCACTTCTAGTAAATAACTTCTTACTTGGATCTGAGTGAGTATATCCTGTGTGCACAATGAAAAGTCACCTTATGGCATCCAGCAGAACCCCCAGAAGATACATTCATGAGAAAAGCCTGCTTCAGCCAGCCCTTGGGGTCCAGGCAAATTCCATCCATGCAGGATTTCACACAGCAAGAGCATCCGGGCTGATCCAGCCCACCCCACCGCTATGCCCTGCCCGCCTGTCGGCAGGTGCCAGCTGTGTGCACAGCTAATTCCAGTCAAACATGGGCAGATGTTTCAAAACCACAGACAGCAGGACTGGCCTTCTAAGGCTGAAACAAGGTGATCAACCAGAAGTTTATTTCGCCAGCAGCTCAGGATGCACCAGATGTCTCCCACATCCTGCCCCCAGCCCTCTGGCTGTCCCCCAGGAGCGAGTTCAGAGGTGCCTGTCTGGCCACAAAAAGACAGGGAGCAAGGCAGAAGCTTCCAAACAAGGACCTACTGCAGAGTGCAGGGAACTATACTCAGTACCTTGTAACAGCCTTTAATGGAAAAGAATGTGAAAAGGAAGAGATACATAGATAGATAGATAGATAGATAGATAGATAGATAGATAGATAGATAGATAGATAAAACTGAATCACTATGCTGTACACTGGAAATTAACGTGACATGGTAAATAAACTAACTACACTTCAATTTTAAAAGAAGACACCAGTTTTACACCCAAGATGCAGACTTCCAAGAACCCGGACTCCGCTTCACCTCTGTGGGTTGCAAACTGGCTGCTTCCTCCCCATAACCAGCCTTTCAAACCATTTTCTCAGCCATCACAGTGTTTCTGTTTGGCTTTGCTTCTTGCTGATTTTTGAATGTAAATGTCTTGAGGAGACAGGACAAGGGCCTCCAGTCCCCACGGCACCCCACTGTATTTGTCCTACCCCCAGCCAATTCCCCTAATGAAACACCGCCTGGTGCCCCAAAATCTGTGTGGGTCAACTTTCCTTTGGACCAAGCAGGCTCTTACTGAAGCCCAAGGAGCGAGGGCGCTCAGATACCTGCTCAAAATGAGCACCAAGGGGTGGAACAGCCTGTATTCCTCAGCTGAATTTTATGGACCAAATTAAAGATAGTAAACGAGAAAAAGTAATTATTTTTCAAAGTAGGCACGAAGATCATTTTTCCTCTGAATTAGGAGTGATTACCATGCCTTGCTGCTTGAGTTCCCCATTACCAAGGGGGGATTTATCTAAGAAAGGGTTTAATGATTCATTGTTCCACCAACGGGTTTGCAGCACAAGCTGACTACCCATACATATCTGTACCTCTATCTGTGTATTTACATCCACATCTGATACAATAAAGACTGTATCTGGTCTCCATCTGGTTCCTGCCACTGAGCTTCAAAAACCCTTGGAATTTCCTCAGTGATAAAAGCCTTTGTTATTCACAAGTTTATTCTAATGAGGTGGCATCTTTATCATGCTAATTACATTATGCTAATATATGCTGATATAATATACTAGGCTGATGAGGGTGGTGTTATGCTAATGAGGTGGGTGGGGTCTTAGATAAGGTCAATGGAGGGGCTGACCACACCACAAACACCAAGCAGGTGATGAGGGGGGTGGCACTTTCAGTCACACCCCAGTCTCTGGGGGATGGCAGTGGGAGTGGGGATGCGGGGGTGCTGGTGAGTAGGCCAATGATTTAAGCAACCACGCCTATCCAATGGAACTCCATATAAAATCTCTGGACCTCGACACTCAGGGGGGCTTGCTGGTTGACGAACCCACCCAAAGCTGAGAGGGTGATCCACCCAGATCCCACAAATTCAGTTCATGAATCTCTGCATCCGCCCCCAGACCTTGCCCTGTGCCTCCCTTCCATCTGTCTGTTCCTGAGTTGTAGCCTTTAAAATAAAAATAGCACTCCAGTGAGTTCTGTGAGTTGTTCTGGCAAGTTCTGAAACCAAGGGGGGCCGCGGGAACCTCCAAATTTGTAGCCAAGTTGGACATGGGACCCCACTGGCAGCTGGCGTCTGAAATGAAGGCGGTCTGGTTGGAATTGAGCCCCTGACCTGAGGGGTCTGCACTGACTCTAGGGGGTTACTGTCAGGGCTGAACTGAACTGCAGGACATCCAGCCCGTGTCAGAGAGCTGGAGTCAGACACATTACCCACACCGACATCATATGAAGAGACGGAAGTTGTTCAGTTACTACTAAGGCGGTCGTCCCCAGAATCAGGGCCCTGTGACACACACCGACTTCTGTTCTGAGTCAGCCTGTGACCCAGAAGTGGAAATCTATTGTTCATCCACGTGCAGTTTCCACTTGGGCCTTAGGCCAAAGACAACTCATCCTGGAATGAACCACAATCCATTGCAAAGCCAATGAGAGTCAAGTCTGAAACCCTGTGGAAATCCTCTGGGCAAAGCAGGGCTCCCTTTGTCTTCCGCTAAAGCTGCTGAGTGGACAGGATGCAAGCATGGAGATTTTATCAGTCTTCCTGCTACCACGAGGACAGGTGTGCCCAAGGATGAAACCAAGGAGAAATAAAACAGAGTCATGAGGCAGAAAGACGTTGAGTCCTGTCGGCTTCTTCTGCACTCTCGACATCCTGTCCTGTGCCCAAAACGCAGAGGACGCCCCCCCCCCCTTTTGTTACGAAAGTCACTAAGTCCCCTTTTCTATTTTAGCCAGTTTGAGTTGGGTTTTCTGTCACTTACATCCAACTGAGTCCTGAAAAACTACGCCAGGCTGAGACCTACTAAAATTCTTCCAACCAACGGAGGCAACGTGAGACGCCTCTAAGTATCGGTTCTAGTCGGTGGATCCTAGAACCAGCTCGCACCAGTTTTTAGGCGCCAAGTGTTAAATCTTCAGGAATGTTGCAAGTCAGCTGTTAAACCCTCACTAGCTTGAAATTCACCAGGCAGGTGTGAGAACCAGCTGCGGCACATTTACCAGCAAAATACTTACTGGTTCTAGTTGCTGAGCCAACAAGCTGTCTTCAGAGGTCACAGGACAGTTCAAAGCCAGCCTCTGAACCCCCAGTGAAAAAAACCCTCCAGCCCCAGTGGTCCCCTCCCATTTCCAGCCTCAAGGGTCAGGCCCCAAGAATTGGAGAGGAGAGGGCTGAGTAGAAAATGCAGCGTCCACTCTGTTGAGTCTACATTCACCGTTGAGCTCCCTCCCTTTCCTACAGTCTTTTTGTGTGTGTGTGGGGGGGTGGTAACTAGGTATATTTGTTTATTTACATATTTATTTTGAGAAGAGGTACTGGGGATGGAACCCGGAACCTCATGCATGCTAAGCACACGCTTTACCACTGAGCTGGCCCCTCCCACCCTTTCCTGCAGTCTTGGTGCAAACACAGGGGCTCCTGAAGGTTTTCGGATTCTTCCAAGCTGCCCAGGCTCACCCTGTCAAGCTCCTCCCAGTAACTTCCATCAAAGACAGACACGAGACCACTTTCTAATTCAGTGACTTCTCAGTGCTGACAGCAAGCTGCACAGATAGGCTTAGACCCCTCCACTGAGTTGTCAGAGAGAGAGCAGAGCCTGTTTGAATCCCAGGTCTCCTTTTCCCCCTGCCGGGAGGAACTCTCCCCAAGAAATCAGTAGGAGTCAAAGGCACAGAATCCCTAGTCCAGGTTGTCCAGGAAGTGGAAAAATGGAAGACGTTTACAGCATCGAGAACATGAACTTTCTGATCAAGCAGCCTCTCCATCTCTACACTGAACATCGCGGTCCACGATGATATATCCTCGACTCAGGGTCCCCGACTGTGGTGTCATCTCTTCAGCTGTTCAAGAAGACTTTTCCTTTGACAGCAGACCCACAGAATAACGTCTCTTCCTCCCAGCCTAAAAGCCTTAAAGGCCGAGCCTGCTCCCCGCCGAGGAAGACAACAAACACAATGTTGTTTAGAAGCACGTCTTCGGTGCTCTGTGTCCAACTAAAAGCCAAAACGGCTACACTTTCAGAGCAAAAAGCCCAACAAAACAGCTTTCAGCGCACCATGTGCAGACACCTCTGAGTCTCCAGGACGTAACCACAAACACAAGTTTCTGAGCGAAACGCTGAACAAGACGCAGACTGTCCATGCCTGGGTGGGTGAGCTGATTTCCATCCCGTCAGCAAGTCCACTAATATGGGATGTGCTTTGTGCGAGATTCAAGTCAGGGAGACCGGAACATGAACTTGGAAATCACGTATGTAGTTCACCCTTCACAGGACCCAGAGACAGACACACCTGGGTGCCTCTCAGTAAAAAAATCTTCTTATTTTTATTTTCCTTTTAGCATAGCCCACCGAGGCAAAGAAAGGTTCCTTCTTGCGGAATGGACCGTCCCGTGAATACCCAAATCTGACTCTTGCTGGAAGACCCTAAGACAGTCACCTTTCTGGCCTCTGATCGCTCTACTGCATAAACAAAGTGGGGAAAACACTTCAAAATCCTCGTGCCGCGGCTGTTGCAGGGGAGACACTCGTCTGTCTGAATAGTTCCGATGGTTTTTTTTTCCCTTTAATTCACTGCATCAAACATATGCAACAAAGACTATTTATCTTCAAATCTCTTTGTCTCTCCTTCTAAGATCTGATGGAAGAGGGACCCTCCGAGCAGATGCATTATTCTGATTGTGATTAACAAAATGGGAAGGGAGACGGCGTGCCACGAGGGAAGAAAGCTGTTGCGATCGTCATGATCACACCATTTCACTGATTTACCGCAAGTCCAATACGGGCAGACATGAAGACAATTAAAAGAGAACCAGACTGCTGTCGCCTACGTTGTTATAAAAACAAACAAGAAGGGTTTAAGCTGATGTGTCAAAAGCAGCAGGAAGTTTCAGCAGCGAGTTTTTAAACCTCCAGCTCTTTGCTGAGCCATTTCAGCGGTTAGACGCTGAACCAGCGTGAACCCTTTGCGCCTCCTTGAAAAGCTACTTCCCTGTTTCAAATCCCCCCCGTTTACAAAGAGACGAAACGAGCAGATGAGCTACATGGAGTCAAATCCACCAAAAATAAGGCTCACAAAGATCTGACTTCACAAAAGCAAAATGTACCCTTTGTTTTCATTTGGGGGGTGACAAAAAAAAAAAAAAAAAAAAAAAAAAAAAAAAAACCCTGCAGGTTCTCTCTGAGGATAAATTTCATATAATTTGCAAGAGGAAAGCATCCCAGGAGGAACTGAGAGCTCACACGACGGTAAAATTTTTGAATGCAAATTGGATCATGCCGCTCTGTTTTTTGAAGACTTCCATCCATTTCCCATCGACTTCCCCTCCGTGAACTGTTTTCTACCTGCATCTTGGGTCCCACCGCCTACTGTCCTCTGTATTTGCCCCATCCGGCCCCCAGCAGCCTGCTGACAGCAGGGGTCAGAAAACTAGGGCTCCTGGGCCGAGTCCAGACCACCACCTGTTTTCATACCACCGCAAGGTGAACATGGGCTGTATGTTTTTAAATGGCTCCAAACACACACACACACACAAATTGAAGGAGAATATTTCATGGCATCCGAAAAACATCCAAAATCTCCGTTTGTGGTTATAAATAAAGTTTTATTGGAACAGAAGCAAGGACATTTTGTTTATATGATGTCTGGCTGTTTTCCCATCGCAAGGACAGAGTTGATTGCTTATGCCGGAGATTGCATGGCCCTCGAAGCCTCGAAGCATGGGCTGGGTTGCTGAAGCTGGCTCAGACCATCAAGTTGATTCCCACTCTCGGACCTTCACTGGGCTCCTAGAACGTTCTGGTCCCGGATACCCTTGCAAGTGCCTCAGGTCTTGTCTTACCTGGTTCAGGCTGCTGTGACAAAGGACCCCACGTGGGGTGGCTTGGAAACAATGTAAATTTATTCCTGACAGCTCTGGAGGCTCAAGCCCCAGATCAGGGCATCAGCACAGTAGGGTTCCAGTGAAGACCCTCCTCCAGGCTGCAAACGACCGTTTTCTCACTGTATCCTCAAGGGGCAGGGGGCAGAGGCCGGAAGCAAGCCCTCTGCCCCCCGGGAAGGGCACTCACCCCATCCATGAGGACCCCACCTCCACAGCCTCACCGAATCCTAGTTACCTCCCGGAGGCCCCACCTCCTAAGACCATCACAGCGGGGGGAAGGTTCCAACAGAGGGATTTGGGGGAGAAACAAACATCACAGGTCTCTGCTTCAGTATCACCCCTACAGGGACGGGTCCCCTGACCACCTCACCCTCCGCCGCTCACTCCGTAGGCTCTCCTTCCGCGCACACAGCGCTTCTGAAACCACTGTGTGTGTCACTCTGCACCGTCTGCCTCCCCACCGGAGCACGAACTCCCCGGGGGTGGACACTCCCGTCCTGTTCAACACGGTGCCCTGCACCTGCGGGCGCTCACCAAACGCCGAACGAATGAGGAATGAGCGAGTGGACTTAGAGCAGAGAGAGCACCAGGAGGCCTTCTATCCCACACGGCCGAGATGCACCACAGAGACGGGTCCGCGACCTTTTCTCAATCCCAACCACCGAATGCACACACGTCAACCCGGCGATCCAGCCGGTCAGGGCTGCCCCTACCAGGCGCCTGCTAGCAGAGGGAGGCATACACCCCTATCTGTTCAGCTGAGAAACATCCTGAAACACTTAGGAGAAATAAGGTCAGAGAGCGCCAGGCATCTGCCTCCCACGGTGGGCCTGCAAACAGACATTTTGACCTACAAACAGTAGGCACGGCTGTTCGAGAACAGAGGCTTAATTCTACCTGTTAACCAAACACACACACGCACACAGAGCTATAACCTAGAGCCTCATCCCGCAGCCGCCCCGCAGAGCCGTTAGGCACTGATAACAACCGATTTCGGAAAACTGACTCCTGGGTGTCAACAAACTGGCACAGAGATGGCTGCTTCTCCTCCAGGCATCCAGGGTAAGTTATTCTAATGTCTTCACATTAACCAACCACTCACTGTAACATCCACGCGTGAGGCTGCACGAATTTATCTTCAACCCCGGAGTAAAGACTGAAGCCTAGAATCTATCTTCCAGATGAGGGTCAATTTCTGTCCATTTCCCCCGGGAACTGGGAGCATCTGCATCCACAGAGCTTAACCCTCAAGACTGAAAATGAAGACCATCTATACCAACGTGGCTTTCAGCTCCGTTCCAGGAAATCCCTGTCCAGGAAGATACAGCTGTGAATTAATAAATATTACTTGTTTGTTGGTTTCAGAAAATTTCTGGAAACTTGACGTATGTGAGCAATTGATGGCTCACCTGGACAAAGAGTCCCCCTTTCAGAACAATGGATGGTTCACCGGGACTCAAAGCTCGGTGATGAAGTGACTGCGGATCCTCCGCCTCCCCACAAGCCCCTCACTTTACGAAGGTCCGCCTGACACCCACCCTGGAAGACTCACCTTAAGCCAGATGGGCTCAGACCTCAAAATTCTAAACATCCATCCGTGACCTCCCTTTTCTGGGCGACTACTGAGTGTTTCAGCAGGTCCTTCCCCTTACTGCAGCAGGCAAGAAAACTAGCTCTGCTTCGTTAGATGGTTTAACTGGGTTATACTGGGGGTCTTGGGGTGACGGATGTCTGCCACCTCCAGGCATTTCCCTGACTGTCGTCCGTGTTCTATTCTGCATCGTAGGTGGACTGAGCCCTGCACGTTGCCCTCCCAGGCTCCCATGTCAGCTGGCTGTAGGCACATCTGGACCAATGAAAGCCACTGGCAAGAGGCAGGAGGCCAGGGCTTCCGTCCCCTAACACAATGCCTGGGGTGGCTTCTCAGGAGTCAGCTGTATCTTTTTTCTGGGCAGCTCCAGCAGCAACTGCTTGTCCTGGAAACGGTACTGCAGGAACCTGTCTCCTCCCCGTAGAGATGACGGGGGTCCCTGCTGCAGCCAATCTCTGAATTTCCACAGGTTCACCCTCCCTTATGCAGCTGATTTCTTCTACTAAATCCTATGTGCGGAAAATATATGACATGCTTTTTGTTTTCCTGGTTAGACCAAGAGGGATCCATGAAAGAATTCCACCAGGGTAACAAATGTCAGGAGATGAATCCCAAATGCCAGAGTTTGCACCCCATCCCAACATCATGGCCCCACAGCGTCTGTGCTTCAGAATCAAAGTCATCCAGGAGGCGTTCAGAGCTAGACCTGCATCTGGGCACCACGGCAAAGCCACATAAACCGGAACCTCTGGGTCTGTGTTCTTTCAAATTTGTTGCCTAAGATGCAGAGAACTGGAGACAGCATTACTCCCCTCCTAGCACTAACACCAACAGCAACAAAAAAAGCTGGATAAATTGCAGATTATTTAAGAGAGTTTCCTGAACAAAGGGCTGAGGTTGCAGAGAAATCAACTAGCCTGAAATCTAAGAAAAGAAAGTTTCCTTCAGGAAGACAAAAGACTTTTTGTTTTGCTTTTTGTTATCCTACCCCTGGGCGTATATCCAGAGGGAACTTTAATTCAGACGGATACATGCATCCCCGTGTTCATAGCAGCACTATTTACAGTAGCCAAGACATGGAAGTAGCCTAAGTGTCCATCGACAGATGACTGGATAAAGAAGATGCAGTATATTTATACAATGGAATACTACTCAGCCATAAAAAATAAAACAATGCCATTTGCAGCAACATGCATGGACCTGGAGATCGTCATTCTAAGTGAAATAAGTCAGACAGAGAAAGACAAATACCATGGATATCACTCATATGTGGAATCTTAGAGAAAAAAAAAAGACAAGTGAACTTATTTACAAAACAGAAGCAGACTCAGAGACACAGAAAACAAACTTATGGTTACCAAGGGGGTGAGGGAGTAGAAGGGGATAAATTGGGAGTTCAGGATTTTCAGATACTAACTACTATATATAAAACAGATAACAAGTTTATACTGTATAGCACAGGGAACTACATTCAATATCTTGTAGTAACCTATAATGACAAAGAATGTGAAAATGAATACATGTATGTACATGTCTGACTGAAACACTACACTGTACACCAGAAATTGACACAACATTGTAAACTGACTAGACTTCAATAAACTAATTAATTAATTAATTAAATGATAAAAAATTTTCTAAGATATTTCAAATGAATGGAACCGGAAAACAAGAAAGACAAGAGATGCCTTAAAATACTAAAAATGGACTTACCATATGATCCAGCCATCCCACTTCTGGGCACATACCCAGAGGAGACTCCAATTTGAAAAGACACATGCACCCCAGTGCTCATAGCAGCACTATTTAAAATAGCCAAGACATGGAAACAACCTAAATGTCCATCGACAGATGACTGGGTAATTAAGCTGCGGTACATATATATATTACCAGAAAAAAGAATAAAATAATGCCATTTGCAGCAACATAGATGGATCTAGAGCTCGTCATTCTAAAAGAAGTAAGCCAGGAAGAGAAAGAAAAATACCATGTGATATCACTCATATGTGGAACCTAAAAAAACAAAAAAGATACAGATTTTACTTACAAACCAGAAATAGACTCAAGGACATAGAAAACAAACTACAGTTACCAAAGGGGAGAGCTGGGGGGGTAGGGGGATGGATAAATTAGGAGTATGGGATTAATAGACACACACTACTATATATAAAATAAATAACCCACAAGGTCCTACTGTATAGCACAAGGAATTACATTCAGTTGCTATAATAACCTATAATGGAAGAGAATCTGAAATACATAAATGTGTGTATGTATATGTATAACTGAATGGCTTTGCTGTACACTTGAAACTAACACTGCACATCAACTGCACTTCCATAAAAAATAAACTTAAAAAAAAAGATAAGAGATGAAACACTGGCTCACTTGTGGGAGAGCTTGGGCAGAAGAGACCCCCCCCCCCCAGGTGCTATACAAGTGGATTCTGGTGGAAGACGTGGACAACCTCATGACCAGATGGGGGAATTCTGGCAAAGAGATGGAAAGTAAGAAAATGTCAGATGGAAGTGTTAGAAATAACATAATGAAAACCCCACACAGTCAGAGATGAAGATTTTCAATGGTCTTATGCATAGACTTAAAAACAGCTAAGGGAAGAATCAGTGATAAGAAAACAAGTCATAGAAGTTAGTGAAGCTGAGGAAGGGAGGGTATGGCTGAGTGGTAGAGTGCAGGCTTAGCATGCACGAGGTCCTGGGTTCAAATCCCCAGGACCTCCATAAACAAACAAACAAACAAAAAACAAACTAATCCCCCAACCCCACCAGAAAAAAAAGAAGTCAGTGAAACTGAAACACTAAGACAAAAAAAAAAAAAAGAAGGGTTAGAAATCAGAGCATCCAGGACCCATGGGACCACAGGAAAGAGTCCAGCAACCACGTAATTGGAACCCCAAGAGGGAGAGAGAGAGAAGCGACGGAACACGAAATATCTGAAAAAAGAATGAGTGCTGTCTTCCCCAAACAATGACAGCTATCAAAACACAGACCAAGAAGCTCAGAGAATCCCAAGCAGGATAAATAAATTCCAAAGAGTACATCTTGACACGTCATATCCAACATGCTGGAAAAGAAAGATAAAGAGAAAATTTTGAGGGCCACCCAAGAAAAGAAAGACATTACATACAGAAGAACAGAGATAAGGACTTCGGTAGACTTCACGTCAGAAGCTATGTAAGCCAGGAGACAGCAAAGTAATGTCTTTAAATAAATATTGTCAGAAATAAAGATATTTTCAGGAAAGTAAAAGCCAAAAACGCATTACCATCAGATCTCTGACACAAAATGTGTGAAAGGAGGCTCTTCAGGCAGAAAGACTATATAACTAGGCAGAAACTTGGATCTACCCAAAGAAATGAAGACTTCTGGAAATACTAAAATGGAGGTAGATTAAAAAATCCATTTTTTCTTATTTACATTTGCTCTAAAAGGTGACTGACCATACAAAGCAAAATAGTAACAATATCGTGGGTTTATAGTATGTATAAAAATAAAATAAATGACATTAATGAAACTGAAAGTGGGAGAGGGGAAAAGGAAATGCATTATTTGGAAGTTCTTGCACTGTATGTGAAGTGGTGTAATACTGTTCAGGAATTAGATTGCGATAAATTAGAAGTCTATATTGGAAAGTCTAGGGCAATCACTGCAGTGATTTTAAAAAGGTGTAAGTAATAGCCAAATAGTAGAGATAAAATACAATTACAAATAATCTTCCACTAACTAAAAAAACAGTCAAAGGGGGTGGGCACAAAATACAATTACAAATAATCTTCCACTAACTAAAAAAACAGTCAAAGGGGGTGGGCACAAAAAACAGAGAGAATATCATACAACTAGGCAGATGGTAGACTTTAACCCAACCGTATATAAAATTATTTGACATGTAAATTGTTTAAAGACACCATCTGAAAAAGAGATTGTTGTAGCGGATATAAAGTACACTCAATTATATGCTATCTGTAAGACACACTGTAAACATAAAGACATTAACTGATTAAAATCTTTTAAATGGGGAAAATACAAAATGTAAACACTAACTTTAAAAAAAACTGAATAGCTATATTAGGATGAAAAAACAGACTTCTAAATAAGCAACAATGTGAGAGGAAAAAGAAGTATTACATGTTTATAAAGGGGCTAATTCACCTACACTATGTAACAATCCTAAATATGTATGCACCTGACAATAGAACTTCAAAATACAGAAAGCAGAAACTCACATAACTAAAGGAGAGACAGAAAAACCTGTAATTATAGTTGGAGAGGTAAACTCCTCTCTCAGTCATGGAAGGAACCTGTAAACAGAAAATCAGTAAAAATACAGAATATAGAATATTTGGATAACACTGTCAACCAAGTAACCTAATGGACATTTATAGGGCATTCCACTCAACAACAGCCATATAACATTCCTTTCAGGAACACAAGGAGGAGTTAGCAAGACAGACTCTATTCCAGAACATAAAAATACTCAAAAAATAAGTGAATTAGCATCCTACAAAGTATATTCTCTGACCAAAATGGAATTAAATGAGAAATCAATAATAGAAAGGTATCAAGAAAATTCTCAAATATTTTTAAAGTAGACAGCAAACATCTAAATAACATACGGATCAAACAGGAAATCACAAGAGAAATTAAGAAAAAATTTGTAAATTGCATGAAAATAAAAGTATAACATGAAAACGTTTGAGAGACAGAGCCAAAGCAGTGTGCAGAGGAAAATTCAGAGCATTGGATGCTTGTATTAGAAAAGAGGAAATGTCTGGAAAAATGATCCAAGCTTCCATGTGAAGAGATTAGATAAAGAGGAGAAAATTAAACGTGAAGCCACAAAAGGAAATAATAAAGGTCAGAGTAGAAATCAGTAAACACGAAAAAAGAAAACAACAGATGAAAATGAATGAAAATTGAAAGCTGTTTCTTTGAAAAGACAGATAAAACTCTTAAAGCTCTAGCCAGACTGACCAAGAAGAGAGAGAAGACCACAGCTAACTGCAGAATGAAGCAGACGGCACCACCGCAGGCCTCACAGGCGCGAAAGAGCTCGTAAAGCAGTGTTACGGACGTTATTTCCATAACTTCAACAATTTAGATAAACCAGACCCATTCCTGAAAAAACACAGACAACCAAAACTCACCCAACATAAGATAATTTGAATAGTTCTAACACTGTTAATTTTTTTATTTTATTTATTTTTTTAACATTTTTTACTGATTAATAATAATTTTACAATGTTGTGTCAAATCCCGTGTAGAGCCAATTTTTTTATTTTTTTACATTTTTTATTGAGTTACAGCCATTTTACAATGTTGTGTCAAATTCCAGCGTAGAGCACAATTTTTCAGTTATACAGGAACACACATATATTCATTGTCACAATTTTTCCACTGTGAGCTACCACAAGATCTTGTATGTATTTCCCTGCACTATACACTATAATCTTGTTTATCTGTTCTACGTTTTGAAATTGAGTCTGCAATTTAAAAGCTTCTGAAAAAATTTTCCCGAGTGAGACAGTCTCATTAGAAAATTTAAAAGTACTAGCACTGAATTTATAGTCTCCTCCAGAAAACAGAACAGGAGGAAACACGCCATATTTCAGTTTATGAAACTGACACTAACCTGAAGCAAAAACTAGACAAAGACAGTACATAAAAGGAAACGCAAAACCCCAAAACAAAATATTAGCAAATCACATACAGCAGTGCCTTAAAAATTGTACCGTGACTCAGCTGGGTTCATACAAGGAATGTAAGGTGACTCAATATTTGAAAACCAATGTAATCTACAACAGCAACAGACTAAGAAAAATCACATGCTTGTGATAAATGATGCGATAAAAAATGGTTCAACATCCATTTAGGATAAAAACTCTCAACAAGTTGGGAATAGAGCAGAACTTCTTCATCTCTATATTTTTATGAAACATACACATTTCATAAACCACATGCATATGTGTCTACAGGAAGTCTACAACGTCATAGTTAATGGTGTAAGCCTGAATGCCTTTCTCCTAAGACTGGCAATAGGGCAGGGATGCGAGCTCTCACCACTTCTATTCAACATCACAGGGAAGGTTCTAGTCAGTGCAAAGGGAGTTGGGGAAAGGCACACAGACTGAAAAGTAGGCAACAAAACTACATTCACAAATGACATGACTGTGCATATAAAACGCCCCCAGGAGTCTACCCAAAAACAATAGCTTCTAAAACAAGTGAGTTAAGTTTAGGATATAATGTCAATGTACAAAAATCAATTTTATTCTGTGTATTTGCAATTAAGTGTCATAAATTCACATTTGAAAAAGAATACTATTGACAAATAGCACCTAAAATCCTGGAACACTTTGGTAAGTATCTAAAACTTATGTGCTGCATCTGTATGCTGAAAATTATGAAACGGTGATGATAAAAATCAAAGAAAGCCATAAAAAAAAAAAGAACAAAATTTTGCCATTTGCAGCAACACGCGTGGACTTGGATGGCATTACGCTGAGTGAAATAAGTCGGACAGGAAAAGACAAATACTGTATAATATCACTTATGTGTGGAATCTAAAAAATACAACAAACCAGTGACTATAACAAAACAGAAGCAGAGTCACAGATGACAGATGCAGAGAACAAACTCGTGGTTCCAGTGGGGAGGGGGAGTAGGGCAGTAGAGGGGAGGGGGAGTGAGAGGTACCGACTACTAGGTCTAAGATCGTAGCTTCACAGGATGTATGTACAACATGGGGAATACAGCCAACATTTTGCAGTAACTTTAAGTTTAGTATAACCTTTAAAAATTGTATTAAAGTTTTTTAATTAAAAAAAAATGAAAGCCTAAATAAGCTGTCAGATGCACCATGTTCATGGATTCGAACGTTCATTATGATTAAGGTGGCAGTTCTCATTATTGGGAAGGTGTATTTTCTGCAAGTTCAATGCAATCCCAGTGAAAACCCCAGCAGGATCTTTTTTTTTTTTTTTTTTAGAAATCAAGAAGCCAATTCCAAAACTTACTTTGCAAATCAAAGGAACTAGAAGAGCCAAAACATTTCTGAAAAAGAACAAAATTGGATGATTCACACTGCCTGATTTCAGGATTTCTCATAAAGGACGGTAACCAAGACAGAGTGGTATTTGTGAAAGGACAGACACACAGGTCAGGGGTACAGGACAGAGACCCTGGAATACGCCTACCAGACACAGTCCAATGATCTCAACAAAAATGTAAAGTCAATTTAAGAGAGAGAAATGACAGTCTTTAACAATAAATTGTGCTGGAACAACTGAGCATTCATATGTAAAAAAAACTAAAACTTGAACCTATACATTGCACCATAAACAAAAAATAACCCCAAATGAATCAGAGACCTCAAACCTAAAACTATTAAACTTATTAGAAAAACAAACAAGGGAAAAGCTTTGGGACCTTTCTTTAGGCAAATATTTCTAAGATATGACAACAAAAGCAATTCTATATTTTAAAAAAAGGTAAATTAGGCTTCATCAAAATAAAGAAGTCTGCTCTGCCAAATATCTGTTAAAAGAAAGGAATGACACACTATAGATTAAGGAAAAAATATTTTCAAGTCACATATATAAGAGACTAGTATGCAAGATATACAAACAATCCTCAAAACTAAATAAAGACAACTCAAATTAGTTGCCCATTTTAAAACAGCAAAGGATTTGAACAGATACTTTACCAAAAAAAGACATGAAGATGGCAAGTAAGCCACTAAAAACCGCTCAACATCATTAGTAATGAGGGAAATGCAAATTAAAATCACTAGGAGATACCATTACACGTGTATCAGAATGGCTAAAATAAAATCACAACGTGAAAACCTCAAGTGTTGGCAAGGACGTGGAGCAGCTAGAACAGTGTATACAACACAGGTGCAGATGCCAAATGGTTCGATCATTTCTCAAAACAGCTTGGTAGTGTATTGGGATGTGAAACATGCAGGTTCCACACTACCCAGCAATCTCATGCCCAGGTGTTCACCTGTAATAGGAAGAACCAATCTGACTCCATGTTGGGTCTGTTCCTTTAGCTCTAACCCTGGGCTCTGTTCCTGGGGCTTGGTCAGGCTGGCTCTGCACCTTCTGTAAAAGAATGTTGCCTAGAGCCTGAAATACACAGGACAGCCCGTTCTCAAGGCTCTGACCTTCAAGGGTAGGACACTTCTCCATCATCTAGGGATAAAAAGTTGCAGAACAGAGAATAGCATTTGCCTTGTCAAGGGTTTGCAAGAACATCGTGACCTGACCTACACGGACAGATGCAGGAACAAAGGATTCCGACACCAAGAAATCTGCAGCAACCAACCACACCCCCTCCCCCTTTAGAACACAAGAAGACTGAATTCTAACTCAGGTAAGATGGTTCTTTGGGACACTATCTTCCCGGTCTGCTGGCTTTCCAAATAACGTTGCTCTTCCTTGCCCCCAGCCTGGACTCGGGAACGTATCTGACAACCTAGAAGGATAGCAAATGCACTGTGCTGAGTGACATATGTCTATCTCAAAAAGTTACATACGATATAGTATCATTTATACAATATTCTGGAAAAAGTAAAACTTCAGGGAAAGGAAACAGATCCATGGTTGCCAGGGGGTGAGGGGAGGGACCAGCTGTGAAGGGACAGGAGAAAACTTTGGGGGTGATGGAAATGTTCTGTACCTTGACCGTGGCAATGGTTACAAGACTATGCACTTGTCAAAATTTATAGAACTGTACAAAAAGGTGAATTGTGCTCCATGCAAATTCACTTCAATTAACCTCACATTCCCCCCCCAAAAAATGCCTTTGACGAGGTTCCAGTGCACAGCCAGCACTCAGAATCCCCGCTCTCTCTCTTCCCCACGGGGACACATGCTTTTCCTTGATGACTTTGCTACACGGTTCTCAGCCTTGATTTCACATCAAAATCAACAGAGGAAGCTTTCAAAACCATCCATGCCTGGGTGTGACCACAGGCTATTCTGATTTCCTCGGGCAACGGACCGCTGGAAAGCTCAACCGGTGACTGTAACCCACGCTGAGAACTGCTATCCGAAAGACAGTGGTCTTCCAAGAGGATTGCCTCTCTCAGTCCTGAGAGAAAACTTTCAAAACTATGTACCCACTCGCATATCTAAAATCTGATATCTATATTTTTCATCAGAGTTTCAACAGTTGCTAAGGATAAAGTTCCTAGTGTATTGTAAATCTTGACATTTAAATTAAACCGTTACATCACTCTTTTAAATGCACCCATTGGAATATAAATAACAGAATGACTTGACACCCACCATCATCCATTTATAAAATGTTTTAAAAAAATCTTCATTAACAATCAGAAATGTTAAATTGTTCCTTTTCCCCTAAACTCTTATTTCCATTCCAATTCCGTCAGAGCGTTTCATCCTGACGTAACACACATCTAATCCTGAACGTAATTTACCCATCATCGTATCACCTCTTCCTACGACAAAGACACAGGTGTGTATACATTGCACTTAAACTTTTCTCTTTCTCCTTACTGTAAGAGTCTCAGCATTCAGAACTGTTCTCACATTGGCACTGTCACAATTGTGATGACCGCACAAAGCCACATAAATATGAGACACATTTTAATAAATAATTTTTTAAAATAAAAAATTATTCTTTCCTTATAAATGTCCCTCTTAATGAGACGGGGGTGGGAGTGTTACGCTGCCTTGATTAAAGGAACTGTCTAACTGCATCTGGGGGGACTGTGGAAGTTTGAACACCTGGGAGAAATGCATCGTAGTGAGGCACTAGATGGGTGCAAGGTACCTTGCTATTGCAAAATCAAAGACAGTGTGTCTGTATGTGTGATGGAGACAGAGGGACAGAGAGAAGATGAATGGGGTAACGATAAATTAATTTAGAGAGATCCGGCTTCAGAGTGAACACACACAGAAGCTGAGTATTTGCAGACTCATTCCTTTGAAAAGATCTCCACTCACATAGCCCTCGGAAGGTCTCTGCATCACCCCTCCACTCGTATGTCCTAGTTTTTAAGAGCGCTGCTCCAAAGAAATACATAGTGTAAAAACAAAGCAGTAAACAAAATCACGCCACTCCTTGAAACTGAGTATAAATATTACACAGCAGGGAACGCCAATTCACGCAGCATCAGGGCCCAGTGAAACGCAACAGGGAAGAACCAACGTGACTCCACATTAGACCTGTTCCTTTGGCTCTGACCCTGGGCGCTGTTTCCCGGGCTGAGGCAGGCTGGTTCTGCGCCTTCTGTAAAAGAACGTTGCCTGTAGCCCGAAATACACAGCAGAGCCCGTTCTCAAGGCTCTGACCTTCAAGGGTAGGACACTTTCTCATTCATATAGGGACAAAAAGTTGCAGAACAGAGAATAACATGTGTCTTGTTGCAGGTTTACGGGGACACCGTGACCTGACCTCCCGGGACAGGTGCAAGGACAAAGGATTCCGGCACCAAGAAGGTTGCAGCAACCAACCACACCCCCTCCCCTGTCAGTGTAAAAGGAGCCTGAACTCTGACTTGGGAAGATGGTTCTTTGGGACACTAGTCCCCCATCTTCTGGGTCTGCTGGCTTTCCAAATAAAGCCATTATTCCTTGCCCCAACACCTCGTCTCCTGATTTACTGGCCTGTCGTGCAGCGAGCAGAATGAGGTTGTACTCGGTAACAAAACACAGTAAGTGAGTAAAGCTCCGTAAATTCAAGAACCACAGGGAGTCCTGTCCACAGTTAATTTCCCCACTTTTGACAGACAAGCAAGCCCAGAGCACCAGTTCTCTAGGAGTTGAAGCCCAGGGATGATGTAATTGGGAAAATGAAGAAGAAGGAGTGTAAGAAGATGGACCGGGGGCAGACGGCAAGACCCATCCTGCCTGGGGGTGCCAGGAGCTGCCCAGCTCGGAGACGCTGCTGACCTGCCGAAATACCAGGGCAGCTCACCACTGAGGAGCGGCAGGGGAAGCCACAATTTTATGAAAATCTCGCACACTCAGAACATGGACAGGACCCTCCCCTGGGAACCCACGCAAAACATGCTGGAGAGCCAGGAGGAACCACCTGGCACTGGCTGTCAATCAAAAGCCACGCCTCTGACATCCGCCTGCAGGAGGACGTCACACGGCTTTTTAAAAGCATTTCTTTCTTCCCCACCCGCTGAAGGCATATTACACTCTATTGCTTTATTTCTTTCACATCCTTTAGACTCACAAGGCCTGCTTTTAAATTTCCATCGTAAAAGAACAGTAATACTGCCCTTTCCCTATCAAAAATCTCTTCACCCCATCCAAAACAATCCCGAGAAAACTACTTTGGGATAGTAAAAATGTGACATTTGGCCCAAATGCACACTGCACTCTTCTGTCCTCCCCGAAGTGTAAATATTAGGTTATCTCTAATACCAGAATGTCCTGGAAGCTGTTCTTCTGCACTGTTGTAAGGTTACATTTATCTGGAGTCCAGGCAAAGTCGAACTCCCTAATGTGCACTCCCTAATCAAGGAAACCAAGCAGAACGCTCGCTTTATAGGAACCAGATACTTAGAACTTAAAGGGATAAAGCAGGACTCAATAGTAAGCTGGCTTTTTTTTTTTTTTTTTTTACATTTCTGTACATCAAAATCACTGTTTTCCCTTCTATTGTTGACACTGCTCCCCTGAAAATGTAAATAATATTATTTAAGCTGCTGTCTCTCCCACTCAATAGAATTCTCAGTAGTTTCGCTGATACCACATTTCACAACATTGAATGCTTGTAAAACAAGAAACTGTGTGTTTTCGATGCTTGCTTTTTAACAGTGCACCATGCAAATATTTATTCACAACAGTGATTTCCATTGTGCATACTTTTTACATCTAATTAAGGACTCTGAAAAATTATAATCATTGAAAACAAAAGCATACATTACATTTAAACAAACAGTCAAAGAATAAAGTAACTTCTCTGGGAGGGTACGGTTCTGTTCTGGGAACTGATCGTCTAGGCAAGAATAGAAAATTCGCTTTAAGGTTAAATATTGGAGAACATGTGAATATTTTCCTATTAGATTTAAAATGAAAACGACCCTACGAGTGATATATTGCCATTTCATCGGCCATCCAGCATCCATCGCCCCCTTCTTGGCAACAGTGTTCCAAATTATTTTTGCATAACCTGCCCCTGATCTTCGTATCAGGCGGTTTGGGTGGGTTCCTACTCGAGGCTCCAAAGGGGGAGCTCACTGGCTAAACTTGAGTCAGGCAACCTGCGTCCATCCCACCCTGCACTCAGTGACTGACTCAAGAAGGTCCACGAGGCGATGTGGGCTTCTAAGGGGCAGGCCCAGAACATTGATGGAACCCTTACAAGAAATGCTCTGCTTATTTACTGAATTTAGAGTAAAAAGGTGTAATTTCTGAGCTGGGGACGGCGTCTTGCTTAAATGAAGGGCAGGGTGTCTTAGAAGAGAACCAGTACAGTTAAGGAGGAGCAAAAAGATGTTAGGTCCTTTTGGCACCATGTGAGCGCCCAGATCAAGCCTTGCCTGACGCTGGATTTCTCCCCTAGAATTTCAGCTATGTGAACGAGCACACTTCCTTTCTCCATTTGGCAGAGACTCTTCACGTTTACCCAAATATACACGCTCTTCTACATTTCCCAGTCCCCCCTGAGGTCAGATGGAAGCCGTGTTTCTAATGTTGGTCAGTGAGATGTGGGTGCAATGAAGCCATTTCCAAACTGGACCTTAAACACATTCCACGTGATCCCCTAGCCCTCTCAGCCCCTACCGTCATGTGTTCAGAATGGCATAACTAGAAGATCAAAGAGAGACTGGACTCTAACGGAGTAAGAAACAAGCCTTTCTCACATGAAGCCACAGAGACAGGGCCATTTACTTATCGCTACATCATAGTCTACCCATCACACTAGTCTGTCCTCACTAACGCAGTCCTCAGGCAATTTTACATTTTTGCTCTGTACCTGCAACCAAAATATATCTATAGTTATTCACCACTAGAAAGGGTTTCCTTAAATAAATAAAACTCAGGCAGAATTCTTCCATCCCATCCACGGCTTCTTAGGGGTTCTCTTATACACTCTGCTTCCTATTCCAAAACAAGGATGCTCACAGCTTAAGACCTGCTTTGACTTCCTCCTTCACAGCATCTGTTAAACACTGACTGAGGACAGTAATCCAGGGGCCTTTGGGGATGATAAAATGGTAGCTCCTCTTGAGAGCCTCCGGCTCAGAGAAACCCATGGAATACTTACAAATCCCAGAAAAGGGAGAGACTGTCTAGAAAGAAATCAAAATCACATCAGCCATTAATTGAGCATCTGTTCACCAACATCAGGACCAGAAACATCAGAAACATACAAGAAGGTCCCGCCTCCTTCCCACGGTTCTCTTGGGAAGAGAGAAGTTACACGGATGGTCTCTGAACATGACTTTCGGCAGTGTCACCAAAATCAATTCTCACAAGATGAGAATGTCTTTGGATATGGAAGGCTGGCACATTTCACACCCAGGGCAGGTCCCTTCCGGTGCGCCTTCTTGAGCTGAAGAGGCTGGCGTCCTCGGAGCAAGGCTGGCAGGAGTCTCCTGATGCTCAGGGTTCAGATCCGGCTTAGGCGCTGCTGACTACTAGATGCACCCCTTTGAAGCCCGGCGGGAGGCCGTGAGCAAGGGAGGCACAGCCTCGGGTGAGGACAGCCCCTCCTACTCACAGGGAATGGGAGAGTGCTTGGTTCTGTCAGGAAGTGGTGTGTCCAACCCTACAGGCGCAGAACGGAAGGCAACAGTGGCAGCTGGACACTGTGGCTGGGGGTTTCCGCCCGCTACCGCTGTCCCCCCTCCAAGCCTGGGGCCCTGGAGCACCCGGCGGGTGCCCCCCACCCCTTGCGCAATCCTGTCTCGGCCACAGCAGATGCTGTTGTCAGCAACTGAGAGCCTCGGTCAACACGCAACAAGCACAGTCCACGGAAAAGACCTCTAAAGCGTCCCAAGCGGAAACCAAGGCTGCCGTTCCTTCCTTTCCCCGCTTAATCAAAGACTCTTGTCCGTCTCTGTATTCCGGGGCTAACCAGAGACGAGTGGAACCTCACGTCTCGGTGTCGCCCACTTAGAAGCCGGCAGAGCTGGTTTCTCCTTCATTGCTACATCCTCAACCCACTGTGTTTATAACTTGCTCTCAAAAATAAGTTAGATAAACAGATCTGAGCCCTCAATACCCAGAACAAGCGACAGTCCCTGCTGGAGACACAGTAGGAGAACTTGGTTGATCGCGGGGCTGAACTTCGATGTTTTATGCTGCGTTAGGCAGCGGGGACCTCTGGAACTCCATCGACGACAAAGAATCAAGAAATTCCAGGTTAGAATGTCCGTCCAGCTGTTGTTTTGCTTCTGTTCTGTAACCGTGATTCCCAAACAGTTCATCCGGGAGGGACTCCATCTTGCCAGGTGACTAAATCGCATCCTCCCCACCCCATTTCTAAGTGCACTTTCTTTTTCCCTCAAAACCTCCAGCGGCAGTCTCCTCAGCTCCCCGTTGTCTGCTGACCGAGGTCCTCTTCACAAAGCATCCCCGAAACCGCCTGCTGTAAGCCGCCCCGCCTCCGCCTCTCTGGCCCCGGGCTCCCTGAGCTCGCCCGGCTCCAAGCCCTCAGCCCGTGGGCGGCAAGGCCTCCCCGGCACCGGGCCGCACCTGGGGGGAAACAGCTTTAGGGCCTCAGAAGCCACATCTTCCACCTGACTCTCTCCACGGCGCTTTCGCAGTACTTCTCAGGGACGCCAAGGCACTCGGCGAAGGCTGCGGAACCCAGCGGACACGGGCACCGCCGTCGCTGAGAGCGTCGCAGCTCAATGAAACAGAGGCTTCGTGCATCACCGATGTCACAGAGGAGAAGAGACCTGACTCCGATGTCACGGAGGAGAAGAGACCTGACTCCGATGTCGCGGAGGAGAAGAGACCTGACTCCGATGTCGCGGAGGAGAAGAGACCTGACTCCGATGTCGCAGAGAAGAGACCTGACTCCGTGCTGGACCTGCTCCTCTGGCTTTGACCCTGCGCCCTGTTCCCAGGCTTTGTCTTGCTAGCTCTGCACTCACGTTAAGATACAAGTTGCAGAACAGAGAGTAACAGTTGTTTTGTTGGAGGCTTTTGCACCGCGAGCTGGCCCACGGGGACGGCTGCAGGAACAAAGCATTCCTGCATGGAGAAGGCTGCACCAACCAACCACACCCCCTCCCCTGTTGAAGGGTGGGGCGGGTAGTATTAAAGGAGCCTGCACTCTGACTGGAGCAGGACGGCTCTCCAAGACGTTAGTCTGCCATCCTCTCTGTCTGCCGGCTTTCCGAATGAGTCGCTATTCCTTGCCCCAACAGCTCGTCTCCCGGTTTACTGGCCTGTCCTGCGGCGAGCAGAATGGGTTTGGACTCGGTAACACTAACACCTGGACACCAAGACGCAGCCCTTTTGGAAAAGGCCTTGCATATGAACTCTCCGCCGGTACTCTCTGGCCCAGGAATTAAACAACCGTGGCTCTCTCCAAGAAAGCAACTCAAAGCCAAGACCACGCACAAAGATAATTACGTCCTTGTAAGGGCGGAAAACTATAAATTATGTAATTGTCCAACAGGAGCTGAAACTTCTAAGCTACGACACAGACATTAAAAATATATTCGTGATGCATTTTTAAATCGTGAGGAAATGCTTATATAAACATCTGAACCCAAAAAAGTCAAAAACCAATTATGCGTCCCAGAGACAGCGCGAACACAACGGGTTTAAAAATTCATAGAAGCAGCAGCTAGAACGAAAAGGCATCAGAATGGGAGGCAGTCGTCTCTGGGTAGCGAGATGATTTATTTTTACCTCTCCTGCGCCTCTCCTGCACGTCAGGATCACTTTGAAGTAGCTTACAAAAAAATCAACGCGCTGGTCCAGAATAAGGAGGCCAGGAAGCCGACAAGAGAGACAGAATGGGGAAAAGAAAACAAAGCCAAGGATGAAGTTGAGTCACAAGACGTGTCTCTCAAGTTCCCAGACTTTATAAATAGCCAGTTTGGCTCGGCGACTCCTAGGAGTTACAGCAAAGACAGACACGTAGAAACTCACTTAGACAATGTATGGTGCTCACAGGATGAAGTGCAAACTGCTTCTCAGGATAAACACTGCTTTTTCTTCCCACTGGTGCAAAGGCCTGAGAAGTATTCCCCACCCACCCCCACCAATGCCGTCTCCCTAATTCACTCACGCTTGTCGTCTGACATCAGAAGTCCAACCCACCAATCCGTGTGCCTCTCAGAACCCAACTCTCCCCTTTTAGAAACAGGAAAAATATTTGTCAGCCATTGCTCCACACGCTTCTCCCTCATTCCGTGCAATTTCACCCACCCTTTTAGTTGACGTGGAAGAGGCCACGTCGACCCTCCCCTCCCTCAGGGCCCGTGGGGAGCAGCTAAGCGGATGCATGAGGGGGTCACAGGGACGGATGAGGGGGTCACAGTTCGGCGAGCCCCAGGGCAGGTTCTGCAGCTCGCTGGCCTGGGAGACGGCCACACACTTTCACAGCCTCACATCCACTCCTCCACCCCAATGGCAGTCCTGGAATTGAAGTCTACGTTTTAGTCTCTTTTAGGTATCACTCCTGATTGCTGCTGGCAAAATGAAGGCTGAGAAAAAATTAAAGAACAGAATGTTCATGTATTCATTCGTTCACCAAACCACATCTAGCCGCACGCATCCAAGCTGAAACTCCCCGGAAACCCCTCTGCATTCGGGCTTCAGCAAGCCTGGCACCGTGGCGGGTCCTTGCCTGACACGTGGATTTGCTTTACGTTAGCAAATACAGTCACCACAGGCAGAACGTGCAACCGCTGACAGCGTGGGCCCCGGCATCAGAACTCAAACTCCCTCCATGCTTAGCTGTAAGATCTTGGACAAGTTAACTTCACTTCCCCGAGTCTCAATTTCTGCCTTTATCAAATGGGGTTAATCAAAAAGCTGACGCCGTGGGGTGAGTCTGCAAATTCACAAAAATCATTTCCATCCATCACTCAGCCCAGTGCGCAGCACGCCATCATCACTCTGAAATTCCCTGCCATTAATATGGACCAAAGTATTCCCCGCAGCACTTTGAATTACAGGAGGAAAAAAAAATCCCAGCAGCCAACCATCTCACGGCGGCACGAAGTTTCTTTCAGCAACAGTCTACAGCCTCAAGCATCCTTACACATTCACGGAACCCCGCGATGCCCAAAATCAAAGAGGGAGAGAAAGTCACGCAGAGGCTGCCTCTACAGGTGCTGCCAATTTAGGAGAGGAGACAGAAAATAGGTTTAGAATGTCACCCCCGGGGAAAGCTGAAAAGTGCCCGCCCCCCAGAAAGATACCCAGGTCCAAACCCCTCCAACCCGCGAATGTCACTATATTTGGGGAAAAAGCGAAGGGGTCTTGCAGGTGTGATTAAAGTTAAGCTGGGAGATGGTCTGGGTAAACCCGGTGGTCCCTAAACGCAGCCATGTGGACCCTTCTAAGGGGGGGGGGGGCAGGAGATCTTATACACAGAGAAGAGGAGGTGTGAGGACAGAACCGAGGAGGTGGGAAGACACCAGCCTTGAAGCTGCAGTGACGCTGCCGGGAGGGAAGGCCTCGGGGCAGAAGCTGGGAGCGCGCGGCACAGCCCGGAGACGCCCTAAAGCCACCTGCCACCTTAATTTAGGCCCAGAGACCCTCCAGACCCGTTCAAGAGTGAAGCTCTGCTGTTTTAAGTCCCCGCATTGGTGGGGCTTCATGGCAGCAGCCACAGGAGACGGACAGGCCCTCTGGTGCGGATCCGTCCGCGCCCTCCCTCTGCTCCCCAGCGCGGCCTGCGAAGGGGCAGCCGCAGGATCACCACCTGCCTGGA
Source organism: Camelus ferus (assembly GCF_009834535.1). Classification (NCBI taxonomy): domain Eukaryota; kingdom Metazoa; phylum Chordata; class Mammalia; order Artiodactyla; family Camelidae; genus Camelus; species Camelus ferus. Next base: position 22,377,966 of record NC_045727.1, on the reverse strand, counting down.
CGATTCTGGGAGGGACAGAGGCGGCTGTGCTAACCTCAGCAGGACGGCAGGCATAACCAGGGCAGGCTGCAGATGCCACCACGGCCGTCCTGACCACTGCCTGTCCCTACCCTTCAGGCAGGACCAGCAGGTCCACTGCCCGCTCGGGCCGGCCCCACGGGCCCTCTGTGGACCCGGGATGTGTACGCGTGTCTGCTCCCTCCCGCGCGCACACACCCCCGCCCTGTGAGCACCAACCCATCTCTCAGATGCTCGAAGTCAAATGCCCAGGTTTCCGCATCCAGAGATGCTCGCTCTGTGCCTCCAACACATCACAGTTGCAAGTTTACATTCCTTTATAGAACATTCTTACATAACGTATAATTACATTTTTATATAATCAACATTTTTCTCTATCTGCTGTATAAACTGCCAGCTCTGGGAGGGCAGTAACCTGGTCTGGGCGGGTCTTTCTACCGCGCTCCTTACGGCCAGCACAGTGCGGGGTGTACCGCTGGTGCTCTGAAGGCAGTCACGGTGACACAACACGGAAGGGGGAGGGACCGAGGAAACCAGAAGAGGAAAGGAAGAGGGAACGGAACAAGCAACTGTGGGGTTTTGAGCTCACGACTTAAAACCACCACGGAGTGACGGTCTGTGCACTTCACAACCTAGAGGGATGACTCTGTAAACTGTCCTGGGTCTAAGGACACTTTAGCACCTCCCTAACCCCGTGTCCTCAGAACACTGGCAAGCGGTTCCTGCAGAGACCCCTGCTCATTGAAAGCCTGTGGCCTTCAATATGTGTTAAATGAACACATTTTATGGCTTTATGGATGAATAGATGGATACACGGATGGAAGGATGGATGGAAGGATGGATGGATACATGGATGGATGCATGGATGGATGAATGGATGGATGGAAGGATGGATGGATGCATGGATGGAAGGATGGATGCATGGATGGAAGGATGGATGCATGGATGGAAGGACAGATGGATAGAAGAATGGATACATGGAGGGACGGAGGGATGACAACTGGTTGAATAAATGGGTGAATGGATAAATGGATATATGAACTTAAAATATAGGGTGAACAGTAAACCCAAAGGACCTTAAGGCCTTAAAGACATCCTGTAATCTATATGCCAATTAACTATGTACATTCAAATGAAAAAACAGAGAGACAGACAGCAGCATTGGCTTCTGCAATGAGGCAGGTCTGGAGCCTTTGTTTTGCCTTCCTTCGTCTCTTGGCTTTCAGAATTGAACTAAATCAAACAGATCCTGATACTTCAAATTCTAACTTTCTATGCACATAAGCATTTTTTTTACAAAATCATATTTAGTACTTAACTTTTTAATTCAGAGAAAATGAAACCTTATGGTCTCCCTGCTTCCTAACCTTTTAACTTTGACAGGGTTTAAACGTAAGCCGTAAACTCTAGTCTCTGACTCTCTGTCTGTTTCTGTCCCTCTGTCTCTCTCTCGCTCACACACACACAGCAACGTGCTCCCTCCTGAATATGTCTTCCTCCCCTGAGAGCCTGTGCAAGGTGTCACTGTGAACCAAAGGCCCCTCCAGTCCAAGGCTGGGGGAGGACACTTCCCAAAGCAGACGTGATGTTCAGCCACCCGGGTGCTTCACTTCCGACCTCAGGGGGACGCAGTGACGTTAGAAACGCTCTGCAAGAAGGTGCCCCAAGACAGCCAGTGCCCAGGAAGCGCACAGCACAGCCCGGAGACGGCCCCGCACCCGCAGCTCCCCTCCCAGGCCCTCTGAGTGTCTGCTGCTCACCGGCATTTGCAAGAGAAAATAGCTCTGGGGGTGCAGGTAAGGGTCACGACCAGCATCCCAAATGTGGCCCCTTCTCGATTCTGTACGTCACATCTACCTGGCTCTCTGCTCATCTCTAGTCTCACTCATCTGTCTACTGCCCTCCACTTTCCATGCTCCCGCCCCCTCCCAGGAGGTGAACAGCAACACATAAAGACATCTGCAAGCCTGCCCAGCTGTGACCTGCCTCCCGTTCCCGACGGAAGAGCAGACCCTCAGCGTGAGACGCAAGCTCTCTGCCAACCCGGTACGAGGCCGCTCTCCAGGAAAGGCCGCCCGACCACGGGGCAGGGGACACTTGTAGTTTCACAGTGGTTCCTAGGTCCCAAGGGATGGAAGTGCAAGCACTGAGATTTTATTTCTATTTGTTTTCCAAAAGATCTCGACGAGCTTGCTCTGTGACCCACCAGTTCCTGCTCATAAAACTGAAACGTGGGTGAGGTTCCAAGACCCGAGCCTGGCATTAAAGTGTGCACATCTGTTCATTCGAAGCTTTGTGTTTGAAAAGCATGAGACCACTACGGTAAAAATAATGTGCGAACGCACGTATTTAATAGTTGGCAATAATCTCCATTTTTCCATCCGACCCGGACAAACGAGGCACTTTGGAGTGTGTGCCTATGTATATGTTTACTTACAATTAAAAACCCTCTTAAATGTACTCCATATTCGATTTTTCAAGCTGGTTTAGAACTTTCATATGATTGGAGAGTCCATGAGGGGAAAGGAATTTGAGAAAGAACTGAATGGTCCTTGTGTTTAGAAATCACATCTGCGCCATGAAACTGGACACAACCGGATGGCTTCTAGGGGCGCTGAACCCTTTCCTGCTCTTCGACGCACTATGGCACTGACTTGCCTACCGTGGGCTCGGGAGTCTGCAAACTGCTGGGTAGAATCCCCAGCCCATCACCGCTTCGCTTCTGAGCACCTGGGCTGAGTTAAGGGCTCTGAATTTAACACAAAATATGTCCTCGGCTGGGCTGACACCACCATCTCCCAAGCTAAGACCTCCACGTCGGAGTTCCTCATTTCCAGGACCTCTGCAGTGTTTCCACTTGGAAAAGTTCAGGCGTCTCAGGGGAAACAGTTCTCTTCCACACGGCTCAGCCTAATGAAGAAATCAGGACAAGAACTATGTGCATAACCGAGGAAACACAATAGTTAGGCCGTGTTCGCAAAGCTATTCTGTAGCTTCTTGTTATTGCAGCATAAAAGCACCGGAGCCTGGTCCTAGGATAAAACCAAGTGACGGCCAATAAACAGCACGCCTCGGAGCAGCACGCAAGGCCGCTGGGCTGCTGCTGCTGCTGCGGACGTGGGCTTTTTTGACCTCACGTCTGCCTGGGTTGGATTCATTGAATCCATCAACCTTTCCTTCTGTTTTCTTGTGCACATCGCAAATCCCCGAGGCTCCAGTCCCCGGAACGGATTCTAGCTCATAATTAGGAGACGTGAGCCCATTACGACTGCACTTGAAGAGACAGCCAGACAGGGTGGGCACCCATCCCCCTCCTCCTCCATCACGCCAGCACAAAACCCCGGCGTGTGAACTGTCTATTGTCAGATCTAAAGCAACACAACCTCGGCGATGCCAGAAGAGCCCAGAGAACAGAAAATTCCTGTAATTAAAAGGCTCTGTGCATGATAATTGGCTTTGAAGTTTGAGAGAGATCGCATCTCAGAAATCTTCTCAGAAAAATCTGTTTACAGGGATTTGGGGGCACACACTGGAGACGGCGAGGATGCTCTGCTTCTCTGCTAATATATTTCTCAGTAGGCAAGAGACTCCTGGGGGGAACCGCACATAAACAGAGTCCTGATCAGTCAGGAGAAAGAACTGCTGGTCCTTCCTACAGTCTCCTCTGGGAATCAAATAATTTCCCTTCAAGGAACCCGTGTCCTGAGCTCCCAGACTTGCTGTTCCGATGACAGAGATGGTGACAGAAGGGAAGGCAGACAGAGGGGAACCCCTGCCCTCCTCACAGCTGCAAGTCAGTGGCCCTGCTGCGATGACTCAGGTGACAAGTGTGGTTTCAACTCCGCGTCCAACCTGCATGGATGCTGCCACGGACCAACGGCCACGGACGGCAAGAAGAGAGAAACCTGCCCCTCAGACCTCTCTGAGAGAAGCTCGGGCCCACCTCTCAGGGGCTGGCCGCACGCCGCACGCCCAGCTGCCCAGAATGCACTCAACAGCGTTCCCTCACACAGGCGCGCTCTGGAATTATCTCCTAAGAAGTCTGAGCCAGCAGGAAAAGTCAAGCCCAAATTCCAGAAGCTTTCCAGGAGGTCCTTTCAATCGCTTCCTCTGGAATCTTGCTCGGCCCTCCCAGTGCCCACCTCCCTTTCCAAGGTTCTTCACGGCCCCCTCCCCGAATGGAAAATGCTGCTGAGTGGGCAGGACTCTCCTTCCTCAGCAGCCTCGCCTGGGGCCTCCCACCCAATACCTCTTAGGAGGCACCTGCTGCCAAGGGGCCGCGGAGGACCTTGGCTGTCGCACGCGCGCGCGCACACACACAAAAGCGCGCGCACAGAGACACAGGCACGCGTGCGCGCGCAACCTTCCTCCTGGCCACCCCCATCCACATACACCCTCCCACACCCTCACTCCCAGCAAAGTTAGTCCCGGGGCCAGAGGTGGCGGCGGCGTCCCCTCACCTTTAGAGAAGAGGGCGGCCAGGCTGATGAGCACGGGGGACCAGTGGTGCCACAGCGTCCCCATCTCAGAAGCGCACATCCTGGAGACCCGGAGCGCGGATCCTCTGCTCCCCGGCGCCGTCTGGGCGAAGAAGACACGGGCGCCAAGCCCCCGGAGGGCCGGAGCGGGGCGGGCGGGCGAGGGAGCGCGGGGCTAGGGGCGCGAGCAGCCGCGGCGCCCTGCGCCCTCCTCCCGCCAGTCCATGGCCGGCCTGGAGGCGACACCGCGCGCCGCTCCGGAGTTGCTCTCCCGAGTCCAACGCGCGCGCAGGCAAACCCCACCTCCCTTTCACCCCCACCAGGATATTTTTATTTTCATCCACGCGGATTTGTTCCTTTCGGTTTACCCAGCGAGGATTGGCCCCCAGGTAGCCCCCAAAGGGCGCCTCCGGGAGCGCGGGGACGCAGGCGGCGGCTCCGGCGGGGCTAGCGCGGGCGGGCGGCGAGGGCAGGCGGGGTTGCGGTGCCCGGGTCGCGGGCGGAGGCGGCGCGGGGGCCCGGGGCCAGGGGACCCGGCGCCCGGAGCTGCGCGGGGCGCCCGGGCGCCCGGCTCCCATCCCGCCCGCCGCGCCCCGGGGCGCGCGCGCGCGCGCGCGCCGGCGCCCAAAGTTTGGCGGTGCGCAGCCGCTCCCCGCGCCCCGCCGCCCGCCTGGCCCGGCCCGGCCCCGGCCCCGGCCCGGCCTCCGCTCCGGCTGGCGGGGCCCTAGGCGCGCGGCGCCCACGGCCGGCTCCGGGGACGCAGGGCTGCCCCCGGCGCCCGGGGGAGGCGGGCCAGCCGCGCGCGGAGGAGGACCCGCCGGCCCGGGCACCTCGCCGCCCGCGCGCCGGCCCCGCTCCGCCGAGACCGCATCCGGCACGGACGCGAGCGCCACGCTGCCCCGTGCGGGCTTGGGGTTTGCCTGAAAATTTGGCTTTTTTAAAAAAGCCCCACCCTTTCGGAGTGACAGCTGTGAGCCCCAATCCGCACAGCGGATCCCGCCTCCCCGGGTCTCCACCGCCCCCGCCCCCCGGCCTCCCTCCCCGCGCGCGCGTGGGAGGGGGCTGTGCGAGGCGGGCGGGGGGCCGGCCTGTCCGCTGGCTCCGGGAGGCTTGCGCCGCCGGCTCTTCCAACAGGTGTCAGGAAGGCCATTTGCCTCCTCTTCCTCTTCAAAACTCAAGTTCAGGGCACGTCCTCCAGCCGAGGGGTTTCTAAGGCTCTCCGTCCGCCTGCCTGTGAACACACGGTTGACTGTAGAGGGGTCCTCACCCCGCACTCCTTCCCCCAACCATCTCAGGGTAGGAGGGCCTCAGACGTGCCATCCCGAGGGTCGTGCTGCCCTCCCCCACCCCCAGCCCCCATCCTGGAATGACCACCAAGTCAGTGGTCCTAAAAGAATGCCATCTTGACTCCCCGCTGGCCCATCTGGAGCTGGGAATGGATCCCTTATGCGCCAACGTGGCCCTGAGAAGGCAAAAGATAAGCTCTTCCGGTATACTTCCTGGAAACCCTGATTAAGACGTCCCAGAAGCTCAGACCACAAGGCATCGGCCTGTGATTACTGCCCGCGGGCTCCTTTGCTCCACGCGAGCCTTTGGATTCATCAGATCAGAAATCCGAGGGAAGGAAAACGGTCTGAGTGTTTTTAAAATATTGGAAACCACAGCCAACCAAATCAAATGAGGTGAACGTGCCTCCGTAGGTAAAAATGGGTCATTATCATTTGGCCAAGGGAGCCACAGGTGTTTTACTCTTTATGCCCAGGGTTGCAAAAATATACCAGAGCTTTCAGTTTGTAGCCTTCAACGTTTCAAAAAGATTGTCTCTCTGGGTTTCATTCTCTGTGAGATGTGCGATTTACTTTTCTGAATGTGTCTGTCTTTCCCTTTTTCTTTTATTTCTAGATAAATATTTCTGCCTTTTCTCTTTGCGTCTCTCTCCTATGAAGTTCTAAACAGCTAATGCCTCAAACCACGTAAGAGGTGATGTATTTCAGTGCTTCTGAAAGTTGACGACGTCCCCACATCACCTCGGATGCTTGTGAAAACGTGGCGTCCTGAGCCCTCTCCCCTTCCTCCTGAGCCTCAGGCATCAGGTCTAGGTGGGGCCCGTGGGGCCTAAGAATCTTGCTTGCCTGACAATTTCCACGTGGCGCTGCTGCTGCCCTTCCACGGACCGCTGGGCTCGTCCACTGTGCCCTCCACCTCAGCGACAGGGACCCTGAGATTGAGTCCTGGGCTCATCCTCACCAGGCCTCTCCGTGGTAGAGCCAGTGCCTGCACCAAATGCCGACTCCAGGCTATTGCAATCGGTTTTCAGGTGAACTGAGTCTATTTTAGAAAAGTTTTTCAAATGCATTGACTAGGAACAGATAATCCTTATTCTTGATTAAAAACAATCATTTTATATATTCTCAATCAAATTGAGGGTTCCCCCCCTCAAGAATTGCAATCATCAGATACCTTTTGGGGGGAAGTGGGTGGCGGGTATGTCCCTGCAGAAGATTTTTCTCTACCTGCATCCTCAGGACAAAAGGCAACTGACAGATGTTAAACTATTTCCCTGCCGTGCACAGTTGGCTGGACAAAGTTTCTTCTGCTGCTTGGTGTGGGTAGCTTTCGGGGAACTTGCAACTCCAGATACCTGAACAGTGACTGAAGTAAGAAGCAAGCCTGGCTCCTCACTCTCCCGTGTGCTCTTCTAGCGAGGGCATCTCGTTTTCCGCGGGTAATTAGCACAGCTAATCCTGGGAGAAGTAGGCTGAGGCTTGCCAGGGCTTCGGTTACGTCCCATACCTCTGGGACGACTTCCCACCCCGAAGCGTCTGCCTTGTCTCTCTCAAATTAATTGTGAGAAATCTGCTTTCCTCCAAGAATATGTGTTTCATCTACAAGGCCGTAAATCAATTTGTAAGCCTAATTTTGTCAGTAATTAAATAGCACTAATTGTTCGTGCTGTGTGCATTAGGCTTTTGCACCAGGCAGCTTTGGTTGCGGTCTTCCCATAGAACACAGCGCTCTCCAGAGAGAACAGCTTTGTCCGGAAGATGGTCAAGGTGGAACTCCAGCGTTGAAGGGAACTGTCCCTTCAGTTGGAAGAAGCTTTTGGGTACCACAGAGATGGGGCATCCTTTAACACTGAATTGGTCCTGCTCCAACCCTTCTGATCACATGAAGGAGAAAGGCTCAGGCCTGAGCAACTCTGGAACAATCTTCACAGTTGCCAATGCCTTGACTTTTAAAACAGAGGACACCTCTTTCTGCTCAGAGTGACCATGTCTAGCTAGGATTTATTAACATCAGTTTATTTTACTCTGATTATTAATTAATGGACGTCTTGGGTCCCCTTTAGTTGCCTTTTCAATTAAGTTACTTAACGTTTTTCAAAGGATGGGCTGATCTCAAGAACGTTAAATCACTACTGATTGAAGAAGATGACGTGCGTCACCTCCCCTCCTCCCCATGACGAAGCGCCTGAGATGGTGAGAAATACCTGGAGTTTGGGAAGCAGGGGGGTGACCCATAGGCTGCCGGAGTAGTCCCTCCTGTGGGCGTGGCAGGGCCTTTCTGAAACGTCTATTCTTCTCAACTTCCCCAAATTCAGATCCAACGACTTGTCTTTTTCAAGAATAGGGACAGCGTTCTGACGTGGCGGGCACAGAAGTCGTCAGGGACAGCAAGTGCAAAGGGCCTGAGGTGTGAAAACACAGGGAGGATCAGAAAGAAGACAGTGTCTGCACTGAGTGAGCCAGGGAGCATGAGGGAGGAGGTGAAGGCGGGGGGGCGGGGAGATGACAGGGGCAGAGCCTCCACCTTGTGGGGGTTGGTGTCATCTGTGTAAAGGAACTGGGAGCCAAGTCACCTTTCCAGATGCCCGGATGTTCCCGTAGCATCGAAGAGGCAGGGCAAAGCATGCACACCAGCCTCCCCGCCCCTTCCGGAGCCCCCGCCTTCCTGCCTTCACAACTCCCGGCCTCTGTGTGGCCCCGGGGCGCCAAGGAGGCTGGTGAGCTAGGAATCCCTCACCGCGAGCCGGGATGGGATCTCTGTCCCCCGGGGAGCTGGTTTGGGCTGGTCCCCAGCACGCTGAGTCGGTCCCTGGTTTCCTGTCTGATGTCTAGTCCCCGTGCTCTAGCTTGAGAATACCTCTGTTCATCCCTTGTCTAACAGGTGCCCGTCGCGCGGCGTCTATGCACGTCCTGCACCAGCTGAGGTCTTCCCTGGGGCAGAGAAAACGGGGCGGCGAGGTGGAGCGGCACTGAAGTCCAGGCCCGAGCTGGAAATCTCCAGATTCCAGCTGCCGCCCCGCTGGGAGCTCCTGCCTCTGGTTCTTTGGCTGCTGCTTTTCAGTCTGGTTTGCACAACGTTCCTCTGTTGGGGGTGGACTGTCGGCACACAGTCAGGACGATGGGGGGTGACCGTCTGAAGGTCTTAATCCAGAGAGCATCCTTCCCAGAGAAGGATCCAGCCCCTGCCGAATCCCTCAAGAGCGCTTGATCACAGACAAAGGGCAACGCTGGCATCCGCATGGCCCGAACGGCGGTCCCAGGCTGAGTCTGACACGGGGAAAGGACCCATCTACTCTTCTGAGCTCAACCGCAAAGGGTTTCTTTAGCCCCTTTGAAATCAGTGTCTCCAGTGGGCTGGGGAGGCTGGGTCCTCCATGTACAGACACCTTTGTCAGGGAGTGAATTAACCCCATTTGTGGACGTTTGAATCAGAGAGACACATCCCAGGGGTGCTATTGAGGAACATGGCTCCCCTGTCCCCGGCCAAAAAAAAAGAAAAAATGTTTATGAAAGTAACACAGAGAGTGTTGATCCTGCCCTGGGGACCTGGCAGCGGCCACTGAGGGAAACGCTTTATCGGGCAATTTGTAGAGGTTGCCAACATCAAAGAGAGAGACAGCGCGGCAAGTTGTTACAGGCGAACAAGCCACAGCTTCAAAGCCGGGATCTGAGGACATTTTCAACGGCCCAATTTGGAAGGTACTTAAGGGTGCTTTGGGGAATTAACAAAATGGAAATAATAGGGCTGGGAAGACTTCTGGCTTAAAAAAAAAAAAAAAAACTGTTTTTCCCTTGTAATAAAAATCTGTTGACCGAGGAAATCAGGTGCACACTCCAGTTTCCTCCCAGCGGCTAACTTTCCCCAGCCGTATAGAGTGCTCTGCTTGGGGTTCCAGTGACTTATTCCTGTCCACTTATCTTCCGCAGGTACGTGGGTACCAGCCGGGACGTAGGGTCCCCACCTCCCAACAGCCACAAAACTCTTTAAAAAGACCATTTCTGACAATTCTCAAATACCAGTTTTCCACTGTGTCAGGAGCTCTCTGGTGTTTAAATGGATCAACACGGGAGACACCCAGTGTGATTCAATATGATCGATGATTTGTACACTGATTTCTGTCTCATCCTACGAGAGGTGTCCATCTCAAAAAAATGACCAATGGCGTCGGCGAGCTCTTGGGGCCTAAAAGTAAATGAAGTGGCAGGAGTTGTCTCATCGCAGGGATGGTTTAAGGGATCATTTTCAACAGTTACCCCAAAATAGTAAAATATATGTGACGCTGGATAAAGGTTATTTTTGTTGTTATTTTAATGTGTCAAAAAAGGCTGAAAAGCAGTGCCCGGAGATGGGGCTCTCTCAAGCATCTGCACAGCCCGCAAGACCTGCGTCCGGGGCGCCCAGGCAGCTGGGTGCGCTGCCGCTGGGACTCCCAGCATCCGTGGACCTGCAGTGACCCCTAGTGCCGAAGAGCTGGCAGCTCGAGACACCCGTTTTCCCATCTGGGTGTAAAGGAGTTGACATCGCCCGCTGCAACCCACAGCCACAAGTGGTCACGTCTTAATTAGTCAAATTACATTTTAAAGAACTGGAAATGTTTCTTATTCCATCATCTTATCAAGCAAAGCGGATGACCAAGCCCCTGCATGGTCATGAAGGAAATCCTGACTCTGGTCCTGTGAAGTGAGAGGCGTGGGAGTCCACAGGGGTCACCTCGCGCCCTGTGCCCTGCTAAAAATGTGAATAACAACATCGTGGGGTTGACTGAAAAATGAAAACATTACCGTTTTAATACCACGTGAACTTGGGCTGTTTAAAAATCTGCCTAGCAGCGGATCCTTTTTAAATGGGTATATGCACCCCTGTTGGTGTTGCAAACGAACGTTTCCAAGCAAGAGGTTGCTGGCAACATCCTCCACTTTCTCAAGAGCTGCATGAGAACGTAAGATGGCAAAGAGAGCCGTACATGTGATTTAGAGACGAGTGGGTTTGTGAGCATCGCTGACAATGGCGGGGACCACTTACAACAGGGAACCTGAGAGCTGGGGCATCCTGGCCATGTCCTGCTGCAACCCTCCCACGCTGGGTTTGAGAAAATGAAAACTGGAAAGAGGGAATTCATGAACTTAGTTACTGCTGCCTTTTAAAGACACTGCCACGAGGATACAATAATTTAGAAAGAAATCTGAGCGTAAATCAGTTCTGACAGTCAGAATTGGCCTCTGCTCGTCAGCATTTTCAGCTGGATCTGGAAGTAACCCCTGGGGAGTATCCGTTTGCAGCTGTTATTCAGTTACATGTTTCAGATAAACAAAAATTATTGGGGTTTCTTTTTCTTTCCTTTTTCTCTTATTCTGTACTGGGACTGCCATGGTAATGACTTCTGGAAAAATCTGTTATGAGAAATCTGGGCTTCAAACAAATCTATTTATCAAACAGTTCAAAATCTTTCCAAGCATAGCCTTCAGAAAGTTACAGTTTGGCTAGAATTTCAATGCTGGAAAAACTAGGGTTGGTGACACATTCATGCATCTCGACTGGATACTTTTTAATAACTAGCAGCTTCTCAAACCATCTACCTTGTTGTGGTATCTGGAAGTGCTGTGTTTCCACTACAAGACGGTGCCTCTGGTCACGATGACTGTCTGGAGGTGGCACCTAAACCTGACCCGTCACAGCCCTGCCCCAGGACCTTTGCACCTGAGGGAGAGGGAAAAGCCATCTCTTTTTGGATACCTGGAATATGTGATGCAAACCTGCAAAGCTGCTGGTGGCGTTGCCACCACCACGTGACCTTGGGAAGTGGAGGAAGCAACGGAAGGAAAACAGATGCAAGAGACAAAGTCTCGCCCCCTTCTAGTCCCTAATTCTGGTCCTCTCTTGCGTTCCAGGAAACACCTTCATTTCCACATAATCTCCATTTTTTTTCCTAAGCTAGTTGAGGTTGAGTTGCTGCCTCACTACCAGGAGATCGTCTTTCATCTCTCCTTTAACCTGACCCACTGGTTGGAAAAATCAAGTCAGCTCTTGTTACTCTGCAGTCGAACCCTCCCTCAAGTCCCCACAAAGCCCTCAAGGCTGGACAGTGGGACCCCTCCTCCTCCTCTGCGGCTTCAGCCAGGGGCCGCCTCCTCCCACGCGCAAGCCCCGCCCCCGGCACAGAGCCTCCGCCCCGACTGTTCCCTCCGCCTGGAACGCGCTTCCATCAGCTCTCCGTAGGACTGGCTTCCGCACTTCCTTCTGGTCTCTGCTGCGTATCACTCAGCCTTCCCTGGACAGAGTAAATAGTAACCCCCTGTCGCTTTCTATCCTCTGTCTGATTCTGCGTTGTGCTTGTGTCATTTCTCAAGCCCTGAATGCGCTGCTGGTTTACTGTCTGTCTCCCCGCCTGGAATGTAATCTTCCTTGAAACAATACCTGTTCTGCTCACGGCGCTAGCCTCACTGCCCGGGACACTGCAGGATGACGCAGCCCCTCTGTGACGTTTTAGAAATCAAGTGATGAATTAATGACTTCTTCTCCCCTGCCCTCTGTGTGCCCCAGTCCCAGAGAAAGTGTGTTCTCCATCCAGTTGAAGAGTCCAGGGTTTGGATAGTATTTACCTGCTGTCCTTTGTCAGAACCACTGGTCAGCTTAATGAATTTAACATCGAACTCCAGCTTGGAGCTCAGTTAATCAGACCACTCATTGCACAGGCAGGGGAGCACCCCGAGAGCAGCAGCATGATTTGACTGTATTTTTTTTTCCAGTGGGGGTGAGAGGAGGGTTAATATGAAACTCAGCACAGCTGGTTAGTTCCCAGCCCTCCTGGCCGCCCGGGGCCGTTCTGCCCCGGGGTGGTGGGAGCCTGTGCTTGAATTTGAGTTAATAGCTGTGTGACCTTAGCCAAGTTACTTAACCCCTCTGAGCCTCAGTTTCCTTATCTTAAGCGATGTAGACTATATGATCACCTAACTTGTTGGGCTGCTAGAGAATTAATTAATTAATTGTTAGAGAATTCATGAATATAGTTGGCATTTCAAAGAGAGCTATTCTCAGTTACTGTTTTCTGCAGGACTCGAAATGCACTTTTCAAAACGTGTTTTTCTTTTTCTAGTTCCTTATTTATGTGTTTATTTCTTTACTTATAAATTAAGATGGATAATTTATTGGGTGTCTGCAGTGTCAAGTCCAGGAACAGGTTTTCTTTTTTTTCCCCTTTTTTCTCCTTTTTTTTTTTTTTTTCAGGAACCGGTTTTCTTAGCATGATGTTAAGTGGTTTCCGTGGAATCAAACTCATAAACAAACATCTTATTGGTGCCTTGCACACATTAGGTCTCGTAAGCATCAACAGTTAAGAAGTCAGAGAAACAATGTGTACAAATCAGCTTTACTCATCTTGGAGTTTAAACTAAGAATGTTGCTCTCTTTGTGTGTGAAAAAGGTTTTGGCACAAAAAATTCCAAGTCTTGGAAAAGACAACAACAGCGACAAAACAAGACACCTTACGTGACCGCAAACGCTCCGTGGTGAAGAGCCGGCAGGTGTGAGCTCTGCCGGCCGGGCTTTCAGCCCGCTGTACGCAGTTTGCAGGAAGTGCTGACGGGGCTGGAAGCCTTCCCGTCGGGTAACAGTTTGTTGCACCTCCAAGTTCAAGTCGCGTGTCCGATTTACCATTTTGAAGTGGTGTTGCTGGGGTGTTCATGTAACATTTGCGGAAGGCGGAGCCGCTCCCCTGGGCTGGGGCGTGGCGCCCCTCCCGGAGCTCCGCATCCCTCCCGCCCCCACGATCAAAGGGCTCTGTGGTGGAAGGCACGGACACTGTTCCTCTTCTTCCAAGGTCAGTGAAGGTGTCCCTCTTTCTCCTCCACAGCATCCTTGCCCGTGACGCTCTGCCTGCGGCTGGGTTGGGGAAACCAAGCATTGAACTGATGCTAATAATCAGTAAAGGATTCATTGCTAATTCTGATCATTCACTTCACCCAGTAATGCCAGGCTCTCCCCACCGCCCTCCAAACACACGTCCTTTCCCACACTGACTGTGGCACTGTATTTTCCAAGGACGTCCCCAACGATGTCCCCCAGCCGCGTGCTCTTCCCAGTGGCATCTTCGCACACAGCTACGTCGGGAGGGAGGGTCTCTGCCCGCTTCTCTTGAGCCTACAAGGGCTTGTGCATCACGAGTCACCAACAGAAGAGTGAGGCCCTGGGACTTCCCAGGTGGGTCGGGGAGGTTGGTTGCCTGGCTCGCTCATGGAGCATTGAGGCACCCCGGAAGAAGGCTGGCTGCCTGGGGGGGTGGTGGCAGGCGGCGGGTCACAGAGAGGTCAGGGAGTGGTTCGGACCTTCAGGCTCTCTAGCTGAGTCCAAGAGCCTTCAGATAGCGCCAGTCCTCGGCCAGCTGGTCGGCCCCTGCTCAAGGCTTCCAAATGAGGCTGCGGGCAGCGTGGAGGGGAGGCAGCCCACCCCTACAGTGTGCTTTCTGGACCTACAGAAATCCGTGACCATAGAAAACAAGGGCTGTTACTTCTGTGCCATTGAATTGGGGTGGTTTGTGAAGCAAACTGGAACACGTGCTAACAGCAAAGTAGTCCTTTGTTCATTTCAGCTCAGCTCAATAAATGCCAATTAGACACCTACGTTCTGCCAGGCCCTGCGGATACACAAATCATAAATGGTCTTTGTCCTGCATTACTTATGGCCCATTAATTTGTGAGTGAAAGAAAACAAGTCACACTGACTGTGGGTCACTGACCTGGGGAGCTGAGAATTTGAGGGTGTATCCTTCAGGAATGGCTGGATCCAGGTGGTCAGGATGGGCTCTCCAGGCCTCTCCACCTCCAAGCTTGACTTTGCTGTGTTGGCGTCACTCTCTGGCAGCCCTTCTCCTCCCGGCGACCCCCTGAAGCTACTCTCTGCCGTCTCCACAGCCCCAAATTCACACTGGATGTTGGTGATAGAACCCTTATTTCTCCCTGCTGAAAAGATGAAAAGCTGTGAGATCTAGGGCCACCAGCAGCTGGCTCCCCCACCGGGTGGAAAGCAGATCTGAGCGAATTAAGGCAACGTTTAGTGAGCGAAAGGGATTCCTGTGGGAATCTGAGAGCCTGGTTCCAGTTGTTCTGGACAGCAGATCTGTGCCTGCAGTTTTATAACATGAACCAGTGAATCACCATGTTGCTTGCGCTGTTGAAAGGTGGATTTCCATTAAGTGATGGCCAACGTCACTTCTCTAACTCTACCCAAGAGGTGGCTCCTAAGAGAAGCAGTGACAAGTAAGTGGAGAGCTAAAATAGTGACGTTTGAGCATCAGTGTCCACGGCCTCGCTGCTTCTCAGGGACACGGGAACCCTGGAGTTATAAGGATGGAAGGAAGAAAACACATGTAAAGTTTCGGGCTCATAAGAGTTGCTCAGTAAATGCCAGCTCTGCCGTGCTGATCACGTGGAAGTACCTGCCATTCGCGTCAGCAACAAGCTTCTCCCACAGAATACTGACATTCTGTTGGCTTTGAAAGCTGTGATTCCCCCTACGACACATGTTAATTCTGAGGTTAATTTTGTCATTATCCTGTAAGTGTGTCTAATGTTACACTTTCTGAAGAGTAGAAAACTCGTTCATTAATGGGTCAGGGGACAAAAGCAACCATTTATCATTCTTGTGAGAATCTAGGGTTCTTGTTGAAGACGTCTTCTGTCTGCAAATACAAAACAGATTTTTCATTCTTCAGCCCACGGCAACGTGTCTGTTTCCCCATCAGCCCGTGGAAGCCACTACCGGCTGCGTCGCAGGTATGTTTCCTTCCTTTCCTGAACCACTCGCTGCCTGCTGTTGGAGATCGGATGATGGATAATCATTGGCAATTGAAAACAAGCTTGGAATATTAAAATAGATTAAAATCTTATTGCACTGGTATTTTCCTTAGGATAAATACTTAGAGTATAATTGCTAGATAAGATGGGACATACATTCCTGAGTCTTTTGATAAATGTTTCTAACTTGTCTTCTGAAAATTCTGAGCCAGGAATGTACAAGACCACGAAGTTCCTCATCTTCTGACCAGGTGGGCAGTTTCGGCCCAGGGGATGCTGACACTGTCTGGAGACGGTTCTCACTGTTGGGACCAGAGAGAGAGGGTGCAGGGGGCACCTAATGAGTAGAAGACTGGGTGTGGGATAACCCTTCCCTCCAAAGAATTATCCCCAAATATTAACAGCACCAAGCTTGAGAACTGCCGTCTCACCATAGATGACAGGGTGTCACTATCTTAAAAGTGGTGTGCCATTTGGTGGTTGAAAAGTCACCTCTCATTGTTTTATATCATCTTCAGTTTAATTTTTTGTTTGCTTTTGCTGCCAATAAGTAGGAAGTGTTTTTTTTTTCCACGTATTTTCAGCCCTGTTTGGTCACTTTCCCACTCACTGTTTCCCCCCCATTTCTGCAATAACGTGCAAGACCTTTAAGGTGGCCGTATGAGACCTTAATGAGATGTTAATGATTTGTTGCACATAGCAAATGTTTTCTCCCTGTGGTTCATTAGCTCTCCGATTTTATTTGTGGTCTCTGGGGCATCGAGAAATTTGTTTTTTTTTGTTGTTATTTTTTCTGTAGATAGATATTTGATTGAGGTCTAGTCAGTTTACAAGGTTGTGTCAATCTCTGGTGCACAGCACGGTGCTCCAGTCACACACGCACATACAGACATTCATTTTCATGTTCTTTTTCACCACAAGTTACTACAAGATATTGAATATAGTTCCCTGTGCTCTACAGCAGGACCTTGTCGTTCATCTCTTTTGTGTATAGTAGTTACTGTTTTATTTTTATGTAGTTGAAACCATCAGCTTTGCAGTTTCTTCCTTGGTCCTCGGGCTCGGGAGGGCTGACTCCGCACTGAGAACGATTCACTGACCACCTCTGTTTTCTTGGTTCCAGTTCTTTAGATGTAATTCTTTAAGTTATCTGAAATTCATCACAGTAGACGGTGCAAGATGAGAATGTAATCCTCCTCTCCTGTGTCAATAACCGATTGTCCCAAGGCCCGCGGTGAAGCGGTCCTTCCCACGCGGAACTGAACTGGAAACCGTGTGCTTAAGCAGTATGTTTCAGAGACCGAAGACAGCGTTTGTGAGCTCATAGGACTTTTGAGACAATACATCACAATGTTTCTTATGCGTTAACTCGTCTTAATCGTGAAAAAAATGTAATTATAGGCACATGTTGAGTGTGTTTCATCTGAAATTGTATTTCACGTGAATGTTTAAGAGTCACTGTTTAGCCACCAACCCAAAACCAACCCGTTTTGCTTTCCTAGCCCACAACCCTCAGATGTACAAGGTTACTCACCAAAAGTCATTGCTTCGTTCCAAGTGATGCGTGGTTTGCTACTGTGCAGCTCGAACACGTAACAGTCGAGTCTTTTTGTATTTCATGGAGTTTTAATCAAAGCCATTCCATGTGCGGTGGCAGAAATAAAGCTTTTTCCTCTCGATTCCTCACTGCAGAATTTTAATACCCATATTTAATCTTAGTTTAATAAGAAGTAATCCTCCCCTCCCCCACTGAAATTTACAGAAGGCGCTGCAGAATCTCGTTACATTATTAAGGTTTTATATTGATCGGACACAAGGCTGCTAAATGGTGCAATAAAGAAGCGTCCATTACAATAGGGAGGTAACTCGCAAGGTAAACTGTGTCTTGTTGCCATTTTTATTTTACTTATTGCACATTTAGGTTTCCGAGTGCATTTATTTATTCCTTGTTCCCTGGCAGATAGGAACGGGGAGATGTTTGCTTCTGAGAAAAGTGGCCTTCGCCCTGGGAGCTCTTGATGCGTATGGAGAACGAGCTTGAGAAAGAGGTGGTTTATGAGCATTTCGGGCTTTCGCAGCACGATGCAAAGAACCTTATGAATAGCTTGGGGGAGGTTCTCACTCTCACTCGCACTGTCTCGGGCAGGCTGCTGCGGGACCCGGTGTTACCGCATCTGCTGAGGACAACGCTCCCCCTGACTTCCCAGCCCCAGGAACTCACAGGTTCCCTCTCTCACACCATCTCTCCCCCTCCTCTCTCTCTGCCACTTCTCCCCTCATCCTGGTCTCCCCCACTCAGGAGGAATCATCTTCTGAGTCATCAGCGTGGGTCCAAAGACTCCTTTAAGCTGTCTCTGCACGGTGGGCCCCTGGTGGCCATGTTGGCCAGACAGGAGACTTCCTCCCTTGACCACTGTTGACTGGACCATAGAGAGGTCACTGTCACAAGTCAAACCCAGCAGAGAGCGCCCCCTGGGAGTAGGAATCAAATTATGAGGCAGGCTCCCTGTTTTAGGATCTGCGAACGGGTATCTTCCATCTGCCACGTGAGCTGAGCTGCAGAGGAGGGCACCTTACAGACTGAGGGGAATGGAACGCACGCACTCAGAGTGGTGGACGCAGTGGGCTCCAGTCCCCAGCTCCCACAGGAGAGAAGAGCCCGTGCAGCTGTGAGCATAGAAGGCTCCTGGGTACGTTTTTAGACTTGCATACGTTCTCGTGACGTTTCTGTTTCTTCCACCCAAACCCGCAAAATTCCCACACAAAAGTCTTTCCCCGGTAAAATGACTGACTTGCCTTGCTTATTTATAGCAGTGATATTAGGATTATTGGAAAGAAAGAATGATGGAGATTGCCATCCAATCTGTATCTGGTTTAGATTTGATTGCTGTGTGGTCCAGATGTGGGTTTACACACGCATGCGTTTGAACTGGATAGTCTGTACTCAAGAGACTTAGAGACACGCAGCTAATTAACAGATTTAAAAAATAAAATCTAAAGTCTAAAAGGTACAAGTAAAGTTAAAAGTAGCAAGAAATAATCTGTTCAGGAAAAGGACAAAGGGGCCAGACGAGGATGTAGCACAACTGGAACCCTCCTATGTCCATAGTGGAGATGCTTCAGCCATAAAAAGGAAGGAGGCACTGACACGTTGTTGCCATATTGTTGATGAACTTTGAAAACACGATGCTGAGTGAGAGAAGCCAGACTCAAAAGACCACACACCGTGTGATTCCTCTGATATGAAATTCCCAGAACAGGTAAATCTACAGACACAGGAGACAGGTTAGTGGGTGCCAGGAACTGGGGGGTGGGGGTGTGGGGAGGGGGTGACTGCTAATAGGTGTGGTGTTTCTTTTTGGGGTGATGAAAGGGTGCTAGAATTACATAGTGGTGATAGTTGTTGTAACCCTCTAAATACGCTGAAAAACCACATTGTACACTTTACCATAATGAATTTTTTTAAACAATTTTGTTCAGTCTTTATTATGTTTTTTTAGGGGTGGGAAATAATTAGGTTTATTTATCTATTTTTTTAAATGGAGATACGGGGGACTGAACCCAGGACCTCGTGCATACTAAGCACATGCTCCACCACTGAGCTACACCCTTTGTTTTATGTAAATTATATCTCAATTCCAAAATAGAAAAAGAAGAAGAAAGCAGCCAGAAAGGAAGAACAAATGCTACTTTCCCCCTGGACTGAGCCGCCCAGGTCTCTCCCTGCTCTGGACGCTTCTGGCTGCAGGTCTCCCCCGGGAGGAACTGTGCCAACGGCCCTCCTGTGAGAGCCCACCTTCTGTCATGTCCAGAGCGTGAGCTCCTCGGGGATGTGTCTTGGGTTCAGTACCCGCCGGCACCAGGCTAGAGTGAGGCAATTGGAGTCTGTTTGTTGACTGACTAATTGTCGATGGACTGATTCTGTGAGAGTGTCTGAGGAAGACAGGAGTATTATTCAGGCAAAACTGGAAGTCAAGAGGGCAGATTCAGGCAGAAGGGGCACGTTTCCTTGGTAATTCCAGGGGTGAAGCAACAGAAAAAGGCAGGTCCCTTGAGCTGGAAGTAGGAGAAATAGGAGACACTGAACAAGCAGCCAGCTTATCCCAGACCCAGACAGACACGGAGCAAGGAGAAAGACCTGAGCACCCAAGACGAAGGGATCTCCGTCAGAGGACTGTCAGCATCTTGAAATGTGAGGCTGTACGTGTTCTGCTTCTCTGTTAACTGACCAGAGGTCAAGACGTCTCTGTGTCCTCTGATCCGCTGGCCAGGGAACGCCCTGCCCCTGGGGAGGAAGGGGACTGGGAAAGAAGTGGGTCCTGGCCCTGCACCTGCAGCTCCTGCTCTCCCCAGAAAGTCTCCTCGGGTCCTTCTGTGCTGGTTGCAGAAACAACAAGAAAAAAGCAAAGGTGTCTCAAGTCTGGGCTTTCCTCATTGCTTCCATTCAAACACCTTAAGAACGGCAGCAGCGATGAATCACGAACAGAACACACCAAGCCCCAGAGAAGTAAGACGATTCTCTGCCCCCACCCCAGGCCTCCTCCGCGGAGCCTGCCACCAAGACAATGGAGACTGCCAGAACCTTCCGGAAGAGTGACTCAAACACGGAGAGCGGAGGGTAGAATCAGAGCGACAAGCCTGAGCAACAAGTTCATCAGAACTCAACAGGGGAGCGCGTGTGCGCGTCCGCCTGCCCGGCTCCGGGCGCTCAGGACCGCGCGCCTCCGGCAGTCAAGCCGAGCAGTGTGGCTGGCGCGCGCCTCGGCCCTGGTCCTGGGCCGGGCGACGGCCCGGGGTGGCCCATCGAAGCCTCGCACTCGGCCGCACCAGCGCCTGGCGGCAGGAGGGGCACGTGACCTAATCAGGCACCTAACCTCCTCCTGAGTCCTTTGACGCAGCCACCGGAAGGGCAGTAAGAGTTTCGGAGGTGGATTCGAGCTGCTCCCTTGGGCATGTCAGCAACACAAGGGATGGTGTGCTGCCCGGGGTGGAGAGCTTAGTGATGAAAAGGGATCAGTCCATCGTCTGAGCGCCTGAATCCAGCCGTGCCTGAAGCCATCGCTTCCTAGCAACTTCATGGTCATTGGAACCAAATCCCCTGTTTTTTGCTTCTGTCAGTCTGAATTGCATTTCCGTTACTGGTAACCCAGAGTCTTAACTAATAAACCACCAACCTGCCACAGACTTTAGAAACAAAATGGATCGCAAAATCCCCGGGGTCATTGCACACTTTTGCAGAAGAAGCTCCAAAACACGTTTCTGCTGCTGTGTCTCTTCACTGGTTTGCCGAATAAAATCTTACCTGGTCCTTATGATTTGTCAGTCACTCTGCTACATTTGGAGGAGATGACAAATGGTTAAAATAACAGGATTTGGAACGGCCAGAGCCAGCTGCGGGCTCGGACCTTTCCTCCCCCGGGTCACAGAGTTACGGTGAGCATTTAATCAGACCATATTTGTAACCTGCACAGCGTCGTATCTGACGCATAGCTCACACCTGTTAAATGTTAACCAGCATTCTTAAAAAGTTCAAAATGTGGTCCCTGCTCTCAAGTAGCTTAGAGTCTAGGAAACCTTTTTTTTGTATGAAACAATTGCAGTCAATTCCTCTGACCAAAAAAAAAAAAAAGCCACATATGGATTTCAAAGCATCCGTCGTACAATCATTGATCTTAACGAAAGCTATTACCGTAAATGAAAAGGAATCTAGAAAAAAAATCAATATTAAGCCAGCTGCTAACGAGATGTCTGCGTATTTCATTTAGGGACGGCTAATTGACTTCTGGCAGCCTTAATAAAGGAGGGGAAAATGACACACAGGCTCGGCGTGATCAGACTCCCACCAAATTAAACAATTCCATGAATAATTCACTCTCAGATCTGTTTTACAGGAATGAAAAATGGAAAACAATGGTCTGTTTCCCCAATGACATCAGACAGGCACGGAAAACACCCAAGATATCAAATTAAATAAGCACCATTAATAAATAATTTGAATTGCGGTGCCGGGTGTGTTGAATAAACAGCATTTGCATCCCAAATGCATAGGGACCCTCAGCGAAGCAGGAAAGCAGGAAACCCAGGTTCCATAGGGCATGGTTCATATTTTAATAATGTATGGCCGTAAACACGGCATCTCCCTTCTCTGTTTGATTATTATCTAACAACAAAACATTTGGGCACTAATGGGATTTTCAAAAGTAATTTTTCTTTAATTGCATCCATTCCACCCCCGCCTCTCATTTTCAAGCAGAGGACTGAATCTGAGACTTTCCAGCCGCGGAGTGTGGTTTCCCACCACCCCGCCCCACTCCATCCTGCACCGGGACGGCAGCTGTGGCTCCAGGCTCCCGTCCTGGCTCCTCCCCTGCCCTCTCCTGTGTCCGTGAGACTCAACCCTTGGAGTTCACTTTTCCAGGGATCCCCTGGCCACCTGGCTTCTGACGAGGTTGGGCCACAGGGGCCTAGGTGGCAGGAAAAGTGACCCCAAGGACTCCGTGCTCACCAGGTGGCCTCAGGACTGTCACCCCTCTTCATTCCCTTCCAGCCCCTGGATTTCCGGTTCCCTTACCGTCTTCTGTGGGGCTTCGCATCCCTGCCAGTGATCTTGCCCAGTGCTCCAGACCATGCCTTCCCTTAGGGTACCTGGTGTGGACTGTCCTCTGGGCCAGATGCTGGCTAAGGTGCCAGCTCGCCTCCCTCTTCTGCACAGACCCACCTCTTATACCTCGGACGCTCGTGATCGGAAGATGGTGCCTCTTCCTCCCATGAGACCTGCGCCTGCCCTGGAAACACCCTCTCCTGGGGGCCCTCTAGACTGAACCCTACTTCCATCCAATGGTTCTCAAGGTGTGTCTTCCATCTCCTGGTGTTCACACAGAAAACGTCTTCTGTTTCTGGTTTTTTTTTTTCTTATTTTTTGTGGGGGGAGGGAGGTAATTAGGTTTGTTTACATTTATTTTTAAATAGAGGTACTGGGGATTGAACCCAGGACCTCGTGCATGCGGAGCACGTGCTCCACCACTGAGCTCCACCTGCCCCCTCAAAACCTCTCCTGCTGAAGCTCACACCAAGTACATTCTATGCCCATCCTGGTGTCTCTTCAATTTTGACCTTTAAGACAATCCAGCAGATTTACTGAGAACTGGTCCAGGGGCGACTTCCATCTGGGAGTCTCGCGATGCTCTGTCCTGTGTCCCCCCCATCCTCACTCCCTCGTGGCTGTGAGGAGGAGACTCCCGTCCCAGCTCTACCGAGTGTGTCCTCTCGAGCGAGTTACCTAGCATCTCTGGGCCTGGCTTCCCCGTCCTTGTACCAAGTTGAACCTGAGGCCCTGCAGCGTACGAGAGAAACAGTAACCAAGATCACATAAGCTGTATCTTCCTGCAGTTAACACTCTAGCAGAGGAGAGAGGCGGTGATAATTAATTCTCCTTGTGATGCTACTAATGATGTCATTATTATTGTGATAATTAACACAAGGGAGAAACATAAGAGCGTATCACTGGGAGAAAGATTATGTATATTTTTTTCTTTTTTTTCCTGAAGCCACTATCTTCTTCCTGGGGCCTTGAAAACTCAAAACTTACTGTCACTTATTAGGGTGTAAGCAGACGAAAGCTCTGTGTCTTGTTGCCTGATGACTGAATCTTGCTCTCTGCACAAAGCAGTGAAGGCCCTCAAGCACAGTGGTGTCCTCGCTTCCGTCTCGTGGTGAACTCAGGGCAAGACTGCAAAGGGCAGGTGGCGGAAGCTCTCTCGTAAGAATTAACACAAAGGCCCACTCAGCTATAAAAAGGAATAAAATAACACCATTTGCAGCAGCATGGATGGACCTGGAGATCGTCATTCTAAGTGAAGTCAGCCAGAAAGAGAAAGAAAAATGCCATATGAGATCGCTCATATGTGGAATCTAAAAAAAAAAAAAAAAAAAAAAAAAAAAAAGACAAATGAACTGATTTACAAAACAGAAACAGACTCACAGACATGGAAAATAAACTTATGGTTACCAGGGGGGAAAAGGGGGTGTGGATGGAGGGATAAATTGGGAGTTCAGGATTTGCAGATACTAACAACTATATATAATATAGATAAACAAGAAGGACCCACTGTGTAGCACAGGGAACTATATTCAGTATTTTGCAGTAACCTATGATGACAAAGAATATGAGAAGGAATACATGTATGTACATGTATGACTGAAACATGATGCTGCGCACCAGAAACCGACACAACATTGTAAACTGACTAGACTTCAATGGAAAAAAAACCCAAATAAATGGGCCAGCTTTTCTCCTTTGTATCAGGCAAGTCACTCAAGCCAACCATCGTCGTTTGCCATTTGAGGTTTCAGTTGGAAATGAAGCTTTTCCAGTCCAATGCAAATTGGCTTCAGGAAAAGAGAGAATTTATTGGACTGTGTAACTGGAAAGGCTCAGATCTGCTCTCCATGTGGCCTAATCTGAGGCCAGATGATGTCGCGGGAGTCTGATTTCTCTGCCTCTCTCTCTGCTGTCCTTGGGTGCAGACTCCACTCTTGGCCAGGCTCTCTCCTCCTGGGGGCACAGTGGTTGCAGGGGAGTCAGCCCACATCCTCCCAAATTCAGGCTAGATGGTCAGGCGTCTTCTTTTCCCGGTGGGCCTTCCCGAGCCCTGAGCCGCATTCTGACTGGACCCGCGTCGCTCACGTGCCCAGGCCGGAGCGCGTCAGCACGGGGCGGGGGGCGGGGGGGGGGAGGACTGTGCTTGGCCCTGGACCACTCAAACTGACACTGATGGAAGGGAAATTTGGGGCGGCTGCTGGGGGGGGAGGGGTCTAGAGAGCGAAGTCACAGTGACCTCCTTGACCTCAAAAAAAAGCATGAAAATGGAAAACTTCACTATCGCTTCAGCCAAGCTCTCAACCTCAAAAATAAAGGCACAAACGAAGCGAGAAGTCTCATCTACATCCTCAGTTCTGGCTCTTCCGGGGTAGCTCACGGTCCCCGAACTTCCATCGGGAAGACGGGCTGTTTGTGCTTCAAATCCAAGCTCAGTGAAACACCAGAGCAGCCAACGGCGCCCATGCAGCGAACCCCCTTTTAAAAAATGCATCTCCCGCTTCCTGCTGACCTGTTAATGATAGAAGCGGCAAATTCACAGTTTTCTGGACAATTAATCATATAGACAGCTTCCAAAAGTCTGTCTGCTTGCAGGAGTGAAGAAAGAGAACTTCTGAAAAACAAATAAAAATAACCTTGAAAATAGACGAAAGCGTCCCCCCCCCCAGACTTCTGTTAAGAGGATTTCGCCACTCACCGCGCGATGGGAATTCGGGGGGCTGTCTCAGTCTGTTAGGGCGACCAGACCGAAGTCTCACAAGAAATGCACTTTCTCACATTTCTGGAGGCTCCAGGTCCGAGACCAAGGTGCAGCAGGGCTGATCGCTTGCAAGTCCTCTCCCCTCGGCCGCGTCTTCTCCGCGGGTCTCCCCGTGGTCCTCCTCGCGCACAGGTTCTGCGTCCAGAGTTCCTCTTCTCGTGCGACATGAGTCCTCTTGGGTGAGGCCACCCGTATGACCTCCTTCCACCTTCATCCCCTTTAGAAAGACCCCGCCATCTCCAACTGCGGTCACCTGCTGCGGTGCTGAGGGTCAGGACCTCAGCCCGGGAATGCGGGGTGCGGGGGGAGGCACACAGCTCAGCCCGTAACAGGGACTCAGCCCCGTCGCTGCTGAGACCAGTCCTCTTTCTGCATAAATGAAACCTCATGATGTTTACAAACCCTAGAGTGGCCTACTGTTGCTTTCGCCTTCAAAATGTGAGCGTATTTGAACCACCCTCTCCTCCAGGGAGACTGCCAGGGACGTGAGCAGATTCAGATGGAGAAACACGTCCCCATCGGTAGGGAGCGGGCCGAGCACGGGGGATCTGAGTGGACGGCTGCTGTGTGTGTCCGTCCAGCATCTGCTCTGGGAACCGCGCCCGTTTCCCTCGACGGAACCACACTCCCCGGCTGCTCAAGGCCTGGGCAGGCCTGGGCCCCAGGCTCAAGGCATCAGATTCTCTTCCAGGAATCGGAACCTTGAGCCCAGGGAGACGGTGGAGGCTGTGATCCCACATGCCCGAGACTGTGATCACCAACTTCTTGGGGGGAAGCGAGGAAAGAGCACAGAAGGACGGGGCGACGTCAGACCACGGGAGTCTGAACGCATCGCTCTGCTCACTCCCCGTCTCCCTGGGGACCGTCAGACGCAGTGTCCTCTGCCGCAGTCTTCAGCTGCCTCCCTTCAGAGATGCTAGTTCGCAGGCTGGTCCTCCTCCGTCTCCATCCCTCCCATCGCCCCATCGCCGCAGCCTGCGCACATCCCTGCAGACTCCCTCTGTCCTCGGGGGCAAGATGGGTCCCCAGCTACACCGAAGTGTCACCCTTTAACTGCAGCCTCCCGGACAAGCTCCCTGCTTTGCTCACTCACTGGTTAGAGATGCAAGCGTCTGACACGGGAGCGGGAACCTGGGTCTGAGTCCTGATTCTACCCCTTACTGGCTGTGTGACCCTGAACGAGTCACTTGACATCTCTGAGCTCCATTTCCTCATGTAGGAATATGGGGCTGGTAACCGTACCTTCCTTAAAGGGCTTCGTGACGATTGAATGAGAAACCGTGAAGTTAAATATTCCGCGCACGGTGTTCACCTGGGAGAAAAGAAAGAACCTCCATTGCCCAAGTTGGCAACAGATTTATGTCGGAACAAACAAAAATGTCTGAGCAACAAACAGGAGCCCCCGTGCAGATTTCTGAGCTGCACACAGCAGACTGCAACTGCGAAAGATAATTCATCATCATAAAAACAAACATCCATTTTACACTTGCACGGCAATGAGGGTGTGCTTATTTGCATAATGATGGTGATTTGCATATGATAAAAATTTGCCTGAGTGAGTCTTGAGCTCGAAATACATTTAAATACGATACTGTCGGTACAATTTTCTCAAGGATCCCAATTTAATACAATTTAGCTAATGAAAGGAAAAAACTAAATATTGGCTGTAACATCCCATCTTGCCGGAGAGTTGGTTTTAAATTACACTTGTGAGTGAGTGAGTGAGTGGCACTGGCCTTTCTTTATGAGCCGTATAAGGAAGCAAACACGATTGTCTGCAGGTGAGAAGCCCTCCACTGGAAAGGGAGGCTTTTAGCCACACACGTGCAAACATGTGGTCCATGGACACCATGCTTTCAGTGTATGTTAGGCACCAGTCAGAAAGAGAAAGGTGTGACTGGAGATAGACATTCTCAAGAAAGAGAAAAGAAAGAAAAGAAAAGAAAAGAAAAGAAAAGAAAAGAAAAGAAAAGAAAAGAAAAGAAAAGAAAAGAAAAGAAGAAAAGGCCATTGTCAAGGTGTATAAAAGGTGTATTGCTCCCAAACCTGCTGCGCAGGCAGAAACAGAAGTGTTTCTGGGACCCATGTCTTATGAACGAATGGTATTGGAAACTGTCTTCCATCTGGCTCAGCAGAATCAAAAAAAAAAAAAAAAAAAAAAAACAAAACAAAACGCAGCGTGTGCCTCTTTGGGTCTGATGATTGACCCTCGCGAGTTCTCCACGTGGCTGTCGGAAATATGCCGTGTGTGCCTCTTCGCTTCCTCCTGCCTCGGGGGTGGGTGGACAGAGCCTTCCTTTCCTTTCCGTTTCAAAGAGGGGGTCTCTCGTGCCATCAAAAGCGAAACAGCGCTGTCTCTCGCCCACGTGCATCCAGCGCCAGGCTGACGAGGCCTGAGGCGGGGCCTCCCGCTCGGACGGCAGGCGGCTCCGCGTGCAGCTGGGGGCAGGGCACGCGTCCTTTCTGGATAGTAGATGTCATTCACGCCAGTTACCGTCCACATGCTTTTGGACTGCAATCCGTAGTAGGAAATAGAGTTGCTGTTACCTAAAACACACCGACGTGCGCACACACACCCCACAACTGAGATCAAGGTTCAGAAGGTGAGACTTCCCCTGCTGCTTTCATTATGCGTAAAGCATCTTGTAATTTTCTGTCCCATCCCGTCCTGCGTTCAGTTACCTTTCGCCCCGGTGTGGGACGCGCTCTCGTTCTTTCTAAGCGATGCACACATCCCACCCCATTAATTTCAACACTCACGGGTGGAGGAGAGCAGCCCTGCCTGCGGTTCTCAAAGACGTGGGGAGGGGGGACCTTAGGATGTCTGTGTTAAGGTCAGACTAACACACCCTTTTCCAAATGTTTCAGGTTTGTTTCTGCTTGCCGCTCAAATGTCCTTCTTCTCTGCCTTTAACACAGAGGAGTTGATTCTTTGGACCCGTTGTCTGTGAATTATTGAAATACTGTGCAAATTCTTTTGGGGAAACTAAGGGTTCCACTTAGAGAGACGAGAAGACGGTTCAACAAAGGTTACAGGAAAGTAATTAACAAAGAGCTCCTTAAACAAAACTGTGGTACAGTTATAAGAACTCGCCTGTGGGTTTGGGGACACATTCAGGCTGTTATCTTTAAAGGGAGGTGCATTTGGAGCTGATAAATGAAAAAGGCTCCTGTCGCCTATAGTTTAAACATCTGAGTTTAAAAAAAAAAAACAGACATATGGCCCTCCCCGTCTGAAGCTGCCCGAGGCAATTTCCAGAGGCGTCAAATTTGTGGCAAGTCGGATGCTGTCTGTGACGCCTCTCCCCATGGTAGACATCAATAGTCGATCACAGTGCTCTGAACCCAGACTAGACTTCAGAATCCTTCTCAACACAGGCTCCCTGGAAGCCCCCACCTGTCAGCCTTAGTTGGAAAGACGGATGAAATGCACGTGAACCTCAAGTCTATGTAAAGACACGTATGAGGGCTTCTGATGAAACATCCAGGTGGGTGACAGACCCTCATATAAATGAATGTTTCACTCTCCTTCCGGAAGATTCTGGTGTTGGCTAATCATGGCCAGTGTTAGGAAATGTCTTTCTTAAATATTTTAGGAGGGAAAGAGAAAAAGATTGGAAAAGTTCCGGGTGGTGAAGACAAGAACTTCTTCAAATATGACTGGCGGTTATTTAAAGTAATCGTTAAAATTCCTCGCAGCTCCGGCCTTCAGTAATTAAATGATAAATAATAGATCAAAGGCAGTTGGAGACTTTTGATTTCCGAAGTCCAACGACGGGAAAATAACTGCTTGATCGGGAATGAGGATATTTATTCTTTTCCCTGTGTGGATTCAGCAAGTGTGTGTTAAACACCCACTAGTTTAGGCAGATCAGCGGGCTATTAATGATGTATGTTCATCTTTCTAATGACAAAATGGAGTCGTTAGTTAAAACTTCTGTAGAGTAACAGGTTTTTTTCATAAGAGTGTTTGGGGGGATGTCATACAATGAGCACCCCCGCCCCAAGGATGAGAAGTCACAGAGGTAGCCAGCGCAGCTGTGCCCCCCGCAGCGTTTGTGGGCATCCGTACGGGGACGTGTTGAACTTGGGGAAGGGGTCTGCATTTACCCCCTCACTCACAAGGACCAACGGGATGCTGCTCTCATTTCCAAGACCAGTCACTCTGCTGAGCCACGTGCATTGTTCAGCGCCTCCCAGGAGGCATGGGTCCCCTGGGGACACTCTGTTGTGTCCATCTGAACCATTAACACACCCAGAAATAATGTCCAACTATGTACCTGGGGCATCCTGTGGCTCAGTCAGGTTATATCTGTGTTGATATAAAATACGCCTAACGTATGTATGTATGTAATACATAATAAGTAAAATTTCCTAATTTTAGAGTGGATTTTCAGTGCAGATTCTCACTGGAATCACAGCAAAATTTATTAAGTTTGTGTGTTAGTTTGCTGTGACGGCTGTAACCAACGGCCACAAAGACGGTGGCTGAAATCACCACAGATGCATTCCCATGGTTCTGGAGGTCAGACGTTTGAAATTTGTTTCTCTGGTGTCAAAGGGCGTCCGCAGGGCTGGTTCCTTCTGAAGGTCCTGGGGGAGAATCCACTCCCAGCCTCTTCCAGTCCCTGGAGGTTGCCTGCACGCCTTGGCTGGTGGCCCCTTCCCTGAGTTACTCCCGTCTCTTGCTTGCAGGATCACATCTCCTACCTCTGCAGTCAGCCTCCCTCTGCCTCCCCCTACCAAGGAACTTGCGGTTACACTGCAGATGCGTTCAGATAACCCAGCAAAGTCTCTTCGTCCCGCAATCCCTAGTTCAGTCATCTTTGCAAAGTCCCTTTGGCCACATCAGATAATGTCCACAAATGCTGGGGGTTGGCACGTGGACATCGTAATCTTCAGGGGTCATTATTCAGCCTGCGCAGGGAGGGTCTCTCTTACATAATGCAGTTAAATTTCACTGGTATTTTTGACACAGATTAAAACAAACAAACAAACATTGGCTCGACTCAAAAACTGACAGGAGAGATTTGGGATATTAATTAAATCCAACGTGACTCAGGCAAGTCGGGCGAGGCCTAGGGGGTAACTTTCAAAGGGAGAATTAAGGTGTAACTTTCAAGTGATGGGTTCACGGAGTGACTGTTTTTGAGCATCATTCAAAAAAAAAGAGTTGTTTCGTTTTTATTTTATTTTTGGCATTGAAGATATCACTGGAATTCTTTAAATGTTTTTATTGACGTACAGTCGATTTACAATGTTGCGTTAACGTCTGGAGTGCAGCGCAGTGACTCGGAGGTACGTATTAAAACAGGGGATGCTTCGCGAATCTGCGTGTCATCCTCCGCAGGGGCCACGCTAATCTTCTCTGTTCCAATTTTAGTAAATGTGCTGCCGAAGTGAGCGCTGGAATTAAATAGGTGCCCAAGATGACTGTTCTGAAAGGGGCAGCCATTGTTTGGCAACATCGTTTATTTCTGATACATTCATTTAGATATCAGCCCTCATTACTTCGCAGTCTCAACTTCCATAAATAAAAAAGCCATTAAACTCTTGGTGTAGTTTGACACCTCCCAAAACATTTCTGGCAACCCTTCCTCCGGTAGCCAATTATGTTTCAGGAATAGAAATGAATATTATAAGAGGTTGCAATAAAATGTAGGTAGATTTAATATATAGATTTTCCAGTAGGGAAGGGCTTTCTGAACAAGATGCCAAAGACAGAAATCGCCAAAGAAAAAGTACTGAGGGTAGATGGAATAAAAGCTAGCTTTTTCTGAATGTCAAGACACACGTACATATGCCAAAATACACACACACTTAACAAGGCAAATGACCGCTGGTGGACATAAGCACATAGAACAAAGGACCGATATTTTAGTGCATAAAGGGTGCTTGCAAGTCGGTAAGTAAAAGAGGATGCAGATGGTTAGAGCGTCTGTCCTTCTAGGGGCGAGGGTGCTCCTACCAGTAAGTCTGCCGCCTGAACTTAACTTGGCCGTGGTTTTCCGTTGCTAATTTAATGTTTTGTTTGGTGATCTCAGATTAACGTCTCTTTGGCTTCCTCATTATCTGTTTAGTTTCCTATTGGGTTTTGATTGACTCCACCATGCGTATTAAAGCATCCATAATTGCATATCTTGGCCTGTAATTTCTAATAACTGATGTTGGGACCTGTTCGTAATCCACTTATAACTCACTGACGCATCCTTCCTGATTAATCCCGTTCTACTGGAAAGCAGGAATGAGTGAGGAGGTGGACTTCCACGTCTTTTGCCTGAACTGGCCCCATGAAAATGGGTTACGTTCTGCCTCTCGGGGTCCCCGGTGTCCTGCCCCTGAGAGTCCTGACTTGGCTTCCTTGGCTGATGGCCAGTTTCCCTCCTGCGCTTCCTGTTTTCGGAGCGCAGTGGTCCAGCGTCCCCAAGCATCGCCGAGGAGTCTCCGAGTCCCCGAGAGCTGAGCATCCTACATCATCACATCCACCCAGCCATGACCGCCTAGTCCCTGAGGCTCACTGCTCCCCTTCCGTGAACGAGAAGGGGCATCCCTGAATCACCGTCTCGGTGCCCTGTGCACAGGGCCTGGCCCGATCATTCATTCAGCAGCCAGAGCATCTGTCGCCGTGAAGATTCACTGAACCCTTCCAAGGGGACCTTCCAAGTCCACTTCCAGGGCACCTTGCGCTCCGCGCAGATGTTCACATCCAGGGCTCCGTCCCCAGGCGCCATGCGTTCCGGGCTTATTATATAAAAGAGAGCAATCAGCTGAAGCCCCGGCACCATCTGGAGCGAAATCGATGTCTCTATATTTAGGCCAGATGGGAGCCGATTCAACCAGACTGATCGCCACATGTCTGTGCAAGTACGTGCCAAACGCGTGCGTGGTACTTACGCGTCGCACTTCCTTTATCTACCAACTTGGGAAAAACCACGCCCAAGCCAGACGGCGGGCGGGACCCTGTTCGTGGGAGGCAGAGAGCAGCGCATAAACATAAGGCAGGGGGTGAGAGCAAACAGCGCCCGTAGGGAAAACACGGCTTCCACATCCTGCCCTGAGCTCTGTTGTAACCGCATCAGCATGCAGCTCCTGCTTCGCAAAGGAAGGGACACTGCGTGTCAGGCGTGGTGCCCGCCTGGACCCGGTCCTCACTCACGCTTGGGTCATCGGAGCTCTGTGTCATTCGCATGGTGCTTGGCTGCGTCCCTGGAACTCAGGGCGCACGGATTCATTCATCATTCACTCAGCACCACAGGTTGCGTCAACTGTGAGCAGGGCAGCTCGGTACCTGTCGCAGGCAACTGAGGTACAAGTGACAAATAAAAATTGTATGTGTTTAGGTGGGACGGTATGATGCTTGGGAAGACATTGTGAAGTGATGGCCACAGTCAAGTGACTCAGCACGCCGGTCGTGTCACGTAAGCGCCCCATTCTGTGCGTGCCGGGAACGTCTGAGGTTCCTTAGTGGGGTTTACGAGGCTTTGGAGTCCCCACCAACAGCAAGGAAGTCTGGCTGACCGAAGCAGAAAAGGAGTTTATTAAGAGCGTCTCGGGTACCTCACGGGGCCTCTGTCTGCACCAGCCACCCAGGGAGCAGTGCCACCCGCAGTGGCGCGGGTGATGAGCTGCGAGAGGACACGTGTGCCCAGCTGCTGCGCAGACGCGGCTCTGCCCGTGGTGGCCGGGCTGCAGGCCCTGCTCCACCGCAGAGCGGACACCTGCCCCGTCTCAGCCCTTCTCACTGGAGCAGCACGGTGTGCCCTTGCGAGCGCTAACCTCACTCTCCCGCTGGCCTCCTCCTCGCGGCGGCCCCGGCCAGCTCGGCCTCTCTTTTCCGGAACAGCGGGCACACGGCTAGACGGCGTGTCCCGGACTCCCCCGCAGCAGATGTGACCACCTGCCCGCATCCTGGCCGAGGAGACGCGGCAGCCGGCCAACAGCACCTCCAGGAGGTTTTCTGTGCTTCCAGGTTCTCTGTGAAGGAACTGTTTTCAAATACGGGGAAAACCTTATCAGGCTGGTTATGAAGAGTTAGCAACGACGTTCATTAAGCACTTACTACATTCCTGGCATTATATTACTCTGTAATGGAGAAATAAACAATAACCTTTATTCAAACTTTAAAAAAGGGATAAAAAGAGACTCCCTTCCTCCCACCGAAAGTAATAATTTTTGGACACAAGTTACTTGAGACATGAAGAAGTCCATCGAGATTTCATCAAGGAAGCATTAAACTAACAAGATATTGAGACCTGGGCCAGATCAA
The DNA here is from genome assembly GCF_009834535.1 of Camelus ferus. Classification (NCBI taxonomy): domain Eukaryota; kingdom Metazoa; phylum Chordata; class Mammalia; order Artiodactyla; family Camelidae; genus Camelus; species Camelus ferus. Next base: position 22,344,770 of record NC_045727.1, on the reverse strand, counting down.
ACGTGCTACGATTCTATTAAAAATACATATATATATTTGGGGGGGTGTGTGTGTGTGTGTATGTGTACGCCATAAAATATTATGAATTTCTGTTAAAATGACTAGCGGCATTTCTGTAATATCCAGTGTAAACCAATTACTTTGCTAGGACAATACAAAAAAAGGATCGTCAATAATTTTTGCTCACCTAAGTACTCCACGTTTATTACTTATTTAATCTTCGCAAATCCATTTCCAAATTCCCCTGCCCCTACTGCCTTCAACTAAGGGTAGAAAATAAAATATCCTTTTTCCTATAGCAAGGGAGGACTTTTAACAGGATACTGACCAATAACACGTGTGAATGGAAGTTTAGAGAGTAGGGTAGGGTGGAGGCAAGTCTAGTACAGCTTGTGTTTTCTTGTAAAAAGTAACACATTGGGGAGGAAGGGAAAAGTAAAGAACAGCACAGCAACCACCATCCGCCATCTATTCCTGCCTTGATCAGTGGTTTGATGGTAAGAGCTGCAGCAGCCATGCTATGACCATGAGGTAAAGACTAGGGGCATCGTAGGCACATGAACATGACTGAGCCACTGAACTGATACATCAGGACTTCTCTGTCATGGAAAACAACACACAACCCCTGACTTGTATAAATTACTAGCAATTAATGTGTTTCTAATCAATATGTCTTATCTCCATATGAGGAAACAGAGGCACAAGCTAGCGGGAAAGTCAGCCGACACCAGACCCAGGTCTGTCTGAATCCAGTGTGTGCACAGTTCGTTACCATCCTACACCAGAGAAAGAGAAGACGAGGCAGTGAGGAATATGAGCATTTTTCAGTCCTGCTCTGGGGCGAGTTATGTTAACTGTGGAGGTAAACGTATTTGGTCACTGGGAAGCCTTCTTTATAATGAAACAGGAGAAATTTTTCAGGCATCTTTTCAGAGCTTGGATGAAATAGCCTTGAGGATAATCCACTGTCCCGCCTGTCTCTGTGTCTGTGTGTGCCTGGCTCCTCTGCTGATAAATGCCCTGACAAGTGGCACGCAGGCATGTGTGGGTCTCTGGAAGGTTCCAGAACATCACAAATGAGCTTTCTGACGTCTTTGGAGCCTGGCTGTGAGGAATCACGCGTGTCCGCACAGCCAGGTCCTCCCTGGACGAGCTGATTTTGATCAAAGCTGAGAAGCAGAACGTGGTGGAAGCACCCCGTGCGGGTGGCAGGGCTGTGAGTCCTCAGTGCTGTGGCCACCGCTGAGCTCGGAGCAGGCGGCCGTCACTGCGGCAGCGCCCTCCTGGGACATTCTGTCACTCGGGGACTGGACGGCAGGCACAGAGCCACTCCTTCTCTCTCTCCCTGAGAGTGATGCATAATCCAGTACATATTTCATGAAGATGAAGTCATGGTGGTGGGTTCGGTGGGGGCGCCGTAACCTTGAGTGTGTTAAAGCAGTCAGCTGGCTTCTCTTAGGCCCTTTCTCGCCAAAAAAGCTGGAATTCTCAGAGGCACCAGGGACTGCTTTGCGGCGGCTCGGGTTCCAGAGGCAGGAGAAGCTGTCACGTGCAGTGGTCTTGTAACAGGACGAATGCTCCTCAGCCACACTCCTGCCGTGGGGCTTGCGGGGGCCCTTCCACTCATCAGGACTCCTTTCTACAAGATGGGGAGTGGATCGGCTCGTGGGATCCAGGGAGGGGGGTGGGGATAACTGAAGAGCGGGAAGGGCATGAGGAAGAAAGGCAGAGTCTTTCCAATCTTTCTTCCCTGTTTCGTCCCTCTTCAGGCAAATTAATCTTATTCTGTCTCACCTGGGACCTGGATTCTTTGTCCAGGGAGAAGCACGGCTACTGGGCGCCCCCAGGTTTTATGGAGAACGTTTCCACTACTATCAGGCATCCAGCTCGGTTTCCCAGTTCTGTTCTAAGCATCCTTCTCTGGTGCGCTTCGGTTGGGTTTATTTGCCTCCAGGGACTGATCCAATGTGGAGGCTGGCAGGGAAGGCCATGCAAAAAGGTGACCACTTTGCTGGGAACCGTATGGTTCAGCAGGTCCCAGAAGGAACTTGTTTCCAGAATTAGGGGAGAGACGCTGACAGTGAAACCAAGCATCGCTTCGTCCCCCGAGGGCACGGGACAAGCCAGGTGAGCACCTTCTCCACTGTTCCCTCCTGCCACCTCTGCATCTCATCAGCTTTCAGCTCCTACGCACCCGGAGGCTACGCTCACAGGGAACCTGAGTGCATTCAATCCCAGAGCACAAGGGATAGTGTCTGCAAAGACAAGCATTAGCAGCCTGTGTTGACAGAACAGTTTCCAGGAAACCCTTGGCCATCTCTTGTGTTTGGGGGGGAAAGTCTGAGGCTCACATACAAAGCCAGAACAGGAGTGTGGCGTCTCGAGCTGGCGTTGCCAGTTTCTCCCCCCCACCACACACTTATATTTGGTTTTCTGATTTATAACAGCAGAGTTTTCACATTAAATTTTAACAACACCAGGAATACGTACAGAGATGCTCCTTGTTCGATGCTGAAATTCAGGGATAACACTGAAGTTGTCAGCACCTTCTCCCTCAAACCCAGATCCTTTTCCTTCTTCCCCCAAAATAATCGTGAATTCCTGTCTGTTTTGTTTTATTCTTCTTTTTTTTTAAAATTGAAGTACTGTCAGTTACAGTGTGTCAATTTCTGGCATACAACCTAATATCAAACTACACTTTTTTACTAATAGAAGTTTGTTCCCAGTTTTCCCCTGTTGACCTACGCTGAGATGAATATCCTTGCATGCAGAGGGGAGAGTTTCTCCGGCAGAAACTTCTGAGATGTGGAATTGGTGTATGCTTTTAAAATTCCTATTTCTGCTCCTGTCAGTAGTACAAAAAGATAACCGTTTCCGGCATACTCACCAACACATGCTACTAACAGCCCTTTTATCTCTTTATGACCATTTTCTCAAGTGGCAGTTTTCGAAACTGCAATGTGATCTGAGAACACTGGGTTTGTCCATTAGAGGCAGTCGATGGGTACTTAGAAGCTGTGAAGATGGTCTGAGCAAAGCACAGCACTTTATTAGCAGAAGCCGACTTTTGGAATCAAATGACCTAACATCTACAGTATGTTAGCCATTCGCCCACCTTCGCCGTGACTGTAAAGCTGCGTCTGCAAGCGGTGCGCACTGAGACTCTGAGCCACGTGTCACAGAGAAGCTTCGTTCCACGTGCGTGATAGGACGGCAGCTGTTGTTTGTCCACAAAAGAACGGTGTTTTTCCAAGGGTCTTAAATAAGTCAGAGCAACATCCACGGACGTGATTCTGTGGTAGGTGGCACTTTGGAGCCATGGGTTGGGTGAAAGATTGGACTGGGAGACATTTAAAGTTCTTTCCAACTGTGAGAGCCTGAGGGTCTCTGAACCATCAGGATGACTCACTCATTCAGCGCATTTTGGTGGCTTTCCTGCCATCGGCCAGCCCTGCTCTGGGTGTTGGGAACGGAGCAGAGAACAAGACGGACGCGGCCCCTGCTCTCCCGGAACTTCCTTGCTCGAGACAGGGACAGGCGGCCCCCCCCCTGCAGGGTGACGCCCCGACCAGGCGGTTTCAGTGCGATGAGTGCTAGGAGGAAACACGGGGCTTGTCCTGAGGGACAGAGACTGGGATGCAGGGACAGGGCAGGGCGTTGAAGCTCAGCGGGTGATGAGAAACCCGTTTAGCAAGATTTAAAGGAACCGAATTCTGGGCCGAGGTTCTAGAGTCTGCCACCTGGCCGTCTTCGAGGAAGCTGAGGACCGGTCAAACCTGTGGAAAGGCAGGGGGCTGGCGGGAGTGACTTTGTAACGTCCCTTCCAGCTTTGGATTCCCCAGCTTTCTAAAATATTAGCCAATCTCCAGCTTCAACTTTTCCCTCTGTGGACCCTGGAGTCCACGGTCTGAATGCCACGGACAGCCCAGCAGGGGTGGGAGGGGGTGTCCTGGAGCGTCCCTAGGCAGCCCTGACTGTGGGCAGCCCTGAGAAACCGCTGTGCAACAGGAACAGTTTTCTCGGTGTTTCGCTGGGTTCATCCACCTGGCAAGGAACTTTCACTCCCGTCTCCACGAGGGTCGGCAGAATAGAGCTAAGACTTGGGAGCCAGACTGCCTGGGTTTGAACCCTGGCTCTGCCATTAACCAGCCAAGTGACCTTGACCTTTCAGGGCCTCAGTTTCCCCATCTGTAAAGTCCCCGTAGCTTTAGGGAGAGTAAGCTACTTAAACATGGAAGGCACTGGCTGTCCGGGGCACAATATGCAGTTAATACACGCTCTCTGTCCTCACCGCAAGGGAGTCTCCCCCACATCCAACACGGCGTCCAGGTTCCTTGTGGGGGCGGCACGTAGTGGGGTGCAGGGCCAGGCAGGTCGTCCCTTTCTTGCGCCTGTGAAGTTTGCCTCTGAGGTGACTGCTGAGTTGGCGAGCGTTTCCCTCCCAGGTCTGCCCTTGGCACGTGGCTGGCTGTCCAGGAGCCTTCCCGCGGTCTACCAGGGCGCCACCTTCCTCACCTTATGCCTTCCTTCTCTAGGGTCCCGACACCTCCACATCAATGCTGGGAGAGCCCGATGGCCCTTCGCCTGTGGAGAAGCCCCTCTGTGACCCTCCTGCTTCTGAAATGGACAGCACTGACCCCCAAGTTCTCTCTTCACTCCAAGGTATTAATTCTGCAGCAAGTCCAAGGGACTTCCTAGGTTATTTTTTTTTTAATGTTAATCCCAAATGTCAAATTTATCCCTCCCCTTCACCCTTTTCCCTCCTTGGTAACCAGAGTTCATTTCCTATGTCTGTGAGTCTGTTTCTGTTTTGTAAATAAGTTCATTTGTATCATTTTTTTTTAGATTCCACATATAAGTGATATCATGTGGTATTTGTCTTTCTCTGTCTGACTTACTTCATTTTATACCATCAGCTGCAAATGGCATAATTTCATTCTTTTTATGGCTGAGTAGTATTACACACACACACACACACACACACACCCCATATCGTCTTTATCCATTGATGGCACTTAGGCTGTTTCCATGTCTTGGCTGTTGTAAATAGCGCTGCTATGAACATTGAGGTGCATGTATTCTTTTGAGTTAGAGTTTTCTCTAGATATATGCCCAGGAGTGGGAATTCTGGATCACAGGGTAAGTCTATTTTCAGTTTTTTAAGGAATCTCCATACTGTCCTCCATGGTGGCTGCACCAAACTACATTCCCACCAGCCGTGTGGGAGGGTCCCCTGTTCTCCACACCCTCTCCAGCGTTTATCTTTTGTGGACTTTTTAATGATGGCCATTCTGACCAGTTGTAATTGGCTATGTCATTGAAGATTGGACTTGTATTTCTCTGATAATTAGTGATGTTGAGGATCTTTTCATGTGTCCTAGATGATTTCTGATCTCTTCTCCACCATGTCCTGAGACACTGAACGTAGAGCTGACTTTCTGCTTGGTGGGGAGGGCCAGCCGTGCGTAGACGGTGCTTCAAAGGGGAGGATGGGGAGGTTGGTAAAGGGACCGTTGGCAAAGGTGGAGGCAAGATTACAGGCACCGAAAAACCAAACCAAACCAAACCAGGAAAACCCGAGGACGCCTCAGGTCCTGCAGGAACAGGGACGCTCCCCTACAGGAGGTGAGAGGATCCAGCGAACCATTGGTGACCCTGCTGGGAAAGAGCCAGGGGACACTTACCCCAATCTCTGCTCCTCCTGCCACAGTGTCTCACTGGCCAACGCCAACCATAGGACGACTAAACTACTGATGCCATTCCTGAAATTGAGTCTCCCGAGGCATGCAGCCGTGGAGAAGACTCCGGAAGGACAAATGGGAAATGTCTAGCTCCAAATGTCAAGCTTCTGCTCTGATCTGAAGTGGTGAACACTAGGGTTTTCTCCTCAGGAAGGAGTTTTGGTCACACTTCATATAACTTAGACATTCGGGGAACAGACTTGAGAAATTCAATCTCTGCACACCCGTGACCTCCACGAGCTGAAGCAATATAAGTGCAGAAAAAATCCCGGTGTGGCTATAACTGGTGCTGCTCTGAGCGGGGGAAAGGGGCAACTGAGCCCCAGGTGCGGCGGGATCGTGCGTGCACAGAGCTGTCTGAAGGACGGGCCTTCTAGTCACAGGTGGAATCGTATTTAATCATAAGCTTGAGAGAAGATTGTGCTCCCTTACATAACATCCATAAATTACCCCAGTGTACTTAAGAGCTGGGCCCATTGATTTATAATACAGTTCATTTATAAAAACCAAACTTATTTCACAGATGACAGCAGCTGCTTGAAACACTCTTTAAAGTGAAGGTGGCCTACAAATTACTGAGCGATTTCAACTGAAACCAATTATTCAGGGGGAATGCAGCGTCAGCAGGAAGGAGGCTCGTATATTCATCCCTGACGGGAGGAGACCGCATCAGTATCTGGCCATTATTTCAGCCCTTCAGGACGGGGAAACACCAGTTTGATGGGGAACGGGGAGTGCCCAGGGAGGTGACAGGTCCAGAGCAGCAGAGAAATGTCACGCATAATACAAAGTCACAAGAAAGCGTCTCCCGGGCTGCTGATTTTCCTCTGTTGCCGGAAACAAACTGGGTTTATCAATCGCTTTGTAACCAGGTGCCATGAACTGAGCACCTTGAAACAACACGCTCTCATGGTCTCCCAGTTTCTGGGAGGGAGGAGCATGGGTGAGGCTGGGCTGAGTCCTCCGAGAATGGAATCAAGGTGTCATGGTGTGTGCTGGGGGATGCGGTCTCATCCGAGTGCCTGGCGGGGAAGGGTCTGTTTCCAGACGCCCCCTGGGTGTCGGCAGAGGTGCCCCCTGTCTGCCGCAGTTCTTGGCTTTGTGTGGCCCCAGCATGGCCACTTGTTTCATCCAGCCCACAAAAGCATCCTCGCAGGATGAGTGTCACAATATCGTGTCATATAAACATGTCACTCAGCCCCCTGCTGTTGGTTAGAAGCAAGCTGCCGTCCCCCCACCCCCGCCCCAACACACGCGCCCAGGGAGGAGGTCGCACAAGGTGTGACTGTCAGGACGTGGGAGGCAGGGGCCACGGGACAAGCTCCTTGTCTGCCACAAGGAGAAAGGCAAAAAAAAAAAAAAAAAATGGAAGAGGAAACAGAAGCTGGGGAGAGAAAGAGTGGTAGAGACCAAAGTTGCAAGAAAATAGCTCAAAAACATTTGTTATTTCTGCAAATCTGAGGCGCTGGTGCAAAGTAGAGGAATAAAATGTCACGTTTAATGAACACCTAGAAGAAACGCTCAGCCTTATTTCCCTTGGCAGAAAACAGACCGACCCCGGGCAGCAAGCAGAGCGTGCCCGCTGGCTGCGGGGGACAGGGCTTGTGTCCCCCTGCCCCGAGGAAAGCGGGGCCGGAGGGCGGCGGCCTGCCCTGGCGCCTCTGCTGCGCGAGCGGCGCGCCCCGCACAGGCGGCCGGGCCCCGCGTCCCCGGGCGCCCGCGGAGCGGTGGGCGGTGAGGCTCAGCAGCTCGGCGTGGTCCCCGGAGCCCCGCAGCGCCAGGCTGGCCGCTGGCAGAGGAGGGGGAGGTGAGGACATAAAGTGACACTGTGACTGTCCCCTGAAAGCCCAGAGAGGACACGGAGCGGGCAGAGCGCAGAGAGCAGGGGAGAGGGCGTCCGGAGAGGACGGCGGAAACACCGACGTGGTGGGAGATGCCAGCCCGGCCCACGTCCCGCTCCGAGTTGTTGACTCAGCGACTCAGCTCTGAAGACTGGGCTCGCCGGGCCAGCTCTGCGGGGACAGCAGGACAGCCTTCCCCCAGCATGTCATTCATCCAGCATGGGGGTCCTCAATTGTTTGAGACCATTTTCCCTTCATGACTATGGGCGGTCCCTCAAAAGGGCCTCCCTTTGGGAAGATGGCTTCCAAAGAGCTTTCTTACTCACTGGACTGTGAAAGAAAAAGCAGGGCATCCCTGCCCTGAAGCAGGAGCTATGTGCCTTTGAGTCCATGTGACATGATTATATCACACTGTGGAAATACTTCTCCTTGTAAATCCGCTAGTGGAATTAAATGCCAGAGAGGGTGTGGAGAAAAGGGAACCCTCCCACACTGCTGGTGGGAATGTGAATTGGTGCAGCCACTGTGGAGGACAGTATGGAGATTCCTCAAGTAACTAAAAATAGACTTACCGTATGACCCAACAATCCCACTTCTGGGTATACATCCCAAGGGAACTCTAATGTGAAAAAATACGCAGACCCCAATGTTCACAGCAGCACTATTTACAACAGCCAAGCCATGGAAACAACCTAAATGTCCATCGACAGATGACTGGATGAAGAAATTGTGGTATAGTTATACAATGGAATACTACTCAGCCATAAAAAAGAATAAAATAATGCCACTTGCAGCAACATCAATGGACCTGGAGATTGTCCTTCTAAGTGAAGTAAGCCAGAAAGAAAAATGCCATATCACTGATATGTGGAATCTGAAAAAAAAAAGAAGAAAAGAAGACACTAATGAACTCATCTACAAAACAGAAACAGACTCACAGGCATAGTAAACAATCATATGGTTACTGGGGGAAGTGGTTGGGAAGGGATAAATTTGGGAATCTGAGATTTGCAAATATTAGCCACTATATATAAAAATAGATTTAAAAAATTTCTTCTATATAGCACAGAGGACTATGTTCAATATCTTATAATAACTTTTAATGGAAAAGAATATGAAAACGAACATATCTACATATGTGCACGACTGGGACACTGTGCTGTACATGAGAAATTGACACACTGTCACTTCACTTCAATTAAAAAAAATTAAGTGGCTGAGCCAGGTCAGCTGGCATCTTGGGCACACATTCAGTAGTTGGGACAGCCAGTGTGGCCCCTGTGTCTCCACCCAGAAACCGGTAATGTTACAAGAGCAAAGCACCCACCACATTTTCACCAACTTTCTAAACTCTTTGAAAAGGTGAAGTGTCTTTCACACTTTGATTCTGGGCAACTCGAAATTAAGCATGGCACCCACTCTTGTGGGTTATGGGTGCCCTTGGCAGAGGTTTTGCAGCAGGTGGAAAGATACATGGGTCCCCTCTAAGCAATACTGGGGACAGTTGGGTTGGGTGCTTATGGCAGGATGTCACTGTCAGTCAAACCCGTTTCTTCTGCCGCAGGTAGCTGGCTCAGAGGTCAGAGGGCACATACACCTGTGTCATGTCACAAGCGGTCAAGCACATGAGTGACCTGATGCAGCTCAGCCAACAAGGGTGAAACAGCTCAGAGCTGGGTTCCCCCCGAAGGACATCTTCCAGCCCCTTTCGTCAGGCACGGAGGGCAGCCCACTGGCCGTTTCATCTCAGCAATGGCAGTAAAGGAGATCGTGGCTCCACGTGGCGTCAAGGAGGATGAAGTGAGCTGTCACCGGGGGATCATTTGATGCCAAGAGGGTGGGTCCTGTGGGCAGAATCAACCCCAGGACAGCATGGGAGGTGCAGGGATCATTACAAAAAAGTGAATTCATGTTGCTTTGCTGCAATTAAGCATGCAGATTCAGGGTGTCTAGAGTAAGGGGGGGGTCACAACATTTTTTAAACACAATGAAAGAAACCCATTTTGCAATCACCACCCAGTCTCAGTACTGCTGGTCAGCCTTTCAAGCACACAAAGCACACAGCATCATTGCCCTCCCTGGTCTCCTGTGTCCCAGTGGGTCCAAGCACGCGCAGTCCTGAACCAAGCACCAGCGCCGGTGGGGACCCTCCCGTCACAGCCAAGGTGGCAACACCATTGACGGCAAAGCCAGCGTTCACCGGTTTTTATTCCCACTGTGATTTTTTACCAAATATCAAGGAAGCCGAGCCCTTCCTGTTACTCCTTGTCTGAATGAGATGCTCAAATTGGGAGCTTCTCTTGGGCACGAGCCTGCCCCGCACTGACTCATGGGGAAACGTGCTGGATCCACAGCCCCGCGTATGGGAAGCTGAACGTTAGGGCAACGTCACAGCAGCGGAGGCTTGGAATCAAGTCCATTCAATTACTGCAAGTCCAACCTTAATCTGAAAGAAGCTTCTTAATTGCCTTGGCTGGGCTGCAGCTAATGGAAAGTTTAAATGGGCTTCAGACTTTTACTTTATTCATTGTGAGATAACCGATTTCAAATATTGAACTTCCTTCAGAGGAACAATAAATTACTTTCCTTGAAATATAGATTATGCCCATAATGGATGCGCCAGGTATAAATGGAATTCCAGCATCCTTGGAATGTAACTTGCATGCATTTTTCTAGAAATTGGAAGAAAAGAGAACAGAAAAAAGACAGTATCACTAACAGATTATCACACACTCTCTAAAGATGAGTGGCCAGGATGTTGTGCTGATTGAACAGAAGCGTAGGAGTTGAGTGCCCTCAAGGAGATGCAATCTTCAAACGTTCAGTGACAGAAAATATTAACCCTTCTTGTTTATAAAATAACCGAGGACCGGCACTGAGAATATTAAAGGTAGGTCTGTTCTGAGCTCTTTAAGAAGAACTTGCAGAGCCAGCCAGGGTCCTGGGAACACAGGAAAGGTCCAGTTAAGTAGCCTTCACAAACAGGCACTCTGCCTTTGCCATTTTGTTCTGTTTTCTGAAGAAATACCACGAGAACACACACAGAAAATGTCCTCTAAAAGCAGCACCCATGGTTTTGTCCTGTTCGCTCTGTGCATCGCGGCAGGGTTCATCTGTGGAAGGCGTTCTTCTTGATCTGGTTTGAGAGTAATGCTTAATGAGCCTTTGGGGGCAGATAAAAGTGGAGCTCAGCTTTTATTCTAGACGTCAGAAGTGGAGGGAGAGGTGCCAAACCACTCTATTTGCAATTCTATTTTATCCATCCAAGAAATATTTATTGAGTGCCTGCTGTGTTCCCCAGGCGCTGTCCGCACGGGGTGAGGGGTGGGGGGACGCAGGGCACAAAATGGATGAAACTGCCACCCCGTGCAGCTTATCTCCTAACAGGATAGAAATGGCATTAGTAAGAAGATGCCAGGGTTTGTGAGCAGGGGATCACGCTGTATAGAAAAATATACTGGAAAGGGGGACGGGCTGTGTCGGGATGACGGTGAAGAACTGGGACTTGAGATGAGAGGGCCAGGGGAGGGCTCATGGAGAAGACAACACTCCAGCAAAAAGTTTAAGCTGGTGCAGAGGACAAGCACGGACATGTGAGGGAGCAGGCCTTCAGACAGACGCAGGTTTCCTCAGACTCGGCGCTGTTACGGGAAGACCGTCCTGGGCGTTGTGGGTGCGGAGCGGCGCTCCTGTCCACTGTCTCCCAACAGCAGTCTCCCCCCGGCCGTGCCTAAGCTCCTCCCGACACCGCGAAGTGTCCTGGGCTGCAGAATCGCCCTCAGTGGAGACGCAAGAAAGCATGACTGACGTTTCCCGGGAACAGCAAGGAGGGCGGTTTGCCCGGAGTGAGCGAGAGGGGTTCCAGGGGACAAGGTCAGTGGGACGACGCAGGACCTCGCACCCGAGGTCTGGGGGGTCATGCGTCACCAGATGCGGAGCCACTGGGAGGCTTTTTGGGGAAGGACACCCCGAGCCGTGTTACATCTTAACTGCATCACACAGGCTGCTGTGGAAAGGAGTGAATGCAGCGAGACCACTGAGGGGGCTGTGAAAAAATTCAAGAGGGGAGACGAAGGCGGCTTGGAGCGCGGTGGTTCTGGTGGAAGAGGTGGGAGGAGGGCAATTCTCAGACCTAATGCGAAGACAGAGCCGGCCGCGGTCTCTGATGGATGTAAATGCACTGCTGACTTCCTGGCGGAGCCCCTCTGTTTCTGAAAGATCGCTCTGGATCAGGGGAGACTGGTCTTCCGGATTCATGGGTCAAAGACACAGTCAGAGGCTTTCCACTCTACTCTCTTGCAAAGAGTCGACGTTTCCTGGAAGAGAGGCCCTCCCTGGAATCCACAAGAGAAACTGACCTTTGTGTTCATCAGATGGAATCCCAGGGGGGCCTCTCTATGGGAACACGGGAAAGGGAGGGGGTAAGAGAAAATGATGAAGTCACAGGTGTGGTTCAAAATAAAAAGGAATTGCCTTTATCAGAAAAAAAAAAAAAAAGACACAGTCAGAGGAACGAGGGACTGACGAAGTTGTTGAAGTTCATACGAACTGGCCCCCAGTGAAGCCTCGGCCAACGCTGTCTTCTCTCTACTCTTTGTTCTTGTAGGCAGAGACGCGGGGATACATTCAGTAACAACAGAATACATGGAAGATTCCAGAAGGTACGCTTCAAGCAATGCGCAGTGGAGAGAAATTGAAAAGCACCTAAGGTGGGACAGCTGGGAGGAGGGGAAGACACTTGCATCATTTAAGGAGAAACACAAAGTTTTGAGCTGGAGGCATCTTTTCGTCTGTAGGCCGATGAAGCAGACAGAGACAGAGGTGAGCATTCCTCTCCCCACCCCCAAACCCCACCAACAAATAGAGAGATTTACCCCAAGTCACAGAAAGGTGGACTTAAAATCCTGAATGTGACAATCACCCAACAGAGACACAAGTAAGCACCGAGCACCTCACTGCCAGCAAATCTATAAAAATATGCGCTCCCTGAACCCAAGTAGTGGAATTAGAGGGGTTTTCGTCTTTATATTGGGTTTATATCATGTGCCTTTTAAAACAATGGACATAGGTCACTTTTACGATCAGGAAAAATGGACACTAGCGGACGAGTGGCCCCTCTGTGTACACTAGGGTGCGCGCAGCGCTGGGCACCTCGCCCAGAGGACTGGAGCTGGACACCAGCCGTGCAGGAGCCTGAGGGACGTCCAGCGGCTCATGGCACTCGCTGCTGCTGCTCCCCTTCGGACGCTGTGCTGGGCGTCTTCTCTTTGCCCCTCCAGGCCCACTCTCCACGCTTCTCTGCCTGGCTCTTTCAAATTGCTTCAGTGGATTCCCTTGGCCTCTGGCTTCCTGTTGGTTTTGGCCAGAGGGTTGAGGGGGGGACTGCTCACAGCTCCCTCCCTGCTGGTCAGAGTGGGTATCTGTTTCCTCTGCCAAAAAGCACGGTTCCTATCAGGTGGCCCTCTCTAAAGCCACGGTGTGTGTTCTTCATCGCACCCTTCCCTTGTCCCTGAAGGCGTAGGGACGGCAGTAGCCCCCCAGTGTCAGTGGTCCCAAGGCACCACACCATCCCATGTACTTGTTGCTTTCTCTTGATCCGATCCATCCGGGTCTCCTCAGTACCTGTTTCATGTGCCTTCTGTTTCCTTCTAGGACCCCTGTTAATGCAACTTTCATGCATTAATTTCATGCATTTTCTAAACCCAGAAAGGAACGAGAAGGGCAGCTCAGTCCATCGCTTTCCCAGGGTTTGGTCCAGTCACGCTGACGTGGTTTAGGCCTCCTCCCCGCCTCGATGCTGCTACTTTCCGAAGTTTCTTAAAGAAGCAAACAGAAGTGCACGACAAAGAAACACGTTTGGCTTTTAAAATAAATCTCGCTAAATAAAAAGGCTTCCAACAAATTCTGTAGCTGGAGGCCTTCTGCCATATTTACAAGCATCGGAAACACCACGGCAGCAGTTTTGGAAGTTTGCAGACTTGCCAACTTCTGCAGGGGCGGCTGGCGGGACTGGCAGCTCGTCTGCGACCTGGGAGAGGGCAGAGGCGTCCGTTTCGTGCCTGTGGCGTTCTGATTCCAACACCATCAGCGGCACACTGGACGAGATGAGAGCAGGAGCTAGCAGCATCCCAAGGCGGGTGACTTGGGAGGAGAGATTTAGACTGAAGGTCTGGGAAAGGAGCCTAGTGGTTGACAGTCCATAAGGCAAGTACAGATCATGCATTTTGTTTTCCCTAAACTATACGAGGTGAGTAAAAAGACAGCAGGGAAGAAAAGATAGCGTAATAATAGTATAAACTGCTTTGAGTCCAGGGGGTCGAGGACGTGGGAGAACATGAGAGATTATTGTTCATCTCACCTCGTATTTTCTGACCATTAGAAATCGGGGAGAGTGGTGGGTGGGAGGGATAAATTAGGAGTCTGGGATTAGCAGATACTAACTACTGTACATAAAAAGATATAAAGACCCTACGCTATAGCACAGGGAACTGTATTCAATATCTTGTAATAACCGATAATGAAAAAGAACATATATATACATATATAACTGCATCATTATGCTGTTCATCAGAAACAAACACAACATTGTAAATCAACTATATATCAATTTTAAAAAAAAAAAGAAATGCCAGAATTGGGGGGGTGGAAATCTAGACTCCTGCTTCTGGGAAGATGGATGAGGTGTGCCTGCTCCCAGCCCTTCTAAGCACAGCGAAGTTCCATGGCCGTTCTGCCCGTAACAGACACAGGGAGACTCTGAACGGTCAAAAGAAGGCGGGTTTCACAGGGGCCTCGAGACCCAGGGAGCAACAGAATGGTCAGCTCCTTGGGTGTTCTTCGCATCTCAGGTGTTCCAGGTCGCATAGGACTAAAGAAGTCGGCAGCCAGAAACATCAGTGGGGGCAAACAAAAGTACTCCCAGAAAGTCTGCTCTCTTTAAGCAAAGGAATAAGGAAGCGGCAGCTCACAAGACAGAGCTCCTTTAGACGGTTACTACGCTGCTCCAGCCGCACAGCGCAGAAGAGCCGGCGGCCTCGTCGTCCCCACTGCCAGCAAAGGCTGAGTGGGGAGCCTAGAGGTCCAGCCTGACCTGGCCGAAACCAGGTGTCCCGGTGTCCCTGCTGGACTAGCGTCGGAGAAGGCCAGCTGGGGAGCCAGGACAGCCCCAGCTCCCAGGGGTAACAAGGCCAGCCTTTGGGAGAGAGCTGTTGCCAAAAGCACTAGAATGCTGGTGGGCGAACGCGGGCTGTCCACGCAACCCAGGAAACATGCCAGTGTGACCAGTGACCATTAGGCGAGTGCCCCATAGCAGGTCAACCGTAGGCGAGACATGGACGTGTTCAATAGCTTTACCAGTTGGAAGGACAGGGGTTGAATATGATTCAATGGCTTCTATAGTTTGTGTAGCTGTAAGAAAAGGCAATGAAAGGAAAAAGGAACACCATAAACACAGGGCTGTCTTTTTGCCTGAGACGAGCGTTTTCCAGAGTCCATGGTTAAAAGTCCAGTTGGTTTTTCCAGATGAAGTATGTAATCCCTTCCACTGTTCAAAGTATCACGTGATCAGAGTATCAGAGAGATGGAGACAGAGATGGTGTCGGAGATAAAGTCAGAGACATAGAGAGATGGACAGAGACAGAGAGATACAGGGAGAGACAGAGAGATACAGAAAGAGATGGAGAGAGACAAAGAGATGGAGAGATACAGAGGGAGGGAAAAAAAGTCGCAGTAACGCACACCTATTGGTTTCTGTCTGCCCGGCTCCGATTTCCCGTCTTCTGGAAACAGGGTCGGGATAACCTCCATAAGGCAGTCAGCCCACTGCGGAACCCCGACTCCTAGAATAGTATCTGGAGCCCAGAAGACATTTCTTAAAAGGATTTCCTGAATGAAGACCCAGACGGACAAGCTGGATCACTGAGTTTGCAATCACCCTCCTTTTGCTGTTTTGATGAACCTTGAGCTCTTTTAAGAGGCTCCCACCCTGAAGCCCATGGCACAAAGGCTCTGGCTGGCAGTGGTCCTTTCCACCAAGCCACCGGCAGCTCCATGCTGGGTTGGACGGGAAAATAATTGCACACCGGTTCCACCCCGCGGAAATCCAGAGAAGTCACCTAGGCAGGCTTCACGGTCCCTACCGGGCTGCAATGTTCACATTTTTTTCTTTCCCCTCTTGAGTGAATCCCTCAATTAGCAAAAAGCACCGCTTTGTGGCTGGATGTACATTTATTTCACGAGGCTTGGAGGAAACCCGCCGAGCTGAACTGGCTTAGACCCTGCACCATTACGGAACGGGGCTGCCCGACAGGCCGGCCCTCCTCTGTTCATGGGCCTCTGGGTCTAGAATGATCTTTTACGGCCACGAAGGTGGGGCCGAGCCATCAGCCGAGGGGGAGGGAGGCCATTCATCTTCCCAGGTGAGCTGGAATTGAGGTCAGGCCTGGACACGAGGTGGGAAATTAGAAAGGCGCACAGCTGCCCCAGGCGCGGGCCGCTCCCCGCTGGGGGCTTGCCGGTCACCAGCAGCCCCGCCCGCAGGCAGTGCCCCTTCGCTCTCGGTGCCGGTCGTTTTGCTCGGTGGAGAGGTTCTGCTTTTGTGGTGCAAAACAGCAGTCCCTGTACATTCCTTCCAGCTCAGCCAATTTAAGAAGAGAAATGGCCGGGAATCAAAACAGGAGGAGGGAGAAACGCGTCGGGGGAAGAAGAGAACAAAACACGAGCATCACTTTCCGCCCCGCCCCTCGCCCCGGGGCCGCCCCGCCCCCACCCACCCCCACGCCCACGCCCCTCACCCACCCACGCCCCGCCCCGCCCCGCCTCTAGCCCCGCCACGCCCCTCACCCACCCCACGCCCCGCCCCGCCCCTCACCCACCCCCACGCCCCGCCCCTCGTCCCGCCCCACCCGCCCTCGGTGAATATCCTGCAATTTGCAGAAACGTGTTTTTCTAGGTGCGTGTGAAGTGGGTGAGGTGTTCCTCTCGGCCATTTGACTCCAAACAGCACCTTACTTTCAAGCCCCTCTCGGCCAGAATCTGCTGCAGAAGGGGTGGGAAGCAGCAAGTGCAGACGAGGCGAAACCGCGCTAGAAACGAAAGGGGGCGTCCAGGAATTGTGCTTGGCCAGGGCAGAGAGGCCCAGAAACCTCCCCCCAGCAGACCCACGAGCTTTGTGTGAGATGGGGCAAGATCCTCCAAGGAAGGTTAACACTTGGCTCTAGATTCAAGGACAGCTCCTCGCCGGGGGTGGCTGTTTTGCCTGGCGCATTCCATCAGACCCTCTTTGTCTTCGTCCCCGTTCCCGGCGCAGAGCTCCGGAACGCTAGGAATTCCTGTGCTGAGAGCGGGAGAGGTGCCTTTTGTTATGTTAATGAAGCGACTTTTTGAAAGCTCAGAAGGCTGGGGGCTGGTTGCCAGTGGAACCCCCTGTGATTGGAGGGTTGGAACTTTCAGTCCCACCCCCTGGCCTCCAGGAAGGGAAGGGCTGGAGGCTGAACCCCTCACGATGGTCAATGATTTAATAGGTCATGCATCTGTAATGAAATCCCAAAAAAGAATCCCCAGAGGGGTTTGCAGAGCTTCCAGGCTGGTGACACCTGGTGGAGATTAAGGAAGAGGGCCACCTCCCCCTGCCTGGCCCCGGGAGTCTCTCCCATCCGCTGCTCCTGAGCGACACCCTTTCAATCTAGTAAGTAGGCAGGTTTCTCTGAGTCCTGTGAGCTGCTCTAGCAAGTCAGCCCAGCCCAAGGAGGAGAAGGAGGAGACCTCTAATCTGTAACCAGCAGGCGAGGAGCACAGGTGACACCTGGACTTGCAGCTGTCCTCTGAGGCCTCGCAGGACTGAGCCCTCAGCCTGCGGGGCCTGACGCTGTCTCCTGGTAGACGGTGTCAGAACGGGGCTGAATCGGCCGACACGCAGCTGATGTCAGAGGACTGCTTGGCGATGGGGAGAAACCCACACGTTGTAATTGGTGTCAGAATCGGATTTTCCACTATTAAGGAAAGGAAACCAGGATCGTTTTTAAATGGAGTTCCCAGAAGGCAGAATGAAGAATTTCAATCACAAAGAATTTCCTGGGAATTGCGCTTAAGAGTTTGAGGGTGGCTGGGAGGGGTTCCAAAGGGTCTGGGCTGGAGAAGGGGGGTGGGGGAGACCAAGAGTAAAAAATCTTGTCTCGTTCTTTTTTCTATTTCTTTTTCCTTTGTAGTTTTAAAGAAACCACTCTCTGAAGAGAAAGGCAATTTAGAGATAGAGGCTCAATTTACATGTATTTCCTTTGAGGGGAGGCAGGTGGCTGTCCAAACTTAGCTGGAAGTCGTGTGGGAAATCTTACCTGTAAATATTCTAATAAAAATGGCAGGCGTGAGACCCACCTCCCCAGGACGGCAGCACACACTGGAGTTTAGCTGACCGAACAGCTTCTAGTTACTGGAATATTTCAGCTCTGGCTAGAGGTCCCCTTTCCTCCCAAAACACTGAAGACAACGCACAAATAAAAACATGTTTAACTTCAAACAAATAAATTTCACTCTTACCCTTGATGCGTCTTGTTCCCGTTCAGGTTAATCCCATTTTTGTTTCATTAGCAGCATCTCCAGCTACTTTTGTTCTTTTGTCACACTCAGGACACAGAAGACAGATTATTTTAATCATTGCGTTTTTGCCAAATCTCTCATTGTTTTGAGAGAACTCCTGAAATAATTATTTCATGTCTCCCATCAAGGCTGCGCCTTTTTCGTGTGTTCCCTGATTACCAATTGTTGAGCAATTTCAAAGTCATGATCAGGAAACCCTCCCTTTCTAGTTTCTCTGGCCATTTTCGGAGGGTTACTTTGAAGTTTCACTTGTTTGGACAAAGCAACACCAGGTACTTCACAAACTTCTCCTTCCAAGTGTGTGATCACAGTGGAATTTTTGGTTTAAAGTCTATAGCACATACAAGTCAGTGGCAGGACCAGGGGACGCCATGAAATCAATGAGCTGAAGTCCTGCCAGACAGACGGGGCACAGATGTCAACCATGTGCTCAGTTAAGGGAAACACAGCAGCTTCCTCTCCAAGTTATTCATGTCTGTGACTCTGCTGCCTTTAATTTCGCCTCTGCTGTCTCTTCCAGAACACGAACACTTCAGAAAAGGAACGTGCGGAAATTGTTTACTGATCACCAGTGGGAGACTCACTTGCCCAAATGATGGTTGTAGTTGGCTAATGTGTTTACTTCTGAAGTCTTGAAACCTATTAAGCGGTCAGGAAAACGGTCTGACGGCTCACGCCAAATCGACTCCCATGGTGGTGGGAAGTCCCGCGGTTACCAGTTATCAACGGGAGAGCCTTGCAAGAAAGGGGCAGCGGAGGCAAGAGGAGGTAGAGTCCGTGGACCCGCTGCGGGGAGACTGTCTACGGGGTGTTTATATGAGTGCACGTGGCTGAATCAGAGCTGGGGGTTAGCAGTGGCCGGGGGAGGGGGTACAGTCACACTGGGGTGCCACAGACTGGATGCACACCTGAGACTCGTCACCAGTTAAATGGAAGCGATGGAGGTGGAAAAAAACCAGTGAAGGCTTTCCTATTCAGAACTTGAAGGAATTTTGGGGGGAGCCGAAATGGGAGGGAGGGGGAGCCTGTGGAAAGATGACTTCATTTCTTCAAAGGAGTAAGACATATGATCTTTCCTGAAAAGGTAGAAACAGAATGGAAAATAGGACATGTGGCAATTTGATGCGCAAAGCTCCAGGGCGGAAATAGCTACACTGTACAAGTTACGGCAGACTTCATCTCCCCGACGTGGTCTTGGCCGCACCTCCCTGCCACGTGGTCATCGGCCACAACGTCCTTGCCACTCCAACATGAGGTGGAATCGCCTCTTTCCCTTTGGATTCAGCTGGGCTTCTGATTGTACAGTGGAAGTGACACCGGGTTTCACAAGAGGAAACTCACTGAAACACTCATGTTTGGCACCTTGAGCCTCTGGGTAAGAAAGCAGCTGACGTAAGGCCGCCGTGCTGCGGGGAAGCCAGGCGCGGGCATTCAGGCAGCCGTCCACGTCTCCGAGTGTTTCCAGCCCAGACACCACACTTAAGAGTGAACAAGCCTTCAGACAACCCAGCTCGCAGCCTTGAAGTTTCCCAGAGGCCCCGGGCGTCACGGAGCAGAGAAAAGGAACCCGCAGGGCACCTTGTCCACACTTCTGGCCCCCAGAACCCGTGAGCATGGCAAAATAGTTTTGTCTGAAGCAGCCAAGCTTTGCAGTAATCCGCTACTCAGAACTAGTACCTGGAATACTGGGGTATCGAGTCACCTCAGGAGGGGCGGGCCCGGGGCTGTTTTGGAGAACTTTGTAACATACGTTCACTTCTCAGGACGGTAGATTATAAGTTCAGGAAGACAACACTGAAGAGGGACAGGGTAGGAGACAGGTTTAAGACTTTTTTTTACCCCTCTAAAAGATTCTTGACACATTAGGGGAAATTTGAACATGGACTGAGTATTAGAAGAAATTATCAAATTAAAATTACTTTGATAAAAGGTGACAGTAATACCGTGTGTTACGATTATGCATCATTATTTCTAGGAGACACCTGCTTAAGGATTAAGAGGTGAAGAAGCCTGTGTCCTGAGGTCCTCAGTTAACTTTCAAGTGGTTCATTATCAGCAAAAAATGTGAGAGAGAGAGAATAAAGATGCTAAAATATTGACGGTCCTTGAATCTAGATGGAAGGTATTTGGGATGAAAATAAAAAATGGAGGAGAAAAAAATTTGAGAGAGGAGAAGGAACACTTTCGATTGACCTTTCAGAATGGGGAGAAGCAAACCAATGCAAAAGACTGTGGAAGAGAAGAAGGGAAGACTGAAGACTTTCATGGAACTCCTTTCAGTCTCGTCCAGGGTGCTGATCAGTTTATTTGGAACCAGGCTGACAGGCAATTAGCTACACTGATGGCAGCAGGAATTTAGCAAAGTAGCCAGTTAGTTCAACACCAGTGACTGGAAGAAGGGCAGAGCTTTCTCCCTCCTCTCACGACTGCCCAGCTGCACATCGGAATACCTACAGGGTCCAGGAAAATACCAGACATGTGGGAACCCAGAATGTTTAGATAATAATGAATGAAGACTGACTGTGCCCAGCTCCAGCCCATGGCTGCCACTTGGAGACAGGAGCCAAGAGTGGTCCGATCTTCCAGTTTTTTGGGGTTTTTTTCAGAAGCCAGAAATCAGAATTCTGTAAGACCTTACAATTACTAAATGCAAAAAAAAAAAATGGATTTAAAAATGTGAAAATCCAGTGCAGGCCAAATAAAATATCTTTCAATGTCCTATTCAGCCCAGAAGCTATTAATTTGGGACTTACGTTGAATTAAGTCATGGCTGATGGGTTGATGGTGTCACCCCCATGTGGGGTAGTATGGACACAGCTAAAGGAAAAGTGTCTAGGCTGAAGGGGAGGTTGCACGGTGTGACGTCCTCCTCCCTGAGGGTGAGAAGGGGCATTTTTACACTTTCAGAGCCAGGTGCCCCTACATACAGGTCCAGGGACTCTCCTCCCCTCCATGCCACCTCCCCTCCAAATGTCCGGGACCCCACCTCCTGCCAGGGCATCTGGCTTCCTGGGCCTGTGAAGGGGAAGTTCCCACCCAGCATAAACTGAACCAGGTCTTGGGGACCGACAGGTACCACTGTTGAATGGTGGGTGAGTGAAGGATCAGAGGAAGGACTCTGAGGGGGATCGTTGGCGTGGACCCCTGATGGAGAGCAGGTTGCCTGTGGATGCTGTCCCAGCTCTGTCTGAGGGGTGGTTTGGGCTCAACTGTGTCCTCCTTGTCCCCCTGTGTCCCCCCCCAACTCTTTGCTCCCTCCTCCTTCCCTCCAGGGTACCCAGTGAAACATTTTCTGAGCTTATGGTTACATTTCTCACTAAGCATTTATAATGGACTTTATAAATTATTATTTTTAAAAAGGGATGTTAAGATAAATACATACTGTTTCTCTTCCATGTTTCATTACGGGTGAAGTGGAGGGTATGGGCATCCATGTTGGTGAAGGGCATGGTAGGGTGGGTGGTCATGCTGGTGAAGGTCATGGAGGAGGCGGGTGGCCATGTTGGTGAAGGGCATGGAGGGGGCGTGTGGCCATGCTGGGGGGGGCATGGAGGGGGGTGGGTGGCCACGCTGGGCGGGGGGGGGCAGGGCATGGCTGGCCATGGCAGGGGAGGACATGACTTTGGTTAACACTTACGACGTCTTCACCACACGGCGCTCGCATCCCCCTACCTCATCTGCTCCCCACCCCCGCCTCGTACTGAAGACAAAGTGCGGAGGCAGCAGTCCTCCTGCGGCCACAGTGTCTTTAATCATCCTTCCGAGCGGAGCATCAGGCCAGCAGGCACCTCAGTGAAGGTCGCCCAAACGATGATGAAAAGCCCGCGGGCATCCGAGCGCTCCCCGAGCACGGACAGCACGGAGCGCGCCCGCCGAGGGGCGGCCGGGTCTCGCCGCCCAGGCCCGCCTGCGCACGGGGTGATGGGGGGGGGGGTGGTTCCCGTGCCTGCAGGGCCGGCGTCCGCTCGGCTTCCGGGGCGGGACTCGGGCGGGCGAAGTTCCCTCGGCGCCAGGCGTCAGCGGCCTGGCCTGCAGGGGCCGGAGAGCAAGCGCTTGGGCCCGAGGCCCGCGGCCCGGATGCGCCGCCGCAAGGAGAGCCGGTGCGCGCAGCGCGCTGGGCCTGTTCTGAGCCGCCGACTTCAGCGCGTTTAGGGAGGTGGGGCGTGTGCTTTCAGGCCTCCGCGAGCTGGGCCGTGATGTATGAAGGGAAAGGGTAACGCGCAGCGGTAAACGTCTGTGTGGCAGGATAGTGTTTGATCTTTTCCTAGTTTATCCTGCGACCTGCGCCTTTTCGGAGAGTGAGGACAAGGCCTCCGCCGCCTTGGGGGGGCGGGGCCATCACAGCAGAAACGAATAGCAGAGGTGGCTCTGAGAGGCTTTCTCTTCTTTTGAAGTCTAATTTTCGGACCTCTCTTTTTAAATGACAAGAGGGCTGTTCTCAGAGAGCGCCGGCGGTGACAGGTGGCAAGAGCAAGGAGAATTCTTCCTGTTCGTCCGACCAGGGTGGGTTTGAGCGGAGCGCGGGGACGCCAGAGACCCGGGTCTCCCGGAGGGAAACGAGGCCCAGGAGTTTCCTCTGAAAACTAGGCAGGTGAGGGGGAAGGGGGAGCTCAGGCGGCAGAGTGCGTGCTTAGCGCGCCCGAGGTCCTGGGTTCCACCCCAGCACCTCCTCCAAGAATAAATAAATCAATCTAATTACCTCCCCCCACCAAAAAAACAAACAAACAAACAAACAAAAACAAACAAACCAAAAACCAAAAACCAGGCAGGTGAAGCTAAGGAGGAAGGTGCCCATGTCTGGACATGAGGAAACCGATGCTGGAAAGCCACACCGCTCTGACTCGCTACCACCAACCCTCCGCAGAACACCCCGCCTGCAGAGGAAGCTACACAGACACACATTTCTGCCTCCGTAACAGTCCCCTGTGTCTAAGAACAGTACCCCCTTTTGAAGGAAGCCCCTTACTGGAAATGTCCTCCCTGCCACCTCGCCCTTGAGTTTGGCTCACGTGGGAGCTGACGTGTTCTTACGTGACCCGACAGCCGTGGGCTCCTGGGCAGAGCAGCTGTGCCGAGAAAGCTTCTCCCACAAACGTTTATACTTAGAAGGAAGAAAATCCAGTTAACTCGCCCTGGAATGACTGAAGTTTTAAGATACCAGTCGTAGGAACAGTTGATATCCACTCAGAGAAGTCGGGTGTGCAGAAAGAATGGAACAGAAAGCTAACACAGCTCACAAAGCAGAAGCAGCGAGAAACAACGGCCGCAAAGATAAATCTCCCCTGCAGGATTCAGGACCCAGATACCAGCTTCTCTGAGGCCCTGCTGCATCCCCACTGCTTCCATCATTTTTTTTTGTTCTAGAAATATCTTAAATGATAAAGCCATCTATTCGCTGGCTATCCGTGCTGTGTAACCAGAAGATTACGTACGTCGAGATAAGACATGAGGAGCAGAGACGGGACTAAGATTTCATGGACTAACCACCTCTCCATCATCACGGAGAAGCAGCATGTTCATTACCGGCTTCTGCCTTCCGCTCGACCCGTGTCCCTGCGATGGCTGGCAGAGGTCTCCGTGGACCCTGCGGAGGAATTGTGATTTGTGTCTTGACCCAGTTTTGAGTCCATGGCTCAAACATCCACATCTTTGACTTCATCTCCGGGAAAATATATTTAGCACATGCTTCTCTAAGCTCCTCTTTGTAAAAATGTTCTCCATTCAGACAATGGGAAATATTTTTAATACGTTTTTGCATTGTAGTCATGAAAAAATTTAGAGACAGGAGAAATCGTGCTCGCTGTGGTCTGTTTCTAAGACTCTGACAAATGCGCACGGTTGAGTAACAATCACCAGAAACAAAATACGAGCATTCCATCAACCCCACAGTTTCCCTTGGGCTCCCCATTTAAAGCCAATGTTTCTCCAGCTCTTGGCAAACTCGGATTTTTTTAAAAAATGTGGCTATACATTGACCTTTCCCAGAATGTCACGTAAATGGAATTATACAGCATGTAGCTTTTTCTCCAGTCTGGCGTCTTCCACCTGCACAAGGCAGTTGAAATTCACAGTGTTGTTGTGGATATCAGAAGTCCATTCTTTTTCATAGCTGAGTAGTATTCCACGACATGGATGCATCCCAGTTGGTGTATCCATCCATTAGTGGAAGGAGATAAAAATGGAAATAGGGGGGCAGATGTATCAGGCAGGGGTGGGGGTGCTAGCAGCACAGAGGGAGTCCGAGTTTGCACAGAACCACCCACCATAGTGTGGCACCTGGTCCACTGCCTCAAGACTGCCTCTTGCTTCTGGAGAGATACTAAAATGCTTTTAAGGGCAGCATTTTGGGAAGTTGACAGCCCCACGTGCTCTCCCCGTTCGATGAGCTGAGGAAGCACATTTTATTTCCACTCACCTGATCTGATAACAATGAACCTAGTCATTTCTGTTTTTCTGAAAAATATCCTAAGGGAACTAAGCTCAGGTCGTGATGGAAACTCCGCCCGAAGTCCCAGCACATCCCAGGCAGCAAGACAAAAAGCAGAAGCTCCCACTGTCTGGTGTGCGTCACGGACGGGCTGGGCGGGGGTGGTGCTGACGGTGGGGATGGCAGGGGTTGGCTGTCCGGGGCCACACCTGGAGAGAGGCTTCAGCACTCCAGATCCGGAATCAGCAGACTGCAGCCCTCAAACGTGTGCACCGGCCCTGGGTGCTGCTCGCCCACCTCACAGTCAAACGCGTGGAGAGAAACAAAAACCCAGAATGTTGAACCTTCCAGGAAAAGCCCAGACTGAGCACCTGTCACATGGCCAGACCAGGGGACCATTTTCAGAGACAACTGGAGCTGGAGACCAGGTAGCAACACTGGGGCGTTATTTCTAGAGATGCCTTGGGACTGAAAATGCTCTCGGGAGTATAAGGATCCAAGACAATGAGCCATCAGGCCACCCAGACGGTTCCAGGGGAACCTTCACACGTGACCAGGCCTCCCTGCTCCCCACGCCCTCTACACCCTTGCCAGGCTCAGAAATTCAGAATTCCTGCTAAGACTGTTTTAAAAGCATTTTTGAGCGCTTCCTTCACTCCTGAAGTTTGCTAAGCCCCCTCTGTGGGCCATTTTCTCCATCTTGGCAGCAGCCCTAGGACTTGGTTAACAGCATCACTGGGAATGCCTGTACCCGCTCATCCACCCTGGTGGTCCCAGTTTATACCTGTCATCTTGGCGTGGTTATTAAGGGAGCTCCCTTTGGCTCTCAGAAGTGTTCTGGTTTACTATATATAAAAACAGGTTTAAAAAATTTCTTCTGTATAGCACAGGGAGCTATATTAAAAAAAAAGAATATGAAAACAAATACATGTATGTTCCTACATGACTGGAGCACTGTGCTGTGCACCAGAAACTGACACAACATTGTAAACTGACTATACTTCAATAAAAAAAATACATATAAATAGCCTGTAATAACCTTAAATGAAAAAGAATACGAAAAGGAATGTATGAGTATATGTATGTATACGCATGACTGGGACGTGTTGCTGGGCACCAGAAACCGACACATTGTAACTGACTATACTTCAATTTTAAACAAAAAGACGATACATTGTATGTCACCCGAATTATTATCCCGTTTTACGTATGAGAATACAGTGCCCCGGGTTCCCCTCTAGGAAGCAGTGCCCCAAGTTAACAGTGTGATTTGGGAGGTAAAGTCTTCGGCTCCAGAAATAAGCTCTGTCTGCTAAGCATTTCTGCCATCCGGGCCACGAGGGTGGTGATTAAAGAGGACCAGCCCTGGATCGGGGGCCAAAGGAGGAAAGTGGAGCCAAGAGAATCAGAGGCGTCCAACCTCTTGGCAACATTGCCTCAAGCCACGCACCCCTGACCTGTTCCGTTATGTGTGCCATTTGAGCCGCCCCACTGGCTGGATTGGGTTTCTGCACGTGAGGTGGGTGGTGTGATGGCCGCACAGAGGACCATGGGGACACGTACTGCACCCCAGGAGCGTGTGACCAGCCTCTCCAAGCATCACCACTGGTCAGCCTCTGGGTTGGTGGCCCCCCCCCCCCCGGTGTCCGTGCAGCCCCCACCCCCTGCCCTGGCTGGCAGACACCCGCCAGCAGAAGCTGTGGGCTGAGCCACTCACCCCGCCCCCGGCCCTGCCCGCTCCCCCCAGCACCAGGCTGGAGATAACTTGGCAGCCGCATCTGACTTCCAAAGTCAGCCCAATCAGATCCCTTTCTTGAGGTAATAATGCTTCATTTTCTCCCTTTCTGTGGGAAGGAACTCATCTCCTACACCCCCTTCGCAGCTCAGAGCGTCATCAGAATTTAACTTCCTGCATCTGCGTGAGATAAATAAGGCTTGGCAGAAATGGGCTGCAAACCGCCAGTCATCTCCCTCCCCCCCGCAAAACAGGCTTAGGACACCGGCCAACCGTTTTCTTTCAAGGAGGAAGAAGGAGAGAAGTTCGGGGTTGATCTGAACCCTCCGAGTCACGGGTGGAACAGAAAAGGTGCCCGTGAAGACAGAGTATCAAGTGGCAAGAAAAAAGGAAAATGGAGACTTTTTTTTTTTTTTTTTTTTGCCTGAACATCATTTAAAAGAAGTGATTCCTCTCTCCCAACTTCACAGAGTCAGTCAGCGCCTAGGACATTAGAAGACGCCCCTCCAGCACTGTTTCCTTAACTAGATCACCCACTTGCTTTATTTTATTTTTTTTGTTCATTCCCTAAGATAATTTATTTTACAGGATTTAAAACGGATCAACAAAGCATTGATCCAGGACGTGAAAGATGTCTCCCCCAAGTTATTCCAGATCGGTGCCCTTTAATTATTAAAGAAATGCCGGTAAAAACGTCAAGCAACGCAGAAGCACAGAAAGAAACCCTGTGAAGTCCCGCTTACTTGTGACACCCGCCACCCCCGTCCCGCCCGCACACGCAGGCAACCACCTGGTGTCTCAGGACTGTTCTGTGTGGGAAGCTGGCTCCCAGGGCAGTCAACGCAGTCACGAAAGCCGAGTTCCTTGGCAGGACGTTTGTGGTCGAGGTGAGAAGGGGGCTTGATTCCAGAAGACAAGTAGGAAAGCCCTGGGGCAGATGTGGCGCAAGAAACGGCTCGATGTTAAAATCTCTCCTTCCCTTGCCAATTTGAGCCCAGCGGCTACCACCCCACCCAGCTAACCTCTGACCTCGTGGTCTTGCTCACAGACCAGGGTCTCCGGAGACACCCAGTCACCTCCTCACCTTCTCTCGTGAGCCTGCTGGCGAGGCCGTCCTGGGTTCCGTTGCTGGCAGTTACAAGGCCAACCGCCACCTGGCAGGAGCTGTGGGGGCGGCTTATTACAGCAGCGAGCGGGGCCATAACCAGTCGAGGGGCTGCCCCCCCACCCCCACAGCACACTCCTGGCCCAAGCACCAGCGACTTTCCCCCCCGTCTCTAACAGTACATGCACGTATATGAAAAGAGATCCTAAATTTCTGCAAAACTCGGCTCCATGCAAGTGTACTCAAAATGAGACTTCCGGTTTCAGAGCCTCAAGGGCAGGTTTGTCATAAGCAAGCAAAGTGGCAAGTGACTCGAAGCTCAGGGTCCTCGAGGTGGGAGGGCACAGCTCAGTGGCAGAGCTCAGTGCTTAGCACGCGCAAGGTCCTGGGGTCAATCCCCAGTACCTCCAGTAAAAATAAATAAATAAATAAATAAATAAATAAGCCTAATTACCTCCCCCCCAAAAAGAAAAATAAAATTTTTAAAAAAGCTCAGTGTCCTTGAGACTTGGGCTTCCCCTTGGGAATACGACAATATGCCTGTGCTAATCAAGGGTCTCCTAAGACACAGAGCTAATAGAATAACTATTTATCCATCTAATCGATCTACACGTAGAAAAAATATAAAATGTATACATGTGCATTTGTTACATACAGAATACATATATACTGTATATATTATATGTGAAATATATAGGATATAATATGTGATACACAGAATACAAAAGATACAGAGATAGAGATGAAGATAAAACCCAAAATCCTATAGAGCAGGATGGAAGCTCAGGCAGGATTTTTGTGTTACAGTCTTGAGGCAGAATTTCTTCTTTTCTGGGAAACCTCAGTTTTTCACTCGTCAGGCCTTCAACTGACTAGGCGAGGCCCACCCAGACGGTGAAGGGTCATCTCCTTGACTTAATGTTAACTGGCTGTAACTGTCAACCACATCTGTGAGATGCCTGCACGTCGAGGATCGTGTTCGACCAAACGACTGGGCAGCAGAGCCCAGCGAAGTTGCCCCACGGAAGTCACCATCACAACCGGCCCGGTAGCGTCGTGGGCTCCTTGGAGTGGGTGCGGTGTGACCCAGGTGACAATTGATCAGCAGGGTGGTGGGGCGTCCTCTGCAGCCTGGACCCGGCGAGCACGCAAGGCTGGGACATGAGTGGCAGCCTGAGTCCTCACCAGAAGCATCTGCCTCCTTTTGCATGGGACTGAGGACTGGGTGGACATCCGTCAGCGAAAGGACTCCTCGGACCTTTTAGACGGGGGCAAAGGCGCTTGTGAAACGGACTGCTCCGGGCTGGGGCTGGCAGGCGGCAGGACCCGGGAGAGAAAGTGTGCAGGAGGGAAAGGAGAGGTGGTGCCTCGAAGGTCGGGTCACTCCAAGTGGGGGGCGGGGCCAAAGCGAAGAAACTTGGGAAAGAAGGCGGATTGTCAGGGATGAGCAGGCACCTGTGAGCGGGTCCCCAGGTGCCTGGGACCCAGCCAGGCGGCAGCGGTGGTGCAACACCGCCACCCCGTGTCCGTCGGCGGTATTGCAGCCATGAGTTTCCCTGAAGGCATCAGGCTTGTTCAGCCACCCACCCACCCACCCACCCAGACCTTCTAAGCACACAGACACAGCTCAGACCAAAAGACGTGAGCCCTAAGTAACCACCCAGGCAGGGAGAAGGAGACGCGCTGGCACTGTGACGTCCCCTGCACCAGGGCGTCAGCTGTCTCTCACTGAGCACGTGCTCGCACGGCCCCAGACTCCCGGACGCAGAATCGCTTCGTCAACACGGCGGTCCTGCGCGGGCGGCGGCCGCAGGCCTTGCGCTGCCTGCTGCGGACGACAGGCACGGGGCGCGGCGGCGCTCACTGCGCGCCAGGCCGCGCTGACCCGGGGTCTGGGCTCGGGCCGCTGTGTCCTTAACCTCTCTGCGGCTCCCTGTTGCCTGATCGCCCTTGTCCGACAGAACCGTAACGTGAGACACACGTGCAATTTAAATATTTCCAGGGACCACCTTTAAAAAAGTCCAGAGAGACCCGGGAAGTGAATTCCAACTGGACATTTCATCTAAGCCAGGGTACCCCGGGTATCAGCATTTCAACACATAATCGGTATAAAAATGCTAGAGATGTTCTGCAGTTGTCTGACCGAAGTACAGCTGACTTACAACATGGCGTGAGTTTCAGACGTAAAGCAAAGTGATTCGGACACACACACATGCATGTTTTTCAGATTATTTTCCAGGACAGATTCTTATACGACGTTGACCATAGTTCCCTGCGCTCTACGGTAAATCCTCACTGTCTTTGCAATCTTTGTTTTTGCAGGAGGTCATCAAAATCTGAGCTTCCGTTTTTGCTCACAGCGCGCCTCTGTTGGGACCAGCCACGTTCCAGAGCTCCGTGGCCGCGGGGCCGGTGGCTTCTGCGTCGGGCAGTGTCCCTCTGATGGTGGGGAGGGGTCTGGCTCTGATAACGGAAAGATTTCCCCGAGGGGAAAGCTTTTGGTTCCGTTCCTCAGTTTAACCCACCACGGTGGGCATCGTTTCGGTGATGACGGTAGGGCGCAAACGTCTAACGAGCACCTGCCCCCCGGCAGACCCGGCGTGGGCGCCCCGCGGCCGGTCGCAGTCGTGCCCGCGGCAGCCCTGGGAGGCGGCGCATGGCTGAGGACGCCCTAGGCTGCACGCCGCCGGGACACAGTGCTACATCACTGGTGAGGTTTTCACAGAACTGCAGATTCATCCCACGTTTAGGGGTCATTTAAGTCCTTGGGACGTTAAGTAGTCAGAAAACGGAATTATGTTTTTAAAGCTGAGGTTATTTCGTTCACATGTGCTGTTGAAATGTTCAATGAAATTGACTTAATAAAGGTGAAAAATCTTTACTGAAAACAGTGTTAAAAGGTGCTGGGTTCGCATACAAACTGATTTAGAAGATGAACTTGTAATGTTAAGGGAGAAATTGGGTTTTGTTGTTTGTTTGTTTTTAACGTATAATGGTAAAAAAAAAAAAAAAAAAAAAAAAATCAAAAGCTGCCTCAAAGGCACCACCATAAATCCAGGCATATGACATTGCCAGAGCCTCACTTCCACACCCACGTCCCCGCCTAAAGGGTCAAAGCCAGGTGCAGGCGTGTAATAAAGTAGCTGTGAGTTAAGGGGGGCTAGAGGGAGGCCCGGGGGAGGGGTTTGCCTCGCGTTGCTGAGAGATCCTCTCAGATGGCCCTTCCTGGACATCTCCCTTCCTCCCTTCCGTGTTTCTTCCCTTTCCAACTCCCTGCCCTTACTCTGTTTCTTCTTTCTTACTTACCTGTGGGCATAAGCTTTAAATGGACCTCCATAGAATTTTAAAGTAAGTTTATCCATTTCCTCCAGCTGGGATTTGCGTTGGGATTCCACTGAATTGCAGGCTGTTTTGAGAAGCTGACTCCTGTCTGCTGTCACATGAAAGCCACCGCATCCCAACCAGGACACGTCTCTTCTGCGGAAGTAAGGAAGGCCTCCTTCTACTCTCTCAGCACTTCAAAGGCAGCCCATCCCCATGATCGCAGCCTTCAGCTCCGTGCCTTGCGTGTAACTGGCGCTCGATAAATATTTGTGGTCTGAGTTAATTTGGGAGTCGGTCGCCTGGAGCCTGACCTCGCTCCCTGAGAAGTCGGGGTTTTGGATCCACAGCTCGACACCTTGGATCGCTCATTTCAAGCAGTTTGGCCTCTAGGTGTCTGTCGTTCACAGCCTGAGACCTGAAAATACAGCCGGCGTTAAATAAGCCATCAGAGAGGGAAATGAATGGGGGGTAATTTAGGAGATGAAACGGGCAGGGCTGGGGACACTCAGCGTGATTTCTGCAGTGCTTCATCTCCGGGGCCCGGGGGGGTGTCTAAGTTTAGAAATGCCAGGACGATTCATCAGCCCTCGACACTGACGTGAAATGAAATAATGCCTTTAGCCTGTAAAATATAGCGTTTTGTTTTCGCCGTATCTGTCAATCTATTTTATGGTTGGTTCAGCCTGGCAATAAAATGCAACGGAATTAGAGTAGCGGCTGGGTTCAAGGCTCCCTGAAAACACTTTCCTAAATAATAGAGCCCCAGGACACGGACGTTAGGTCCCAGGCAAGAACGTTTCTATGCAGAACGTGCACTCCCGGAGCTTTCCGGTTCCTGAGCTTGGCCGAGGGATGCTGCCCGCAGCGGGGGTGCCGTGAAAATTAACATGCAGCCCGTTAAGTTACCCCTGCGGGGCGACCTCACAGATAAGGAGACAGGTTTTGACAAAGTTTGCTGCTTCAGGCTGGATTTGAGAAAGGAAGAAAGAGTTAGGCGTACCAACGTTGATTAAGCTCAAAACGTGGTTCTGAGCAAAAGAGATCAGAATAACAACAACAAAGAGTAGGTATTTTATGACTCCATGTACATAACATTCTAGAAAAAGGCAATCTAAACTACACTGAGGGAAACGGACTGAGAGTGGGGGATGGAGGAGGGACAGAAGGGAACTCTTGGGGCTATGGAAATGTTCTTCCATATCTTTGTTCTTAGCATAGCTCCTTGAGTGTGTATGCTGATCAAAACTCCTGACAGGGAAGAGGCTGAGCATCACTGATTATCAGGGAAATGCAAATCGAAACCACTGTGAGCTGTCACCTCACACCTGTCAGAGTGGCTCTCAGCAAAAGGAACACAAACAGCAAATGTTGGCGAGGATGTGGAGAGAAGGGAGCCCTCGCACAGGTGGTGGGAAGGTAAGCTGGTGCAGGCACTGTGGAAAAAAGTATGGCGGTTCCTCAAAAAGTAAGAATACAACTACCATCTGACCCAGCAATTCTATCCCTGGGTGTATGTCTGAAAAATACAAAAACACTCATCTGAAAAAATAACACACAACCCAATGTTCACAGTGGCATCATTTACAATTGCCAGGGTATGTAAGCCACCTAAGTGTCCATCAACAGATAAATGGATAAAGAAGATGTGGTGTACACACACACACACACACACACACACACAAACAACGGAATACTACTCAGCCATAAAAAAGAATGGAATTCTGCCATTTGCAGCAACATGGTTGGGCTTGGAAGGTATTATGCTCAGTGAAATAGGTCAGACAGAGAAAGACAAACAGTCTATGTTATCATTTATATGTGGAATCTAAAAAATACAAGTTAGTGAATTTAACAAAAAGAAGTGGATTCGCAGACGCAGAGAACAGACTAGTGGTCAGCAGTGGGGAGTGGGGAGGGGATGGGCAATGTAGGGGATTAAGACGTACAAACTATTGTGTACAAAATACGCTACAAGGGTATGTTGCACAGCATGGGGAATATAGCCAACATTTAATAGTAACCATAAATGGAATACAACTTGTAAAAATTGTGACTCACTGTATTGTACACCTGTAACATATAATATTGTACATCAACTCTACCTCAAATAAATTTTTTTCAGCTCATGGAAGTACATCTTAAATGGATGCAATTTACTGCAGATAAACTGTACATTAATAAAGCCCATTAGAAAAAAATCAGTAAATCTGATTTGACTCACAACCTGGCGAGTGAAGTCACCATGTAAGCAATTACCCTGAAACATTTTGTCAGAGTTGCTCATTTCCGTACTTGGTTGAGCACCAGGGTTTGGCAAACACTGACAACCCAGGAGAAGGGGCTTCAGAAACCCACCAGCCACGCTCCTTAATCTCAACCATCTCTGGAGTATTTCCAATAAACGTGTAGCTTATTCTTCCTCTGAATTCCTAGACTCTGCTTGAACACGTGGAAATCTTGACCTCTTGAAGATGGAGTCATTTGTCCTGGGGACAACTAACTGGTCACCCAGAAGTGGATGTGAACTTCCAGGCAGGAGGCCAAGGGTGCTGGCGGTTCATTCATTCATTCATTCATTCACTTGTTCATTTGTTTGTTTATCGTTTCCCAAGTGCCTGCATGGCATTCAACAATTTTATTACAGAACTGTGAATTCAGATCTATTCTAAGAACCTCACGTGGCTTAACTGATTTAATAGTTGCTGTCTAATCTCCATGTGTAGAAAAAAATAATTGTGCTCCAGTGGAAAGCTATTATTTGTTTGGAATGAGAGCCCTAAGATGATCTGGTTGAGTTTCTATTTGTCTTTGAATTATGTTGTGACTCTCACTGGAAGCTTTGCCAGAATAACTCTTAACAGCAAATCACATCATTGGTGTAAATTCTATAGTGGAGAAGTGCCTGGTGGGGTTCCAGCGGGCCCCGTCCCCTGAGGAGAGCACGCGTGTCCATCTTCTTGACCCTGTAAACGTGTCTGTTCTTCGGATTCTCTTTTGAGCTGGTGAGAGTATCTGTCTGTTTCCCTCAGTGGTTAGTGAGTCGAACAGAATACACTCTGCAACATGCATTCATTTGTGATTTTCCATGAGGCAAAATAAAAGTGCCCTTATGCGCACTGTTTTGTGTTTTTTAGATCGAAACATAGTTGATTTACAAGGCTGCGTTCATTTTAGGTGTCCAGCAAAGAGATTCAGTTATACGTATATATAATATATATATTCGTTTCCACTATAGGGTATTTCAAGATACTGAATATAGTTCCCTGTGCTGTACAGTAGGACCTTGTTGTTTGTCTATTTTATATATAGTGGTGTGTATCTGCTAATCCCAAACTCCTAATTTATCCCTCCCCACCGCCCCTCTTTGGTAACCATAGGTTTGTTTTCTGTGCCTGTGAATCTATTTCTGTTTTGTAAATAAATTCGTTTGAATTTTTTTTTTTTTTGGATTCCACCCATAAGTGATATCATATGATATTTGTCTTTCTCTGTCTGACTCACTTCACTTTTATTTTATGACTTTTTAATGATTACTTTTCCCAGAACATTCAAGTCGTTAAAAAATGCTGAAAAGCTGAAAAGCAGGTATATCACAATTTACAACATGATCTAAGTATAAAGACTTTATTTATACACAAACAGAATTCATTGTCCTTTTGCCCCAGTTTAGTTTAACTAAAAACTACTGAAGGTCATCACTTGGTCAGGGGAAACTCAAGCTGGCCAGCGCCCCTCCTCTGGACTGACGCTAACAGGTGCACAAGAGACTCCTGAATATCTTCCTGATGGCTTCGCGGCGGCGTGCTCGCTCCTGCCTAAGGTCCCCATGTGGTTCCACACGCCCTGGTGCTTAGTCACAGTTTCAGTGTCTTTTTCCATCATGGATTTTTGTTTTGCATGAATTAAAAATGTTGTCCCTGGACAAGTGTGTCCCCAGACCCTGATCTGGGAGAGTTTATTGTAGAAGGCTATACTGCCTAGGGTGTTTGCAGAAAACCGTCCTTGATTACGAAACAGTACGAGGTTAGGACACATTTTTCATTAGAGATACTTGATTTTTTTCTCACCAGCTTTGTGACCGTTAACCTGAGTTCTAACCTCACTGGTCTAATACAATGAAAATCAACCAACATTAAAATGATGTTGATGCGGTTGCAATTAGGGATATACCTAAGGCATTCTTCCTCGGAAAGAACTCTTCATTTTTATTTTAAATGAAGTTATTCTCGAGGAAAATTAGCAAGGGGCTCTCACAGAACGCTCTGAAGCACAGTAAACCGGGTAGATTTTCCATGACAAGGAGTTTGGTGACTAACCCAACCACAATGAAGAGAAGCGAACAACACGGGGCACACAGCTGATCGCAGAAGACACTGGACTATTCTGTTAACATCGTGACGTCTCACGATAACCGGGCTTCCTGATAGAATTTGCTGAAATCGATGCATCTCTTTTGCGTGACGGGATTTGACCGTCTTTCCTTGCTTAGCAGATTAACTAGCAGGTAAGTTTTCCGGCTCAATTACACTATCTAACACGGTCACTTTAGGAAAACGTTTCCTTATTCATCCTCTTCAAAATGGCCTTCAGTTATGCATAGAAAAGATGGCAGTGTTTCCCCCCAAAATGCCTGTCGCAGACCTGGGATCCCTGAGAAGTGGCCGGACCTCTTAGGAAACAGAATAGATGAGCTGATGCGCACAAGGGCCCCTGGATTGGCTCGGAGGCCTGTCACGCTCACGGGGATGCATGGTCACACACGCGTCAGCCTTCCTGCCCTGACCTCCCTCGCAGCTGCTCTTCTGAACGGGAGGTCCAGGCTTCCTGTTATTTTAATTACGTCTTTATCTTGCGAGTTCGGACCTGATGCTCCAGGCCGCCAGGGGCTTCTGGACTGTAAGTGTACTAGCCCCCTATCTGCTGCTTCTGGGTCGCCCCTAAGTCTGATCAGCACACTCCGAGGCTTTGAGAATGTGGTTGAACAGAGTAAGACTCGGGGCGGGTCATGGTGCTCCCCCAGCCCAAGCTGCCCTCCGGTGGGTCGTCGTCTACAAATAGGGCAGGTAAGGACGCGTCTGCCAGAAAAGACAAAGAAAAATGCCATGTGATACCACTTATATGTGGAGTCTAAAAAAGAGGACATAAATAAACTTACTTACAAAACAGAAACAGACTCACAGACACAGAGAGCAAACTTACGGTTACCGGGGGTAAAGGGGGTGGGAAGGGACAGACTGGGAATTTGAAAATTGCGCCTTTTGGGCAGTGATGAAAATGTTCACTGTCCTGACTGTGGGGGTGGCTTCGTGGGTGTGCACATCTATCAAAATTCATCAAACTGTGCATCTGACATATGTGCAGTTTGCAGGAATCATACCACAATAAAGGTGTTAAAAAAAACAAAACAAAAAAGGGTGCGTGTGACTACTGACTCGAGGTACTTCCTGTACTCGTCCCAAGTGCATCCTCCCGCTTGCTGAAGTTCAGATCCAGAGCTGAGATTTTCTCGGACCAATAAATTCATCTCCAGAAGGAAATAAAATTGCCATGACTGGCCCCTTGTAATCGCGTTGATCCCAGCCTCAATATCTCCTTTCTCCAAGAGCTCTTCTGTGATTTCTCTGTCCAATGGTCCCTCCCCTAGTTCCAGGTCACACTGCCCTGTTCCAGGTCCCTCACGGCTCATCACTACCAATTTTTAAAATTTATTCACCTATTTCTCCTTTGTCATCCGTCTCCTCCCCACACATGATAAGCATTAGGGCAGCACCACACACGTCTCTCTGATCACTGCTGCCGTCTCCTGGGTCTGCCTCCCGGGTCAGTAAATTTCCGTTCACCTGGACCTTGACTAATTTCCATCTCAGCTATGTCAGGAGAGGGTGTGATTATTACCCCCGTAAAGGCAGCCACCAGACCAGCAAACAGCCTGGTAGGTGTGCCTAAAAGAGTCCAAAGAGAGCAGATTATAAGGAGAAATCTGGTGAGTGACCTGGAGCAAACACGCAGGTCTCAGTCCTGTTAGAGAGTTTTGATGGTTTCCACCAAACAAGAGAAAGCCTTTCTCGCTGGGAACCCGAGACACAAGGCAGGCTGCACCCGGGGTCTCTCACCGTACCTGCCCCGCCAGTGCAGAGGCACGAGAAAGCGTCCTCTCTTGGGAGGTAGCAATCTAGATAACAACAGGCTTGCCCGACGTTCCTCCTTTCATCTGAGCGTCTCGGAGCATTTAGAGGTATTAATGATTTAATGAGCGCCTCTGGGATGCGAAGGCATTGCAAAGCAGCCTGGGTCTCAGATTCCCCACTTGGGAACGGGCTTAATGTAACCCATCATAATGACAGCCCAGCAGGAAAGGTGTCATTGGGCTGTCCCACCGACTTGGGGGAGGGAGACGTAGGTGTCGTCAATAACCACACCGCCTACTCTCTGTCCCCCAGGAATGCTGTACAGAACGGGGCCATCGTGGGTGTCCCTGGCTGGGAGGGACTCGAGAGCTTGGGTCGTGGCTTAAGAAAGAGAGATTCAGGACTTGCTGAAGTTTGGTGGGAGGTATCCAAGATGGTAACTGACGTGGACACGCAGGACAAAGGCTGCTCGTTCAGTCCACGAGG
This sequence comes from Camelus ferus, assembly GCF_009834535.1. NCBI lineage: Eukaryota > Metazoa > Chordata > Mammalia > Artiodactyla > Camelidae > Camelus > Camelus ferus. The sequence continues at coordinate 22,307,390 of NC_045727.1, read as the reverse complement.
ATGCTACAGGCTCCAGAAAAAATTCTGGAGATGAAGAGTGGTGATGGTTGCAAGAGCAGTGGACAAGACCCTCTAACCTCATGGAATTCTCAGGAGGGTGCCAAACACCAGGGTGGCAGCATAGGGACGACGGAAGAAACTTCAGTCTAAAGAAAAATATCTGGATGTGAGCCTGATGGAGGAAGTCAGACAGAAAAAGCATTTAATTTCCCCTCGGTTGTCATCCTGACCCTGCAGTTGACCTAACAGTGTGGGCTTGGGCAATTTACTGGACCTAAGACTCAGTTTCCTCTTCTGTAAAATGGGAGCATAAGCGTAATCACCCAGAGTCGTCATGAAGATGAACGGTCACTCAGATGCGTAGTTATTAAGAGCCTGACCCCTTGAATCTTCCAATACCCCTCAAGGCCACCCGTCCATTTTGAATGGGGAAACGGAGGCAGAGAGCGGCGAGGACAATTTGTCTTCAGGGCACAGAGCTACTACGGCGAGGATCTGGCCTCTGAGCCCCCAGGCAGCTCCCACCAGCCAGCTCTCTGTGCTCCGCTGCCTGTGAACCCCCCCCAGCTCACAGGCCCGCACCCAGTACTCGCCCGACCGAAGCACAGGCCTGCTCACCGTCTCTGGACTCCGTCACCTGCCTCCTAAACCTAAAATCCACCGAAGTGCAGATGAACGTGGCTCACCAGCTTTCCAAGAAGGGGCCTGCCATCCCCTGGAAAAGCCCGCGGCAGGAGGAAGAGGATTTTCCCATCAGACACTGCGGGGACCTCCGGCAGTGTCCCCAATGTGCCACCAGGTGGCGGCGTTCGCACGAGTTACGCGAAGGTCGGCGCGGGGAGCCACCGCGGGAACTCGAGTTCCCAAAGCTGAAACTTGCTTTTTTGCCTTTGTTTCCCGCACTTGGAGTCTGCAGACGCTCACCGGAGCCTGGTGCTCCGTGCCCCACTCTGGGACCCGCGACAACTTCCTCTGGTCCTTTGTGGATCCGTTTGTCCCCACCTCCGAGGTCCCCTCCGTACTCACATCCCTGCTGAGCTCACTCCAGCCCGTGAACACCCTTCACCCAACAGTTAGCTCCAAAGGCAGAGTCGGGGCTGCCGTCCAGGGTGACCGATGCTGGAGGGCAGGTCTGCCGGACGTCCCAACACGGCCGGAAAGTAAGACCCGGGGGCCAGGGGGAGGGCTGTCGTTAGGCGCGATGCAGATCAGACCCGCACACACAAGGGTGCGCACGTATGTGCGTGCAGATACAGGTATGCACACACACTCTTGCAGGTGCACACACACGTACGCATTTGCACACAATGCACGTGTGAATGCACACCTACACACCCTTTACAGGAATGCACACACACATGCATGTGCACACACGTGTACACACCACACACATGCACGCATATATGCACACACAGGCAAGGCCGGCGGAAGAGCAGCGGACACCTCTGGGGCTGAGCAAATGCTTGTTGAGTGAGGAGCTACACATGGAGATCGCGGTGGGGGCGCCTTCTCCACCCCAGGGCCTTTGAACCTGCTGTTTCCTCGCCTGTTTACTCCTTCCTCACCTGGTGAATTCTACTTAGACCAGCTGCACAGCATGGCCTCTGCAGGGTGCACTGGCCTGCAGATGTGTTCAAGGTGGTCCACCGAGTGTTAAAAAGTCATGTGAGTTGTCCACACTTAAAAGCTGGGAGATTTCACACACACTCACAAAATTCCTGTGCTCTTGGAAAATCGGATACCCAGCGAGATGACCTTGTGTTTCACAGAACAGCCACGGAGCAGGGAGGAGCAGAGGCTGTCTCTCCTAAGGCGGGAACCTCCCTTTCCCGCAGGGGAAGAGCTCCCTGTCCAACTGGACTTCATCAGTCGCTCAGCAACACCTGTGTGATGCCTGCAGGCTTTTGAATTTGTAGCCCTTGGCTTCCACCTCTTCCAGGAAGCCCTCCATGAATCCATACTCCAGTTGATCTTTTGTTTTTTTTCCCCTCATCAGAGAGATTGGTTTCTACAGGCAGACCTCAGAGACAGCGCAGGTTCGTCTCCAGACCATCGCAATAAAGCGAGTCACGTAGTTTTTGGTTTCCCCGTGTGTATAAAAGTTAGGTTTACACCACACTGCAGTCTATTAAGTGTGCAATAGTATGGTGTCTCAAAATGTACACACCTTAATTAAAAAAAAATACTTTATTACTGAAAGATGCCAGCCATCCTCTGAGCCCTCAATGAGCTGTGGGAGTAACACCACAGATCACAGATCACAGATCGCAGATCACAGCTCACCATCATGAACATTCATAGTGAGAATGACCAAAATGTGATGCAGAGACAAGTGAGCAAATGCTGTTGGAAAAACGGTGCCGACGGACTTGCTGGACGCAGGGTCGCTGCAAACCTTCAATTTGCAAAAAACAGAACAAAACGAACAGCAAAATATCTGTGAAGCACAATCAAACGAGGTCTGCTTGCATTTGCTTTCATTTTACATAAAAGGGACTATGTGCCAATCCCTGCCTACCCGTCTTCTGTCCCCTCCCAGGACCCAGCAAAGTAGACGGCGGCCCATTCCCGGCAGAGAGCATTCCCGGAGTACTGACTGCCTCCAGGTGCCAAGTCCTTTCAGAACGCCTCCTCCCATTTCTCCCGCCTTGAGCCCTCCAACGCCTCCTGTCCCGAGTCCTTCCCGGAAGCAGGTAACACTCACATCCTGCGTCTTCTCCGGGACCTCTGGGTACATCCTCTCCAGGCCACGTCGTCTGATGGGACCTGACCCCTCACGGTCACCCCACCTGTTGGCACAACCAGACACCCGCTGGGAGGCCAAGACCCAGCCTGAACGGGACACACCCATGTTTCTCTTCACTAGGACCCTGCAGGGGCATCACCGGAAGTGATGCTCACCTGCCCGTCACAAGGGACTCACATTACCTTCCTGCTCATAGCCTATGGAGCCCCGCCCAGATGTCCCTTCTCTTTGGACCGCTGTCCTTCCATCTGCCCTCTGCTGCTCACCCCGCACTTCATACTGGAATGAACATTCCATAAGGGCAGGAATCTCGTCCAGCGCTTTGCCAGCAAATAATAACCAGCCTTCTGGGGGAAAATGTATGTATACATAAAGGTGTCATATAAGTTTTACTGCTATAAAGATTGCATACATTTTGCAGCTTACAAAGAATAATACAATTTACAAAAAATTAAATTATATTTCTAATTTATTTACATTTATATCATATTTATTTAATAATAAATTAACACAATTTACACAGCATACAATTTTCAAAGAATAATATAATTTATAAAAAATTAAATTACTTTACTAATTTATTTATATTTATATTATATTTATTTAACAATAAATTAATACCAAATTAAATAACACAATTTACAAAGCATCATGAAATGTACAGTCCTCTTGGTTGTCGATTCCACACAACAAGCTGGCTTTCACAGAATAATTGAGCCCAGTTTTGCTGAACTCCTGAATCCTTCGCCAATGTGTAGTTGCAATGGATGAATGACTCTAACTCCATGAGCGTTGATTGATGTTTTCATTTACGTTCATGAGAAAGAAAAATCTGAAGCAACCAAGATGCTGAAACAAAGTTCTGCTGTCAGAACTTTTCCAGTGTGTCAATGAGGTGAGCAAATGCTTTGCTGATTCGGATCATGGTTTTCAAATACTAGAACATTTCCTGAGCTTTTTTTGTACTATTCACAGTGTATTGGCTACAGCTATAATGTATTTGTAAATTTAATCTGCATGATCAATACTTTTCTCAGATACTCAAGTCTAGACCATCAGCAAAGCAATAAACAAGCCCGGATCCGTAGTGTTTACCAAGGACTATGGTGTCAGTGCTCCCACCACCGCCAGTCTCGGCCTAACCCCTGAGACATCGCTGCACGGTGTAGCAGAGCGGAATTTTTAATTTCATCACATGGGTTCAATGGATGAAAATCACCTTAAGAGCACACATAATAGGAAAACATAATAAAATAATTTGGAACTAATTAGTTTGGATTTTATTTTTTTGCTGTAAATATAATTTATTTAATTGTAAATTTATGTCATTAAAAAAAAATAAGGACCGTGTTTAATAACTGGCGAGCAAAATTCCTGAAAATGTAGGGGTCAGGTCTTAGAACTGCTCTGAGCTGGCCCCAGTGCCCCCCACCCTGGGGGTGGGGCTGGCTTGTGCTGCATCCCTGGTCCCCAACCCTCATCTCGCGTGTGAAGTGCAGTCCACAAACGCACGGCGGTTCTGGTTCTCCTGGAACCGGAGCATCCAACGTGAGCCCAGGTGCCTCAGAACCTGTCCTTCCCTCGGAAGCTCAGAGAATGTTACAGCAGGAAGGGACCCGGAACGTAATCTGATCCTGTACTTTAAGAAAATCACCTGCAGGAAACCAAGGGTGCACCTGCATCTGCGGGAGAAGACGGGAGGTGGGAGCCCCCCGGAACCCGGCCCTAATCGGGGCGGTGCCGCGGTGACCGCGCGCCCCCTCTGCTGCGGGCGGCGCCGGGGCTGAGCGATGCGCGCGCGCACACGCAGGCCTCCGCACACACGCGCACGCGGCACTGGTTTGTCCAACAGCCGCGGAAACGCGGGTTCGGAAGCCTGCGCCGCCTCTCTCTCCATAAGCCGTGACCTCCACGTCCTCGGCACCTCTGCACCCCAAATCCTGACAGCTGATGCTGCCCCATCTTGGCCTGCCCCTCGGCCGCCTCAGGAGCCCACAGGGCTCACGTCTGTGCTGGGGCGCCTGCCCCCGAGGGAGGCTGTTGAATGCAGCGGGGAGAAGGGGTGAGCGCCAGGGAGGATGAAGGAGCTGGAATCGCTGGGAGAAAAAGACGCGCTCAGGGGTGTCCCCTGAGGTCAGCGGCAGGAGGTTGGATGCTGCGCAGGGCGCCAGCGCGCGCCTTTCTGCCTTGCGCCTGCCGTGGCCTGAGACAGGCAGCGCCAGAAGTCCGAGATTTCTGGGCCTGGGTCCCTCAGGGTAGTGTCGGAATGACCCGGACGCCAGACTGAGGCAGCATTCGGGGTAGGAGGGAGGAGCCACCCACCAGCCACGCGTCTCCGGGCGGGGATTTGTGGCTGAGGTCTGCGTGCCCAGGGACCAGCTGGGAGGGACAGCCACGGCTCCTGGACGACTCCAGCCTCCCTCCAGCCTCCCTGCTCCTCCTGCTGCCTGGAAACTGGCCGAGAAGCTTCCAAGGGCTTGGTGAAAAGGCAGGAAGTTCACGATCCTTTTAATGAGTTTACTCAGCCTTTGGAATATTGAGTATTTGTTTTCCTAAGACTGGAAAGAAAGGGTCAACAGCCGGCCCCCTCCTGGGCAGCCCAGCTGGTTTGTCCTCAATTTGCTTGGGCCTCCAAAGAGCTCATGGCCATCAAAGGCCTCTCGCACCTGAGGCCCCATCAGTCGCTGCCTGCAACACAGGGCTGGGTAATCCGCTCAAATCCCCAGGCCAAACACTGACGCCAAACAGCCCTGCCCCAGCGTTGCTTTGAACTTCCGTCCCGTGAGGCGTTCGGGTTTAAGCAGGATGGGCTTTGAGTAGGAAGTCTCTGTCTGTCCTCTGTGGGCAGGATGGGCAGACGGACCTGGGCGGACAGACCTGGGCGGGCCGGAGGTGCAGATCTGCCCGGCCAGCCCTCCGTCCTCGAGGGCTGCCCACCGGCCCTCAGAGCCTCTCTTTCCTGGGGCTGCTTTAAGGTCTGTTGTTAATGCCGAATTTTGACGTACTTTCAGGCTTATGGAAAAATTGCGAGAAAAGTGCACAGAATTGCTGGCTACCCTTTATTCAGATGCCCTAAATGGTAACATCTTAGCATCTTACTGTTGTCTCTCTCTCTTTCTATATATACACAACATCCATATGGATATAATTTTCCCTTCAGCTTTCAAAAATGGATCTCAATGATACAATGAAACTCATCCTCCTTATAAAAAGAGAAAATTTTCCAGGCGCAGGTAGCGTCCTGCTTGACCCCCCCCCTTCAGCCCCCGTCTCCCTCCCCAGAGGACCCCTCCCTCTGCGCGCAGGCGGTGCCCGTCTTTCTGCAACTTGTTTTCCATCAGTCGCCCCGTGTGTTTCTGTATCTTGCAACTTGTTTCTTTTGCTCCACCATCTATCCCAGCGATCTCGCCAAACTGGTACGTAAAGTCTACATGGTTCTTTTTTAACTGGTGCCATTTTTTTCTTCATCAGATGGGCCCCCTCAAATTAAAGTTTGATACTATCAAGTGTGAGGGGACGTGTGGGGAGACATTCTCATTGGTGAGAGTGGAAGTGAGCAGAGGCACTTCGGGGCAACTTGGCAAACCTACTGAAACTCCAAGTGTGTCCTGCTGTCTGACCCAGGGTTGCAGCTCTCCGGGTCTAATGAGAGACGCGGGCGCGGGCACACAGGGGCGCGCAGCAGGGCTCGCCCACAGCCTGGCTGCACGCCGACGTGGAGGCTGAGTCACACCTCAGCGGAAACCACTGCCTCTGCGGTTCTCAGCCCGGGCTGCCCATGAGAAGAACTCTGTGGAGCTGCCTTCGCCGCCATACCCAGGCCACACGCACAGAGGTTCTGTTTCACTTGGTTTTCGGTGAGATTCAGGCATCAGTATTTTTTAAAAGTCCCTAGGTGGTTCTACTGTTCAGCCAGGATGGGGAACCACTGGGAGCCTCAGACCTGGAACAGGCTCTGCAATGACCTCAGTGTGTAGCTTCCCTGTTGTCCTGCAGAGGGAGCGGGTGAGCAAGATTTGGGGGAAAACTGAAAAGTCAGAGGTCGCTTGATTATCTCATTACTCTGGCACTGCTGCTGTACCGGGTGCTGCTCTTCAGGTCCTGAGAGCTGTGCAGAGCTCCTTCGTTTAGTCCAAACTCCCCACTGACCATAGACCAGTGCAGAGTCTCCTGGTGGGTCTTCAACCCAACCCCTTGAGCAGGTTGCACACTTGCATGAAGATGATGATGGTGATGATGGTGATGATGATGATGGTGATGATGGTGGTGGTGGTGATGGGGATGATGGTGGTGATGGTGATGGTGATGATGGCGATGGTGATGGTGGTGATGGTGGTGATGGTGGTGGTGATAATGGTGATGGTGGTGATGGTGATGATGGTGGTGGTGATGATGGTGGTGATGATGATGGTGGTGATGGTGATGATGGTGGTGATGGCGATGGTGATGATGGCGATGGTGATGGTGGTGATGGTGGTGGTGATGATGGTGATGGTGGTGATGGTGATGATGGTGATGATGGTGGTGGTGATGGTGGTGATGATAATTTCTGAGCATGTGCCAAGGGCCAGGCACTCTCACAACATCTCTAAATGTGTGGTTTCATTTCTTTATGGGATGAGAACATTACTGCATCACAAAAAAATCTTTAAACTCATGAGCTAAATTCTGTTATTTTTATCTCCATTTTTAAATTGAAGAAACAGGTTCAGAGGTTAAGAAAATGGCCTAAGACCACACAGCTAGTAAGTGGCAGAATCGTGGGAAAATCTGGGGCATCCGTCGTTTGCAGGCACACCCTGAATTCAGAGCTAGTCTTTGTGAGATGGTGGGGGAATCACTCCTGACCTCTGACTGGTAGACAAAGTGACCCTTCTTTATGTGACCAGACTAGGGGTCACTTCCGACACCCATCCTCCTGACTGTGGGAGAGGTGGCAGTCTCCTCCCGGGCCAGTGCCGCAGCACTGGGGGAGCCCACCCACTAGGCCCTCCAATGAGTTTGCAAGAGCCCAGTCCCCTGTGTTCCATCCCCTGTGTTCAATCCCTTCCTGCTCAGGATCGCTGGAGTGGTTTCCAGTTCCTGCAACTGAATCAGAACTGATAAGCTTCCTCTCCCCACCCCCACCACTCAGTCTTACTGACACGGGTCTCAGCTTCACCTCTTCTCCAGGAACATGGTGTCTGCCCTGTGCAGAGCTGTGTTCAGCCTTCCTGGAAATCCCACAACAGCAGTCTTTTGAGGGACCTTCCTCCGGCTCCCTACATTTTAATTCCAGCCCCGACAAGGCTTCAAGAACCCCATTATGTCCCTCCTCTGGTTGGGTTCACAGTTGCTGAGGAAGAGAAAACTTGAAAAGATGTGAACATTTAAAGAGGTGACTGACCTCCAAGCCCTCGGCTGGAGTTTGCTGTCGCCTGCTGGGTTTTGTCTAAGCACTTAACGTGTGTCAACTCATTGTGTTGTTCTAAGAACCTTCTGAGGTACATACAGGTACCGTCCCCACCGCTTACCAGGCGTCTGAGGTAGAAGAATGAGAAGTGACGGGACTTCACGTATTTGTCGGGAGGGGAGGCTCAGCAGTCAAGACCAGTCATGGTCACAGCAGAGAAGGGAATGCATTCTGTATCATGGTCCACACGGAGCATCGAATGAAGCAGACGTCTCACCCACTGATGCACTTCCCACGTGTTACACACGATAGTACCCGCTGATCTAGTCTCTTCTGTGCTGTTGATCTCGTTCTGGTCTATATCATCCGATCCTGTTCTGCTCAATACCATCTAATCTGCTGATGTGTCCTGGGCTCTGGTACGCTCTGTTCTCTTCCAGCTTCATTCTGTCCTGTTCCCGTCTCTTCTCTTCTGATCTTTCCGTCTTAACTAGGGTTCTAAGAGAAGTCAGCCCTGTCCCCGGCCATCGACCGCACAGAGATAATCAGCTTCCCCATGGCACCTAGAAGGGTGCTCCACCCTGGAGAGGATGGATGGATGTCTGCTCAGATTATTTCCTCTGTTCTGTGGATCAGATAAGAAACCCTCGTGTGGGGACTAGAGTGATTTCACACGACTGTGGGGTCACCCACCATGTCTGCCCGCTGGCCTCCTAGGTGTGTAGGAGGGTCACACCCAGGCAGGGTGAACGTGTCCTTACACCTCAGGCTTACGCAACCTTGTTTCAGCATCTGTTGGCTTTTTTTAAAAAAAAAATATACAGGAAGTTCCTCAAACTGAATTAGCCCCAGCCTCTCTCAACCTCCCAGATGCCCCACCCCTCCCTAAGCATCTTCCATAGCTCCCTGCTTCTCACAGAGTCAAGTGCGGTCTCTGCATTTTGATGCATGGGCTCCTCCTTGGCTCAGCGTCGAGTGCCCCCCCAGCCCGGGTGCCGCCTTGCCACGCCCCTCTCTCCTCTCGGCCCTCTGGTCACACTGCTGCCCCCAGGCACACCCCTCCCCGGGGAGCTGTACTTGGCCTTCCATGCCAGGCTCTGGTAGCCCTTCTGTCTACACCCTTCAAGCCCCAGGTCACTCCCCAGGGGGAAAGGGTTGCCACCTCTCTTTCCTCCTGAAGTCTTTTAAGCATCATCCTGAGGCCGTGTGTGCCAGCCCCGGTGCGGGCACGGGAGATGCAGCAGTGAAGGGAAAAAGCCACTGCTGCTGGTGCTCACGGAGCTCAGAGTCTCGTTAAAGAACATTCATGATCGATAACATCCTTCGTGGTACTTACTAGATGTCAGACATTGCTCGCCGACCTGGACCTACATGGGCTCGCTGAACCCTCAGAACCACCCCGAGAGGCAGGCACCACTGTCATTCGCACTTTGCAAGTGAGGAGCAACGCGTAGGACGTGAGCACAGGAGCAAGGAGCTGGACTTGCGTCCGCCCAGCGCCAAGACCGTGCTGTTCGCCGTGGCCTTGATGCCCTTGCTTCCACACATAACAGGAGTCCGACTGCAAGAGAAGGAACACCCAACTCAAAAAGGCACAAGAATTTGGATATTTATTATTTCTCATTTCCAAAGACCACAGGTAGGCAGACTCTGGGTTGGTCACCTCAGTGGAGCAGTGACCACCTGGGAAACCAGGTTCTTTGCACCACCTTTCGGCTCTGACTTTCTTAGTATGTTGACTTTTATCCTCAGATTTGTCCCGTCAAGATTGCATCAAGGCTGTCGCAGCTCCAAGTATCATCACCTCAACCAACAGCATCCAAAGGTCTGAAGGGACATGGTCCATCCGTGGGGTCCCTTGAAGAGCAAGGAAAGCCTTTCCCAGGGTGTCCAACCCAGCAGACCTCCCCTCTTGGGTCAGAATTATGTCATGTGTCCAAACCAGTTGCTGCAAAGGGAACTGAATGACCATAATTGACTAACTCCACTTGCCCTGATGAGCTGGGGAGGGGGCCCTGAATGTCAGAATGTGATCTGGGTTGTTAGCAGGGAGGACGGGGAAGCTGAGAGCCCAGCCGTGGCGTCTCCCCACCCATGACCAGTAGACTCACAAATGTGAGCTAATCTCAAACGCAGTCCAAGCTCACTCAGCACGGTTGCCATGGACGAGAAGGCAAGAAAGAAATGCAATGCATAATCCAAAGTGCGCCCCCACCCTGTTCCAAACACAGGCGGCAAGGCGCACAGACCGGCTGTGCCCCCCCAGGCTCGGGTTTCTATGACAGCGGAGTAACTGTGAACTTGGTTGTCAGGGGTCGTATGTGCCTGTCCCACGGCTTCCGGACGTGTCTGCAGATTGGTGCCTGTGCGCTCGGGGAGCAGGCCTTAAACCCAGAACCGTGCGTGGACATCAAGACACTTCACGTGGATGGATCGTGTCCCCCGCATCGCCCATCTCTAGGGCACTTGCTGGTTATGTAATAATTAATATTTGATGAACCGGGAAAATACCAGCCTAACTGGTGAGTTTCCGCCTCCCCACTGAAGATCACATGCACAAGGCTTTCCCTGACATCACACGCAGGGCAGATCCCAAGAGGCAGACAGAAAGGCAGGCTCCCAGCCGAGGACGTCTGCGCACCTGCCAGCTGTGTCCTACTGGTCACCGCCCCGATGAACTGTCAGCTGTCTTTCTCCATGTGCTCGCTTGTTCTTGACCACGATGCCTTTACTCACATAGTAACGATAGTTGGTCCAAGTCCCAGGAAGTAGGACCCAGAAGAGTGGACCCCTGACTTGTTCTCTTTAAATCTGTGAGAACCCACTGCAGGGAGAAAAAGAAAGAAAAACCGGAAGCAAGAGGGTTCATGGACGGTGGCAGTTGAGGAATCAGGCCATTAGATGACTTTCCCGCAATGTCAGTCTTATTGGCAGATCAGCCAAGAACAAATGAAGTGAAAACCCTGATTCCTGAATACACAAGGAATGTGCAGGGGCCGCTCGGCTGTAATCGTGGAGAACAGGCCCTACAAATGCCACAGAGAAGCAAGCGTGGCAGGGAAGATCTCTCAGAGAGGTTGTGCAGCTTCGGTTGGCCCAGGCTCGAAGGGCAGCCTAATTGAACTAAAGTTTAGAAAGGTGATGCAAAGCACAGAGGGCTGGTGTCTGACGGAGAACTGGACCACGGCTAGCTGTGTTCGTTGCCTTTTCACTGTGTAGCTAAGTTATTTTTGAAGCTAAATGTGAACATTACAAAAATAATATGGTTTTTGACCTTCCAGCAAGGGGAAGATGGCTTTTCAAGCCCTGTGCTCATAATCCAAGTGATATGACGGCCAGATTTTAACCTGCAGACTGTCCCTGGTCCCCACCTATGCCAGATACGAGTGCAAAACTGGAAAATACAGCCAGTGGTCTTCCTGCTTTCAAAAAGGTGAATACAAAATAATGAAGGTTATTCTGAATTCAGTGTCTGTCTTGTCCCAGCAGTTTGCATGAATGAACTCACGGAACCCTCACAACGAAACCTCTCCCCAGTGCTGCTGTTATGAGAAATTTTACAGGTGTATAAACTGAGGCAAAGTGGGTGGAGGCACTTGGCCGGGTGATCCAGCAAGGTCACGGCAGGGCCAGGCTTTGAACCTGGGCGGCCTGGGTCCGGGGCCGCCCTTTCAACGCCTAACTTGCGGCCGATATTGATGTGGTCAGTGGTCCCTCACTGGTTCTCTTTTCAGCCGGAATCATAGCATCCCATAGTAATATAACGCAGGCATTTGCAGAAAGTATGGTTTATGCAGTAAGTGACAATTCCACAGAACTACTGGCCCGATCAGCACAAAAGGTGCCCCATGAAAATCCGGCTCTCCGAGTTCAGACCCAGATTTGCAACTCACTGGCTGGGTGGCCTGGACAAGCCGTCTGTGTCTCATTTCTCTTCTTCCTAAAATGAGCATAACCTGATGCACACCCGGACAATCCCGGAACGCAGCCCAGAGGCTCGCGGGCGACAACGGACAAGATCACACCGCAGAGCTCAGGGGAGATTTCCCAGGTCACAGCAGGGACCAGCATGGTCCTACGTGGAACATGCAGGCACCTCCAGACTCCATCCCAGATACACACCAGCAAACGGAGCCGAGAGCAAGTCCAAGCGCATCCTGGGTGCTTCTGAGTCAAAGGGAGTCACTCACTCGCCCTCGAAACGTGCTGTGAACGTGTCATGAGCAATAAGAAGCAAGGGCCAGGGACCAGGAGTGAGCAGAGCACAGAAGTGGCTGGACGCGCTGCCCTGGATGGGACGGAGGTGTCTGGGGTGACGCTTGTGCAAAGGCCCACGTGTGGTGGGCACAGAGCTTTGGGCTGAGGAATCCAGGGCTAGGGCAGAAGCAGGAGCAGAGAGGACCCCAGGGCACAGCCGGGGCCTTGCTGTAAAAGCGGTGGGAAGCCCTGGAGAGGCGGAGAGGGAAAAGCCTGCAGTCACTCTGGGAAGAATTGCACCAGTCCCGGGTGGAACTTCACCTGTGGGGGGAAACGATGGGGGGGGGTGAGTGAGGAGGCTGTGGTGCAGGGAGGAGGCGATGGGGGCTGACATGGAGGGCAGTGGTGGAAAGAGGGAGGGCGTAGGACTGGGGGCTGTGATTCAGAGGCAGAGATTCTGGGACTGGGGCCCAGAACCATGGATAGAGAAGGAAGCTTCTGGAAGGAAAGTGAGGCTGTTTTAAGCTTTTTAGGTTGTGCGATGGGAAATAGGACAAGAGCTGTCCCATTTGGTGTCTCCTTCACTCCTCCTCGTGACCCTATATGCTCGGCCCTGTCATCATGCCCATTTCCCAGATGAAGAAACTGAGGCTCAGAAAGGTTAAGTGACTTGCCCAAGGTGGCGGAGCCAGGATGTCTTAGGGAACAATACACGAGCTTGAAAAAAAACAATTAAAAGATACGCTGCCATTCTACTTGTTAACAAAGTGCGACACAATTTGCCTAAAATCAACACACTTCCCCACACGCCGTGGCGTGAAGGCAGTGTAAATGCCACCTTTCTCATCTCAGCGCCCCGTGGTAAAGGGCGAGACCCGTTCAAAGGCCCCGCTCAGCTTTTCTGAGGCTGGGCTCTGTTTTCTCTCGGAATATGTCACACCCCGGCGAGGCCGACCCGCCCCACAAGCCCTCGGTGGCTTTTGCTCCTGGCTCTAGGAGTGAGCCATTCGCCCGAGGGACACCCGCCAGTGAGCGTTTGATATGTTTCCTTCCTGTCTGTCCCCCCCACCCCCGGAGCACATCCAAATGCCTGCGTGTGCGTGTGTAACAGAAGGCATAGTAGAATTCGCGTCCAGGGAGAAGCATGTCTTAAAGAAGAGAGAGGTTGTCTTGTAAACATGAGATGCGAGGGTCCTGACGGGTCCGGAGCCTCCCGCAGTGGCAGTGCTGCCCCGCCAGCCCCACCGGGCTTCCCGGAGGAGAGGCGACAATTTCCTCTCCTCTTCGAGCAGACAGATGACATCACCATCCACTCAGCCCTTTTGTTTGGCTTTGTTGTGGGCTGTTTTGAAAGTCTCCAGACTTCCTGCAGACTTGTTTTCTGAACTCTTTTTGTCCACTGTCCCTTCTCTTAATTACATGGATCCAGGCAGTGCTCTCAGTGGACCCCCTTCCCCTGGGTTTCACTGAACGAGGAGCTGGATCTGTGGGAGGCAAGACGGAGCCACACTGATGATGGTGATGGTGATGGTGATGATGACAGCCATGACGGCAAACACACTATTTGCCGGCTGCCGTGCTTAGAGGTTTACGCACATTCAATCAATTAACGCTTATCAGGACTGCCATTTTTCAAATGAAGAAACTCAGACTTAAGCTGTTGGCCTGAGGTCACACAGTTGGTAAGAATTGAGCACTAGTCTCTTTGACGCTAAAACCATTGTATCTAATCACTGATAAATATCTCCGCCAGAGGGATAAAGGAAAAAGAGATAGATAAAGGAAAAAGACAGAGGTAGAGAAACACAAAGAAAATAGAGGGAAGACAACAGAGACACACAGGGAGGGGATGTCCCTTGGGCAAGACAACCATAAAACCAGGATATTTCATCTTTGCTCAAAAGCAGATTGTGTTTTGATGGTCAAGGGAAGAGTGACACAGCCAAACTGGGCAGAGGATGAGCAAATGCCGAGTGAACATATGGCTAAAGTTACCAGGAGGAGAGGTCAGCAAGGGTGTGGGACGGAGAGGAAAGGCTTCCTGGAGGCGGCGGCTGTGAACCAAGCTTTGCAGGATGCAGAGGTCCCAAAAGAATCACGATTCTCTGACACGCCTCCCATTGAGAGATGGGTCTGTGCTATCTCCCCTGACTCGGGGCTTGGCTTGTCACTGCTTCGCCCCAGGGAGTGTCCCCTGAATCTGGGTCCCAGGGGCCATGCACCTCTGCCCTCATTCCCTGGAGCACCCACCATGGAGCCTCCAGGTGTCTCGTCAGAAGCTCAACTGCCCTGAGACCCCCACACTGGAGAAGTCCCACTAGACACTCTGATGGACGGTCCCAGCTAAGCCCAGCTCTGCTCACGCTTTTAGAGCAAGAATAGGCTTTGCAGATCAGCACGGTATCAATAACCACCCCAGCAAAACGCAAGGCAGAGTCTTATGCTCACTAGTTGAAAACGCTATTTCTGGATTATCTGTTCTCACAGAGTTGGGTTCAGATAGACGGCAGAGAATTAAGTGTTAGAACAAGTGAGGTGACTTAACTGGAGTTTATTTATCCTAGTGTTACGAGGATTTTGGAGTTTCCAAAATCCATGTTTCCATGGGACGTCCGTCCTTATGGCTGCAAGATGGCCAAGCATCACAACCACATTCCAGAAGGTGAAGCGTTAAGGGCGACGGGCAGCAGCAGATCAGCCTACGCCCCTCACAAGAGTTTCCCTGGAAGCCCCACCCACTAACATCTGCTTGCATCTCATTGGCCAAGGTTGGTCACATGACCACCCCTAGCCCAGAGGGAAGCTGGAAAATTGAGTTCTTCAGCACAAACTGGGTTTCTGCTAGTGAGAGAGGAGAGGAAACAGAACGTGGCCGACCTGTCCTCTCAAATTATTCCACTGGATTATCCCAGTACGGTTACAGTCCATGAAAACAGGAATCCTTTTTTTTTTTTTTTAAATTACTAAAGTGTAGCTGATTTACCATGTTATGTTAGTTTCTGGTGTACAGCATGGTGATTCAGTTACACATTTATATATATATTCTTTTTCATTATAGATTATTACAAGGTTGTGACTGTATTTCCCTGTGCTCTACAGCAGGACCTTGTTGTTTATCTATTTTGTATATAGTAGTTTGTATCTGCAAATCCCAAACTTCTAATTCACCTCCCACCCTTTTCCTCTTGGGTAGCCTTAAGTTTGCTTTCTATGTCTGTGAGTTTGTTTCTGTTCTGTGAATAGGTTCATTTGCATCATTTTTTAGATTCCACATATGAGTGACATCATATGGCAATTGTCTCTCTTTGTCTGAATTCACTTAGTGTGGTCATCTCCAGGTCCATCCATGCTGCTGCAAATGGCATTATTTGATTTCTTTTTATGGCTGAGTGGCATTCCCCGGTAGTATGCACCACATCTTCTTAATCCACTCATCTGTCGATGGACACTTAGGTTGCTCCCGAAAACAGCAGTCTTATGCTCTCTTCTCTACTCCCCAGTGAATTAGAAGGGGGCCCAGCGCATAGCTGAGACTTGACAAATATTTGCTACATTTTGTCAAATGAGTCCACACTGTGGACCTCCAAGGCCAGACCTAATGGTTAGGGGGTTGGGAAGAGCAGTATGAGGTTGGGAGGGGAGGGTGGGACACCTCAAACCTGGAAGCCCTGCTTTTCTTTAACCTGTTGGTTGAAGCTCCCAGCTCTTGAAAAGCCGAGAAAGCACAAATGCAGACACAGCAAATACTGTTACAGTGCTGCAGAAAAATGTGTTACAGCTCAGTTGTGACAAAAACCTGGATCCAGGTGAGAGACCAAGCAGCACTTGGAGAGTTGGAGAACTCAGGTTTATTACACCAGTGGACCCAGAGAAGTTAGCACTCCAAGGTCTGGATCCCGTCTGTAGGTTTACACAGGCTTTTATTGGCTGCCAGTTTACCTTTGCAACATCATATGCAAATGAGGTATAACAAAAGTTGACTAATTAGGAACAAGCTTTGTAGAAATGGACCAATCAGGAGGGAAGGAAATAACCAATCAAGGAGTGGGGGAAATGGACCAATCAGGAGTGAGAGAAATAACCAATTAGGAGTGAGCTCTATGCAAATGAAGTTCTACAAATGGACCAATCAGAAGTTAGAGAAGTGGGCCAATCAGGAGTGAAGGAAATAACCAGTCAGGAGTGAGCTCAGGGAACTAATAGAATTTTAGGGGTAAGTAAGCCGTTTCAGAGGCAAAAAGTGAGATAGAGCCTCTGGGCCAGGGAATCGGATGGTGCTGGCAGGAGAGCAGCGGCCCTGCTTGGGGTCCTGCCGGTCTTTTCATGGGGCTTCCAACCTCAACAGCTTATGAGTCAGGAACGGATTCTGGTCAAATTTGTTGCAATAGATCTAAAGAAAGAAAGACACTTTGCTTCAAAAATTCACTTAAAGGATTTAGAGAAATAAGATGCAAAGACCCCGGGAACCTCCACCCCATTCTCTGCTGGGAACACAGGCCTGCTTCCCACAGACGTCCGTCCGAGTCAGGATGGATGAATATTGCTGCCGAGAAGCAAGTCTTCAGAGGCTTAACTGATTTCACTCTTGGGAAAATTTTCTCGACCATCAGCCTGAAGGTTCCCTTCCTTTCATCCCCTTGTCTCCAACACCGCCTCCGTGGCTCGGCATGAACAATGGGCATCCTCCCTTGATGTTTATCGTGGGGGACGCCTGTTACGTCAGACCTCGCCATCACCAGCCAAGCGGCTTTCGTGCTTACAGGATAGGAGATGTACCTGCCCCGGGGCTGTTAAGCTTCACTGGTGGTGAGAATCGGAAGGGGGCTGGGAGGCTACCAACAGTCATTAAAAGTAATTTGGTTCCAGGTAACAATTATGCCCCAGCTGTGTGGCTTTCTTCCCATCCACCCAGACTGCTCTGGGCGCTCACCCTGCTGCTCTAGGAGTGGGGTCCAGGATGCCCCCGGGGGGTGGGACAGAGAATGATGGCAGAAGCCCAGAGTGATGATGCAATTCTGAACATGAGGTTTATGATCCTCTGGCACACGTGCGAGGAGATCAAGTAGAGACGAGAAGACAGAGAGTGATGAAGTGTTCAGGGCACATCTCCATGGGCCACATTGGGTCGCAGCCGTCATTCCCGAGTGTGCACCCCACAAAACCCACTCTAGGGACTGCAGATCTAAATGCCTTCCCCGGGTGACCTGGTGACATGGCCGAGCGACTAGGCTGGGCTGGAGGGGGAAGGAAAGCCCTGCCTACAGAGGGCGCTGTTACCAACCCCGGCCGAGAGTCACCGTGAGGCAGGGAAGCTGCAAAGTGGCAAAATCTTGGATTTTTTTTTTCCAGAAAATGAGGAAATCAAAACGTTGACTTTAAATTTCTGGGTTTTCAATTATGGCAATTTAAATAATTCAAATATTGTGCAAGTCAAACAAATATGTGAGGACCAATTTGTTCCTCGTGATGCCAGCAGGAAATGCTCACCTAACGTGCATCCTGATTTAGGATGTGCGTCTCCTGGAAAGACTTTCTGCTGCACAGCTCAAGTTTTTTGTTTTCTTTTTGCTGTTTTGTTTTACTATTTCAAGTTCTCACGGACCTTATAGGTTCCCTACTGGTTTTACTTCAAAGCAAACACATCTTACACACGTGTCACATTTGTGCTTTTCAAAGGCTTTAAATATCTTTCATCACATGCAGTCTTCACAAAATTGGAGGCAGACTGGGTCATCCTCCTGCCAGATAAACTATAAGCGGCTTTACTGACCATTATGACTCTTGATAATTGCAAGACCCGGGTCTAAAACGAAGGACTGTCCACTCCTGAGAGTAGAACTGAGGAGCCTACCAACGTCTTTCCAAGTCATCCCCAAACGCGGGGCTCTAGGTCCCTTCTACTCAGCCAGTGCCAGATGCTCCATGCCAAACTTCCATTTCTAGGGTTCATTCTGATGAAAAGGACCAGAGAAGGCTCCGGAGTACTTGTGAAGGGCGCACAGATGGGACTAGACTTCCCCGGCGTATTTACCGCGATGTGACGTATTATCAGGCTGGGTCCACCCGGATCCCTCGGCGTCCAGCCCCCGTGTCAGCGGGCATTCCTTGCTTGTTGCTTATAGCAACACCTCTGTCTGATTATGCGAAGGGTCACTTACCGGAATTCTCCAAGGTGGGAAGGCTGATGGCCTGGAGTTGGCAATAGAAAGTAGCTTGACGGAACTCCACTGCAGAAAGAGTTTGAAGCTCTCATCCGCTGCCGCTGGCATTAATCTGCTCAAATTCATTGAAACACACACACACACACTGTTTTTTCTATCCTAGCAAGCGTCACTCAAATGTAAAAGCCATGGATGAAGAAATCCAGTCGGCCAAGTTTGGATCACATGCTCGTGCCTTGGTTACAGGAGGCAGGACAACCTGATTTACAGACCCGCCAAGACTGCACACTGTGGGGAGAATGTCTTAAGCGATGGCTTCTGAAGCCCGCTCTCCCCTCGCCCTTCCTGGCAGCCAGCTATTCTGCATTTCCCAGTCTCTTTGACAGTCGTGTTCCTCAGTCCTGGCCCGTGGAACGTGAGCAAAGGTGACCCGCTCTGGCCTGTGGAGCATCTCTCTCTCTCCACCATGCAGCCCACTGGCACGCTGGACGCTGAAGGTGGTCTCGGAACACGTGTGTTAAAGATGGTGGAGTCGTCAAACGATGAACACTGGAGGGGGGTGGAGAGCAGGGACCCTTCTTACGCTGTTGGTGGGAATGTAACTGGTGCAGCCACTATGGAGGACAGTGTGGAGAGTCCTTAAAAATCTAAAATTAGCCTTACCCTGGGATCCAGCAGTCCCACTCCTGGGCATGTATCCGGAGGAAGCTCTAATTCGAAAAGGTGCATGCACCCCAGTGTTCACAGCAGCACTATTTACAACAGCCAAGATGTGGAAACATCTTAAATGTTCTTCGACAGATGACTGGATGAAGAAAATGTGATCTTGTGCATGAATGAGACACAAACTTTTGGGGGCTGAGCTGTGAATTCTGTGTCTGTTTGTTACAGCAGCTTGGCCCACCTTAAACAATAAATGCTACTGCTCAGCTAAGGGCAAGTGGTCCCTTGGTGGCCAAGACCCTTGGTGGCCAACAACCATCCCCTGCATTCACAGAGAAGGAATGAACGAAACCTCTAAACTCGCGTTCTCACTGTGAAAGCAGCATCGCTTTTGCTATTCAGCACACTCGGAAGAATTCAGCCAGGTTGGGGACTCAGAGCACCCAGCCTCTGGAGCGCCATGTGCAGGTAACTGGGTCCCCTGACACACCTCAGAGGTCCCCCGAGGAGCCAAATACAGAGACCCAGGGCCCTCCGCTGCTCCCCCGCTGGCCCGTGGATTCTCCTCAATCCCGGTTAGCAGGGCCGGTCTCACCGCTCAGCGTTCTGACTTCCCTCCTCTCTGGCACACTCTTCTGCCTAATCCAGCAATCGCAGAGGCAGGCGGATTTGCCCACCTTCTTCCTTGCCCTTGAGGTTACAAAGAAAACATAACTCAGAAACCGGCCCCGCCAGGGGGCTGACACTCTGACACAGAGACACGAGGTCATTTTGAACGCTTGTGGGAAAACCAGAGAGAGACACGGCTGGCCCCGGCGAGCATTCCCAGCCCAGACACAATGATGAATTTCGCACACGTCAGTGGGTTCTGACTCTGTTGCCAATTAAACCCTCCGTGGGGGGCATGCAGTCCACTTAATCTTCGCTGCCAAAGACACAATCCCCCCAAATTCCACAGGGATGGGGGCGCGGAGGGGTGGAAACCGCGTTACAAAGATGAGCCAGAATCCTGCCCTAGTTCTCTGAAGTTTCCATCCCTCTTTTTCAGACGACTTGCTCCCACGTCTGCCCGTCATAAGGCATGGCCAGATAAGCGGAGGGGAGCCAGGACCCACACCGACTGCCTTGTCAGAAGCAGGAATCCGTGTATTTAAAGGGCCAGGAAAAGAATATTTCGGCTACCCAAAGGGTGAGTGTTTGTGTGTAATCTGAATTCAAAGGGAGTGTCTGGAACGGTAATGGGGGGGGGGCGGTTGTGTAAGTTGCGGCGTGACATGTTGCCGGTAACGTTATTTCAGCAACCAGAGGTGTTGGTGTTTTCTCTCCTTCTTTTTTTCTTTTTAAAATAAGAACTCCTAAGTGGTTACACAAGCAAACTGGTACTTAAAATAATCTTTACAATCTCAACTCAAAAGAAAAACTGGCCCCACGTTTCGTGGTTGAGCTGGAGGCAGGTGAGAGCCTGGGAGAAGCCCACGCTGGGGAAACGGGGTCTCCGGGTCCAGGTTCATCGCTGCCCCGCCCTCCGGCTGTTCACCCTGGCGGAGCGCTGGCCGCCCCGGTGCCTCGGGTTTCCAGTCTGTGAAATAAAGACGCTGATGTCAAGAGGCCGCAAAGTTTCTGGCACATAGTAGGAGCTTCATAAATGTCAGCTGTTACTCTTACGAGCCGGGATGTTTAGACGGAGCTTAAATCGCATTTTTTGCAGGGGCTTCATTGACTTCTTGGCGTTTACAGACATCTTTACGGTTGGCCTGGAGAAGTCTGGTAGAGAAGAAATAAACCCCAGCCGGCCCTTGTGTGATTTTTGCTATTTCTACGCGCTCGGGAATTCCTGTACCTATTGCTCTGTCTGTTTCTCGTTACGGCTCTGGGAGGCTGCTGGAAGGGGTGCGTTCTGTTTTCTCTCTGTCTTGCAGAGGAGAAAACACGATACACTGTATACATGATTTTATACATTGTATTCAATCTATAATCAGCTTTCTCCTCTGTAAAATGTATTTTACATGTGGTACGTGTGTATATGATGCATACATGCATACACGTGTGTCTGTGTGTATGGTGTACATGTGTGTACAAAGGCACGTTTATGCGTGTGTACAAGCCTGCGCGTGTGTACAAGCCTGCACATGTGTACAGGTGCACGTGTGCGCACTCACACTCACACCAGAGTCAAGAGGACGACAGTAGTTAGTGACGACTGTTTACTCACTGAACAGAGAGCACCTGGGTGGAAGTTTAAAGTCGCAAAGTGCAACACAGGCAAAGGCAGCTTAGACCACGGGGCTGGTGACACACGCAGGGGAGCTAACGCAGCAGGAGGTTGGGCAGCCAGGCCCTGGGAGTCGAGTGGCGGCTGCGGGCACGGGGGTGGAGGAGACCGACCAGGAGTTCGTGGAGAGAGGGGAGCCGGGCCAGAGCAGAGCCTGGGGGGCACAGCTTGGAAAGGAGAGATGGGGAGAACCCAGAGCATCCGGGAGAGCGAGACAGTGGGGTGGGTGGCTGGAAACAGGGTGGGGGGGAAGCAGGGAGCAGAGGCGGGGGGCAGGGACCCGGGGGGCGGCAGGGCATCCAGCCAGACTCCAGGGAGGTCACCTTCCACGGCGGGCACCGGAAGGAGGTGCGGGACGTGGCACCGCAGGGCTCAGGGGAAGACTGCTTTGTGGCCAGGGGTGGGTTTTGTCTCATTTTCAGTGATGGGAAGAGGCCAGAGCCCAGGAACCGTGGCCGTCAGTCCAAATCTTGGTCTCGTCCCACAGAAAGATGTGGTCTCAGTGGGGAACTCTTTTCCCAAGACCAAAAAGGAGCTCAGGACAGCAGGCCCCATGATGGTCCGTGAAGCACACTGCCCTTTCCAGGGGAGGACCTGGGACACGCAGGGGAGGGCGCAGGGGTGTGAGCATCTGGGGAGCCCCGGGCCAGCCCAGCAGCCTGCCTTGGCGGAGCCGTACTCCTCGCTGGTCAGACTTGTGCCTGGTAGGAATGTGGGCCCAGGCAACAGGAAACCTTCCCACCAAGGCAGGTGCACTTCCTGACCCTGGTGGGGTGCCAGGACCCCAGGCACACGGAAGAGGCTGACGGAATCCAACAGACCCCAGAATTATGGAGTTTAGGTGTGCCTATCCTGTTTAAATGACTTACAGCGACACTACCTGCATATACTTCAAAAAATCAAAGCAAAACTGTGGCTAAAGAGAGACAGGGCGTCAGGGCACTGGCTCAGGGCCAGCCCGCCGGGCTCAAACCTGGACTCCGCCTCCTGTCGCCACCTGGGTCCTTGGTGAGAACTTACCTCCTCTTTGCTTCAGTTTCTCATTGTGCAAATGCATTTCCCTCACAGAGTTCTTATGAAGGTTAAGCAAATTCCTGCCCGTGCTGCACTCAGAACAGAGCCGTGGCATAAATATTAACACCTCGAGAAACAGTAACACCGGAAGGGCCTCAGAGGTACCCCCGGACCACTGCCTCCAGCACGGCGCCCACCTCGTCCCGGCGGGTCACCGTGCCTCGCCGTTTCACGGGTTTGCTTCCAAACCCTTTCCAACTGGTTTCCGTGAACATGCGGACAAGACGCTACCTAGCAAGCTTCCGCTTTCACACGACGCCCTACAAGTCGACATGACTGGCTTTTTGACTCAGCAGCCCGTCTTGGAGGGCGGTCCATGGACTAACACGTGGAGATAAGTGAGTGGTTTTTAATCACGATAACCTGTGTGACTCTCCTGGACATCCCTGGTCACGTGGAACAATTCTAGTTTGTGATAATTGCAGACAATGTGTCTATAATATCCTTGTTCCAGACTTTTACAAATATAAAGCCTTCCAACACGTGCACACGTGAGAACAGGATGTTAAAAGTCAGGGACCCAGCCCCCAGCTTCAACCATTATCACCATTTTGTCGCAAAAATTTCATCCATCCCTGTTTCTCCCCTCTCCCCGCCCCCTTTCCTTCCTCCCATATTTGGGACATAATATTTTAAAGCAAATCCCTGACATCACGTCATTTCGCCCCTGATTCCTGTCCCTAAAAAGTAACACTTCTTTAAGGTGGTGGGCGTGGGGGGAGGGGTGGCTTCAAGAGCGAGAACCCCGTTGCTCAGAGCAGTCGGCGCCTCATCCTGGGAGACACCCAGCTGGGCCGCAGGTGCCCGGACACCCTGCTCAGCGGAGGAACGGTGCCTTCGCAGGTTGGAATCGCCGGCTCCACGGTCACGGCTGGAGGACGCTCCCAGCCACGCTTGAGGAGAGTCGCAGTTCTCTCTTGCTTTGGGGGCCTCCTGGCCCATCAGAGCTGTTTCAGATGTTTCAGAAACAGGGGCTTATCGACCGTCTGAGCGCTGTGTACGTTTCGGGTCCCCTCTGGTGTCAGCTGAGTTAGGAAAATCCCTGCCAATCCTGCAGCAGCTTCCAACCCCCAAGAAGTGGCGCCTACAGACTTGGCAGAGATGAGACACTGGCCCAGTGGTGTCTGGCCCGCAGACATGCCCCTCCTTGCTCTGAGGGACGGACCCCTGTTGTCATGACGGCCATTCCCCGGCTTTTGAAAAGCCAAGGCAGTGTGAACTCAGATGCCCGGGGGACCATCGGAGGGAGGGAGCTGGCGTCACCGGGCAGGGCCCTGGCTGGGTCCGCGGTGCTGATAGCCTCGGCGTGGACATTCTAGAGCACCTCACTCCAGAAGTGGGCACCCAGCCCAGCGGCCCACCCGCAGGGCCTGTCGGTCACCTTCCCGGTGGCCGCGCGCCTCCGTCTGCGGGCTCCGGGCCCGGCTGAGCAGGGGACAGCTCACTGCCCAGCTGTGTGGCTCTGCCTTCCGTCAGCCCCTCAGTGCTCTCAGCCGGACGACGGGGCAGCGGTGGCCCCTGTCTCCTGCAGCTGCGGGTGATGAATGCTGACCCACTGGGTCCAGAGCAGAGCCCGCAGGTGACCGTCTGCAAACGTTGCTGGTTTGTCAGGGGCTTAGAGAGCGGGACGGTGGGGGCACACCTGCGAAGGCAGCTTCCCCGGACAAGAATTCTTTCCTGCCACCCGAAGGCTGCAGGGCTAGGGCCGCCCCTTGGATCCTCTAGAATGTTCCAGAAAGAAAGGCCAGGAAACTCTGCAGCCTGGCAGACCATGGCCCAGGCCTCTGAGTCTGGGAGCTGCCAAACTTCAGGCATGCTCCCCTGCATCTGCTCTCCAGAGGCGAGAGGGAAAGGCAGGGAGGGCCCCCCACCTCCCCCCGCCCTGAACGTCCGGTTACCATGACGCGCCCCGAAGGGCCGAGAGGTGGCTCCACTCCCTTCCTTCTCAGGAAGCGCCGGCCGTTTGCTGCCACCCCAATCAAAAGCCCCGCTTTGCACATCTCCGTCTGAGAAAAAAAGATAAAAATGGCAACCCCCCCCCGACAAATGTAGGGGCCACCCAAGGCCACGCCTCCAGAGCCCTCGCTCTTGAAGACCGCGTGCACTTGATCTGAGTGTGTTTCCCGTGCTCCTCGCGCCCTCCTGGCTTTGTGTTTCATGCCCGAGCTCGGAGGTTCGCGGGGACGGGTTATGACTTTCTTCCGAGGTGAGATCAAAGGGTCCGCGAGAGGCCGGCTTGTCTTTTTCTGACAAAGCAAACTTCCCAACATCTGTCCCGGCCCTCGGAGCGGCAGCACGGTTATCAGGATGCTGCAGGCTGGCCCGGCTTTCCGGGGGCAGAGGTGGGGGTGGCGAGGGGGGTTTTCAGCTCCTGCCCTCCCAGGGCAACACTGAGCTCAAGGAATGTGGGGGCCAGGGTCTGGATGCTGAAGATAAACCCCTAAGGGGGGCAGGTCTGCCTAGGTTCACACCCACCAACCAGCACACCTGGGGCGGGACACCACGCCGCTGACAGACGGACGGAGCCCAGAGCCTCGCCGAGTACCAAGCGGGGTTTGGCTTTATTGCAACCAACAGTGTGAATCCTACCTGCACAACTTGAAGACTTTCTCCAGGGGACACAGCCGTGGAACCAGCCCTCGGCTCTCCGCTCAGAAGACCTCCAGTCCCTTGGAAGCTGCCTTTGGCTCGCTACCTGTTTCCTGGGGGGATTGAGTTAAATATTCTCTGGTTTCCGTAATAGAAGTGACTAAGTTTTCTTATTCCAGAGGGTCTTGAGTTCATCAGCTCCAGAGGCCCTGGAAAGGCGTGTGTGTGTGTGTGTTTAAGAGAAAGGAACCGTTTCCCCTCATTCTGATGAGAGTAAGAGTTTTGGAAGAGCGCTGGCTGTTTGCATCTCAGCCCCGGCCTTCGGCGAGAAGGCTCTTGCTTTGACTTTCTCCACCCGCGACGGGGCCAGTTGCCACAGGGAAGTGGTGGGAGACAAAGCCTCCAGCTGCCTTCTCTAGCACGTCCTCCTTCAGCAAGGCTGCCTGCCCCGTCGGCCCCACACACCCGTCTGGGCCCCTTTGATCTGGGCAGCGGCTCCTGGTCCCAGCCAGGAAGACAACAGAGGCCCCGAGCTGAGCTGTGGAGGGCCCAGGACCCCCGGGTGGGACCCCCTCCCAGCTGGGTCCCCCTCCCAGCTGGGTCCTGGCTTACTCTGGGCCTACTGACCCCGATTCCAGCTTCCACTACTGCTGCATCCAGCCGGTGCCCTCGCAGATGAGACCCCGTTGAAGATTCCCCGGATTTTCCCATCAGGCTCTGTAATGACAGAAGGGACTCAGAACGTGGCTGAACGCTCTCACAGCTCAAGCCGGAACTAAAGACTGACTGTGTGTTCACCCTCCCGCGTCCTGGCCCCCTGTGGGCACCAGCCCCACCACTCCTATCTCTTCCCAGCACAACGCTGCCTGTGCTGTAGCTCAGTGTAAACGCCTCCTCCTCCAGGCAGCCTTCCCGATTCCTCCCAAAGCAGCTGGAGCCCATCACTTGTTACTGGAAAGCCACATGGGTAGCCCGGGGCCGTTTCTGGCTCACAGTTATCTCCCTGACTCATTATATTATGTTGAATCTGAACTACTTGCCAATATCTTAAAAATAGGGGATGTCACATTTAAAAAAGCCAAATTTCCAGCTTCTCTTAAAATACATGGACATTTTTGGCAAGAGCAGGACATCTTTTATTGAACAAAGACCTCTGCAGATCCTTCCCATACACCAGGCACTGTTCTCGTGCTTGAGTTTCTAACCCTCCTTACGGTCCTATGACAAGAAACTACGAAAACCCCTCCTCCGTGGTTGAGGACACAGAATCAGAGAGAGGCTAAGCAGCAGCTCGGGCACGGGTGGCAAGCAGGGATCTGAGCCCGGACGGTCCTCTCCCAGGTCCGGGCTCTTAAATCACCCGCGGCATTGTGCCGCTTCCCACACGGGTGCACTCACGGGAGCAAATACTCTGTCTCATGTCTCCGTCGAAAGTGGGGCAGTAGGAAGATTGTGCAGCCACAGTGGGAAACAGTGCGGAGGGTCCTAAAAGGAGTAAACAGAATCGCCATAGGATCCAGCCATCCTGCTTCTGAATATACACCGAAAAGAGCTGAAAACGGGTCTCGAGGAGACACGGGCACGCCCGTGTTCACAGCAGCGTTACTTACAATAACCAAGAGGTGGAAGCCAGCAAAGTGTCCATGGGCGGAGCAGCAGATGAAGGAGACGTGGCAGTGACACACAAGGGAGGGGTCGCCAGCCTCAGCAGGGGAGGGGCTCTGACACAGGCTGCAGCTTGGATGAGCCCTGAGGGCGTGATGCTGAGGGACAGGAACCCGACCTGGAAGCCGGAAGGGCCGGCACTGCCCTCCGAGGGGTCTGAAGCTCCGAGGGCTGATGGTCCTCTGAGCTGTCTCGTCCACCATCCCTCCCCCAGAGCCTCATGCAGCGCCGTGGAGCCCAGGAGATGCTCCACAACGAAACAAGAAATGCAAGAGCAACGGCTGGGTCTGACTGTGGTTCTGAGGCAGACGGAAGGTTATTGGTTATTCCTTGGGGCGTCGGAAGTTATTTAATGAACAGACGCTCTCGGTTCTGCCAAGGTCTGGAGATGTGGCCCAACCCTTCATTTCTGGTTCTCATGAACCGCTGGCCTGTTATGTGCTCCTGGGCCAACCTTCCCACGTCAAGGCGGTTTGGTGGCGCCAGGCCCTGGCTGCCCGTCTGGGCAGAGCGCGTGTCCCCTCCGTTTGCAACAGTCCTCACCTGTAGCACCCACTGGCCACCCCAGCCATGCCACGACCCTTGAAGCCAGCCGGCTGGACCTGGGAGCATGTGAGTTGGCCGCCCTCGATCTACAAGTTGGGGTGGGCGTCCTGTGGAATTGACAGCGGCGCTCCAGAGAACACGACCTCGTCCCAGTGGAGCCCCAGCTTCACGCGGGGGCACGGCTCGGCCTCTCTGCGGGAGAACGATTTTTCACCCACCAGCACCCACCGCGGGGCGACTCCACCAGCCAGCCTGGAACCACGCTCACACCAAGGCGGTGAGTGAACAATGGAACCTGAGTCTGCGATCCAGCCGCTGGTCTAGGAAATGACTCGGTGTCTGGAGCTGGAACCGCCGCCCCCTGGTGCTGGTCTCCGCAGGCTCTGTCCTGCCTCGTGGGGTGCTGTGAGAGCCAGTAGGGAATGCTCGAGAACGCAGCGATTCTAAGGCGGAAGTAGGTTCTGGGGAAAAGGCCGAAGTCAGCAAAATCACACGCGTTAACGGCACAACACACGGCGTTCAGCTGTAGCAGCTGAGAACAGGCGAAGGGATCAGGGAGGAGGGCACGCGATGCTGCCAGCGCGGCAGACCCGTGTCATCGGGCCCTTAAAGGCCTGGATTTGTCAGTGACTCACAAGGTAATTGACGACTCCTGGAAGAATCTCCGACGGTCAGATTGACTAAACATCTACGGTTTGCTCTAATGGGTCCAGAACTTCGGCAGCCCCAACATTGGACTAAATTTGGATCCTCATTCCTCCCCACCCCGCCCCTCAAGCGCACCCCATAAAGCAATCCAAAAGCTTTTTGCGCCCAGCGTGGGCCCTGCCCTGCCTGAAGGCACCGGGTCCAGGAAGGTCCAAAGGATAAGGGTCGCATGCACACCGTGCGCTGACAGCCGCCTCTTCCTGGCGTGGTGCTCAGACCAGCCCGGACAGAGAGTCTCCCCCCCGTTAAGCGGAGGAAATGACGCCTCACCAGGCTCTTGTGAGGATCAAATGAACCGACAAGCAGGGAAGAGCCTGGCAGTGACTGGCCCAGCTCACGCTAGTGGACTGCTTACGGGGTGGGGAGAGGGCGTGGGGTCTAGTCTCAAAAGGCAGCAGGTCAAGTGCCACCTCCGACCTTCCCAAGCTGGCTGACTTTGTCTCCCAGTTGAAGAAATGGGTGTAAAGGTAGCACCTGCCCCCATGGGTGGTAGGAATTCAGCGAGGCCGCTGGGCTAACAATCATTTCCTCCCAAGACACAGGAGTCTGGAGGGTCCCAGGAATGACCTCTGAGTGCAGTAAGAGAAGGGAAGGATAAATGAGAAGAATTCCTAGTTCCTGGGCACCTGCTACGCCCCCGGTGGCCGTCAAGCACTGACGGGGCCCCATCGGGTGCAGTCCCCATCATGGTCCTCTGAAACGCCGGTGATCTTACACCTTGGGAGGCCAAGTGACCTGCATAAGACCTTCCAGCCAGTTAGCGCCAGACCCAGAATTCTAACTAGGTACGTGGACCCCAGGACAAGCTGTCACATGGTCTCCTGTGAAGGAGAGAAACCTCATGGGCCGGAACATCCAGGAAAGATTTTTGCAGGCGGAGGAACTGCTGTAAGCCCAGATTCTGTCGCTTTGGGTTACTAACTGTGCCCCGCTGCCCAGCGCAATCTCTCTCCCCAGCAGAAGACAAACTGATCGCTCATCCCAAACCGGTGTGTGTCTGGACGCTGCTGTTTGCAGCCGACAAGGGAGAAAAGTCAGTCTCTTAAGGAAACGTTTAATACGAGGACGGTTCCATCTCGAAGCGACGGCTGTCATTGCCAGCACGCTAGGAGTCTGCTCGTCCAACATGAACAGCTTTGCAAATTTTCTTCTGGGCACATGATTTGAGCCAAAGGAACTATCTGGAAGCACTCATCCTTCCCCACCTTCCCACCACCAATCTGCCCCTCTCCAATGCACACAGCCTTAAAAACACATCCCAAATCATTCTTGCCCCAGGATAGATCCCCATGGCCCTCATGCACCCCAGCATTGTTTCCCATAGCAACAGTCTGAAGGCAGCAAACTTTTAATTATCCCGCACACTAACAGAGCTCTTTGAGCCGTCATCTCTGGTGCTTTTCTTTTAGTGCAAATATGATTGCTGGTTCCGTGGGCGGTCCTGATTTTTAAGAACTCCCGATGCTCAAAGGAAGACGACCGTCCTGCTTGCCTCTAAGTGCCTTAATGGAAAGTTTGCATCTTGCAAGTTTCAAAGTCCCCCAAAGAGAAGCTTTCATACTCCGGAGCAAAGTAACTGAATTCAAAACTTATATTAATAATGTAAAAGGCTCGTGTCGCACACAGAAGCTAGAAAACTATGGGGAAATCAGAGGGGACTTTGCTTTATCAAAGAGCAGCCGGAAGAAAGGCTGGTCTTGACTGGAGGGAGGGAGGGGCGGCGGGAGGCGGGTGACGTCTGCGCGGAGGAGGAGGGCAGCGCCTTTCGCTCACTAGGATGCGTATCTTGTGTAACTTTGGGACCGGGGTTCGCAGGTGCCGTCCTGGGAACTGCCTGGGGGCCTTATGAGAACACTCGTGGGTACGGGTTTCCAATCCCACTCTGCTGACGTCCCCTCTGGGGCAGAGCGTCCGTCTCAGTGTGTTTCCTCGGTGCCCAAGCACGACCCTGGGCTTGTACTGCGAGGGGAGAGGTAGCCTTTGCTTCTTATTCTTACAGCAGCCCATTGCCCACCTCAACACCAGGCACTGGCTACAAGCATCCCCCAGAAGCCCATTTATCTGTTTTCCCCAGATCCTGAGTCTGGTTTTGGCGAATGTGGCAGAGTTTGATTTCACCGTGGATATTCCCCAAGTAAAAGGCCAGTTAACCGACTCTGATGAAAGTTGTGGAGTTATTAAGCGTAGCCCAGTAACTACGTCAACTTCCGTCTCACTCCCCCTTTTCCCAACCCAACCTCCAATTGCTTACGCTATGTACACTCCAAGAATTTTTTTTCTTAAATCTTTGCAGTTAGGAAACAAAAAACCTCAATTAGTGTGTTGTCTACATTATCAGATTAGCCCACTGGCAGAAATTCAGGTCAAGGGATGATTCTGTTTGATTTTTTTAAATAAAAAGGTATAATATTATATTAATAAGAAATCACTAAACTTAGTAGCAGATTTTTTGAAGATTCTATCTATCTATCTGTCTATCTATCTATCTACCTTCCTACCTACCTATCCATCCATCCATCCATCCAATCTATCTATCTATCTATCTATCTATCTATCTATCTATCTATCTATCTATCTACCTGCCTACCTACCTTCCTACCTGTCTATCTATACTATTTCTGTGGGTACCAGATATGTAATCCAGGGAGAGGACAATCACTAAGCACCCCCCCCCCCCGTCTTTTCATCCTATGCACCTCTTGTGAAGGTAGGGCAGGCGATCTGCTGAAATCTTAACTTTTTATTAAAGTGTAACATACAGGGAAGTGTTGAAATCATGAAATGTGTTACTCGAGGAATTTTCTCAAAGTGAACACAGCTTTGTCACCAACACCACGCTCAGAAAGGAGAATTTTGCCAGCTTCCCAGAAGTTCCCCTGGGCTCCAGACCCCAGCTCCCCCTGGCTAACTGCATCCCCCACTGGTGACGAGCTTTGGGCGGGTGTTGTCAACATCACTCCTGAAGTGCTCCCACCCGTTCCGACTCTCCCAGTGGGAATACAAGAGCTTGTTTCCCCACACCTTCCCCAGCGCTGGCTACAGCCAAACTTTTCCATCTTTGCCCATCCCATAGATTAGAAATAGTATGTCAGCACCGTTGTGGTTTAGACTTTTAAAATTATTAATAATGCTAAGCCTTTTTCTTCCCCGTTGTGTTTATTGACTTTTTCTGAGACACTTCTTCTGCTGTCTTGTTACAATAGTAAAAAAACAAAAACAAACAAAAAAAGAAAAACAAAAACAGCTGGTCTACCCATTGGAATCTGGCTTAGTGAATTACTGGAACACACTGGCAAGAGGACAGTCTGTTACTTGAAAAGAATGAAGTCCAGCTCTATTGTGCCACAAAATTATCGCCCAGACGTAAATTAAATGAAGAAGGCAAGAAACCAAAGCAGGTTTCTGACTGATAGGACCCAGTCTTGGTTAAAAAAATTTTTTTAAGTATATGGATCACAGAATTCTGGACCAGTATTTCAGAAATTGTTGACAGTGATTACCTCTGTCAATGGAGACAGAAGACACGATGAGAGAAGATTTTAACCTTTTGTTTCTTCGTAAATAAACTTTTTATTTGGAACATTTTTGATTTACAGAAAATTTGTAAAGATGGTACACAGAGGCTATGAGCCTAAAATTGCTCTAAAAATTGAAGTGTCTTCATTTTGTGGAGAAAAAAAAAGGGGGGGGTGGGTAGTGCAGAGAGTTCCTGGATGTCCCTCACCCAGTTCCACTCCCCCCAGTGCTGTCCTGTCTCCTCACCCAAAGCTCCAGGAAGGTACGATCATCGGCGCTCCGCGGTCTCCCTGGATCTCGCCTGTGTTCCCACTGACGTCCCTCTGGTCCCAGCATCCATCGGCCCCGCCCCACACTGCCTGCAGCCCTCGGGTCCCCTCACACACTTCTTGTCCAGCCCTTCCTCCTTTCCCGGGACCTCTGCTGACAGTGGGAGGCGTGCTGGTCAGGTGTGTTAGAGGCGCCCCCCGTCTGCGTTGCCGGATGGTTTTTCTCACGGTGAGACTGGGTGCGGGGGAGTTTGCCACAGAGGTGGCACGCCCTCCCCTTCACATCACCTCAGGGACCCCGGACACCCACCCGCGTGGTGCCCTGGGGGCGGCAGCCGTGACTCCCGCGGCGCCTCCCCGTCAAGGCACTGCCTGTCCCTTCCACCCTCTCCTCCGAAGTGAGCCTCCAAGCGCAGCCCCTCTCCCAGGGGCGGGGCGGGAGGGGGACGGTCTGCCACATCGTATGTGCCATTTCTCTTTTATGTTGGAGCCCTTCTGAGACATTGGCTCCTTCAATCTGTGCACATATTCCTCCTATAATTAAAAAAAAATCTATATATAGTCCCCCAAATGTGAACTGCTGGACAAAAATCAGGGCTAGGGCTCCTTGATATTTGATCAAAAGCACGCATTTCTGTTCTCCAGAAAAGAAAGTACACGCAGGCCACTGCCCGACGCCGGCAGGAGAGCTCCCGGGGATGCCACCAGTGCGTCGCGATAAGCACGGAGGCATCCCAGGTGAAGGCTCCGGACCGAGACCCCAGCCCCAAGCTGCAGAAGGCTGCCCGCCAGTGCCCGGGGGCCTGAGCGCGGGGCCGCGCGCTGCCCGGGCCAGGGGACCAGGGCAGCAGGGGCGCTGTCGGGAGCACTGACGAAACCCGAGACTCATTAGTTGCCCCCTCTGTGACCTTGGAAAAGCCTCTTAACTTCCATTGCCACATCCGTGGGGATCAAGAGAGCCTTCCGAGTCCTGCCTGCCTGCGTGGAAAGTATCTTTTGATGATTGATTAGCTAATGCTTGGAAACAGCCCGGGCGCTGGAAGCCAGCTCCCCAGAAAGTGCTAAGCAGTGTTATTAAAGGATCAAACAGGCGGGCTTTTGTGCGCGATGCCAAGATGATTTTGTTAAATTATGAAACTTGCTTTGATAAACTGCCTGGAGGTGCCAGCTGTGACATGCTTAATGTTTTTTCCCCCCTACTTCCCCGAGCTTATCGAATTATTTGTACACAATTTATTTTACTTTCATAGGGCATTAAATTGCTCTGAGACCTTGAAATATTTTTCTAGCCCATTCAAGAGATCTAGGTGCTGTCAGGAGAGTTTCTGATGAACTTTTGTCTTTAGGAGATGAAAGAGGGGGAGGATTCTGGAAATTGGGGGGGACCCACGGCACGGAAAAGTGGCTTTCAACTCTGTTTTAACCTGGGCCCTTTACATTTGCAGCTGTCACTCAAATGTCTTCATAGACTAGGCTGGAAGGAACCAGAGCGCGTTTAGCCATCTCTGTATCTTGGCCAGGAACATTTACTGGAAATTTTCTTACAGGAAATTTGAAATATATATATATATATAAAGAAAAATGTAATGAATCCCTGTGTACGTATTGGACAGCGTCAGTGAGCGTCAGTTCAGGGCCAATCTGGTACTATCTTTACCCTCGCTCACTCCATCTACCCTGTGGGTTATTTTGAAGCCAAGTCCAGACAGCACAGCATTTCATTTGAAAATAAGAAACATAATTTTTAGCAGGACAACAGAGTTGCAGCCACTTCTCCCCAGGACGTAACCAACCGTGGCATTAAAAAAACCTGCTCGGGGAGTTGAATCCTTGCCATTGTTCTAGTGGAGATGACGGTGGCTGGAACAACCCAGGCGTGGAAAGGGGACCACAGTCCTGGACGCTCAGCTGAAAGGGAGGGATGTCCCGACAGGCGGACCAATCCCTGGGCACCCCCACCACACCCCCACAGCGAAGCCCCGGTCCTAGGACAGCAAGCAGAATCGCTCTTCTCAGCTCATACGTGACATCACAGAGCCAGCCCTCCCTGCTCAGCTGGGCTGGTCCATGACCCCTCTTCCTTCAACATCCACCTGCAAAGCAGCGCCCTCCCTCTGCCTTTCCTTGGCCGCGGCTTTCAGAAGCTGATAGCAGCACCTTGCCCCAAGCATCACAGCTCTCACACGTTCCTGCGCACCAGAATCTCCTGGGCAGCTGCTTACAAACCTCACCTGCTCTCACACGTCACCGATGGATGTGTACCTGAAGGGGGCAACCTACAGGGAGGACAGCTAGTATCTGATTTTGAAACGCACATACTATTTGACCCTGAAATAGGACTCGGACTTAGGAAGGCTTGCCCACGTGACATCCACGTGGCATATGTATCATAGCCAAAGACTGGAGGCAGCCTACGTGGCCAGCCACGTGACAACATAAGGGAGGGCCCGTCCACACAGTGCAATACGGTGCAGGCATTTCAAGGGGTAAGGACTGATCTCCAGGATGTATGGTTAAGTGAATGAAGTAAAACACAGAACTGCATGAGCGGAGTGCTACCGTCTGAGGAGGGAAAGCAGAAGGTGTGTGCATGTATTCAAGTAGAGACAAGATGTACAGACGTGGGCACTTATATAACTACTCTCACAAAGGAGACAGAGCACATTTATACACATAGATTAGACACACACGTCACCATGTCCAACGGTTCTGCTCCCTGCAGGACAGGCCAAAATTCGGGAGATGAGGTGTTAGGGCAAGAGATGGTGACTGTATTCAGAAAGCCAGCAGACCGAGAAGATGGGGGACTCATGTCCCGAAGAGCCATCTTCCCCAAGTCAGAATCCAGGCTCTTTTTATACTAAAAAGGGGAGGGGGTGTGGTTGGTGGTTGTAGACTTCTTGGTGGCAGAATCCTTTGTCCTTGCAGCTGTCCACGTAGGTCAGGTCGTGGTGTCCCTGTAAACCTGCAGCAAAACACATGTTATTCTCTGTTCTGCAACTTTTTATCTCTAGATGAATGGGAAAGTGTTTCGTCCTTAAAGGTCAGAGCCTTGAGAAGGGGCTGTCCTGTGTGTTTCAGGCTCTGGGCAACGTTCTTTTACAGAAGGCGCAGAACCAGCCTGCCTCAGCCCAGGAGACAGAGCCCAGGGTCAGAGCCAAAGGAACAGATCTACTGCGGAGTCAGATTTTTCCTTCCCCGTTACATTTCAGCAGTTCCACATTATACGGGCAACCCACCAACTGTACCACACTTGTCTCCTTTCCTCCCTCTGCAGAGCGCTTTTATTAGTCACCAGATCTCTAATATGAAACATGTGCTTAAGGGAAAATAGTCCTGTGACTCTTTGTTTCTGCCTCCCGGTGTCTGATGTCTGCAGCTACAGACTGACAGAGATTAATGGGCAGTTAACCACGTGTGTTTTCTCTCGGCTTCAGGCCCTGCAAGTTTTCCGTTTCCAAGCAGTTGTGAACTTTTGGAGATGAGAGATACCCGGTGGATCCCGGCAGTGCCGAGCCAGGGGAAGCTGAAGGGGGAGGAAAATGGAGAGCTGTAATTATTGATACGAGGACTGAGATTTATTCAGCCATTACTGGGAGTCACACCCTACCCCAGGATCTTTGCACTTGCGATCTTATTCCATCCTATCAACAGTTCCATGGAAAGTGGACCACAAGCAGTCAGCTCTCTTTAGGGGATGAGGCCGACCAAGGGAGCTGAAATTAACCTGAGCGGGGACCATTTTTCTATTGGGTGCACAAAGTCTTGGATTTTTCCAAAATTTCAAAATGTGGGGATTTTTATAAAAATGAACTCTTAGTGATAGACGCAGCGTTGGAAAGAGGAACAGAAGATCCACTGTGGATTTGTTCCATCCCAGGCGCTGGCTGGACACAGCCGCGTTGTGCTGTCTGAGCTGACTTGTGTGATGCTCTGTGGGAGGCCTTATTATTATGTCCATTTTACACACATGGAAAGCGCATTATGAAGAGTCTAAAGGATGCAAATGTTTCTAGAGAGTAAATGTCGTAGAAACAGGCGCTCTGCGGGTCAAGCTGATTCTGTTTCTGAGTTTGAAGAGGCCAGGAAGTTTCACCACTCAGTTTAGTGGACACACACTTACCAGGGCCTGGGTTTAGGGAGCCAAACCCTGCAAGGCCTGAGGTGCCCTCAGCGGTGTTTAGTACAACTAGACTGGTCCTTAAGTTCTCCGCCACCTACTGCACGGGAAGGGGGACTGGCCTGCCTGTCCAGAACTCCCGGACATATCATAAAATGACTATTGTTGTTTTAAGCTGCTAAATGTTGGGGCAATTCTGTAATAAAGAAGAACACATCTAACTCTATATGAGATCTGTTCCTTTAGCTCCAACGCCGGGCTCGGTCTCCTGGACTGAGGCAGGCTGGTTCTACACCTTTTGTAAAAGAATGTTGCCCAGAGCCTGAAACACACAGGACAGCCCCTTCTCGAGGCTCTGACCTTCAAGGGTAGGACACTTCTCCAGTCATGGAGAGATAAAAAGCTGCAGGACAGAGAGTCACATGTGTCTTGTTGGAGGTTTGCAGGAACATCGTGACCTGACCTACGGGGACAGATGCAAGAACAAAGGATTCCGACACCAAGGACCTGCAACAACCAGCCACACCCCCTCCCTTTTTTAGTATAAAAGGAGCCTGAATTCTGACTTAGGGAAGATGGTTCTTTGGGACACTAGTCCCCCATCTTCTCGGTCTGCTGGCTTTCTGAATAAAGTCTCATTCCTTGCCCCAAAACCTCATCTCCCGATGTGTTGGCCTGTCGTGTGACAAGCAGAATGAGTCTGGACTTGGTGACAGTTCATCACACAGCAGCAGGTGAGCAGGACGGCAGGTACGGGGAGGAGGGCAGAAGGCTGGGCAGAGGCAGAGGCTGAGTGGCTGCACGGTCACTGGGAGCCCTCCCTACCCTTCGGGGGCCCTGAGGCTGGGATGGCCCTGCAGAGTTGTCCCAACTGGGGCACAGGACACGTCTTCATGCCCTGGCACTTACCAGTGACCAGCTGCCCGCAGGCCCCGTGGAGCAGCATGACCTCGGGTTGGGGGCTCTCTGTAGCCTGGAGATTGTAGAACCGTCACTGAGAGCGGAACAATCAGGAGCTGCTCATCACCCGTGTGAGGAAGAAGGGCTCTAGTCCAGAAAGGATGAGTCTGGTGGCCCAGTGGTCCACTCGGGCCCCAGGCTCTCAGGACAACTCTGATGCCTTTTTTGCAGTAGCTGTCAGATCCGCGCAGACCCATGGTGAGGAGACGGAGGGCCCTCGCTGCAGAAACAGCCTTGCAGGTCCTCAAAGGTTAAAAAGAGTGGCCCCACGTGACCCAGCAGTTCCTCTCCTAGATGTGCCCCACAGACAGGAAACCACACGTCCGCCCAGAAATGGGTACTCGAGCAGCAAGGCAGCCCCATTCCCACTGGCTCAAAGGTAGAAACAGCCCCAAATGTCCCTCCACCGACGATCTATGCACAAGGCATGCAACGGAGCACGGCTCAGCCCTAAAGAGGGGTGGAGCACGCGCCCGCCACACCGTGGATGAGCTTGGAGAACCTGGACAAAGGTTTAAGGATGGGCAAATCCATGGAGACAGAGATCAGTTAGCGGTTGCCGGGGCCAGCATTGGGGAGGGACCGTTGAGGGGTGGGACCTTCCCTTCTGGGGTGATGGCAATGGTCTAACATGAGACATGGTGGTGATGGCCGGACAGTTCTGAGAATAGAGTGAAAATCACCAAATTTTCCACCTTTAAAGCTGTGATGGTTTATGGATTCTCTCTCTATGTGTATATATTTACTTTGTATTTATATATTTTACATTTATATTTTATATATTTATGTATTTCATATTTACATATTTATGTATCATATATGTTCATAGATTTAGAGAACATACACTATATATATATATATATATATATATATATATATATATATATATATAAATGAAAGGCTTAAAGGCAGAATGCGGGGGCTGAAAGCTCGACTCTGCCACTCACTGACTGTATGACTGCAAGTACGTTTCGTGACCTCTCTGGGCCTCTGTTTCTTCGTCTGCAAAGTGGGGGCAGTGGCCGGGCCCCCACATGGAGCACAGAAGTCAAGTGGTCGGTAAATGTGGGCGATGCTCAGCTCAGTGATGCGTGTGCAGCCCGTGACCCAGAAGTGTCCGCTCTTCCCTCTCCGCATCCCATCCCTGCCATCCCCACCCAGACCCCGTCTTCTGGACCTGGGCCCCTGCACACAGCTCATCTCCTGCTTCACCTGGAGGGGGCTGCTCTCCGGGGCCGGGGCCGGCGCTGCCCTGACAGACAGAGGATACAGAGCTGCAGAGAAGAGCCCAGGCTTTGGGATCAGGGCTTCTTCCGGGTCCCGGCTCTGCCACCTTCCAGCTGTACCACCCTGGTCAAGGCAGCTTCTTTCCTGAGTCTGCTTTTGCCCAGGTGTAGATGGGAATCATAAAAATGAAAACCATAGAGGGTTACTGATAAGGTAATGAACATGTATAAAGCAAGTCGTGAGAACAGACAAGCGGGACTGGGGTGAACACTGAAACACATTCTCAGTGATGGCTATTGCTAACTCTCTCCTCCCCTTTTCCTCTTCCTGGACCACATGCATCCACAGTCAGACTTCAGCAAGCCATTTAGAAGGACTTCTCAGTGCCAGCGATGACCCTTTCAATTTCACCCTCATTACCACACCGTTTGAGAAATGAGGAAACTGAGGCCCAGAGAGGTTCAGCCACCGCCTCAGGGTCACACAGCTAGCAGGGGCCACACCAGGTCTGCAGGCTGGAAGCCACTGCAGTTTCCACTGTTCCAGTGTTGTCCAAGTGCCGGTATGTCCCTCTGTTGGCACACAGAGATCTTAGCTGGAATGCAGGTAGATATTATTACATACAGACTCCTGCCTTTACAACATTAACAGGAAAAACATTTGCACTTAACTCCACGTGGCTATTTCACAGATATTCTTGTTTAGAGTGAAGCCAAGATAGAAAGTTAAGCTGAAAGTTTTTAAGGATTCATATTAAGTAAATCATATTGAGAATTTTAACGGCATTTTTGTCCCTTTGCCCATAAACTGGAATCACCATATGGGTCTGCAGTTTCCGCCTGGAAAGGTTTCCTGCACACAGCGCACGGCTTTCGGTGCTAAGACGTCTAACAATTGGGCAAATGACCAGAAGGAAATACACCGGTGGGGGTGGGGGAGGAGCAGATTGGCATTTCCGTCCCAACCTGGAACCAGTGACTCACTTCGGTGCATCATCTGAGATTTTAAAAACTCAAACGCAGAAAGGGTTTGAAAAGATCCTGCCTCTGTGTTTCGTCTGGAAGAGGAGGAAGCAGCCTGGAATCAGAAATCATGGCTTTCGGTTTCCCAGGTCCTGCCCACTCTGTCCAGCTCACTCCTCCCGTCCTCTCTCCCACCCTGTCCTCACCTGCTCATCCTTCTCCCGGCCGCGCAGCCAGCGAACAGGAGGACGAGGCAATCCGGGAACCAGGAAAGGTGTGGAGGGATCTGTGTCCCCAGGACGCCCCGCCAGCCCAACCTGTCATCCCCGGTTTCTTGATAGCCAATTAGAGGGTAATCTAAAATCTGCTTTTTGGGGCAGCTGGTAGGTGAGTTTCTCCAAGAAGATTTCTGAGTTCCTGTAACAACTCTGTTGAATTCTAACAACCTGCTCTCTAAATGACCTTTAAATGCTGTCTTAACCATACCAGCGATTAACGATGATAATAATAAATAATAATAATAAATAATAGCTAATAAGTATCCAACTCTG
The DNA here is from genome assembly GCF_009834535.1 of Camelus ferus. Lineage (NCBI taxonomy): Eukaryota > Metazoa > Chordata > Mammalia > Artiodactyla > Camelidae > Camelus > Camelus ferus. The sequence goes on along the minus strand of NC_045727.1, from coordinate 22,267,772 downwards.
TGCCAGGCATAAAGCGAGCATGTTGCCAGCATTCCCTCCTTAATTTGCACCCCAGTCTTAGAAGGCAGAGGATGAAGGCCCCCCCCTTTAGGGCTCGGAGAAAGTCACCTGGTCGGGGGCAGAGTCAGGGCTGGAACGCACCACCGGGAAGGCAGACTCCTGCCGGCAGGCGGGGCACCGTCCTGGAGCTGAGGGCGCGGCCCAGGTCCCAGGGCCTCACACGGCCCCCAGGGAGCATGTGGGCGGGGCGCAGGGAGCACTGGGTGAGCAGTGAAGGGACATCTGGCTCTGGCACGCCTCCTGATGCAGACCTTCCTGGAGACAAGCCAGGAGCTGTGGCAGGAGGGTGATCGCCAACGCATTTCGGGGCTGGCTCTGCTCTTCATGGGCCAGCGAGCTCAGCATGAGAAGTTATCAGTTCTAAGTCCACCCATGGGTGCAGCTGACCCTGAAGTCAGTCGGTCAGCAGCCCCCAGGACGGCCCCTCCCGGGCGCCCTGCTGCGGGCGGCCGCCTCCCACCCCCGCGAGCGGGGCGTCGGGGCTCACACGGCCATCCCGGCGTGAGCTGCTCACCCTTCCGCCCTGGCTGACCCGCTGGCGCCTTTCTTGTGAGCAGCAGGGGCGACGCCGTGACGAGAGAGAGGCTTGCGGGCTTCAAAGAGCAGGCGGGCCCGACGGACGGCCGGGGCTGCCCTGTTCAGCCGCGCGGGCTCCGCGCTCCCCGCCGGGCTGGTCCCCGGGCCGGGCAGAGCCTCTGGGCCCCGCGGGGAGGCAGCCCCGCAGCAGAGCCCCCGGGAGGCCCGGCCGCGCGGCCCTGGGGCCTCCGCTGGGCGCTGCTCTTTTCTCCCCCTGGAAACAGGCCCCGGATGCCGGGGGCGGGGGCGGGGCCTGTCCCAGGCTGGAGGTCAGCGGAGAGCAGAGCCTCGCATTGTCTGAAGTCCACCGCAGTCTATTAAGGCACGAAGCCCGGGCGAACGAGACCGCGCGGCCGCGCTTACTTTTATTTCTCTGATCGCAGAGGGTGTAACCACCAAAAGAAATGGGGCCCATCCAGAATGTCAGGATTTCTTCCGAAAAATCCAGGCAACTTTTGCAAGAAAATACGGTATTGACATTGGTTACTAAGAGCTACTTGCTCTTTCTAATGCAAAGGGTGAATTTTGCTTCGATGCCATCGACCCCCATTGTGTGCCGCGTCCCGGGCACGATGGTGTCAGCCCAGGATAACCTCGCGGTTTATTTAGAAGCCCTGGATCCCGGCGGGCGGAGGCGGTGGGCTGGTGGGGTGCCCCTGCTTCCTTCCTGAGGCCTGTCTGTCCTCTTGTCCGTTTGGCTGTGGGTGTTCCTGAGGTCCACTCCGGAAGCGAGCTCGGGCCAGGCCGAGGAGGAGGACGAGGAGGAGGGGGAGCTCCGGGAACCCACCCGGGCCAGGCCAGCCCTGGTGTCCACGACAACGGAGAATGTTCTAGAAAAGCAGGGGAGGATGCTCACCTCGGAGCAGAAGGCCCGGTGGGGAGCCGCCCTTAAACCTCTCGTTAGGGGCTCCTGCAGGGGCGGCCCCTCTGCCTCTCCCAGCTCCTAGGGTCTGTGTGCAGGTTTTTTTGTTTTTTTTTTTAATCCTCAAGAAAACTGCTGTTTTCCAGGCAGCTTCAATTAAAGTGGGGAACCCTTACCTCTGGTAGTCACACTGCCGCCATTTCTAAGGCCCCATTTCTTGTTCGGCCGAAGTTTTCCCTTGTGGGATCCTTGATGAAGAACGTTTGTTTGGGGTTGTTCTCTGACAGCAAATGGGATCCTCCAAGACAGCTCGACTCTGCGAGACGGCCTCTCCGCCGCCCCTCGGCCCCCGGTGCCCAGGGTCGGCCCGAAATCCAGGACGCGCCACCGCGGGGGCTAAGGGAGCAGGTCAGGAGGAAGTTCTTGCTGACGGGAGACGCGGGAACGTCCCCTTTCTAGTGGGCTGCTTGGGTCTCGGTTTTGTCCCTGTGATTCCCCCCTAAAGATATTCACATGCTCATCCCAGAACCTGTGGACACGGGGAAGGAGACGGTGCTGGCGGGGCAGGTTGGGGATGGGGGTGTCCCCTGGATTAAGCCACACAGAGTAGGGGGCTCATGAGATGGGCGGGAAAGTTGGAGGAGGAAGCAGAGGTGACAACTGCTGGAGGTCAGAGTGATTCCAGGAAGGCATCAAAAGCCTAGCAATGCGGGCCGCGGCTTCTAGATCTGGGAAAGGCACGGCTCTCCCCGTGGCAGCCTTCCGGAGGTGTGCAGCCCTGCCAACACCCTGACACCTTGCAGTCCACCCTGCATGACTCGGGTCGGGCCTCTTCCAGAAGAGAATAAAGTTGTGTTGTTTTAAGCCTCCAGGTTTGTGTCCAGCTGGGACAGCAGAGTGATGCAGACAAAGCCCTGTTCCGCCCTAACCGTGACTCTGCTCAGCGACCGACAGCTCCCAGGGCCCTGTCCTCCCTCCACAAAGGTCCAGCTGGAAAGGAACGGGCAGATGCAGCCTCGGGACCCACAAGCCAGAACTCCTGTCCACCCCCAAAGCCACCCCAGACACAGGCTTGCCCCCCGGGAAATCACGATCAGGGGACAAGGCGGTCTCCAACAGGGCATCCAAGCCCGCCTCTGCCACGCTCGACTCCCCAGCAAACCCGCCTCTGGCTCACTTTTCAGCCCCTCCCGCCCCGCTCCAATGGGCGGTCTCCTGGATGCTGCCCTCCAGCAGAACTAATCAAGAAGATTACAGGGCGGGCCAGGGAGGGGAGTGCGGCTCGCAGGGAGAAACCAGAGGAAAACCCCTGGCCTCTTTTCCCCAAACCTTCCTTTGATTTTTTTTTCCCCTAAAGTTTCTTCATCACAGATTTCCGGATGCATCGTCCCTGGCGGCTCACACAACAAGTTTTGGCAAAAACTGAAGTCTTATTTCTCATTTGGCCGGAGGAAGTTTGAGCAATTCCCTCCCCCCACCCCCAGAGATGCACAAAGGAACCAGCTCCCCCGTCCAATTAAGGAGTAGAGGCTGGGATGAAAGGAATTCCAGCCTGTTGACAAACTGGATTTCTCATTTTCACATAAAAGTCACAAGATGGGACTTGCCATTCAGGCGGCTTGGGGTGGCCTGGGGTTGGGGTTTAGAAACGTGGGGGGCAGGAGGCTCACAACGGAGGGGAGGCTGGGGTGGCACTGGCGGGGCCCGAGCTGCCCATCTTTGCCGGCTCTGCTACGTGCCCTGTGGGCTCCCGCCTCGCACACGCCGGCCCGCTCTGGGCTGCAGGCTGGCAGCTGCGACGGTTCCGAGCTCTTTGCAGACTCCAACATATTGTCACATGTCGGGGTGGGGGGGCCATAGCCCCACCCACGTGTGGGCTGAGAGCAGGTTCAAGGCGGCCTCTGCGTGGAACACAGCAGAGGGTATGAGGATGCGCTCAGAAATGGCGGGGAGACTGGCATCTGTGTTGCGATCACGCCCTCCCCATCAGGACCAGCCGCACGTGCCACCCTCCTGGACGAAGAAAACTAGCAGGTCTGCTTCCTTCTTGCAGCGCTCGCGCAGGCCCAGGCGAGAGCCTGGCGCACAGTAGGTGCCTAAGAGTGGTTCCTTTCTTTGACGCTGCCTGGCTGCTGGGGGCCGCTCCTTTGATGTGTGGTCCACACGGTTAGACTGTCAGAGCGCCATCCTCGCTCTGTTCCGCTTGCTGAAATCAGCCGGCGCCTGAAACTGCCCCTTACACACGCACATACACTCGGACATTTACACATCTGTTCACTTGCACACGCACCCACACACTCACACGTTTGTTCACACAGATACGCATGCACACGGCCAACACTTGCTTGCACATGTATACACACTCGGCGCGTGTGCGTGCACAGCACACGTACACACCCCGCGTACTCACACTGTAACACTCGTTTGCACGCATCCACACCCTCTCCCACATCCTCACTCACTCACGCTCGTTGACGCTCACGCATGGCCCGCACTCTCGCTCACACCCAGCTTCCCAGGACCAGCTGTCCGTCCTCTCCAGCTGCGCGCAGGCTCAGCCTGGGGGGGGGGGGGGGGAGGCGGCAGGCCGTCCCAGCTGGCAGCTGAGCATTCCTCCCGGCAGGAGGCCTGGCCCAGGGAAGTTCCGTCTCCTCCTGGCCAGGTGACTCTGCCCTTGCCTCGCTGGTGGCCTGACCCCAGGCAGCAGATTCTGCCCACTGGCTGGGCCAGGGACGTCATTCCTTCCCGAGCCTTCACGGGGCCCTGGGACACCTGCAGATCTGACACCTGGCCTGGAAAGCTGGGTGCAGCTCCAGCTGGCTGGAGCCGCCTGGGGTTCCTCCCATGCCTTTCCCAGTCCCACGTGTCAAGTCCCAACTTAGGGCCCCAGTCTATTTGCAGCCGTGTCTCGTGGATGCTCTTTCACACTGCAAACGCACCCTTGTGGCAGCTTAGAAGCAGCTTCCTCTCCACACCCACTGCTGCCTTCCCCAGGGTCTTGATGGGTGCAGGTGAACAGGGCCTGCTCGGAACCCCCACTCCCACCCTGCACTAGTCAGCACGCCCAGGGCCACAGACGCTGGAGGATGAACTGAAGTGAACCCTGGAGCCTGGTGACAAGCCGGTCACCGAGGGCGGGGCCGGCATTCTGCAGCTGCTCCTGAGGCCAAATCTATTCCTAGGGTAGGAGAGGTCTCCAGGTTCCACGTGGCCGAAGCCTCTCCCGAACTTTACTGGAGGCCCCCCTGAGACCCTAGGTCTGAGGGAGGGTGGGGAACCAATTCTCCCACCAGCCCCGTGAGCCAGGTTCCCCAGGGAAGGGCTGGAGCTTCAGAGGGGACGGTAACAGAGCAGTTTCACCAAGAAGGCCCCCAGCCCAGAGCTGTTTCTGAGCTGCCCCCTTAAAAGTGACCCCCGTGGGAGCAGCCCAAATACCATCGATGGGTGAGGGGTCCAGACACAGTTGTGTTCAGTCCATACAATGGAATAGTGTCCAGACATAAAAAGCAACGAGGGACTGTGTGGACCGACCTTGAAAACACCAGGTTAAGTGAAGGAAGCTGGGCACCACACAGCGTAGGAAACGTACCAGAGAGGTAAGTCCACAGAGACAGAAGGCAGGTTGCTGGTCCGCAGGGCCTCTGAGGAGGGAGGGTTGGAGGGGGACGATGATGGCTTACAGACATGGGGGTCTTCTTTTGGGTTGATGATGGTTGGAACTAGATAAAGGTGGCATTTGCACAACATTGCAGATGGACTAAATGCCACTGAATTGTACACTTTAAAATGACTCATTTTGTTACGTGCATTTTACCACAATTAAAAAAAAAAAAAAAAGGTGATCTCTGACTTTTAAAAAGCTAGTCATTATTCTAAAGGACTCATTTGACAACAGGAAAGTCCCTTTGATTGTTTGGCCCAAACGCTTAGAAGTCAGGAACTCTGCCCTGAATGGAAACCTCATAAATAGCTGGGCATTGGTTTTACTTGGAAAATTGGATCTGACTTCTTGGCTGTTAGCTTAGTTATGTGTTACACGCGAAGGGTCAGAAATCTCTAACTCACAATTTCCATTGAAGGGGGAAGATGAAGCCCCAGATTCTTAACCTATAATGTCAAGGTGGAATCCTCGTGGGATCTTGATGAGCGGTTTTGAGTCACAGAAAGGAGAGTGTGGTCACCCAGAGTGGTGGTGAGAGGGGCATGGGGTGAGGCATCCGTGGACTGGGAGCAATCAAGAAGAAAATTAAAAATGGAGTGATTTGCCTTTCCCAACTGCAGCTGGACTCGTGCAAGATTTTCCTGTTGTGTATCTACTGAAGGCCTTCAGGCAACAGAATTTTTCTGGGTGCTGGGAGAGAAGTAGAGGATAATATGACCACAGCAATAATATAAAACTAACAAAATAATACCCTTTACCAGGCAGTCATATGTGTTGTCTTAAGTAGTAGGTGGTCTGATGTTGGGCAACCCACTTAAGACTTCTGAGTCCACATGTCCACGTCTGTACCACAGGACAAATGGCAGTGTTCACCCCACGGTGCTGTCATAAATATTAAACTAGGGCTCAATGGCAAATACTCCATCTTTTTAAACAAAACATTCAACTCACATTTATTATCAAGTGCAGTATCCCCTGGGTCCAGTCCATGCTGTTGATAAAAGAAACAACCTTCCATTCACAAGATGCAGGATATTTCTAGAGTTTCACCTGCATTTGGCAAAGTAAAGATGCAGTCATCGGTCTTAAGAAGTTTGCAAAACTGTCCTGGAGGCTGGACTTTGTGCACAGGATAATACAAAACAAAACAGATAATACAAAACCAAATAGCACAAAGTGCTCTAATAAAAAAAAACTTGTCTATTTCCAGTGTGGTCTTGGGAAGGCCATTTTTAGATTACTATCCCAAGCTGGAATTAAAACTGTCTGCTGAAGGTAGAAAACGGAGGGTGGGGGAAGTGATTATGAACATGGAGCAGGAGGGGACCTCTGAAAGGACACAGCGGAGGGGAGGGTTTGAAGGCTCTCAGGAAGGCTATTAAACTGTGCCCCCCACAGATCTGGCTGAGGGTATGAAATGCCCTCTGGACAGAAAGGATGCAAGGCAGAGAACTTGCCAGCCTCAACCAGGATGGAATCATTAGTGGAGTATGAACAAGAAAGATACATCAGGAAAAGTGAAAAAAAAAAAAAAAAGCACCATCACTAGCAACATCATCCTCATCATCATTGTCATCACCATCCCCACCATCATCATCACCATCACCACCGCCATCATCACCATCATCACCACCATCATCACCATCACTGCCACCATCACCACCATCACCACCACCATCATCACCACCATCATCATCACCATCACCACCATCATCACCATCACTGCCATCATCACCACCATCACCACCACCATCATCACCACCATCATCATCACCATCACCACCATCATCACCATCACTGCCATCATCACCGCCATCATCACCATCATCACCACCATCATCACCATCACCACCATCACCACTGCCATCATCACCATCATCACCAACACCACCACCATCATCACCATCACTGCCACCATCACCACCACCACCACCACCATCATCACCATCATCATCACCCTCATCATTTTCTGAGCATTTGCAGGGTTCCAGACACAGCACAAAGTACTCCATGTTCATTATTTTATTTAATCCTCCCAACAGCCTTACATTATAGGTTCTACAGTTACCCCATCTGATAGGTGAGACAACTGAGGCTCAGAGAGGTTAACAACTTGCCCAAGATAAGACAGCTGGGGAGTAGTGGGATCAGGATTTGCTGGAAGCTGGGTATTGTGACCACATCTGGCCACTTTTTAGTGTCGAATGATTAAGCCCCCTGCAAGCTGGGGTTCTCTCCCTGTCTCCTGCAGGGTGCATGTTTTTGCTGGGGATAATTATCATGTGATTCTTGGACTCTAGTGTGCCAACTCACTGCATTTTACTAATTCTAAGGCACATGTTTTTCATATTTTAACACCTTTGAAATTGGGTGTGTCATATTTAGTCTCAGATGACAAAAATAACAGAATCAATGGCATTTTCAACTCAATGAGAAGGGAGGGCTTAAGTTCTTGGAATTAATATGTTTCTCATTTTATGGGAGATAGTAATTGTGTTTTTGTGGCCATTGGAGTTAAAAATTAAAAAGAAAAAGCAACTTCTAGATTTGATGCACATAGAAAGCAGGGCTCAAATGATCTACTGTTGTGTAACAAATAATCACAAAATTTACCAGCTTACAACAACCATTTAATTTTATCGTGCAATTTTATCAGCCCAGAAGGCAGCAAGGCTCATCCACTTGGCATGGACAGAGTTTCCTTGGAGGTATTCAGCTATCGGAAGGGCTGTTCCTGAGTGCCCAAGTGATGTCGTTCACACGTCAACAGGGATGGCTGGGAGGCTGGGCTCAGCTAGCAGCATCGATCAGGGCACGTGTGGCCTCTCCAACAGGTTGGCCTCAAGGTAGAAGGACATCTTCCATCTCTGGAAGCAGGTGTTCCAGGACACTGAAGCAGAGCTGCAAGGCCTTTGATGGGATAGCTTTGGAAAGCACACGGCCCCACTCTGATCTGCATGAGAGAGACAGTCACGAGGGCACGAGTGTTGGGAGGTGAGGCCTGGGCGCCATCTTGGAGGCTGGCTCCCACGCCGGGAATGAATATGGCCTCCCTCACCACCCATTCTGGATTCACCCAGTGGCTATTACTGGATACCTACTATCTGCCGAGCGTTGTCAACAAGAGGCACACGGTCCCGTCCTCGTGGCGGTGACTCTGCAACGGCAGGTGTGGTGGGGAAGAGGCAGAGAAACAGTGGGTGGAACATCAGCAGGGAGGGATCATCCCTGTAAAGAAGGACATAGATACAGGATGGAAATGCTGGAAAGGTTGATCAGGGCCTCTCTGAGGAGATCTGTGACAACTGATCAGAATGAGGAACAGGAGGTACATTCTGGGTGGAGGGAACAGCACGTGCAAAGGCTGGAGGGTGGAACAGAGCTCAGGACCTCAAGGGACAGAGGACAGGCAGTGAGGGGTGGCACATGGGGAGCAGGGGTGAGTGGCGGGAGCAGTTAAGAGGTGGGGAGGCCAGACCCGGGGGGGCTGGGGGCCATGGTAAACGGGCCCAAGTGTATTGGGACTGATCCAATGACTTGTCCCCAAGATGGGAGTCACTGGGTAAGTTGAGTGATGGGCCACCAGCTGGGCACGACCAGAGGAGATCTGCTTGGGCAAGATGGGCCTGCCCTTAGCACAACTGGGACACAGGTGAGGCCCGCCAGCTTCACCCAATCTCCTCCCAGGCACTCCCTCCTGGCCACACTTGGGTCATGCATCTCACACCCACACCAGGAAACCACACGCAAGGGCGTGGCCAGCCAGTCAGGGAGGAAAAGGCTCTGAATGAAGCTGGTTACGAAAAAGCTTCACCCAAGAGAAGCTTTTTAACATCTTTTAACATCTCAAGCTCAGTCTGGAAATGATCCCACCATCTCTCTCCACGTCTTTCAAAAAATCAAAGAAGGAAAATAGTGACCCTTGTTTGGGCTGTAAGCAAAGAGCCCATAAGTACAGGGAAAGCAGGTTAGGTTTTGGAGTTCTTAAAACATCAAACCTGCAATTGTGGGACCCTCTGAACCTCTTGTTTCACCAAGCTTCCTTGATTTTATTTTCTTTTTCACTTTTTCATAACCCTTTTAGTCCTCCCCAGAGAGTACAGTATAGAATCCATGCATAATAAATGCTTGAATCATAACTGTGCGACCACGAGAGGCAGAACCAGGTCCTCCTTGCCCCCTACTCCCGCAGGATGTCCACGTTCTAACAGCCCATGACTACGTTACCTTCCACGGCAAAAGGGATTTTGCAGGTGTGATTAAAGTCAAGGAACTTGAGAGGGAACATTGTCCCAGATTATCCAGGTGGGTCCAGTCTCATCACAGAAATACATAAAATTGGAGAACCTCTCCCAGCCGTGGCCCCAAAGAGACACAATGACAGAAGAAGGGTCAGAGGGATGGGACACTGGTGGCTTTGAAGATGGAGGAAGTGGGCATAAACCAAGGAATGCTGGTGCCTCTCAAAGCTGGAAAAATTGAAGGAAATGGAGTCTCCCACAGAACTTCCAGAGAGAACGCAGCTCCACTGACACCATGAGTTTAGTGCAGTGAAACCTGTTGTGGACTTCTGACCTTTGAAACTATCAAAAAATAAAAACGGATGTTGTTTTAAGCCACTAATTTGTGGTAGTTTGTTATGGAAGCCATAGAATCTCATCCAGCAATTCTAACTCACGCCTCTTCCTTCCGCTCTGTGGCAAGACGCACATCCCTTTGGAAGATACATTCTGTTACTTTGGAGATGGGATAGGTTTTAGCCAGGACTTTTTCATCTGCAAGACCCTAAGACCCAACTCAAAAGGGCTTAAGAAACAAACAAACAAAAAAGGAATGTCTTGACTCACTTACATGGGAAGTTAAGAGTCCGGGGGACGGTTCGATTAAAATAACTATCATCAAAACCATCTCCAGTCCTGCCCTCTGCCATCGGTCCTCCTTCTCCGCAGGGTCTCTCCCCAGCATCCCTGACTTAGGTCCCCAGCTGACATCCTCTCTGCTTCAAACCCAGTAGAGACAAAACGTTCACACCCTGACCTGTGTGAACAGAAGTTCTCAGCTTGACGGTGATTGGCCAGAACTGGGTCACATGACTATCCCCCAACCAATCATGTGGCCAGAGAGGTGCAGTGCTCCGACTGGCCAGGTCCGGGTCCCATGACCATGCCCGCAGACAGCGAATGATGGAGTATGTCAATAAGGAGAGAGAGTTCCTCGAAAAACGTCGGATGCTGATACCCAGGGATGGAGAAAGGGGTACCGAGTGTCAACCCAAGTGTCTGCTGCAGGAACACTGGGCTTCATCTGCTTACTAGAAGGTCAGCGGGGCCACCACGTGGCCCCTTCCATGACACAGTGTCTGGGGGGCTTTGGGGTACCAGCTGCGGGGACGATTCTTGCAGTGACCCTCAGGCCCACCCTTCCCGGCCACTCCAGCCTGAGGAGCGGACACTGGCACGGACTTCTCACCCCCATGCGAAAGTCACCTCCGGGTCTGGGCACGGGCACGCAGCCCTGGGGTCTCTTCCAGGTTCTCTCCAAACCGTTTCCCATCCTGCAGCTGCCCTCTTGGAATCCCTCCGGATGGCTTTCTGTCATGCTGGGACTGGGAACATTCACTCTTGTGTTTGTTTTCACAGAGTTTGCAAACTTGAGTCTTGGCCCGAAACCAGGGAAATAATCGGCTTTTTCCATCCGCCCACCACCATCCCCAACTGGCCTCCGGAAAAGCCCTGGGAACGCTGCGGGCAGGGCTTCTGGTACCCCAGCTGAAGCTCCCAGCCGGCGAGGCCGGCTTGCCAGCCCTTGGCACCTGCCCGCCATGCTTGGGCTCCACGTCTATTGCCTAAGCTAAATCTTTCTTTCCCGTGAGTGGGGATTTATCCTCTCCCAACTACCCGGCTGCCTTGCCAGATGCTCAGCCATGGCTCCAAAGGTAGAGACCCCGCTGGGACTCAGAGCCCAGGGCCCGAGGCCCCTCACCTTTCCCACAGGTCTCTGTGATGCCCCACCTTCAAGGTCAGACACTATGGAACCGAAGGCCAAAACACATTCACCCCGGGACGTCAGTCCTCCCGTCAGCCGCAGAGAGTGAGTCACAGCCAGCTCTGCTCAGGCTGCACGAAACTGGCCCGGCCAGACCAAAATACTTCGGGCTAATTCATTTGGCAAGAGCATCAAGGGCCAAAGAGGATCGAGTCCAAGTTTTCTCCTCTTTTTAAAGATAAAATAAAACAGAAACAAAAACAAACCCTGGCACGGAGAGAGGCAGAACTCAGATTGCCTTTCATCTTCCGGGCTCGCCGGGGTGGAGGTGCCGCGAGGGCAGGACTCCCGCCTGCTTTTGCTCATCATCGTTCCTCCTGCGCCTAACATCGTCCCCGGCACACAGTAGGGGCTCAAGAAATGTTTGCCCCCTGGTGTTCCAGTCGCCATCGCTACATGGGAGCCGCCTGAAACCTTATGACGGAAGACAACCGCTTTGTTATGCTGATGGGTCCTGCGGGTTGAGAATTTGGACAGGGCACGGCGGGGACGGCTTGTCTCCGCTCTACAGCGTCTGAGACCTCAGCTTTGAAGACCCAAGGCTGGGGGTGATTCAACAGCTGGATGCTGGACTCACCCGGCGGTGTCTTCGCCTGCTTGCCCGGTGTTCGCTTCCTGTGGCTTGGGAGCTCAGCCAGGTTGTCAGACACGACACCTACGCGTGGGTTCTCCACGTGGTCCTTCCATGGGGGCAGCGTGGGCTTCCTCCCAGCATGGCAGCATCGTCAGAAGAATCAGGAGGAGGTGGCATCACCGTTGGTGTCTTATTCACAGAAGTCCAGGAACATCACTTCTGTAATCACCAGCCCACTCCAATTCAAAAGAAGGAACACAGAACCCTCCTCCTGATGGGAGAGTTAGGGTCAAAGTCATACTGTACAGAAAGCATGTGTGATGGAAGGTGATGCGGCAGGCATTGTGTGCCATGCAGTCTGCCTCAGGTGAATGGATGAGGTTCAGATAAGAGAGCAAACCAAGGCACCTTTGTGGTGACATGCTTGACCCCCTTTCAGGTTTTCTTAAGTAGCCTTAAGCATAATAAAATCGCCTTAAACATCACTAGAAGTGGAGACTGGCCTCAGAGTTGGATTAAAATCACCTTCCTGGAGAAAACAACATATCAGTCTGGGCGGTCCTAGGGTGTGGGTTAAAAGAGAAGCCAGATCAACGTCAACATCTCAGTCATGACTCTGTGACACAGTTTGCAAGATGTCTTCATTTTTAAGGAGACTGGGTCAAGATACACGGGATCTCTCTGTGTTGTTTTTTTATGATCCTCCAATTATTTCAACAAAAATTTCAGTGAGAAGAATGTGAAGCCAGGCTGGTAGGATTCGAATCCTGATTCGGTCACTAATCTGCTGGGCAAATGCAGACCCAAGACTTAATCTCTCTGTGCCGGGTTTCCTACCCATAGGATGGGGCCAGGGGCCAGTAACGGCACATGAGTCCCCAGAATAGGACAAAATGCCTTCCCCTGGATCCACGGGCACCCGAGACGACACACATATTCTGAACGATCAGAAAGAGAAGGTTGGCGACTAGTCTGGAAAGAATGTCAAGCCCGCGATGCGTTTGCCCCAGACGTCGGCTGGAAAGTTGTCTCCCGGCCAGCTGACGTCCGCGGGAGCTGCCTGTGTCGTCAGTAAAGAGAGCCAGGGTGAAGAAAGACAGCAAGTGCTTCAAAGATCTGGTCTGTGGCCGGGCAGTCAGGACACACGGGAACCCACAGAATGAACCTGACTGACAGCCCACGTGCTGACCCTTCCCCGGTGCTGAAAGGTCTGAGCGTGGAAAGCCGAACACGGACGTTTGGGAGCTGGAGGACCCCACGAGGCGCCAAGCTTTTTGGCTCTATTCTCGTATTTACTGCTTACAATGGCTTATGAGGCACTGTTACGATGTTCCCCCACTTGACAGATGAGTTTGGGGAGGCTCAGAGAGGTCGCCATTCTCCTAAGGCCACACAGCTTGGACATGGAGCAGAACGTGGCTGGAAGCCAGCTGGTTGGTTCAGACGCCAGCTTCCTTTGGCTGCGTCTTCTCCTTGGCCTGCTCCTCCCTGCTGCCCAGATCAGAGGGGGCCCCTCAGGCTCTCGGCACTCCAGGCCTCCTGCTGCCCCCGGAGGAGCCTCGATCTTAACTCCTGCGCCTGCATTTTTGCCGGGAGATGAGCTCAGATGAGAGCTTCTCCCTGCGCTGGGTGCACTGACAGCCCAGAGCGGGCGCAGCCAGCAGAACCCATGTTACTTGGTGTTGACAGCAGCTCCTCCACGCCCCGGCCCCCGGAGCTCTGCTGAGGTCAGCCTTGCCTGATGGCTGCCACACACGTGCAGGTGAGGGCCACCCCAGGGAGGCAGCAACAGGGGCCCCACAGCTAGACCACGTGCATTTAAGTCCCAGCCGGCAACCTTGACCTCAGTTTCCTCATCTGTGAATTGGGCATCACGAGAATACCAACATCCTGGGGCTCTTTGGAGGATTAAATGACGTGATGCACGCAAAGAGCTTCGGGTCCCCTAAGGAAGAAGCCTAGATAAAGTCAGCAAAAGAAGGGGACACGGCGCCTGGTGACCAAAAGGCATAAAAGTCAACATCACGTCCTTCCTGCGCGGGTAGAGTGGGGGCGGGGCGTTCTAAAGCCTCTTCGGGACCCTCCTGAGAGAAAGTGGAGTAGCGTGTTTATTCTCAGGTCACGTCTGCGCCGCCGCCACCCCGCTGGCCGTCGGGGGAGCTCCACGCCCGGGCCCTCTGCCGGCCGGCTCAGGGCAGGCTCGCGCGGCAGGCGGAAGTCGGGAGGGCGGCGCGGGGGAGGCAGCACCTCCCTTCTCTCCCCCGTCTGCTCTGGACCCTCAGCCCCCACTAGAGGGCCCCTCCTCCTGGGTCCCCTCCTGTCCCGGAAGCCCCAGCCTGTGGTCCAGCGTCTTCTGATTTCCCGGGTCAGGTGCCACCATCTGCTCCTGCTGTCCGTCTAGCGCGGGTGGCCAGTGGCTCCCGGCCCCTGTTAAACTCTCTGGATGCTGCACCTGCCCCGTGGGGCTCCCGCTGGATCCTGTGCGGCAGGGGTAGAATCTGAAGCCTGGCATTCGTGTGAAGCCAAGACTCGCAGGTCCTGGACCCCAGCACCCCTGACCAGCGAGCCCCTCCCCCACAGCCCCAGGCACTCCTTTTCGTGGGTGGAGTGGTGTGTCCCCAAAACGCGTGTCCACCCCAGAACGTGCCCTCACTTGCAATAAGGGTCTTTGCGGATGTCATCAAGGTAAGGACTGAAGGAGGTCACCTAGACTAGGCTGGGCCCTCAGATCAACGGCGGGTGTCTGTCAAGCAGAGGCGAGAACAGACACACACAATGACAAAGGCAGAGACTGGATGATGGGTCCACAAGCCAAGGGTCACCAAGGACGGCGGCCACACCAGGCGCTGGGAGGCAGGGCCAGATCCCCTCGGAGCCTCTGCAAGGACCCCCTGCCCGCCTCTGGGTTTCAGACCTCTAGCCTCCAGACTGCTGGGAGAACACATTTGCGTTGCTTTACGCCCCCGGTGTGTGGCCGTGTCCCGGCAGCCCGGGACGCCCACAGCCCCTTCCTCCGAGGTCGGGTCGCCCCCCGGACCAGCCTGGCGCCCCCGGGGAGGGGGCCCTGACTAGATCCAGGTGGAAAGCACACAGTCGCCCTTCAAAGCACATTAAGAGGGCGCCTGAGGAGACTGAGAAAATAACCCGATGAACAAGACAAGAACTCGACTTGGCCGTGAAAGATGGGGAGAAGGAGAAGGCGGGCCCGGGCAGAACCCTCCCAGCTCAGCTCCCTCTGCCTCGGGCCAGACACCACCGGGCGGTCCTGCTTCTGCGGGGAAAGCCGCTCGGCGAGGCAGGGCCCTCCCGTGGTGACGGCAGACACGGGTCAGGGCAGGCCGAGCCGCGGCCACACCCCCGGCCGCAGGGCTGAAAACGCGCAGACACTTCCCGCTCCCCTGCAGGGCTGGGGGGGGGGGCTGGCTGCTGTGTGAGTGCCCGCGCATGCAGGTCTACACGTGTGATGTGTGCAGGTGTGCAAATATGTGTAGGTGTGCGTGTGATATATGCGTGTACACGCGTGTACATGTTCATGCATACACACGCCTGAGTCGTGTGAGCATGTGTAGTGTGTGATGTGTGTCTGTGTGTATGAGGGGACCGCTCCTCCCACCCAGTGGCTCTGCCATCCTCTAGGCGCTCTGAGACCCCCCCGCCCCAGTCCTCCGGGTCTGGCTCAGGGGTAAGGACTTGGGAGGAGAACTGGGCAGTCCGCAGGGGGCGGTCTGCAGGGGCCACCCTGGAAATGTGACGTCACTTCTGTGCAATGCCATTGGCAGTGCCGGGTCATGTGACCACATCTAACTAAACGGGGACCCAGGAAGGGCCCTTTCTGCATGCCCAGAGAAGGGCGGTGGGGCCTGGGGACCACACGGCACTGCCTCCACCGCCCAGCCCTGACGTCCCCATCCTCAGTGCGTGTTTCAGGTGGGACCAGCCTCCTGCCCCACCCCAGCTGGTGGGGAGGTGGGTCACAGGACCCAGGACGGCAGCCCGAGCCCTTGACCCTCTGGACACAGTGGGGTTGAGGGATGAGCACGTGAGCCGAACTAAGCAGTCAGAATCGGGAAGCACTGGGTTCCAGCAAAAGCTGGAACTCTTGGGGAAAAAGCGCCCTCTTTGCCTACTGTGTTTCAAAGCCAGTAACACGCAAGGGTGTAGCTGCCAGGAACAAGCTTGCTGCCAACAGATAGGACGCCAGAGCCAAGAGATAAGAAAGATGGATTCTCAATGCCAACCAGCGAGACCGTGGATCCAACCATGCCTGAAGCACAACTCATAGACTGAGTCCATCCCCCGCCACCCCCGTCACCCGCTTTTGGGGCATAAGTTAGAATCTGCGGACTGTCTGCCATTTGCAAACAAGAGTCCTTGTGAAGGTGATGTGAGATGTGGCCCTCCCCTGATCTAATCCCAAGGATGACTTTCTCCTCCTTGGGGCACTTGGGAGTGTCTGTTACGTCACCTTGCTGCCACCTCCTCGAACACTCGGAGGCAGGGACATGTGGGAAAACCCAACTCAGAAATATTTTCAGCCTGTCTTCCTCAAGAGGGGGAAGACACTGTGGAATATTGTGTGGGGTTTTGAGGAGTAATGACACCAACACCAGCCCAAAAGAATGTCGGTGGGAGGCAGGGGAAGAGGCCAGGAATCTGGCCCCGAGAGGGTGTCCTCACTCAAGGCTGGGGCCAGGAAGATGCACTATTTACAACAGCTGAGACATGGAAGCGACCTAAATATCCATCGACAGATGGCTGGATAAAGAAGATGTGGCATATGTACAATGGAATACTACTCAACCAGAAAAAAGATGAAACAATGCCATTTGCAGCCACATAGATGGACCCAGAGATGATCATCCTAAGTGAAGTGAATCAGACAGAGAGAGACAAATACCATATGGTATCACTTATGTGTGCAATCTTTAAAAAATGACAGAAATGACCTTATTTATAAAACAAAAACAGACTCAGACATAGAAAACAAACTTACGGTTACCAAAGGGGAAAGGGGGTGGGGGAGGGACAAATTAGGAGCTTGGGGTTTGTAGATATACATTATTATATACAAAATAGATAAACAACAGGCCCTACCGTACAGCACAGGGGAATACAGTCAATATCTTGTAATAAACCATAATGGGAAAGAACATGAAAAAGAATACATATACGTGTACATAAAAGTACACACACACACACACACACGGATCATCTTGCTGTGTGTACACCAGAACCTAACGCCACAACGTTGTAAATCAACTGTATTTCAATTTTTGAAAAAAAGAAAGAAAAGACATTCCAGGGAGACAAGGAGCAAGACACCCGCTCCACACTCAGTTAACGCTGAACAAAGTCGTTGCTCAGGAACGCTGGATTGAAGAAACGGTGTCAGTCAATACGTCGAAGAATTCCTTTGGATTAAAGAATTTAAAAGGGGGGATGGGGAAGGAAACAAAACCGAACTCCTCCTAAAGAGGTTAGTAAATACGGAAGCCTGAATTCTGGAATACTAAAAATCTGACACATCATTCTAGAAAAAGAAAGAAAGAAAAACCGGGGTGATGCAGCTTCTCAGCCAAGGACCGACGGCCAGCCTCCAGCAGAGACCAGGAAGAGGCAGGAAGGGTGCGCCCTAGGACCGTGGGAGGGAGCCCAGCCGTGCCAGCACCTTGACTTTGGCCCTCTGGCCTCCAGAGCTGTGCATGAATAAGAATCTGTTGTTTCAAGCCCCCGGGTTTGTGGTAGACAGTTGGGCAGCCCCGGCGAAACGAACACATTTGGTAAAGAAATAGAATCACGTCACATTCTCCACTTGAACCCAAATGATGGCCAGCTCAGAAGAGACAGTTCATTGACATCTGAAAACAAATGCTGTCCAAGCTGCAGTCAGGAGCTCTCTTTTCAGTTAAAGCCTCGGGGCCCCTTCCCCTGCTGGGTGCTCTAGATCTCCGGCTGGCACGGGTCTGGAAGCAGCTCACCTGCAGCAAACGCCCCGCGCTGGCCCCTGCCGGGTCCCCACGGAGCACGTGACGGCGCTCCTGTGGCTAAACAGTCTGGGAACCCCTCTGGGTCACCAGCACTGTCCTGACCTCGTGGCAGCTCGAATGGCTCAGCGATGACAATGAAACTAAACAGGGCAGCCTCCATATTTCAGAAGGTGCGTTTAAGCCTCGAAGAAACGCCGTGTGTTTACTCCCTCAGCCTGGCCCGCCTTGGGCACACAGGGAGCCACTTCTAAAAGCTTCTTGGCACACTCGCTATGAAAAACAGCTTAACCTGGCCCTGTTGCCAGTCCCGGGGCATTTCAGAAAAATCGAGTTAGGAAAGCATTTTCGGTGGATGAGTCAAACGCCCCAGGTGCAATCAGTTGGATGAAATGCAGACTGAGGAAGCTCGTCCTCAGGATCAGCCACCGGCAGTCACCTGGATGAGAGTGCAGGAGGGCAGGGGCAGGCGGGCCCCGCACGGAGGGACGCCCCAGGCGGGGAGAGGGGACCTGGCCGCGGAGTGTTCTGGAAGCAGATGGGGATGTGGCAGGGGACTGGTCTGAAACCCGGGCAGTGGGGAGTCAGCGTGGCTTTGAAACGAGCCTGGCTTGGGAGTGAGGCAGGAAGGGAAGGCAGCGAAGTAAACAGGAAGCTTGAATTGCTGATCCTCCCCCGTCGGTGGTGGAAGCGACCAAGAAAAGTGCACCCCAGCACCTACACACGGGGTGTCTTTCTGAAATCTCCTCGCTGCCCCCTGGGGCGTGAACTCAGAATCCAATGAGATCATTGAAGGGAAAACAGCGTTTTCCGTTCTGTCTGGGGTGTGTCACCACGACAATTTTCACATCCAAGCAGACCAGAACCGAGCTAGACGGGTTCCTTACCCAAGGTCCCCCGGAGCCTCTGATGTCCATGCGCCCCTGGAAACTGACGCTGTGTGTGGTCGTCTGCCAAGTGTGTGTCCCGCTGCCCCCCCGCCCCCCTCCACCCCCATCCCAAACTGAAGAGACTTGACTGGGAAGGCTTAGCGAGTTACAGTGCGTCCGGCTGGTGCACGGAGCCGGGGCAGGGCTTCGGAGAGCGGGGCCCCCCAGGCGGAGGGGGAATGAAGTCGGTGTTGACGTCAGCTTCTGGGGAGTCTCACGTCAAGTCCCAGACTTGCCTGGGGAATACACTTGGCTTAGCAGGGTCCTCCTTTCACGGGCATTTACCAAAGGCCTACTGTGTGCCCAGACACAACGCTGGATCTTGGTGGAGTGACTCACTGGATTCTAACTACAAGTTCTGAGCATCAGCCAGGGTTCTCCGAGAAGCAGAACCAACAGGAGACAGATGCCAGCGTAGACACAGAGAGGCATTTACATAGACGGTAGACTAGAAAGATGGATGGATGGATGCACAGATGAGATGACTGATACGTGATTGACAGATAAAGAGACTTATTTGAAGGACTTGGCTCCTGCAGCTGTGAAATCTGCAAAGTCTCAAGTCCGCAGGGCAGGCCAACAGGAGACCGGAGATTCCTACGGATTGCTACGTTTCAGTCTTGAGGCGGAAGTTCTTCAGGAAACCTCAGTGTTCGCTCTTCAGGCCTTCAACCAATGGCATAAGGGCCACCCCACATTACGAAGGGTAATTTCTTTAACTCAAAGGCAGCTGATTGCGGATGCTGATAGCCAGCACGGGACGCCTTCACAGCAGCACCTAGGTTAAGGGTCTGATGAAGTGATTGGGCAGTGTCACCGGGCTGGCACGTAAAGCCGACCCTCACACTCGGTGTCAGTCAGATGAGGCATCAGAGGCGCAGAGGCCCCCTGCCTGGCCTGGCGCCACGGGGCTGGGGGCCGGCGGGGCAGACTGTGTGGCTGGGTCTTTGAGTCTCCACTGCCTGTGTTTTAAGACCGGCAAAGTGTCAATCACCTTAACTTCTGCTGACCTGAGTCCCAGTCGAGGGGCGCAAGGGTGACCCCAACCCTGAGTGGCGCACAAGAAGGCCGAGCCTCCACCTGCCAGCATACCTGGCCGCCAAGAACTCCATCTTCCCTCCTGAGAAGCTTCTCCATGTAAGGGGATGGGTGGGGTGGTGACCCCCAGGATCTGCCAGTGGTACCCCAGCCCAGTCCCAGCTCGGCAGACCACCCAGAAAGTTCTCCCCACCTCTTGTCCTGAGCCCTCCTGCCACACCAAACCCAGCCCAGACTGATGCACAGCTACAGAAAGAGACGTTTCCAGCAAAGTGCCATCTCGTAATCCTTTTAAGAGGGGCCCCTGGAAAAGCAGGCATGCCACACACTTAGCTCTCAAAAGCGATGCAAGAAGGAAAGCATCTGTGCCTGGGTTTTCCACGGCCCCTCCGCGGGCGCCCCGTGGGCTGTCACATTGTTTCCAGTTGTGTTTATGGTAAACTCGGGGCCATAAGATGCCTTCGCCGCTGTGGAAGGTAGACGGAGTCTTCGGAGACAAATTCCCCTTCCAAATCTTCTAGCGCGTTTTCCTGATGGAAACGAAACACAGCAAGTGGCTCTGTCCGGACCGATGTCTTTCCCCTCTGAGCTAGAGATTAAAAAGCGAAAAGCATCAGGTTAAGATGGAAAAGAAAAGAGATATTTTGCAAGTTAGTAGGCACAGCTCCCGAGGGAAGGGCTGGGGGTTTTGACCACGGAATGTTGGCAATTGTCCAGACACACCCAGTGGGAGGGAGGCGGGGGCTGGCTTCAGAAAGACTGATGGGCAGGTCATGGGTTGCAAAAGTGTGACACAGACTCGGCGCAGAGCTGTCAAAGGGAGGCGGAGGTGCTCATCATGGGTGGAGCCCGAGCGGCCAAGCCCCAGCGTGGTGGTGGCAGCTGTCCCGGGGCTCTGGGCATCGCTTGGCTGTGTGCCCTTGGGTCTGTGTCTCCACCACTCTGGTTCCACCCATCTCACTCCTGGAAACCTGTCCATCCAGATGGGGGGCTGAGGTGGCGTGGGGCTCACCCCCTCCCACATTCTTAGCGCCACCCAAACACTGAATGAATGGCCAGCCCCCACTCTGCACCGGGAACGGAAACCAGGACCAAGCTTGCTTTGTGTGTGCCACACGTCGGAAGTCCAAAGTCAGCCCCCCGCCGGCTCCCTGCGTTTGAGGGAGAACAAAACCCAAGCTAGAGTGACTTTCTAAAATGTTTGAGATACGATACTGAAGATACAAAAGTATACGGGGAAGTAGACAATGGGAAATTATCTAAACGTCCAACACTGGGGGGGTTCATGGAAGCATGACCACACGGTGGAGTGTGGACCAGCCAACACAGTGATCTTTTTTTTTTTTTTTAACATGTATTTGTTTATTTTTTTGTTAATGGAAGCACTGGGGATTGAACCCAGGCCCCCGCGTGTGCTAAGTATGCGCTCCACCACTGAGCTGTACCCTCACCTCCCAACACGGGGATCTTTTCCAAAGATCTTTCATGATAGGGAAGGATTCTCATGACGTCTTATTACTAAGTGAAAAAGAAAGCAGGTTATGAACAGGGAGGTATGGTAAGCTCGCACTGACAGAAGCGTGTATAGTTGTGGTAGGAAATTTCCCAACAAACAAACGCTCACCAAGAAAGCCTGGAAAGCGGTGCAGTAAAGAGTAACACGGCGATGCTCGCTGGGGTGGATTCCAGGCGATTTTCATTTTAATCACTTCGCTTATTTCATGTTTTAGACACTTAACTGTGAACACGTGTTCACTCTGTGATCAGACACCAAGTAGGTGTTTGAAATGATCATTAAGGCAGCTTTGGAGAAGAAATCCCTGGGAAGGATCGATTGTCAGAGGGCTGCGTGGTCGGGGCCAGCTGGGCGGTAGCTCCATCAGCAACGTCCGGCCCCCTCCCGGGGGCACAGCCACGGCCACCCTGGGTCTGGATTCCCGGCAACAGCGAAGCACCTCCCCCCTTCCAGCGTCTCACCCACCCACACCCCTTCCCCGCGCCATCAGCGCCCACCAGGCGGGCATGGCTGAGGACACACTGGTTGAGTGACAGGGAGGGTCGCATTTGTGTCTTTGCCGGCACCTGTGGCCCCAGTGAGAACTCAGGTCCCAGAGGTAGACTGAGCCACGCAGGACGCCACGGGGCCTCAGGGGGTCATCGGCTCCCACTGCTACATCAGCGCAATCGTCCTTGTCCTTTTTAACCTCTAACAGCTCAGAGGCCAAACTCCGACTGGTCTCTTCAGGGGCTTTTTCCTCTCCCCCCAGAGCCGAGCCTGCGATGGAGATCACGGGCTCTGGAGGCAGGGGGCACGGGCTCCGCCCCTGTGGATCTCAGTGACCTCGAGCAGGCTGCTTAAGCTCTCTGGCCTCAGTTTTCCGGGCTGTAAAATGGGACAGTCACTGTGGACCTGCCTCTGGCCGCAGTAGGGAGGATCAGAGGATGCAAAACACAAGCAACATGCCAGGTAAGTGCTGGTATTATCGAAACTGAGGCTGATTTCCCCAAAGGGCTGGCCAAGGTTCTGCACACCACGTCCATCTGTCCATCCATCCAAACCCTGGCCTGGGCACCACAGAGAGATGGGGTCAGGAGGGAGCAAAAAAACAGAGAGAGAGAGAGAAAGATGGAGAGAGAGGTCTCGTCTGCAAGGAGGCAACGTCTTCAGAAGTCCAAGTCAAAGAGACTAGAACAGCTCCGGCACACTCAGCGGTGTGACCCTGATCGGAGGACAAATGGGGGAGGGGACCGTCAGCCAAGGCTGGGTCTCGATGGGGTTGGACCAGGCGCTCAGCTGTGTCAGCGAGGTCTCCGCAGTGTCTGCAAGCCACTGTCCCAGGATGGATTTCCCTGGAGTGACCGAGTCCCCATTGCCCTGTCACCGTGCCTCCTTCCCCACCGGTGACTTAATAAGGACCCGCCCATCACCTCCTTTACACGCTGCTCTGACAATGCCACCCCGAGGCCCCGGGACCTGCCTTCTCCTTTCTGGCTTCAGTCTCGGCACAGGGACCCGCAGAGCGTGGCCCATGGGTCCTTTGGGCCCTGCGGGGAAGCAGGAAGACCTCCACGCCTTGCCCACCCACCTCCTTCCCTCCATCCGAGGCAGCCCCTTCCTCTTCCGCCGCCGGGCCTCCTGCAGGCCTCACCAGCCCACAGGTCCAGGACCACCACCACGCCTGCCAGCAGCCAGCTTCGTGCGGCAGGAAACAGGCCACGCCCGCTGCAGAGCCCGGACTCCTTCCCACTCATCGTCCAAATGTGAGAGGACCCCAGGGCCAGACAGGAAACTGGACCGGCCCACCTGGGGGGCGGCCCTCTCCTTGCGCCCAGAGTTTCAACCTGGTTAGGGTCCCCTTCCCTTCTAGAAGATGCTGAATGACCCTGGGGCACAAGGGCCACCCCCGTCCGGCCCTGGGCAGTGCTGGGAGACCTGGCTGACGAGTGGGGGCCTCCAAGGAGCGGGCGCTTGGAGTCAGAGTACTAGTTACGCTGCTTTTGTCATCGTGACTCCGTGCATCTGCGAGGGCCACCTCCACAGTGCACCTGAGTTGGAGGCCGCAGGATTAGGGGCCATCCTTTTTCCGACCCTCGGCAGTCCTGGGCCCACGGCCCTCACAGGGGGTGGCTGGCGAGATTCAGACGAGCTGCTCAGCCCTGTCTGAGCGGGGCCAGGCCTCCCCGAGGCCGCGGCAAGCAGCCTCCTGTTTGTGTTGGCTGAGCCGCCTGCACCCATGAGCCCGGTGACTCACCTGGGTTTAGCTTCGAGCAAGAACTAAAGCCGAAATCCCAATGAGAACCCTTCCCACAAACCCTAAGCCAGCCTCCCCGTGGAGCTGCACAAACAGTAATCAGGCTTCCCAGCTCCCGTCCGTACACATAATTATGCGCACTTCACACACAGGGAGACTGAGGCAAGACCGCCACCGTCTGTGTTGGGATTGGACCGTCGCCCGAGTGATCTTGTCTCACCTTCTAGCCCAGCAGCAGGGACATAATCCCGGATGCGCTGGGACGTCGTCCCCAAGCCCTGGGTCTGGGTCAGCTTCGCCCGCCAGGGGCCCAGAGGCCCCGCCCTAAATGAAAGCGGGGCCCGGGGACACCTGGACCGCGGGAGTCCCGTCGACTCCCAGGGGACAGGGGCTGCTGTCTCTTGCCAGCTCTGTGCCCAGATCTGGAGACTCCTTGAGACTCTGAAAGCTCATTTTGCACGTGAGAATACGGCAATGTTTTCAAGTTACTGAGCAGTGCAAGTTTCTTTAAAACATCACGTGCGTGGAGTGGATTCAGCCCCTGAGAAACAACTCTGGGCCATTTCCCTAAATCAGCTCAGCCTGAGGGAAATGCGATGCGAGCCCCATCGTGATTCTACGCTCTCTAGCTGACACTTTAAAAGCATGCAGGTAAATTCCAGGTACAATTAATTGTGTAACATCTTTTATTTAGCCCAGCGGCCAAACTACTCTCCCTGCAGTGTGCCATCGGGATAGAGATCACTAATGAGGTGGTTAAGGGTTTGACATCCTGGGTGACTTTTCCCTTAGAGCACATCTCGGTTTGGACCAGCACCTTTGCAAGCGAGGGCAGTTTGTACCAGCTCACAGGGGCCCTGTGGGACAGCTGGGCTTGAGAGCCTGCCGGATCCTGTACGATCAGCGTTTTCTAGCTCTGTCCCCAGCACCCTTTGCTCCCAGCGCTCAGGCCAGAAGCTCCACTCACCCAGCCCCTGTCTCATCTGCCAGGCGGAGAACGTTTCCAAATGTCCTTTGAATGCATCCGTTTTCTGTATTTCTCCTCTCTCTTTGACCTAAACTGTGTGGGTGGGTAGCTCCTAGACCTCCTCACCTCCAGCGCCTGCACCCTCGGCCTCAGTTCCTTCACTTCACTGCCGGAAAGACCTCTGGAAAGCCAGCATCCGACCTCCCGCACACAGACGCGCGTCCTTACCGTGCCTCTCCGCTCCCCAAATGTGCTACGAAGCTCCAAGGCATCGTGGCTTTGCGTGTGCTGTTCCACCCGCCTCGTGTGCCCTTCCCCCTTGCTCATTCTGGGGAGCTCCTAGCCGCCTTCTGAGACTGTTCAAACGTTGCCCTTTCTGGGACCCCCTCTCCTATCCCCCAAGGAAAAACTGAGCATCCTTGCCTTCTTCCTCCCGGCCCTACGTCAGAACGCGTGCTGGGCTGTGCTGAACTTTCTCGTGTGTTCTCTCTCTCTCACTACCCGTCTGGGTTACGTGAGGACTCACAACGCGGTGCCGCCACGTACCCGGTACGGGGGCTACGCAAACTGCACCCCGAGGGCCGGGTGGTACGCAAGCCGCGTAAGTGATGGGGCGCTCTCTGCGTCAGGCGCTGATACAAAGTTCCCCTTTACGTGTCACCGTTGTTCACCGAGTCCTCCTGTCACTATCCCCGTGGTGCTGTTAAGAAAAAAACCGGGACTCAGAGAAGGGAAGCAACTTGCCCAGGGTCACACAGCTCCTAAGTGGCTGGGCCAGCATCCAGACCAGAAAATCTGGTCCAACCACTATGTTAGGCCACTTGTGAATTCCTGAATGGTGACAGGGATGGTGACTTCGTAATATTCTGGCAGCCGGAGTGTGTCACGTGCTCATTGAGTAAGAACCCCAGGAAGGCCCACTCCGGACCTCTGCCTGCCTGGCTTGAGCTCGCCTTCTGCTCTCAGGGCACATGTCACCTCTTAAGAGCCCGCCCCCGCCCCCCTCCATCCCATTCCCCTCTCTGCCGCCGTCACACAGCGCACGTCAGTCTCTGAACTCACTGCCTTCTCGGTTTGTTTGTCTGTCACGTGTCTCCCTCCTACAACACCCGTCCCTCTGGGGACGGGGGCCTTTCCCCCCTCGTCTGGGCTGCATCTGCAGTTCCTCACACGGCACCCAGCGCGGGGAAGACACAGGGAAACACCTGCCGCATCCCTGAATAAACGTGTGGGTGAGCGAGCCTGGGGCTCCCACTCAGACGCCACCTCTTCCCCAGTCGCCGGCCTCTGCCCCTCAGCCTGGGCGGGAGGACCCGCGGGATGAAGAGGCACCGGTGCGTCAGAGAGTCAGGACAGCCAGCGCGAGGCGGGACTGGGAGGCCGGGCCCACGGGCACGGCGAACGGCTCACACAGGGAAGTCCCTGCTCCGAGGGCCAGCGACGGACTTCTCCGCAGGGTCAGATAAACACTGCACACCTTTCAGCCTGGACAGTCTCCGTCGCGGCGGCTCAGCCCTGAGGCTCCTGGGCAAGCAGCCGTCTGAGAACTGGCCAGGAGCGGGCATGGCGTGTTTCAATGAAACTTTATGTACAAAGGCTTACAAAGGCAGGCACGGATCTTTTTACCGACTCCTGCCTTTTGAAAGGGTAGGGCTGAAGCCGGAGGAGTGATGTTCCAGAGTTTCCCGTGCTGGGACCCCTCTGCGCACTTGAACAAGGACTGGCTGGCGTTGGAGCGAGACGTCGGGGTGGGGAACCCCGGAGTGGGGCCACGAGGACCTCACGGAGGAAGGCACGAGCTTCGTCATGCACAGGGCCCAGGGAGCGGCTGAATGGCCATCATAACAGCAGCCCTCTTGAGGCTTCAGGTTGCAGAGAGGAAACCCATCTCCGCAAAGTGCTTTCCACGTGGCTTCTTAAGCTGCGAGGCCACAGTGACACGTGGATTTTAAGTGCTCAGTGCCGTGCCTGGAAAAAACAGGCACAAGGCATAATTTGCAGAGAAGGAAAGTTCAGATCCTGGGTCCTTTCAAAAGCCAACAGACTCCAGCAAGCAGCTCACCAAATAGCCCTGTGGTGACCCAAAGGATGGCGTCCCACTGTGCTCCCCGAGGAAGACGCAGCCACTGCGGTCAGAACGCTGCCCTGCCCAGCTTCCTGCCTGCGCGGCCTCTGAGGAACCGAAACAGACCCAACAGAAGCCTGTCAGACGCCTTTCACCCCCCCCCCCGATGGGGAGGCGCTGCTCGGCCCGGGTGCCTCCTCCACAGGCCCCCTCAGCTGCCCCCGCGTGGCCTGCACTCCTCACAGGGCTCTGATTCACCCCCCCCCCCCCGCCTCGGCCAGACCTTCACCCTTCAAAATCCCTGACAGAGGGAACCTCTCTGGCTTAAGCCCGTTTGAGTCGGGTTTTGCCGCTTG
This sequence comes from Camelus ferus, assembly GCF_009834535.1. NCBI lineage: Eukaryota > Metazoa > Chordata > Mammalia > Artiodactyla > Camelidae > Camelus > Camelus ferus. The sequence continues at coordinate 22,240,903 of NC_045727.1, read as the reverse complement.
CTGAGACCCCTAACTGATGCAATGAAAACAGAAATTGACAAGAGGCCGGATGAGCAATTCGGGCAAGGCTTTCCCGGGACCCATCCTGCAGCACAAGGGACAGAAAACAAATAACATGTTCCCTCTCTCACTCCCGGGGGGTGGTCTGCGAGCTGGTCCCTTAACCGGCGTGAGGGTAGGGGCAGGTCCAGGGGTCAGGCCCGAGGGCTGGCTTAGGGGGCCTGCCCACCCCCTTGGCTGTCTGTGTGCAGGGATCTTGAGCAGTCCCCAGAAGTGGCAGCTGGGTTTTTGATCTTTTTGTTGCTTATTGTTCATGACTGGCCCCAACAGCACGTGCACGCAGTTATTTTTAGTCCCGTACAGTTTCTTCGTGTTCTGTTGCTCAGTCCCAGTGCACGCCCGGCAGCAAAGGGTCCCAGGGCCCAGCCCGTCTCCGCAGCAGCGTTTATGGTGTCCCTTGCTGGATGCCAGGACAGGCTTGTTTCATGACTCGTCTGGTTTAACCCTCTCCATAGCTTTTGAAGGACGCAGCTCCTGTCTCACAGACGAGGAGCAGAGGCTCAGGAAGATTCGATAACCCATCTAAGGCTGCCCACAGGCAGCCATCAGCGCTGGGGTCAGGTAGGAAAAGGAGACCCCTCTCAGCAGGGGACGTGGATTCGGTGGACCCAGAGCTCAGGATCTTTTAGCCAATTCAAGAAGGACGCCTCCTTCCTGGCAGACATGGGCCGGGCCAGGATGCACGGCTCAGGAGTGAGGTGCAGGCTGAACGGCAGCCCCCTCGTCCCCAGAGCCAAGTGCCTTTGTTCAAGTCACGTCTGCACACCTAAAGGGGGCGCCTGATTCCCCCACTCAGACATGGTGCAACCAGGCCTGGAATCTCCGTCCATCTGACCCCAGAGCCTCCTGACCAGTGTATCAGTTAGGGGCAAACCAGAGAAACAGAACCGACGGTGCGAAATACGGAGAGAGATTTATTGCAAGACATTGACCTACATGATCATGAGGGCTGCTGGCTGGCAGATCTGAAATCCACAGAGCCAGCTGGAAATCTCAGACAGGAGCTGAAGCAGAATTTCTTCCTCCTCTGGAAACCTCAGTTCTCTTACGAACTTTCACCCCTTTGGAGGAGGCCCACCCACATTATTGAGGACAACCGCCTCTGCTTAAAGTCAGCTGATGGTAGCCGTTAATCACCTCTACAAAATGCCTTCCCAGCAACACCCAGACGCAGGTTTGATTGAATAGCTGGGGATGATGGCCTGGCCGAGCGGACGCGTCACGCCAACCATCCCAACCACCTGCGATTTCTGCCCTTCTCACGGTGTCACAGGCGTTGGGCTGGAAAGGTCTCCGATCGCCCCTTCCCACCTGTGGGGGTGGCCCAGGCTTGCCTGGGTCCCACTCTTTGTCCCGGCGAGGTTAGTCATATGGCACCTTAAGCACACATAAAGGAAGCCCCGCTGGCTTTTACACCTTCCTGTGGGACCTACAGAATCTGTCCCGCTGTCTTGTCTCCTAAGCTCTGCTTCTGCTGTCATTGGCAGGAGGGAGCGGTGGGGAGCTTGGCTGCAGGGTCTGCCTGAGTTACTTAGCCTCTTTGGATTTCAGTTTCCTCCTCCATAAAAGAGAGAAAATGACAGTCCCCACGACGTAGGGGTGTAGCCAGGATGAAAACATGACAAAGTTCCTAAAGGGCTGAGAGCAGCGCCCGGCCTGTGGAAAGGGGTCAATAAACAGGAGTCGCCACGGTGATGAGGAACTGAGGATGCTCCTCTGGCCCCATCACTTCCTCCTGGTCCAGGCAGCACCTTCCATCCATCAACCCCACGATGCAGCCACCTGGAGCCTGGCACCACAGAGGGCGTCCCAGGGCGGACCCGTCCCTCCCACTGTCTACACCCGCGGGAACAGGAGGCAGTCCCTCAGCATCTTGACCTTACTTCCAACTCGTAATTATCATCTAGTCTTGTGAGGATGAAAAGATAATATTATCTAATATTTAAGGGAAAAAAAGGATGAGGTGCCTCTTTGGGCTGCAACCTCGAGGCCAATATATCCAGCTTTGTGGGTCCCTCCTCAATGCACACCTTGCATCTCCCAGCCATCGAGAGGGCATGACCTTCTGTGTAGGATGCCTGTGTGGAAAAAAGGGCTTCAGAATTATTGTAAAAACATGTTTCGGGGTCCTGGGAATGCAGAGAGGGTCGAGTTTGGAGATTCAGCTTCAAAATTAGATTTTGAATATACATCTATAGATTTATATCTAGATTATATAATTAGATTATGTGTATAATACATATGTATTAGACAGAAGAAGAGAGAGGCGGGGAGACTGACCAACCGGCAGACGGACATCGTCAGAAGGCAGAATCTTTATTCACGTTACCGTTCTCAGCTACAAGCGCGGTCACAAAGACCTTCTTCCCAAGTGTTATTTTATGAAAGAAAAAAAAAGGGGGGGTGGTGACATGCACGCAGGGACAGCAGAAGTATCTTCCTGACCCTATTCTGGACCTTAGAGAAAAATGGGATTTTTGCATTTGAATTGTCATTTACAATGAGGGGCGATTTCAATGAGTTTCTTTTCTTGCAGTGAGATAACGAGGCGGAAACTTGAACTGTCTCTGAAAGCCAGCAGAAAAGTCATCACCGCGTTTCAGATCTAGGCTGGAGGAAAAGGGGTGGGCTGCCTGGAGGACCCGGGACAGTATCTGCTGTTAACTCGGCAGCAGACGTCCTGGAAAGGGACCCGCAGGGGCTGAGGGCAGTTCCCGCGGGAAATCAGGGACCCCGCAGCTGGGTCGAGCGGCCCATCCCTGTTTTTACCTCCAACTTGTCAGCTGCTCATTCCTGGTTAAATTCAGGGAAGCTACAAGTGTAGCAGTTCAACTGGAAAGAAAAAGACTGGTAAGTGATGGTGCTGGCAAACCATTCCGCCTTCCAGCCAGGGATGACAAATGATGAATTTAACAAAGAAAAGGCAAAAGGCGACTGGACGGAGAGTTTATACACTGGTTAATCCCAGGGCCAGACACAGGTCGAAGCACTTCATGAGTTGTCTCACTTAATCCTACCCTAGACCTTATAAAGGAGGTGTTGGTGTTACCCTCATTTTGCAGCAAATCTCAGAGAGGTTAAGCCACTTGCCCAAGGTCACACAGCTGAGGACAGAGGTGAATCGACACACGAACCTCTCACATTCTGTCTCCTCCCCCTTTTCCTCACCATTTGTGACCCTAAAGAAACCCTCCCTTCCGACACAAGAGAGCAGAGCATCAAGACGATAAGAAGTTGGCAGAGGGGTCCCAGTCCAGCAGGAAAGGAAAAAGGCCATAAGCCAGGCCTTTCTCCTTCTACTGGCTGCTGGCAAGATACCAAAACAGGGGCCCTTCCTGAGGCTCCAGGCTGGACCACACTGAGTTTCCAGGCACCTACTACTGTTCAGAGGCAGGCAGGGCAGCGGAGGGAGTTCAGAGCCCACTGCCCGGTTTTGAATCCTGACTCTGTCCCTCCTCAGCCATGTCTCCTTGGCAGGTGACTTTGACTCCCAAACTTCAGTTCCTCGTCTCAAAAATGGGACTCTTCCGACCACCTGCTTCCTGGGGTTCCCGGAGCCATTTCCCATGAGTCACTTTAATGATTCACTTATCTGATTACTGGCTTCTATTATTTTGGGTCCTAACGCTGTCACTGCCCCGGACCCCTGTTCGCAGATGTCCTGCCCTGCTGCGTCCTTGATGGTGCCCGCCTTCCAGGGGTGCTGCATCGCAACCTCATGGCAGCTGCCGCAAGCCCGGCACTTGCCGCATGTCCGCATTGCTCTAAACGCTCCCCTGTAATTACAGTCTCCTCTTCCTTGCGCCCTGTGACGTGGGAACCCAACTGGTGCCCATTTTTCAGATGAGAAAACTGAGGCACAGAGACAGGAATGCGCTCTCCCCGGGTCACGGGGCTAGAACGTGGTGGAGGGGGATTCAGACCAGATCCTACCCAGTCATACCATGTGGTTTTTTGGCCAAGTGGTTACAGACTCGGCAGAAGGACAACATGGGGGGTCCTTTCTCCCTTCTTTTCCAGGCAGGAACAGGCTGTGGGGGTCTCCACTGTGTCCCTGAAGGGACAGTTCCCCTGCCTAATCGCCCTCCCTCACCTGGGCAGGGGCGGCGGGCTGCGGGAGGGGCTGACCTCTTCCTTCGCTCCTCGGGACAGGCAATGAAAGGGTCCCAGGGCGGACGCGTAAAGCAGAAAAGAAACAGATGGGAAGGTGAGTAATTAAATCAATATCTCCCCAACCGCCAGGGGAGGGGAGCAAAGAAGCAAAGCAATTATGTCCAAAAAGGAAGTTTGAGCTCCTATCCTGTGCTCGCTTCTCAGAGATTGTTACTTAGAGCGGTTTGAAACACAGACGCAAAGCCAAGTAAAGCAGGCACACAGGCACACACACAGGAGTGCGCTTTTGTTCCGTCTTCCTGGCATTCCCTGATTCCTTTCCCCCATATCATTCTTCCCCCCAAAGCAGTTCCATACAGCATCAAGTCCTTGTTCTAGGGGCCGGCTCTGTCAGAGGTGAAGGGTCAATTTGTTTGTGTTTCAGAGCAGGCATGCGCTAAGCCTTCCTATATTTTAAACAGATAATGTCCTTGTAATTTGGAAGCACTTACATCGAAGGCCAGCTTTGTCCCCTTTCTCGGTGTGTTTGTTGTGTGTCTGTCGAGATGAGAAAGAAATACTGTATCTTTAAATTAGGAGGCGCTGAATAGTGAATCTCGGGCAGTGAAAAGGCTAATGCGATGTGGAGGAGAAGGAGTTTAATCTAATTTAGTTGGAGGGTGTCTGTCTGCGGTGTTGTTTTTTTGGAGTGTGGGAATAGAGGGAGACGCTGTCCCCTTGAATGGTCCCTCCAGCGCCAGGAACAGTGGGGAGCCCGGTAGACGCCAGTGATCCAAAGCCGGGTCTTGAAAGGAGGATTAGAGACATGCTCTGATTTGCAATTCACACTAATGCACCCCGTGGAACCTTTGGTAATTTTTCAAACCACATTTCAAGGGAAGTGGCCTTAAAATCACCGCCTAAATTGTGCTGGAGAAACAGAGCACCCTCCAGTCATCCGTTTTATGATGTGGGTGCTTTTCTGTTTGCTTCTCGCCGCCCCCGCCCTCCCCCGCCCCCACGTCTTACAACGCGCGTTTTTAGGTGTAATTAAAACTTGTGTGCCTGTTGAATTTGCTTCAGTTTGCAGGGCTTGTCGGGTGGTACACGCTGTGAGTTTCTCTAGTTAGTGTCAATTCAGATGACTAAAGGTATTTTCCTTGGGGAAAAATGCGGGGCGGTGGGGTGGCGGGGGGGGGAGTGGCGTGGGGGATAAGCATGCCTACTTGGTTAGAAAATAGAATTTTCCATGCCTGGTTTTTTTTTTTTAATCTGATAAATAAGTTTCTGCAGAAACGTCACACAAGATGAGGTCAGCGAAAACAGTGCCTTTTGGGATCAGAGACCCCTCTGCATGTCAGGCAATTATTGGCAAATAGATCCCATCTCCTCTCGTTCTTACTTGAAAGGAGAACTGGAAAACTGCTGATGAAATACAAACACTGATGACATTAGAAGATAAAAGGAGAAACACAACAGTCAGTTCACAGCATCGCCGAGTCTCCATGTGCCAAGAGAGATGTTCCAAGTGAGAGTTCCTGGAAAACACAGATAACCTGAGCCACATTCTACTTCCAACTTTACCAACACTCATCTGTGTCTTTTCCTAAGCGTTGCTGATAGTCCGAGAGTTTGCTCTTACAATTAGCTTGCACGGTGCTAAGTCTACGCTTTAACTTCTGTTGCTGAAACGTTCAGTATTTTTCACCTTAAACAGCCTACTCTGGGTTTTCTCTAATCTCATTTCAGGAAACCTCGTCCAGGGCTTATAATTTCCACTGACTGTAACATCACAAGGAGAGAGACAACTTTGATTTTTAGCAGTATTGGCTTGGAAGTCTTTTCTGCTTTGGACTTTACTAGAACGAGCTGAAACTCTGCAGCCTCTCGCAATCCCCTTCCATCCAAAAATATTTAGTTCTTGGTAAAATACTGTCTGTCTCCTTAAATATTCCTGTTCAAAAACCTTATACTTTTCTGGGTAAACATTTGCAAGAATCTGAAGGTAATTAATGTTGAAGAGTAGCTCTCCTCTAACATTTTTTAGGTGGTTGGGGGAAAAAAAAAATATATATATATATGATATATATATATATATTCCTTGTCCCTGCATGTTATTTGAAATCATGTTTAATGATAAAGTTTCAGGAAAAACCTTTGCTCAAAATTTTAGAGGCCTAATAAGATTTCCATTAATTTAAACATATCACTACTCCCACGACTGCCCCAAATGCTTTCTTTTCCTGCTTTCATCCATGGTTAAATATGTAAATAAAATGTCTAAAGTCATTCTTCAAAGAAGACAAAAGAAAAAAGAGCTGAGGGGAGAGACAGCCATAAAATTCCTCCCAGTTCTCCATCACATTTGCCAGAGGGGGTCCAGTTGCCAGGCAGGGCTGAGCAGCAGGGGACCTCAGCGCTCTTAGAATCACACATCTCAAATCCCACACACAGGAAAAAAAAATAAAATAAAATATCTTTTCAGCTGGAGCCATCAAAAGGCCCTTTTCATTTATTAGTTACAGAGTTATCTTGCAGTTGGTGATTTCTCAGCCCTCATTTTTCTAGCATAATGTCTATTTGTTGGTTTCCCTCTCAGCTGGGCAGAGCGAAGCACTTCTGCAGACATTTTTATAAAAAAAAAAAAAAGAGAGAGAGAAGGCGGCAATCTGGAGTGGTTATAGCTCCAATAATGGGTCTGAACGCGGCTGAATTAAAGCAGCACATAAAAGGCCAATTAGGAGGCGCTCTCTCAAATAGCGCACACCCTGCTCTTGCTGCTGGGCGCCATCCCTCTTACTCGCTGGCATTTTCCTAGTTTCTGCGGGAAAGAAAGGAAAAGAGGGGAAGTGATGCCCAAGGAAGGACCTTGGCAAGGAACATTCTAGAAAAGCCAAGGGATGTCTACTGAATCTTTTTTGTTTCACATAAAGGTTTTGAAAACAGCTCACTAGACTTAAAAAAAAAATCCAAAAAAACAGAAACTACCCCCCCCCCAAAAAATGCCGAACTATCATAAGAGAAAAGGCAGCCTTTTAAAAGCCCCTGGGGGAATATCCCAGCTGAAGGCGGTTCCGGCTGCGCTGGCATCTGCCTGCACCACATTTCCCTCCACTTTCTTCCTCGCCCCAACCTCCTCCACCGTCTCACACCCAGATCCAGGGACCCTGATTCTGGGCCAGGCGCGTCCTAGCCTCCTCTCCTCCTTCGCTGGGTGGGTGGGTGGATGGATGGGTGGGAGGAAGAAGTGGGTACGTGAGTTCTCTCTCAGGGGAAGTGCCCCACTTCCGCCACCGCTCACAGAAGGCGTCCCAGGGGCGAGTGTCTGACAGCAGCTTCCTCCCGGGGCGCTTCCGGGAAATAGCTGGGAAGCCCGCAGCGTCTGCGGCGCCTGCGAAGCCCTGGGAAGGCGGCCAGGCTGAGAGGGCCCAGCACCGATTCCCAGGGACGTCTGTGCACACCGCACACCTCTCCAGTGTTAGCCTCAGAAAGAGAGGCCTCTGCGCGCCGCGCCCGCTCCTCCCGCCCGGGAACGTCCTCCGAGTGCCCCCTCTATGCGTGATCCTGGGAGTTCCAGCAAACCTTTAAAGGATCCTGACCTCGGAAGGCGTCTAAGAGGAGAGAGACCCGGCCGCCTCCTAGGGGTACTGTTTATTGAAGGGTTAATACCGGAAGCCAGGTGAAGCGTGGTGCAAGCTCTTTGGAGGTGAGCCACGGGTGTGGGCGCCCACCGCGCACAGCCGCCACGGGGGGAGGGGGGCGTGGTGTTCCAAGTGACTTTATGACGAACTGGCCCCATCCAAGGGGGGTGATCTAAGGACGCTGAGCCAGGACGCTCCTTCCCCCCTTTTAATGAAAACAGAGAGGCATGGGCGCCTCCCCCTCCCCCGGGCGTTGGGGACCCTCGGGGCAAGCTGACTCAGCGCCCTCCCACCTCCCACCGCCAATTCCGCAGCATCCCAGGGTCTGTAGCCAAGGAGGGAGCAGGCCCGGCAAATCACTCGCCAAATAATATAAATACCCGACAAGCGAATGACTTCCTATAATAAATAAACTCCGCCGCCTAGAAGAAATCACCAGCCCTGCCTGGCGCGAGGCCCCTCGACTCCGCGGCTTCACCGGGGGCGGGGGGCACTGGCCCACAAACCGAGTCCCCACTTCCCGAGGGGGGGTGGGGGTGGGACCTGAGAGTCCCAGGAAGCTTCCCGCCCCTGCCCCTCCCCGCCTTCTTGGCGGAGACCTCCGAGGAGCGGCCCTGAAATCTGGGTTCCCAGAGCCCCTCCCCACCCCACCCGCCCTCGGCTCTTCCCTTTGAAATTTCAGAGAGCACCCCTCCCCGGGGCCGGAGCCCCGACGCAGGCCTGGTAACTCTGCAGCCTCGGGAAGATGCGGGCAGGTTTACAAGCTAAGGGGCCACTTTATGGCCAAGGCCATAAAACGCAAATCCCACCTCGCTTTGAAAGCGCCCTCCGCCCGGGACCCACCATAAAAAGCAGGGGAGATGCGCCCCCGGCCCCTGCGGCGGACCAGCCCAACCCCCTCCTTCGGCCATTCTCCGAACTCCCGGTAACCCCGGCGCCCTTGGGGGGCCGGGGACGATCCCAGGGGACCCCAGGGACAGGGGGCGCAGGCGGGGAGGCAGCGAGAGGCCAAGTTGGAGGCCGGCGGAGAGGGCGAAGGAGCGGCGGGAGGGACGGACGCGGGAGGGCGGCGGGACGGGGGCCGGGGGCCGGGGGCCGGGGGCCGGGGGCTGTGGGCCGGGGCGGGCCGCCGGGGGCTCGGCTTTCTCATGCAAAGCGGCGGCGGGGCGGGGCGCGCGGCCAGGGGGCGGGGCCTGTCAGCGCTCTGCTTTTTCCCCCTTTGCCTTTTCGCGAGCCGGCTCAGCTCGGGACCAGACCTCGGAACAGCTGCGGGCCGGGCCGGGCCGGGCCGGGGCCGGCGCGGAGAGGGCGGAGCCGCCGCGAGCCGCAGGCCACCGCCGCGCGCCCGCCCGCCGCGCCGCCCGCCGCGCCGCCCTCCCCAGCCGCGCCGCCGCGCGCTCCCACGAGAGGCCAAAGTTTGCCGCGGCAGTGAGTTGCAGCCGGCGCCGGGCCTCGCGCCGAGAGCTCCGGGCCCCTCTCGCCTCCCGGTATTGTTCGCAAACTTTGCTCCTCTCCTCCGCGGCTCCCCCACCTCGGCGGAGGCCGCGCGCGGAGAGCAGGGCCGGGGAGGCGCTCTGCGCACCGCTGGAGCCGGGCTGGGCGGGCATGGGCGGGGGCCCGAGCAGGGACGAGGAGCCGGGGCCAGCAGCCCGAGCCCGGCAGCGGCGGCGCTGAGGGCAGCGGACCTCCCCGCTAGGGCGCCTCGGACGCCAGCATGCAGCGCCCGGGCCCCCGCCTGTGGCTGGTCCTGCAGGTGATGGGCTCGTGCGCCGCCATCAGCTCCATGGACATGGAGCGTCCGGGCGACGGCAAGTGCCAGCCCATCGAGATCCCGATGTGCAAGGACATCGGCTACAACATGACCCGCATGCCCAACCTGATGGGCCACGAGAACCAGCGCGAGGCCGCCATCCAGCTGCACGAGTTCGCGCCGCTGGTGGAGTACGGCTGCCACGGCCACCTCCGCTTCTTCCTGTGCTCCCTGTACGCGCCCATGTGCACCGAGCAAGTCTCCACCCCCATCCCCGCCTGCCGGGTCATGTGCGAGCAGGCCCGGCTCAAGTGCTCCCCGATCATGGAGCAGTTCAACTTCAAGTGGCCCGACTCCCTGGACTGCAGCAAACTCCCCAACAAGAACGACCCCAATTACCTGTGCATGGAGGCGCCCAACAACGGCTCGGACGAGCCCGCGCGGGGCTCGGGCATGTTCCCGCCGCTCTTCAGGCCGCAGCGGCCCCACAGCGCGCAGGAGCACCAGCTGAAGGACGGGGCGCCGGGGCGCGCGGGCTGCGACAACCCGGGCAAGTTCCACCACGTGGAGAAGAGCGCAGCGTGCGCGCCGCTCTGCACGCCGGGCGTGGACGTCTACTGGAGCCGCGACGACAAGCACTTCGCCGTGGTCTGGCTGGCCGTCTGGTCCGTGCTCTGCTTCTTCTCCAGCGCCTTCACCGTGCTCACCTTCCTCATCGACCCGGCGCGCTTCAGGTACCCCGAGCGCCCCATCATCTTCCTCTCCATGTGCTACTGCGTCTACTCCGTGGGCTACATCATCCGCCTCTTTGCGGGCGCCGAGAGCATCGCCTGCGACCGGGACAGCGGACAGCTCTATGTCATCCAGGAGGGCCTGGAGAGCACGGGCTGCACCCTGGTCTTCCTGGTCCTCTACTACTTCGGAATGGCCAGCTCCCTGTGGTGGGTGATCCTGACGCTCACCTGGTTCCTGGCTGCGGGCAAGAAGTGGGGCCACGAGGCCATTGAGGCCAACAGCAGCTACTTCCACCTGGCGGCCTGGGCCATCCCCGCCGTGAAGACCATCCTGATCCTGGTGATGCGCAGGGTGGCGGGGGACGAGCTGACCGGCGTCTGCTACGTGGGCAGCATGGACGTCAACGCCCTCACCGGCTTCGTCCTCATCCCGCTGGCCTGTTACCTCATCATCGGCACTTCCTTTATTCTCTCGGGCTTTGTGGCCCTTTTCCACATCCGGAGGGTGATGAAGACGGGTGGGGAGAACACGGACAAACTCGAGAAGCTCATGGTGAGGATCGGGGTCTTCTCCGTACTCTACACGGTGCCGGCCACCTGTGTGATTGCCTGCTACTTTTACGAACGCCTCAACGTGGAGTACTGGAAGGTCCTGGCCACGCAGCACGAGTGCAAAATGAACAACCAGACCAAAAACCTGGACTGTCTGATGGCCGCCTCCATCCCCGCGGTGGAGATCTTCATGGTGAAGGTCTTCATGTTGCTGGTGGTGGGCATCACCAGCGGCATGTGGATCTGGACATCCAAGACTCTGCAGTCCTGGCAGAGTGTTTGCAGCCGCAGGTTCAAGAAGAAGAGCCGACGGAAACCGGCCAGCGTGATCACCAACAGCGGGATTTACAAAAAAGCCCAGCATCCTCCCAAAACCCGTCTCGGGAAATACGAAATCCCCGCCCAGCCTCCCACCTGTGTGTGAAGGGGCTTGCGGGGAAGGCAGGGGTGGAAAACTTCCCCGGAGAGGATACAGTGGCGGCCAGAGCCAAAACACGGTGCTTCTCTTCGTTGGTTGCCTGCTTGCTTGTTTTGGTTGTTTGTTTTTTTTTTTAAATAAACGTAAAAAAAAAAAAAAGTCTTTACCCTGAAATTCAGGATGCTGTGATACACTGAAAGTTAAAAAAAAATGTACTTAAAGGTTTTTGCTTTGTTCTGTTTTCCCTGAAGGAGAGCTCTCCAGCTAAGTAGCCTCTTGTGTAACTAATTTGTGGTGAAGTAGTTGATTCAGGCCCCAGAAGAAAACTTTTGTTTAGGACCTTCCATAAATATACATCTGTGTGTTTGAGTTGGCTTTGCTATCCATTTACAAATCAGAGAGGAGATAAGTTCTTTGCAAATTGGAGAGCCTCTGCTCAGCTGCAAAGAGAGAGAGGCAGGCAGATGGGTCCCTTTGCAGCGAGCCAGCCGTCCCAGGGGCCCGCCCTCAGGAAGGCCGCCTGCCAGACAGCAACTTCTGTGCAAACAGGAAGAAAGAGACAGCGTGACAACTCAGCACAGTCCAGTGGACTCGGAGCCACTTAGAACAGACCCCGGCCTCTGGCCTCCACACATGCTCCTTCTCCAAGGTAGACACGTTCCCCCAGGCCTAATGCTGGTGAACGCAAACGGTGTGCAATACATTTCCCACCCCCCTTTCCATGAAAATAAAAAGAGAAACAAGTATTTTGCTGCACATAAAGACAACAAAAGAAATCTCCTAACAAAAGAACTCAGAGACCCAGCCCTCGGAACCTCTTCAGTGTTACAGTTTGTGGCTTTTTAATGGAAACCAAGCCAATACACATTGGAACCGATTTGTGGAAAGGCGAGGGGGGTGGTGAGAGGGGAGAAGGATCATTCAAAGGTGCCCAAAGGGCTTACTGACTCTTTCTATTATTAAACAAATGGTTTCCCTGAATGGCCCCGAGAAGCAGTCTACAAACCCTGAGTTTATCCTCCTTCCCAGGAAATGCCAGGAAAGGGTCACCCTGCTGGTGTCTATTTGTAATATACACTATTTTTCATGCTCCAGTATTTTATTAAAAATAAAGTATGTTCTTTAGTTTGGTGCTGGTCCCTTGTGTGTTGTGAGGGTCCCCTTCTCTGGGCGGGGGGCAGAATAGGGAAAACTTTCTCCCTCTGTTTGCTTTTCAAGCAAATCCCGCCTATGCGTCTCTCTCTACAGATCACTGGTCATCTGTATGAAATGGCAGAGGGGCAGAGATTCCAATGTTGGCAGGATGACCGAATTTCGAGTTGCAGAGGAATTACCTGCAAGACTGGGTGAGGTTGGAAGTTGTCTCTGCCTCTCGGTGGCAGGATGCGAGGACCTGCTTGTAGCCCAGTTCCTCAGGAAGCATCTTGGCTACTGAGCCTGGATACACTCCTGTGCCTGGACAAGCTCTGGGAATCTCTCTGGAGACTGGACCCAGCCAATTAGGAGAATTAAATCAAAGTAGGGTTCAGGTGACCTATTGAGGTCAAATGGTACCCAGATAGAACTGCAGACTACCGGTCCAAAGTGTGCTGGCTTTGCAGCAACTCCTGGACGTATTTACAAAACAGACTGTAGGTCTGGACGAAATAAAAATGTCTGTTGAGGAAGGTGGCGGGCGGTGGGGGCGTCGCGTCATTAGGAGGAGAAGTTAATCAGCTTTGCACTTCACTGCACTTGACTTTTCTCCTGCGTCTGCCGTCGCAGTGGTACAGCTGTGAAGGCTTGAGGAGGTAGGCCCGGGTTCAGCGGGTCGGAGGCACAGAGGGATCCAAGGGCACAGTCTGGTTCTGCTGCCGTGGGAATCAGATGGACCAGCTCGGGCCATCCGTGAATCACGCTGATGCCAAACTGCAACCCGAACAAGGGCGCTCTTAATTTTGAGCATTTATTCCGCACTCACTAATGATACGCAGAAGCCTGCAGGTAGGGCGGCCTGCTTCCTAGAGATGGTGTCGAGGAGCCAGGCCTGACGACCCAGACCCTCCCTGCGTTGGCAGCGTGAGAACTGGGCACTGGTGCAGGTCGTCTTCTGAGGGGAAAGGGGTGGGATCCCCAGGCGGGGAGCTTGGGTGGCTTAGCACCAAGTTCCAGAAACACCAACCAGGCAGGCCAAGTAAGTAGAAGAAGCATCCAGAATAGCCTTCAGTGCATTAAAAAGGGGGAGAAAAGTTTAAAAAATGCCCCCAAATAACAACCTATTTGTTGGTTGTTCCCGCCCAGCCCCTGGAAAAGACTGTCGAGGTATTCACGTGCGTGTGCACGTACACATGTAATGTTCCCTTTTTGTAACTCTTAGAAAAAACAACAATGATGTGTTTGAAACAGAGCTTGGAAAAGTCGAGAAAGGTAACTGTCAGGGCACCGCTGTGGGTGTCTGAGGTGGGTGCCAGCCCAAAACACTCAGTTCCGAAGTCACTGGGCCCGTCAGCGGTGTTGGGTCTGCTCGTGTTCGGTGCGGAGGCTTCAGACGGTGGTCCCGAGGAACCCGAGTTTAGGGGCACACGTGAGAGCCTTTGCTATGGGTGGGGATGGGTTTCAGTGTGGCTCCACCCCCAAAACTACAGCGGCCTCGTTTACAAAGGTCAGTGGAATTCGTCCTGTGGCTGGGCCTGCTCCACCAGGGCGTCTGGTCTCCTAAGTGGTAGCGGCAGAGATTCCTAAGTACACTGCACTCTCTCTGGGACAAAGCTGACTCCGGGTCACCTACGACAGGTGAGTTGCAGGAGCAGCCTGTAGACCTACAAGGTAGAAGGCGGCCACAGCTGCCCGCCCGCTCCGGAATGCTCTGGCTCAAGGCAGGATTCATTCCTAAGGCATGGCTGACTGTCTCAGCGTGGAGGTTTCTCAGCATCGCGGAGGCCACGGCCTTAGCTCCAGAAGCACGGGAACCTGTATTGGGTGGCAGGTCTGAGTAGTGAGGTTGTAGTCAGAGGAAGCTCAAAGAAGGTGATTAGCCAAGGTCACGCTGCTGTCCATTGCCCTTCCTTCCTTCCTTCCTTCCTTCCCTCCCTCTATCCTTCCTTCCTTCCACCCCTCCTTCCCTCCTTCCTTCCTTTATTCAGCCAGCAGCCAGCTACTCACCACCTACTGTAAGCCAGGGCTGGGGAAATGGAGAAGCAGCACCCAGCCCTTGGCTTCGAGAAGGTCGCAGCCTGGTACAGGAGACCTGCGCAGGTGTACCGGGGGCTTGGCCATGACACAGCTTCTGTGCACTTCTATTCTGAGTCAGGGAGGCATCCCAAAGGTGGCTCAGAATTCCCAGAAGGCGGAAGATTCAACACGTGTAATTTTGCGGCGTGGTGAGGTTGCAGGGACGTGGTGATGGCTGGGTCAGGAGTTACAGACAGGGGACAGGAAACTCCACGAAGACCCCCGACCGTGCCCGGCTTCCAGCAGGCCACCTTGGAGTCGCAATGACATTGACAACAATTAAAACAGTAACAGTCATAGTTGTGGGGAGCCCTTCAGAGCACTTCCTGGGTGCTGAGTGCTGGACAGATTTAATTCTCACGACAATCCATTCAGGTAGGTGCCCCTGTCAGCCCCACTTTATAAGACCCTGAGGCACAGAGAGGTTACATAAACTCCCAGCGTCACACAGCAGGTAATCAGAGGTGGGCTAGGAGCCCGGCAGTCTGATGACAGCTTCTGGCCCAGCGTTGAATGAGTGAGTGAGTGAGTGAGTGAGAGCTAAGCATTTTAGACCAGCTAGCATGTGAAGCACTTGCCACATGTTCATTCAATTGTCTAACCAGTTGGGTGGTGCTAGTGTCAACCCTCGGATGACAGATGAGGACATTAGAGCACAGAGACGTCAAGCCACTTGCCGAAGGCCACAGGGGTCCGTAGTCCGGAATGTGAACCCCGGCCGTGCGGCTCCGAGCCTGTCGGTCTGCCCGCCAGGTCCCCCTCCCTGTCTCGGCGGTTCTGAGGACTTGGCGTGGATGAAATCATCTCATCCCCACAGCAGGACGCCATGCCTTTGCTCCAAGCAAAAGACGCACAAGAGCATGTTGGCAAAGTGCAAAGCTCCGCTTCAGCGTGGGCGAGCAGGAGCGGGGAGCGTGTGACACGCCGTCCTTCTGCAGCAGCCCGGAGAATGAGCTGAGGATGGGGCCGAGGGGGTGAGAACGCAGGGGCGACCGAGAGGCCCCCCGAAGGTCGAGGCAGCGGGTTGACTTCATGTCGAGAGGGAGTGAGAGGGACTGGACGGTCAGGGGGGACCACACGGGCTGGGGGACCCGGGAGGAAATAGACGAGGAGGGAGGCGGAGCCGAGGGGGTTGGTGGAGTGTAGGCAGTTTGTGTTTGGGGGTCCCTGATTCCTCCTGGTGGTCGAGGTCAGTCTGCAGGCTGTGACGGGGGCCATGGGGGGGCGGGCGCACAGGTGGGTGTCTGGAAGTGGTCACGGCTGGAGAACTGGTCGGTGCGTTGGGTGGGGGCCTCCGAGGAGGTGCAGAGGGCACCTTGACTGAGCGCTCACTCAGCCACTCGGGTGCCTCAGTTTTATTGTGAAAGGACTAAAGGAGATCACGTTGCTGGGCTCATCCAGAGCCAAAATCTGTGACCCAGACAAAGACAAGGGGGAAGTCAGGAGGGTGAGGGCCGGAGACCCCTCTCTCTCCCCGCCCCTGCCCAGGGCACACAACTCTGTCTCCTTAGCTTAGCCCTTGGGCCACCCAGGCAAAGTGAGCCCGGGCCCCACAGGTGGGCGTCCGTTAATTCTCTCACCTACAGAGAGGCTGCTTCAAGGCCGAAAACCAGAAAACAAAAAAATTGAGATGTATTCTCGAGGCAACAGATTTTATCCCGAATCCCACATTCTTTTCTTAAAAAGGAGAGCGAGAAAGACGGGAAAGAACAGCAGATGGGAGCGCAGACTGGCATCCCACACGTGAAGGACGGGGAGCTGGGACGCCGCGCACAGGGCTGAGCACATCTCGTCCCCACGATGCTCGGGGGCCGGTCTGGCCCGGGCCCCTGGGCGTTGCTTTGTCTTGGGCAGGCTGCTGCACATTTATTCCATCCTCCATCTCTTCGTCTGCCGAACGGGGGTGATAGTGGCGCCCCTCACTGGGCTGTCGCTCCCTAGGTGCCCGACTGTTTTAATAGCGCTGTACGGATTAATCTGTCTGTTCCTCACCACCGCCTAGGGGACAGGAGCTGAAGTGAAACCATACGTGGAAAGCTCTTTGCAGGCTGTGGGCACTGAGCTAGGCTTAATAGATGCGAGCTACTATTATGTTTTTTGCCCCTCCCCCAGAAAATTCAACCCAGCATGCTAATGAGTAATGATCTTTAAAGAGAATGAGGTTTTTTTTTTTTTTTTCCTTAGAGAAACACTTTTTCCAATACCGTGTTCAGTTTCCACAGGATACCCGCTGATCTGTCAAGTTTAAAAGGCAGGCCCAGTGCCTCTACTGCGGTGGAAAATATTCTCTGTCTTTCTCTTTGAACACAATCACATCACAGCCTCCTTCCCGGGGAACCAGACCTCATGCGCAGACACCTCTGTACGCAAATGGACAAAGATGGCTGTAATATGGAGATGGACGGAAAGGGCCAGCCTTCAGGGAAGCTCTCTGAACATGCTCCGGCGACATAGTGTGGGGTATTTTTTAATGTTTTATTAAGAGTGTGAAGGCCAAGCTGGAGGGAGGAGGGACGGAGACGCTTTTGAAATCTGCAAAGAATCAGTTTCAGTGGCAGAGGTGAGCGGCCGTCATCGGGGACTTCAACAGTCCCACCCCTGCGAAGATGACGCTGTTAGATCTTCACAATGGCCGCGGCCCAGTCGGACTTTTCCAAAGTCACCGAGTTTCGCTTTGTTATCATGACATTTTTTTTTTTTTGGTACCAGGCTCGCATCTGGGGGGGCTTCAGTCTATAGGAAGGGATTCACAACATCCCCGCTTGGAACATACCCACCCCCATCCCACCCAAAGGAGCTTTTGCAGTCAGGGGCTTCGCGGGTTGCTGTGAGGATGGGAGCGGATGCTCTTGGGGGGTCTCTCACAACAGATGTCCTCAAAGGGGGCACTTTGTCCCATTTTCTGGACTATTTGCACTAAAAAAAAAAAAAAGGAAAAAAACCCTTAAAGACTTATCCTAACAATGTTTTAGTATTTTAGGCAGAACTACAAAGTCATCAACCCTGACAGACAATAAATCAGCGTCCGCTTTAAAAGGTGGGAGACGGCGGTGGCGAGGTGGAGGTGCCGGCTTTGATCAGCAGTGACAAGCACTGGGGTTGGGGCCGCCCTCCTGCCTCACTCACCCCAGGGCAGAGTAGCACCTGTGTACCTTCCGGGGCCGCCCCTCTCATAAAACACTTGCATTTTGTTGGCTTTGAGTAGAAGTCTTCATCTGCAAGCTGCTTTTGCTCCTGCGGCTCATCTGAAGCCACGTTCCCGAAGCCGAGTCAGCATCATGCAG
This sequence comes from Camelus ferus, assembly GCF_009834535.1. NCBI lineage: Eukaryota > Metazoa > Chordata > Mammalia > Artiodactyla > Camelidae > Camelus > Camelus ferus. The sequence goes on along the minus strand of NC_045727.1, from coordinate 22,223,162 downwards.
ATTTCACCGGGTTCCAGGCTCAGGGCAGGAGGCTTCCATTTGCACTGAATTCAGAAATAGTTTAGGCTGGTTGGAATATTGTTTTTTTTTTTTTTTTATTCCTTAACAGGACTTCAAGGATTCAGAAAATAAAATCCACGCATGGCATAGAGTAAAGGGAACATGAGAGAGATTATGAGGAAGTTGTGATTCTAATTTGCTGTAATGGTGACACAGGTCTACAGAGACCAAAAAGAAACAATATGAAGGATTGAGAAAGGTCAGTTATAAAATTTGCCATTCTTTGCTGGGTGTCCTGATTACAACCATTTTTTTTTCCAATCAATAAAACCCGTTATGCAGCCATGTGCAGAGTACCAAGTCACACTGGGTAAACAGAGGGTATTAGAGAGAAAAAACGGAGAGAGGAAGAGATAGCAAACAAAGTTAGATGTATTGTTTCTATTTTCAACCCACCTCTCCCCCTCTAAAGGGTTTATACTTGCCAAGGCAGGATGTCCCCACAATTCCCAGGGGATGACCCAAAATTATTAAATTAGGTAAAACAATCCCACTGGATTACGGGTGTGCCTGTCACTCACGCCAGTCAGTGAGATGTAAGGTATATTCTCCTGGTGGGATAGGAGAATAGGACTGTGCAGATGGGGGTTCAGGGAAGACTCAAGGAAAGATTTTCCTTCATGATAAAAAGCCAGATGTCGACGAAGCCTGTTGTTTCCCCGCACAGAATGTGGAGTGTGAAAGTTGTATGTGGAGCTGTTGCAACCATCTTGTGACCACGAGGCAGTAAACTCGCTAGTAAAGCCAACACTCCCAGGATGGCAGGTGCAAAACAAGAAAGAGCCACTTTTGTGACGACTTCACTGAGCTACTCCACCTCCAGGCTTCTTCTTATTCCAGGTAATTAACAGCCTATGTTTGCTGGGTGTCAGCAAGTTTGGTCTTACGCGACTTGTAGGAAAATATATTTCATAGAACCAACTAGTCTAGCGCATCTCAAACCTTCACATGCATACAAATCACCTGGAGCTCTCACTCAGCGGCAGATCTTGATTCAATAGGCCTGGGCGGGACCTGAAATTCTGCATTCGTAACAAGCTCCCAGGTGAGGCAGGTGCTGCTGACTCTCCTGGCCCTACCATGACCTCCGAATGGCTACCTTCTGAAGTCTGTTATTCCTGACTAATACATGGACCCATCTTGGGTACCACCACCTGGGTGTCCTGTCCTGGACTAGCCCTCAATTTTCAGACATGTCATATCGAGTTAAATCCTGCTTCCTTATGATCAGTTCCTGTTCTCTCTGCTTTTACCAGCTGGTCCTCCTGTAACACATCAGATTCATTTTCCATATGAAAACACCTTGCATCTTCGAGGCTGGGTATTCCGTGCACCCTGCCCCTATTTTGATTCTGAGAACTGTTGCCTGAGTTGGTTACCCTCTGCTGACTGTCCACAGAGCATGTTTACCTTGGTCTAAATTCTTGCTAAGGAAGGTGCCCACAGGTGGATACCATTCTCCAGGAATGGTCTAACAAGGACGTCACGGTGTGGGACACGTTAGAGGCCCACAGCAAACCTTATACATCATAGTGGGACACTAGAAGCATTTTTATTAAAGATGGAACAGAGCAAGGCTGTTAAGTCTGATTCTGCATGAACCTGGCCGTGCTACACGATGCAGTAAGACAAAAAGAAGCGAGAGAAGGTAAAACCATCAGCAAATGTCATTATTTGCAGCTGATGCAATGGAAAGGAGAATTACCCAAAAAAAGCAATTGATGAGAGTCAAATAGAACTGATCAGGGCACCTGGACAAAACAAATCTACAAAAATCTATAGCTTCCCTATGTCTTAGCAATAACCAGTTAAAAATATAGAGAAAATAAAAAACCACCCTTGCAATACCTTCAAAAAGCATAGGTAAACTGCTTAGAAATAAAGTTCAGAATGTGCAAGCCCTTTGGAAGAAAACGTTGCTACGTTACTAAAAAGCATAAATAATTGAAAAAAATTAAACCATGTACCTGGTAATATGTCAATGTCCCCCAAATTAATTCCTAAATGCAATGCAATTCCAGTTTTTAAATCTGTATTTTTGGGGAACTCTACAAAACGATATTAAATCCGTCATACTTGAGCAAATACCCAACGGGGGAAAACCCTGTAAGAGGGGTGGGAAAAAGGCATAATCTATCAGATAGTAAAGTGCACGATAAATCTACAGTAACCGAAACAGCACAGGGATAAACGTTAAAACAGACAAATTAATGGGACAAAATCTAATGTCCAGAAAGAACTGCCGATGAACTTGGAGCTGTATCTCAAACAAATGGGACAGAACGGATTATTGCACCACTGGTGTTGCGGCTTGGTTTAGATTGGGGGAACCTTTTCTATTACAGTGTCTGTCTCACGCCTTTTATCAAAATGCATTTGGATTGTTAAAAGATTTACATGTAAAAGTAATACTACCACCCAGGGAAAAACGTTCTCTAAACTCTTCATTCGGCAGAAAGAAAAGGTTGGTGAATACTTGCCATAAACTTACCAAGAAAGAGTCTTGTTAGTATGACGTCGAAGACAAAACTATTTTTTAAAATCATGGTTACGAGGGGTTAAAGTGGGTGGGAAGGGGTAAATGGGGAACTTGAAATGTGCACCTGTTGAGGGAGGGATGGAAATGTTCGCTGTCTTGAGCGTGGGGGTGGTTTCATGGGTGTGCACATCTATCAAAATTCATCAAAGTGTGCATCTGAAATACGTGTAGTTTACTGTACAGGAATCATTCCATAATAAAGGCGTTAAAAAATTGTGATTTGACTACATAAAAATTAAAAAATTCTGCATGGCAAAAAAATAAGTTAATAAACATTTTAAAAACGCACAATCTCCATCAGCAAAATTAAAAGGCAAAAATGGTTGTTTCCCGCTGGGTCTGTGCACGGGCAAGTCACACAGAAGAAATACTAACCAGCCATGAACCCGTGGAAAGAATGTAACCTCACTCATGGTAATCAAAGGGTACTTGTGTCAAAACATGATTATTTTTGCCTGATAGATCGATACTTTTTTTCGCCTCCCTGAGGCTGTTAATACCTAGATTTGGCTTGGGTGGGGAGCAGTGGGCCCCCCATATCACACCGGTGGGGAGGTAACTAGACATCCTCGCTAAAGCACAAATGCAGTGGGTCCCCAACATCTTTACTATATATATACCCCCTCTGACCCAACAATTCAACTTCCATTAAATGTGTTGAAAGTTGAGAACAACCTACATGTGCACCGGCTGGCTGACTGTTCGGTTACAGCAGGTCCTTAGGATCTTACGTAGTTGTTAAAGTAATTACGTAGAGCCGTGTTATGAACATGGGCATGGCCAGCCGTGTCACTCAGCCCGCTGCCATCAGCCGGGAGGGGCCAGGACAACCCTCCGGGTGTGCGCGTCTGGCGTGCCTTCCGATTGGCCCATGTCGGCGCCACGTGGGCTGTTGAACATTTTGCATATTAACCCTGTTGTCCGTTGGCAAAGCAAGTTATGGGACACGTTCTGCGCAGGGACAGTTCACTTCCTGTAAAGGGTGCGTCCATACCTGGAAAGGCGTGAGATGTCCGCAGTGGTTATCCATGCCTGGCACGATTTCTGGGTAATCTTTACCTTCTCCTTTGTAGCTTCTCAATTTCAGTTTTTGGCAATAAACATGTATTACGCAGATAGAAGATTTTTAGGTAGGTAGGTAGGTAGGTAGGCAGGCAGGCAATGTAGATGGGTGGGTTAGACAGAGCCTGCATTCTGAGACGGGGCGCAGAGGCTGCCCGGGCACACCGCACACCGTGTTCCACCTGACGGGGAAGCGGCAGGGACCACACAGGTCCAAGGACCAGGAGCTGAGTCTCCGCCTCTCAGTAGGAGGAGGGCAGGGACCCTGTGGCCATCTTGACCGCACCGGGAGACAGGGCACCAGCCACATTCTCAAAGAAACAGCCCCCTCCCACCTCCTGCCGTGGACTCCCCCGTCTTCTTTCCACGTCCTAAATTGCAACCCAAGTCGTCTCTAGGCGGAAGGGTTCCCTCCTTCCTGTCCGCCTTCGGCTGGCCCTATCTTTTGTGGGGTGCTGACTTTTAACCAAAGGTTTTGTCCTTGAATGAGGCTGCAAAGGAGTGATGCTGTCAAGCGTGCTGACAGATCTGGGGCCACTGAGGACTCCGGGTCTGGTCACCAGGCCGCTGAGGGACATTTTTTGTGGGCTGAATTTGTTTACTTCTGGAAGAAAAAAAAAAACTCTGGCTTCCTGTTCCTAAGGGGGAACAGGTTTAAAAGGCTTCATAAAAAAGGGCCTCTAGTCCCTGAACATCAAATGCCTCTTAGAGGGCAGTGCTTGATGAGTTAAGTGTAAAGGAATCAGCAACATAAGGGTTGAATTTCCTTGCAGATACACAGAGGTTATAAATTAAGGGGGGAAGAATCATGTCAAAACACGTTCTGGCATTTTGCCCGACCTGAAAACATTTGAAAATTGATTTTGAGATGGTGGAGGTACCGGAGTCCTAGCTCAGGACATCCTGGTTTGTAAGATTTATTTATTTTTACATAAAATGGCAGAGGAATTGCAGACAGAGGGGGCGGTTCTAATTTTAGTCACCAAGTCTTTTTTGTTGCTGTTTTCTTTTTTCCCCTTCCTGAAAGATGGTCCTGGATGGGGACGCTAAGCGTTCTTGATTTGTGTTGGTTTTAATTGAGATTTCAAAGAAAGGACCGTTGCTTTTATGGCTTTCAGTGTGTTTCTTATTTAGATCAAGACTCCAGGAAGTAGAAAGCTCATTAAACTCAGGGCTGTATCAGAGAATGACTACGTGGCCTTGCTTTCACCTGCTGTTGGGAGATTTGCGCCTTCATATTTGCTTGCGAGTGGACATCCTCCCGCTTGGCTTAGGAGCAGAGAAGCAGAAGCCACAAGATTGAGAGGGTATCCGAACGTAAAAATAGGGGTGTGGGGATTTCTGCTGAAGACAATATTCCTGGGAAATAGTTAATGACTTGGGACTGCAAAGACACAAACACGCTATTTTTTTTCTTAAACTTTAAAAATCTCACTGTTATTAAAAATGGATACTCTCGGGGGCGGGGCAAGGTACAGCTCAGTGGCAGAGCCCGCGCTTAGCATGCAGGAGGTCCTGGGTTCAATCCCTAGTCCCTCCATTAAAAAATAAATAAATAAACCAAATTACTTCCCTGCCCCTGGACACCCAAAAATGGATACTCTCATGCTGTTAAAAATGCAGTTTGAAGCATGTCCCCCTCCAGCCTGCTTACATAATTTCTTGGGTCATTTAAGAAGGGTGATGGGCTCCGAGCAGACTGAGAGCCACGTCAGGACGCCGAGGGGTCCGCACCGAGGCGTTCGTCTCCCTCCCATCTTGGAAAAACAAAATTGGTAGCAGGAATGTTTTCCTAAGCACCTCCGCCTGCTAATTATGTCACGCCTGCAGCTCCGCTCAGCAGACACTGGAAAGACTGGTCACCGGGACCTGAAAAACCGCATAGACTTGTCCTTCCAAACCATCTTCGGCCAAGGTGCCAGCCGGCAAGATGCTCACAGTTCTGAGAGCTAGCTTTTCTTTTCTTTTTCTTTTTCTTTTTTTTTTTTTTTTTTTTGCCTTGTGGCTTAATATTTCAGAGATAGTTTTGTTTTGTTTATGTATTTATGTATGTACTTATTTATTTATTTATATTGAAGTAGAGTCGGTTTACAACGCTGCGTTAGTTTCTGGTGTACAGCACAGTGATTCAGTTACACCCACATATATATATATTCCTTTTCCTATTCTTTTCCGTTATAGGCTATTACAGGGTTTTGAATATAGTTCCCCGTGCTCTACAGTAGGTCCTTGTTGTTTATCTATTTTATATGTAGTAGTGTGTGTCTGCAAATCCTGAATTCATAATTTATCCTTCCACGCCTACTCCTTCCCTGCTGGTAACCATCAGTTTGTTGTCTTTGTCTGTGAGTCTGTTTCTGTTTCATAAATAAGTTCATTTCTGTCATTTTTTAAAGATTCCACACATAAGTGGTATCACACAGTTTTTGTCTTTGTCTGACTTACTCCACTCAGTGTGACAATCTCCAGGTCCATCCATGTTGCTGCAAATGGCATTATTTCGTTCTTCTTTATGGCTGAGTAGTATTCCACTGTGTGTGTACCACATCTTTATCCACTCATCTGTTGATGGACATTTACTCAGAGGGATGTCTGGTGAGGGTGACGTGGGGGCACAGATGTAATGACAATTGCAGTTGAGTTCCTTGAAATGACAGGCAATTATTTAGCACCAGCTGGATGCCTTTGCCTATGCTCAGTGCTATAGATATAAGAATGGACAGAACCACAGACAATACTTACACCCATCGCTGACTCTATTTGAGGTGTTTGATAGGATCCAAGTCCCTCCAGGGGCCCCCACTCTCTGCTGCTCATCCCTTTGCCTCTTTGAATCCACTCTTCTCCCTCTCTGCTCCCTGAGAGGCCGACCCATACTCTGTCTTCCAAGGCTCCTTGACCTCTCGTTTTGGTCATTTGGGGCCAATGGGAGGCCCCACGGGGAGATCGGAGGGAGGGAGAGGAGTGTGCCCAGGGTTCAGGGCGCTTCCTCCGCCCTGGGGCTCCAGCCCTCCGGGTCCTGCCAGTGGGGAGAGTCGACTCCCCGTAGCCCCATTCCTGTCCAGCTGCGGCTTCTCTTCCAAGTCTCCATCCATCGCAGGCTCCCTTGCTCCCCCTCCCCTGCCCCACCCAACCAGAGGCATCATGACACCCCACTTGGCGGTTGTCTCCTGGCCCCACCATCCACTTTCGGCCCCTCTGAGTGCACCTCGATCGAGAGTCCGTCCTGTGAACTCTGCCCAGGAAAACGCTCTCGGTCAGCTCGGGCTGCTGTAATGAAATGTCATAGATCGGTGGCTCCAACAACAGACATCTTTTCTCATGGTGCTGGAGGCTGGACGTCCAAGATCAAGGTGCCGGCAGGTTCGGTTGCTGGTGAGGACCTCTTCCTGGTTTGCAGACAGCCGCCTCCTTGCTGTGTCCTCACACAGCCTCTCCTCGGTGTGTGCAGAGACCTCTCTGTTTCCTCCCCTCAATAGGGCACTAACCCCGTCGTGAGGGCCCCACCCTCATGCCCTCACCTCAGCTGGATCCCCCCCCAAAGGGCCTGCCCCCAAATGCCACCACACTGGGGACTGAGGCTTTACATGTGTGCCTCGGGGGGCACAAACATCCCACTCGTCATATCCTCTGTGTGACATCCGTTTTCCACAGAAGGCCTGACAGACAAGCCTTCTCCTTGCCATATAAGGATTTAATTCATTCCAGTGTTCACTGACTACCTATCGGTGGCTCAGTGTGGGAGAAAAAGACAAGGCTTACAACCGCAGGTGTATTAGAGCTCATAAAGTGTCCGATAAACACGCTCTCCTTCCGTTCCCGCAGAAATACCGTGTTATTCCCATTTTACAGGAGGGGAAGATGAGGATTCAAGCAAAGAAGGAGAAGGAAAGGACACGTGGAACAGAGCAGTTACCGGCCCCCCGGTAACACCCAGCGCGGGTTCGAATCGGCTCAGTCAGTAGCAGACTTTTGGGACGAGACAGCAGTGCACAGGAGGGGACAGTGAGTGGCGAGGGCCGGGCGCTCTTCCGAGAACTCAAGAGAGATGGAGTGTTAAGCTCAGGCCGCAAGCGGATCCGCCAGGTCGTGTCCCAAATATAGCCCGGCAGCCAGCTGCAGCGGGCTGCGCCCGTTTTGCAACCTGATCGTTCCCAGGCTTTCGCCCTGGAGGTGGAGACGGTGCTCCTAGCAGGGGGCCGGCCTTTCTCCTGGTGCGTCTCCTGCCAGAGGCGTCTGCCGCCGTCCACGCCTGCCCCGGAGAGCCTCGGGGTGTGAGCGCGGAGGCCGGCCCCCCCCCCCCCCCCCCCCCCCCCCGGCTCTGCAGCGCAGAGCGCCACCCGGGCATTCCGGAGCAACGCCGCTCGCCTGGCAGCCCTTCTCCCCGTCTCACCTGTTGGCGGAGCTGGCCCACCTCCTGGGACTCCTGGGCGCCCTGATTCGGCCCTGCTTGCCTCCCTTCCCGCCTCACCTGTAGGTTGGTTTTTCTTTAAATCGTTATTAAGGTGGAATTCACAGAACAAGATGAAGCCTTCGAAGTGTACACGTCAGGGGCGTTCGGGACCCTCACAGTGCTCTACAGCCATCACCACTGCCAGGCTCTAAAACATCTCCTTCCCCACCAAGGAAGGCCCGGCTCCAGTGGGCAGCCACCCGCCCTCCTCCCCCAGCCCCTGGCGACCACACCTCCGTCCTGTCTCCCTGGGGCAGTCACGCCCCGACAGTCCACGCACGCGGGTCATACAACATGTGGCCCTGGTGTCTGGCCTCCTTCACTTAGCCTGACGTGTTCAAGTCTGTTCTCTTGCTGTTCAGGAGGCCAGAAGTTTGAGACCAAGGTGTGGGGGGCAGAGCCAGGACGTACCAGGGCAAAGAGGACGTGCTCGGAGGGCCGCCACCCTGGAAGCCATCTCTCTGGCTCCTGGTGCCACAGGTCCTCTGGGAGCTGAGTGTGGAGTCTGTCGCATCATCTCAAACACAGCAGTCAACGGGGTCCCGGGGCTTCAGGGTTTAGGCTCTTTGAGGGCAGGGCCTGGACCGCCATGTGCGGCCTGAATGACTGTCTAGTTAATCACGTGACTGCATCTTCTGGACAGATCGCACTGGGCCCTGCCGGCCTGGACCCACTGGGGCGTCTGCACTCTGCCGGGGATGGGCCAAAGGGGGGACGGCACCTGCTGTCCACCCCTCCACCCTCCCTTTTCTCTGAGCACAGGGAGCAACCTGGCTGGTTGAAGGCGTGTAACACTTGACGGTGAATTACTCCGGAACTGGCGACGCACAGCCGTTTCTCCAGTGGCGTCGTCTTCGAAGGGACTGCATCCTGGACCCCAGAAGAAGTGCAGCAGACAGAGCCAGGCTCTCCCCCCGCCCACCCCCACCTCCACCCACCCCGCATGCTGGCTCAGGCGTTTGGGGGCAAGCAGGCAGAAGCAACTGCCCCTGGGCCTGGAATGAAACGCAGGCTTCAAAAGCTTCAACAGCTGTTTGCTGGAACTTGGCGGCCCAACACCCACCCCCCCGCCCCCAGCACTTGTCCAGGGTCGCCCTGGCCAATGCCTGGCACGCCAGCAACCAGGCAAAGGCTGGTGGACATCCGACCACCCTGCGTCCAGGAAACCGGGGACAGTGACTTTCAGTTACTTGTCATGACTTTTAAAACCCCCTCCACGTGCGACTCCCAGGATGTGAATTTCACCGTCCTCTCGTCTCCTGGAGTTTCCTCCCCGAACCCACTTCCTCAGCCGCTGGGGTTGTATCGCGCAGGTTTCCTGACACCAAGCAACAGAAACCGACGTCGACAAAACGGGAGTCGAGGGGGAAGGCAAGTCAGTAGGAGGGCGAGTCCAGCCTTGGGAACCAGATACAGTCTTGTCCCCACGCTCTGCGCGGCCGCGGCTAACAGCCGTCTCCAGCTGTCCCCGGCTCCTTGTGCCGCTTGCCCAAGAGTCCCAGGGGAGCCCACCCCGCTGGCCAAGCCTACGTGGGATGCCATCCCCAGGCTGAGTCAGACCAGAGAAGAGAGGGAGCTCCTCGGGCTCCTGCAGAGGGAAGCAGGTCTTAGGAAGAGAGGGCTGGACGGCGGTCAGCCCCCCCCCCACCCCGCCAGAGGGCACGCAGCAGCAGCGTGACACCGCAGGCCCTGGGACACACTCAGGAAGGTAGTCAGCGGGGGGTACTGGCCCTATCTGGGCTGGGGTGGCATTTTCCCCTCTTGGTGATGCCAGGCTCCGTCCAGAAGCCCTGTGTGGCCCGTGCATCTGTAGGTGTTCCCCCTCCCCCGCGCCCCTCCCCCTCAGCCTGGTCTACATTCAGGGGCCTCTGCAGACGGCAGCCCACGTTCGAGCAGCCGGACAAGCCTGGAGCTCGGGGTGGGGGGCTGGGTTGTTGTCCACATCTGGGGAGAGACCCTCCTTGGGGCGCAAGCATCCTCGGGAGAGACAAGCCAGCCCCCCAGGAAAGGGGTGGGAGGCCTCTGCCTGCGTCGTCGGCTCAGACCACAGCCCAGCAAAAGGCCCAGCCGGGGACTCTAACCTTGATGCCGTCTTCCCAAGGGCAGGAAGCCGGATGCCAGACACCCGATCCAAGTTCAGGCCGGGCAAACAATGCTCGGGCCTGAGCGCGCGTTCCTGTCTGGGGCTGCGAATGTCCCCGCGGAGATCTCCTCTCTGACCGGTGCCGTGACACCCAATATGCCGACTAACGGCGTGCCTAGGATGCCGGAAAAGCAGGGCCGCTGGAGGTGCATCTTTAAGAGCCAGATATTTCAAAGGGAGCATTAAAGACAAGTCCGAATGGGAAATGCTGGGCCTTCTCTTATGCTTTTGTTTTGAACAATTTCCAGGGGCAGGAGGCGACTGAAATGCTTTCCCGTGGTAAACGTCTCTGAACGTCTATCCAGCCTGTCTTACCAGGAGAAGGGCCAGTGAGCCCTCACAGTGGGACCCTCGAAGCTGATGGCAAACTTTTTCTGTGCCCCCCTCGTTGGGGCAAAATTAAAAGTGACTTCGTTGTTAAGGGGGGAGGGTGTAGCTGAGCGGTGGAGCGCGTGCTTAGCGTGCGTGAGGTCTTGGGTGCACTCCCCAGGACCTCCGTTCAAAATAAATTAATAAACACATAAATAAACCTAATTGCCTCCCTCAAAAATTAAAAAAAGGTTACCTTGCTGTTGCTCTTGCTTTTTGCCTCCCACTGGGGAAAGTTCATTGGCGTAAGTTTCCAGTGATGTGTAGCTCTCCTGCAGCTGGGACCATGCACTGACTTAGACCCTTGGCTCTCAGAGTGTGGTCCTGGGGCAGGCAGCATCGGCATCGCCTGGGAACTGGGTGAAAACATAGGGCAAGCCTCACCCCAGACCCGCAGAGGCAGAGCCCTGGGAATCACTGACTTGGGGGGGAGCACGGTGAGAAATCGGACAACTGGGTCTCACCAGGATGACGTCCCTCCGGTGCAGACACACCGTCCACTCCCCCCACCCTGGAGCCTCCCGACAGCCTTGGCGGGGGGCCGGTGAGAGAGGAATCTGATGATAATCTCATGGAAATTTTATATTAAAATGTGTTCTTGTTCTTCATGAATTTGGATAATATGAAAGTTTTACTTTATCCTTCCTGAAGAACATGTAAATCTGTTCAGGTCCTTTATCGTATGAGACTCAGAAAAATGTTTTGGTTTTCCCCCTGGCTTTACGCATTATTCCTGGATGTATAACTTATGTGTCTTCCTGGCCTTACACATTATTTATGCAGGATACATTATTCCTGGAACAAAATAACAAGTACATGCGTGGTGTGTGAGTGTCATGTATCTGTTAAGTATATTTATACAATGTTTTGGTTTCTTTTATCATCTGTTTCTTTCACTTCAATTTCTTTCACCTTTTGGTTTAATTATTTTTCATATTTGCGTTTATTCCTCATTTTACGGTATCATGTTCCTTGAAGGTGTATGTGTATATAAACCATTGTGATATATTATTTGCTATCTTTATTAGGTTCTTGATTTAAATGCATGTCTCTTTTTCGCTCTTTTTCTTTTTTCTCTTAAGCATTCTTTCTTTTTTATGAAAAAAAAAAAAGATTGAACTAATTGAAAATGAGGAACTTCCCAGAAGCCCAGCTTTGGACACAGTCAATACATTTTAATGTTTTATGTTTTTGTCATCATTATTCTTATGTCTGTAATGGAAACACCGTTTCCTCTATTCCTCAAGAGAGTTTCTTTTATGAGGTAAATTTTTCTTGTTAGAAAATTGAGTTTCTTATTTAAACTTTTGTAAATCCTCTCGTGTTGTGGTCACAAAACATGGCCGGCATCAACACTCTTCCAGTGTATTAAGGTTTCCTTGTGCCTGATCGTCCTTTTTTTCACTGGTCTCCAAGCAGATGAGTACAGGGTCTGTTTTCGGGGGAGGGGGTGAAGCGTTACGATGATAAGCTGTGGTCCGTCTTAGCTTTAAGTGTCGCGTGTTTCCCCTTTTCCTCTGTCTTCTACTGTTTGCTGGGAGGTTTGGAGAAGTCACAGGGGGCGACGGTCACATGCTATTTTGAACAAAAGGACCAACAGAAGGAAACAGAATAGCTTCCCCCGCCCCCCGATGGACGTGGGGACGTCCAGGGCTCCCCAGATCACTCTTTGAGAAACTCTTATTTTTCGCACTTAAAAAATTACAAAAATTATTTTTGGTGTAAGTTTGGTGTAGTTCTAGGAAGAGGAAGATCCAACCATCTGAGCTGATTTTTGTAGAAAACAAGATCTTAAGTCACGTCAGCCGCGTGTGTGTCGTGAACACATCCCGCGGCTTCAGAAGTAAAGCGAGGCGTGGCGGGAGGCCCCAGCTCCTGCGCGCCCAGCGGCCGGGTACGCGCTGGCGGCCCTCCGGGGGGTGAGCAGGACTGCCCGGGGCTGCTCTTTCCTCCTGCGTTTTAGTGAGGAGACAGGCAAAGCTGCTCTGAGAGGCTGGTGCACGTCTAAGTTTGTTTCTGCTATTTGCAGCAGCGCAGGGGTGGGGCCCAGGGTGGGCAGGTGCCTCTGCCCCACGAGCTCACCCAGGGACCCAGCTTCCTTCCGTCTTGTGGCTCTTCCAGTCCCCAGAGCCTTGCCCTCATCTGTCTAGTCATTGCACGAGAACCCGTGGGCATTCTGCCGCAGGACGTGGGCAGAGGCATCAAGGATGCGCAGGGGAGCCACTCCTCGTTACCGGACGGTCCCCGAGCTGCGTGTGCCGCCCCGATCCATGCCCACGCCGCCTGCCTGCCTCCTGGGTGTGCAGGCTCTCGCTAAGCATTCGTCTCAAACCCAGGAGGGTCTCTTTCTACAAAGGAATAGGGAATCTGGGAAGCACCGGTTCCCGGCAGCCTCTGCCACACCTGGGCCCTCTGCGTTTGTAATCGCTCTGCCCTTAACCTTTCCCCCTGGGTCCCAGGAACCCGTCCTGGTGGTGGGCAAGCTTTGATCAATATGGGCGTTTGTTTTTGAGAGAAGCAACTCCCTTCCTGGGCACCTTCGTGGGTTTGAGCTGCTGTAGCGAATTACCACTGGCTGGGCAGGCTAGACAGCAAGCAGTTATTTCTCACGGTTCTGGGGGAGGCTGGGAGCCCGAGACCAGGGCGCCAGTAATGGCAGGTTCTTGGTGAAAGCCATCGTCTCGCTGTGTCCCCACTCGGCAGAAAAAAACTGAGCTGGCTCTTCTCACAGGGCACTAATCCAGGTCATGGGGGTGGAGCCCCCATGACCCGATCCCCTCCCAGAGGCCCCGCCTCCTAACCCCACCTCGTCGGGGGTGAGAGGGACACAACCATTCAGGGCACTGTATTTAGTAACGTTCTCCTTAAGACGTCCTCCTTCCTTCCTTCCTTCCTTCCCTCTCTCCCTCCCTCCTTTCTTTCTTCCTTCCTTTCTTCCTTTCTTTCTTATGACTTTTTGATGACTTTCTTGATCAAGAGCGTCCCATGGGAAGGTGACTGTCCTGCTGGAACAAGAATCTTTGATCAGTTTTTTTTTTTCCTCATTTGGTCTCCGTCATGGGTCCCTGAGATCTTTGACATAATGTACCTAAAATCTCAATGCTGGCGTGGTCCCCTCCTTGGGAACCAACACCTCATGCCATCTCAAAACAGGGCAAAACCAAAACAAAACTGCATGACAAAACCCCTGCTCGGTCCCATCAGGAAACCCCCGAGCATGCTCCCCGTGTCAGCTCACATTTTGATTTACCGTGTGGACGAGCCAATGTTCCCTTTCCCGGGCTTCCTCGGAGGCTCTGAATGAGCAGGCGGGCGCACACAATGAAACCGCTCGCTAGAGCTGTTTTTGTCACAATGAGTCAGCGGGAGGCTGCCTTCATCCTGACCCACTTCCCTCGTCCCTTCCCAGGTACGCGCACAGCCAGAAGAGATCATTCGGAAAGTGCTCTCTGTCCGTGCCCAGCGGGCTCCCCCCTCCCCTTCCCCCGGCTGCCCAGGATGGAGAGGCTGCCTGCCTGGCTTCTGTGTGACTCTCAGGTTATTAGACAGTCTTCCTAAAGGTGAGAAACAGGAAGCCACTGCCCACGTATGGTCCCCGGGTACTTCCCAGTTGCGTTAGCCCTGCTGGCTTCACCAAACACGCTTCTCCTTTTATGTCTGAATCCCGTTTCCCTGTCTCACATCCCCATCTCCAGCTGAACGCCCTCTGTACAAGGCTGGTTTTAGGAAGCAAGATGCAAAATAATTTTGGACAATGATTAAGGCATTAAGAAAGAGGGAAGAGGAGAGCAGAGCGTGGAAAGAGAGAAGGCAGCTCAAAAAATGCTAGTTTTCTAGAAACAGAAGCCATCTCCGGGGATTCAGAGCATGAAACTTATGCGTGCAGCACAAAATGAGTAATCTGTTAGAAAATCCATTGTTTGGGAGGTCAGAGAAAGAAGAGCGCCTCAGAAAACCAAAGGAGGCTTAAGACGCTCTACCACCAACACTGCTGTCCTTGGACCGGATTCTGTCTGTCCTCAAAATACAGCTGCCTTCAGGAAGCGCTCCAGAGGCAGGACTCCATAGCTTCGCGTGGTCACGTGCTCATTTCTCGAGATCATGTTGTTGTTAAGTTCTTCCAAATGTGTATTTCCCTTGTTCCAATGATAGTTTTCGAAGATAACAAGGGATCAAGCCTAATCCGTTATCTCACCAGCCTCGAGGTGGTTAATTAGGTCTCCAGACCCGCTCGCTAGATCTGTCTCGGACTTTTCCAGTCGACAAGCCACATTAGCTCAGCAAAGGACGCTTCTCCACCTTTCGCTGCTGTAAAAATAATCATTAATGGGAAGACGAATGTTCTCAATAAATGAGTCCTTTATTAAATCTGAAAAGTATTGTCACATCTCATGTTATGATACTTATTAGAAATTTTAAATAAAAGATTAACTCAGGCCAGCACTGGAGGTGTCAAAATTACTGTAAGCATTATCTCATCAAAGGCGCTAACACAGTGAGACGGTTAGCAGGGCTGATCCGGAGTCCGTCTGAAGGACTGTCGCACTGCTGTGTGGTCCACACCTTTGGTCATCACACTGGAAATTTTAATTCAGAACCACACTCCACTCAGCAGAAATTCCCAGAAGAATGTTTTCCAGAAATGCTTGCACAGGGGCATAAAGATGTAAGGACAAAGTTGTTCATTGCATTATTTTTGGTAATAGCAAAAAAATAAAGAAAAAAGAAATCAGATGTCCACACGTGGTTAACAAATGTATTGCATATTGTGGAAGAGTCACTAAAAAGGCATTTAAAAGAGCAGCCGGGGCCACACGTACCCGAGCAGAAAAGTCTCCAAGATGTATGCTTCACGGGGAAAAGCACGGAACAGGCAAGGAAGTAAAGCACGACTGCATTTGCACAAAAAAAGGAAGTGCACGGTCATTGACTTGCCTGGTTATTCAGACTTGAAGCAATGGAAACACACAGGGAGAAATTTGAACCTTGCTTACTTTGTGGCACAGGGGGTGAGAGTAACTCTGTGGGGCGCGGTGAGAGGGGAAAAGAGTTTTGTGTCTTATTCTCTGTACTTTCTTTTATTTTTTTTTTAATGTATCATTTTAATGATGCAACCATACAATTTGCAACTGTTGGGAAAAACCAAGAGGATTTAACAACAACAACAGCAAAAACAAACCTCAGCAATAATTGAGGAGATTGAACACAGTCTGGATATTATATTATATTAATGAGTTACTGATAATTTGGTTGACTATGACAATGGTTGCGTGGTATATTTCAAAGAGAATTCTCATCAAAAAAAGAAAAGAAAATTCTCATTTGTTAGAAATACATAAATATGTGCAGGCAAAATGGTATACGTGGCTTTAAAAACTATATGTATATATACACACACACACACACACATATATACATGTTAATAGGTGTATAACATGTAAAATATATAATATATAGTATATAAAATCTGCAGTTGTTAAGTAAATATGTTTAAGATGATCAAATAAATCCCATCCAAGTGACTGATGTTGGACGCCCTGATGGGGTATAAATGCCTTAAAAATTTTTTTTTTCTTAAACAGGGAGCGTGGTCCCAACACTTGAAACACTTGCCCTGTTGCCTCTTCTACCACCTCAGACCCGAACCATCCCGGCCTCGTCAGGATAAACCTCAGGGACAGAGAGACCTCAAAGGGGAAAGGCTCCTTCAGTTTTCAAACAGATGGAGAGGGCGAGACCGTGGGAGGTCACAGCTCAGGATGAGGCAGGCGGCGGGGCTCCAGGCCTGGCCTGGGGATGGAGATGAGGAGGCGGGTGTGATCCGAGGACACCGCCGCCCATTCTGGCCAGCGGGCCGGTGTGACACGGGGCCAGACACCGTTTCCCAAGCGCACGTGGCAGGCACTGTGCTCGGCGCGGAGGGTGCCACTGTCAACAAGACAAAAAAAAAAAAAAAAGGTCCCTTTTATCACAGGGATTGCAACTTAGTAGGGCGGCAGAAAATAAACAAGTCCACAGGGAAGTGAGGTAGTTCGGTTTGGAGAGTGAGACATGGAAGGGGAAAGGCTGGAGGCTGAGGCCCGGGACTCAGCGCAGAGGCCGGGATCCGGGGGAGGCACAAACGGCCTTTCAGTGCTCCGCCCCGAATTCTGGACCAAGTCCCCCTCCTGCAAGTCACCTGCACCCGTGCAAGCGACGAGCAGACGTGCTCCAGTGCGGGGGACACCAGGGTCCCTGGAAAGCCCCTGCGTGCTCACCCCTTCCTCCCGCTCACTCACTAGTTACTTCCACACGCATTTCCCTCCTCCTTGACGTCCTCAGCTAACCTGCTTCCACGTTTTTCTGTGGCACGAAGAAGGCTGTGGCTGAAGGATCGGGCTGTGTTCGGGGCAACGTGGCGAGACCAGCGTACCTTGGACAGACGGGCCCTGAGATGAGCAGTGAGTGTGGGACCCTATACGCCGGAGCAAGAAAACACCTGCCTCATGAAAAATGTAGGGGCTTTTAGAGGCTCAAGCAGGTGGCTTTCCCTCCTGTTTCTTTTTTAACTTCAGGCTTGGAAAGCGCTGGGGAAGGGGCCCCTTTGGGAAGGTGGGGAAAGCTTTTAGTCCAGGTGACCGGAGTGAGAGGTTCCCGCAGAGACACTTGAAAGCCTGATAGACATGTCAGAATTGATGATGCGCTCTTGAAGTGCTCATTCACAACCCTGAAGGGGTTTTCAGAGCCACGAGGAGGATGGATGACTCCCGCCCGGCTTACGCGTGGGGAAGGGTGTCCGCGAGGCCGTCAGTGCAGTGGTATTGAACAGATCTGGGGGGAAAGGACGCCAGTACCTGTGAACGCCGAACACTCCCCGGCACCTAACTCGATTCAGATACTTTGTTTTGTTTATGAAGTACAGACTTAAAGAGGGCAGGAAATACTCCAAGGTGCATGAGACTCATTCATAATATCTCCAGCCTCCTTGTGCAAGAAAGCAGCCCCTTCTGCATGCAGAGCTCTCTGCTGGGCACTGGTGTCCAGGAGCTCCCCGTCCGGGAGCGGAGCGCGAGATGCTTGATGGTGCTCATTCTAACAGCTGCCTCTTCCCGAGGGCCGCCCTGTGCCGGGCTCGTTGGCGGCGGTTTACTTACGTCACACGTATAAACAGATAATTACAGAAGAACGAGGTGTGCGGAAGGTAGGAACATGAGGAACATGAGCAAGGTATTATGGGAATATCACAGAGGGAGTCCAGGTGAGGGCGTGGGCTGGGCTGGGTCAGGGAAGGCTGCCTAAAGGAGTTGATTCCTGAGGGAGGAAGCAGAAGATGGAAAGGACTAAGTCGGGCTAAGAGGAAATGCATTGCATAGACATTTGTTCAGAGCCTTACAGAGCATCTCCTCTGTGCCGTGCACGGTTGTGGACCCTGGGGATAAATGAGTGAACAGAACCTGCTATCGTGTGGCCAACAGGCACATGAACAGATGCTCAGTATCGCTAAGCGTCAGAGAGACGCACGTCCAAACTACAGTGAGGGGTCACTTCACACTGGGCAGAATGGCCATCATTCGTAAGTCTGCAAATGACAAACGCTGGAGGGGGTGTGGCTTCGGGTGTGGCCGGCAACCCTTGCTTGTAAACGCATCACTCTGACCTCTGCCTCCCTCTCCACGTGCTGTTCTTTTCTGTGTCTCTACGTCTCTGTCTTCTTCTTGCAAGAGCACCCGTCACGGTGGATTTAGGTCCCGTCCCAGTGCAGTGTGAACTCATTCTTAACAAATTATATCTGCAGAAGCGTGTTTCCAAAGTAAGATCGTATTCTAAGGTTCTGGCTGGACATGAATGGAGGGGGCATTATTCAATTCAGGGCAGAGAGGATGACTGAGTCCATTCTCCGAGCCATCAGCGAGTGGGAGGGCCTGAACGGGAGGATGGTTGATGGCAGGGATGCGAGGGGAAGGAGGAGGACCGCAGGTGGGGAGGGCCAGACGCCAAGGGGCATGGGGCTTGGTGACGTCACACGTCCCGCTATTCACCGGCTTGGCCCGAACATCCAGTTAAAGCACCCTGCTCCCTCCAGCCCATCATCTAGGGAAGCTCGAGGAGCTCCGGGGCCTTGGGGCTGGCAGGTCCTCTGCTGCCGCCCTTCTGGGTCCACTCCAGCCCTCGCTCTCTGTCCACTCACTAGGACTGGTGCCTCTGACCTTCCCTTGATTCCTGGACCATCGTTGCCCGGATACAGGCTCCAGCCCAGCATCCCCTGGCCGTGCCCCAGGCACGCTTACTGCCTGGGCGAGAACCTCACACATCAAAGGAGTATGAAATTTCACACGCGAGCAGAGGAGAAAGGGTCCGGAATTGGCGATGGAGACCCGGGGAAAGTTAACTCCCAGCTGTCCCTGGCCCGGGAGTCGGGACAGATGACCTCATCTGAGGACACAGCTCCCTCAGCTGTGAACCCAGGAGTCTGGTTTAGGAGGCCGCCCCTTCATAATTAAAATTCTTTGAGTTTGAAAACAGGAGTGTGAGATACTGGAAGAGGCAAGGAGGGGGTGGAGAGATAAATTGGGAGTTCGAGGTTTGCAGACCCTGACTGCTGTACATAAAACAAACAGCACAGCCGTGCTGCGGGGCCCGGGGAACCGCATTCGGTACCTTGTAATGGCCTATAATGGAGAAGAACACGAAAAAGAATATGTGTATAAATGTGCACAACTGAATCACTGTGCTGTACACAGAAGCTAACGCAGCGCTGTGAACGGACTGTACTGCAATAAAATAATTTGAAAATAATAAAAAATAAAAACAGGAATGGGCAAGGGAGGCACTGGACGGGACTTTCTGAGCCCCTGTCTCTCTTCACCTCTCTTCACAGAGAGTGTTTGCACCACGACGGCTGTGGTTCCTCACCTCGCCTGTGGAAGCAGCTCTCAGACCTACCGTCTGCAGACAGCGAGCGGGTCTGATGAATTCTAGCGGCGAGGAAAGGCAGCTCGTGGAGTGCAGACATTTTAAACTGCTCTGCGATTCCGTTTCCGTTTTGTTTGCACACTAGCAATGCCAGTTTCGGATACACTGGTGGTGGGCAGAGTACTGGAATGATGGCCCCCTCCCAAAGGTGTCCACGTCTCAATCCACAGAACCTGTGGGGGTGCTGGGTGACGTGGCAAAAGGGAGTTGCGGCTGCGGAAGGGATGAAGGTGGAAAGCACCTGGCCTACGATGGGGGGGCGTCCGTGTGGCCCAGGTGAGCCCGTGTGAGCACTCGGGACCTGTCCGCCTCCACCTGCACCTCCGTCCACTCCGTCCACTGTGATTTTGAAGCAGCTCCTAGACATCATACTATTTCATTCATAAGTACTTCAGAGTGCATCTCTGAAAGGTAAGGACTCTTCCTTTGACGTAAGTATGGCACCATTGTCTTAATATGACAGCAAGCCCTTGATAGCGTCAAAAATCCCATCAGTGTTCAGATCTCCAGTTGCCTCCTCTACATCATGTGGAGGCAAGCCACATGTCTGTGGTTTTACTTTTTAATTTTACTCGTGTTGGTTTGAAACAGGAGCCAAAATAGCCCCGTACGTCAAAATCGGTTGCAACCTCTTTAAAGTCCCTTTGGATCCCTGGACTCCCCCTCCTTTTTTTGTCCCCCCATTATTCATAGAAAAACCAGTTTCTTCTGCCTCACGGTGTTTCCTAGTTTGGGTTTTACCAATTACGTCTTCATGGTGTCACTTAATAATTTTCTTTGTCTTCTGTGCTTCCTGTAAAAAGTTGGATCGACAGGCTTGATCAGCTTCGATTTGAATTTTGTCAAGAAAATGGCACAGCGGGCGTGGTTCCACCAGGAGGCACACGAGTCCGGCTGTCCTTCCTTGAGTGATGTTAGGAGACACGGGGTCTGGTGTCCAGCCCATTATGTCAATAGAGGTGACAAAATGTTCGCCATCTGTTCTTCCTTCTTCATCTGTTTGGCGGAGTAACTCCACAAAGAGAGGTTCCCCTCAGTGACTATTTGGTGATTAATTGCCGACCTTTGCAGAATTGTGTTTTACTGAGCAAACATCAGCACCCACCTTAGGATCTGCCGTCTCCCCGGGGACTGAGGGCGCCATGCTGTAGAAGACTCAGAGAGCTGGCTCTCTAACGCAGTCCAATGACAGATCACTCGCCGTCATTGGCTGAGCTCCTGGACGTAGTCCCTCTCTGGCCGACAGGGATGACCACTGTCCTTTTGAAGGGTCCTCTGCCTCCAGAGTTCCTTTCACTTGAGAACCCTCCACTTTTCCACATTGGATTGTTCAAGTATCTCCCCATCTTCCCCCCCAATTTACATGTTGATGCCCTCACAGCCAGCACCCCAGGATACGACCTTATTTGGAAACAGGGGACCTTGCAGATGTAACCAGTTCAGTGGAGTCCTGCAGGAGCAGGGGGAGCCTTGCTCCAGTTTGTCGGTCATCCTTGCGAAGAGAAGCTATTTGGACACAGACACACACGTGAAGAGAGTCACATGGCGTGAAGGCAGAGATTGGGGTGACGTATCTACAAGTCAAGGAATGCCAAAGATTGCCATCAGACCAGAAGCTGGGACAGAGGCGAGGGACAGATTCTCCCTCAGAGCCCGAAGGGACATGACCCCGGCGCAGCGCGTTCACGGCTGTTTATGAGCAGTCTAAGCTATACGTACATCTCCGCCCTGCACCCTCATTGCATCTCAGGGTTGTGCAGCATTTTGCATCCACGTGTCACTCAACAGTGTTAACCCAACAAATGTTTATGGAGACCTTAGGTGCTGCTACTGAAAGATGCAGTAACAGAGGATACATAGGTCACGCGGTCCCTCACGACTCATGCATTTTCACGCGCACACAGGGAAGGGCAAGGGACCCAGCCTGGGATGGACGGTTTGGTGATTTGCATGGAGGAGGATGGAGAAGAGGGAGGGGGTGAGATTCCAGGGTCTGCAGCCCAGGTGCTTGGGTAGACAGCCCCCAAGAAGAAAATCCAGGAGGAAGAGGGGTTCCGATTCAGACTTGTCGAGCTGCAGTGCCTGCAGGACATCCAGGTGGAGAGCTGCAGCGGACACCCCGGCAGTGAATCCGCAGCTGCAGGGAACAGGCTGGGTGGAGCTTTGGAATGAGGCCCCTTGAGCCGAGGACAGAACCCTGGGGACAAAACCTCTTAAGAGCATTCTTTTAACTTAAGAATATGTTAAGTTGGGGGTGGGGGAAATGTTGTTCAGATGATTCAAAGACTTTCCTGTGGTTTCATGTATCAGCTTGTAATCCGCTAAGGAGTTAGCTATTAAGTAAAACCCCGGAGTCGCAACAGAGCTCCTGAAATTGGAAGAGGGGCCGGCAGTGATTACTCTTCCTGCGCGAGCTGCCTGGTGTTCTTTTTGTTTCTCTCGTCTTCCTTTCCCGTGCTGGGAGGCGGGTAAATTTGGTAGCAGCCGTTGGCACACCACCGAGCCAAAACCAACTACAGGAGGGCAGCACAGGGAGACCACGTGGGCTCTGGACGTAAACAGGGCGGAATTACCGTTCCATTTCCATCACCGCCCGCTCAGTTTCCACATTTGCAAAATGGATAATCACAGGGACCTCATGGTCTCGGAATGAGGGTTAGATGAGATCAGGTAATGCCCAGCCCCAAATCACCCCCTTCTTCTCCCATTTATGGACTTTCTATCCTCACCACCATATATATATATATATATATATATATATATACGTGTATATATATGTGTATATATATATATTTTTTTTCTTTAGCTTAAGTGCGAGTAAGGATACAAGAGTCCATGAACACAAAAGTGGTCTGCTGTATCTGCTGACATCCCAGATACCAAACTCCCAAATGAATGATCCAAAGGGACCCCCTTCATCTCATGTCAATCAGAAGAAACCATGAGGTTTTCACCAGAGGGCGGCCTCTTGCTTCGCGGACTCAGAAGCCCCAGACTGCGCAGACGGCATTGGTGTCCACATCGCACTTTCTAGATCCACTTCGGAATTCCTCAGATGGGATTCTCAGGAAGCAAGGAAAGGGGAGGCACATTTTCTATTCTTGCAGCTAAAAATATTAAGCTTAGTAGAAGAAATATGTTTAACATATGGGAGCTTAAGCAGGGTTTCCCATTTGTCCGCTTAGGTTTTTGGTGGAAATCCCTGAATTCTAGCAAATTCTCCAGAAAAGAGTGGTCGTGGTGGAGGAGAAACATGTTCCTGGTTTTCGGTTTGAGGTTTTTTTTTTAATTGCAGTTTTTTTTTAATTAATTTGGGGGGGTAATTAGGCTTGTTTATTTATTTATTTAATTTATTTTTAATGGAGGCGCTGGGGATTGAACCCAAGACCTCATGCCTGTTAAGCACACGCTCTGCCGCGGAGCTCTATCCTTCCCCCAAGTCTGGGTTTTTTTCGTGGTGGCAGGATGAGATGGGTTGGAGAACTGGTACAAGGGGAGGGTGGAGATGGTCCCAGCAGCACGGCTCGGATGACACTGGGTGACTGGAAGGGGAGGTCTGCGTAAGAGTCCAGCTGCCTGAAAATCGTTACCAGAACTCTGCAGCACGTGATGTGGTGCTGTAAACATTCAGACCTCCGAAAACATTCGACACAAATAGAAGAAGAGACGAGTGTTTTATTTGGAGCCTGGTGCTCTAACGCAACCCTCCTTCAGGGCTGGAATCCATGTGTGGGGTCCTGCTTTATCAGCATCAGGACAAGTTGGATCCGGTGGGGAGAACACCACCTCAAGAGGCAGAGAAGCAGGCGTCCTGAGCGAGGCGTCTGTCTCCGCTCCGGGCACGTGCGCAGTGGTGGGCAGCAGAGAGAGCCCAGGATGCTCCTGCTGGAATCCAGGGAGAAGGTCCTGAGTACAGCGTCTCATGCTGGTAAACAGAGCATCTGGACAGAGGGCGCCTGTGGCTGCCAGGGGGATACAGGGAGAGGATTCCATGGGCAGAGACTGCACCATTGGGTGTCCCTTCCAGACTCCAGGCATTCAGCTGGTTGGACCCTCTCTGGGAAGGATGCTTTCCAAGATGGGAACCCCAGGCCTGTGTCATACACGGTGCCGCCCTCCAAGGACTCCCTGTTTCAAATAAAATACGACCTCCACCGAGGTCGTCACATTCCTACCTGAGCTGGAACCTGCAGTCAGGGTTTGCCTGGGACAAGGGTTTTCCTGGACCATGGGGTCTTCGGTACCCAAACCTGGAAAGCCACCCTAGCCGGGACCCCCTCCCCTTGTGCTCCCTGCACCCACACACTGGGGCTCTCGGCATGTTTCTGGGACACCGGCCCTTGCTCCCCACTGTGTCTAGAACACTCTTGCCCCTGATCTCCAAGGAGCAGCCTGATTCTTGTCACCCAGGTCTCAGTTCATAAGCAGTCTCCTGTGTGAAGCCCTCCTGGGTGTCTCCGCCCATCCCTTCCTCACCTCGACTGATTTTTATCAAAGAGGTTGGTTATCACTGTCTTCTCTCTGTCGGGAATGACTTTATTTGGGTGTCCGTTCCCCTGTTTGATGTCTCTGTATTCCTCCAGGAGGTAAGCTCTTTGAATATTCATTCAATGAATGAATGAATGAAAACAAAAATCAGAAATAATATTTTGGCTGGTGTTGAAGTGAGGAGAAGGGAAGAGGGGAAGAAAGAACAGAGTGAACCCTGAGCCCTCAAACACGGGTTCTGTGCATCCCCAGTGGCACCCCGCACACGCAGGCCCGCCCGCAAGTGTAATGACAGAAACACCGGCCGAGTCCCGGTGGGGGGAGGGTATTTTTAAGTGTGTGCATTTCCTGTTTGCAGGTCCTCTTCCAAATGCGGGCCCTCTGTTTAGAGTTTCACTGTCTTCCTAGCTTTTAATGCTATGGCATCTTTATTTCAGAAATTGGCTTTTTGAGGTTTATAGCCACCACCCATGTACCTGACACCCCTTTTCTGTGTTGCTCCCTCCTGCTGGCAAACCCCTCCCTGCCTGCATCATCTCTCCCCATCTCCTCCGCGTCTCATTGGCTATTTTTTAACACTTTTTTATTGAGTTATAGTCATTTTACAATGTTGTGTCAAATTCCAGTGTAGAGCACAATTTTTCAGTTATACATGAACATACATATATTAATTGTCACATTTTTTTCACTGTGAGCTACCATAAGATCTTGCTTATATTTCCCTGTGCTACACAGTATAATCTTGTTTATCTATTCTACAATTTTGAAATCCCAGTCTGTCCCTTCCCACCCTCCTTTCCCTTGGCAACCATAAGTTTGTATTCTATGTCTATGAGTCTGTTTCTGTTTTGTATTTGTGTGTGTGTGTGTGTGTGTGTTTTTAAGATTCCACATATGAGCAATCTCATATGGCATTTTTCTTTCTCTTTCTGGCTTACTTCACTTAGAATGATATTCTCCAGGAGCATCCATGTTGCTGCAAATGGTATTATGTTGTCAGTTTTTATAGCTGAATAGTATTCCATTGTATAAATACACCACACCTTCTTTATCCAGTCTTTTTATTTCCTCCTTTTCTCCCCAGGTAACTTGGGCTCTGTGCTGCTCCAGTGTGGGTCTCAGACCCAAAGTAGCTTTGCTTAGGTTTAAAAAATTCTCAGTACTTTTTTTTCCCTTTTAAACATGCTTTATTATTATTATTATCAATTTGTTCAGGGCAGTTTCAGACTTACAGCAAAACTGAGGAGAGGATGCGGAGATTGCCCACCGGGCACAGCATCCTCCGTTACCAACACCCCCACCAGAGCCGCGTGTCCATCACAACTGGTGAAGCTACATCGCCGTCACCCAGAGCCCATGGCGTGCGTGCGGGTTCGCTCTTGGTGTCGCGCACGTGGTGGGCTTGGGTAAACGGACAATGACTTGTGGAAGCTGTCACAGCATCCGGGAGTGTCTCGCTGCCCTAAGCCCCTCTCTGCCCCGCCTGCTCAGCCCTCCCCTCCATGCCTGGGCGGCGCTGACTGCTCACTGTCTCCGCAGTCCGCGTTCCCCAGCACGTTGTGTGGGGGAGCAGAGAGCGCGTAGTAGCCTTTTCTGATTGGCTTCTCTCACTTCGTGACCTGCATGTACGGTCCCCCACCCGCGGTTTTCCACGCACCCGACCTTCTTGATTTTCTCGCCCGTGCTGCTCGCTCTCCCTTACAGCAGCGGAGCAGCGCAGCAGCCGGGCTCGGGCGCCACCGGGCCGCTCAGCCCAGCGAGCAGAACGAAGAGGTGAAGAAAGAACCTTGGGGCAGCAGAGTCTGATCCTGAAGGATATTTCCAGAACCTTCATCCTCTCCCAGGTCCATCCCCAGATTCTGGTCTCCCCCACAGTCACCCCCCACCGACCCATAAAAATACCAAATGGGAAAGTAAAATCTCTCCCTGCTTCTCAAAAGCAAAACTTTAACGAACAGTCTTTGATCCGCAAATGTAATTAGCATTAGAATTGGAGATGGAACGGATATTTGTCTAAAAGCATTAATTTAATTCCTGGCCCAGTTTTTTTTTTTTTTTTTTTTTTTTTCGGTCTTATCAGTGCTCCCATTCTAACAGCGCCCGTGGCAGAGTCAGAATCAGGCGGAACGGACAAGCGGGTCTTCTTGCAGCAAGAACACACATACAGATGACACTGAAAATATTTTCCAAAGCAAGACAGACGGACTGGCCCAGGGTAGTGAGTTCACCTGGTGTGTCATAAACCCAAACGTGCTACCAAGTTATGCGTTACTGAGCCTTCAAACTGACCACGGTTCGTACATGCGCCCTGCTCACTCATACTCAACAAGCTCCCTAAAATAGAGAGTGTAGGATGCTAAAGACGGACGCTTCAAGCTACTGACCATTGGCCCCCCTCAAACCATTTATTTGCCCACAGATTTCTTTCGTTGGAATTTTAGGCGTTGCTTTGATCACATAGTGTTTCTCTTACAGCTAAAGTTGTGAAGTTCCAAAGGGTTTGGGGGTGGAAGATGCTTTGAAACACACACGAATTTAAAGTTAAATTCTGCCAGTCCCTGCAGGATCAGTCTGCTCGGGTGGCCACAACCGAATGCCACAGACGGGGGCTCAAACCATAGAAATGCGTTTTCTCAGGGGTCCTGAGGCTGGAAGTCCATGATCAAGGTGTCGGCAGGGAGGGTTTCCTCCAAGGCCTCTGGCCGGGCCTTGCGCATGGTCCTTGTGATCGCTCGTCCCTCCCACCTCACCTCTTCTCATAGGAAGCCAACCACACTGGACTAGGGCTGAGCCTAACAGCCTCCTTTTAATTTAATCTCCTCCTTAAAGACCCACCCCATCTCCAAATACAGCTATGTTCCGGGGTACTGGGGGCTGGGACTCCACCAGGTGAATTCAGGGCACAGAACACCTGCTCAGCAGAGCGCCCACCGAGACCCAACTTCTTGTCTCATCAGTAGGGAAACCCCCTTCTGTTTCTAACTCACAAGTCCTCTTTGTGAATCCAACTTCATACCTTCAAGGAGGAAACGCAGAATCGTAACAGCCATCGGAGAAGCCAGAAGCCACCCGAAAGCAGCCTCCCCGTGGCCCCACTGTCCTCTGCCCGTCCGGGACATCCAAGCCCTCCCTCTAATTTGGCGTGCGTGAATTAATCCCGCATATGTACATCCTTGTTCTCCTTTGCTCCTGAGACACTGTCACAAAGCCTGCAGCCAGCCCTCGGCGTCCTGATGTCTCTGCCCTTCGGCCGCGGGATTAACGGTTTTTTAAAGGTTAATAAGACAGAGGTGTTTCCCCACTCCCTTTATGGTGTTGTCATCTTCCACCTTTTTTCATTTCCGAAGGAGGAAAATAACTCCGGCAGAACAAAGGCTGTGTGACTGAGCCAAAGGCAGCCCTCAGAACCGAATCAAAGCCCCGGCGAGTGGGAATAATTACTCGGTCTCAGCTGGGGGTGCCGGTGACACCAGCTGAGCACGGGGATCACTCCTTTCAACGAGGAGAAATTAAAAGGAAAATGCAGGAGAGATTCTGGGGCGCGGCCAGCAACTCAAGAGACAACCAAGGCGGAGGTCGGTGGTCCTAACCTCCCCTCCAGAGCTCCCCACGCGGAAACAGCCGAATTGGTTCCAAATGGTGTTTAAAAATAAAAAAAATCGTAACCTGAGAGAAGACGAAAACCATTCTTTCTCTCCCATCTTGAAATAAAAAAATCAGAGAGGTTGGCTGATGAGGACACTCTGTGTTAGTTGGAAAACGCTCCTTTATTTAATAATTGATCAGGTTGCTCTTCAGAAAAGTTGGCTCTGATTCCTTTGCATTTCAGAAAAACTGTATAAACTCGTCCAGGAAGACAGCCCGACGTTCGCTCTGGGAGTCAACTTGTCCTGCTAGACCGCTTCCATTTTGTCTGCGATTTGACCAGAGGACTGGTTAAGTCGTGCACGAAGGCACATCATGTGCCTGCCAAGTCCTTCGATCCCTTTAAATCGCTCCCCACGTGGCTGCACCCCCGGCAGAGCAGGAGGCGGGAGCAAGAACCCCTAAACCGGGGCGTGAGACTTCGTCCTGGGCGCGGTCTTGCGTCTCTGTGCGTGCACGTGTGAGCGGGTTTGTATGAGCAACTGGGTGAGTGTGTGCACGCAGGAGAGTTTGGGAGTGAGTGTGTGCAGCTGGGCACGTGTGCATGCATGACTGCAAACGAGATGGTGAGTGTGTGAGTGCGTGTGTGTGCGCGTACGTGTGATAGGTGTCTGTGTGCATAAGAGTGTGCAGAGGTGAGCGTGCACGCGTGCTCACGTCTATGCGTGTGTGTGTGTGGGGGGGGGGCCTCCTGCGCGCCCGGAGGAGGGAGGGGAGGAGGCCCTCCGGCCCACCCCGCATGGCGGGGCAGTTCCACCGCCGTCCTCTGCGAACTGCCGGCCTCTGGGCCTCGCGGGCCCCCGGCGGCCTCGGGCGCTGTGAGCGCCGGGCTGGCCCCCCGCGCTGGTGCCAGCGTGGTCTCTTCCGCCCGCCCTTCTCAGCCGGATAATGACTTTCGCATGGAAATGAGTCCGTCCCCTCTAGGATTCCCACTCTCCGCAGATCACAAACCCCGCTCAGCGGGCCGGACACGTTGGCAGGGACTGGGATGCAAGTCACAGGGAGGGGACCGGAGAAAAGGGCCAGACGGGCCCCCGGAGGCGCGGCAGGCCGGCGGCGGGCCTGCCTCCGGGGCCGCGCGGAGCGCCCCCCGGGTCCCCGCCCTCGAGCAGCCGGACAGCGGCCGGCGGCCCCCAGAGGGCGCGCACGCGAGGCGCGCAGGGGGCCCGACGCACGCGCAGGGAGGGCGCCCCCTGGGGTTGTGCCGGCCGAAGGCAACGGCCGCCGCGCCCAGCATCTTCGTTCACGGGGAAGCGGCCCCCTCTGCCACGCCGCTAAATGAACGACGAAACGCCAAAAACAGATGTTCGGATATTTAATAATTCACAGAGGGCAAGGAACGATGGCCCCTGTCCTGATAAAGACAGACAGGTGAGGGGCAGGCAGGTAACGCGGGGAACCAAGCGTCTTTCCTCTGAATACTCGCCGTTGTAGGCGAGGGAGACAAGCCCGGGTGCCCCGGAGAAAATGAGCGAGAATCCCTTCCCCCGACAGAGCCCTTCCAGCGTTTGCCGCTTCGTGGAAGGCGCCCGGGCAGCCCCGGCGGTCCGTCCTGCGTCCTGCTCTCTGCCCTTCGAAGCGGACTAACAGCCAGGCTCGCCGCGCGAGGCAGGCCTCAGGTGTGCATCGGGAGGGGCTTCCGGTGGAGGCCGAGGTCCTGAGAAGGAACAAAGCCCATGCAGCTGTGAGCTTGGGGCCCGCGGGGAGGAAGACGCGCCCTCTGGAATAAACAGGTTGATGGCGCCCCCGCCCCCGCATCCACTCACTGGCCCGGGTCTCAGATGTTCTGTAGCAGAAATGGTCCGGGCCGCCCGCGTTCTCAAGGCCCGTAGAATCCTGTCCCAAATGAGCTGAGTACCAGAGGGAAAAAGTGCTCTCCGTTGTCAAAAAGAAACGGTTGGTAGGACTTTCTTTCTTTCTTTCTTTTTTCCTTCAAAAAAAAAAAAAGCAGTTGCTACTTTCAAAGTCAGGAGAGGCATTTTTTTTTTTTAACATGAAGAAATAGCCACAGCGGGGTGTTGCCTTATTCTGTCCCTTTAACATTCCAGCTTCAGGATATGCTATTAATTTTCTCCTTTCTCTTCGGGCATGTGGGTGTAAAAAAAAAAAAAAATGCCCAGGGGGCTGCGCATCTCCAGGCAAATTATCTCTAGCGCGCTTGCCACGCGGCATCCGGAATTGGGGAGGAATTCCTTCGCCAGTGGGCCCCGGTCCCAGGCGCTTGGCATCCCCAGTCCCACCCCGGGAGCAACTGGTGACCACATGGCACAGATCCGGCTGATACCCCCACCAAAGCAAATGAAAACTGAAAAGGTCTGTCTCTGCTCTGCGGTGGGAGGCGGGGATGCGCCGCAGCCGGCGAGCAGGTCAAGGCGCCGAGTGTCAATAGCTTCAGTCCGCAGCAGCCCGCCCTCTGCCAGGAATGTAAACTTCTGTGCGCGCGGCTCACCTTTGCCCCTGCCATCTTCACGGCTCCTCACTTCAAAGGATGCTCTTCACGTGGCAAACGTTTTATGGAGGGGGGCAAAAAACGGCCGTCGCTGCTACACAATTATTTTAGAAACTCTGCATTGTGTTTTAACGGAGGGCAGACGCCCTGGCTGAAGTCTGGAGCGCTTTCAAGATTAAGATCTAAATCCTGGGGTTTAGAAATAGGAACGTCAGAAGTACAGTCGTCCCAACACACGAAGCCTATTCTTTGCTCCTCGAAATACATTGAATGAAAGACAGTCGTGGTTTGACGACTCACCTTGCTGTTTTCAAATAAAGGTAACAAAATCCCAGTGCTAATGAAGCCATTTCTTTCTTTCTTTCTTTTCTTTTTTTTTTTTTTTTTTGAAAGTGGGATGACACTGATGATTAATTTATAGCTGTTGGAGCCTTCAAACAGCAGCCACTTTGAAATGTCGGCTGTGCCAAGAGAGAAGGCTGTTGACCTCTCTGTACTGGGATTTCTCTTCTGAGTTTCACATCCGAACCCTTTCCTGGGTGAAGCACAGTATGAAGATGCTACCTGTCAGCCCGGCAAAGAGGGACGCCGGAGACAGAGCCCAGAGCAGGGCGAGTGAGCCGTGCAGAATCAAAGGGGCCGGTGAGCTCAGTCTCCACGGTACTCGAAGCTCAAACGCATCATTTGGGAAAATGTTAATCCAACAGGCGGGTCGCAACAATAAATGCGTCGTCGCCCGCGGTACAGAACGGGGTCCCACACCTCAAAGCGCCCGTGCG
Organism: Camelus ferus; assembly: GCF_009834535.1. NCBI lineage: Eukaryota > Metazoa > Chordata > Mammalia > Artiodactyla > Camelidae > Camelus > Camelus ferus. The sequence continues at coordinate 22,192,223 of NC_045727.1, read as the reverse complement.
TCACCTGAAAGGAAGCACCCGAGGGCAGCCTCCAAAGAGACGTTTCGAGTGACTGAGTCCGAGAATGAAAGAGTGCGTAGGAAACACAGGGAAACCAGGGAGAGGCTCCCTTGAAACCGGAAAGAAGCAGTGTAGGTCAAAACGTTCGAAGGCTGTGGTTATGTCAGCTCTGTTCGTAAGTAGTAACCTATAGAAGTTGGGATGAATGCGTCTTTTTCTCTTAAGAATTTCCATCAGAATTCTGGAACGTTGGGAGGAGCGTGACGTGGTTTTTAACCCTCAAAAGTTCCTCATAAAAGTATACAGAGAAAACAGGAAAACCAAAGGCTCACGGTATAATCTCCAATAAAACCGAGGGTGAGAAATTCACCCCCAAAACTCAAAGTACACTCGGGAGGGATGCACGGGAGGGGCCGACCACCAAGAACCACCATGTGCGTGCAGGGCCGGCGGTCATGCAGGAGACAGAGAAAGAACCTGAGGGTTGCCAAGGAAGCCGGAAAGCTTGGAGGACCAACGAAGACAAGGAGCTCAAACCAGGGGGATTTGTCTCCAAGCACAGGTGAGTTCAAGGGGGCCAAGGAAGGTCTGAAGGGACAGAAGCGCCCGGGGACCCCACCAACGCCTGAAACTCAGCGCTTTCCCTCCAGGATGAGGCTTTACGCCAAGAAGAAGCTTCTGGAGATAGAATCCACACTGGGGGCGCCGAGACAGCAGAGAGAAAACAGAGCCGCGTCCAGAAAAAAAGTGCCCTGGGCAACAGGACACAAGGAATCTGGGAAAATAAGCTGCCATGTTTTTAAGCACAACATGTGAACACCGGAATGGAAGCTCTGTAATGTGGAGCTCAGAAAATACCTCCTTACCAGATTTTAAGGAAACTGTTCCCACGACACTGAGCAATAAAAGGGATTGAGATTAAATCCTGTACATAATTAATAGCAAATCAAACAAAAGAGGCAGAAAAGCACACCGGAAAGTCATGCCCATCAGTCAGAAGAGGATGTTGCTCTTTTAAAATAAAATGATACAAGATTTTTAAAAGAGAACAGTATAACCCAGAAAAACTCAGAAATGAGATGGTGGAGCTTAGGAGAGAATTATAAGCCAAAAGCAATGTTATTTTAGTAACAAAAACTGTGCTAGAAGGAATACAGAGTGAAGAAATACACCAGAACGCCTTAACAGATATGGAAATTGAAAGGGAGGACATTTTTGAAAGTTAAAAAGAAATGAAAGAATATTTTTAAAAAGAGTTTTGAGAAAGTGACAATTTTAGAGGATAAAGTAGATGTAATAAACATAAAATTAAAATCCCCCAAGAAGAAAATTCAAACAACAAAAGAGGATCAATACTAAAATTATAATTCAATTAAAGTATCTGTGAGATTAAAAAAAAAAATGAAGTGATATATTGAAAGGACGCATCACTTATTTGAGGAATTTGGCCCAGAACGAGCAATAATAAGAAATAGACTAGTTAAAGTACTACATTTTTTTTAAAAAGGATAAAGTCACTTACAAAGGGAAGGAAGCCAAATTGTCACCAAACTTTTAAATGCCAACATACCTTCTTTAAGAACAGAAAATGTAATTCAGGGATTCTGGATCTCACCCATCTGACTTTCAAGAATGAAGGTGGCCCTTAAATTGTTATCACTCTGTAAGGACTCAGGGAATATTGCTCCCATGAGTCCTTCTTGAAACTGTAAGATTAGGAGCTTTGGACAACCAGAATGACTAGAGAGAGGTCAGTCTAACTGGAGGGAGCTGTAACTATGTATTTACTCGTAGGTGAGACTAATTCAGTGTCATATGTAACCCCTATACACTCTGACACACCCATCCAAAACTAGGAAGAGGGTGGGGGAGCAGATGCAAAAGGATTTTTTTTTTTTTACTATCTTCAGTGGATCTAGTATTTGCTTCGTTATTCGGAGACCGTTCTGCGCATCATGTGGGGTAAAGTGAATGGATGATTATGTGGCCCTCTTTCATCTGGGATTCTGTCTGTCCTTGAGAACCAGGATCACTGATGTGGAAGGTAAGTGAGACGATGTAAAATAGAAATTGTTAAGTCAAAACCCTATAGTCTGGAATTTGAACTGGAAGGACCAATATGAACCCCCAAGAGACTTTTTTTCTTTACAGATCTAGATATGGAAATATATTTCCTAACTTTGTCCATTGAAAAGGCCTAGCATGAATGAACAAACTCACAGAAATGAGCACCCCTAGTGTCCAGATTGTGGTCTTGAAATACCATTTCCAACTGAAATGGACAAACGAAAACAAATAAACAAAATAGGACTATTTTTTTTTTTTAGAAATGACTGACAGTTGCTTTCATGTCTGAAGGACGAGCCTGGAAGGACTTGTCATTCTAGCAGCAATGAAGTTATGAAAGTCTTCTAGAGTCAAGTTAAAAAAAATAAAAAAAGCCAACTTGAAGAAATCCCCATTAACCAAAGATGGGAGAATTTGAACATTATTAAGAAAAACAGATGCAATGAATAAAAACACACAAAGCATGTTTAAATCCATAAGTTCATAATGAAGCTACAAAAATAGAACTGGTTGCCTTTGAAGGTTGAATGAACTCATTATTTTGAAAATCAGTAACAAAAGAAAAAGGACGATATGCGATGTCCTGTAAGAACTGTATCACTAGATAATCAAATAATAGATGAAGGAAATTGCCTTTTTATGAAATGATTCCAGCTAATAAAGAAAAAATCATATAATTAAAATAATGTCATCATTGTGCTGCTTTTAATCATTCAGCGGATCTAGGCATTGAGGACTCATGTCTGCTAACATCAAAAAAAAAAAAAAAATCAATTCTCATGTTTCTTGATGGGTAACCACCGCACCGCCTACAAAGTAATCTTACTGGAAAAAAAAACCGAACGTGAATCTGATTATGTCTATATATCCAACTATTAATTTACAGGAAATGCAAAGAACAGAAGAACACGTTAGGTCACACCACAGGGACGCTTTCAGGAAAATGCCGGCCGTGACACTGCAACAGGTCAAACAACCTGGTTTCTTAAAAGTTACATTGAAAAGAAAAAAAGAAGTAAAAGAGGAATTTGCAGATTTTTTTTTAAGTCTTAAAAGATGGCTTTAAATGGACAAAAACAAGCTACGATGTTTAGAGACGCACACTTGAGTGATTAGACACAGTGGGAAGCCGGGACGCAATTCTCACGTGATCAGGGTGGTGCTGATGTCCAGAGCGGGGGAGAGGGCTGCGGCCCCAGGAGGAGCCAGTGCATACAGACAGCCCCTCCGGGAGGGTGGGGGCCGGGGGAGGAGGGGCGACAAAGTTCTATTTCTTGTCCTGGGCGGTGGTTGCAGGGGTTCCAGCTCTAACGTTTCATGAGGGGCCATGTTTTCTGTACGTACTTTTCCGTGCCAGTTCCATGCTGTGCACTGCAGCATCGTCTGCAGTCCAGAGCTACACCAAATATGGTGTGGTATAGAATACAAAGTCACAAGTTTACGTTAAAAATTTGAAAATTCCACACAACAAACACGCTCAGATTTATTCCACAAATTCTAAAGCTGCACTTAAAAAAAAACCCTGTGATTTCCTATTCCCTAAACACCTATTGGAAGGTGTTTAAAAAGAGAGAATTTTGGAGGCGAAGACGATGAGAAAGGAAGTCTAAGCTAAGAAATGCAGCGTGAACAGAGCTGGAAGAGGTGCGGCAGTGAAAGGCGAAGGAGGGTGCGTGAGGAACATTCTGCCGCAAGCCCCCAGGAGAAGTGAACGATTAACTACGGTGCTGAGCGTATTTCTAGCCTCGAGGCGGTTTATTTATTTACAGTGTTTTGTCTTGATCAGAAGTGTTATCACAGGAATATATTTGATGAGCCTGGTTTCCTGATGCACAGGGCGAGCGCTGTGAATACCGAGTACAAAGGCAAAATTTAAGTAGCTTCATTGACTGAAAGAAGAACTCTTTATTTAAATCAATATATAAACAGCTTGGGGAATAGAAGTGGAGATAGAAACAAAATCTGTGAATGCAGCTGAGTAAGAATAAGAAAGAGCTGTGAACATTAATCAGGGCATTTCCAGGACTAGCTATGTTATTTCAGCAAGCCACCCCCCCAACCTCCTCCCAGCTGTAAATGGGGATATACAAAAGAAGTGCCTTGAAAGGACATTTTCAGCATTAAATGAGATGATGCGTTTCCCCATGCTTGGTAAATAGCCCTTGAAAAATCTCCCAAGCGATGCTGATGGACTTTTCTGGAACAAAAGAGGAGCTGGAGGGAAATAAATTACAACCTGGGAGATAGTTTAAGGGCTGTTTACTAGTGCAGGCAAGAGAATGACCCGGACGCAGGGGATAAAAGGAGACAAGACCTGGCAGCCAAGGAGGTGGGGTCGGGAGACACTGACGTCAAGGATCACCCCAGGAGGAGTCCGACGTGGGTCACGGGATACTGGGTGTAATCGTACACTTGTTACATTTGAGGTACCGAAATATTCAGAACATGATGTTCAAGAAACACTTGAGAAATGAGCATCAGCTCAGGAGACAGGCTGGCTTTGGGCTATGGAGTTCAGCATGTGGTGGAAACTCCGGGAGTGGATGTGAACCTCAGGAATGGTCTGCAGGGAAGAAAAAAACCAAACCAGTGGGATGACCAAGAATGAGACTCAGGGCAAATAATCTGGGGACCAGAGGGACGGAAAGGGAAGAATTTCAAGAGGTGGGTGGTCACAGTGTCAAAGCTCCCAGGACCCCAGTGGGTGAGAACTGGAGCTAAACGTGGCATGTGGTCCTCGGAAGCTCCTCAGCGGCCTGCGAAACATCGTTTCACTAGAGCAATTGGGGGCGAAGACAAGGCTGGTTGGGCCGAGGGGCGGACGAGAGAGCGGGCGTCGGGCTTCCCCGGGGGGGAGGGTGGTCCCAGCTTGACGGGGAGCAGCAAGGAGGGAAGGGTTCGCTTGGCTCGGGGCAGGTGGACGCGGGGTGGGTGCCCGAAGGGGGACGTGGCTGCAGGAACCACGAGGGCAGCGGCGAGGGGCTGATGCGGGGGAGGAAGAGGTGCTCCCGAGACGGGCACCACCGTAGACGTCTCTATAACCAGAGGCGGGGAGGTAGGGAGGCACTCTGGCTTGATGGTCGGTACTTCCCTTGTGAAGGGGAAGGCAGCAGTCATGGATCTTGTGGGTGGCGAATTTGTACAAATTGGGAGCAGCCACCCGGAAACACACAGAGAAGCCGTGCCGTAACGAAGCCACCTTCAAGGTGAGCCCTGTGCCTTCCTTCTCAGGAGATGGGGGTGCACGTTACCGTTCCTGGGGTCCAGTTTCCCCTCCAGATCTGGGGAAATGCCTTTTAAAACTCTTTGGAGAACACAGGATTAGAGAAAAAGGGCTGGCACCACGCGGGTGTGTTGCCCTCGGGGGGTTTGGGGCTTTATACTCGTAACCAAAAGTTCCCCTTCTGAAAATATGCCAGCACTAAACTCGGGGAAAAGAAAGCACATTTGTTGACAGAACTGGTTGTTAGACACTTTAATTTGGAAAATATTTTGGAGCAGGGATTTCCTTTCGGGTCCCTTAAGAGGTAACAGAGACAGAGCTGAGACGGCTTCCCCCATGCCCGGGAACAAGGCTGGAGCGCCTTCATCGTTAATTGGATTGCGGTTGGGTTAACAGAGAGTGCGCTTCAGCTCGCTCTCCCTCTCTCTGGGTGTGCGTGTTTCGCTCTTCTGTCTCTTTAGAAAAGGCATATGGCCCGGCTTTATTATTCATTAGACATTTCGCTTCATCCATTAACGTGGCTCATAAAACGTTCCTGAGATTCTAAAATGAGAGGAGCACATGGCTTCTCCCTGCTCCCCTCGCCACTCCCTGCCCTTCAGGGATCCCAGCTGCCTTTCGGTCCAGTCCTGTTCGCAGTGCCTTCCTCCTTTCAATACCGCACATCGTCACAGCCACGGTGTCTAGGAAAGGAGAACACATTCTGAGCCGAATTCAACGCAGCCTACAGGTTTCAGTGTTTAAGCACTTCTGGGAAAGCACGGAAAAGACTCAAGAGGGGGTAAGAAGTGAGTAAGATGAGCAATGGACAGGTCTCACCGTGAAGGGGTGAAGGGAGCCGGAAGGAGCACCATCCTGCAGCCTCGCGGGTGACGACTCTGGTTTTTGACTCTTTCCTGCTGGAAAAGCAGTTGGATCTAATGGCTGGAGACCAACTCCCACTACGTTCTGGGGGAATCGAAATAGGGCAGGGAGGAGGAAGCTGCAGAACCGGAGTTGTGAAGGAGGTGAGCTTTTTCAATTCAGAGCATCAAGCAGAAAAGCACCAGACAGGCAACATCCACCTCGTAAGTTGTCTCGTTAATAAAACCAGCTCCGGGGTCGGGGGGCGGGCAAAAGGACGGTCTCCTTCTGCCCGGACCCGAAGACCGTTCACACAGGACTCTTCCAGTCCGTGCCCGTGGTCTGGCCACATTTAACATTTCATCTGCATTAAGTCTTCCTTGTTTGTATAGAATTTCTACCCGCAGCACATTCCCGCAAAAACCTGGAGACCAGGCAGAATCAGGTGACTTAAGCTGTCAAGTGAAAGTCACCATCCCGGCCGGCTCTCAGCTTTAGGCCTTTTTCCCTACTCGGCAGTGGTGACTCCTCTGAACAGGTTGTTACATATCCTTCCAGAAGTTTCCTACGCATATGCAAGCGTGTCCAGAATGCAGAAATCCTTTCTTGAAAAACACAGAATGGAGTCACATGGACACACACCTCATTGCCACCTGCGTATGTTTTTAACAATCCACCTTGGCCACGGTTTGTGCCAGTGCTAGCGATCAGCTTCATTTCTGTGAACGTTCTTCCATTGGGTAAGGGGGCTGCTTGCGATGGGACACGCATTAGGATGGGAACCAAAGCCCACTTAAGGTGAACCCCCTGACAACGAAGCCCCAGGCTTTATCGCTCACAGAGAAAAACATCTGAGAAGTGAACCCAAAGTCTGTTCAAAGAAGTTTACTCTCTACTCTGACAAAGCATCAGTTATAATTACAACTACGGATGAGGAGTTAGAGGGAACAAAAGTGAATCGAGGGTCCATTGTTCTGGACGGACATTTTCTAAGAGAATTTACACCCTAGTGTGATGTGAGATGTTTCACTTGGTGTTGACGTTCCAACGGGACCTTTGAAAGGATCTTTTTTCACAAAAATATTTAGTCTCATCTCAGTCCCCAAGGTCCTCTCAGGACCCTTTGCAGCTGAAGTTAGTATCTTCAGAATCACTCATCGTGCTGTCATCTGGGTCCCGTCTCTCTTCGTCAGTGGTACCGGCTCCAAGCTCACCAAGATGCTCCAGGAATCAAATGACGCCGCACATCACTTACCCCAGCTTCCTGAAACCCTGTGCCTTTCCCGTGCTCTTTGATTTCACTTTTAATGAACTTGCATGGCATTTGTATTGTATCCTAGACATTTTAAACAAAGATAGAGGCTTGGCGTAATGAGTAAGGATGGACTCTAGCATCCCACCGTGCAGGGTGTTGGAGGAGCAATTGCTTTTGTAAGTGGCTGGTTCCTCAGTGAATGTTTTCCTCTCATGAGCTGTGTTCACTTAAGAACCAGCTGCCCATCTCTGGGGATTCGGATGTTCAGAAAGCAAGGGCCTCAGTACCATAAGTAGCTCCCAGTCCTACACCAGTGGACATCCAGGGTGATTGTGGATATTTGCACTTATAAGTAAACATTTTTGGACTCACATCTTTGTGAACTTGGGCAACCTTACCCAAAGAACACCTCCTAAACGTGGAAATGGTAGGGTTAGATCTAAAGATACACACATCTAAAGCCTTGGTGGTTATGACCAAATTACCCCACAAAAAGCTTGCATTCAGCCACGGTCCCACCCACCTCGTGTATTTTCCGCATTATCAGCTGCACCAGTCTTCTTGATTTTTGCAAGACTCAGAGGATAAGAAAATACTCTCACATTGTTTGGAGTTTTTTACGTTTTAAAAAAATTTGCATCCTTTCAAACGTTCCCATTCTCCCGACGTGGTACAGGAAGTACGCATGTCAAACTCTGTGCCAAAGAGCTGATTTGGGGCTGGAAGAAAAAGAAGACGGTAAATTAGTTTAAATCATAAAGTGTTACCTGCATTTGTGCTGTACATTGTGCCTTCTCCTCTATGACTAAGCTTGTTCCGTCCACCCCCAAGAAACAGGCAACGTTTCCGCTGACGCCCTGGATACTGACCACTCTCAGGCGCCCCTCCTGACGGTCCCCACTTCTCTCTCCAGATTCACCCATCTTTCCCATTCTTCCCAGTCTCTCCCATCAGCCTACAGATGCGCTCTTATCCAATCTTAAGAGAAACAAACCAAAATAAACCTCCATGGACCCCCTACTCCCCCCCAGCTATGACCCTATTTCTTGCTCTCCCCTTTTATCAGAGCTCCTAGAAGTTGCCATTCCCACGGGCTCTCTCCAGTCTCCTGCTCTTAGTCACTCTTGAAGCCGTCACCCTTCGTGCCTACTGGACATCCCTGTGGAGATGTCAAGCAGCCAGTTGGATACACAAGTCTGGGGGTTAAGCCACAGGCTGATGAGAGTCACTTGGGAGTCATGATCAAAGAGATGGCTGCGGGGGCCGCTGAGAAGAGATGGGGCCACGCAGACGGGCAGGGTCTGGGCTCTGGGTTTACTCCCCTGTTTATCGTCCAGGGGAAGAGGAGCTCAGCCAAGCCCGCTGAGAGAGCAGCTGGTGAGATGGGAGGAACAGCAGTGTGGCTCCCAGGAGGCTGAGAGAAAATCATGTTTAAGGAAAAGTAAATTCTGACCTGGCTCACGTATCACTGAGCGGTCAAGAAGCGTGAAGACTCAGCCATTGATTTAGAGAGTGGAGGTCCTTAGGGACCTTGAGAGTAGCATCCCGGAGTGTCCCAGTGTGTCTGACGGGGACGGTGGGGCTGCATGTAGCCCAGGGAAGCCCACTTCCAGCTTCCGGCCTCTAGAATGTAAGAGACTAGATCTGTGTTGCTTTGATTACCGAAGCTTGAGGAAATTTGTTATAGCAGCAACGGAAGACTGCTACTCATGATATCAGTGAGCCAGGAAAGAAGAGCGTGACAGAGTCCTCTGCAGCTGGCAAAAAGTAGTGTATGTAGATGTTGCTCTAGCTATAAATAGAGATACAGAGATAATTTTTTACCAGCTGCAGAGGACTCAGCCATACCCTAACTCTATCTATCTCTCCCCCCGCCATCTATCTCTCCACCCATCCACCCATCTATCTATCTATCTTTCATCTATGCATCCAACTGAAATGACATAGAATCCAACACTGCTCATTCCACTGTCTCCCACTGGTCCAGACTCCCTTTATCTCTCACCTGAATTATTACAGCAGCTTCCTAGCTGGTTTCACCGCTTCTGTTTATTGCCCACAGCAACCACAGCAGCCAGAGTGACCCTATAAAAACCAAAGCCATCGCCTGTCAGCCCTCTCCTCCGACCTTTCTAGAAAGTTCCCACCTCACTCAGCGCAAAAGCCAAAGTCCCTGAGGGTCTCTGGGGCCCTTTGCGGTCCTGCTCCTCTTACCTCTTCATCCCCTGCTCCTTTCCACTGTGTAACCTGCTGCCGTCTCCACATGCCCTCAGCAGACCACGCTTCCCTTACCTCGGGGCCTTTGCATTTTCTGTTCCCTCAGCCTGGAATGCTCTTTCCTCTGACAGCTACCTAGCTTGTTCCCTTTCCTCCTTAAACTCTGCTCAAATGCACTGGGTCTCTCCTGAAATCACCGACCAAAGTTCCAGCCTATAACCCCGGCATGTCTTACCTTCCTTCATTGCTTTATCCTTTCCATGCCCTGGTCACCATCCACACACCAAGTCAATTAACTATGCTCGCTCTTAATGCCTGTGTCCATCCACTAGAAGGCTAGCTCACGAAGACATCACTTTTTGGTGTGTGTTGTTCAGTGTCATCCTCAGTGTGGAACATAGGTGCATGGTAAATATTTATTGAATGAATGGATGGAAATTATGATTTATAAATTGGGTTTATAGACAATGTATGGTCATGATAATAGATTAGAAGTATCTCTTTTTTTTTTTTTAGGATAAAAGAAAAGATGATGCATTCGATAGACTTAGGCGAGCTTAGCACCCCGGTGTGCTGAAAAGCCAAATAAAGAAGTGCCCTCGTCCCTTATGTACTGTCCTCTTTTACTGTATCCTCAAGAATACAGTTATTTGGGGAAGCTGGAAAGTCCAAACACTTTGATCATGATCCATTCATTGATTTTTCAAGAAGAACTTAGGTGGGATTTTGACTGTGTTTGATGTACCTGATTAGAAAGCAAAGGCTCCCCCCACCTCGCACCTTAATTTCTGTTTTAAAAGCCTAGATCTCTATGTGGACGCTCACAGGGGTGTATCCTGCAGACCTCAATGGCTTCATCCAAGGAACAGGGTTTGTTCATATGGAAGGAAACAGCATGACAGCATGTGCAGGATTCTGAGAGGACATAAGTTCAGGGCTTCTAGGGGTGACATGTACAGATGTACACACCCACTCGCACACACACCGTTTCCGTTCACTCCCACTTATTGGCTAAATTACTTTAGAATCAGTCCTCTCTAGTCTTGATGGTGGGAGATGGTTTCCATCATCTTAACACAGATCTACACTTTTTTTAAAAAAAAAAAATTGAATTACAATTGATTTACAATGTATTCGTTTCTGGTATACAACATAGTGATTCAGTTATACATATATACACATATATTCTTTTTCATTACAGGTTACTACAAGTCACTGAATACAGTTCCCTGTGCTCTACAGTAGGACCTGGTTGTTTATCAGCTCTTTACATAGCAGTGCGTATCTGCTAATCCCAAAACTCTTAATCCCTCCCCCCACTCCCTTTCCCCTTTGGTGACTGTAAGTTTGTTTTCTATGTCTGTGAATCACTTTCTGTTTTGTAAACAAGTCCATTTGTGTCATTTTTTAAGATTCCACACATAAGTGATACCGTGTGATATTTGTCTTTGTCTGACCTACTTCACTTAGTTTGATCATCTCCAGGTCCATCCATGTTGCTGCAGACGGCATGATTTCATTCTTTTTTATGGCCGAGTAGTAGTCCATTGTATAAATGTACGACGTCTTCTTTATCCAGCCGTCTGTTGATGGACACTTAGGTGGCTTCCATGTTTTTGGCTACTGTAAACAGTGCTGCTGTGGACACCGAGGTGCATGTTAGGTCTACTCTTAGCAGGGGAAGGGTATTGCCAATTTGGGCAGAATCCTACATTTCCACTCTGCAGCCCAGATTTATGTGGTCATGGAGCAGTGACCCTGCTTCTCTCCTCCTCTTTGAGCTCTTTCCACAAATGCAGGAAGGAAGCAGGACATCTAGTCATAAATAGCAACGCCCATAGCAGCTGTTGCTGATCAGGCGCTTGTGTTGCGCAAGGCTCCTTACACACTGTCTCCCATCGCATCCTCCCGACAACACTGGAAGGAAGAGGAAAAGGAATCAGACTCCAAAGGGAAGGAAGTGACTGGAAGCCCCTCAGCTGTTGAGTGGGGGGTGGGGGGGGTCCAGACTCTGCCTTTGAGCTCATGCTCCCATCCATTGCCCCACAGAAACACCACTGTCAACTGTCACACCTTTAAGGTGGTTTTGTGCATGGTATTCAAGTCGATCCTCATAAGATATTACACCTGTTAACATATATGCACCTAATATAGGAGCACCTAAATATATAAAACAAATAGTAACAGGCCTGAAGGGAGACATGGATGGAAACACAACAATAGTGGGAGAACTTAACACCCCACTAGCATCATTGGATGGATCTTCCAGACAGAAAGTCAATAAGGCAACAGAACTACTAAATGACACAGTAGAACAGTCAGACTTCGTTACTATTTCTAGGACATTACATTTCAAAAAAAACAGAATATACATTCTTTTCAAGTGTGTATGGAATGTTCTCTGGGATAGACCACATACTTGAACACAAAAGAAGCCTCAACAAATTTAAGAGGATAGAAATTATTTCAAGCATCTTTTCTGACCACAGTGGCATAAAACTAGAAATTAACTACAGGGGAGGGGGTGAGAAAAAAAGACTGCATAGAGACTAAACAACATGCTACCAAAAAACCAATGGGTCAATGATAAAATCAAAGAAGAAATCAAATCAATCCTCACAAAAGCACCATGTGATGGGAGCTGGAGGAGGGTGGGCTTCCCCAAGGTCCCACTACCCAACTGACACACAGAATGAAACCAAGGTATCACAACTCATGGTTTGCATCTCCTGAAGACAGCAACCCTCCAAGTAGCCTTGTAGTCTACAAGTGCGCCCTGCACCAAGTGGGATTTTATTTGCGGTATTTTTGCAGCACTATAGAGGCGGGAGTTGCTGAGAAACCCGTACCCACCTCTTACACATGAATAAGCACCATCATCGTAAACTCACCTACGCCATGCACTATCATACAAAAAGATACCCTGTCCATATACGCTCCAAGTCACACAGATCAGATGTTCCCAAATTATGGCATTTCTCAGGAGGTTCTCCTTTCACAAGGAAATCCATCCCGTGGTCCAAGGTCCAATCCCTAACTCCACAGAGTAATTCCACAGGGGTGGTATCTAGCTTGTCTCTCATCTTTACAGAAAAATAACAAGCAGGGCCCACGGCTGTTTGCTTCGACCAGCTGGGACCTTGTAAACAGGAGCCCTTCGGCATTTCTGATGGAATCTGAATCTTTTCTGAGATATATCCTCCCTCTTTCAGGCATGGGTTTGCTCTCCCTCTCCTTGTGAATGATTTGACTGCTTATTTCAAGAGAGTATGACAAAATCTTCTTTCTTAACATGCAGAATCCTCCAACGTTAAATTCTGTTTTAAGAGCCCATGAGAGTTGAGCAATATTGATCAATATGATATAATCACAGCTAACTTGGATGGAATACTTACTGGTTGTCACACCCTGTTCTAAGAGCTTTATGTGTATTATCTAATTTAATTTTCAAACAAACCTGAGAGTCGACTACTATCATTATTCCCAACCTACAGATGAAGGAAATAAAGTTCAAGGAGAATCAGTAACATGTACAAGGTCATATGCTAAAAAGTGCTGGAGACACTGAGGCGATTTTTTTTTTTTAATGCATAGTCATATTTAAAAGAAACTGGCAAAATCACCCTTTGGCAAATGCTACAATAACTGTTTCAGATAAGAATCACCAATGGATGCTAAAATGTAGTGGGTGAAATTTTGATGAGAAACAGCATTATTTATATAAAGTATCCTCCTCACACAATACTTAATTACTTACAAAGGAAAAAGGGTAGCTTCACAGTAGAGAAATCTGGTCAACCCCACTGTAGCGTTCCATTATTCATTCATCCAGCATTTACTACCCGCCTCAGAGGACGTATCCTTGACTCAGAAGTAATTGAGAGTAACAATCAATCATCTCTACAATTCTCCTGCTGGAAAGGATGTCTGAGGTCAAGCCAACTTTTATTACTTGTTGAAAAGATTAAAAGCGTAGGCGTGAAGGGTGGGGGCCAATGCGTGTAGGCTGAGGCTGCGTAATGAACGCGTTTTGTGTCTCGACTCCCACCAGGCACAAGTCGTAACCTGGAGAAAAAAATCCAGCGACGTCACATTTAAGTCCAATCCTTTTCCTGTGAAGAGTTACGCAAACAAACTTCTCCATGACGCCGAGAACTGTCCCTGCACAAGACGTACACACTCATAACGGATTCCACATTTTCCCCACTTGCAAAATGCAGAGATTAATAACAGGGATTGTGTTTTATTTATCTCTGTGTCTTGAAAACACTGCACACGGAATTTGGTGTCCTATAGACTCAGTGAGTATTTTTGAACGCGCCGATTGGTAAGATTACAGGTGCTCCTTTAACCTCAGTCTCAGCTTCTTAGTAACAGTTCTTGTCGTGGCGGGAATGCAGACTGATATCAGCCACGACTTAGGATAATAAAATGATGTAGTGGAGTTGAAGCCAAGCAATAGATTTTTATTTAAAAACGCACTAAAAGAACACAACGTTGTAAAATGACTATACCTCAATAAAAAAAAAGTTTAAAAAATTTTTGAAAAAGCAATTTGAAGAAAAAAAACCACACAAAAAGAGGCTTCATTATACTGAGCAGTAAAAATACAGCAAGATGCTTTTGAGCTGTGCCCTGCGAAAGCAAAAGATAATTTTGGAGGACACGAAGTCATCGTGTCGGGGTACTTCTCTGGTGGGATTAAGTCTCCATATTTTAAATGTTTCTGAAAGTCTGGTGTCTAACCCAGTTTTTTCTCGCCTCCTCTCTTCAAGTTACACCCTTGGGTTTATACTGGGGTCCCCTGCAGCCTGCATTTCTAAACACCTCCTCATTGCTGGCGCATCTGTACTTTGACTCGCTGAGCGCCCCTGCCCGAGGCATGCACCGGATGCCGCGGGAAACCTTGGAAAAACAAGGCGAAGCTGCTCACGGGAAGCTTAAAGTCAAGAGGCGGAAACAGACGGTGACGCAGGCGTCTTGGCAAACGTGGGCGTTGGGCCGGGCGGTGGGCACGGGGAGTGCCCTGGGGCGAGGGCCAGCCCCGGCTCTCCAGGGGACTCGGGTGAAGAAATGAACAATTATCAAAGTGATGGGGTGGGGGGGGGGAGACAGGGAGAAGCAGGCACAGGAAGAGGAGCAGGAGGAGAAAGAGAAGTGCCGCCCTCCGGTCTGAGCAGAAGAAACACGAGCTTCAGGGTCCTGCAAACCCTGTCCCTGTCCGAGCCGCTCTCCTGACCCAGGGTGGCAACTTGCGACGAGTCAGTTCATGTCTCTGGGCCTTAATTTTCCTCATCTTCCAAAAAGGGGTGGCAACACCTATTTTTCCAGACTTTGGCTAAGAAATCAGGGGTTCATTATTTAAATCTTTCAAAACTAGAAAAATGCCTTCAAGAAGGATATTTAATCAAAATATCATGTTTGTTAACATTTGCCTCTCCTTGCTCTGAATTCCCAGAAATTATGAGAAAATATTATATATTTATATATATATATATATATATATATATATATATATATATTTAACTCTTAAGATTGTGGAAACCAAGAATGGTGTCATCAGTAGAACAGAACATTCCAGAAGAACTTGAAAATGAGAAAGCAGGTTGAGTGCATGAGGTCCAGGCGCCACCAGGAGATCCTGGCTGTGAAGGATGGTAGAGGTTAGGTGCCTTCCAGCGAACCTCACGGTGGGCACAGGCAGCAGGTTGGAGGCAGAGAGAGACTGCACACGGGCCAGGGTGCCTGTTTTGTCCCGTGGGTGAACCCATTGATTTTTTTTTTAATTTTTTAAAATTTCTTTTTCTTTTTTTGTGGGAGGAGTAATTAGGTTTATTTATTTACTTTTATATTTTGTTATTATTTTTTAATGGAGGTACTGGGGATTGAAGCCAGGACTGTGTGCATGCTAGGCACACACTCTACCCCTGAGCTATACTCTACCCCCTGAAGACATTGATTGATATTTGATATCATAGACAATATAAAATTGAATGTGATGATTAAAATTTTTAATTACCTCTAGAAAAATATAGCTAGAACATATGCCCAGCAGGGCCATTGCTTAAAAAAAAATTAAAAAAAAAAAAAGTAAATGGAATAAATGAACCTGTTTGGCTCAAATTTTTTTTGGAAAAAAGGAAGAAAGCCTGGAAAAGAAACAACATAAACTAAACAGAAATAAGCCTATGCATATAGAAAAATCATGATATACATGCTATTCACTCAATTTTTGTCTTTTCTGAAAAAAGAAAAGTTCTGTTCAGTTGGACGAAAAGAGAAACTTGGCTGCATGCTGCGACTAAGCAGCACGTCACATATGTCAAAGTGCGAAAATAAAAGAATATAATAAGAATGTAGTATTGATATTAGACAAACACATTCCAAGAGAGAGTCCAGACAAGAAAATACCAGATTATCAAAGGTATAATTATGTAGGAAATATGACAACCACAAAGTCTCACGCCCCCAAAGTGATGGGCCGGTCTTGCATGTGAAGACAAACACAACTTTCCTAGGTGCACGTTAGCAGACAGAGTCCGCAGCACACTAAAAGGATCCACGTCGTGCCAAAGCTGGGTTTTCCCCAGAAGTCTTTCAAATGATGAAAGAAATGAAAGAAGGAAACAGAAAACGACACATGAATAGGACACCTTAAAAAAAAAAAAGTGTGAATTTGCAAAAGAAGCCTATAGAAATTTTAAAGTGAGAAAAACACAGCGACTGAATATAGTTTCCAGTGTTGCACAATAGAAACTTGTTGTTTATCTCTTTTATGTTCAGTAGTGTGTATCTGCACATCCCGCACTCCCAGTTTATCCCTCCTCCCCACCGCTTCCCCTCTGAGTGACCGTGAGTTTATTCTCTACGTCTGTCTGTCTCTGTTTTGTAAATAAGTTCTCTTGTGTCTTTTTTTTTTTTTAGATTCCATCTAATAAAATTTATTTAATTGTAAAATACATAATTTAATTGCAGCTATGGTTAACAACGGGCTCCCCAAATTCCTGAAAAGTAATGATTCGTCAGCTCACAGGAGCCAGTATGAAGCGTCTCCATCACATCACTCCCTGCTTAATGCTGAGAATTACCAGGCATATAAGTGGGTTGAAGAAAAGCCAGGTAGTTAACCCCCGAGTGGCTTCATACTAAACCACATGAAGCGTCTTCACTGGCCAGCACAATAAAGGGCAAACACCGAAACGCACGCCTGAATACAGAGTGGACACAATACACCGTGTGTGTGTCCTAACATTACTCAGTCGGCAAAGCCTCCTTTGTGAGCTGCCTCCTTGCAGAATCGGAGAGAAACGGGCTCAGCGCACCAGAATCCCAGCGAATTCAGCTAATAGGAATGCACACATTGGTCTAAATTGAGGCCCCAGAACGGTCTCTTACATCTTCCTCGCCCCAGGAGGGGATGAGCGAGAGAGATTACTTGCGGATTATAATTGCTTAAAATAGGTTGTGATGTAAAAATCGAATCCCGTCTGCTCTTCAGTAGTAAAGTTCTACAGACAGAGAAATTATGCTTAATGCCAGTGTCTTGAAGGTAAAAAGAAAACTCTGTTCTCCCTTTGGGGGAAGAGAAAGGACATCTTTTTAGAGCTGTCAGAATTCACAAGCCATAATAAATTATTCTTTTTCATTACTGATTTATTAAGCAGGCTGCTTGGTGTAATGGCAGAAAATTTCTGTTTAATTTTCATAGTATCAGACGCCCGTGATTCCTGATCTGAAATCAACATGAGTTATTAAAAGAAGGGGGTGTATTTAACGTCAGGCGTTAGGCTCTGCCTTTACTAAATTCTTCCAAGCGCAGGGGTTAAGCGTTTATGTAACATGGTCATTGTTTGACTGAAGCAAGACATCAAACCTGTTCTTGGGACAGCCCGTTCAGGTGTGCCGATCCCGAGACTCTGGTTTTAACAGTGGTCTTCCATCGGGTAAGATCTGCTATAAAAAATGAAAAATGTATCCATAAGCCCCAAACCAAAGAATCACAGGAGACAAAGAATTCTCATTTTCACTGGAATTAGAATTTTATTTAAATGATAAACGATTGACCAAAATGTTAGGATCACGGAGTTAGAATTTGGGTAAACGTGGGATGTTTCAGAAAACTTCCAACCACAGACATAAAAGGATCATTACGTGAAGCACATCTGAACCCAGGGGAAGCAAAAGGCATTCTGTTACCTCCCATACCTCACCTCTTGCCGATGCAATGGTCTCACGCTGGGTTATTAAACAGTATTGACCCAGCTCTTACTCTGGAATCCTTCAGCCCGCAAGGAGGTTTTGAAATAGCCCGGGAAGACAGCTGTCTGGTGACATACAAGCTGTCCTGGGCGGGTGTGGGGAAGCTTGGAGGGGCACCAGGGACCCGTCCCCTCCGGAAGGGTCTGCTGGGCCTCACCGACCAGATGCATCGCAGCTGTCCTTAGGGCTTGTGTGGAATTCACCTGGAACGGACACTGTAAGTAAATCTGAGGGCTTATCACCTTTAATAATGAGCTCTAACTATATTTAACTGCCTTGGCAGAACCGTTGAGTAAGTGGGTACTACCCTGTTGCAGATACTGTAATTTCTAGATTGTTCTACCGGGCTCATTTTGTAATCAACCTCTAAATTTGCAGAAACTGGTCACGTGTAAACTAAATACGTAATCATATCCAACTGAACGAACTTGGGACTTTGGACCGCATTCTAAATATCTCCTTCGGGTATGCACCCGAGTCTCCACCCGTCCCTGATTTAGTCAGCCAATAACAGGGACCATTCCTGACCTTCTCTGTGGCGCTCTGCTCTTGAAACGTACTTTTTTTTTTTTTTTTTAAACAAAGGCCACACCAAAGACAAAGACCAGTCCTTCTCCACGACTAGAGGGACTCCGTCTTGATCACCGCTGGAAGCCTGCCGGGCACACGGGGAACTCAGCAAGTGAACACCGAGTGAGCAAGGCCGACGGCAAGCTGCCTTCCAGCAGGAACTGGGTCATCCGCAAGCAGATTAGCTCAGGTAACGATAAATGCTTTGAAGAAGGAAAAAATGGGGATGAAGAGATAGGAGAGGAACATCACGCCGGCAGGTAGGACAAGGAGACTTGCAAAAGGAGCCCGTAGAAAGGCCAGAGGAGCCAGCCGTGTGAGGGCGCGGGGGAGGGGTGAGACAGCAGCCAGGGTGGCCCGCGGGAGCTCCAAGGCTGAGCAGGGTCCACGAGGGCTGGGCGGGGGCCAGGCCACCCAGTAACGGGTTTGGGTTTTCTTTTAAGAGAATTCAAGAGCCCCTGAGGGCTTAAGCAAGACAGTGACACGAACTTAATTTCAGAACAATCCCACTGGCGGCAGAGTTTAGGGGATCAGAGGACAAGAGACCCCGAGTCTCGGACTGTCTTCCAGGCAAGAGGTGAGCCGGCTTGAGCTTGAGTGGAAACGGACAGGAATAGAACAGGCGCCCTTGGTATACGTTTTGGAGGTTGGAACAACAGGTCTCCCTGATGGGCTGGACACGGGTGGGTGGGTGGGGATGGGCTGGTGTGGGAGGGACACTGACGTTTTCGGCAGTCACAGACTTGCTGTTAAACAGCTTGCGGAAGACAGAGAAAAGCCAGGCTGGGGAAGGGTGGACTAGGGCGGAGGAATCCTCTTGCCCCGGAATGATTTTGTGTCTGTGCTCCTCTGCCCTCGACCAGCATGACTCACTCAGCTGGTGACATGGAACCACCTTCTGATCCGCCCGTGGCCGGCCTCCCAAGGTGATGCCAGGAAGCACCACCCAGAACCTTCAAGGAGAGAGAGCAGGCTCCCGCCAAGGCAATCCAGCCCGTTTCAGAGGAGGCGAGGTTTGTTTGAACAAAACCCAGTTCTCCCGGGTTGCCGCCATCTGCCTGCTCCCCACGAGCCCCGCCTCCGTGGACACCTGGATGTTTGGGGCTTGGAGGAGGTGGTCCAGTTTGCAGATGGCGGAGAAGGGGATGGGAGCTGTATTCACAAAACCCAATGATCCAGAAAGCCATTGTGAGGCAGGATTTTCAGTTTCAACATGGCTGGGGGTCGGGGTGGAAATTCAAGGCTGGGGGGGGAGAAAAGCAGCAGAAACAAAAATAACAAGGCCATTAATCTTTCATTAAGTTAAAGGGATGAAAAGGAACTGCTTAAAGTATCATTCTTCCCTTGCCCCACAAGCATGTTGCCCCCCGCTGACTTCAAAGGCCCTGACGAGAAGTTGGTTAATGTTGTTGGCACAGTATCAGGCTGTGGTTTACTTTTGCTTAAGTGTGATTTTTTTTTTTTTTCCTTTTCAACAAAGAAAGCACCCACGTCGGGCACTCTCTGATGGGAGGAGGCACGCAATGTCAAAGATGCCTTTGTGTCGTGCCGGAGGCCTTCCGCGCTGGCCTCTGCCAACACGCGCCGTCGGGGAAACCACCACGTGTGCACACACGCAGAGTCTCCCAGAAAGAGAGCAGAATCCTCGCCCTCATTCACTCTCTGCTTTTCACATCTGGAGGGTCAGGCTTAGCCCCCGACTCGGTCTCTGGGCTCCTGGTGGCCTTGATGGAGATGCAGTTTGCAAGAAAGAAAGGCAAAAAAAAAAAAAAAAAGCCCCACCTGTGTTTCAGGCAGGACAGAGAAGCCCAGCACCTCTCACCTGTGTGGGGGCTGCGGGGAGGGGTGAACAGTCTGGCTGCTTTGGGCAGCTGTCTTTTTCTTCCAGGTAGCACTGTTTATACTGGAAACAAAGCTAATTGGTGGTGAGTGGCAGGGCTTTGTGGTTAGGCCCGGCTCTGTGTTGGCCACGGCTGAGTGGTTACAGCAGGCTGTCCCACCTGGCAAGTGCAAATGCCCTGGGGCAGAGGGAGAGCAAGGAAGGGGTGTTGGGAAGGCTCTGATGATATGCTTGAGTTTGCTGTCGCTGGAAGCCCACCAGAGGGCTCCTGCCATATGGGAAGTTTTTTGGTTTGTTTTCACGCGATAGGCAGGGAGCCGGGGAAGGAAACAAGTTGCTGCTTTTTAAGAAACATGCTGCAGATTGGACTCCCTAAGTGTAATGCTGGGTGTATGACAAGTAAGTGTGGAGTCTTTCAGACCCAGAGGGAAGTGACCAATGGTCTCAGTGTTCCCAGGGCTGTCCCAGAATACATGGAATTAAGTCTCTGGGATCCCGGATTTCTGCTTTCTCGAGCCCCATCACCCCATACAATGTATATTTGTGAGTCAGATTCAGCCAGGTTGGATCCTGGCTCTGTCTTTGCCTCTTGTGAGATGCGCAGCAGGCTGCCCACACCCCACCCCTGTCCTCCACCTGCTAAAAGCAATAATAATTATTTCCCAGGGTGACCGTGAGGACCAGGTGGGACACAGTGTGAAAACACCCAGCCCTGAGACGGGGTTCCGCAGGTGCCGGCTGGCTCCGCCATTGTCCCAAACACCGCCTGCATCTGCTGAACGCATGGGGGAAAGGGGCAGGCGATGCTAGCTTCACCCCAAAATATTTAATTCAGAAAAAGGGAGGGAGGTTATGGTTAGCTTTTTTAAAATACTGTATGCAGAGGCCAAAATAAAATTTCGTAACAGCTTACCTCCGCATTGAGAACCAAACAGGGCACCTCAGGTTAGGAGGAAGGGAGGGCGGGGCAAAGGGAGATCCCAGCAGGGCGGTCTCAGCCCTCAGCCTCCTGGCACCCACGTGATGCGGGGCAGCTTTCTCACAGGGCTTCTGTGAACGCGTGAGCAGAGAACAGGTGCGCCCACCCAAGGTCAGCATTAACATTGTCTCCACCTTTGGGGAGGGAGCCCGGACCCGTCTCAGGCCCCCTGCAGCAGAGCGCCCGTGCTTCGGGGTTTTGTTGGAGGCCCGGGTGATTGGCAGCAGTCCGAGGAGTCCCGGGGGGGGGGGGGGCTTCCTTCGTGCAGTGCTTCCCTCTGGGGTTCCCCACCAGCACATCCTCCCACGTGTGGCTTTGCTCTTGGGATTTTCCAGGCAGAATCGGAAGGTGTGTGGGGCCTCGCTGACTCGGGGAATTCTGACCTGCTGCTAGCTTCCTGCACAGGGCTGAGCCCCGGCTTCCCTTTGCAGGCATTCCGGGCCCGGGCAGCGTCAGGCTCGGCAGGACAGTTTCCGTGGGGGGAGACGGGGACACCAGGCAGGCAGGCAGGCAGGCAGGCAGGCAGGTAGGTAGACGGACGGATGTGGGTGTGGATATGAGTGGATGGATCATGGAAGGATGCTGGTGAGAAAGGCACTCAGAAGGCCCTGAGCATTTGAGAATCTTATAAATCAGCCATTCCAACGCTGCTAGGAAAATAGGCATTTTTCTTTTAAAGACCAACTTTCTTAACTTCCAGTTAACTTCTCTCCGTTTCAGTTTGGAAAATGAAAGTATTTCTCAGCCCAAACTGTCTGCAAAATACTCACTAGAATACCGAATTCTCCACTCCTAGTTCCAGACACCGCCACTTGGCCACGAGCAACTGAGTCTGTGTCTGAGCGCACACGTCAGTTGGGCTGGGCCGAGGTTAGCTGCAGCAGCAACACCTCCAAAACCAACGTGACGAAAGAAACGAGGCTTCTGCCTTGCTCAGGGCCCAGGTCCATCGCGCATCTCTAGGGGCTCAGCTTGTCCTGCCCGTGGCCGGGGTGCAGGCGAGCAGAGCAGCTGAATCCCCGTCAGGCTCTGTGACATAGGAGAAAGCGGCCCACACTGTTTCTATGCAGCGCCCAGGGGTCAGACCCAGACACGGTCCTGCCCAGCGGCTGCGGTTCTGGAAGCGCAGCCATCCCACACCTACCCAGTCATTTCTCCAGGCTGGGCCCCTCCCGTGAGCTCCAGACGCACATATCCAACTGCCCTCTCAACACCTCCGCTTGGACATCTACTAAATACCTCAAGGGTAGCCTTCCCAAACCCAGACCTCAGGGTTTCTCTCCAAACAGGCTCCTCCCTCAACGATCCCCAGTTCAGCTGATGGTGATTCTATTCTGCTAGTTAGCTGCTCAGACTGACACTCCTAGACTTGTCCTCGACACACCCCTTTCCTGCAAAACCCACATCGAAAAGGTCAGCCAGTCCCATAAGCTCCCTCCTCAAAATATCCAGGGTCTGCCCTTCCGTGGCCACCACCCTGCTCCGAGCCACGGTATCTCTTCCCCAGACCACGGCAGTAGCCTCCCAGCCCGTCCGTCTCCATCCTGGCAATCTTCGGTCTGACTCCCAACACAGCCACAAGATGGTCCCTTTAAAAGGTAAGTCAGATCAGCTCCTCTCGCTCAAACCCTCCGAGGCTTCCCGTGAAAACAGAGTGAAGGGTTGTGAGTTGATGGTGGCCTTCGAGGCCCTCCATGCTCTGGTCTCCCGTCACCTCCTAACCCCACCACCGCCTGGCCTGCTCCCCGGCACTCACTCCCTGCAGCCAGACTCCTCCTCGGAGCCCGCAGGCGCTCGTCCACCCAGAGGCTCTGTACGTCCGGTTCCCTCCGCCTGGCCTCCCTCCGTGGCCTGAGTGCTGTGTCCCCACCGAGACTGGATGGTCAGCAAACATTTGATGAATGAATGAATGAACGAGTGAGTGAATATTTAGATTCAGTGGCGGTTGAAGGTCTCATTTTAAGAGTAAGGATTCCAACCACTAAGTCTTCCGAGAAGCAGCAGACATTCGCCACAATTCCCTCGACGGAGGGCAAGTGCTTGTAGCACGAGACAAATCTGCAAGGAGAGGCGAGTGGGCCTGGCATGCAGTGTGGGATGCAGGCGGCTGAGGGGCTGGGTGCGGACTGCTGGGCGATTTTGTCCCCAGTCGTCCCCTGGTTTTACGTGGGCGCGTGGCCACCCATGCGGTCGCTCTCCCTGCAGCTCCACGTGGCCAAAGGCTAAATTCCGATCAATGAACGTGAGCAGAAGATTCAGGCAATTTCCAGAACGCCAGTGCACCGGAGGCTGGGGCCACCAGGTTGTCCCAGGTGTGCGTTCAGGACGGCAGAGCCGCCCGCCGCCCACCCCGGACCGCCTCTCTGGACTGCGTGGAGAGAGAAATAAGCTTTGTCCTCGTCTCTCGTTTGAACCAGTCTGTCCTGCAGTGCTTGTTCTCACAATTAAACCTATAGCCTGACTAACTCTAGCCGTACCGAGCTAGGGGGACAGTCTTTTGATGCTGGCGGTTGATAAAGAAGAGGGGTCACCAGTCAACAAGGGGGAAGTCACCAGGCAGGAAAGTGGACATGGTCCCCTAGTGTGCTGAGCGCTGTTTTCACCAAGCACACGTGTTTTCGGAACAACCGAGAGACTGTGGTCTTTATGTCGGCAGAAGATAAAAAGAGGCAATAAACTGAAATTTGGGGGAAGACAGCCTCATGGGAGTTTTAGCACAAGATTTCCCTCTCCTAATTTTCTTGACTCGCCTCGGGTTTTGCATGAGAAAGACCCTCGGCACGGAGGAGAAGGGGACTGAAAGCCTCTAACCTGCGGACCGAGGTATTTGTAAGTTTTCCCCTTCACCCCACAGCCCACGTGGGTCACTGCAATGCTTGTCCGTTTCCAAATTTTTTCAGTCTGAAAATTGAAAACCCTATGTATCTTTATTTCCTGGTCTGGTCATTATAATCCAGAAGACTGTCTTCCCTGTTCTCAAAAAAGCATTGCTTTGAAACGGTCTCCTCCGAGAGCTGACTCACCCGTGAAGACGCGCTCTCACACCTCCCTGGCTGGGCAGAGCATTTCCATACAGACGTGATCTTGCCCTACAGCAGCGCAGGGGCGCGGCGGGGGCTTGAAAATCACGGAATCAAAGGAAAATGATCCAATATTTCAAACAAAATCGTGTCTCGCCTATCTCTGCTCCATTACAAGAGGGTAAGTTAGATCCAGTCTTCCCAAGGCCGCTGCCTCAGATGTGGAACTCCGTAAGTGCCTGAATGTCTTCTATTTTATTATATACACAAAGGAGCTCTTTAACGCAGCTACTGTCTGTGGCACGGAAGTCATATCTCGATTTTCCTTTTCAACTAAAACCGCTCTAAACTGGAAAGCTATCCCACTGCTGAAGAGTTTATCTCACCAGTATTCCCCACGGATGAATAGGCAATACACGTTATCTTTCTCTTTTTTTCTTAAAGAAACTATTCATTGACTAAATTACCAAAATAGTCCACTTGTCTCGTGTTAGTTGCATATTTTTCTGTTTTTTAATATCTACAAAATACTTTTTCAATCGAAACAAAGCTGCCGAGTAAGTGTTTTCTCTAAAATTGAAAAGCAAGCTCTTTGTAATTATACGTCGCCTTTTTCCCCCTTTGTTAAGCTTTGAAGAAATTTAATTGATTAGTGATTTTAGAAAGTAAACTTTCTGCAATGTAATTACTTTTTTAATGTGATGCTTTTTTTTTAACTTTTTTGAGGGTGGAGGTAATTAGGTTTGTTTATTTATTTGTTTCTTTATTTATTTCATGGAGGCACTGGGGATTGAACCCGGGACCTCCTGCGTGCTAGGCATGCGCTCTACCACTGCACTACACCCTCCCGCCTTATAATTACTTTCTGACAGTTTATCCATGAACAGACCATCTTAAAGTCTCATTATTTACTCCATAAAAACCAGTCTAAAGTAAAAGTTAACGAAGCAAAAAAAAAAAAAAAAAGTCTTGCAAATCTAAGACCAAGTTTATAAGACAGATGGCAAATTTATCCTTAGAAATAACTAGTTTTCTGCCCAAACTCTGATGATTATGACTTCTGCAGTCCTCAAATACATCAGTACAGGAAGGAACACAATCAGTGAAAGCTGGCAGGCTGTAAAAACATGGCGTAAAGTCTCAATGTTTTCATATTCATTCAACAAATTCTTATTGAGAATCTGCTATGTGCTAGCAATAAGCCTGTCTCTGTTCTCATGAAATTAACAATCAAATGGGACATCCAATGAATAAACAGGCATACGGGATACGAGGGTCCTGCATCAAATTCTTTTCTTTGGGGGAAAGCCTGGGGTATCGTGGGAGTGCATCAGAGGGTAGCCTGATGGAGATGTTGGGAAGATTTACAAAAGGAATGACATCTAAATGGATTCCTGAAGAAGAATTTATACAAATTTTCCAAACTAAAAGTAAAAGTTACTTTTATTGCTCTGGGCAGAGGAAACAACATGTCCAAAACCTGGGGCACAAGAGAGAAGAGCAATTTCCAGGGGCTGAAAAAAATCCAGGGTGGCTGGGGTGTGGACCATGAGCATACGGTAGCAAGGAATGACATTAAAGAAGCAAGCCGGGGACAGATGATAAAGAACTGAGCACGTCCTGAGCTAGATGGATGGTCATGAGGATGGAGAAACGTGCACTGGTGTGAGAGGTATCTGGGTGGGAGAGGAGACAGAGCTGGGTGCTTGGTTAGACAGAGCGGGGTGAGGGAAGAAGGGCAAATGACTCACAGGTGTCGGAGGGCTGGCAGGGAGATGAGTTTCATTTTGGTTTCGCTGAGTTAAGGTGCATGGAGATGTCTAAGAGAAGACACCCTGTTCCCAGTGGGACACATGGCTCTATAGCTCAGAGACCTGAGAGTCAGGAGTCATCACCAAAGGGATGGTGGTGGATGTGATGAGAGACAAGCTTGCTCGATTCGCTAGCCCGAGAACCAGAGAGGATCCTTTGTCACCCCATCATTTAAAGGCTGGAAAGATGCTGAGATGGAGGATTGTAAAATGAGACAAGACAAAGGGGTGGAACCATGAAGATGGACGACTTAGCAGATGGGTGAAGAAGAGTGAGTCAGCAAAGGAGCTTTGGAAGGCACCCGAAATCTAGGAATGGCACCTAGAAAGAAGGGATGGTTCTGACACGGGAGCGTGGTCAGGAAGCACAGGGACTGAGGGCGGTCCCTCAGGCGGTAACAGGGAGAGGACGGCGGGGGAGGAAGGAGAGCACAGGACGAGTCAGGAGCAGAGATCAGGGACCTACGCCAGCTTCACACTCACCCTGGTCCCTTGCGCTGTGGCTGCCGTTTCCTTTTGTCTTGTGTTTTAACTGCATTTTGTTAGAAATCTGCTTCGTCTGTTCCCTGTTAGAACCACAGAAAACAACTTTCGTAAGCAATCTTGGAAGCTAGTCTTCTGCAACCTATTCTTGTACCCTCTTTACATGTCCCCGTCAAGGGGTAACTCAGCCTCAGCCTGAAAAGCTCTGGGGACTAGATATTCACAGTTCCCAGAAGCAGCCTGGTCTATCTGGGAGCACTTAGGACTTCCAGAAAGTTCTCCGTTACGCGGACTCCAAACCAGTCTCCCCGTAACTTTCTTCTGCTTGGGAATTATGAGTAGAAATTTTGAAGTCAAATTTCATAGGTTCAAATCCCTGCTCTGCCAATAGCAAGCCACGCTACTCCGGCAAACCCCCGATCTCGGTTGCCTCGATGTCCCCATCTGTATAATGGGCGGCAGTAGCAGAACCAGCTCATGTCACGAGGGCGGCTGCCAGGAGGGCTCGACATGATACACGCACACGGTCTGGAACTGAGCACACGTAAGTGTTTAACATTGGCTTTAAATGTTAATTTTAAAAATCACATAGCCCTGACACGCCCTAACCTCTGACATACTTCAAGGAGACTCCGGTCAACCCCGCATGTCTGTCTCTCCTGAAGAGCGTGTTTCTTCCCAGCTCCTCATCGGACGCAGCCTTCCGTGCCTTCGCCGTCTTGCTGCGTGGGTTTATTCACACGTCCTACATCCGGTTTGTGCGTGCTCCTCCCCTCGGAGCGTGGCGCCCGGAGCAGGATGGGACGCTCCGGGGCGCTCCGTCCTGAGCACAGGGGAGCGGGCTTGGCGCGGGCTTTGCGGGCCGCACAGACGCTGGAGGAGGGCCGCGCAGACGCCCTTCGCGCCTTCCGTTGCCGTGGCGACGGCGCGACGCGGGTGCGCGGGGATGGAGACCCCTGAGCCTGCGCGCTCGTGCCGCGCCCGCCCGGATCCCCGACTGGCGGGTCCTGGCGCCGCCCGACCAGCCGCGTGACCCGAGCGCTCTTCCCGAGCCTGAGTCGCGTGGTCCCTAAAGCGGCGCCCCGCAGCCCCGCCCCGCTCGCAGAGGCGGTGAGCTGGGAACGCGCCAACGCGTGGCAGTCCCCGGCCGCGCGCGGGCACACGGGAGGCCCAGACACGAGCTGCTGCTGTGGCCCGTGTGGCATGTCCTGTCCCACGTGCAGGTGATGCCGTGGTCCTGCCCTAGGGCGTTTCAGAAAATGTGAATCTGTGCCCCGCAGTTGGTATAGCAGGAGACAACTCGGACATGACGCTGGACTTGTATTTGCCCAAGGGCGACCTCACCTTCGAGGAAATGCTAGGTGAGTACAGCAAACTGCACCAAGAACTTGCACAGTGCGCGTGTGCGCGCGCGCGCGCGCACACACACACACACACACACACACACACACACAAAGAGCCACAGCTGCCCCAGCTCACTGAGGTTTTCTGAGACACCCCGACATCCTTTCCTCCGACTTCGGGTAACCCTCTCCACCGCTTCACAGTGACGCACCGGCGACAGTGCTTCCCAGACCCACCCGCACAGCAAAGTTCAGGGCTTTCCCCAGGGAAGGTGCTAGAATCCTGCAGTGTCGATGTAGTTCTGAACCATTCAACATGTGTAAAACCACACTGGCATTTTTCACTCTGTTCCTGTCTTTATTTTTTAAGTGTCACCGACCAAGTTTTTGAGTGTTCTGTCTCAGCGCCATTTTTCTCATGAGCTGTGTGATTTTTATGAGGCGATTTTCCACATCGCCGTGATTTCTCGGCAGGCGTCTGACACACGACACTGGAACTGACTATAATTCTCTCTGCTGAGTGTTGGAGACTCTTAAAATACGTTAGATCTTGATTCGGCTCTTCATGGTATTTGGTATTTCCAGCCTTCACGTTTTGCGTGAATTGGATGTGAATATAAGGCTGGAAATCTGTAAGTCGAGGGGAGAGGTTGTACGCTGGAGGACAGTCTGACAAAAGAACATGAAAAAGGCGCTTCCTGCGGGAGCAAGTATTTTCAGGATAAGCATGAAGCCTCAGGAATGTTATCCAATGAATCACCTATTTTCCAATGTTGCTTCGAGAAGAAAATTCTTTTTGAAAATCTTATTAAAATCCTTGAGATGTGCAGGGCCATGGACTCTGGACGGCTCGGAGGGAAGCGTCTAGCCCTACCTCTTGGCTCTAGAGATGAGCCAGTGTGGTTCTGGGAAACGGATGTCTTGCCCAGTGCGCCCAGCTTCACGGGCAGTGACAGAGCCAAGGTTCACGGCTGTTCTTCCAACCCCAGGCTGACTCCCAGTTACACAACTTTATATCCTTGTAATAACACGACAGCTTATCCAAAATCAGACCTCCCTGTCACCACTAGGCAGCTTCTCCGACGGGCACAGGCAGCAGGAACGATTACAGCCTTCAAAAGCTCCAGACATCAGCTCGCTGGGCAGCCAGGACCCTGGCCCTCACCCTCCTCCGGGGCCAGCCGCCCCAAGACAGAGCACTGCTGGCCTGAGAACCTCAAACCTAATAAAACAAGGACTCGGCCACGCCAAGGAAGTCTCCCTCTTCTTAATTCCTTCCCCTGTAAAATGAGTTCATCTTTTTGGAATCATTGGCTTGAATTATTCATTCATTCGTTTGTCTGCTTGTGCAGGCACAAGGCACGTGATTTTAAAGGTCTTAGCGTGTATACGGGGGAAGATAGATTACCCCTCATCTGCTGGGTGGGACAAAAAGTATGCATGCTCTATTGGTGCTGCCTGTGATGACTGATAGATGAAAATCGGGAACACCTACCTCAGTCACTTTCAGTAAGCACACTCTTGTCTTCACCAGAGTGGTTCTGATTAAGTCTGTCTTGACGCCATCAGAGTTCCTTAATTGATTCATCTGTTTGTAAATCTAGAATTTGTCGGGAGCCTCAGCATAATATCTTAATTACCCGCTCATGTACTTGTTTATTGATTAATTTAGTTCTTCACGTATTTATCTCTGTGAAAGCTCCTGGCTTGAATTATTCATTCATTCATTCGTTTGCTTACAAGAGGCGATGGACACACAAGGAATGTGATTTGAAAGGTATTAATGGGTGTACAGGGAAAACAGACCCCTTTCCTCCCCCGTTCCCCCATCATCTGGGGGAGAAATTACTTTTTAGCAGATGAGAATTTGTGTCTTTCCAGGGTGGCCCCTGCATTCAGGCTCGTGTGTGTGTGTGTGTGTGTGTGTGTGAGTGAGACAGAAATGCAATATCCTATAGATACGTTGTTCTGGGGGTCTCTCCTGGGGTGGGTCTGCCTCCCAGTGACATCTGACAATGGGTAGAGACACTGCTGGTTGCCAAGTTAGAGGCAGGCTGCCACTGTCATCTGCTGGCTAAGAGACCCGGGTGCAACTCAACCCCCACCAATGCACACATGGTCCCACAGCGAAGAATGAGCTGGCCGCCATTGGTGGCAGTGCTGATGTTAAGAATCTCCAGCTTTCATATTTATTATTACTTTTACTTCTTAAGCTGTTTTGTCCACTGTTCCTCAAGGAATTTAGCCACATTTTCCTGGGAGGGTGGAGAGAAGAAAGTTTTAATGTGGCTGGAAGACAGGGACCCCATTTTGTTTTCGGACTCCCAGCACCGGGCAGGGAGCATGGCCGTTAGTAAGAGTGCTTTCAATGCGCCGGTGATTAATTAGTTACAGGTGGGAGCCTTGAACTAAAACAAAGTAAAATAAAACAAAATGTCCGGTGGGGGAGGGGTAGCTCAGTGGTAGAGCACGTGCTTAGCGCGCACGAGGTCCTGGGCTCCATCCCCAGTACCTCCGTTAAAATCAATAAATCAATAAAATGTACTATCAGCTGTTCTTTCTTCAGACCTGAAATTCCCACTGGTTCTGTAGCAGAGATTAGAATCTGAGGTGCCTCAGAGGAGGTCCAGCTCTAGAATTCTTTGGACCCAAAGGAAACGTCACGGGTTCCAAAGGAAATGTGCCATTTTGGAAACAAAGGGTGGAAAACTTCACAGCCCGATCAAGGCCCTGGTCCCTTCACTTGTCCCCATTTACAAAGACGAGTTATTAAAATCAACAGAAAGCTTGCCTGGCTTTTTAAACGATGAGGCCAGCCAACTTCCATAAAGGATGTTAGAACACACATGACTGAGAGGGTAGAAGGTGTTTCAACTTCATCAAAAGCCTTGAAAAGGAGGACACCCTTTGTATCCATGATTTTGGAAGTTTTTCGGGACTGACATTTATTTTAAATCAGAGCCGCTTCCAAAGCAAACCCCCTTTTGCAAAACGCGTTGGATGTGACAATCCTGGCGATGACCTCTACCATTCGAGGCTGGACGGAGATAATATTTTTATAGAGAAAAAACGTGGCTCTCTTTAATCAGCTTTGAAAAAAAACATTGTGAAACAGTCACTTCTCTTATTTAAAAGTTTAACTTTACTTTCATCAATTTATAATCAGAGTTCCTCTGGTATGTTTGATTCCTGACAAACAAGGATAAAAGTCTTGTGCCCCATTGCTAATGAGATGATGAAACAGCAGGGATCAAGTTTTTAATTACTACAGGCGATGCGCTGGAGAGGTGGCGATGATATTTTCTATTGCATGTCTAAGTTGTAACTTCAGGCTTATGACAGTCCTGCTGTGCTCCACTGTCTTTGATGATCACTCATTTTTGTCTCCTGGGAACACACAAAAATTTCTGAGCTAGAATCCTGGGGGGCTGGCAATTATGGGCATAACCTGGTACAGGTTCTCTTCAGCCGTGATGCTCAGTAAGGATCCGGTATCTTAATGCCTGCCGTTACCCCGAAAGGGAAATGGGACATTGGAAATGCCTGTGAAGGTTCCTACTCAAACGATGCCCATTCTTACTCAACCAGCATGGGCCTTCCTGTTCATAAGAAAATGTTTAATTGAATTGGGAGATGTCTAGTACATACTTTTTCCTTTCTTTTCAAAGTCACGCTTGAAATTTTTTCCGAGCCTTTATTTTTGTGCACGTTCGTAGCCGTGGATTGATCATGCTAAGCTATTTCAACACATTTCCAACACTTCCTTTTGTGCAGCTGTAGATGGTTGATAATGGGAATTTTTAAAGGTGCCGTTTTGGGTCAAGTGTGTGTTGCACCAAGGTCACATACTCCTATCCTGATTGAAATGGAATCTGGGAGTGGATTGCATTAATTCTCATTTTCACAAGACACACGCACACGCACACACACGCACCTCTCTCTGGGTGGCCAGAGCAGTCTACAAACAAAGCTTGCTGTATCTTTAGCCATAAAAACTAGAACCCAGAATTCATCTGGGTGAATGATCACTAACCCGACCTGAATCCAACTAACGAGCTCATCAACCAACCACCCAACTCGTCCAACAACTAGTCTTTGATCACTTGAGCAATTTCTAAATTGTAAAGCAAGACTGAGTGCCAGAATCACAAGCTTTGACTGAATCGACCAAGCGGCTTAAATTTCTTAGATTCTGAGTCACATAGATAAACATTCATCCTCAGCTAACCACACTGGGAAGAGCCCACAAATGGAAAGAGATTTACAAACAGTAAAAGTAAATGGACCTTTCTGGGGGGCCAACACCTCTCAGAATCAAAAATGTACACACTCCGTTCAAATGTCTATTTTTATCAATATGACTCTTACGGTCTTTAAAAATATTACATATGTGAAATCTAAAGAGCAGATACTTGCAGTTTATTTTCTTCTTGGCAAAGGGAAGTTAAAAATGTTTTGACTGCGAAATGTACATACTTTGCAGAATTCATCTTGCTTGCATTAGGACAGAGCAAGCGGGAACCAGTGCAGAATGCGGCAGCTCGGGGCTCGACACACTAGGTGTTTGTTTGTTGTTCGTGGACGTCCGTGTGGATGGGCCAGGTTGGGCAGTGATCCTGGGCAGTGCAGACTGTTACTCAGACACAAAGGGTCCCAGCAAGAAAAGGATTTGATTTTGGTTTGGTAAGCAACGTAAGAGACGTTTCCTCATTAATTATAATAATACTTTACGACATCACTTATATGTGGAATCTAAAAAAAAAAAAGGACACAAGTGAACTACGTATTTATAACTTAGATGGTTGATTCCTTGAATATGCGTGGCACGTGTGACGGCCCTTTATGACTGGATCACCGCATTCTGTTGATTCTTATTTTGTGGTTGGCTTTATTCCTTTGATAACTATGTAAGTTTAAAAAACTAAAGCTCTAACCTGTTCTTGGAAACAATGACGAGTACATATATGCAAACTAAAAGACCGTGCAGTGTGCTGTATACATGTATTTACATGTGATATAATGTGCACGTGCAGTCGAAGTGTAATAATTCTACCTAATAAAACTGAAAAGGAAAAAATGCAAAAACAGAGAAAATGGAAAAAAAAAATCATCGTAATTTGACTGCCAAGTTGGAAAACAAGAAAAAAGTTACCTTTTTTTCCCTGATGATGTAATTACATACTTAGAAAAACGAAGAGACTCTAGTTAAAAGAAACAAGTACCACTAGAGGGGGAGGGGGTAGCTCGGTGGCAGAGCACATGCTTAGCACTCGTGAGGTCCTGGGTTCCGTCCCCAGTACGTCCGCCAAAAATAAATAAGTGAATAAAATGGCCTCCCCTCCAAAAAATTAATCATAAATAAAAACGAGTACCACTAACGGATACAGATAGAATAGACAAACAACAAGCGCATACTGTATAGCGCAGGGAACCACGTTTGATACCTTGCACTACTTAGTGATGTAGTAACACAGTGAAAAGGACTGTGAAAGTGAACATGTGCGTGTTCATGTGTGACTGAGGCATCGCGCTGTGCTCCAGAAATTGATGCAACACTGTAGACTGATTATACGTCAATAAAAAATACATATATAAACAAAACCCAAAAAGACCCCCCCCCAAATAATCACACTTTGCCTGTATAGAGTGCTCTGTGCTGTTTCGCCCTCAGAGTCTTGGACATTCGCCCGACGTTATTATTATTGACAGGTAAGGGAACTGAGGTTCAATGCTGTGCACCAGAAATCGACACACTATAAACTGACTATACTGCAATAAAACAATTAAATTAAAAAATAGAAACATTTTTCTTGCTGGAGGTCGGGCAGCCCCTAAGAGCTAGAGCCAAACGCTGGTTTTCTGACATCTTTCCTCCTTTGACGTTTGTTATGCCGTGTGCTCAGCTTGACTTGGGGAGTCTACTGTCCCTTAGAAACAGTCATCATAAGGCAACTGAAGATTCAGATAAACAGTGTCGGAAGGCATTTAATCCTCTGCATAACGTAACCCGGTATGAAGCTGACCATAAAAATACTAGCCCTCTGAGCTTCAGAAACCATTCTTGTTTCTTGTAGTGATAAATATTTTATTTATTCATTCATTCATTTATTTATTCGTATATCTATCTGTTCATTTATTATTGAAGCACAGTTAATCTACAACGTTGTGATAGTTCCTGGTGTGCAGCGGAGTGGTTCAGCCCTACCTGTATGTCGGTGTCACCTCTTCAGCCCCTCGCCCCACCCTGGTCTTATGAAGGTTGCTGCCTGGCCCAAGCCTGCTGCCGCCTCCCCTGTGAAGCGTCTCCATCCTCTCCACTGGGAGGTGGGTGAGGCTGTAACATGGCGCTTGGACATGAAATCGTCTCCAAGCCAGGATGCCACTGGTTTAAGAACGTTAAAGACATACCGATTTGCATGAAATGTAAGCTACAAAATTGAATGTATCATTGAGCCCCTTAGGACATAAGAATGACTGTACCGACCACCTCATAAATTCCTCTACCATCTTTAAGGCAGCAGGGATGATGGGAAAACAGCTTAGTTAGTTGACTTCTTTTCTGTAATACAAAATTGATGAAATAGGTCCCCCCAACAATCAAACTTGTCCTTAGTGGTGTATGTTCAAGAGGAAACTGTTCAAAGCTTTTGAAGTATCTTCTGTGGTGAGACTGTTACCGAGTCCATACTCATTCTGCTCGCCACACGACAGGCCAATAAGTCGGGAGATGTGGTGCTGCGGCAAGGAGTAACGACTCTATTCAGAAAGCTGGCCGACTGAGAAGACGGTGGACTCATGTCCTGGAGAACCATCTTCTCCAAGTCAGAATTCAGCCTCCGTTTGTACTAAACAGGGGCGGGAGTGTAGCTGGTTACTGCAAACTTGTTGGTGTAGGAATCCTTTGTCCTTGCACCTGTCCAGGCAGGTCAGGTCATGATGTCCCCATGAGCCTCCAACAACACACATGTTACTCTCTGTTCTGCAACTTGTTATGTCTCCATGAATGGGAACGTGTCCTACCCTTAAAGGTCAGAACCTTGAGAAGGGGTTGTCCTGTGTATTTCAGGCTCTGGGCAATATTCTTTTACAGAAGGTGCAGAACCAGCCTGACTCAGCCCAGGAAACAGCGCCCAGGGTCAGAGCCAGAGGAACAGATCCAACACGGAGTCAGGTTTGTCCTTCCCTGTTACAGGATGGTTAATGCTACCAGTCAGTTGGACTGGGCTGGCGGATGCCCAGAGAGCTGGTGAAACATAATCGTGTGTGTCTGTGAGACCAGTGGACTGCGTAAAGAGGTCCCTCACCAGCACGGGCAGGCATCAGCCTGGCCTGTGGAGGCCTGAAGGGGACACCCACAAAGGAGAAGGAGAGAGGAACCCCTGCCCTCACTGCATCAGCTGAGATGCCCATCTTCTGCCCTTGGACTTTGGAGTTCCGGGCTCTTGGGCCTTTGGACTCCAGGGCTCACACCAGCGTCCCTCGGCCCACGCCCAGCCCAGTTCTCAGGACTTCAGCCTCTGACTGGAGGAGACACCCAAAGCGCCTCTGGTTCCCGGGCCTTTGGACTCAGCTCTCCTGGGTCTGCAGCCGGCAGACAGCTAACTGCGGGACGTCACAGCCCCCATAACCACGTAAGCCAACTCCTGTTACACAGAGAGGGTTCCAAGAAGGAGCCAGATGCACCTGTGCCCCCAGGGAAGGAGCCACAGGACGACTGTTGCACAAGGAAACAGAAGTCACAGACAGCATCTCTGGAGGATGCGTTTACAAATACGTAGGTGCATAGACAGAAGCAAGCGTGGAGACGGACCGCAGAGCAGCGCCCGCCGCCAGCCTTGGGGAGAGAACTCCGACGCGGGTGTGGGAGGGGGCGGGAGGGACACGAGGACGGACGGACACTTCGGACACTGCGCACTTGGCTCCTGTTTTCCACTGTGAGCCTGAATTCCTCTACTACCTGCGTAATCTTTTTTCAAGTGTTTGAAACAATTTCCAAAAATTGAAATTTCGGACTATGCGTAATTAAAAACACAGCGTGATATCAGGACGAAGATGTGCTTTCCAATGCGACCCCATCGGAGTGCCTTTTCACGAGGCTGCACACGCAGAGACAGACAGACGTAAGTTCTCATGCGGACACAGAGGATCTCTGGAAGAACCCAGAAGAAACCGGTGAGAGTGGGGAAGTCTCAAGGCAGCGGAAGCAGGACGTTACTGGTCTGGGGTGAAACCCCAGCTTCCTCATCCTTGGTGCTTTTGACTTTGCACATATTCGCTGCTTAGAGTCACTGAAAGATCAAGGTTCAGGATTTTAGCTGTTTTGGGGTGAAGGCTCACTGAAAAGGGGAAACAGAGTGAGCAGTCGGGGAACGTCTCCATGAGCCCGGGAGACGCTGTGATCGCCGTGCTAAGGCGTGGTGAAGACCGGCTTGGACAGCTCAAGCGCTAAATTAAAAGAGGGAACAGAGTAACTCCAAAAGCACCCAGTCAGCAAAGATCAGTGGCTATGAACGAAGCCAAGGCAGTGAGTTGAGGATTTGCTTGCTTCCTAAGGGGAATGATACAACACTAAGCTATTTTGGTGGAAAACAGAAAGGAGACACTTAGAGGAACAGCAAGGAGAGCCGCACACCGCCGGTCTCCATAGCTTGGGGGACCATTTGAGTCTTTGAGGACAGAACTCCGCCTGCAAAAGGACAGCAGAGGACCAGTAATCTCCATCGCTCGGCGGGCTTGTAATTTCTGAGTATGTTTCAATGTTGCCTCTTCTTCCGGTTAGAGGCACTGCCGTGGGGCTGCTCACGTTTGGCTTGTCTTCTTACGAAATCACCGGTGAGTCCTCCCGTGTCCTGTCGGCCTGGCTGAGAGCGGCCGGGTAAGGACTGAGCCGCGTATGAAGCACGGCTTGACGGGAACTGATGTGAAACTGCAGGGGCTGCGGTGAATGAATGAATGGGGGCAAAAGCCAAAGGATTCACGTTTCAATGGTCTGAAATGAAAAACAAACACTCTTTAGAAGCCAACTTGAGCGAACGCGGAAAAACCCATCTCACCATGAGAGGAGAAAAAGGGTTAAGTGGGTTGGCAACATCTTGGCTCTCCATCCAGATACGGACGGCGGTTCGTATGACATCAACACACTTCTGAATGGCAGATTATTTAACAATTTCAAAAAAAAATTAAATTATCTAGTTAGCCAAGGTCTGGTGTACAGACGCGGGTCATCCACCCCAGGGCCGGGAAGATGAAAGGGCTTTTTGCAGCGGAGTTAGCACATTAGAACTCTCTCTCCAGATTCGCACAAAGTGATCCTCCGGAGACAAATGTGAGGCCACGTGGTCTCCCCCTGCTATGTTAAAAATGCATTTCTATTTTTCTTTCCAGCGTGCTTCCGTGAAAGAGGGCACATCTGTTTTAAGTCCTCTTTTATGAAAATGACTGAGCTTCCTCAGCGCGCTTATCTTTTAATTTGGAAATTCTTTGTAGCAATAACTTGAGATAATAACCCACCATATTTCTGGTCCCTTTACAAAATAAGGCGGGGCGGGCGGAGGGAAAAAGAAAGCGCGAATGAGCCATTTTAGAGCTTTGAACTCGCTCTTCTAATCCTCCCCCTTTAGGCCTGGGTGGAAAGGGCCCCCTCATTTGCGTTTAGAATGGCTGAGTCCCCGCCTCGATGGCAGTGGGCTGGGTCCCCCCGCTGCCCGCCGGGAGCCAGGCCCAGTCTCTCTAGGATAATTCATCATCTCCCCGGCAGGGGGGCCGTTCTCACTTCTTACCGATTAGCTGCACAAGTTCGCTTCCCTTTATAAGCCTCTTTATGCACCACCCCCCTCAACCCCAAATAATTTTGACAAAGTTTCTCACCCTCTCCCTCCCTCCAGAAGGGTTACTTGAATGGACGGGACACCGGGTCGCTTTTTAATACCCCAGCCTCCCGCCCCCTGCACTTTTGTTTCGAATGGGTAAAATCGACAGGAGTTCTTGACCACGTGTCTCTTTTAAACTGCCTGTTTAGGGCTCAGACGTAACCACGGATGGAGCAGAGCGTTCGGTCAAAAGCCCTGAGATTCCCACTCTGGACGTCTGCCGATTCTCTTCCCTGCTTCCTCTAAGCGGGGGTTACGAGAGAGATTCCCGCGTAAGGCGGCAAGGGGGGCAGGACCTGAGTCAGGGGGTTAAGGAAGAGCTGTCGACTCTGATGAGCAGCTGCTCTGTGGCTGAGAGGCACAGGGACGCTCCTGGTTTCCCTGCCCGTCCAGTGAGGCTCATGAGCTTCCAAGACATCCTACCGTCTTTAAAATCACCCCAAGAAAGGGGTTCCTGGATGGCCAAAATGTTTTATAATGTGCTATGTTGAGAGGCTGAAGATTAAAAAGAGGAAATGTGAAGAATTTGGTCCCTTCTGGTCCACCCACTTAGGAGCCCAAATACGTGCACTCTGGAAGCACTGGGTCCCACTGCAACCGTCACATCCACAGCGTGGGCTCGGAAATCTCCTAGCCAACCACGCAAGGCAGGAGATGATCGTCCGATTTAGAGAAATTCTATGGAGTTTGATGTTTCCCTCCTACTGTACAGTGTCAGCGTCTTTCTGTCCGTATTTTGGTGGGAAGGGTCAAAAATAGAAATGAGATCCAAAATTATTAGTTCTGCAAGGTGAGTAGCTTTGATCACTGGTATTTGGGCAGGACTGGTGGTGACGTGTGGCTTTCACTCTGGGGATGAACCTCCCCATAGGGTGTCAGACGTTGACTTTAGATACTGTTTTAAAAATGAACTGAATCAAAAGACCTGGCTCACCATCAGCACATATCTGTTGTGCAGACCCAGCATTTGACGGACGTTCAGTAAATATTTGCGGTTAATTATTCTGAAGACCAGTGTGCTCTGGGGATAGGTCCCCCTCTCTGAAGGCAGACGGAACACACGCCTAGGGCACCGGCCAACACAGAGGTTTTTTGAAAAGAAAAGACTTGACATTGAAACAAGAAAAAAAGGCACCCAAGTAGACAACATGGGGGAGAATCAGAATTCTGTTAAGTCTTCCTGATGGTTGTTTTATGGTTTAATCTTTCCTGATTTAAAAGAATGCGCCACGCACAACGACACGGCTGAGGGCGCCAGCGCTGGAACCGGGCACGGGAAGTGCACCGCGTTTGGATCCGTTTACGTGACGCTGGAGAACAGGCAGAAGTAATCTCGGGTTTCAGAAGTCAGATTTGTGATTCTCCTTGCAGGGTGGGTGGTGTGCTGACAAGGATGGGGCCCGAGGGAGCCATCTGGGTCCCAGAAATGTTTGCTCTCTGGAACTGGGTGGTGGTTACATGAGCGCATACTGATGTGAAATTTGTTGAGTCGAACCCTTGACATCTGTGCGTGTGATGTATGTCATAGGTGCCCAGAGGTCCTCCTTTTGAGCGTGCGGCATCTGAGGCCACTTCCCCCAGTCTGACCCAGGGAATGCCTGGCTGATTTCTGGCTGGATGAAAAGAGCCACTCCACACTGTGGTGAGCTGGGTACAGAGCTTGGTGGAGGAGCCGCATGATGAAAAGGCAAGTGTCAAAGCAGGCAGCAGCATTCAACCCACGAGGCGGCTGGACTTCTGCTGCTGGGGACATCAAATGCACTCTTCTGGCCCCTGGGCTGTCTTGCCCCTTTGTGCTTCTAAACAGGCTCCAAGATGCATCTTCAAATCCTCTCCCCGAGAGAGAGCAGCCGACAGCTCAACTTGGGGCTCGGGGCCTCAAAAAACAGAGATAAATTGATGGGTGAAGAGAGGGATGCTAGACAGAGAGACTGAGGATTCTGCAGACGGAGACGATGTTAATTGTAGCATTTAGGGGGGTGGGCACGGGGTGTCCGCTCTGCAGTTCTTCCCATAATTCTGTGTGTTTGAAACATTTCATAATACAATCTTGGGGAAAAAACCAGACCTCTTGTCTTTCTGTTTCTGCCAGGCTAAAGCCCCTGAGAAGTTATATAATGGAGCAAATGTCATTTTAAAGCTCCATTACTGTTTTTAGCCATAGTTAAAACCATTAGCAATGAGGGTATTCGGGGATGTAGTCTAAACCAAAGTATCCAAATAGATTTCTGGAAGAAAATCTTTTCAAATGTTGAGCAATTTCTCAAGAAAAGACTTTTTATATCTACTTGGGGGCAATATATACCATTCTTTTAAATTCAGCTGGCTGGAAAAAAAAAAAACAGGCCTGGTGTCTCCTGCCTAAAGATGCCAATTAAGGAGGAAATGAATGACTGTCTTCTCCCCTGATACAACTGTGCTGTGAACAGCTGAGTTGGGACGAGAACCCTGCTCTGCAGCCGCTGGGAGCCTGTGAGGTCATTGGTGGGAGCGACAGCATCAAGGCTGCCCTCAAGGGTGGGGGGGGCTCTGTCCTCTTGGGGGGGAGAGTTAACAAAGGAACACATTTCAAAGGAGACACTGTGTTTTCCACTCTTTTTCTGAAGTGTTTTCAAATACATCCCCAGCTAAAAATTCTTGGAAGTAAGAAAAGGAGGCAGAGATCAGACAACCCCTGAAGCAGCTGACAATCCGGAGAGTAAAAGATAGGGTCAGACTTGAGAGACAAGAACCCCGTACGTTCTCGCCGCAGGAGAGCCTGCTTTAGTTCTGCCCCGCCCATGGGTCTCAGTTTTGAAATGTTCAGTACAAAAGGTTTGGACTAACGCCCTACCTGCATGCATTGTCTCCTAAAATGTGACGTGTCTTACTCCCATCTCACCCCAAGCCAACGGGCAGCGTCTTCATTAATAAAAGGATGTTGCATCCACTTAAACATACACACCTGTGGAAGCATACCGGAAGGCAAATTACAATGCAACACAGAGCAGGTGTGTTTCTTTTTTCAGTGGGTGAGTGTGTGTTAAATTTCTAAGGCAGTCCACAGCTCTCTGTTAAAAGAAATCAAATCAAACATTTTTTAAGGTAAAAAGTGAAATCTCCCCCACCCCTGACTTTTTCTCCCTTCTGTCTCTCTCCCTGGGGATGACACTTCGGTGTGACACTTTTAGGATGGGTAGGAAGAGAAATGAGTTAAATTGGATTTTATGCCTGTGACTATGGCTTCTTTAAAAGAAATGTTCATGGGGCTGGTGGAATGCAGAGCATCGAAATTAGGGTTTTTGGGGGTGGGGTGAAGCTTAGTGGTAGAGCACCTGCTTAGCAGGCACGAGGTCCTGGGTTCGATTCCCAGCACCTCCATTAAGAAAAACCAAAATAAAATAATAAGCAAGTAAACTTCCCCACCCCCAAAAAGTAAAATTACATTAGGTTTTGGCATGAAAACACCAAATGCTTTGAGTTTTACAAAGAAGCAGACATGATAGCCAATAGATTTTTAATTTAATTGGTCTTTACTCACTTACATTTTGTTAATCAGTTAAATCTTTCATAATTTAAATATATTTAAATTTTATTTTCATTTATAATTATTTTATTTTTATTTTTTTCAATTTATCCCTTCCCACCCACTGCACCGCCCCCCCCCCCCGCCGGTAACCATAAGTTTGTTCTCTATGTCTGTGAGTCTGTTTCTGTTTTATAGATAAGTTTGTTTTTCTTTTGTTTCTTTTTTTGATTCCACATCTAAGTGATATTATGTGATATTTTTCTTTTTCTTTCTGGCTTACTTCATTTAGTATGACCATCTCCAGGTCAATCCATGTTGCTGCAAATGACATTATTTTATTCCTTTATATGGCTGAGTAGTATTCCATTGTGTACATATACCACAACTTCTGTATCTAATTTCAGTCGTTTCCTTGTCTTGGCTATTGTAAATAGTGCTATGAATACTGGAGTGCATGTGTCTTTTTGCATTAAGGCTCCCTGTGGATATGTAATTATTTTTAGGTCCTATGTACGGTTTAGACATACAATGCAGATTATATGTGGCATACAGTGCACAGCATTAACCTGTACTCGATATAACAGGGTATTCATTTAGCAATTGACAGACTCAGTCCTCGTTGTCCAGTCTAGGGTTTCCAGAGCTATTTAGATTCAGGCAGAGAAAGAACTGTGAGTTGCGATGAACTTATTGGACTCTTAGAAAAACTCTGTGTGATAGACATTGTTATTTATTGCCGCTCTGTGGATAAAGAAACCAAGGCACTGAGAGGGAAAGTTACTTGCCCGAGGTCACGTGGCTGATGGGTGGCAGAGCCGGAATGTGAACCCAGGTGGCCGGCTCCAGGCCACGTGGTCTTAGCTGCTGCCCCACACTGCATGGCACTTCACATCTCTTGTCCTCTGCCAAGCAAACAAACACATCAACAAGACCTGCCTCTTCAGGTCGTTACTGTAACAAGCACCCCATCACGCCGCTCTGTGCTGGCTTTTGTCAAGCAGCGGATACACTCACGCAGACATACATGAGTGTGAATGTCATGGAACGTGACAATAGTGCAAAGAAAAACTTGATGATGAAATGACCTGTTAGAGGCTTCGAATCTCTCACCTCAGTGTCTGTGAACCTCAGCGTGTCCTTTGAATTCAAAAGTGAGCTTGTGACAGCGCTGGTGAGACCATATCCGGGTAACCAAAAATATTTCACCACACACACACACACGCACACGCACTCTGGGCTCAGGTCTCTGGGAAAGCTGGGCTTGCGGTGTTGGGCGGCACGGAGGTCTGCCTTGGACTAAACGATGCTTGCAGTGTGACCCTTTCCTATTCCTGTGCTGTGCTGAAGCGATGGGGACTGGGCTGTGTTGCAAATAAGTCATTTTTTATTGTTAACACACACATGTACACCCTATATTCTGCAGGTTGCTGAAGGAGACAGCCTGGTCCAAATTCTGCTCTAACGTGAACCCACACGTTCTCGAGCTCTCTAGACAGGAGTTCTGTGCCTCAGTTTCCCCATCTGTAAAATGGGAGGAGCACGTGTATTCCCAAGCATTGTTACAATAATCTGCGCCGCAGTCCCTCCTGGAGAACTGACCACAGCGCTACGCCTGGCTCCGTGGGAAC
Organism: Camelus ferus; assembly: GCF_009834535.1. Taxonomy (NCBI): domain Eukaryota; kingdom Metazoa; phylum Chordata; class Mammalia; order Artiodactyla; family Camelidae; genus Camelus; species Camelus ferus. The sequence goes on along the minus strand of NC_045727.1, from coordinate 22,149,308 downwards.
GCGCCTTCACCCAGTTTGCTCCGCCCTGGGGTCAGGACAATGGGAAGTGAGAGGCAGATTTCCTGTCCAGCTGCAGGCTGCCCTCTCACCCCCACGTTCTCACCGCCGGACCGCAGCCGGCAGGCAGCCGAGGACCCCTCCTGCCGTCCTCCCATTGTTTCTCTTTGCCCTTCTCTCTTGAGAGAAGGACTCGGGGGCATAGGAAACACAGCCCGCTTGAGGATAACCGAGGAAATGCTGTAAACCTTCCCAGGGCCCTAATGATGAATCTTAAGCCCGTAGTTTACTTTTAAAAGGGCTCCCCTATGAGCAAATCAGACCGGACCTGTGAGAGCCAGGCCGTTCCCCGCAGACCAGCCAACAACACCGTCGCCCAGTTCAGACAGACGGGCCGCGTTACATAAACTCGGAGCAAGTCCTTACTGAAAACGATTTGACAGGTTCAAACTCAGCTGCATTCTAAACCAGGGAGGAAGGTCATTGAAATGCTACTCTTATTATTCCTACTATGAACACTTGGACACCAAATTAATCATTTGGAATAAGTAGAAATAACTTGTTGCTCAACTGACATATCTTTACCAGGAGAAGCTTATTTTTAGCGGTTGTCTGTACAACCAGAGACTTACTCTATTCATTTGTGATGCCTTTGGGCTCCTGTATCAGTCAGGATGGTCTGGGTTATGCTTCAGTAACAAATAAGCCCCAATACTCAGCATCATAAAAGAACAAAAGTTTACATCTTATTCCTGTTGGGAAGCCATTGGCAGTTGGCTGCAGCCACACCTGGACCTGGCGGAGCAGCCCTCATCTGCTTTGGGGAGGGGTCTCTCAGGCACAGGGAACTATGTTCACTATCTTATAATGAAAAAGAATATGAAAACAAATATATGTGTGTATATGCATGACTGGGTCACTGTGCTGTACACCAGAAATTGACACGTTGTAACTTCAATTTTTAAAAATCGAGGTAAAATACACATAACATAGAATGTACCATTTAAACCACTCAGTAGCATTGAGCGCATTCATGTTGCTGTGTAACCATTACTACCATCCGCCTCCAGAACTCTTTTCATCTTGCACAACTCAGTATCCATTAAGCAACGACTCCCCATTCTCCATTCCTCCAGCCCCTGGCAGCCACCTTTCTACTTTCTGTCTCTGTGGATTTGCCAATATCCTTTTAGTAAATCCTTGTTCTGCTCAAATTAGCCCAAGTGGCTTCTGGTGCTCAGAGTGGAGAGCTTGCCTGGCATTGACAGTAAGTGCCCAGAGGGCAGTGGTTATATCCCTGTCGCCTGTTTGTCTCCTCTCTGCCTGGTAGACAATTGTTGAGCTGGACGGTTGAAATGATTAGAAGCCCATCATTTCAAAACGGGGCAGCTCAAACAGGAGGCTGAACAATCCACTTCAATGCTGAACAATCCACTTCAATACTGAACACGTAGCTGCCTGTAGGATTAAAAAGAAAAATCCTTTTTTATCAAGAAAAGCAAAGTGAACAATTAATAAGGATTCAGTTATCTGAAGAGATGATACATGAGAAATAGAGAATTCATGCCCTTGTGATGTATTGACGCTTTTAAGGGACTTCAAAAATAAATCTCTTCGGCAGAATAATCAGGAATGTGGGTGTGAACAGCTGGCGTATTGCCTCGCTCCGGCTACTGCTGTCAGATTCCACACTGGCTTCACAACTAATTGAATCTGCAGGGACATGTCATTTGATCTGAGATGCATTCTTTTTTAAAGAGGTTAACGCATCCAATAGAGTCACTCCAACAACTAAAGAAAAAAAATGGGAAGGGTACTGAATAGGCTATTCAACGGAAATTCTTTAAAAAGAGAGACAGAAAGAATTTGCTCTAGCTTGAAATATGTTCCCCCAAATTCATTTGCTGAAGCCCTACCCCCCCAGTGTGGTGGTATTAAGAGCTGGGGTCTTTGGGAGGTCATGAGGGTGGGGCCCCCATGATGGTATTAGTGCCCTTAGAAGAAGAAGAGACACCAGAGAACTTGTTCACTCTCCCTCTCTCCTCACCATGTAAAGAACTCATCAAGAAGCCAGCTGTCTGCAAGCCGGGAAGAGGATTCTCACCAGAAACTGACAAGGCCTGTACCCTGGTCTTGGACTTCCAGCATCCAGAACTATGAGAAATAAATGCCTATTTTTTATATCCCTAGCCTCTAGGATTTTGTTGTGGCAGCTTGATCTGACTAAGAACCTTTATAATTTTTTTTTCTGATAATGAATTAGAAGCCTAGCCAAGGGGGCCACGTGTGACATCGGGTGTTCTACGCGTGGGTCTGCTGAAACCTTGGGCAGGACTGTTGGTGACCATGGACAAGAGTCAGCTCAATGTGCAGACCAGCTCTTGTCCAGCAAGTGTCTCCAGAAGAGTGTAGCTGTCGGAAGGACTTCTTTCCTTTCTGATCACCTGAGCAGGAGGCATGTTTCTCATCGGCCGAAATCATTTGTCTATTCAATATACATGTATCACGCCAGGTGTGGCCCTAAGGGCTGGGGGTGTAGCCGTGGACAAGCCAAAGAAGGGTCCTCGTCAGGGAGCATGCACGTATGTATATGGCAGGTCAAGGTTAGTGCTATAAAAAGTAAACTGAGCGGGGAAACAGAAGGACAGAGGGGTGTTATTTCAGTGGGCCACTCTCTGGAGGTATCACCTGGGCAGTGTATCGATGTAGGTTCGGTCATAGACTCAGAGATCACACCAAGCACTTCAACAGGTGCGATTCAATACAGGACGTGGGTGACATAACAGGTGTCGGAGGCAGACAAAAGCCAAAGGGAACCCAGCGATCGTAACTGCAGGCGCCACTGCTACTGCCACGCCTGGACTTTGGGTTACCGGCTCCCAGAAGCTCCCAAGAGGAGGTGCTGCCCAGTTGATACGGGTGTCCCAGGGTCCTGCGGGAAGGACTCTGCTGCTGCTGGAACACCTGGGGGCTGCCTCCGGAAATGCTAAAGCAATCTGGGATCGAAGCAACTGCAGCTGATGGGATGAGAGTCCCCGGCAGGACAAAGTGCCATTGCTGGGGGATTGTGACAGTGACGGCCAGCAAGCAGGGAGGAGCAGACTGTTCCTCCTCCCAGCAGCCTCTCTCTGGCACTGCCCCCCTGCCCTTCACTGGCTGAAGCAGCCAGCACACGAGAAACAGGCTGGGCAGGGTCCCAGCCCCGGCGTCACAAGGCAGAACGTGGAAGGAGGGTTTGCACTGACGGAGGCTAGCTCAGTCCTCGGCACAGGCAGAGATCTAGATGAAGGGAGAGAATGAGCCACGCTGATGCTTGGGGGTAGAGTATTTCAGACCATGCAAGACCCAGAGAGAAGGGTACGCTTGGTCCTCTTAAGAAACGTGGCTCGTGTGGGATGACCAGGGGCTACTTCTTACTCACCCTCTATGATGGCTCAGGTGTGCCTGCTGTAAACACAAACTGCCAGATCTCCTTCTGTATTCCCCGAGTAAATGAACTGAGTCCTCATGCTCTCTGACATTCTAAAGAGTTCCTTCTAAGCTGTCATTAAGCAATTACTAGTTACCTACTTTTTGTACCCCTTCTAAAGATGCGAAGCATGCTTTAATTCCAAAAGGTCATAGGGACTGGTACTGCCATCAATGCTCAGTTTCTTGATTTTTTTCTTTCTTCTTCCTGCCTGGAACAGAAGCAAGTCTGGAGCAGTGGCAGCCATCTTACAACCATGAGGTAACCATGGAGCTGAAATCCCCTCTCTAAGGATGATGGAGCAGGAAGATGGAAGGAGGCTCAGGAATGAGTGAACTCGTGGAGATCCTGCATCAGCCTGGCTTCCCCACCTCTTGTCTTGTTACCTGACAAAACCAATGATCGCTGATGTTTGAACCTAGTAAAGTTTGACGCTGGTTTGTTAGGTAGCAAATAAAGTAAGTGCCAGATATAGTAAGGCACAGTCTTAGCGATTGTCTCTTGTGACGCATGAAATGGTTGTATAATCCCCTCTTGGCTGTGAAGCTTCTGTTATCCTCTCAGGCAGATTTGGTGATCCCTTTTGCCATTAGCTGCACCGTTTGGCACATGGTAGCCAGTCTTTTGGCTCCTATCTCCTCTTCATCTATGTGTGGGTGTCTTCTTGGATCCCCCAAAGCACTTGGATGTTGCTCTGGAAGAAAAATGTGGAACTGGACTCATTCTTCTTAAGACAAATATTTGTCTTTGTGATATCCTATCAAGGCCCCTTTCCAAAACCAAATCATAGTGTAGTTTTTTTTTCTCTTTTTTGAAATAACTCCTCTAACCATCACTAAACTCAACCCATGGAGTGCTGACGATGCGCGTTAAGTCGATGAAGTAGTAGAAAGATGAACAGCTGTGGCCAAGTCTGAGCCCCCGGCAGGAATAACAATGACCGTGTCGCAACCGATGCTCGGCTCCCCGGGATTCTAAGGCGCACGGAGAGTGAAGGTTTCACAGGGGACAAATGTGCCTCAGAATCAATGACACACAGACCAAGCGCTTCATGACGGGTGTCGCTGCCGTTACCACCGCTAAGGGCAGTCGTGCGAGGGTTGCACGACTGAATCCGAAATGTACTGAGAAAGGAGAAACCAAGACAGAGGGTCTTTTAAAATCTAGCCATTAGATTAACTAGCTCTCAGGAACAGTCATCCCCCCCAGAGCTGGGCAGGGGAGTATTGGCATCGGTTAAACTATCTAACCGTGGGTACACTGTTCCCTGAAATTACCAAACGGGCGAAGCAAACATTTCAGCAGGCTACATGGGTGCTGAGGAAGTGGGGGTTCAGTCTTGAGGGCAGGGCCAGGGCACCCAGCAGCTCAGCCCCGCGAGCTGCATCCCTCACCCGCCCCCCCCCCCCCCCCCCCCGTTCACGCCTTCTCTCTCGTGTGTGCGCGGGGAGCTCCGTTTATTCAGCCACCCGTTCTGAGGCCCCTACGCCGAGGCCCTGGCTGTGGATCCATGGTCTGTCCCCGCAGCCTCCTGGCCTCCCTCCTTTGCGGAGGGCCCTTCCTCTGCGCGTCTCTCCTGAACCCCACACCCCCAGCGGCTTTCTGCTGCTCCCACCGCCGTCACCGCGCGGGTCGCCCGCCCTGGTCCTGCCCCGCGCCGCCGCCGCCGCCGCCGCGCCCGGGCCTCCCCGGCCGCCTGCCCTGCAGCCCTGCCCGCCCGCCCGCCGCCCGCTCCTCTGCGGCCTGTGGCACGTCCTCTTCCGCACGCGGGGCGCCTTGGCCGGACGCCCGTCCTGTGCTCCGCCTTCCCCTCGGGCCACTCTTGTTCATCCTTGAAGTCAGCACCTTTCAAACATGTCTGTCCACACGTTGTGGTCGGAAAAGCACGTTCTACCACAATCTTATAGCATTTTACACATACACAGATCACTCTGACGTGTGCCCTGATGTTCTGATCTGTTCTGTTCTGTTTTGCTTGATTTTTCTTGAAAGTGTTGGTTGCAACCCATGAAATCAATTTCCTGACTCCCTCTGAGTCACAAGTGGCAGCTGAAAATGTGTCTCGCAGTCCAGGCAACCCCTCCCAGTGAAGACCTCCCGGGTCCCTCAGGCTGGGTTTGGCTTCTGCCATACTGGTTCCCATTCCTTTCCAGAATGTCCCTTTACCTCACGTGTCATGGTGTCTGTCACACGTGAACGCATGTATACGTGGGGGATAATGCACGTGTACTGTATCTGTGTGCGTCCTTGTGTCTGCGTGTGTATGCATGTGTGCATCGATGTGTGTGTATGTCTGTGTGTATGTGCACGTGTGCACGTGTTTATATGTGAGTGCGATGATTTCATGGATGTCTGTCTTCCCCACTTAGACACTAGGCTCTGTCAAGGCAGAGAGGGTGCCTACTTTTCCCTTGATTTAGCAGGAGTGACCCCCTCCCCCTCCCCATCCCTGCAGGTAAGTCCCTTTACAGGGACTTCTACCCGCGCCCCCTTGGCTCACTGACTTTCCTGTCCTAAGTGGCGGGGCATCGACAGACTGAGACTGTGGTCCCTTCCCCCTAGGTGATCTCGAGCCAGTTCTGTGTCTCCCTTTACAGTGGAAGCTGTGTGTCCAGGTGAAGGAGGAGAACAGGGGTCAGGTGCCAATCCCCAGGTCATTGGTTCCAAGAGAATCAGCATCCGGGCTGAGTGAGTTGCCTCCCTAGTGCCGCAGACCCTGGGACACCATTCAGTCTGGTGATTTCCAGAGCATCTGGTGCAGAGACAACATACAAGAAACACTGTTCTGGCATCCGGGAGCCGCGTTACCTGCTGTGTGTGAAACGCCCCGTCGGGAGCAGCGGCTGCTGTGAGCGCACAGAAAGCAGTGTTGTAAGACTTCAGGGTAGACACTGCCTGCGGTGTGGACTCGGCACAGGGGGTTTCGTGAACTCACTGGACGCTGGTCCAAGCCGTCCCAATCCCCACCTGGGTGACAGCAATGGCCTCCCTTCCTAACGAGCCTCTCTGCTTCACTCTCCCCCACCACACTCTCTCTGTCCTCAACACGGTGGTCCTCCATCTTCCTGCTGTCACTCAAAGCCAAAGTCCCCACTCAGCCCCAAGGACCTCCCTTCCCTTCTGAGAGCAGCCCCCTCACTCCCCCTGCTCCCTCGGCCCAACCCCAGTGCTTCAGATCCAACCCTACATGGCTGGGTTTGAAAGATATGCAGATGATTACGTGGATAGGACCTGGTTTGGGGAGCGAGAGGGAAAAGGTGTCATCCCGGCTTCCAAATGTCCCCCTCATGTAAGGGACGCAGGTGGGGGTGGGGGAGCCATCCTCTGAGATGGCACCACTGGCGAGGCCCGGGGCTGGCGGGTAAGACCATGAGTTCAGTTCCAAACCCGTTGAATTTGAGACACCTACCAATCATCCAAAAAGAGATCAAAGAAGCAGGCAGATAATTCTTGACCTGGCAATCAGAGGAGAGGTCTTGACCAGAGATGTGAGTCCCCTATGCGTGGGGGTTACGTAAGCCCCTCGGGTGGATGAGATGGGAAAGAGCGAAGTGAGGTGGTTAGGATCAAGCCTGGAGGAAGTCCAGCATCGAGTGACCTTGAGGAGAAGGCTGAGCTTACAGAGGAGAGAGGAAGAGCGCGGCCAAGGAGGAGGGGAGTCAGAGTGTAGGGCGGGTAAAGGACGGCGTGACCCGCGGGGGTGGGGTCGTACAAACCAGTGACACAAGCGTCCTCATCTTAGTGGAGGGGAACAGTGCTCACTTCATAAGGTTGTCACGGCAGGAAAGTGAAGCACAACACATGCTAAGTGTTGGCATGATGCCTGGCACATATGCGATGACCCTACGTGAAGACGGTTCCTCTGATGGGGAGGTTCCCCCAGGTCTAGTGTGACTCTCCATCCCAGTTTGCCCAGAACCGTCCTGGCTTACACCTGCTGTCCTGATGTAATTATGAATCATGCCCCCTTCATTCTCAAAAGGTCCCAATTTGAACTGTAAATGACATGTCCACCCCTCCCCCACCCCACGACGTGGGCCATGAGCGCAGGGACAGCCAGCTTGGAAACACACCTGAAATAGGTGACTTACACCATTAAGATGAACTGCAAAATGGTCAGGGGCATAAACCCCAACGGGAGGGTCCCAGAGAGAGCCTGCTTCAGGGCCAAGACATCCTTCAGTATCAAAGTCAGGCCCCCAGATCTTCACACAGCTGGAAGACGTGACTGCCGCATCGAATCCAAGGTCAAGGTTTTAGAAACATACGACATTTTCCAGCCTAAAACCACCCACTGATATTTGCACATTTAAATACCCTTGTAAATGAAACTCCATTGTGAAATGCAGCTTTAAATATTCTAGCCTTGAAGAAAAAGAATCCTATCACAGAGATTTCTTTCCACTCGTCAACGAGTCATGAATTCATGGGAGCATGCAGAGTTTTTATTTTTAATTTCTATTCGTTTGATAAATAGCTGTCTATGGTGACAAATACTCTTTCCCTTTCAACACAGCCTCGGAGATCAAATCCTTTTTATAGGATGCGATGTTGCAGATCATATTATACTGATTGATTAATTCCAAACCAGAGGTATTAAAAAGATTTATAGTATGTGAGAAGCATAACGTTTTTTAAAAAGATCCTTTGATGTTTACAAACAAAAATACTTTATTTCATTACTGAGAAGTGATTTGAAAAAAAAAGTTGAGATACTAGGACATATTTCAAAGAGGAAAACAAAACAAAACAAAACAAACACCACAGTGACAGTATCATTCATTTTAAAAGAATCTGTCACATTTTTACAAATTTAACATGAAAAAAATTTGACCTAAGTACACAAGAAGGGAGACCCCACCTCCCCTGCTAAGAACACCCCACCAGAAAATAAATACAAGTGGTCCAACTTAGAAGAACATAAATTGTGGGACAGTGATGGTAATATGGGTTAATTCTCACAGGAAATTCCCAGACCTGCAAACGATTTTTATTAAAATACAGATTTTTTTTTTTTTACAAAGATCTTAGCAAGATCACAAGAAAATAAATGATTTTCAAGGCACTGGGATTTTTAAATAAATTGATTGGGCCATCACCCACACACAATAAAATTCACCCTTTTAAAGTTTACGATGCAGTGGGGTTTAGTATAGTCATGTGGTTGGGCAGCTAAATGTAGAACATTTTCATCAGCACAAAGAGAATTCGTAGAACTGCTAGCAGTCACTTTGACACCATTTCTCCCCAGGCGTGGGCATCATTAACCTACCTTCTGTCTTTATGGATTGATCTATCCAAGAATTTCAGGCAAGTGGAATCATACAGGATGTGGTCCTTTACGCTTGGCTTCTCTCACTTCGTGTGATGTTTTCAAGGTTCATCCATATTGCAGTGAGTATCTGTATTCCCTTCCTTTTCATGGCTGAACAGTATTCCATTTTATAGACGTACCACATTTTATTTATGCATTTGTTCATTGATGAACACTTGGGCTGTTTCCACTTTTTGGCTAATTGGTCCAAGTGTTTAACTGAACATAGATTTTCAATTCTCTTTCAAAATGTATTCTCTCATGGATCGGGAGGCTAGAAGTCCAAAACAAGGTGTCAGCAGGGCCACACTCCCTCCTGGGGGCTGCCAGCATCCTTGCATTCCTTGGTGTATGGCTACATCCCTCCGATCTCTGCCTCTCTCTTCACCCAGACTTTTTCTCTGTGTGTCTCTGTGTCTTCTCTTCTTCTAAGACACCAGTCATTGGACTTAGTCTGTCCCCACCAAATCCAGGATGATTTCATCTCCAGGTCCTTAACTAAGTACATCTGCTAAGACTCTATTTCCAAATAAGGCCACATTCTTGGATTGTGTATGGATGTGAACTGGGGGGAGGATATTACCAGATTTGTCAGACAGCAACACCCAGAGCCCCTTGCTGGTGCTTCTGAGTTGAATTCTGTAGGCTGAGCACCAGCTAGAACTCGGGGGGGTGGGGGGCAGGAGATCAGGGTGGGGTATTTCTTAACTCCCTCCCACCTTGGCACACTCGGGACTGTGTACCTGACATCCGGAGTTCCTCTGACCGAGCCCACCTCGAAGGCTCCAGGCCGCAGTGGGCTCTGCCTCCCTCCCCTCCTTTGCCCCTGCAGACCTGGGGTGGTAACACTCCTTACTGTTCCTTGCCCCTGGGTGGCCGCCTCTCTCTTGCCATTTCTCGTAACCTTGCCCCCCTGCGTAGGGAGTTCCTTTGTTACGACATCTTCCAATGAACCATCTGAAATGGCGAGTAAGCACCACTGCAGTTTGACAATATTTTGTGTCGACTCTAATGTTTTAAATTGAGCTCGTATTGTGTATGTCTTTGTTTTTCCCATTTCTCTCTTCTGGGAATTTATTTTTATCCTATTTCACGAAAGTGGCAGTCTGTCGCATGTCGGAGTTAAACCCTGCCACACAACGGTCCTTCCCTGCGGAGAGCGTGAGAGGACCGCCCGGAAGAGCCCGGACACATCATCTCTCCAGAAACTCAAGAGCCCTGGGATCACGCTTGAGACAAAGCCAAGACCAGCAGGGCTGCACTCACACCAGGTGCACGTCGTGTGTGACGCACGCCACGCACAGAGGAGCATTTTGGGCATCCAGCATTCCCAACACCAGATGGAGGCTTGGAAAGTTGCGGAAACCACACGAGGGCTCAGATCTGGGAAGCAGCAAAGACAACTCAAATGTGGCGCTCCCAAGTCCTGAGACCTGTGCTCCTGCCATGGGACTGGTGAACTCAGTGGCAGTTGGAGGGGAGGGGCAGGAGGGGTGGAGGAGGGAGAAGGTCTGCATTGATGACATTGCCAGCCTTCTTCCCCATGCACAGTTAGGTTCCTAGTCTAGGCACAGTGAACGCACAAGCATCTTAAAACAAAAAAGGTACTATCTCAAATATTAAGGAAGAAGCAAGAGGAATTGAGCCATTCCAACAGCTCATAGCCAAATCACTAGCATTACGGTAATTCAAAAAAGCACCCTTTCAAACCTTATCCAAGATACCAGTCATCTTTTTATTTTTTGGAAAAAAAAGACAAAATGTAGCTCCAAGATCCAGTGTTTCAGAGACTCAGAGTCATCCTGAGCAGCAAGACGATATTTTTCTCAAACACAAGCCTGTCTGCGGATTAAAGGCAAGCATTTCAAAAATTATTCTGTAGCTTAAGAAAACATACTTCAACAATTACTGTTTCCTTTTCCATGTAACCAAATTCACTGTACATTACAACTTTAAAGCTGAGATCTAAGGTTTCGATCTGCCCTTTAATCCTGCCTGTGGCTTCGGGTCCTTCCTGCTCTTTATAAGAAGGGCTTCGGGCCAGCAGCTGCCTGTGAACTAAAAAAAAAAAAAAAAAGGAAAAAAAAGAGGAAGAACTTAGCTGACTGGAAACAAAGTTCTACAGCATTAAAAAGGTTAAGCCATGGCATTTAAGAATCCGACACTTGAAGGGCACATAACTTAATGACATGACTCCAACTTTGTGCTCTTCAGAGAGCTTCAGGTCAAATCAAATACTGAAGAGAGAAGTGGCATTGAATCACCTTCTTGTCAAATATTTACTTTGAAAACACCTTCCATACCAGGAGCACCTAACTTAGTTTTTTGAAATTGCATCAACTTTTGTCTTAATTCGCTGTGCCGTGTTCCAGATTTAGCCAGCTGTTTTGTTTTTGTTTATGTTTTCATTCACTGGTCTTACTCTATGTAGGCTTAGGTTTTTGTTTCTTTGTTTTTTGTTGTTGTTGTTGTTGTTGTTGTTGTTTTTAAAGCATTCTGCACTTTTTTATTTTCAAGTTTCTTGTGTGTGTGTGTGTGTGTGTGTGTGTGTTAATTTCTGGAGTACAGCATAGTGATTCAGATATACACACGCACACACACACACACACACACATTCCTTTTCATATTCTTTTTCATTATAGGTTATTGCAAGGTATTAAATACAGTTCCCTGTGCTCTATAGTAAGACCTTGTTGTTTATCTATTTTATATACAGTAGTGTGTATCTGCTAATCCTGAACTCCTAGTTTACCTCTCCACCCCCACCCCTCTCCCCACTTGGTAACCATAAGTTTGTTTTCTACGTCTGTGAGTCTGTTTCTGTTTTGTAAATAAGTTTATTTGTGTCATTCTTTTTAAATTCCATGTATAAGTGATATATATTTGTCTTTCTCTCTCAGACTTAACTTCACTTAGTATGATCATCTCCAGGTCTAATGATATTGCTGCAAACGGTACTATTCCACTCTTTTTCATGACCAAGTAGTGTTCTGCTGTATATACATGCCACAATTTCTTTACCCAGTCATCTGTGGATGGACACTTAGGTTGCTTCCATGTCTTGGCTGTTGTAAACAGTGCTGCTGTGAACATTGGGTACATGTGTCTCTTTGAACTAGAGTTTCTTCCAGATATATGCCCAGAAGTGGGACTGCTGGATTAGATAGAAGTCTATTTTTAGCTTTTTACAGAATCTCTATAGTGCTTTCCATAATACACCTAACTAGATAGGCTTCGTTTTGCTGTCTCGTATTAAGATGAGGTTGTCATGGAAGGGCGGAAGTCCAACAAGCATCGCTAAAGTCATACTTCACCATTCAATACAGGCTCTTCATAAAGCATGGATTCATGCACAGGATTTGAATTACCACTCATAGCTGAATAGTTACCAGTGACCTTGAGCAAGTTGTTTTATCTCTCTGGGCTCTCCATGCCACCATCCTGCAAACTCGTCCCAGGAGCGGCCACCTTGCAGGATGACTGGGAGAACAAAGCGGGGCGAGAAAGGGCAGGTGACTTACACCGCCACCCGGCACTCGGACTCTGCTCATCGCACCTGTGGACCTGGCTCCACCCTTCACTGTGCTGCTGCTAACGCTGTTGTCCCTGAGGCAAAAGGTCACCTGAGAAGGGCCATAGAGAAGAAGACTTACATAGTAAGGCCCTCTTAGAAAGACGGAAATGCCTTTGTTCTACTTCTGTCCATCAAAATCTATGTTAGGGACTTTCTTCACTTCGTATGACCATCTCCAGGTCCATCCATGTTGCTGCAGATGGCATTGTTTCATTCTGTTTTATGGCTGAGTAGTATTAACACAACATTGCAAATCAACCACACACCAATCAATCAATATCAAACACACACACACACACACACACAAAACCAAAACCAACCAACCAACAAACAAAAATCCAGGTTAGGGAGTCAGCAGACTTTGGTTTCATTGTATCGGCAGAAAGAGGCAGGAAGTTCAAATTCAAGGCTGTTGTGAGGATTCTCTCCCTTTCCCTCGCCGTATTCCTTTCCCATTTTGACCCTGTGTGCACTCGCCAGAAGTGTTCTTTTCTTGCTCAAGATCTTCGAGAACGTATTTAACACAACATCTGAGACCCCGAAGTCTCCCAATAAAAGTCAAGTGAGTAACAGGATTATGGTTCATAAACATAGTGCCTCACATCCTAGTGCCAGCCTGGCCCTGTGATGTGTTCCAGCTTTTCTTAAATAGGACCAGGCGGTGGCAAAGCACGGCTTGATTCGGCTGCACGCGAAGATCCCAGAGCAACAGCCGCCGGACCCCGAGCAGCTTGGGAAACTCTTCTGTTCCGGTGCCTTCAGCCTGAGTGAGCGCCAAGCCATCACACCTTGCAAATGACACCCACAGGAAGTGTTCAGACTCTTTCAAAAGTCCGTTTCTGTGTATCTGAGCTAGCTCCTCCTGGGAAAGCCGAATACACCAGACACCCGCTGGATTCTGCTGGTACAGATGTCACTTAAAGTTGCAAGAGTGAGTTTACCTCTCACCCTCGCCTCCCCTGTCTGTTCTTCCCCTGCAAATCCACCGACGGCCGCATCTCCCCAGAGCTCCGGACTGCACACGTTAACAGCTGTCTGCCGGCGCAATTCCCGTCTCCCCAGGCATCTCTTTTCCTGTTTATACTTGTACATCAAATGTGCCTTTGGAAAATTCCCTGATTTCTTTTGTCCTATTTTCTTTGTTCTGTTTCCATTTGGAAATGACATGTAAGGGAAATGGCTTATTTCAACAACGGGAGGTGATGGGAAAAGGAACCAAACTATGCAAAAGAAAACACGTGTGCATGCACACACACACACACACACACACACACAGAGCGAGGCTATGAGAAAGCAAGTCTCAAAGCCAAGGCTTCCCCAGTAAGCACAGCCACTGCTCTGTGTGCAGACTCGGACGTGCTGAGACGTGGGCTTCTTTCAGGCAGAGGGGATTTTATACCAAACGGCATGACACAAGCCTCTCTGGAACTGTCCGCTTTAAAACTACTGTGTGTCTGACGATCACCAGGTGTATCTAAACACCAGGCTGTTGGCCGCCTCCTCACATCCACCTGACTTCAGGTCTCTTTGGAGGCAGCCACGTCCCACAAGAAGACCCGTGTTCACATCACGCAGACAGCAGCGATGCTAAAAGATGAATGATGTGGTGATGGAGGTAGGGGTTAGTTCTCACCAAAGTCACCCCCAAATGAGCAGAAAATTGAAGCAAAAAGGGCTTGCCTGCTGTGCGTGGAGGCAGCCACACTGCTCCCAAACACACGACCAGCCCTGATCCTGTGGAAAATGTGGAGGGTCATAGTTTTCTCCAGCGCTGTGGCAAGTGAAATCCTTAAGAATGTTTGCAGACATTTGTTTTAATTTGTAGTGTTTCACAGACTAGGGAGAGACCAGGAGAAGACATCCCTGAACAATTCCAAACTTAAAAAAAAAAAAAAAATCCATATTGTCAATGGAATTCTGGGGCGTGGAGAGGGGTGATTAAAATCCTTAATATTTCATGAAAGTGATGCCGGTGTTTGCAGGTTTGGTTTTGATTAAACGTCCCAGCCCCGCACCTCTCTCCCCTCTCCCATGGCAGGGCATTTAAATAACATTGTGAAAAGGCTTTGATAGTCTTTCTGTTTATCTTTGCGACAAAGCTGAGCTCAGATGATTCACAAATCATATTTCTGTAGCTTTAACCCCCTGACCCGCAGGACCGCTTCAGCAAGCTACTATATAATAAAACTGCCCCCTGTGGGGGCAAGAGCCCAGGGCAAGCTCAGAGCTAATCAGGAGGGAGCATGCCTTGCATAACTGTGCTCTGTTTTGATGAAATATTCATCTATATTGATATTGAAGCAATCAAAATTAGGGTTGAAAAGTTCCGTAACCTCTTTGTGAGCTCAGTCCCGACATGTTAAATGTCATCCTTTCAAAGGGCACCGAGATCTGGATTTGGTGGGATCGGTTCCTGCCCTTTACAAGGAGAGCTAAACCACAATGGAAATCTTTTGATCCACTAGGGTAGCGGCAACTGCATATACTGTCTGATTTTTGTTGAACGGAAATAAGCTGCTGTTTTATCATTTTGAAAGGAATGTATGTCCACAAAAACTCAAATGATACAAAAATGTCTACGGTAGAAAAATAAAAATGATGAATACCGCCAGTATCCGGAGTAGCTATCTGTCCAGATTTATAGACTCACGCGCAGCGCGCGCACACACGCACACGTGCGCGCACACACACACACACACACACACACAGGGTACAGCTCTAAATATGTGGAGACAAAGAGAAAGAGATACAGGAGGGTTAAGGAGGGAGGAGAGGACTAAACAGAGCTCATTGCACACCGAACTACCAGTAGCAATGAATTGTGTACTTTTTGATGCCAATAAACATAGGCCAGCACATAATTTTTATATATATATATGTATATATATATACACATATGTATATATAAAAGCTCTATGAATTCCTGCTATCCATACCATAATTTATTCGCACACTCGCCACTAACGGACATCTCTGTCCTTTCTCTACAGCCCGTGTTTCAACTGTTGTTCTTTATGACTTCGAGGTTGACTCACAGTTACTCTTAGGGCAAAGGAATCAAAGTCAGGCTTGAACAGAATGATCAGCTGTCTTGTTCTCAGCTGCTATCAGCTTAGTGTTCAGGACTCACTTCCTTAACTTATTGTATCAAGTCTCCTCGAGGAACAAGCAGGATTGGCACAGAACAGAAACAAACCTGAGCCAAAAGAGAAGAAAAAGGATGAGAATGAATGAGGGCAGACTCGGGAACCATTCTAAGACCCTAATAGGATTTCTATACATTTCTATGGAAAATATAGGGTATACAGCTATAAAATTGGTGCATTTGCGTGTGTTAGTAACGTTGCCAACTGTCTTCTTCATTACGGTATCATATAACTCGAAAGCGTTTTATTTTTTTTAAACTGTACCGAACCCCAGATCCAGCCATTTGTCTTGGGAGGCAAGGAACACGAGCAACATTAATTACGTGAATCCACATATATCATTTCTTTGCATTAACAGGCTCATGGAGAACTTAAAGTCCCTCCACTCTTACGCTGAGAGCTGTGTCAATATGGCTGCAACGCCTTGATTTACTGTGCACTGAAATGTGTGTGTATTTATTTAAGCAGATAAATACAAACACATGTGCAGGCTCTTGGTGCTTAAAAGGGTGAGTCACTGAGCAATTAGGAGCATGCATTTTAGGCTGAGAGAGACCTGGACCCGGGAAGCTCCAGTTGCTCAGTGTATCTTGGACAAGTTGGTTCTTCATCTGTACAGATAACAACAGTGCTCACCTGGCAGGGGCGTGGTGCGGTGAATAATCCTCTTAAGCCACTTAACATAATGCCTGACGCGAAGCGAACATTCCATAAAAAATTATGCAAGATCTTGGGGGCATTTTCATCTTAACAATATTAAGTCTTCTGATTCGTGAACATTGCATGCCCTCCCATTTTTTTGTAGCTCTTCTTTCAAAAACTATATATACATTTTTTTAGCTCTCAGACTATATATTTTGTACTTTTGTTAAATTATCCCAAATTATTTTATCCTTTTGATGCTAGTATAAATTGACTTTCTTTTTAATTTCATTTTTTGGTTTTTTTCATGGCTGGTGTATAGAAATACAACTGACATTTTTATACTGATATTGTGTCCTGCCACCGTGCCAGACTTATTTCCCAGTTCTAGCAGTTTTTTGCTGGATTCCTTAGGATTTTCTGCACACAAGATCATGTCTTCTGCACACCGTGACAGGCTTTCTACTTTCTTTCCAATCAGGATGCTTTTTGTTTCATTTCCTTGGCTAATTACCCTGACGAGAACGTCTACGACATCATGGAACAGAAGTGATGAGAGCCATATCTTGTCTCCCTGATCGGAGCAAGGAAGCATTCTGTCTCTCACTGTTAAATATAATATTAACTGTGGGGTTTTTTTTTTTTTTATAAAGGTTCCCTTTATCAGATTGAAGAGGTTCCTGTCTACTGCTAGCTTGTTGAGTATCCGATCATGAAAGAATGTCGAATTCTGTCACGTGCTTTTCCTACACATATTAAGACGCCCATGTGGCTTCAGCTCTTTAATCTATGGCCATAGAATATTACATTAATTGATTTGTGGATGTTAAGTCTACCTTGCATTCCTGGGATAAATCCCACTTGGTCATGGTGTGGAATCTTTTTTTATATGCCCTGGATTCAGTTTGCTAGTATTGAGGATTCTTGCACCTTTTTCGTAAAGAATATTGGTCTGTAGTTTTCTTGTGGTAGCTTTGACTGGTTTTGCTATCAGGGTAATACTGGCTTCATTTAAAAAATAAAAAACTCTTAGCAAATGTTTCTTCCTATTTTTTTTTTCCAAGTTTGTGAAGGAACTACGCTAATTCTTCTTAGGTATGTGGTGAAATTCATCAGTGAAGCTGGCTGGGCTTTTCTTTCTTCTTTTTTTTTTTTTTTTTTGAATAAAGTTTTAATTTTTTTAGAACAATTTTAGGTTCCCAGCAAAAGTAACGGGAAGTTACTCTCTGCCCCTGCATGTGAACCACCTCCTCCATCTTCAACATCTCCTACCCAAAGGGTATATTCGTTATAACTGATGAATCTCTGTTACACAACATTATCATCCAAAGCCTATAGTTTACATCAGGGTTTCCTCCTGGTGTTGTGCATGCGTTGCGCCTGGACAAGTACATAATGACACATATCCATCAGCATGGTCTCATACAGAGTAGCTTCGCTGCCCACAGCCCTCTGTGCTCTGCCTGTTCACTTTCCCTTCCCCCGCCCCTCCCTGGGTTTTTGCCAGACCGCTCATCCGACTGTCTCTGTAGTCTCACTTTTCCAGAATATTACATAGTTGGAATCACGCAGTCGGCAACCTTTCACATTGGCTTCTTACACTTAGCGACATACATTTAAGACTCCTCCATGTCTTTTCATGGCTTGAGAGCTGTTTTTTTCAGCACTGAGTAATATTCCATTGCCTGCATGGACCACAGTTTATTTATCCATTCACCTACTGGAGGACATCTTGGTTGCTTCCAAGTTTTGGTGATTATGAATACAGCTGCTGTAAACATCTGTGTGCAGGTTTTTGTGTGGATGTAAGTTTTCAGCTTCTTTGAGCAAATACCAAGGAGCGTGATTGCTGGATCATATGGTAAAAGTATGTTTGGTTTTGTGAGAAACCGCCAGGCTGTTTTCCAGAGTGGCTGCACCGTTTTGCCCTCCCACCAGCAGTGCACGAGAGTTCTTTTTGCTCCACACGCTCGCCCGTATTTGGTGTCAGTGTTTTGGGTTTTGTCCTTTCTAAGAAGTGTTTGGTGGTATCACACTGTTGTTTTAATTTGCACTCCCCTGATGACATGATAAGGAGGGTCTTTTTTTCAAGTGTTTATTTACCATCTGGGCATCTTCTCTGGTGAGCTTTCTGTCTTTGGCCTATTTTAAAATCATGTTGTTTGTTTTCTAATTGTTGAGTGTTGAGTTCTTTGTATATTTTGGATAATAGTCCTTTGTCAGATGTGTTTCTTGCAAATATCTTCTCCCAGTCTGTGGTCTGTCTTCTCATTCTCTTGACGTTGTCTTTTGCAGAGCAGAAGTTTTTAATTTAATGAAGGCTGGCTTATCCATTTTTTCCTTCATAGATGTTGCCATTGGTGTTGTATCTTAAAATAAAAAAAAAAAATCATCACTACAACCAAGGTCGTCTGGGTTTTCTCCTATATCATCTTCTAGGAATGTTATAGTTTTGTGTTTTACACTTCGGTCAGTGATCCGTTTTGAGTTAATATTTGTGGCAGGGGTAAGATCCGTGTCTAGACTCAATAATTTCATTATTGATTTTGATGATTTTATTTTTAAAAAATGTAAAGTGTTACAAATCAGGACTAAATGGAAGAGCAACTGTTTTAATTAGCAGGGGGAATGGAATTTTGGGATGTTTTCTTTCAAAAGCAATTTGACTAATTTTGAACATACATAGCAACAAGGATAAACTGCTAATGATGAGTCTACAAACACAGGTTCACCTTCAGCAGATAAAAATAATGGATGATTAGCAGTTTATATGCAAAGCATTCTGCAGTTGGAGAACAGGATTCTCTCGCAAGTAGGTTAACTCTGTCCCTGGAATCTTGCTCACATGGTTGATTTTCATCTGACACCCTCCTTAAAGTACAAAGATAAACTTCAGCCCAATTAAGATTGCATTATCCCTGGTTCTCATTAACAAAATGTAACACAGCAAAATTTCCCCCACGCATCTTCACTTATCAAATGAATAAGGTTTTGTGTTCATTAAAGCAGAACCAAAGTAGCTGTAACTTTATCCACCTGGAACTCAGGGTTCCAGATCCTCCCCCATTCTCAGCCCGACACTAAGATTTATTGTGCACCTACTGTACATAACTTACATATATTATCTCCTTTAATTTTCATGACAATCCTACGAGGCTAAAATTGTGGGTTCTAATATAATAACGAGACACTGCGTACCAGAGAGCTGGGACTTGCCCAGGGTCGCAGACGTGTATTCCATCATTTACTCAGTCAACAGAAGTCAACTGAGCCACTATTTTTGCGAGGCCCTAACGGTGGCAGTAACTGGCGGTGGTTGGGAGGGCTCCAGCCACCCTCCATCCCCTATCAGCCTGACACAAGCCAGTCCCGGTAAACAAGGCTTAGTCACAGCAGTGTGCAAATGAGTTTCCAGACAAGTGTCCCAGGCCCCTTCCCTTCCCTGCAGCCCCCACCCTTCCTAAACAGAACTGCTAACCTTGTCCTTGGTGTAGACCAGGTGCTCAGGCTGCAAAAATACCCAGTGTGGCCAGTCTAGTCCACAGCCAGGGTCTCGCATGGGGGATTCCCTCGGTTCCAGAACATCCTGAGAATGTATGGAAAATTGCACCTTCATATATGTGCGTGTTTCTAAAACGGGCCCCACCGCTTCCAGATCTCCAAAGGTGGAGAACCACGGATCTCCAATACTCAACGCAAGGCCTGTGTAAGGCTCAAGTCCAAGCTCTGCTCACCAGTCGCTTCAAAGTGAGCTTTTCAGTGTCATTCTCCATGACCCTTCTGCTGATGTAGAAAGAAAATCCACACACAGCTCTTTCCAGTACAGCAGTGACACATCGTGTCACGGCACTCGACAGAATTTCTTGTGATTTTGTAGAAAACACGCCTGCAAGTGTTTGATTTCTGCTCTTTGAGTTTAAAGAATTGGAGTGAAGGTGGGTGATGTTTCAAGGGTACCAATATGTAAATCATTTATACAGATTAGGTTGGGCCGTCGTGACCCAGATCATTTCTGCCTCTGCCTCTGCCACTGGTCAGTTCACAGGCTCAACCACTTCCGAAAGAGATGTATTCATACGAATTAGAAACGCAGAAGAATTGTGTTTATTTAACATAGAGAGAAGCTGAAATTTCTATCGACAAACTTAATTATGTGTGGGTGATGTTATTTTTATTGTTCAAAAAATAGGAACCTTTTTCTGAATGATATTTTTCAAAGGACTCCCTCGTGTGCATCCTGCCCATACTGTAGACGCTGAAACTTTGTGGCAGGTTCTACTAATATACAAAACAACCTGGATGTCGGTGGAGATGGCGGTTCAGCTTTGTTCAGAATAGAGATTAATGAATGATGGATAAATATAAAAAGAACATGTATTTGAGGGTGTTTACCTCAAAATAGTTACCCCTGAAGTATACCAAGATAGGTGGCATAGTTGTCAAAACGGGATGTGTCTGCAAGTAAATTCTGAATTTCGCTTCTGCTGCAAAACTCACTCCAAAAATACAGCATGGACACCAAAGTTTGATCCTGGCCTACTGACATCGGAATGAACCAGACAGCCTTCTAAAATGTGAGGTCCCTGTAATCCATGAACAAGTTCAGGTCTATAGCACCCTTGTTCAAGCTTGGAGCCAGTAAGTTCCTCAGGAGGTTCTGACCTACATCCTGGGGTGGGAACCGCTGTATCTTGACTTAAGGTGTCCTGCGCTGCAAATGACAACTTGAAATCCTTAATTCAACTAACGTAAGCCATGAAGAACAGTTCCCTCGTTCCGAGTCACAGAACTATGCCAGCACCATGGACATCATCTACTTCAAAGTCGGAAGATAAGACAGACCATCTATTTGCTCTGCTCTCTTTTTATTTCTTTTCCCCCTTTATTTTAGCGACCCCAGCCGACAGTCTCTCACGCATCTTTGGTCAGAACAGTTTCCCACGCCAATGTCTCAAAGCCTTCTCGGGCAAAGGTTCGGGGGCCATCACACAAAGTTTAGACTCATTTAAAACTAACCCTAAGTTCCAGGAGGGAGGGGGCCGACTAGCACCAAAACACTTATGTGTAGAGAGCAAGGAGGTGGGAAACGGCCCTTGGGGTCCCAGGTACCAGGAAAGTGTTCCCTCTAATTTGGGAGTAACAGCCACTTCAAAACAAAACAAAAAACCCACAGCTATCGGCAAAAGAGAAAAATGGTTCAGAGAGGACACACTAGTTGAAGGAGAAATAAACACATGTGCTAGGGAATTGAGGATGCCGACGGCAAGCGACTCACACCCCCTGCCCAACTTCGGAAAGGCACACCAGGGCGGAAGTGTGTTTCCAACACAAAGGCTTTCAAGAAAGCCAAACGCTATCAGCTGCGCTCGTTCAGTCAATAAACATTTCCTGAGCGCCTACGCGTGCGGGACCTGCGGGATCCCCGTGAGCCGGGGGTTCTGTCCTTGGTGAGCTTTCAAAATAATGCAGGAAACCGATGTCCACGCACTCGGTGGACCGCACAGCGTGGTGCGCGTGATCGGGGGTACATCACAGGGAAGGGTTCCGGACAGGAGGATGCTAATCCACCGGGGAGAAACATGAGGGAAAGAGGACTCGCAGGGGCGCCTCGGAGCTGAACTTGGAAGTTCACTGCTGCGGGAACGTGGGTTGGAGGAGAGCGGCGAGGAGGGACAGGGCGGAGCTGGACAAGCAGGCGGAGGGCAGGTGCCTCGCACCATAGAACGTGGACCTCAGTGTGCAGCCCAGGAGCCTCCAATCAGTTTTCATTCTGCACCCATAACAGCAAAATTTGGAGCAGGCCCACCCAAATATATTTGTACTTCTTTATAATATACCAGCATATGTATTTATAACATGCCACTATATTATATGCACATGATAAAATATACTCCAAAATAAAGATCAAAAATTAAAATTTGGATAAAATAGATTCTAAAATAAAGACCATCTTTCATTTTAAAGATGAAATTTGTATTTGATAAAAGGCATTTATCACCGAGATGATTATTACTCAGCATGAATATTTTTCAGGAGAGCCATGTGGCTGTCAGGCCTGAACAAGTCAGCATGTAGGGCTGCAAAACGCTTGTCCAGCGACAGAACTGTTCACTCTACCACAGTCTTGTTGTTCGCTTGTGTTTGCATTTTTCGTTGTTGCTTGTTTTTTTTTCTCCATCCATGGTTTCTTTGCAGGAATCTTTTCAAGCTGCCTTTTGCATTTTGTGAGGGTTGGTTCAGAGAAGGTTGGATTATGTAACCCGAGCCCCTGTGGACCGGGCCACACATAACTGCAGCCTGTCACAGCAGTGTGACAACAGGCGGGAGGTGGGACACTCGTCACCCCCCCTCCCCCCGGCCTCACCTCCCTGGGAGCAGTAGAAGGGCCGGTGGGGTAAGGACCAGGTAAGGGGGCTGGTGGAGATGGTGAAGGTTCAGGATAGCCCTGGAGGGGCTAGAAAGGTGGGACTAGCCGGGCAGGAGAGGGACTGGCGCCCAGCTGAAATTCATGCTGCTGGCGGGAGGACCACAGAGCAGAGATGTTGAAGACCTGGGGTCAGCAGGGGGAGAAGTGATGCCGCAGGGTCTGGCTAGAGCTGGAGCAAAGGAAGAGACTGTGGATTGAATGCATTCACTCACTCATTCATTTATTCATCAACAGGTATTCTTACAAATCTTGCTGGGCGCTGGGCACTGCTGCGGAAACTGCAGCTATCCACGTGGCTGCAACGCGTTCCCTGACCTCCTAGAGATGTGGTCCTATCAGGCTAGACAATAATAAACAAGGATGTGGTGTCAGGTAACAGAAATTCCTTTGACGGCCAATAGAGCAGGGTGTAGTGACTGGAAAGTGTTCTCTAAAAACCCACGGCCACTGGGAACCTCAGAACGTGATCGTATTAGGAAATTGGATCTTTACAGATGTAGTGAGGGAGGCATCTCAAGATGAAATCATCCTGGATTTGGGGTGGGCTAAAATCCAGTGACTGGTGTCCTTATAAAAGGCGGAGAGGACACAGGGAGACACCCAGAGGGGTCAAGTGAAGACAGAGGCAGGGACTGGAGAGATGCCCCCAGAAGCTGGAAGAGACAAAGACAGATCCTCCCCTGGGGTCTGCAGAGAGCATGGCCCTGCCGACGCCTTGGTTTCAGACTTATGGTCTCCAGAACTGTGAGACGACACATTTCTGCTGTTTTAAGCCCCTGAATCTGCGGTCATTTGCTTTGTAGCCCTAGGACCTAACATGTAGGGTTAGCAATGGGTGCCGGGACTTGGGCAGAGGGACACTTGGGGAAGGGCCCTGGGAGGAGCTGATGTTTGTGTAGAAAACAGTGATGATCGAGAAGAAGCAGCTTTCCAGACAGAGAAACAGGAAGTGCAAAGGCCCTGTGGTAGCAGATGAAGGGATGGGCTGGAGAGTGACTGTGTGAGGAGCGGAGCCCCGGGGATGGGTGCTCAGGGAAGGGTCCTCTGAAGAGGGGACATGTGAGCAAAGAGCCGGGTGGGAAAGGAAGCCAGTCCCTCCCGGAGGTGGGTGCCCCAGTAGAAGGAGGAGCCCAGGTTGGAGCCCCAGGCAGGACTGAGCTTGGCCCGTGTTTGCCCCCAGGAAGGCTGGTGTGGCAGGGGCGTGGTTGATTGCAGAGGTGGGTGGGGGCTTCCTGCGGGTGGGGGGCTACTGGTACTGATTCTGACTGAGAAACTTGGTGAGCTTTAAAGCTGGGCAGTCAGGCTTTTTTGAACCATATGGGGGAGCCTGGAAGCAAACATGAGACCCCTGAGGGGGCTGTTCCAGCACCAGCACGTCTCAACCTTGGGGGGCACCAGAGTCACACGGAGGGCTTGTTAATGCAGAGCCCTGGGCCCCGCCCCAAGAGAGCCAGGTTCCGCTCGGCTGTGCAGGGCCTGAGAAGCTGCATTTTGTACAAACTGGCAGGTGGGGCTGCTGCCGCCAGTCCACGGAAGGCACAATGAGAGGAGCTGGTCTAGGTCAACGGCCTCTGCTTTTTCTAGAGCAGAGAAAACTCGAGAGCTTCGGCGCTGTGCCCGGGGCCACTTGTCACAGCAGAATCGGTCGATTGCGTAGACCCCAGTCCAGGCTCTCCTGCCCCCGCCCCGAAACATCCCACCTGTGGCTAGACTGTGATATTCAGAGTGCGATTACAATTTTGGACTGAGGAAACAGGTGAACTCTGACCTCACCAATCACCCTCCCCTTCAATGACTATTCTCAGGTATTGTGTGTGTGTGTGTGTGTGTGTGTGTGTGTGTGTGTGTGTGTGTGTGTGTGTTTCTGTCTGTCTGTCTTGAGGCACGGTCCACCTTTTCACTCTGCTTCTCTAGTTAGATCAGGAATCTCAGGAGCCGGTGAGAAGCTATGCAGTTCTGTAATTCAACAGAACCAGAATGACAAGAAAAGTATCAAGGGAGGAGGGACGTGCGTCAGAAAATTACAGTTAAGGAACTCATGGTAACACGCCCGAGTTTTGTTTTGTTTTCCTCACTCAAAGTCTTCATCTATCCCTTCACCTACCAAATCTGGATTACGATTTTAAAGAGGCTTTGCAATCTTTAAATGAAAGGAACTAGGTCAAAAGGTGCTCTGATTATGTTGTTTTTGGCTTCAAAAATCTCCGAATCTCAGAGCTACGGTTGCCCAGTGTGAGTTACAGACTATGGTCTAAATTCCTGCCTCCAGCAATTAGAGCTCACAATGATCGACCAACTTGGTTTCCCAGCCAGCAGTTCCTGTCCTGCCTGCCACCGTCCACCAACACCATGTTACCAGTCACACCTAAACTAACTTGGGATTTTTCTGTCTTTATCCTTCACTGTGTTTCCTTCCCCTGGAATGTTCTTCAGAGCGTGAACCCAATGGCCATGTCCTGAATAGGCACCCACAAATGTCCAAGGTTCCCGCCTCCCTTTCAAAACACTAGACCCATGCTCTGGTGGAAGGACAGGCACACGGTGGTCTGTCTATATGATGGGATACTACTAAGCCATCAAAAGGAATGAGGCACTGGCACGCTACAACACAGACGAACCTTGAAAACAGGATGCTCTGTGAAAGAAGCCACACACAAAGGACCACATATGACTCCCTTTATAGGGAATGAACTGAACAGATAAATCCGTAGAGATAGAAAGCAGATTTGTGCCGGCCAGGGGCTGGGGCGGTGGGGGGGGGGGGCAGGGGGACTGACTACTTAATAGGATAGGAACAGGGTTTTATGTTGGGGTTGATGAAAATGTTCTGGAACTAGATAGAGATGTCAATTGCACAAGCTCGTGGATGTATTCAATTGTTCACTGTGAAATGGTTAATTTTAGGTTACGTGAATTTCCCTCAATGAAACAAAGCAAGCAACCACAATGAAATAACATTAGACCTGGCAAATCTGGGACCTCAGTCAGCAGTCTGGACGTTCAGTTTTGACCCTTATTCAACTTCTAGAACCTGGGCTATCCCTCCCGTGTCATCACCTGCTGTCCCCTCCAGGTACCATCACTCCTGCAGGACCACCTGTCGCCCCAGAGCCACACGCACCTGCTCAGACCACAGTGCTCCATCCATACTTTCCCATGGCTCCCTGCAAACCCACGCATCCTCAAGACTCCAGCAGCATCGTGTCTGTGAAGCATCTCCCAGCCCACCCTCCCTCCAAGCCCTCAGATCATTTTTCGCACTCTGCTCACTTTCAATGGTGATTCACGCCCTCTTGACCAAGCTCCAGGGAGGAGAATCTACATCCGTTCAGTTTCCAGCTTCAAGTCAGGCACATACATTGTTGTTCCCCCAAACTGATGCCACTGGTGTCCTGGTTGCGCTGTCAATATAGAAACTTTTAAAAACCGACATTTCCCCAATCTCCCTCTCTCTGTAGCTTTTCTTTTTAAATTTTAGGTGAGTTTTGTGAGATGCGATGTTTGCACCATCAAAAGAATGAGGGGTTTTGCCATACACCATCTTGATGTATCGCAGTTTCTTTAGAAACCAATTTCATACATCACACACACACTGAGATGCTCGGTGACATTTCAAACAAGCACTGTATCTTCAGCAGTCACAAAAGGATTGGGCACATGGAGAACATAAACACAGAGGGAAAAGTGTTACTTCTACCCTCTAATGTCCATTCTTGACATTTTTCTCTCCTGCGTTGAGGCTGTAAAGATGTATTTCTGGTTCTATTGCCCCATCTGCTGGCAACACTTCACAGAACATCTTCTCACTAACATCTTAAGTTCTTCTTGGGATATTGAAAGTTCACATTGTATTCCAAATTTCGCCTTAAAAATTTTTTCTTTTAAGTGAAAACCTTCGGGAGGTCATTTCCTCCCAAACTACTCCTCGCTCCAAGTGTCTTCTCTTCTCTCAGAAATTATTTAAGTGTGGGAGATGTCAGGTTCACAGATCTTGCCTCAAATTCCTCAAACTTCCCTGAGCCTAAGAATCACTTGGTGTCACTTGTTTAAAGAGTACTCCTTGCTTCCATCTCAAACCTGCTGACTCAGGATTACCTGGGCACGTGCTTTTTTCAGAAGTTCCCCCCAGTGGATGTTCATAATCAAGATACTGTGGGAAACACTGAAATCTAGCCTGCTCCTTTTATCCCACAGATGGTCAGGCTGCAGGACTTGGGGAGGTGGCTTGGGGAGACTTCAGCCCTCTCCCCACCCCCTACCCCCACCAGAGTATACACTCAAGTATGAATAAAAAAATACGTTTCTTGTAGAAACGCAGCTTTAAAGCAAGTCCCTACAGGACTACCTCCTAAACTCCATTATACAGAAGCTATTGAATTATTACTGGACTTCGCTAATCACATGGTCACCATTCGTCCCACTTCCCAGCCGGAGAAATAATTCCTTTCTATGTTTATAATCTTCATAATAGTTTTAACAGTACTGCTTTTTCCCAACGAGGAAACGAACTGTTGAGGGCACCCAGCTCGGTGCCTCTGTTATCAACATGACGCGGACCAGCTGCAGCAGCACTTCTGCAGTTTGTTAGAGGTGCAAGCGAGCGGGCCCGCCGGACTGAGCCTGCTGAATCGGAATGGCGGGAGCTGCGCAGTCTGTGCTTCAACCAGCCCTCCAGGTGATCCTCATGCAGGTCAAGTTTGAGAACCACTGTCATGCACGTTAACACGCATGCGCTCACTCCACCATGTGTTGATTTGGAAAGTGAAATGTGTAAGTACACGGCCGCCTGGTTTTTGTTTTTGTTTTTGTTTTTTTGGCTCCAGAATGCAGTTTTAGTTTGGGGGGGGCAAAATTCAAATCTTGTTTCCTTATTTGATAAATGAAATACCTTACAATTTTAAGGGTCCAGCCCAAGATTAAGTCCACTTTTTAACAGCAGGACGCTCAGAACACACCTGGTCACAACTTCCATTTACCGAGGGCGTGTTACGTGCTCAGCCCTGCTCCACCAGCGGCGATGGGACCAAGCCCACCTCAATCCTCGCCCACGTGCGGTCACGTGAGCTGCAGGTACAACCCGAGGCCGGGGCAAGCTGTGGGCGGGCCTAGCGAGGCGGGGGCGGGGCCTAGCGAGGCGGGGGCGGGCTATTCTGGCCCTGCCTCCGCCTGCGCCCCATCGAAACCGCCATCCACGCGGCAGCCAATCAGCGCGCAGCACGGGCCCGCGCCCTCCGTGCCGTTAGCTCGCTCTCACGTGCAGTGCAGTTTACCCCTTGGAATCAGTGTCCACCCGCCCAGAAAAGAGGGCCCGGCGCGCTTCCGCCGGCTCGGGCGCCCCGCAGTCGCCCAGGAGCGGGAGCCCACCACGGCCAGCTCGGTGAGAGCGGGCGGCGCGGCTCTGCGGGGCCAACGTCGGGGCAAGAAGTCACGAGTCCCGGCGCGGAGGGATCCGGCGCGAGGTAACCGTTGGCGGCGCGGCGGCTACTGTTAGTGCCGCGCGGGCGAGGGCGAGGGCGAGGGCGCGGGCGAGGGCGCGGCTGCGGGTGCGAGGGCATCGCTGCGGACCGGCCCCGGCGCCAGTCGGGCTCGGCGGCTTCCCTCCGGCTGCAGCCTGCGGGTCTGGTGAGGCCGCGGCCCTGTGGCGGGGCGTCCACCTTGCGGCCACACAGCCCCTCGGCGGCGCGGACCCCGGGGCCTCAGCCCTCAGCGGGCGCGGGTGGGGGCGGGCCGGGCCGGGCCGGGCCGGCGGGCCTCCCTGGGGCGCCGGTGCCGGGGTGGCGGGGAGGCCTGGGTGCCGCGGGGTGGAGGCCGTAGTGACCTAGGTGGCGTCCAGCTGGCTGTGAACACCGGCTCGGCTCCTCGTCTCGGGGGTGACAGTGTAGCTCGCGGTCCGGCCGGGGGCGGGGGGCAGAATGGGGGTGCACAGCCGCGCCCCGCAGCGGTGCGGCGGACCGCCTGGGTGGGGTGCGGCGGGTCGTGCGGTCCCTCCGCGGTCCCTGGAGCCGGCCGAACACCAGCTTCGGGCCCCGGCGGGCGGAGGCGCCTCATCTGATGCGCGTTCCCTCCGGGTCCCAGGCGCGGCGGGCGGGGAGCGCGCTTCCAGAGCTAAGGCACTCGTGTGAAGAGAGCCCCTCTCGGGGCGGCAGCTCCGCTCACTGCCGGGCTCTGGGAGTTCGCCCACGCAGCCACTGCGCCGTCGCCACGCTCTGGGCCGCGGAGCGGAGGGCCAACCTGCGGTTCCGCCGGCCCGGAGGAGCGCTGAGGTGTGTGCGTGGACGCGAGGAGGAGGAGGCCGGTTCCCATCAGCGAGGTGGCTGCAGATGGTGGTGACAGCCCCGCAGACAGCTTTGTGGAGGAGGGTGGGAGAGGCGGCCTCCGAGCTGCTCCCTGAAGGATGAGCCTGGACCCTCCAGTTTAGACAGGAGGGTGGGGCACTTGGGCAAAGCACGTGCCGTGAGACAGAGCGAATCCTGGAATTTACAACGGCTGGTGTGAGTGGAGGAAAGCAATGTTTGCTGCAGTCTAAACCAGAGGTCTCCAGAGTTGGGAATATACCCCAGTGTGCTCAGGGTGTCAGTTACGTATGGACAGCCATCGTCTCATGTATGTAGTATAAACACAGAATAATTTATAATGGTGTTAAAATCAGTTATAATATGCTAGCGCCTCAGCATATTGTGTTATGTAGCCTACTTTGGAAATTGCTGACTTAGATTGCAAAGGTTTTTACAGTTAGCTAATGTATTTTTAGTCCTTTTAGAACAGGATAGGAAGTCAAAGAGGTCTTTAGACGTGGACAGTGTGATTAGATTTGTCATGGATTTTTCTAGGAAGATTGTCTTGGGACAAAAAACCTCATAAGAAAGAGATCCTGACTTAAAGCAGAGTGGCCTGAAATGTAATGATGTCATAACCTGTCCCCCTTTAGAACCTTCAGTGACGTTCCCTGATTTGAGCGTCAAGTCCAGGCTCATTACACCGCAGTCACACTGCGCGTCTTTCAGTTCTCTAGACAAGCCAAGCTCTCAGCACTTAGTCGTGGGTTGTCCCCTCTTGCCTGAAGAGTGGCGCCTCCTCCCAGTTCCCAGTCCTCCTGCAGCTCAGTTCAACTGTTCACTTCATTGGAGGCAGGCCTCTTCAGTATGTAAATTCGCTCCTGCTTTCCTTTTTGTGAGAACACAGTGCTAATTTCCTTGGTTAAATTAGTTGTAGTGATGATTTTCTCTGCCTTTTCCACCAGGGCTCATACTTGCTGAATGCTCTCCATGTGCCAGGCACCCTGTAAATGCTTTGTGTGGGTTCTCCTTGAGCCGCACAGTTGGCCTGTGTGGTGTAGCTTATTATAATTCTTACAAGTAAGGATGTGAGTCACAGGTTATGTGATTTGCTCAAGGTCACTTATGTGAAGGAGTAGGATTCGGATAGTCTAGCTCTGAGGTCTCTGCTGATAGTAACCTGATGATACCGCTTTCTGCTCTGTGGTCGGGGGATGACTGGGGAACCTTTTGTACATGATTGTGTATCTGATGCCTAACACAGATCCTGGCTCACAGTAGGTACTCATTAACATGGGGTTGTTGAAGGAATGGAGAGAATTGTTGAACAGATTTGGTAGGAGTAGTTTAGAGATAAATGACTCTGTTTTCTTTAGAGACAAAGTGAATGGTGATGCCCCTTACCAGGAATGAAATTGTGGGACATAAATGATGTGGTAGAAGGGATGAGCTACACATAGAATTGTGGGGAGATCCAGGAGGATGTGGTGTGTATGTGTAAGCTGTATGAAGGTTCTGGCAGGAAACTTGGCATCAGTGCCGACTTTCACAGTAGATTACATACATACCAGGTGTGAAGGAAGGAGGTAGTCACCAACATCGTCTCTTAACAGTTTTACCCTCCTTAATCTCTTTGTAATAAATCAATAGAAAAATGAAATACTTTTAACATAAGTCTTCCATTTCAGTGCCACCACCTAGCACAGGGTCACTTAAATTTGTTGAAAGTAGGGACATTGCCTTAAGATACAATGTGTTAAGTTTAGCAAGGTCTCAGGATACAATATCAACATAGAAATATCAGATTCTGTAGTCTTTTTTTTTTTGGTAAATTCTTGATATTTTATGTACACAATTATGTCATCTGTGAATAAAAAGTTTCTTTCTCCCTCCTGGCAAAAAAGATACTGTGTTTAAAGTTTAGGAAAAAAAATTACCCAGGAGTTTTAGAACCTTGACTAAATCAGTTTAAAGGCAACATTGTAGAAACGCTCAATTGAGCATTGTCTTGGTAATTTATGTCCTCTCAAGAAAAAGGAAGATGACTGGGAGAGCCCGAGCGAGAGCACGAGGAAGGGCCCGTGGTCAGGAGACGGTGCAGCACGTGGGCGCCACTGCGGTGAGTGCGGGTCGCTTTTCTAGCTACAGAAGGCCTTCTTGAGAGCAAACCGTCGTGAGGCCTGTTAGCGTCGGCTGTCACAGTTAAAAAACTGCCCTGTGAAGGAGACAGGAACTGAACAAGGAAGATCACGTTCTATGCCTGAGGGTTTTGGAAGCTGGTTCTCAGTTAAATTGGTGACCTTTGAAGAAATTCCTTTATGAGAATAAAATACTTGATTACTAATTTAGGTCAGTTTTGGTTGAATGCCTTAGACTTGTTTAAGACTAGTTACTTCCTCTGATGTCTGTGACCTCTTGACATAGAAGGGACACTGTTCTCTGTTCGCACGTGACTGCAGAGCCAGCAGCCTGGTCACGTCCAGCCTGGACCTCAGCCGCCACCGGCAGAAGGGGAGCTGGCCGGCCGCGGACGGCAGAGGGGAGCCGTGGGAGCGACAGCCAAGTCACAAGGTGAAGGGAGAGTGAAAGATGTCGTGTGTACATTTGTGACATTGGGCACGGGACAGGAAGCACCGCTCCTCAGTGAGAGAGAGAGGTCCAGCCGTCCCTTGAGGTGTAGTGGGACCTCTCTGTGCAGCCTGCTGCTACCGGGGGCAGAAGGGGCGTGCAGGGAGTGAGTACCCCGGAGCCCCGCGCTGGCTGTCACAAAGCAATTAAATTCTAAACTTACTGTTAATTTGCTCGCTATGCATTAGTAAGCCATTTTAGAACATTCTCTTGGTATCTTTAGTGATTTCATCAAAGCTCTTGAACATTTGTAACTTTGATTTATAAAAAGTTTTTACATGTCTTGGTTCATCCTGTTTTCTCAGCTGCAAGTTGGCGTTGTGAGAGCCAGTAGAGTTAAAACACCAGTTCTGATTCCCAAAATTGTGCTTTTTACTGCATTGTTGCAGAAATGAATTATTTGGATGCTTGGTTTGAGGGTCTCCAAAAGTTATTAAGTTTGGTTTTGGTATAGGAAAAAACTGACCTGTATGCCTTTACAGGAAATTAATGTAGTAATATTGGCTTTTATGCCCTGGGGTGGGTATGGGAAATGGGCTATTCAGTAAAATAGCGTTGAGACAAATGGAAAACTAGCAGACAAAGCTGGGTCCTTGCTTGTTGCCTCGCACTGAGTTTCCATGTACTCCAAATATTTGGTCATAACCAACGACACCAGAAAATTAGAGGAAAACATGGCTGAATCTGAAGTAAACTTTGACACAGTCTGAAGTGAACTGTGACAGGTACTGTCAGTGTCAGAAGACAGCCTGGAAACTTACTGACCTGATGGAGGAGTGTCTCTGGCATGCTGAGTGCTGTGAATCTGTGATGCTCCCAAGCTGGTGGGAAAATGGACAGAGGAAATGGCAGTGCGTTGAAAACCACAAAGGCCACTGAGAATGGTAGCCTTATCGTTACATTTAAATTAAACTGGAACATTTGTTTTCTATTTATTCTTCATTTTACTTTCTGCCAATGTTGGCAACTGTAGAGCCGGAACTTGTGCTCTCTGTAGGGCTGTTCAGTTGTACTGACCTTTGGATACATTTTGTAACGTGTGCATCATTACACTCTCGTTAGCAGTTCATTCATGGGAGTGCACCCAGACGCCGGGTGAGTACAGGACTTGTGTGAGGGTGTTACCTACAGGCAATACCCCCCAACTGGAAACAACCACTGAGAGGTGAAACCTGTGCTTTAACAGTAGAGTATCAGTTAGCCATTTTCAAGAATGCAAAAAACCGCTTGCAATGAAAACGAGTTGTAAAACAGAATTACTTTTGTATTTTTAGTAAATACATGTATGTGTATGTACGTATTTTCTGTATAGAAAGTTTTTAGGAAAAATGCATCCATTAATAGTGTTTCATTTGAAGGCTCAGTTGGAAGACAGAAGGTCTTTTGTTACTTACTTCATATATCTAATTACATATCTTACTCTTGTGGTACTACAAGCTGTTTTATTTTTTAAGGTGCCTGATGACAAGTCATTCTGGGCATTAATCTTTTATTTATAGGATTTTATCCAGTCATCTTCCCTAGATGCCTCAGTTCTTTTTTTTTTAATTACCTATCTAATCCAAAAAGTGAACAGTGGGATACAGTCTATCCTGTTTAAATGTATCATAGTAAGCTACAAAAGATTCTAATGATAGAAACTTGAACTTGCATGAGTTTCAAAATACAACCAAGTAAGAATTCCGTATCCAGCATTATAGCAGGCTAGGTAGTCTCCAACTACATACCTTAATGTACTAGATTTTAAAATATCTTTTTAAAAAATTCATTTGATCTGGCAAGAGAGTTGGAGAATCTTCAGAGGTCAGAAATGATGAGAACAAATCCAGAAGGGGAGTCAAGTGCTAAAACCAGTGACTCGCCAAGAAGCACCTCAAATCACTTGCTTTTGTTTTTCCCACCGGGTTTATTGGGAGATAATTGATGTGTATCACTGGGTAAGTTTAAGGTAATGCAGCATGATGGTTTGATTTACAGATACTGTGGAATGACTACCTCACTAGGTTCAGCAAACACCATCTTCTGATAAAGATACAGTTGAAAGGAAACAGGAAAAGGGATTTCTCCTTGTGATGAGAACTCTTAGGATTTGCTCTCTTGACAAACATCCCATACAGCCTACAGTTGTGTTAGCTATAGGCCTCATGTTGTACATTATATCCCTCGTGCTGCTCTGTCTTACAACTGGAAGTTTCACGTCTGGACCACTTTCCTCCAGTTTCCCCTCTCCTACCCTCTGCCTCCGGTAACAAGTCTGATCTCTGTTTCTGTGGGTCTGGTTTCGGTTTCTGTTTTGAGATTACCCATATAAGTGAGATCATAGAGTATTTGTCTTTCTCTAACTGATTTCATTTAGCATAATGCTTTCAGGGTCCATCTATGCTGTTGTGAGTGGTAAGCCTTCCTCAGTTTTTATGGCTGCATAATGCTTCATTGTATATGTGCACAACTTTTTTATGCATTCATCTATCAATGAACACTTAAATTGTTTCCAGGTCCTGGCTATTGTAAATAATGCTGCTACCAACTTGGAGGTGCAGGTATCTTTTTGAGTTAATATTTTTGTTTCCCTTGGGTACATTGCCAGAAGTAGAATTGCTGGATCATGTGGTGGTCCTGTGTTTAATTTTTTGAGTGGCTGCACCAATTTAAAATCCCACCAGCAGAGCACAAGGATTCTTTTCTCCACATCCCTGCCAGCATTTGTTATCACTTGTCTCTGATGATGGTCGTTCTAACAGGTGATACCTCTTTGTGGATTTAATTTCCATTTCCCTAATGACTAGTGATGTTGAGCATCTTTTCATGTACCTGTAGGTCTTTCGTGTATCTTCTTTGGAGAAATGTCAATTCAGATCTTTTGTCCGTTTCTAAAATTGGCTTATTTGGTTTTTTGCTGTTGAGTTGTATGAATTCTTCATATATTTTAGCTGTTAACCCCTTATCAGATAGAAGGTTTGCAAATATTTTTCTCATTCTGTAGGTTGTCTTTTCATGTTGATGGTGGTTTCTTCTCTTGTACAGAAGCTTTTTAGTTTGTAGTCCCACCTGTTTATTTTTGATTTTGTTGTTTGTGCTTTAGGTGTCACATTTTTTAAAATAATCATTACCGAGATCCATGTCAAGGAGCTTTTTTCCCCGATGTTTTGTTCTAGGAGTTTAATAGTTTCAGGCCTTACATTTAAGTCTTTAATCCATTTGTAGTTAGTTTTTGTGAGTGGTGTAAGATACGGCTCCAGTTTCATTCTTTTACATGTGAATAGCCAATTATCCTACGACCATTTGAGACTGTAATGTTTTCCCATGGAGTATTTTTTGCTTCTTTGTCAAATATTCATTGACCGTATACGCTTGAGTTTATTTCTGGGCTCTTGATTGTGTTCCATTGGTCTGTGTGGCTTTTTTGTGCCAGTGCCACACTGTTCTAATGACTATAGTGGAACAGTATATTTTGAAGTTAGGAAGTGTGATGCCTCCTGCTTTGTTCTTCACTTCAGTCCTGTTGAAGCTTAGACTATTTGACATGTTTAGCTGTGTTCAGCATATTCAGAATTTCATTGAATGAAATATAACTGTACGAAAAGATATGCTGAAGCTGCTTTAAAAACATTTCCTTATTTCAGCTTTAAAATGCAAATAAAATGGCAGGAAATACCGAAATCTAAATATTCTCTGTATTGATCTTCACTAAAAATTCTTAACAGTTATTCATGAATTTAATTCTATGAAACTCAGTTCCCTATCTGTAAAAAGTACCTGCCTTTATAGGTAAGGGTAGGATTAAGTAACCCTCAGGTGACAAGGCCCTGTTTTACCACCTTTCACTGCTCTTAGAAGTGTTATATCTGAGAAGTGCTTGTTACAGCAAATGTTCAAATGTTTTAGAAATTTAAATAACGACTCTAACAGATTATCATTAATGAGACATTGCTTAGGACCTTGAATTTTCACTCTGTTAGGGGTGTGGATACGTTGAAGGACTTAAATAGAACAGTAGCAAGAACTGGTCTGTGTTTTTAATAAGTCACTCTGGCAGCTGGAATTAGCAAGGTTTCCAGTTGTATCCATTTTGAAATCTGTCATCTTTCTAGATTGACAGTTAATCAAGCTTTGACTGAAATATAATAGCGGTATTATACGTAGCAAGGGGAACAGATTTCATTGTTGTTTACATTCAGAAACTTGCAATCAGGTTTTGGTAGCCAGAATTTAATTTTTTCAAGAGAATCTCAAATTTTTCAGGGCAAAATTCAAATCAAGGCTTTATGACCTGTTGTTGCTGTCAGCTTGGATTCAGTTTACCTGACCTTTGTTAGTGTGGTTAATCCATGTGTTACTTAAACTGAAGGTCTTTGGGATACAAAGTTTGCCAAGGGAGACAAATGGAAACAGTTACACATTTAAAGGACTTCTAAGCAGAGCCCGTGAAAATCGGGAGGCGCAGGAATCAACATATTTAGTGTACCTTTAAAGAGCTTTATCAACGGCGGTCTCATTTAAAACACTACATGCCTGTAAAGTTTATCATCAGTTTTTCAGGAGAAGAAATTGAAGCTCATACTAGAATAACTTGTTTCCAAGGTGTACCGGGAACTGATATATTTAGCTTAAGCTACATTACTTCTCCAGTGAAGTCCAGAAGCTGGCACTTCTGGGCTAGTTTGGACATTTGTGGTCAGAAGAGAACTGGGCTCTTTTGTCTTTTTGTTGTCTCCTCCGAGTCCGTGACCTCTGCCATTAAGACTCAGGTTTTGTTCAGAATGTGTGCTTGAGCTCCCTCCTGCCATCACATCCAGATTCCAGGTGGGACTGGCAGCTAGGGGCGGGGAGCACGTAACAGCCAGCTAGTGACTCCAGAGGTGCCTTCCCAGAAGTGTCGCCCGGTTAATTCCTGCATCAGCCTCTTAGGCCATCCTCACCTGCCAGGAAGGTGGAAATTCTAGCCTATTAGGCATGTTACTCCCAAAATAAACTTTTTAAAGAAGAATGGAAGATTGGTTATTGGGTAGTCAGCAGGCTCTGCCACACAAGGAGAAAGCTAGGATGTAACACTTGCTTACAAAACCCACGTCATGCTATTGATACGAGATGCTTAACTTTCCACAGACTAAAGGACTTAATAATTTAGAGTATTTTAAGCACAGTTTTTGCAACTAAGCATGAACTGGTAGTTAACTATCCCAGTAGATGTGTTTCATGGCCCAGGATATACATGGGCCCATCCCATCTATTCTGCTAGTTCTTGAGGGACTTAGTGAGGAAGTGACATTTTAGACTTAACATTTTCTGTTTCAGGCTGCACATTTAAATCGCATGAATTACCAGTTCCTATTGCTATAATTACGTCATAAAATTGTGGAAAATGCTGTTGTTAAGGCCCGTAGGTGGTAATCAGGCCTACAGTACAGAAAAATAATCACCCAGTCGACAAGCATGCTCCCAAGTTCTTGAACCCTTCCAGTAGTCACGATGTTGTAAAGGTGTGTGTGTCTTGTCAGGGAGCTGGGTTTGCCCGGCGCAGTGACGAGAAAGGCCTTCATGGAAAAGGCTGCAGCTGAGAAGTGACTCTCTCCTCTGGCTGGCGGGTCCCTGAAACGTCTGATGGGATGCTCCCCATGGTTGTCAGCCCCTCAGTAGCCGTTGGGTCCAGGCAGTGCACCGCTTTGGAAATTGTCATCCTGCATTTCACGCTTCATACTCCTTAGGTGTGTAACTTTTTATTATTTACTTATTTTTATTTTAAAGAACTCCAGATATCCGCCGGATTTCAGGAATTATCTCTGTCAGAGAGAGGGGGTCGCCGTAGAGACTTCCACGATCTTGGTGTCAATACAAGGCAGAACCTGGATCATGTTAAAGAATCAAAAACAGGTGGGTTAATTATTAACTATGGTTTCATGAGATGGCTTTCCAAGTACACAGGACAGTGAACTGAAGCACTTTTAATTTAGGTATTTGTTCATGTGATGCATTACTGGGGTGAAAAAGCACATTTGGGCAAAGATTCTGCATGGCTGGCTTTTCTGCTTTCCTCTCCCTTTGGGTTTTGAAATCGGTTATAGATGCCTTCGGCTTCACTGAAAGGTTTTACTGTGCACTGCGTAGATCACTTGTTTCTTTTAAAGCTTTTTGCTGTGAAGAGATTTTGTTGGTTCTCTTGTAAGTTACTTAGCCTAGGGAGGGTTTATTTCTAAGTGTATGCTTTTAGTAATTTAACGAAGTGGGCTGGTAGTCCCCAGGTCAGATGTCTGAGAACTTTCATGTTGTCTGCTGCTCTGAGCCCATTTACAGAGCTGTCTGCCTTGTCGTGGTAGGGAAGATTTCAAGAAAGAATAAACTTGATTGTTTGCTAATTGCAAAGTGACTTCCCTTTACAGGTTCTTCAGGCATTATAGTAAGGCTGAGCACTAACCATTTTCGACTGACATCCCGCCCACAGTGGGCCTTGTATCAGTACCATGTTGACTATAACCCACTGATGGAAGCCAGAAGACTCCGCTCAGCTCTTCTTTTTCAACACGAAGATTTAATTGGAAGGTGTCATGCTTTTGATGGAACGATACTATTTTTACCTAAAAGACTACAGCACAAGGTTATTTCAGGTGTCGGGCTGGGGGAAGGGGGGATGGGTATTTCCCCCTCAGAGCAAAGCTG
This sequence comes from Camelus ferus, assembly GCF_009834535.1. Taxonomy (NCBI): domain Eukaryota; kingdom Metazoa; phylum Chordata; class Mammalia; order Artiodactyla; family Camelidae; genus Camelus; species Camelus ferus. Next base: position 22,111,182 of record NC_045727.1, on the reverse strand, counting down.
CCTCAGCCTGGGGCAGCTCTCAGAGCCCAGGGTCTCCTGTCTGCTGCGTGTGTGGCGTGCCCGCAGGGCCCTTGGGCACTTTTGCAGCGTTCTGAGGGCCACCTGAGTAACTTCATGATTACAGTTAAGTGATAATGAGGCACTCAGTCACTCTCTTCTAATAGCCATTCTTTTTTTTTTCCTAATTTAAAACTTTTCTGTACTTCTCATTGTTGCCTTATTAAGCAGGCATTATGTGATTGGGCTTATTTTAATAATTAAAATTTGGTTTTCCACTGCCTTGGCTCAGGTTACTGAAGTTTTTAGTCAGACCCGAAATGGAGAGCACGTGAGAATAACAATTACCTTAACAAATGAACTCCCACCGACATCACCAACTTGTTTGCAGTTCTATAATATTATTTTTAGGAGGTATGTTAGTATTTTTAAAAACATTTTATTAAGAATTTTTAAAACATACTCAAAAGTTGAAAGACATGTACTATTAAGTACTTGTATACTTATTACCTAGATTTTACAATGGTTGGATCGTTGGGCCACTCTGAGTTTTAATTGTTTTTAGGTGTGGTGTGCTGATATAAACCTCATTTATTTGCTGTTTAAGCAAGTGTTACGTCTTTGACTTCCCTGTTCGTGTTGACATTAGGGCCTTTAAATCACATTTGAGCTTATGTTAAGAACCATGTTCTCTCAGGAGCTTATCACCAGCTTTGCTTTCCTTCTCGCCTACTGTGGACACCTGTTCAGGAAACAGGACAGGATTTAGGTCTGTTCAGATTTATTTGCTCCGTCATAGGACACATACTGCATGCTCTGTAATTTACTTTCATTGTGGATACTATATTTTCCAAATCCAGAATTTAGAACATGTACTTGATGAAGACCCCCCCCCCATCCCCCTGCTCAGTGGGAAGCAGTCTGGATGAGGCTGAAGTTGACAGGAATGGTACTGAAACATGATCCTTGGATTTCTGATTTACCTTTTTAAGTTGGGCATAAGATACCTGCCACTGGTGATAGGATATCTGTTTTGGTGGATACTTATTTAAATTAGTGTAATGGAAGATTTATTTTTCTGTAGATGACGGGTTGGCAAACTACTTTTTGCAAAGGACCAGATAGTAAACATTTTAGGTTTTGTGTCTGAGCTCTTTAGCTCTGCCGTTGAAATACAGAAGCAGTCAGTGTATATGAATGAAAGATCATGACTGTGTTCCAATTAAGCTTTACTGGGGAACACTGAAATTTGAATTCCATATGATTCATACATCATTGATTAATCTTTTGGTTTTTTTCTTGACTGTTAAAAAATGTAAAAACAAAAAAGAGTAGCTCCCAGGCCGTACAGAAAACAGGTAGGCTGGATTTGGCCCACCTACAAGCTGTAGTTTGCCAACCCCTGCTCTAAACAATATGCCGCTCTGATTGTAGTGTTAGAGATAGTTAACCAATGTTCACTATCCTGACCTTTCAAATTCTAGGCTTTTGAAGATCATGAATTTGCAACAAATTGGACGGAATTATTACAACCCAAGTGACCCAATTGATATTCCAAATCATAGGTTTGTATGAAGTGGGAAGTTTCTATTCCTTTCTCACAACTTTGAAAGTGATGCCCTATTTTAAATTGATCAAATTTTCTGTGTCTGTTAATGGTACCCATCACATTAGGTGAATGTTTAACTCGGCTTAAATAATAAAGGATACATCTCAGAATACTTGGATTTTAAAAGTCATGTGATCCTCATCCTTCACTGGGGAAGCATAGAGAGTTGTCCTACACGAAGTTTGTATTTGCTCTTAGGGAACAAAATTCATCAGCTGATGGCTGCTTCAGAAGTTACTCTGGTGTCTCAAGACTGCTGCTCACGTGGCTAGACTTCTTACTTTAGGTGCTTTCCGTTAGGCTGGCAGTTTTTTCAAGTCTTAGGTCAATATAAAGAACAGTTTAATGAAGTGTCGATTTCAAATGAAACCTAGAAAAGTATTATAATATAAAATAGCATTCATTGTTGAAGATCTTAAAATGATAAGTCTTCATCTGGGACCGTGTAAAACCTAGAAAAAAATAAATTTACTCATACTTGTACTTTCGGATCCAGTTACTAAAGGTGAAAACCAAAACTTGATACGTGCAAAACATGTTTGGACATTCCTAGAGGTTACTTCATGGCTCTCGCTCTGTTTGACAGGTTGGTGATTTGGCCTGGCTTCACTACCTCTATTCTTCAGTATGAAAATAACATCATGCTTTGCACTGATGTCAGCCATAAAGTCCTTCGAAGTGAAACTGTTCTGGATTTCATGTTCAACTTGTATCATCAAACCGAAGAACATAAGTTTCAAGAACAAGTTTCTAAAGAACTGATAGGTCTAATTGTTCTGACCAAGTAAGATGTTCAGTGATGTAAATTCACAGTGTCACGAGTCTTAAGCTGTTGCTGCTTTCCAGTCCTGTAATGTGAGACAGAAAGAAAGTGGGCTTAAGTTCAGTGACAGCGGCACAGAGGTGGGGGGAGGGTGCTTACAACCTTTCTCAAGAACACGAGTTTTGGGGGAATATTCTCATCTGAAAAGGACACATATCCATCCAATGACTTCTACCCTTTGTAGTTCGATTTTATTTTCTAATAGTAACTTAGTTGCTTCCCCATCCATTTAGCATAGTCTTTAAGAAATTATTTTCCTTTCCTCTTTCTGTAATATTATATATTACCAAGTGATTTGAAATTATATTTTTTAGAGAATGCATACCATCTAGCCTCTCTTTTTTATTTAATAGTAATTCTACACGTTTTAATCAAATACCAATAAACCTCACCTGGTCCATAGGTATAACAATAAAACATACAGAGTGGATGATATTGACTGGGACCAGAATCCAAAGAGTACCTTTAAGAAAGCCGATGGCTCTGAAGTCAGTTTCTTAGAGTACTACAGGAAGGTAAGGAGTTAATGTTGATTTTTATCTTTTTAATGTTGAAGTGCTTAGACCTTAGGGGAAATCTGAAATATCTGCAGTGAAAAATCTGCAGTGAAAATTCTAATAGGTGTATGTATGGAACAAGTGGCTTTTAAAGCTGTATATAAATGTTCATTAAGGTGGTTACAACATAGCTCATTAGCAAATGAGATGTACTCTGTCCTGGCTCCTTTCCTGCAATAGAATGAGGTTACGTTTGAACTTAAGCATGTGGAGGACAAATAGGATAACAGACAGTAAACAATACTAGTTAACCGCTTACCATACTGCCCCTTACTGCATAACCAACAGTGTTCTTTTTAACTTTATCCGGCAGTGGGAGGCTGAAGATCTTTAAACCCTTAACATCAGTTATGATAAATCTGCATGTATGTTAGCAGTTAGCTTTTGTTTCACATATTGACAGAATTCAGACAGACTTGTTTCATGTAGGTGAGATCAGTTTTTTGGGTGCTTTTCTATCAGCAGTTTTACAAAGATGATTCTAGCTTTTGACACTAAATTGAAAAAGAACCAGAGGCAAATAGTAGCAAGAAAGATGAACTACCAGCCAGAAGAAAATAAAGTGTTTGTATAGGAATGCTTACTAACGTTTCAGTGTTCAGAGTTAAACAGATCTGTCCCCTAGATCCTTAGCAGGTCACATTCCATTTGATGTGCTCCGTTAAAAGTGCAGGAAAAGTGTTTCAAGAAAACACCTCAGTTAAAATCTTATCACTTGTCTTTGAAGTGCTAAAATTTATCTCATTTTTCTACTCTTAGATCATTTCCTTTTTCTAAAAAGTGGAATAAATGAACTATTATGTATTTTTGTGTCAGAAGTATACATCTACTAGAGACCTTTGAAATGTCTTTGTGCTGTTGCCTGACTTTCAGCTGCTCTCCTGTGAATGAGAAGGTCAGGTGCCACTCTGGAGGGAAATGGTTCTCTGAGTGGCCATGTTAAGAACTGGTGTTAATCTGGGCAAAATGAGAATAGGCCAAGGGTCATGTCGTCTCAGCTTGATTTCCCTACTGCTGTTTGCAGCCTCTGAAAATTCCTTGAGGACCCAACCATGTTCAGCTTAGACTGTTCTGGGTGTCAGAAGTTACTGTGAGAAATGAGTTTTAGCAGTTTGCTGTGGTTTATTTTAATAATTACTACCAAGGATGGGAAGAAGTGGTATGTATCAACAGCAGATATAAAAAGGACATCATTTGAAAGTTTGATTTAAACCTGAAGCAAGGTCAGGGAAAATTCTCCCCTTCTCTGGCCAGTATTACGGAGAAAAGGGAACCCTCCTACACTGCTGGTGGGAATGCAGTTTGGTGCAGCCACTGTGGAAAACAGTGTGGAGATTCCTCAAAAAACTAGTAATAGACTTACCATATGACCCAGGAATCCCACTCCTGGGCTTATATCCAGAAGGAACCCTACTTCAGGATGACACCTGCGCCCCAATGTTCATAGCAGCATTATTTACGATAGCCAAGACATGGAAACAGCCTAACTGTCCATCAACAGGTGACTGGATAAAGAAGATGTGGTATATTTATACAATGGAATACTACTCAGCCATAAAAACTGATAACGCCATTTGCAGCAACATGGATGCTCCTGGAGAATGTCATTCTAAGTGAAGTAAGCCAGAAAGAGAAAGAAAAATACCATATGAGATCGCTCATATGTGGAATCTTAAAAAAAGTAAACAAAGCATAAATACAGAACAGAAATAGACTCATAGACATAGAATACAAACTTGTGGTTGCCAAGGGGGTGGGGGGTGGGAAGAGATAGACTGGGATTTGAAAATTGTAGAATAGATAAACAAGATTATACTGTATAGCACAGGGAAATGTACACAGGATCTTATGGTAGCTCACAGAGAAAGGAATGTGACAATGAATATATATATGTTCGTGTATAATTGAAAAATTGTGCTCTGCACTGGAATTTGACACAACATTGTAAAATGATTATAAATCAATAAAAAATGTTAAAAAAAATCTTAATGCCTGCTTATTTCTCCATAAGTGGCCTTTTTTAAATTTTTTCATTTTTTTATTGAAGTACAATTACAGTGTGTCAATCTCTAGTGTACAGTACGGTGTCCTACATATACATACATATACAGTCATACATATATATACATATATTCATTTTCATATTTTTTCCATTAAAAGTTATTGTAAGATACTGAATAGTTCCCTGTGCTATACAAAAGAAACATTTTTAAAATCTGTTTTTATATATAGTGGCTAACATTTGTAAATCTCAAAACTCCCAAATTTATCCCCTCCCACCCTCTTTCCCTGGTAACCATAAGATTGTTTTCTAAGTCTGTTTTGTAGATGAGTTCATAGTGTCCTTTTTTTTTTAGATTCCACCTATGAGTGATATCTTATGGTATTTTTCTTTCTGTTTCTGGCTTCACTTAAAATGACATTCTTCAGGTCCATCCATGTTGCTGCAAATGGCATTATTTTATTTTTATGGCTGAGTAGTATTCCATTGTATAAATATACCACATCTTGTTTATCCAGTCATCTGTCAATGGACATTTAGGCTGTTTCTGTGTCTTGGCTATTGTAAATAGTGCTGTGTGAACAATTGGGGTGCATGTATTTTTTCACATTAGAGTTCCCTCCTGATATATGCCCAGGAGTGGGATTGCTGGATCATATGGTAAGTCTATTTTTAGTGCTTTGGGGAATCTCTCTACTGTTTTCCATAGTGGCTGCACCAAAGTACATTCCCACCAGCAGTGTAGGAGGGTTCCCTTTTCTTCACAGCCTCTCCAGCATTTATCGTTCATGGACTTTTGAATAATGGCCATTCTGACTGGTGTGAGGTGATACCTCATCATAGTTTTGATTTGCATTTCTCTGATGATTAGCGATATTGAGCATTTTTTCATGTCTGTTGGCTGTTTGTATGTCTTCATTGGAGAAAAGCTTGTTTAGGTCTTCTGCCCATTTTTGGATTAAATGGTTTGGTTTTTTTTTTTAACTTGTATGAGCTATTTGTATATTCTGGAAATTAAGCCTTTGTCAGTTGCATCATTTGCAAATACTTTCTCCCATTCCATAGATTGTCGTTTTGTTTTGCTTATGGTTTCCTTTGCTATGCAAAAGCTTATGAGTTTAATTAGGTCCCATTTGTTTATTTTGCTCTTCTATTGCCTGGGTAGACTGCTCTAGGAGAACGTTGCTAAGATTGATGTCAGAGAATGTTTTGCCTATGTTTTTTTCTAGGAGATTTATTGTGTCTTGTCTTATATTTAAGTCTTTATAAGCCATTTTGAGTATATTTTTGTGTGTGGAGTGAGGGAGTGTTCTAACTTTATTGGTTTATATATGCTGCTATCCAGTTTTCACAGCACCACTTGCTGAAGAGACTGTCTTCTCTCTATTGTATATTCTTGCATCCTTTGTTGAAAATTAATTGACTGTAGGCCTGTGGATTTATTTCTGGGCTCTCTATTCTGTTCCATTGATCCATATGTCTGTTTTTATGCCAGTACCATGCTGTTTTGATTACTGGAACTCTGTAGTGTTGTCTTAAGTCTGGGAGGGTTATTACTCCAGCTTCATTCTTTTTCTTCAGTGTTGCTTTGGCAATTCTGGGTCTTTTGTGATTCCATATAAATCTTAGGATCATTTGTTCCAGTTCTGTAAAAAAATGTCCTGAGTAATTTGATAGGGATGGCATTAAATCTGTAGATTGCCTTGGGCAGTATGGCCATTTTAACAATATTGATTCTTCCAATCCAAGAGCATGGGATATCTTTCCATTTCTTTAAGTCTTTAATTTCCTTAACCAGTGTTTTGTAGTTCTCCATGTATAAGTCCTTCACCTCCTTGGTCAGATTTATTCCTAAGTATTTTATTGTTTTGGATGCAATTTCCAAAGAGATTGTTTATTTACTTTCTTTTCCTGTTGTTTCATTGTTAGTATAAAGAAATGCAGCTAATTTTTGTATGTTAATCTTGTATCCTGCTTCCTTGCCGAACTCTTTTACTAGCTCTAGTAGTTTTTGTGTGGAGCTTTTAGAGTTTTCTATATATAGTATCCTGTCATCCGCATGTAATGACAGTTTTACCTTTTCTTTCCAATTTGAATCCCTTTTATTTCTTTTTCTTGCCTGATTGCTGTGGCTAGGACTTCCAGGACTGTGTTGAATAGAAGTGGTGAGAGTGGGCAACCTTGTCTTGTCCCAGATTTTAGTGGGAAGGTTTTCAGTTTTTCACCATTGAGTAATATGCTGGCTGTAGGTTTATCATAAATAGCTTTTATTATGTTGAGATATGTTCCCTTTATACCCACTTTGGTAAGGGTTTTATCATAAATGGGTGTTGAATTTTATCAAATGCTTTTGATTCATCTGTTGAGATCATGTGGGGTTTTTTTTTTTTTGTCCTTTTGTGGATGTCATGTATCAGATGGATTGATTTGTGTATGTTGAACCATTCTTGTGTCCCTGGGATGAATCCAACTTGATCATGGTGTATGATCTTTTTTATGTGCTGTTGGATTGTGTTTGCTAATATTTTGTTGAGGATTTTTACATCTATGTTCATCAGTGATATTGGCCTGTTACTCTCTTTTTTTGGTAGTGTCTTTATCTAGTTTTGGTATCAGGGTGATGTTGGCTTCATAGAATGAGTTTGGGAGTACTCCCTCCTTTTTAGTCTTTTGGAAGGCTTTGAGAAGGACCAGTATGAGTTCTTTGTATGTTTGGTACAATTCTCCAGTGAAGCCATCTGGTCCTGGACTTTTGTTTGCAGGTTTGTTTGGAGGTGTTTTATTGCTAATTCTATTTCATTTCTGGTGATTGATTTGTTCAGTTAGTCAGTTTCTTCTTGATTCCATCTTGGTTGACTGTGTGTTTCCAGAAACTTGTCCATTTCTTCTAGGTTGTCCAGCTTGTTTCCATATAGTTGTTCATAGTATTCTCTTATGATACTTTGTATTTTCTTGGTATTGGTTGTAATTTCTCCATTTTCCTTTCTTGTTTTGTTTATTTGTGCTCTCTCTCTCTTTTCTTCTTGGTGAGCCTGGCCAGAGGTTTGTCAATTTTATTTACTCTTTCAAAAAACCAGCTCATGGTTTGATTGATTTTTTTGTATTTTTTTTCTCTCTGTTTATTTTCTCCCTGATCTTTATTATTTCCTCCTGCTGGCTTTTGGTTTTGTTTGCTCTTCTTTACCTAATTCTTTATTTTTTTGTCACTTTTTTTTAACATTTTTTATTGATTTATAGTCATTTTACAGTGTGTCAAATTCCGGTGTAGGGCACAATTTTTCAGTTATACATGAACATATATATATTCATTGTCACATTTTTTTCTCTGTGAGCTACCATAAGATCTTGTATATATTTCCCTGTGCTAATACAGTATAATCTTGTTTATCTATTCTACAATTTTGAAATCCCAGTCTATCCCTTCCCACCCCCCACCCCCTTGGCAACCACAAGTTTGTATTCTATGTCTATGAGTCTATTTCTGTTTCGTATTTATGCTTTGTTTGTGGGGTTTTGTTTTTATTTTTTTAAGATTCCACATATGAGCAATCTCATATGGTATTTTTCTCTTTCTGACTTAACTTCACTTAGAATGACATTCTCCAGGAGCATCCATGTTGCTGCAAATGGCATTATGTTGTCGGTTTTTATGGCTGAGTAGTATTCCATTGTATAAATATACCACATCTTCTTTATCCAGTCACCTGTTGATGGACATTTAGGCTGTTTCCATGTCTTGGCTATTGTGAATAGTGCTGCTATGAACATTGGGGTGCAACTGTCTAATTCTTTTAGATGGTAGGTTAGATTGTTTATTTGAGACTGTTCTTTTTTGAGAAAGGCCTCTATTGCTGTGAACTTCCCTCTTCATACTGCTTTTGCTACATCTCATAGATTTTGTGTGATTGTGTTTTCATTGTCATTTGTCTCAAAAGTATTTTTTAATTTCTTCTTTGATCTCATCATTGACTCATTGGTTTTTTTAGTAGCATGTTGTTTAATCTCCATGCTGTCATTTTTTTTCTCCTTTGTTTTTCTCTGGTTGAATTCTAGTTTCATGGCATTGTGGTCAGAAAAGATGCTTGAAATAATTTCTGTCTTAAATTTGTTGAGGCTTCTTTTGTGCCTGAGTACATGATCTGTCCTAGAAAATGTTCCATGTACACTTGAAAAGAACATATATTCTATTTTAGGGGGATGTAATGTTCTGAAAATATCAACCAAGTCCTACTGTTCTGTTGCGTCATTTAGTATCTGTTGCATTATTGACTCTTGTCTGGAAGATCTGTCCAATGATGTTAATGGGGTGTTAAAGTCCCCTATGATTGTGCTCCTATTAATTTCTCCCTTTATGTCTGTTAATACTTGCTTTATGTATTTAGATGCTCCTGTATTGGGTGCATATATGTTAACAAGTGTAATATCCTCATCTTGTATTGCTCCTTTAATCATTATACAGCGTCCTTCTTTATCTTTCTTCATGGGCTTTATTTTAAAGTCTGTTTTGTCTGAAATCAATATTGCTGCTCCTGCTTTCTTGTCATTTCCATTTGTATGGAGTATCTTTTTCCATCTTCTCACTTTCAATCTGCGTGTGTCCTTCTCCCTATAAAGTGAGTCTCTTGTATGCAGCATGTTGTAGGTTCTTATTTTATTATCTGGGCTGCCACTCTGTCTTTTGATTGGAGCATTTAGTCCATTGACATTTATGGTAATTATTGATAGATACGTGTTTATTGTTATTTTGAACTTAGTTTTCCAATTGTTTTGGTATTTTCTTTGTTTTTTCTTTTTCTTTTTGTGGTTTGATAAGTTTCCTTTATATTATTATCTTGGTTTCTTTTTGGGTTTTGTGACTCTTATGTGCTTTTTGACTTGTGGTTACCCTTTTTTTTTTAAGTATATTAACCCATTACTATATCTGTTTCCTTTAAACTGATAGTCATATGAGCTCAAACCCATCCTAAAAAGAACAAAAAAAAAACCTCTGTTTTCTTGCTCCCCTCTCCCACCCTTAATGATTTTGATGTCCTGTTTTACATCTTCATGTTTATTCTGTTATAACTCATTGTTGTTATCGCCTTTCCAGTTATGGTTTTCTCTTTTCTATAGCATCCTGCTGCTTTTCTATTTTGAGTAGACCTTTCAGTATTTCTTTCAGCATAGGTTTACAATTGCTGAATTCTTTTAGTTTTTGCTTGTCTGTGAAGTTCTTTCTCCTTCTATTCTAAGGGATAGCCTTGCTGGATAAAGTATCCTAGATTTTAGCTTTTTCTCATTCAGAACTTTGAATATATCTTGCATAAGTGGCCTTGTAAACACTGACATCCTTAAAGGTTCTGCCTCAGGTCCCCTGTTACTGGGATATATTCTAGGTGGTCTCCAGTCTATGCTGAGACTTCAGGTATGATATGTTAACAATTCTCACATTTCTAGCTCTAGCCCTAGACATGTCTAAACTTACTTGTTGTAAATATTTGGATGGCTCAGGGATACCCTGCATGTGACTAGCACTGGACATGTGCCGTCCCCTCACCTGGCCCTGGGGCAGTGCTCTTCATCAGTGCAGGGAATGTCACTTCCACCAAGTCAGGGACTTTGCAGTTTACACAGCCCAGTGCCTAACTAGGCCCTTGGGTACTGGAATGAGCAAATGAATAATGGGTAATTCAGACATTGCTCAGACCTCCGTGCCTCTCTCCCTTACCTGTCCAATTATCTGTCAGAGCCCATCACCCCCCCCCCGAAGTACCTTCATTTTTCTCTTTCTCAGTGACTGCCGTCTTCCTTCTAGGCTCCACTTCTCTTACTTATTCAGCTAGTCTCTTACTTTTCATTTCTCATGCTTTCTAAACTACATTTTCAAACTCATACAAATCTGATACTACTTTTATGCTACCCAGAGTAATTAAGTGGCTGCCCATTGCTCCTGTGACTTGCCTAGTAAGCACATTTTTCTTTACCCAGTGAGTCCCCGAGTGGTGTGGCCCTGCTCCCTTGCTGATCTACGTGTCGTCACTTACCCCAGCCCCCTGTTACGGCCATGGGACTTCCTCGCCCAAAGCACTCTGCGCGCTCCACTCTTGCTCTGAGGCTTACGTCCCAGCTTAGCTGATTTCTTCTGGGAACCAGGAATAAAGGTGTCTAGTGGCCATGATCAATCAGAAGGTGGTGGCGTTGGGGTATATGAAAGAATCAAGGCAGTCTTAGAACTTCCTAGTAGAAATGCAGTTTTAGTAATAAGTGATGGCTTCGATCTGATGCATTGAAGATAATATCTAGGAAACAGTGGGAGAGGAGGGCCTTTGGAAGGGAAGATCATTAGTCAAATCAGTTTAAAAAAAAGTTTAAGAGTAATATTAAACAAATGAACGTGCTAGTTTTTCAGATTTAGGGGGAAATGTTAAAAGAACTGACAGGCTGTCATTTAGGCACTGAGAATATAGAATCGGGGTGGAATCCCAAAGCTCTTTAATTAAGAACTACACACTTAAGGCTCTTTGGTGAAATGGAGAATAGGGACCCTCCTGAAACCACTGCCACGTTTCTGCATGTGTGCACCCAAGTGAGCAGTGTGTGAGCGGGGGGCTGGTACTAGACCCCTAGTGAGGAGAAGAGTGCGATAAAGTAGGAAGTACAGATCCATGGGGATGAGGCCAGTTGTGCACGTTGTACTTGGAATTTTCTGTTCTGAAATAATTTTCCCCTGGATGGTTGGTGAAGAGTTGAATGTAAGACAAAGTCAGTGACGGGCTAGAATTTGTGGTCTCTTAATTCATGGCAGTAGGTGGCAACCTCGTCCGCATGATAGGAATGAGGAAGGGACAAGTGCCTTAGCCTCTTGAGAGACCAAGACACATGAAATGGCTATGATGATACTACTCTCTTGTACGCTAAATGGAGATGTGTGATTTTTGTTTAATAAGAAGTTGGAGCTGAATTAATCAGGGCATTAAAAGATGCTAGGAAGAGCGTACAGGAGATGATGGGAAAGCGGATCTTTAAGCCACGGAGCCAGAGAGTCTAGTGCGGTTAACGCCGGTAAAGTCTGCCGTGGCCTCGAACCGCAGGGCTGAGCCGGGGGCCCAGGAGCTGTCTCATAACGTACCTTAGATCAGGAACATCCGCATTTTTGTTTATAAGTTGTGAAAACTCATCTTAGTGATTACATGTGGGGAATCTTCAGATGGGAAATTTCATACTGCTAAACTGAAATTCAGCTTCACAGTATCAACATTTTGTGGAAACTTTTCCTAATTAAACATGTCCTGTCACGCGCACACTCTCCCCCTTCCCTGCGTTGTCTGACAGTGAGACTCGTTTGTGAACTAGTCCTCGCTGTGACGTGAGTGGTTGTGGCAAAGCTGTGCTGAGCCGAAGGCCTGGAGTCACACCGACTGCCATTTCTAAACCACGGAATCAAAAAGTGCAGTGAAGAGAGCTGACTAAAAGTCAGACCCGGAGCCTTACTACCCGTGACTATCTAATTTTTTTAGGAAAAAAGATGAGATACTCAGCAAAATACATAAATCTCAGCCTGTTTTACATAGGATTAAAAACACAATTTTTATACTTTACTTGGAAACTGGTACCAGCCATGCTGTTGGCATCGTTCATTTTAAAAGCCTTTCTGCCCATTGACTTGTTACTGAGGCATTTACTCTGAACAGCGATCCCTTTCTTCCCTTGAATAGCAATATAACCAAGAAATCACCGACTTGAAGCAGCCAGTTTTGGTCAGCCAGCCTAAGAGGAGGAGAGGCCCTGGCGGCACGTTACCCGGCCCTGCGATGCTTATTCCTGAGCTCTGCTACCTGACAGGTACCGCCGACCGGAGCCTCGAGCTCGTCGGCCCGCTGTGTGTCAGAAGCCACGCAGCACCCCCCCCCCCCCCGGAGCCCTGCGCCTGCTGGGTTTCCTCGGAATCCTGTCACGTGTCACACCCTGCTCTCCCGGCGCTTGTGCTTGTTCCTCTGACCATTTACCTTTAAATGTTCTGCTTGAAGGTCTAACTGATAAAATGCGCAATGATTTTAATGTAATGAAAGACTTGGCTGTTCATACGAGGCTAACCCCAGAACAGAGGCAGCGGGAAGTGGGGAGGCTGATCGATTACATCCACAAGTAAGGCATCTGCGCTGCTCTGGGGGGTGGTTTCCATTTTTACTTTGTGTGGGTTTGTGGGGGTGACAGAGTAGTTTGTTTTCATTTTGTATTTGTTCTATTGGGGGGGGTTCTTTTTGTTTCTAAGGGAGGCTACTGTCTGTCAGGGATAATTGAGGCGAACCTGGTGGTAGCCTGGGGTATTTCTGATTCTTAATAGAAGACTAGGAGGTGAAATTGGGACAAAGCTGTCTTGTTATGGTGTCGTGCTTACTTTGAGGAGATAGTGTGGGCATCAGGACTTTAAAGGGTGTCACGAGGGGAAACGTGTGACGAGAGAGCAGACTGTCCTGCGTTCCCGGCAGCCTCGCTGGGGTTTCAGTCCTGAGAAGCAGTGATGTGCACTGTAGTTAGTTGCAGTCGGTCTCTCGTTGCACGTGCATCCGTTTTTGCTGTGTTCCCTTGCATTTAATGGCGTATAAATGTGTTAAATTTACAGAGATGATAATGTTCAGAGGGAGCTTCGAGACTGGGGTTTGAGCTTTGACTCCAACTTACTGTCCTTCTCAGGAAGAATTTTGCAAGCAGAGAAGATTCATCAAGGTGGAAAAACAGTAAGGCTTTCTTCCCGGCGTCAGCAGGCCGGCTGGGGGCGGGCGCCCGGGACAGCAAGCACCAGTCACCTAGCTGCACGCCTGCGTCCTGTCCCCTCCCTGCCGCGTCCGCCCGCTGTCAGCCCGCGTGACGGCGGCCCTCGGAGCGGGGCTGGGTGCCCCTCACGAGGAGCGCTCCCCGGCCGTGTGGCTGCGCTTCGCCTGGGCCGTGTGCTGGTTAGGGGTGTATGTTCAGTATTGCGGTGCCTTTTATATTTTATCCTCAGAAAAGGAAAGCAGGTATTCTGAACATTTTTGTGTGTGTAATTGAAGCCCTACAAGCTCCAAAGTTTTAAAAAACTTTTATAAAAAGCTATGCCCTTCTGCCTTCTAAATGTTCTATGAATAACAACCTAGTCACGCAGCGCGGTATTTTACTTGCAGTTGTTCTTGTCACCCGCCGTAGTAGAAGTCTGCGTCCCCGTGTGAGCGCTGCCCTGGGGGCACCCGGGGCCCCGTGCGGGGGACGCCGCCAGGCGCTCGCCCCAGCCTTGCTCGCTGTCTGCCTGGCCGTCAGCTGCCGCCAGAGCGCGCTTTCGGTATCTGACCCCTTGGTCATAAAGCTGCTTAACCTTCAAGGCCTTGTTTTTCTCACATCTTTATCGTGAGGGGAGTAACCTGTCCTTGTAAGATTCTAGGAAAGATTAAAGAGGACTGCAGCTTGGTGTACTGAGCAGTATTTGGTGCAGGTGAGCACTGAGTGGCAGCTGTTAATATGAGTGTACTAGAAACAAAAGTGCCTTAATCCTTTGAATACATTTTGTGTCTTTTTTCCCCACTGAGGGTGTTTCATTTGTCACTGCAGTTCAGATTTAAGAGTAGGAGTCCAAGGTGTAGAATACGCCACGGTAGGATTATAGAAGACAAAATTTTGGCCTTATCGCTGAGAATTTACAGTGGAACTCACAGTGTCTCTGAACTTTTTTCTAGTTTGACTACAATCCACAGTTTGCAGATTGGTCAAAAGAAACAAGAGGTGCGCCACTGATCAGCGTTAAGCCGCTGGATAACTGGCTGTTGATCTATACTCGAAGAAACTATGAAGCAGCCAATTCATTGATACAAAACCTATTTAAAGTCTCACCAGCCATGGGCATACAAATGAAGAAAGCAGTAATGTAAGTTCATCAAGTCATCTCTGCTCTGAAGGGTGATTAGTACTCACTTGGAGGGTGTGGGAGCTCAGACTGTCACTAAGATCATTAAAAACATCAGGTTCTCTTAGTTTGCAGACCTGCTGCAGCTTCTGCAAGGTGCGCACAGAAGCTGGGTAGCAGCCGCGGCCACGGCCGCGTGAGAGAGCCCAGGGGCTGTCCTCAGACTTCCTGCTGTGTGTGGGACACAGTCTTCTGACTGCATGGCTACTCTGGGTGTTTATTTCATTTTTTACACAGAAGCGTTCATGGGTTTTTTCTGTAGGAACCTTTTGTGCATAGACGTTTTTCGTTACTTTTTCTGATCGTTGGATTATGTATTTCCGTTGCAGGATTGAAGTGGATGATAGAACGGAAGCCTATTTAAGAGTCTTACAGCAGAAGGTTACATCAGATACCCAGATAGTAAGTAGCTAATTGATAACGTAGGCAGTTAATTGATAACGTAGGCAGTTGACCTGGAGTCAGTTGTTCTAAGGGGGATTTGTAAATCTTAGAAGCTGAGTTCATTTTTCTTAATGTTAATGTTAAAATTAGGTTCCCAAACCAGCCGCAAAATACATACTTCGCCTTCCTAAGACAGCTAAGCTAATGCTGGCTCTAGTTATGCACCTAGAAATTTGTTGTCAGTGCACTGCCAACAGTGGGGAAGGGACAGAGAAAGCTACCTTAAATTTACCCAAACTCACATGCTTTCACTATTCCAGAGAATCTGGGGGAGGAAACTCACGAGAGGAAAAATCAGTGCTTAGTTGTTTGGCACACACAGTGTAATTATGGAGTACATTTGTAATTACACTTAAGTGTAATTAGTGAGGTGACAAAGACAGGTTGAATGATAAACGACACATCTGTGTTGCTTTAAAACTAAGAAATGAATGGCTTCATCTCATCTGTTCCTTTTAGTCCTTCATCTAGTACTTAAATGCCATCAGGTTGTGTGGAAACAGGGAGACACCCGGGGAGGAAGATGATGGTTTGGGACTGTGGAAGAGAAGGACGCGACTCTGGGGGTGTACAGTGGAGAGAGAGCACAGCAGTGAGGGGAGAGCAGAGTTGAGCCCCGGGACTTAACTCGGAGCCCCAGGGTTTGGGCAGGGGTGGGTGACTTGGTTGGCTGGTTGGTCTTTCCAGCTTTTTTGAGATGTGAGTGACACGTAACAGTGTGTACATTCACAGTGTACAGCGTGATGCTTTGGTATGTGTCTGTGTTGCAGAATGATGACTCGGCAGGGTTTGTTACACCACTTCCACCATCTCACACAGTTAGTGTTTTTGTACACGTGGTGATAGTGTTTAAGATCCACTCTTCAAGCAGCTCTCAAGTGTGTAGCACTGGGGCCTCAGAACTTCCCTGGAGCTAGAGGTCTTCCCACCTGGGTGGGCAGGGCTGTGTTTAGCAGGCACTGCATTTCATCTCCAGAGTTGCCATGGACTTCCTAGGAAATTCTGTAGTGTGATCATATTCTCAAGCCAGAGCTTTTAAAGTTTAAAAACGATGATTCCGGGTGGGTCATAATTAAATGAAAAGTGTGAACATTTTAGAAAATCTTTTAAATCTGTCAGCTGGTCGGTTATCACTGACTTGTTTTGCCCTCTTCCCTACTTCTAAATTGTTCCCGGCTGGTGATAGAGCATACTCAACTAAGTTGTCAAGTTTTAATGACAGCTCAGCTTTGCATCGCTTGCTTGCCGTGATTTCTTCATTAGCATCTGTCAGACTTAGTTGAGCATAAGAAGCGACATCTAAAAGTGAGGGTCCTGCTTGTTGGCTGCGTGGCAGAGATGAGTAGTGACTGTTCATACCCCCCGGGGGGGGGGGGTTGGTTTCCCGTCTTCTTCCTGGAACTTAGCACCAGTTTCGTAATGTTTGTAATGAGGACATTTTGTTTCTAGGTTGTTTGTCTGTTGTCAAGTAACCGGAAGGACAAATACGATGCTATTAAAAAATACTTGTGTACAGATTGCCCGACTCCAAGTCAGTGTGTGGTGGCCCGAACCTTAGGCAAACAGCAGACCGTCATGGCCATTGCTACAAAGATTGCCCTGCAGATGAACTGCAAGATGGGAGGAGAGCTTTGGAGGGTTGATATGCCTGTGAGTTTGATTTAATTGGTGGATAAAAGTTTTCACTGTTATTTAAGAAAAACGGATTTTTAAAATATTGCTGGTATTCTGTTGTGCTTGAAACTACCATGTTTTTATTAAAGCTAAAGCTAGCAATGATAGTTGGCATCGATTGTTACCATGACACCACAGCTGGACGGAGGTCAATTGCAGGGTTCGTCGCAAGCATCAACGAAGGGATGACCCGGTGAGTGGGCCCCAGTGGCCATGGACGAACTGTGGGGCGCAGGCAAGAGGGCCGGTGTCTGGGGCGTCCGGAGCGTCCAGGGGTGGTGTTGCTTCTTTATGGTTAACCTGCTTTCTCTTGTATCAGATCCAGTAAAACAGCTGGGAGAGAAAAGCAGCCGTTAGCTGCCCTGACATGTCAGCGCCCTTCCCTGGCCCTTAATCTGTAGTGGCCGCACCGCGTCTCCCGTTCACTGAGTGTCTGTATCTGGGGAGGATGCATCTCTTTAACTGTGACTGTCACTAAAACTTTGTTGGATAATTTGACCACTGAGGTGTTCACGTTAGTTTTATTTTGGAAAACCCACTTCAGGTTACCCAGTCACTTGTATTTCAACATAGTGAAATTATCTTTTGGTGCTTTTCTTAGAATTGATGGAATTGCCAAGAACAGGAAGAATGAAAATTGAAGCACTGATGTATTAGCATTACAGCTGGGCATATTTCAAGCTGTTTTATCTCACAAGAAGAGCATCTTGTGTCGAGAGTATAGGAAAAAAGTGTAGCAGTGAGAGTGCTTCTGTGTGCCTTGAGGTGTAAACCTGGGAGGCATCTCTAGCCATTATGGCTTAAATTTTATTTTCCCCTCAGTGATGGAATTATAATGTTGATTTATAATGAAAGGAAACTTTGTATCATGTTAATTCTGTTTAAGATTTCATAGAGGAAGTTGACAATCATGATTGCTGAGGGTGAAAATAAATGCAGAGCAATTCAGAGGGAAAGACTTGCCGGCAGCTGCGTTCTCACCTGGGTCGTGTTTCCCCCCGCACAGCTGGTTCTCTCGCTGTGTATTTCAAGACAGAGGACAGGAGCTGGTCGACGGGCTCAAAGTCTGCTTGCAAGGTCAGTCTCCTGCCGTGTGTCCAGTCTGGCCTCTGAACTGGGGTCTTCGAGAAATGATAAGACTATGTTTCTGAAAAAACTGGGCCCAGAATTTGATAGAAACGCCATTTTTGCTCTGTGCTAACTTACTTAAAACTTCTCTGGCTTTTCCCAGCTGCTCTGAGGGCCTGGAATAGCTGCAACGAGTACATGCCTAGTCGGATCGTCGTGTTCCGGGACGGCGTTGGGGACGGCCAGCTCAAGGCGCTGGTCAGCTACGAGGTGCCGCAGTTTCTGGACTGCCTGAAGTCTGTGGGGAGAGGCTACAAGTAAGCACGCGAAATGCAAAGCTTTCTCCTGGTTAAACTGCACTTTTGTGTCTTTGAAAGTAATATCATGAGGTGAAAGGTAAGCGAGAAGCTCACGTTGCAAGTGCAGTGGGGCTGGAGGTGGTGGAAGGGGTGGGGCACGTCTCGTGGAAGTTTCTTCGTGGCGGACAGGCTGGAGGCGTAGAGCGGCTGTTCCTTCAAGGAACGACACGCTGAGACGCCTTCACCGGCCGTCTGCCTGATGCCCCTCGCCTAGCGTCTTGTCCCAGCACACGCAGAGGTGTCCACAGAAGCGTTACCGGAATACGTAGTCTGGGTAGTCTTAACGTACTCTGTCTCAGCCTCGTGGTACAGTGAGTACTGTTTGGTTTGTGAGCTCGGCTGGATGGGTGCTTGGTGGGCAGGATGAGGGTGTGTGTTTAGTCTCATGGAGGGAGAAGTCATCCTTCTCCCCCCGGGCCGCGGGCACAGCGCAGGGCAGTGAGTGCTGCTCGTGACAAACGTGGCGTGCGATCTCCTGCGCAGCCGGGCTGTTTGCTGCCCTCCTCTGCCCTCCTGCGGGGCCTCCTGCCCGTGCTGTTTGGCAGGAGATCACGTATCATCTCAAGATAGCTGCTCTCATAGGTGACATTGTTTAACTTTTTGCTACTTTCTTTATCAGATTTTGAGCAAGTTGAGATGGGGGGGGTGCTGTTGCATTAAGAGCTTAGTGCACAATAAAGGTTTGTGGAAAATCCAGGAAGCTTGTTCCTGTGTGCTTGCACGTGAGTATTTAAATTGGTTATTTTTGCCAGACTTTCTTAGCCAACATTTGTTGTCATTATGAAAAGTGAGGGATTTTTAAATTCATCTCACTGTGCCTGGGCTCAGTGGCCCACAGGACGATCCTGAAGAGCTCATTTCTAGAAGAACCGGAGCGTACTTCCAGGTCTTCTTTGGTCAAACTCTCAAAGACTCCTAAGTATTGACCACATGTTTCTTACGATGAGGTCATTATGTCAGTAAGTTCTCAGAGCAAGTCAGGGGCGTCTTTATCTCTTCTGAAGTAATTCTGTTTTAGATTAAAATGCTAATAAGCATTTTTTAAAGTATTTTGAATGTTGATGTTTTTTCTATTCTCTTGAAATTCTTTATTTTCTCATTAAAATAACAGTACTAATTTCACTTCATTTTGGGCTTTGAATTTCTGTGAGCCTTGTTTTGGGGTCCTCCTCAGGATTTCTGTCCACATGGGAGGGGTGTGGTGTGGTGGTAGGGAGTTGGGGAGGGCGCAGATGGACTGCAACTTCCTTAGTCTCTACTGCTTAGTTTCAGTTATTACTGCAGCACTCAGAATTTCCTAGTCCTAGTTGCCTTTTCCTCATTCCTAGAGAAGAAACTTCTAGAAGAGTAGGGGCTACAGTGCAGGCTCCCCGCACTCCCTTTCGCTGGATATTTGGGGTCCCAGGAAGTGTACGCTGTTGTCCCCACTGGGGCTGCTGCGTCTCTGCTCCTGTGAGTCTTTTGAGCCCTCTGAGTTTGGTTCCCGGAAGGATTGGCAGAAATAGTTCTTAAAGAGGAGGTTGCAGCCCTTCAGGTGAATTTCTGTGCCCCTCCTTGTGGTGTTGTATTGAGTTTGAGGAGGCTGGTGGGGTTTACTTGCCCACCACCCCTTTAGCAGACAGGAGCCCACTGTTGCAGGGAAGGGGCGTGTAAGTTGACTGCTGGACTAGTGCACAGCGGACCAAGCATGAGGTGGATTCCACATTGTGAACTGTGCTGTGATTTGGTGGCGGCAGAGATGAGTGATCAAGGGCAGTATGTCTTAAATCCCAACTTGGCCTTCATCTGTGAAGCAGGGGCGGGCGGGGGGGGGGGGAGCAGCTGACCAAGGTGCTGAAAGGAATGTGAGACTGTTGAATGTGCTTCACACGGTATCCGATGTGCACTCAGTAAGTGGTAGGTAATCCATCTAGAAAAAAGTTTATTTAAAGTTGTATATAAAGTAAAATAATATCCAAGAAATAATTATTCCTTATTTTGAAGAAATGGCAGAGTTCAGTCTTTAATATTTGTAATTATTCTTAGAACCACAGTATTTTTTAATTGAAATGTTAACTCTTTATAAAGATGCATCATGTATCAGCTGATTTAGAATGGTATAACAACAAATCAGAATGCCACTTCAGCATACTTGAGCTTGTCTTTCTGCCCTCATGTTTGCTGCCTCATTCCTTGTGATGTCACGGGACTGCAGTCCACCTTGTCTTTCAGTGCCCAGATCCGTTGTCCCTGGGCAGCAGCAGAGCTGCATGGGTGGGTGGTGATATTTCCAACAGTGTCCTCCTTTTGCTTAAGTAGACTCACCCTCCTGTCCCTTCTGCATTTGGCTGTTGCTGCCATGAAGGAGCACATGAGGTTTATCACTCAACAGAAGTTCCCAGTTTGTGATCTTTTTGCCCATTAGTCTAGACTGTGAACTCCTTACCCAGTCAGGCAATACCAGCCAGGTTCATACTACATGTAAAGAAAGCCCTCTGCTTCCCAGTGTTTAGGATAAAGTGTATTTATGGTCTTAAGGAACTAATGTTCTAGCTGGAATAAGGGCACGGGAAAATTGGGGTATTGATAATCATAATACTTATCAAATCCTTTTTAGCTGCCAGCACTGTTCTAAGTGCTTAACATGTTCTAATTCATTTATTCCCAAGTGGATAGTGCATACAGTGCGACTGTTTCAGACAGTGAACTTGAACCTTTAAGAGACGAGTGGAAAGGATGTGAAAGGTATTCAGGCTGAATACGTCCTGCCCATCCCAGACTGCCCTCAGCAGGGCCAGAAGGCATGTTCCCGGCAGCGGATCTGAGCTGAGAGCTCACAGAGCTGAGAGCTCACTCGCGGGAAAAGGAGTTGTCTTGTCATAGGAAGGCCACCTGGAGAACAGACTTGGGGAGGGAAACGGTGAAAAGGAAGGGTTCCAGCGCTGATTATGGCAGGCTGAAGAGTGGCTGAGCCATGAGAGACAGAGACACAGAGCTTCCCGTATACTGTGAACCAGTGATTTTGAAGGGCAGTAAGTTAGACTTGGATATCATTAAATTAGCTTACCTGTCTGAGATTTTAGACTTGACATCTTACGTTCCACATAGTAGAACATGCCCACTGAAAAGTGTTTCAGGTTGTGAAATTTAAAGACACGTTGGCTCTAACATTTTAGTGTGATGGGTGTGTCATATGTGCAGCCTAATGATTAAACGTGTCCGTGACCTTGTGTCACAGAGCTTTCTGCCCACAGCTGACCCTGGTCCCTGCTCCAGCTCCTTGCAGTTGTGGAGTCTTCCTTCACGACGTGCGTAGATAAGATGCCCCAAGAGGGGCACGCACTTCTTTTTAAACGGAGTGTACGAATGTATGAATGATTTAGTGCCCCGAAAAATATGACTAAATGTAGTTACATTCATCACGATCTTAAGCCCAAGACTAACGGTGATTGTGGTGAAGAAGCGGGTGAACGCCAGGTTTTTCGCGCAGTCCGGAGGGAGACTTCAGAACCCGCTTCCTGGGACGGTCATCGATGTCGAGGTCACCAGGCCAGAATGGTGAGTCCTTTGTGATTGGGTGATCTCCCGCTTGGTTTTCTAGCATAGCCTCTCTACTTGACCGACTTTAATCTATTTACTTTCTAGTTCTTACACTGCATGTCTTAGAAGTACTGAAGTCTTTCACTGGTTTGGTCTAATATTACTGCCATGATGTATCAACTTAGTGTCTGGAATGGTGAACGGAGGGTTCCGTGTAGTCTGTCCCTGGGGGAAGGGGCTCTTTTCTGCGGTGGTAACTGCACACACAGAGCTTGAGGACTGCTGCGGGTTGCTCTTGCTTTTTTTTTTTTTTTTTTGACATATGTAACCTCATTCACAGATTCTTGTTTTCTAATAAAATTAAATGAGAAAAGTGTCTTCTTAGTAAACAGCGCTTTTTATGCAGCTACAGTCTGCCATGGAAAAGCCAACTAGAACATTCAGGGGGACCCTGGCGGGCACGGGCGATGATCTTAGCACACAGGGGCTCAGCTGTAGGGTCGTGAAACTCGGTTCCTCAGAAGCACTTCTGTGGGGAACAGGGTACAGGGTAGTGGGTCATGCTCATGAGGGCAGCTCATCGGCCAGTCCAAAGTAATGCCTTCCTCATGAGAGTGGACAGCTAGGACGATTTTTGTCTTTATATATAAAATGTTGGAGCCTTTTTAACAAAGGGCGACTTTAATTGGATAAGATGTCAGCCTCTGTGCAGAGTTTAAACAGGGAGCACTTGCCCTGCGTGCGCCCCGGGCAGAAGCAGCGTCGCTGTGCTGAATTTATGTAGCAAGTGGTAGTAATACAGAGTCTCACTCTACGTCGTCCTGTTGCGGGACGGTTAGGAATTGTTTTCAAGAACTCTTACCTTGGATTCTGACTTTTCCCAGGCAGGTGTTAGTGATGGCAGGGCTACAGAAGGGCTCTGACCTTTTAGGGAAATTCACTGAGGGAAGACAAAATGGCTAAGGTATTAGCAAGTTCATTTCCTGCAGGATTTTCTTGAACCATTCAGAATGACCTCGTGATACTTTCCAACAGCACTGCTACTCTGATAACCAAACTCAGCTGTAACAGTTGACCTGAAGACATAACTGATTTAGACAATTTGGGTAAAATCCAAGTTGAATTTTAAAGTACAAAGAAATGTGATTCCTTTTTACTAGATACCACTTAAAATTTAACAGCTGCTGATGCTGCTCAGATGCTTGGAGAAGTCCTCTTTGAATGATAATATCCTTGAATTGAGAGCCAAGGTTTTGATTTTAGCTCTGTTGTGCTTTCTCTGTTCTTTTGGGCAAGTCACTTAACATTTCTGAAACTCTCATTTTTCTAAATAATCTGTTGTAGATCAATTCTGACTTTACAGTTTGTCTAGTTTCACTGGGCAAATAAATTAGAGAGTTAATTTCTTAATATCTATCAAGTCAAATTACAATGTCTCTGGATTGATGGTTAATTGGTACCAAGAAAATGAAGTACCGATGTGACATTCCTTTACATTTGCACTGCTTGGTTCTTGATTCTGGAACTGTTCCTGCTCTGTCATCTCCCTCAGATGTGGGGTGGGAACAGGGACCTGTCGCCGTGGGCACGTCAGAACTAGCAGCCAGGTCCAGTGACTGTTGACCGCCTGAGGCACCAGTGACAGACACTGATAATACACATAATAGTGGTATCTTAAACTTTGACACGTAAGCATTTCAGAGCGCTTTATCAGTAAAGTTTCTGACCTCAAGGCAGCGCATCACGTAGGAGGTCAGGTTACGTCAGTGTACAGGGCTTTTCGCTGTCAGAAGCTTGAATCATCTTGATTTTCACTTTCAAAGCATAAGCCTTGTGTCCGTGTGGCTTTTTCCTTTTGTCACGGCAGGTATGACTTCTTCATCGTGAGCCAGGCGGTGAGGAGCGGCAGCGTCTCCCCCACGCACTACAACGTCATCTACGACAGCAGTGGCCTGAAGCCGGACCACATCCAGAGGCTGACGTACAAGCTCTGCCACGTCTACTACAACTGGCCGGTGAGTGCGCCCTCGCGCGCGGCCCGGGGCTCGCTTTCCAGAGGCTTCTGTAGCTAGCGCTGAGATTTACAACCTAAAGGAGCTAGATTTAGAGTAATAGGACCTCTTTTTCCCTCCACTAAAGGGTGTCATTCGTGTTCCCGCCCCCTGCCAGTATGCCCACAAACTGGCCTTCCTTGTCGGCCAGAGCATTCACAGAGAGCCAAACCTGTCCCTGTCCAATCAGCTTTACTACCTCTGACCGGCGGAAGAAGACAAGACGTAGCTGGTTTTTCTTTCTGAAATTACAACTTCGGGATTTTTTAAGCTTTTTTAAAATTGTATCTTTCTGGATGAAACCTGGGAAGGGACTTAGGAGCTCCAGAGTCTTCCTTCCAACATTGCCATTAACTTATTTTATAGGTGAAAATGAGGGTTTTATACTTTATCTTGTTTGGTTCTCATAAACATGTGAGGATTTTTTGTTCTGAAAAAATGTGGATAAGGTATTTTGTATTTATAAACAGACTCTCCTAATCTATTTGGAAAGTAGGGATTTTATTGAAACTGCTTTCAGGAGTGGGCACGTCCTACGCATAAAGCTACATTGACCTTATGTTTGAAATACTTGTTTTGAATTTAAAGGTGAGAAAAGGCATGAAAGCGGGAAGCTCAGTACAGTCCAGAGGTAGGGTTGTGTTTGGCTACCCGATCATCTCGCTCTAAAGCAAAAGCTGCCATCAAATAACCTGCACGAGGCGTAGGACAGGCGTGTGGCTGGCGGGAAGTGCTTGCTTTTTATTGCATGTCTGGGGCTGGGTGTTACGGGGTCAAAGAAAGAGATAGCTGGAAGTTTTAAATTTGTGTCCAAAGGAACATTTTAAGACTCTTTAATAAAAAAGGCCAGTAGTCTTTATTAACATTACTATTTATTTATTTTTTTTTTTGCAACTGGGACATCATTCAGTTTGTTATAAAATAAAATTGCAGTGATTGTCTTCTTATCTGAGTAACAGTGTAGTTTTTGTTTTTACCGAAAGCATATGCATTTTCTTTCCATTTAATTTGATTAAACTTCTGGGGAGTACACTCAGAGGATATGATTCCATTTTCAAAGCTAAATTAGTGTCACTTAATGAACCTCAGTGTCAGAGTGAAACTCTGTCAGGAGGTGCTGCAACCTGCAGCGTTAGTAGTGTTAAGACTGGAAATCCGTAGCTGGTAAGGCAGTGCAGGCTCAGAGGGCCGTGTGTTGTGAAGTTGAGCAGTGCAATTATTCACATCTGCATTCTTGTAGGAATTTTCAGGGAATTTTGCAAAGAGCAGGCTTGAAGTTAATGTGTACGAACACCCTTGAGCATTGCTTCCAAGTGTGGTGAGTGGAAACACGCACGGTCGTACACAGGCCGCCAGAACTGTGACTGTGGCTGAAATGGGCACGGCTCAGCCCGGGTGCGGGTCTCACCGTCACCGCGCTGCTGCTCACCCAGTAGCTGCCCTCTGCAGTTTAGCCTCATTACCGTATTATGAATGAAAACCACTTATTTTCCTTTTAGTTCTTTGAGGTAATAACTGTTGGTAACACTGTCCTTGGCTCCTAGCCTCGCTCCCTGAGCCTAGTTGATTTCTAAACATTAGAAGGAAAGAAACGTGGGATCGTGACGGTCCGGAGGCAGGCCAGGGAGACAGCAAGGCCGATGATGAAAGGGGCTGGCTGCTGTCAGAGCGTGGAGGCGTGTAAGAGGGTCTCGTGATACAACTGTGAAAGGTTGATTGGGGCATTTTTTTATTTATGGATTTTTATAGCTAGTCAGTAACTTAATAAAGTCTCATACTAGCAGGTTTTAAATTAGCCCTTAACATTGAAAGGCTTTAATATCTTTCAAACCATGAAAAATTGGTGAATGAGGTAATTGTGGAAAGTTGTAGTGTTCAGATGACCCCCACTGCATCATGAAGACTTGGGTTTTTTTTGACAAGGGACATAATCTCAAGGTAGTTTAAGCCAGGAAGGATGCTGGTCGGCTCTCTTGGTCGTCCTGGGCAGTGGCTCCCAAATTGACTGTTCAACTTGACCTCGTTTGCTTTGTAATATCACAGGCCACTGAGCTCCAGCCCAGCCCCGGCAGTCAGAACGTCCAGGGCGGAGGCCGGGCAAGCTGTTAAGTGCCCCCCAGGTGACTTGTCTGGGAAGTCTGGCAAAGGCCAGTTGAGAAGGTGTATAGAGCGTGATTGATGGACTGATGCTGGGGACCCTGATCTGCTTCCTCCTGGGCGGGTTCTGCCCAGATGGGGTTGCAGAGGCTGTCACGGAATCTGGCTTTGTGTCTCAGCCTCACTGCAGTGAGAGGAGCACCTTTTCCACGATGGGTGTAGCACCGCTCGGGCTGTCTGCACACCCTGGGACCTGAGGGACGTGCTGTCCTAACAGGTACTTGGAGTTGTTGGCTGAGTCCCGTCTGGGGGTGGTGAAGGAGTGGTTCCGCACAGGAAAGTTCGGGTGCTACAGCCAGAAGGTGGAATGGACGCGCAAACACAAAGGATGCCTACTGGAGGGCTGCTTTTAAAGGCAGCCAGCTTCTTACAGTGGCAGCAGGCGCGCTGGTGCCAGGAGGCAGGCGCAGCGGAGTGCCTGTGAGGGAATCCAGTGCAGTGCTTTCCAAGAACAAAGCGAGAACGCTGAAATCCAGGTTTCTTCCTTAAGAGAGAAGCACGCACACCTGAATTCAGCTGAAGGCTTCAGCGTTAAAGACACGCAGGCCCTCCCTTCTCAGTGCCTGGTCTGACCCGTCAGCCATGTTGCGGTTGTTACTCAAAAGTGCGTTACAATAGGCAGTCTGCCCGGATCTCTTCTGGGTGCACAGAGGTTTTTCCTCAAAAGTCAAAACCTTTGCCCCTTAGTGAAGCGTTTGTTTGTTTTTTTTTTTTTTTTAACATGGTATTCCCTGGAGCTCATAGAGGTTTGTCTGAGTATTCTGGAATTTGTTGGCAAACACTTTTTCAACACCAGTTTCAACCTGGTGCTATGTGAGTCTTCAGAAATGTGTATATTTTTAAGGTTTAATCCATTCACGGAGCTGGTGTTGTCATTCCAATGCAGTATTTCTAGGGCTGGGTTTGGTTCTGTTTGCATTCATCATTCCAATCCAATTACTTAAAAATCCAGGGCGAAAAAGAGAGAGATTATAAAATTTTCTAGCGATCAAGTCAGTGGAGAGTGCAGGCGCTTTGCAGTCAGGCGATGGCGCGGGCTTGTCCCCCCAGCGCCTTGTGCCTCGTTGGCAGAAGTCAAGTGGGAACCCCAGACCCCGGCCCCCAGAGACCTCCCGCCCCCCCCGCCCCCGCCTCCCCGCCTGAGAACTTCTGTCCCTGAGGTCACCTGTTTCAGACCAGTGTTGCCTCTTTGGACACCGTCCTCTGGGTGCTCAGAGGTCCTCTGCGTCCGCCGGGGCCGAAGGTTGTGTGTCAGCAGCCCCTCCTTTGACAAGGTTCTCTTGCTTCAGCACACCCGCTCTCCCGGGACACCGTTTGCCTGTGAGTGACACGGGCTCGCCTCTCGTCCGTCTGGGTTGAGAGGTGGGGCGGGTATCTCAGCCCTGCTGACACGCCCAGGACTCGTCTCTCTGGCGATGCGGACCGTCTGTGCTCCCAGCCCTGGTTTCCTACGACCAGCTGCCTCCCGGGAAGCGCTGCTGCTGCGGTTCTCAGGCTTCTTTGTCTTGAAACCTCCTTAGCCTCTCAGATTGCTGAGGGCGCAGATTTTGCTTCTGGTGGCTACATTCACTGGTACTTGTATATGAGAAATTGTTTCTAAAACAGTTCGTAAGCCTGTGTTCCAGTAACTGTTAGGACGATGCTGTTGTGTCCTGAAGCCTCCAGAAAATACTGTTTACTTGTGAAAGAATTAGAGTGAGGAAGGCGGATGAACTCTTAGTGTCACTGAGTTAGGTCCTGTGGCCCGTCCAGGGGACGCCCTCTGCCCGGGCGGGGAGGGCTCTTTTCGCTTGAGGTTCACACAGCAGGAGGGAGGCGGAGCTGAGGGCGGCGCGGAGCCGGCTTCATTCAGTGGGCCAGAGGGTGGAGAGCAGGGGTTAGCTCACAGAGCAGCTCCTTGTCCGAGTGGGCGAGGGGTTGGGCTGTAAAGAACAAGCACGGGGGCGGGGGGGGGCAAGGCTAGCGATGAGGAGGCCCCTGCGTTCTTCTGGGGAAAGGGCGGGCCTTGCAGAATGCCACCCTCCTGCCCTGTTTTGGTCTGCAGCTTCCTGCTGTAGCCATTGGAGGGTGTGTCACGTGGGATGCCGATGCAGGAACATCAGCGTAGGGGAGAGACCTCAGGTCTGCTGAAGGTCGGGTTTGTTGCCGTCTTTGTTGCAGCTGATTCTGGCTGGTTTTTGGTTTTCTCTTCGCATCTCTTCCTTTGTGCCTGGACCTTGGGACTTAAGGAGACATGTTAGTTCCTGTTCAAGGGAGAGGCTGGTGGGTTTTGAGCAAGGGCATGGTGTCTGCTCCGGCACCGGTCGTAGGAAAAAACCCTGAGAGACCTAGGGGTCCCCAGGCCACGCTTTGAGAACCTCTGGGTGAGTAACTTATGCCTGAAGCTGAGCTGTGACTCCCCTCCCTGGAGCTCCATTTTTCCAGATGTTCAGGCCAAAACCCTTGGCCTCTTCCTTGAGCCGACTCTTTCCCATGGCGCCCTTTGGGCTCCCCGTTACATCTTAGGAGCTCTGCCTTCACAGTGTTACGAATGTCCAGCCACGGCTCGGCCCCTGTTCTAGCCGCCTGTCTCCTCCGAGTCCCTTGAACTGGTCTGTAACAGAGCGATGGAGCCACACATCTTCTCGTACCTGCACTGGGTGCCCATCTCCAAAAGGCAGTCACCATGAGGGCATGGCGTTGTGGTCCTGCCCTCCCCACACTGCCCGGGTGCCCTCACCCCACCTCAGGGCCAGATTTCCACGTGCTCCTTCAGGTCAGCTAAGCTGTCACCAGCAGAGGGACCACCTTCTAAATTTTCAGCATCGCACCAGCATAGAGGTGCACCCTTTCTCTTCTCCCCAGCCTTACTGGTATCAACAGCATGTTACTTGCTGTGCTTTTTCTATTCCCCCAACTAGGATGCAAATGCTTCTAGGAATCCAGGAGGACAGAAACCTGTCTCCCCAGTGTCTTTACCAATGTCTGACGCATGGCAGTTTCTCAGAAACTTACTGAAAGGATAAATAATGCATGTAACCCTTAACTCAGTAACTCCCCCCCCCCCATATTCATGCATTTGTGTTGAGGGACCCTTCTGTCCTCTGCAGTAGCTCTGCACCCTGGCTATGTGTTCTGGCCACCAGAGGGCTTTAAAAACTCCTAGTGGCAGGCCTCCGCCCAGTTCTCTTAAGACTCTCGGTTTGAGACTTGGACATAACACTCAGAAATGTTGGCACCAGCTGGACTGAGATTACGCCAGGCAGAGAGGTGAGCTCATCCGTGGGCAGCAGCCAGTCAGGCTTCCAGGAAACCCGGGTCCTAAGTCCCAGCCTCCAGCTGCACTTCAGCACTGGATGTTCTGCCGTTGGCCTGTTTTCTTTGTGGGCACCGGGAGAAGCAGGCCCATCCAGGCCCCGTTTGCCAGTGCTCCCTACCCACCTAAGTCCAGTGGGAGGGCTGAGCAGGTGTGGCAGAAAGGAGCCCTTGGAGGGGCCACGTGGGCTCGGCTGTGGCGCGGCAGGGCTGCCTCAGGACGAGCAGGCACGTGGCTCCTGGCTCTGGGGTGCAGGGAGATGGCAGCTGCCCAGGAGGCCCCCGGGCCACAGAGCCCCTGTCTTAGGAACGTGCGTGCCTTCTTCCTTCCTGTTAGGGCCTCTGGCCTCGGGCCTGTGAGGCTGGGGCATCAGAGTAGGAAATAAACCTCCTCCTTTCTGGACAACACAAGAATCTTCGAGCACTTTAACTCAGTTGTCTGTTAATCAGCTTATACACTATTGCTTTAAATCAACTTTCTTGTAATTTACACATAAGTGAATTCAGTTTGATGAATTCTGACAAATGTATACACTCCATTGTCTCTGTCACCATCAAGATTTAGAAAAATGCTCCGTCCCACAGAAGGTTCCTTCCTGGTTCTTCGCGAACGGCCCTTCTCACCTTGACCCCAAGCGGCCAGTGATCTGCACTTCACGGTCTGCGTGGTGCTTGCTGAGCCGGGCACCACTGGATGGCTGTGCTCATGCTGTTTGATCACAGGGACAGATAGAATATTTGGATGCTTCCTATCTTGGGCTACTCTAAACTATGAAAAAAACCTGTTCAAGCCTTTGTGTGGACATAGTTTTACTTCTCGTGGATAAATACATAGACGTAGAGTTGCTGGACCTGTGTGCTCATGTCTCTGCTTCCACGAGCCGTTGTGCCCTGCGCTGCGTGAGAGTTCCCGCTGCTCCGCATCCTTGCGATGCCTGGTGACGTCGGTCTGTCCGCTCTGGTGGGTGTGTGGCGTTACCTCGCTTGGATTATTCATTGCATTTCCTTGCTCACTGACACAGAATTTTTGTGTGCATATTAGCCATTCTTATATCTTCCATGAAGTTCCTGTTCAAGTCTTTTGCACGTATTTTTGTAATTGGTTGGTCGTATTGAGTTGTGAATTTTCTTTACGTGTTTTGGATACAGATGTTTTTGTCAGCCATCTGCACTGTGAGTGTTTCCTCTCAGTTTCTGCCTTGCTGTTTTACTTTCTTACGTGTCAGAGAGGAGACGTTCTTCACCTTAGTGAAGTCCAGTAATCAGGGCTTCTTTCTTACAATGTGTGCTTTTGCGTCCCATCCATAGAAGACATCTTTCTAGCCAAAATTCTCCTATGTTTTCTTCTAGAAATGTTATAGTCTTAAGGTTTTCATTTATGACTGTGTTCTATTTTGAGTTACAATTTTGTGTATTATGTAAGATTAAGGTCAGTTTCCCCACCTGTAAGTCCCCCTTTTCCTGCAGCATTTCTGGAGAAGACCGTGTTTCCCCCACCGAATTGCCGTGGCACCTTTGTTGAAAATGAACTGGCTCTCTGTGAGAGCCTCTGTTTCTGGACTGCCTGTGTTGTCCCACTGACTTACGTCAGTGTTTTACACGGAAGCAGCACTGCCTTGATCACTGCAGCTCTGTGAGTCTCACGTTCAGGCAGTGTGCGTCTTTCAACTCTGTTCATCTTTTTCAAAATGGTTTTGACTATTCCAGGGCATTTGCATTTCTGTACAAGTCTTTAATCAGGTTATCAGTTTCTAGAAAAAGCCTGCTGCGGTCTTGACTGGCATTTCAGTAGAACCAGTAAATCTGCTTGGGGGAAAGTTGACAATCTAACAGTATTGTATGTTCCAAACCGTGCACATTACATACCTCGAAGTTTCGGGGCTTTCTCATAGTCTCGAGGCGGTTCCTTACCTTTTTCAGTATACAAGTCTTGTATATATTTTGTTAAATTAGTCCCTAAGAATTTCATGTTTTTGATGCTGTTGTAACTAATTACATTTATTTATCTCATGTCACTTGTATCTGTATTTTTATTTGTGATTGTTCCCTGCTGGTTTGTAGAAACACAGCTGATGTTTGTGTGCTGGCCTTGGACCCCAGCACCTTGCCACGGTCACCTGCTGGTGCTGACAGCACTCTGTAGGCCCCGTAAGTTCTACACACAGTCACATCACCTGCAGACAGGCTGCTTCACTTCCGTTCAGAAGTGTGTGACTTTCCTCCTTGTGGTGCTGGCCGCGAGCCCCGGCGCAGTGCTGAGCACGCGGAATCACACGGACACGCTGGCCATGGCTCTGACAGAAGGGGGACGTGGCCAGGTTTTCACCGTCAGGTGTGTTGGCTGTTAACTTTATTAAGTTGAAATAAACTCCTTTCTTTTCTTAGTTTCCTGAACAGGTGTTGATTTTGTCCAGTGCTTTCCTCACATCTACTGATGTGATTAGATAGCTTTTCCATCCTGTCCTGCTAATACAGCAGAAGACACGGGTTCTGCCTCCAGCGTACTGAGCCAGCGTTCAGTCCTAGGCTGGACCACGCAGAGCCCAGCGCGTCCTGCTTTTCACATGCTGTTGGATGCGTTGCTGCTAGCATTTTGTTACACTCTTTCACGTCTACACCCGTGACGCTGTTGGTCTAGCGTTCTTACAGTGTCTTTGTCGTTCTGGGCTAGCCTGCATTTCCGTGTTTTAGGGAATTTGTGAGTATTTTCCAAAGACTTAGTCATGGTTACTTTCACTAGTTTTTTTTTTTTTTTTTTTTGGAGAAATGGTCATTTCTTTTTATTCTGGTGACGTGTCTACATAACAGAGTTTATCACTTCAGTCGTTTTTAAGTGTGTAGTTGCATTAAGTACATTCATGCTGTTGTGTAGACTTTAATTTCTTATATTGGTATTTATTAAACTGAAGTTTTAAAATGTAAGACATTCCACTTGATCTAGCATTTCAGTTTTTTTTAACTTTAGGTCTCCAGAATTTATTCATCTCACATTCCTGGAACTTTGTGCCCTTTGCCCAGCCTCCCCCCACATTCCCCACCCTCGGCCCCTGGCAACCACCTGTGCTTCTGCGTGTTGGAATGTTTTAGATTCCACATGTAAATAAGATTATGCGGTACTTCTTTGTCATCAATTATTCAAACATAAGTTTTTTTTTTTTTGTAGATGTAGTAGGTGGAAGCATAATTCAGTGTGAAGGACACTATGATAGCAGTTATAATTTTATATGCTTGTATATAGTTTCATAAAGTTATGCATTTAGATTATATTTTCATTTTGCCATAAGCCTGTTGGTTTTACCTCTTGATTAGAATAAGCCCTATTATTTGGGGGATTTTTAAATTACAGGCTTTTAGGAAAACGTGTGGTGTATGAAATGCTAGGTTGTATTTTAGTATTTAGTTGGTGTAGCTCTTTATTAGCTCATTTGAATTCTAAAGTTGCCAAACGGAAATATTATGACTGCGGTTTGAATTCACTCTCGAAATCTTTGTTGCACATGAGTATTTCACCAGAAATACTGGCTTGACGCTAATTTCCTTTTGTTTGCTGCTGAGTGGATTGTCACCAGTGATGCAAGTGTGACAGAATTTTGTAAATGACTACCCAGACATAGATCAGAATTATTTTCAGAAAACAGTAGTGCCAGAAAAGGTTAGAATTTTTCTTGTATGTATAGGAGAAAGGAGCTCAGTTATGCTGTTGTGGTAAAAAGTGTTTAAAACAAACGTACAGAATAAACAGCACTGTATAAAATAACATTTTATTTCTATAAAATATTTTACACTAGCTGTACACATGCACACACCCACACAGAACTTAACCACACATTAATTTCCTTTTAATAAATTACCACATACTACTATATTACAATTTACAGTTTTTGAAGACACAATGGGGAAAGCTCTGTCATTCATTTATAAACCTTCCATAAATTACAAAAGAAAGGCAGTCTGAAAAGTATGTATAAAGAGTAAAAACAATTTACAAGTGGACCAGAGGACCAGAATTACAAAGTAGTAACCATCAAACCCATCTGCCGGCAACATTGTAAATGTGTTTTTGTTCAGGTGCCAATGGTGAAGGTCAGTCTGGAATCAGTCTGAACAGACTTAATTTAGGATGTTTTTGGTGTGGCTTATGCGTTACGTGGATTGCTTTCCGTGTGTGCTGTTTGCTGCTGACTATTTGTGTATGGAGTTCTGACAGAGAAAGTAACGAAAATCCATATGCCACAAAATGTAACACTAAAAGCAGTGACTATTACCAGCTTTCTGGCACACTGGAGTAGTGGTGCTTTACCAGAGTCACTTCCTCTCCTCTCTGAATGATCTGAGTAAGTAAACATTTTCTGTGTTGCCTGGCTGGCTTTGAAAGATGAAAAGCCGGGATCTTAAGTGTGTGCAACTCGATTTCAAAGCGCTGTGTGTGTGAGGATGGAGAGCACTGCACGCACATACAGAGTGTACACCGCAGTTTTATTAGACGGTACAAACCACTGCATTTATAAGGCAGAACATCAAGGCGATTAAACTAGGAATTTCAAGACCAGAGTTAACGTGAGTTATGCGTTATGAGGCAGGCATTTTGAAAAGGGAGGAAGGTTGAAATCATTCCTGTAAGGGCAGGTGACCAGCGCACAAAGGCTGAACCACAGTAGGGAGGGAGCTGCCGAGAGCTGCCGCCCCGCTCCTTCCCGAGGGCCCGCCCCCACCCGGCACCGCGCGCAGGTGGGCGGGGCTGCGAGGGGGCGGCGCGGCCCTTTGTCCTCGCAGGCGGGCAAAGTGGGTGGCAGTGCAAAGCGCACTCCTCCACTGGTGGCGGGGGGAGAAGACTGGCTTTTTAGGAAGTACTTGAGTCATGAAAGCCCTAGTTTGGAATTAAAGAAAATTACATAGATTTGGAAGTTGTCCAGAAGCTCGTGAATCATTTCACTGCACCCAGCTTTTTCAGCAGTTTCTTGCCTTTGGAAAGCAGCCCCTTTTTCTTTTTCGAGGACATTTCCCTGCCTCTCCCAGGACTACCAGTACCCACAGATGACGTAGGTGACCCCGAATGGAGATGGGCTGTGGGGGATGGCGCTCTCCTTGCTGTACCTGAACCCTCAGGAGGAACCTAGTAGGTACATTGTTACAATTTATTGAGTGCATGAGCGCCAAGTAACACAGCAACACACTACCCCGCTTCCCACCAGGAGAGGTTAGGGGTGCTGCCCTGCTGCCGGGGCGGGGTCCCACGGGGAGCACACGCCCCGCCTGTGGCTCGGCTCCGAGGCCCCGGCCACCCGGCCACCCGTGTGGCTCTCAGGGGAGGGGTGGCTGTCAAAACAAAGCTAGGTAGTTGACTTGTAAACTAAGACCCAAAGCAGAGGAGAACAAAAAAGTTAAACTGGAGTGAGAGTCAAGTCGGCCGAGTACCCAACAGTTATCTTAAAAGCAGAGGTTCTTAAAGGGAATCGTGTTGTATTGGAAACCTACGGGGGTATGTAAAACCCTGACCCTGCCGAGCGCACTCCTGCGTGGGTTAGTTACTGCAGAAACACTGGAGATGGCACACCGGTTGAAAGAAAAAAAAAAAACAAACTAAAATGAACCTTAATTACAATCAAAGAAAGCTTAAAGGCCCTTAGTGTATGCTTTCATTATTTCCAAGCGATTAAAGATGCGTCTGTGTCAGCACAGAGCGCACGGCGGCGTCTCGCTGCCTCGGAACAGGCGCGCGAGATCGCGGGGAGCCGTCCTCCCGCTGGCCCTCCCCTCACCAGAGCGAACCCTTTTCTAGTGAGCGTTCACCGTTCAAGAGGCAAATGGTGTGAGCCAAGGGGCTTCAAGCTTGCTTGGATTTACAATCAAGGTCTAATTCTAATGGAAAACACCTATACAGCATCCCGAGTACACCTGAAGATACCGTGTGTTCGGCTAGTGCAGCGTCTGAGCTGCGCGCTCGCTCGCTCAGTATTGCATTGGTACCAACGGCGCCGTCCGCAGCCGCCGCGCTCCCAGCGCGCCCTGCGCCGAGGAGCCCGGGCGCCCTGGGAGGGTGGCGCCCGCGCGGGGCGGCCAGAGCCAACTCGAGAGCGCCTCGCTCGCTCTCCTCCTCCGCTCCATCTCGAGTTGTGTTTTTTTAAGTAAAATTTCCTACAGTAAACATTTACTAGATTGTGCTTTTTCCACGAGTGGCTAACAATGCAATATGCAGCTTTAGTCATGAGGAGACATTGGAACGCTCTGTGTAAACAAACAATTAGCCTGTTAAGAAATATGTTCCCAATGGTGGCCTTTCAAATATTCTTAATGTAAGTTGTAGGAAATGATTATTCAAGATGACTGATTTCACTACAAATTCAGTTGCTTTACAACTGAGAGCAAGTAATGCTTTATAGGTCCAATGAGGTTTTGAGACATATTTCTTTTCTGTCACCCCACAGTGCAGCCTTAAGTCTACCGCGTTAGCCGGGCTAAGGTAGCTTAAGCCGGTATCTGTATGGGTATCTTCAGTTGCTCACTTACGTGAAGGCTACATTGCCTGATTAAGGTGTGAAATGAACACTCTTCTTCTGTTTCCAAGCAGATGAGCAAAGAAATAAAAATATATATATAAAAATATAATATATAAAAACTTGCAGTGATGAAGTAAAATAAAAATGAGACACTAAACATGAATGTAATCTACTAGTTAAGTATGGGTGAGAAGTTCTCTGGTCCTTGTTAAGGGGGCCTGCTAACACCCTAACCGGGCAGGTAGCCGCGACTGCCCGCAGACCTGAGGGCCAGCCGGCCCTTCCACTCGTGATCACACTGGAATGTGCATCTGACGCAGGCTGGGAAGTCCCTTTGTGACTAGAGCAGGTGATGAGGCTCAGGATTAAGAACTTTTAGACAACCCCGTGGAAGGGCAGAGAAGAACTACGGGCACGTGCTTTCCGGCCCGGGGAACAGAAGCAGCGGTGCGGGGGGCCGCGGGCGCGCGCGGGGCGGGGCGGGCGGGGGCGGGCTTACCCGTTTGGTCCTGGAGCGCGGCTGCGCGTCCTGCGAGTACTGGGACGGCGCGTCGGAGAGGTAGACCTCCACGTCGTCAGGCACTTCTTCTAGGAAATTGGAAGGTACAAGGCCTCTCTGCCCATTGAGCTCCCCCTGAAAACACAGGACCAAGGCAGAAGGACAACTGACTGCCTTTGCAGAAACCCACTGCCCGCTTTAGCGGAAGGAGCAGCTCAGAGCAGGGGCGCGTGGAGTCCATTCTGGCTCTGAAGTGGTGGGAGTTGGGACTCTTGTTTCCAAACTGCTCTGATGGTAAGAAAGACCGCGCACGGCCCTGTGCGCAGAGTCTCGGCGGGGCTGCCCGGGTGGTGCCGAGGGGATGCTCAGGAACCGCTTAGTGGCGCTCAGCCCTGGCTGCCTGGACCACCCCGAGGGACCCCGGGAGCTAGCTGCGCTCAAGCACGTGGCGGGGGGTGCAGAGTGGAGGCCGGGAGGTCAGGCGCCGAGGCGGGACTGGGAGGACTGACCTGCTCGGCCTGCTGTTTCTCATTCTCACGCGTGACTGCGTTCTCCGCATGAACGCTCACACAGCAGGGGAAATGAAAGTGTCCGCACCCGCCCACCCCGAGATGCCTGCTTCAGCTCGGTGTGCATCCTTCCAGACTGTTCTACCCATTCGCATATCCGCGTCCGTAAGGCAGTCCAGCCGCCCAGCAGACACCAGTCCCGAGCGGCGCACAGCCCACCTTGCCACTCCCTGCCCCCCGCGCTAACCTGCCCCCCAAGAACCAGACCCAAGTTCAAAGCTGACTGGCCCGGACAACGTGGGGGTGCGTTTCTGTGTTCAGGAGATGACAGTTGGGAGGAGGCGGCCTGCCAGGTCCGAACTCCCAACTGCATCCACGGACGCGATCCACAGGCTGAAACGGAAACCTACACGAAGGGGGAAAGTGTTTGCAAGTCACGTATCTAGTAAGGGGGGGATCGCGGGTGTACACCCTCTACAGCCTCACCGGAACAAGTGAATAGTGGCCAAAGGACTTAATAGTTATCCCCCCCCCAAAAAAAACCAAAACAGACAGACGGCCCAGGAGCACACGGAAGCTGCTCCGCACACGACTCAGGGAGACGTAAAGACGACCGCGGGAGAAGCACTCACGTTCACCGGAACGGCCGCTGTGAAATGCTTGGAAATACTGTTGGTGAGGATGTGGCGAAACTGGAACCCCTGTGCACTGTTGGTGGGCGTGTGAAATGGTGCGGCCACTGCGGGAGAAACTACGGCGGTTCCCCGAGAAGTCAAAAACAGAGCTAGCACGATCCAGCAACTCCATGGCTGGACGTACACCCCAAAGCCGTGAAGGCCGAGTCTTCAGCAGGTACTTGCACACCTGTGTTGACGGAGGCAGGCTAACTTCATCAATGGATGAAATGCATGAACAGTGGAGGAGTATTCAGCCTTAAAAAGGAAGGTGATTCTGGCCCGGGGACGGTGTGTTAAGGGAGATAAACCAGTCGGAAGGCCGTGGTGAGGCTCCTGGCGCGGTCAGAGTCAGAGTCGTGAGGAGGTGGCGGGCCCGGGGCAGGAGGGACGCGGGTTCGCGTTTCAAGGGGACAGAGCTGGCCGATGCAGGACGGCAAGAGTTTGCGAGCGGGACACGGCGACGGTTCTACAGTCCGAGCATACTTAGCTCTTAAGTGACTCAGATGGTGGTTTTATGTATTTTATCACAATTAGAAATTCAGGTTGACTTTTTAAAAACAGGCAGCCCCAGGCACGTCCCGTCTTCCTGCGCATTAACCCCCCGGGGCCCTGCGCACACCTGCGCGGCCCGCCCCGCCCCGTCTCCTTTTCTCCGTGGCTGCTCCTTCCAGGCTTCACACCCCTTCGCTGCTTACTGCGCACGTGCCCGCCCGGTGACTTCCTTCTCACCAAGGGCTGCAGACAACACCTGTACGTAAGACGCTCAAAACCCTGTCCAGTCTCCGGCCCCTCAGTGAGGCCAGCGCGGCCAGATCGCCCTCCAGCAGCTGGAGACCACGTTCCTTGCTCCTGGGTGAGCACCGGCGGGGCGGCGGGCTTGCGTCTGGGGACCGCGCTCCGCGCTGCACGAGACACAGCCCCGCACACAGGCCCCGGGGCCGCGTTCCCGCCCGGAGCTCCGGGCCTCCAGGTGACGCCAGAGCGGTGGCCGTGACCGCGACGCGGCTCGTCGCGCGCTCTCCTGAGCCTCCCACCCTCGATGCCATTAAATCACGTCGCACGTGCCTGCGACGCCACACGGCCGCGCCCACGCCGGGTGCCCGGCGCGGGCTGGGGGCCCTGCAGCCTTCCGGGGGCGCGCGCCCCCACCTTGGAGGTACTCGGCGTCCTGTTCGCGCCCTCGGGCTCCGCGTCTTCCTTCCTCCGTGTGCTCACCCGCCTCCCCAGGGGCACCTCAGTGCAGGCTCCGGGGCCGCACCGGGCCGGCCCACAAACAGCACGCCTCCTGGACGCCGGCGACGGGCCGCCTGGCGGCCCGGGGCTCCCGCTCCCTTCAGCAGCCCACCGGCAAGCCCGACAGCCCCTGTCTCTCAGAGAAGACCTGACCTGGACGTTTGCCCGCTCGCACGCCCCTCCCCGCCCGACCCCTGCCCTTGGAGCCCCCGTCCCACTGCTGATGTGCTGGAGGCCAGACGCGAGCTGTCGGAAGGCCTCACGTCCGAGCAAACGGTGCCGCCTGTCCCCGCCGGTCCCCGCGCCCAGTCAGCTCACGCAGCGCACGCGTTTGGCTGACACAGCACAAGGGTTAAGGATCACAGGTACCAGAAGCCTCAAGTGCCTGGCGACAACGCGGCGACTTAACTGGGGATGTCGCGCGTCATGGAGGGAGAGGCCCAGAGACAAGAGGGGTCCTTCTGGCTACGCCCACGCTGTCGTCGCGGGAACAGCAGCCGAGCCCATGAAAGAGCCGCCAGCTCTCCTGAGCGTGTTTACGATTGCGCGTGATGTCAGAGAACACGGGTTTGGGGAAGTTTAACATGTCTGGCGTCAAGTCAGGTGTTCTTGTTGATGAAATAAAAAGTAACGGTGAGTGGACTGGGCAGTCAACTCAGTAAATTCGACCAACAAAGTAACAGTAAAGCCATTTGGTGGAGAGAGAACTAAAAAATGTACATTTCATATCAATTTACATCTGATTCTCACGATCATATAAAATTTAAGCAAGGTTATTTGAGAAAAAACAAAACATAATGTAGGAATGGGCATGTGCAGATAATATTAGAAAAACATTTTTAAATTACCAGAAAATACTATGTCCAGTTTTGTCTGAACACTTGAAAAATCTAAATGAAAGGCATGGTTTTCCAAATATATACACATTTTTAAAAACTGACTCCTTAAGAAGACAGTTATTTAAACAAATTAAAACTTCTGTACAACTGCGTTCTGAAAAGGCACTGAACCTGGACGACGTTTAGGCTGACTGCAGGCACCTTCACGTGGTGAGAGACCTACCTGTGTCACTGATCTGCTCGGAGGACAGAAACATACCGGAAACTCTCCAGTTCACTCAGTATCTCTAGAGTAATCCTGATACCAAAAGCCATAAAAAAGGTGCTCCAAAAAATACATACAGATAGAATTTCTAGAATATAAGTGTAACTTCTGAATAAAATGTTAGCACGTCAAACCCAGTGCTTTCAAAATAATTATGAAAAACTGTTGTATACAAGTCAAAAATGTACTGATAAAAAGTAAGCTTAGCAACGAAAACAGGACACTTAGCATCACAAACACCGTCTGTCTTTACTGATAATCTAGCCTGACACACGGCAGTACAAAGACGAGTGACAGAAGTGCTGAGAGGACAGACAGAGGTTTCAAAAACTTACATAGTAGAAGCCATCTTCATCAATTTCACCAAAAACAGTGATGATGTCTCCCGTGCAGAACGTCAGCTCGGCCTGCAGACAGAGCACAAGGTCAGCGCTCTTCCTGTGCACAGAGGCTGCTTTAAAAACAACCCATGATTTCTGGTATTCTTTCTTTTCCTTATTATTTTGGTATTAAATGTACTGGTGTTTAAGTGTAAGAATGTGAATACACTTACTCTGTTTCCAGCATATTATATACACCGAACATACCCGTAAGAAAAGAAGGAACTTTTTCCAATCAGATTTCGTCCAGGCAGATAAGGAAGAAGGGCACAAATCTAATGAACACCCCTGTTCATAGCTTGGTAGAAAAGTAAGGACAACTCAAAATGTGGCCAGCGCGCAGGAGAAAGGCTGCTGTGCCGGCTCGCGGCCAGCTCTCTAGGCCATCAGCAGGTTCTGCTGGTGGCCCTGCCGTTGAAGCAGCCAAAGAGGTCACTTAGAGCCTGGAGCTCTGGGATGTTCTCTGCAGTGCGGGGACCACTGCGCACACAGCCTTTCTCTGACTGTAAAAACATCTGCAGGTAAATGTCAAGTGTGCGCGACATGCCAGGCTCCTGGCTGGAGGTGGGCACACAGAACCCAGCAGATACCAGAGAAATGGCACTTTTCTTCCTAGACATGAAGGTGGAGGGACAGAGCTCGTATCTAAGAGTCGTCAGGCGTCATACGCGCACGAGCCCGGACAGAACAGACCCCGAAGCTCTGAGCCGGAACCCCGAGCCCGGGCCGCGGGAGCGCCGAGGAGCGGGGCTGGTGCGGAGCGGAGGCCAGCCGCATTCCGGGCGCCGAGCCTCTGCGTCTGCCGTCAGCCGCCCCGGGGAACGCCCGCCCGCCCCTCCCTGCCCCTTGACCGCGTGCGGGGGGGGGGGGGGTCACCTCCACGTCGATGTTGGGCGAGCTCTCCCTCGGGTCGTAGTCGTACAGCGCCACCATCCTCCGCGTGGGCGGCGCGCGCGGCCTGCCGCCCCTGCTGCTCCTCTCTGTCCGCGTCACAGGGGTGGGGGGGGCGGGGAGGGGAGGAGAGTCGCCATGAAACGTTTAGGCGTCCCGGGGCCCTGTCTCCAGGGCGGCTCGGGCGCGGCCCCCGCGGCGGGAAGGCCCGCCGACTCCGGGCCAGCAGCGCTGCCCACCCCAACCCCCCCCCCACCCCGGGCTGCTGGGCCACCAAACCGGGTGATTCTCCCCGGGACCCGAGGTGCAGCCCGGCTCCGCCCCCGGAGAAGCGCGGCTCCGCCCGGGGGAAAGGGGCCCCTTCCCGCCACCTCCCCTGCGCCCTGTGGCTGTGCTGTCAACAGCGCCCCTTCCAGAGGACGATGGCGCAGGGGCTCCCGCCGCCCGGCTGTGTGGCCGCAGGCGGGCGGCCCGCGGGGAGGGCAGAGGGGCCCCTCCAGGCCGCGCAGGCTGCCTGGCCAACCCCGGTGTCGGGCGTCTAGTAACTGTTCCGGGGAAACTGGGATCGAAGCATTGCTTCTGAGCCCAGGCCCTTTTTGCCCACAACCGATTTTTGGAATTTAGAACATTTTTTTAAAAAAAAGCATATAAATGAGAACTATTAAAGGCCAGTGTTTTGAAAGCGACACGTTAGTTACGCGGCTTCTCAGGGGTTGCATCAGGCGTCGTGTCTGCGCACGAGCCAGGCCTCGGCCGCTGGGTAAGAATCTCTGCTTTCATCTCGCTAATTATCAGAGACACACAAATCCAAACCACACTGAGGTGGCACCTCACACCAGTCAGAATGGCCATCATTCAAAAGTCCACAAACGATAAATGCTGGAGAGGGTGTAGAGAACAGGAAACCCTGCTACACTGCTGGTGGGAATGCAGTTTGGTGCAGCCACTGTGGAAAACAGCAGCAGGTGCCTTAAAAGACTAAAACTAGACTTAACATGTGACCCAGCCATCCCACTCCTGGGCGCATATCCAGAGGGAACTTTAATTCAAAAAGATACATGCACCTCAATGTTCACAGCAGCACTATATACAACAGCTAAGACATGGAAACAATGTAAATGTCCATCAACAGATGACTGGATAAAGAAGCTGTGGTATAGTTATACAATGGAATACTACTCAGCCATAACAAAGAATGGAGTACTGCCATTTGCAGCAACATGGATGGACCTAGAGATCATCATTCTAAGTGAACTAACCCAGAAAGAGAGAAAAATATATGATATCACTTATATGTGGATTCTAAAAAAAAGACAAATGGCACTTATTTACAAAACAGTAACAGACTCAGACATAGAAAACAAACTTATGTCTGTTAGGGAGGGAAGGGGGTGGGAAGGGATAAATTGAGAGGCTGGATGTGCAGATACACACTACTGTATGTACAAGAGATAAATAACAATTTCATAGTGTACAGCACAGGGAACTATAGTCAATATCTTGTAGTAACTTATACTGAAAAAGAATACGGAAATGAATCTGTATGTGTATGTATGACTGAACTATTATGCTGAGAAACTGACACAACACTGTAAACTGACCATAGTTCAAAAAAATAATACATACCCAACCTTCTTGAAAAAAAAATAAAGAGATATGAAAAGAAAAAGAAAAGAAACACTACTTTCACTTCAGATAAGCAGCGCACCTCTGCAGGGCCTGCAGGGACATTTCCTAGCACAAGGCACAGCGGTGGCCAGTCAGTGACGGTGCCTGCACCTGCTGCCAGCGCCGCAGGGAAGGCGCAGTACGCGTCTCTGAAGGTGGCGGGAGCAGCACACCTACTCTGTCGAGGTGTAATTTACATCCAGGAGGATTCGCTCTTCAGTGAGTTCTGATAAACTCAGCTCTCCATCCAACCACAGCAACCGAGGCACAGAACAGTGCCATCACCCCAGCACTCCTTCACGCTCCCCTGCTGTCCGTGCCAACCCGGGTAGCCACCGATCGGCTTCCTGTCCCAGTGTGCCTGCCTCTTCCAGAACACCCTTTAGGTGGCATCACACAGATACAGCTTTTGGGGCCTGGCTTCTTTCATTTGGACAGTGGCTCTGAGGCCCGTTCATGTCACTGAACGATGGACAGTCTTCTGCTTTTACTGGCGGGTGGTACCCCCTCTCATGGGTGCACCACAGCTATTTATCCACCTGGAAGGCGTCTGAGTGGTTCCCAGTCATCAGTGACTATGAGGTAAACCACCATAAACATTCATGGACAGCTTTTTTTGTGTGCAAAGCGGAGAGCACTAGTAAGTATATACAAATGGAACTGGACTGAATTAAGTGTAGGTTTAACTTTACAAGAACCCACCCAACTGTTCTGGGAAGGGATTGCACCATTTGACACTCCACTGAAACCGAGCAGGACCCTACAGGGCCTTCCTGGGGACAGGACCCCCTCCCCACCGTCCCCTGCCCCTTATTTGTAGAAAAATTTTAGCCTCTTAAGCCTTTCCTGAGTTCTAAAGAGCAAATTTAATCAGAGAAGTGAGAAAAATACAGAAACAAAGGGAAATAGTCAAGCAAGATGAAATAATAATTTAGCCATAAAAATGTCAAGGACCCTTCACTCCTTCTCAAGGGCTGTGGACGATATCCTGAGAGTTGTTCTGCAGATGCTAAAACCCCCACCAGGTGGAAGAAGTTAACTGCTGACCACCAGCACACAGACCCCAGACCGGCTGGAGCCAGAAGGCCCACCCAGTTATCTCACCACCAGCCAATCAGAAGCACGCCCATGAGATGACCAGGCCCCCTGCGGCCCCTCCCTCACCTTGTTTTTAAAGGCTCTTCCCTAAAAGCCATAGGGGAGCTCAGGTCTCCTGAACACAAGCCTCCGGTTCTCCTTGCTGGGCGCCTGCAATAAATGCTGTGCTTTCCTTTACCACCACCTGCTGCGCGCAGACTGGCTTTGCTGCCAGGTTCACGGGGGA
Organism: Camelus ferus; assembly: GCF_009834535.1. Classification (NCBI taxonomy): domain Eukaryota; kingdom Metazoa; phylum Chordata; class Mammalia; order Artiodactyla; family Camelidae; genus Camelus; species Camelus ferus. The sequence goes on along the minus strand of NC_045727.1, from coordinate 22,066,933 downwards.
GAAGGGGCTCGCTGCTCACCTATTTTCTCCACAGGTGTGTTCAGAGGGAGGAAGCCTTGTCTGAGAAGCTGGTCCATCATCTCCTCGTCGTCTGCTTGGATTTCAGAGACCATGTTGCAAGGAATAAGGCCGAGCCGGGCACAGGTCTCCCCGCGGTAGAAGCCATCAGCATCTTTATCCCCGTAAACCTGCAGTGTGAGAAGCGGGAGTAAGGCGCTGGGGGCTCGGGAGCACATCGGCTCTGCCGAGAGGCCAGCGGACGTGGGGAGCACCGGAAACACATGTGCGTAGCCCTGCCGCAAACCTGCCTCTCCAAGAGCGCGTTTCCGCCCCGGGGCTTCGACAGCCCCGGGCCTCCCACCCCAGGCCGGGGCTCCGCTGCACGCGCGCGTGCCCAAGAGCCCACGCACACTGAGGCCCGCCCCGCGCGGACGGGCCGCCGCGGCCACACGTCCTGCTTCCGGCCGCAGCAAACGGGTCCCCCGTAAGGAGGCGGTGCCACCGCCAGGCATTCCAGAGTGAGGAGATAATCTCCACGGACAGACTGCGCGTGGCACTCCGCGGGGTGAGCGCCGCTGTCCTCCAAAGGCCGTTTCACTGACAAGCATCAGGACCACTTCGGAAGGCGAGTCACCAGCGCCCCGTCGGAACTCCGCAGACTTCGCGCTGGAAGCCCCTCCCTCCCCCGCGGGTTAAGGCGCCGGCTGCGGCGCGCCCCCCGCCCGCCCAGCCGTGCCCCCACCTTGATGATCTGCCCTTCCTTGAAGGGCAGCTCCTCTTCTGCGGCATCTGGGTTCGGGGACATGGTGAGGGGGTCGTAGTCGAAGAGAGCCACAAAGATGCGCGCCTGCAGCTCCTCCGCACCGGGGTCCGTCTCTGACTCTTCGTAGAAGTCCGGGGAGAGCCGGCCGCGACCCCTGTATTCATCTGCGGGCGGGTGGGGTGAAGGACAGGTGCTGGTGATGCCTGCCGGCCATCCCCCACCCGCGACCGGGGACGTGCGCTGGCACATGAAATGCGTTTTGCAAAGTGAGGGGAATGGATTTGGCACTTTAACTTTTGTCTTAAAAAAAACAAAACAAAAACATAGCTTACTATGCAAGAGGGAATGATCAGATAGATAGCTCAGAAAAGCAAGTAACTTAAAAAACCCAGGCAGCGGGGTGACTCTAGCCACGTGGCAGGTGAAGGCAGCGGGAGCCACTGCGCCAGTGACCCCTGCAAAGCAGGCATGAGCGACGGGAGGGCGGCCACCGGGTCAGGCCCAGAGACCCGGGATGTGCTTGTAACAGGCCCACGCTGCCCCCTCAGCTCTGAATACTAAGTGGCCGTAAGTGCACCCGTCACTGCAGTGAGCCAACGGCCTCCTGGCAGAGTCGAGTTTCAAGTCCACCCACGACCGTGCTTTTTGAAACCCTAGTAATACCCGTGGTATCACCATAGACATGTGCACACCTCACCACCCACGGGTCTGTACTACGGAACGAGGGTCGGCCAGCAGAGAATACCGTTCCGACCCCACGAGAGGGCTCAGATCAGTGGGGAAGTAAATGAGAACCACTCCAGCCTTCAGAACAAGCCAGCCTGCCCGGGAAAACCTGTCACCAGCTCACAAGCACAGGAGGAGGGACAAGGCCAAGGGGTGGGAAGACAGGAGAGGAGCTGGGGGAAAAGCCAGAACACCCACTTCTTTCACCAGCAGACACGCTGAGGTGAAAAAGAGCATTTTTTTTTCACGCAGGAAAGACTGACTTTTTTAAATGCAGTGAACTAGGGGGCGGGGAGAGCTGGGAGGTAAAGCATGCGGCCCCGCGCGCGAGGTCCTGCGCTCGCTCCCCACCTCACGCTGATGACGTGGTTTTGAATCTGGCACATGTGGAGCTACATAATCTTTGTCTTTTTGATTCAAGAGGGGCTTTTTTTTTTTTAATTGAGGAAACCTAGAGCATATTAAAAGGTATAGCATTTTTTGTGAATGTATTGCTTATTAGAAATACATTTAGAAAGAATACAGTCTGCAGATTTAAGTTCCTCTGGAAAAAAAATGGGCGCTTTTCGAGTACAGCCGAGTTCTGGGCTGTTCATTACTGCCCCCGCACAAGGAAGCGTAACCACCCGGGGCTGGCCGAGACCAGCCTGCTCGCGCGTCGCTGACCGTGCACTCCCCCCCGCCCCACCCGGGTCTGGGGTAGGACTCTCCTCTTTTTTGGTGGCTGCTGGACACACTTCACTCTTGTCTTTTGAAAATACAGCAGGCCGTCCGGTCCATGCGCGGGCCATGCATGCGTGTTTAGTGCCGACGCTGACTGTGCCTGCTGTGTGCTTTCTGGCCCTGCTGCCCGGTAAGGGGTCGGGCGCAGTAGCAGCAGCCCTGTCGTGGGCTTATGGAGCACTTTTTTGAGTTATATTATTAAGAGGCCTTTTTGTTAAGGTGTTAGCAGAGCATCACTCCTGCGAACCTGGCTGGCGTCCCACTAGGAGGAAGACAACCCTGACCGAAGGGCACTCAGAGACACTGATTCCGCCTTTACTCCCTTGTCCAGGTGCCGGCAGGAAGCACCGTCATTTTCTATTCTGTAGACTTTCCTTCTCTGTCCCAGGAGCCTGGAGGAGGCGGCCACCAGACCTCCCCCAGAGGACACCCCTTCCGGGGCCACAACGTGCATTGCCCACCAGGGAACATGGGCCGTTCGTGCAGAGGGCAGTGCCTGTGGTCGTCACTCGTCAGTCATAACCAAGTGAGGGCTTGGGGACCACATTCCACAGGAGGAACAGCCTCGGACCGGCCCTACCTGGTTCCTAAAGACGCTCGGTCCTGACACGTCGTTTCTGTTGTAAGCCAGGGGACCAGCCCCAACCTGTGCAGCTGTCCCCGAGGGAACCACACAGGGGAACTGAGGCCTGAGGGGGCGGTGCGAGCTCACAGCCGTCAGGAGCCCCGAAGGCTCAGGACGCCCCCGCTCTGAGGGCGCCCAGCGTCCTCCCCGCCTGTGCAGGTTTTGTTATTTTTCAGCTGAAAATACTGTTTTTAAGACTCTTTAATGTCCTATGAAACTTTTACTGATAAAAATAAACACATCCTAAAAACTGTAAAGATGGAAAAGCAAACGTCCCCCTGTTGTTTGGAGCCTCAGGGGACCTGCACTGCTTTTAAAAGGCCTTCATCATTGGCTGACGCGAGCGGAGACCAGCACCGTTTAACCCAGGGCCGCTCCCGCGTGGCCAGGGCTGTGTTCCGGGTCTCCCTGGGCTTTGCGGTTCCCTGCTTTGTCTCACGTGTGTGAGCGTGCTCACTGCCGGGCTCTGTGGTCCCGTCTGTGATACTGTCTGGGACTGTCTGGGCCGCGGTTCGTCCCAGTGCTGGCCAGGGGGATTCCCATCTGCCCTTCAGCCACGCTTCCCCTCGGGCAGATTGGTTAGAATGAGTAGTGACAGCTTTCAGCACTGCTGGCTGAATTCCAAAAAGTGATTAAAGGAATGGAAACGGCCACCAGAGGGTGACGTGTGAACGGCGGGTGACCAGATGGACGGGGGCAGCACACCCTTCCTGAGACACATCTGGGCCTCCTAGTGCTTTTCACAGCTTCAGTCCCAGGTGCCGAAGTGCTGCACACATTCGGACAGCTCTGCATCTGCACGGGGCCTGTGCAGACACCAGGAGCTCGGCCACCACCCCTGCCTCCGCTGCCCTCACCATGGGCATCTCGGCAGTGCGTGAACTGGGCCCCGCGGGACGGCCCTTTACCATCTCTTCAACGCTCACACCGGCAGCCTCTCCAGAAAAACAAAGTTAAGAAGCTGACGGAAAAGGTCAATATATTCGGAGAATACTTACAAATAGGTTTTCTTTCTCTTCTGCTGTCTCTGCCCTCTTTTGCCATAAATAACCAAGAACTTTTTGTATTTAGTTGAAAATACAGAAAATGGTCCCTAATCTTTTTTTCAAACGTTCAGACCGACGACCAAACAGCCATCTGCTCTGTGGGTAAAAGAAAGAGGGAGGCCTCGATCGGGCCCACTGACCGGTAGGGGGGCCCATCACTGGCCGGGACCTGTGGGGGCCAGCGCTGCCGCGGGACAGCCTCCGGGCCACACGATCCGCCCTCCCAGCCCGTCCTGCAGACACTGGGTTTCCTAAAATCTGAAGACAAAACAAGAACAAAGTCAGAAGGCTTGGTAGCTGTGGGAACCGAAGGATCAAGTCAGCCCAGTCAACCCCAATTAGAAGCAGAAGCTCTAAAGGCAACTAAACGTAGCTTTTAACTGAAAGGTTAGCTGAAGGGCCCGAGAGAGCAGCGCTCCGTCCAGGCGCTCGCCTCTGCACGCGGCTGCTCTGCGCTCGTGGGGGCGGGGCAGAGAAGCCCCGGGAGGCTTTTTTTTGCTGCTACTGCTGCTGAAGCTAGATATTTTGAACCAAAGTGAGAGTTACTTAAATACGCCTCTTTCCTGGTCTCAGGGCAGCCTGCCCACCTCCAGTGACCACAAAAGTGGGGAAACACTGCATTTCCGAGCGCCCTGCTTGGACAAGTTGTCCATGAGGCTACCGAAAGCTCAGGGACGGACGTTTCCGTGTGTTGTCAGCTTTGAAGCTCAGGGCAGCGTCTTGGCCCACATCCAGACACACCAGTCACGTTTCAGGGCTAACCTGAGTAGCTCTGCTTCACAGATACGTGCACCTCTGATCTGCACTGAAGGTTAGCATCGTAAAAGAGAATCAAACCAAAACCTCCAGCTCCCTGGCGCTGGGAATCAGGAAATTTTCAGGGAGCCAGGGGATGAATCCGGGCTGGGAGTTCTGGTGCTCAGCATGTTCCAGGCGGGGAACAGGCTGTGGCCTGTGGGGGGGGGTCGGCGCCCTCTTGTGGCCAGGTCGCAAACTGCACCGGCTCAGACCCAGGCCTGGCACCCGGGGGGGGGGGGGGGGCCTCACCTGTGTTTTCAGGGGAAAGTCCAGCATGACAGGAAGGAGGACACAATAGGGAGATGAATGAAGCCTGGAGGGAGTCCCTGCTCTTGAACACACTACCACGCCTGGAAGACAAGGCACGGGATGTGTCTAGAGCTGATGATAGAAAATTCATTCTGAAAACTGGTCGCAGGAAAGAAACAGGGGAAAAAAAAACCTTTGGGAACAAAGGCAAAAATGGATCTCTTCAATAACTGTTCTCCCTTTTTTCTAGTTATAAAGGCCCAAACCAACCACAACAGAAAACCAAAACCACAAGAGAAAAACCTTCAGTCCCACCGTAAAGTCAAAAAAGGCCCTGTGGTTCATTTTGAAAAGTATGTGTTGCCAAACTTTTGGATAATCGTAGTTCAGCTAACCCTTAATTAAAATTTAGATTCAGTTGTCCTTTAATTAAAGCAGCCATAATCACCACTGATTTGGGAGTGGGGGAATCATTATTCTAAAGCAAAGAAAAGAAATCATCGCAGGGTCAAAAGACCGGGAAGCTGAATAAAGCAAAGATGCATGGAGCGCTGAAGCCAGCCGGCAGACCCCCGGGATGGACACCAACATAAACCAACAGGGTGAGAAGATGGACTGGGCTGGCAGGCAGATGTGAGGGGAGGCCGCGTCACACACCCGGGGGGGCGGCTGTGCGTGCTGGGCAGTGGCCCTGCTGTCGGGCACGTCTGAGCTCTTCCTCCAGGCATCCTGGGCATCTTCGAGACCCGCGGGCTCCTCCCAGCCGCACTTGCCGGGGCGGGGTCTCTCTGGGCTCGGGGGCGCGTCCTCGCTCCTGGGGATGCCGCCAGGCTCCTCTTGCTCCCCGAAGTCCTCTTCGATGCTGCTCTGCCGGGTCAGCGTCCGGCGCCGGGCCAGCAGGGGCCTCGGGCCTCTCCTGCAGGGACAGCGCCTGGGGCCCGGGCTGCACGGGGCAGCCGTGCTTCGGAAGCTGAACCACAGCTCCTCCTCTTCGCTGCCACAGTCCAGGCCGCTGTCTGGGCTCCGGGTGGCCGAGCGGCTGAACCGATAGCCTCTGTCTTCCAGAAAGAAGTCGCTGGCGGCCCTGCGCTCCGCGGGGAACCTGGGCGCACTGGCCCTGGAGGAGTGCCCTACGCCCTGCTTGTGCGAGAGCTCGCAGCGCTCTGCGTCCTCCTCCGCCACTTCGGGGATACTGAAAAGTTTCTTACTGTGGTGGGTGTGCTGGGGGTACTCGGGGAGTTCCAAGAAAGCTGCCTCAGGGGTCCTATTCCTAGGGCACTCCTGACGGGGGCGGTGTGTGAGGATGGGTGCCGGGAAACAGTGCATGATCAGACATGAAGCGGGCAGAGGAAGGAGAGAAAACACAGACAGAATTAGTCTCCGAGGCGAGGGGCAGAAAGCATGCTTGTACCCATGGGGGGCGATGGCACGTGCTGGCCGAGCTCTGAGATGAGAACATAATGGGTGGGGCGGATGTGCCGGGGCAGGGGAGGGGCACACGCAGGGGCCGAGGCCACCTGCGGAGACAGCCATGCAGCTCAACCAAGGACAGAGCGGCAGCCGGGGCGTGGGGAGCTGGGCGCAGGAGGCTTCACGGTGACTCAGGCGCTGGGCTCTGCGAGGCGGCTGTGCCGGGCGGGGGTGGGGGCACCTGAGCCCGCTGCCCTCTGGCTGCACCCTCAGAAACTCAAAAGGCAGTAGCTGTGGGGTGCTGGTGGCTAGAGACAATTCACAAAGTGACCCGACTGAACCAGGACCCTCACTGCTGGAGGTCGTCCAGCGCTCGGCACCTCCTGAAATCCAGTCTGGTCTGCTGACCTACCACCTCTCTCCCTGGCTTGGGTGTGAGCATGTGAAACTGGGGACCTGGGCGCTGAGCCCCCACCCTGGTCCTAGGAGGTCTGTGCTCCATCCACGTCTGTCCCTCTGGCACGCCTGGACTCCAAGCCCCGAACGAGCAGCCGCGCCCCCGCCAGCACGGGCTGCAGGGCCCAGCCTGGGAACGGCCACCCAGAGGCGGCCTGACGAACGTCGGGGGTGGACACAACTGCCCGCCCATCCTTGCATGTGGTTCTCTCTGCAGGGACCTCCCTCGGCCCAGTCCTCTGCTCCCATGGAACCAGGAGTCCCTCTTCGCGGACTCTAGGAAGCCAAGCCCTGCCTTTCGTCCTGTCAGAGAGGGAGCACTGGGGTCTGCAGCCCCCGCCGCCCTGCCAGCCCGCAGCCCTGAGCACACAGGACCTGGCAGTTCGCCTAGTGCAGCAGCACCTGCTGAGCGCCTGGGGCCCCGAGTGCCGGGCACGGAGGCGGGCGGCACATGCTTCTCTCATGGATGTCTGTTCTGGGGAGTGTCGGGGGAAGGGCAGCAAGGGAGCAGGGCGGACCCCCAGACTGTGTCTCCCCGCAGCTCTGACCTCCCCGTGGCTGCTCTGGGGCCAGGGCGGTGCTAGTGCGGCTGGGTTGGCCTTTCTCCCTGCCCTTTTCTTTCCACACAATCCATAGAAGTGCGGCCCCCGCCCAGAGGACGGGAGGGAAGCTGACATGCTTCACCAGCCCCGCCATGAGCCCTGCGGGCAGCTGGGGAAGCTGGGGGTTGAGGGGCCGGGTCAGGCGGGACCACCGGCAGCTTGGGGCCTCCCTCCGCCAAGAAGGGTCCCTGTGAATCCTGCTGGACGGTGGCTCCGGGCGGCCGGGGCCGGGGGAGGAGCGCAACCGTGCAGGTCTGCATAGCGACCTGCCATGCTCTCTGGGGACGGAGCGTCTCCAAGGCCCTGAAGGGGCCTCTGCTGGGAAAACAGAAGTCAGTCTAGTCTGTGCAAGTGGCTACCGAACTAGTAGCCAGATCTGGGTGCTGCTTTCTGTCCACCATTCAACACGCGCGGCTCCACGTTCTCCGAGAAGGCCTGGGGCCAGGCACGGCAGCCCCAGCAGGGGTCTCCCCACCGAGGCCTTGTTCAGTTGAGAACCCACAGGCCGCACCAGCTCTCCTGCCCTTTGTCTGTCTACCCCCCTAGGCTGGGAGCAGCTGCGGGGGGGGGGGGCAAGTCCATCCTCACCCCCAGCCTGGTGCATAGCCGCGACCAGCTCGTGCCGGGCGAACAGACGTCCGGCAAGAAAGGCCAGCAGCAGCCATGGCAGCACAGCTCCCAGGGGACCAGGACGCACACCCAGGGCGGCTTCCTCAAGCTCAGTCTCTGCTAAGGTGGCCCCCCCCACGTCAAACCCCCACTGACGGCCACACCAAAGGCGGAAGCAGAGGGTGCAGGGTCTGTCTCTGGTGGGAGGTGCCTGAAAAGGGGCTTGTGTGTGGACCCCCCTGTCCTCCAGGACGGCCGACCCTCCTCTGACCTCCTTCCGTGCCCCTCTCCCAGCCCCCCGGCAGGGCCTGCCTCGGCTCACCCCACCATGGGGCCTCCGCACGGCCCCAGCTGGTCCCCCACGCACCACAGTCTTTGTTCTATTCTTTCCAATTCAGTTCTTAGTACAAACTGGGGTGTCCCTGGGGAGTGCCAGCTGGATTCTCCCAGACGCCTTCAGCTAGGCTTGTGGCAAAGAGGAGGGACAGGAGGGCCGGGAAGATCCCGAGTGCAGGTTCAGCAGTGAGAAAGCAGCCCACCCACGTCTGCGGGCTCTGCTTGCTGGGCAAGGCCCCTCTGGGGCTGGCCTGGCGCCCCAGCAAAAGGAGGGGATGGGGCGCCGGCGGGGCCGGCGTGGAGGGACCCGGTGCCCCTGCGCACTGACCTTGAGGGCGTTGTGGGCCGTGCCGCTGGGCCGCCGCCGGCCCCCATCTTCCAGCTGCATCTCAGAGCAGAGCTCCTCCTCGTCCTCCTCCATGATGTCGGACAAGTCGGACCCCCGGCTACTCTCCGTGTGGTAGTCATCTCCGTGGCCACAGTGCGGCTGGGGCAGGAGAAGGGGACGCAGGTGAAGGGGCAGCCCCCGACGGGGCCTCCCTGGCTTTGCCAGCTCTGGGCTGGGACAGTGTCTGGCTGTCTGCATGAGCCACGCACCTTAAAGGTGAGGGAACCACGGTCCCCCAGCACGCGGCGAGCTGGGGTGGCAGGGAGAGGACCAGACCCGGCCTCCCAACTCCCAAGGCCAGACGGGAGTGGGCAGAGGCCCTTGGGCTCTGAGCAGGACGGCACCACGGGGCTTACGAGACACATGGGGAAGCACCGCTTTTCTGGGTCCTGTCAGCACCTCCAACTCAGTGGCTGGACAAAGGATCAAGCCAGAGGTTGCAACTCAGGTGGCAGCAGGCTTGGGACCTGGGGAGCACGTACACTGTGCCTAGGGTCGTGCAGGAGAGGGTGCTGGGGTGGCGAATGGGTGCGTGTGCACCACACAGGGACACTCAGGAGTCCTAGGACTGCCATGGAGTTGGAAACACACGCGCACACGCCGGGGCATCTGCGGAACAGCCTGGGGAAGACCGCGTCGATGGGCGCACGCCGGGAAGTCCGGGTGCAGCCGAAAGGTTTGACTGCAGAGCAAGAGAAGGCAGCTTGCTCGTGTGTAAGCCGAAGCCTCTGCAGCCGATGGGGATCTGAGAAGACGGGCTGGCCCCCAGCCAGGGGTCCCGGCCCCCACCACGCGGGCACCCGTCACTCAGCACGGCCCGTGTCACCCCACGCCGGCTGCACGCCCTACGTGCACAAAGATGCTGCTTCTGCTGTGTGTGTGGATTAAGAATGGCTGCTGGAAGACTTTTCTAACAGACGGAAGTGCCTGAGGAGAAACCCTCCTCTTCTCACCCCTCCCTCCTTTCCTTCTTGGGGAGCTGTCACAGGAGAATGTGACGGTTGGAACTATGGCAGCTGCTTTGTAACCATGAGAAAAAGGCCAAAAGAACAGAAGATTCAGAACCTGAAGCCCAGACACAACTGAGCAGCAGAGCCAACCCTGTAAACTTCCCCGAGACCTCCCGCGATGCTGAGTAGCGAAACGTCTGTGGCACCTTCGTCACTGTTAGTTGGTTGTTCTGTTTCTCATGTGCAAGCTAATGCAAATACAATTACTTTAATCTTATCGAACCTGATGACTGGAGAAGCTGGGTATCTTGCCTACTAGCAGTAGCAGAGCCAGGAAGTGACCCCAAGTCTGTGAGGGTCCAAGGCCCTCTTCCTCGAGAGGCTGAGCCCCAGCCTGGCTGTTGAGGCAGGTGCTGAAGGGACTGAGGTGTCTTCCAGCTCTGACGTCTCAAGGTTTCAGGACCCTCCAGGCCCCACCCTTCCTGCTGTCCAGTGATAAGTCCTGAAACCACTCAAGGACATTTCCACCAGCAGGTGCGTGAGCGGAACGCTGGAGACAAAACCCACACTGGGTGCATCTGTCACTCGCGGGCCTAGTCTGGAAGGGGAAGTGTCCCTCTGAGGGCAGGATGCTGACCGTTTAATTTCTGAACCCCCATGACGGCTAGCATGCAGCAGATGCCCCACAAACTTCTGCCGGATTAACATGAGTAAAGACATTGCAGGTTTTGCCTAAACTGAGACCAGGCGGTTACCTGCAGACTTACTGAGCCACAAAGTCACCCCGGCACCCCCTGGACACTCGCGCAGGGCCATCGGTGGGGGAAAGCCTCACCGTGAGACTTTTGAAACTGTCCCCAAATGAGGTCACAAATGCACAGGCCTTGTGAAATCTAAACTCCCCAAGCCACCCACGGCCGCTGTAAGCTGGGCCTGCACCTCCCCCTCGTGCTCGTGGGCCTCGGGCGGCCGAGGCCCGGCACGCACCACCCCGCGGGGGCTCGCGGCCTGCTCACTGGCTTGCCGAGCTCGGAGCCCTGCAGGAAGTCGTCCACCGAGGTGCCCCTCCTCCGGACGTCGGGGGACTCGTAGCCATCCTCCTCGTCAGAGTTCGCGTACTGCCCGCTGCTCCGCTCCAGGAAGATGCTCCTTTTCTCTAACTTGGAAGAGAAAGGAAAGAAACGGGTGAGGGGAGGTGTCGGGAGGTGCCAGGTGCGGGGAAGGGGGGCGGGGTTCCAGGCTCCTCGTCTTCCAGGCGGCGTCCTTCCCTCCCCCAGCCCCGCGGCCGCCTCGGAGCCCCAGGGTCACAGGACTTGGGCTGAGTGAGCCAGTGCACTGGCTGCAGGTGAGCCGGCCTCCCGCCCTCCCCAGAACTAGCTCTGGCCTTCGCTGGAGCTCAGGCGCAGGTGCCAAGGAAAAGCTCCTCTTCCTCAGTTGTCACCTTGGCCTGGCTCTTGATATGATCAGTGACCCTTTCCTGAAAACGGAAGCTCAGATGTTTGCTTTCCCTGCACACCTTCTGGAAGAGGAGCCAGGCTGGAGGGCCAGCAGCCCCGGGCATTCCTGGGCCCAGTGTCTGACTTCATCCCAGTCTCAGGGGTGCTGCCTGGGGGCCTCAGGGTGGCAGGATGCGTGGCTGCCACCTGAAAGGGGAGGGGGGCAGCATTCACCCACCGGCCCCTTCCTGCCCACAGGCTTTGCCAGAAGCACTGAGCCTGAACTCCTGCTTTGTGGGCCATGAGAGCACAGGGGCCGTGGGCCCATGGCAGGCATGCATACTGTGAAGCTGAGGGCACACGGTGCTGTCTAACTGCTGACAAACTGGGAGCGTTTGCATCAAAGCCTGGATTTCCAGTTTCCAACAGGTACTGGAGTGCTGCCGCAGGCTCATCCCTTCCAGTTGTCCTGGCCGTGGCCTGCGTGCCCCAGTTCCCAACCTGGCCTCCAGGACAGAGGCAGCCTGGCCCAGCCCCAGGGATGCCCAGGAAGCGGGGGTTTCCCAGCACCGGCCTGGGTATCTCTCCACCTGCATCTCAGAGGAGGCACTAGCAGGGTCACTGCCCTGGAAAAACGCCTCAGGATGGCCGGGCTGAGAAGGCCACTGGCCACCACTGTCCCCTCTGCTAGGGCCCTGACCTCAGGCTTGCAGCACACAGGCTGGGTACCCTGGTAGATGGACGCGCCCAAAGAAGAGGTGGGGGGTTGCACCAGGCAGGGAGGGGCACAGGGCCTTGCCCAGCTCCAGAGCCTGCTCTCCTAGGCATCCTTTGTAGATGCCTCTTAAATTTCACGTATCACTGCCCCTGCCGTCTGGAATATGGCCCCACCACCATCCAAACAGCCCTCCTCCCCATAGCCCAGACAGTTCCAGGGACAGGCATGCCGATACATTTGCATGCATGCAATTCTGTATGTAACCGTGTCGGCATACATACGTATGTGTGTACCTACACACACGTGTAAATACGTCCATCCCTATGTGTGTGTATGTGTACACACACACACTCAAGCCTCAAATGGGCAGAGCCAGGAGGGCAGCCTCATTTAGGAGGACAGGTCCCAGGAGGCACCTCTTGGATCCCTGGACACAGACCAATGCCCAGTGAGTGGGATGCTCGCAGCCCATCTGCTAAGCCAGGCTGGGAGATATCCATTTACTCTGGTTATCCAGGTCCACGTTTACGACACAAAAACACAGTGTGGCTCCCTCAGGATCAGGCCTAAACCGCAGTCCTCGGGGGGAACTGGAGGATAAACAGGTGTCCTTCCCCCCAAGTCACGGCAGCCACCCCGTGTGCTTCTCTTCACAGACGCGGGTGCTGGTGGGGTGTCCCATCCCGGGGAGCTGGAGGGACGGAGCGCGATCCACACAGCCCGTGCAGCGGAACCAGCGAGGAAATGGCCAGCCTTACCCTGCTGCTCTCCGCCACCCTCTGCGCAGCTTCCCGGGCCATGGCCTTGGCGACGGAGCTGGAGACGGGGGTGCCCTGCGGCTGTGGGAGGACGCGGCTGGGCGAGGGCGACCTCCTCCCGGGGCCCGCGCCCTGCAGGCCGGGCGGCTCCAGCATGTGCCCGTGGGCAGGGGCGGGCGCCCGGCTGAGCCCCCAGGCCTCGTGCAGCTTGGCGTGGGGACCCAGGTGCTCTTCTTTGGCGTCGGGGGCTCCGGCACTTGCTAATGGCTTCGGCGTGGGAGCAGTTCTCGGGTAGGGGGTTGGAGGCACCAGGAGGTCGGGGGGAACGGCAGCGGCGGCAGAGTCTACGGACTCGCCCTGCGCAGAGAGGGTCCGCACGGTCACACCCTTGGCTTCCAGGCTCCGCAGCCGCACGAGCTCCACGGCTGTACTGTCCGCCGTTGGGGAGATGATCTCAGCCACCTGCGCACAGAGAGCGCCACTCACTGGCTGCCCGGGCCCCGGGCCCTGCAGACCCCTCGCCAGCGGCCAGGGGTCTGGCCGCCCCCCACAACATCCGACTCCAGCCAGGCTGCGCAGTCTGCAGCCCCTGCTCCTGCCCAGCTGCTGGAGGTTCGCAGGGACGGCTAAGCACACCCTCTGCTTCCACACCCGGAAGCAACTAGGAAACGAATGCGGGGCCACAGAGGGATCAGGACACCAGGCTTGTTACTGCCAAAGCTCTGCACAGAGGAGGGCCAGGCAGAGCCCGTGTCGGCTTCCTGCTGCTGCGGGGGAGACAAGACAGCACAGGGCCTTTTCTGCAGGGGAAGCCCTGCCCGGTGGGCCTCCTGCGTGCACGGAGCGGGGGGCATCCTGCAGGGGCCCCTCTCCCAGAGGGAACTCAGACACGTGCTTCTGACACATCACCTCCTGGTCTAGGGGACAGTGGGGAACCGACAGAAGCCTGCTCAAGCCCCTCAAGGGCAGCGTGTCTCTTTCGTCTGCCAGGAGGGGTGGCGCTGAGCTGATGGGTTTCCCTAACACGGCGGGAAGGGCCCTGCAGTGTTTCTGAGGCGCCTGGACTTGCGGCCGTCCGGCCGAGAACCAGCTTGGTGGAGTCCTCAAGCCTACGGAGGGGGCTCAAGATCGTGGGACTCAAGAGAGGTGAAATGCTTGGTCCCTGGGGGAGGAGAACAGGAAAGGTCCAGAGCAGGGCAGGCAGTCAGCGCGGGAGGGGCAGAGAGCATTCTGGAAAGGAGGACGGGGCAGGAAAGGACGGGGGTTCTCAGTGTTCCGCAGCCGGGCCCTGGGGTGCCGGGGCAGCTGGTGCTTAGTAAACGCTGGCGGGCTGAGGAGAGGGGACACCAGCCTTCAGCGAGCAGTGGGCGGGCGGCCCTGGGTGCAGGCGCAGCCCCAGCAGAAACTCACCCTCTGCCCTTTCGCGTACACGCCATAGCCGGTGACGTTGGCCCCGTTGGACAGTCCGGTAGCCGTTAGGGCAGGCGGTTTCCAGGACACCTGGATGGTGGCTGGGGTGGCCCCGGCTTGGACGGTGATGTCTTGTGGGGGGGCTGGAGGACCTGTGGGGCAGAGACAGAGAGATGTTCACAACACGGCCCTTTGGCAGCCGAGCCGCTAACGCTGGTGGCACCTGGAAGATGGTGGCATCTTTCAGCGAAGCCTCTGGGGGAAGGAGGGAGAAGAGGGTGGAACAGAGTGGGGGGCGGGGCGAAGCAGCAGCTCCCGGGGGCCCCACGGTGCCCCTTGAACTCCTGCTCACTGACCTCCATCTCCAGGGCAGCCTGTGACCCCAGCCTGGCCAGTCGGCCATGAGACACCCCCTCCACCGTCACCTCTCCCCTCCTCTTCTGCACCACCACCCCCTACCCCCTAACCCCGGCCCTCCCTCTCTCCAGCAGACTTGGGAGCATGTAGGCTGGACCACACATCACCCATCTTGCCACCTCGCTGGTGAGGACAAAACGGAAAGCTGGAGAGAAACAGGTTCTGATGAGGCCCGAACCTGGACCCGGCTCCGCACACCCAGCAGCCCCAGCTGACTCGCTTCTTTTGTGCCCAAACCACCTTGAACCGTGCTCACTGGGTCTCCCGAGACCGTCCTAGGCGGTCACTCCCAGCAACAAGGAGGCAAGGGTCACGTCGCCGGTCACCCCGTCAGCTCCTGGTCTCACTCAGCAGGAGGGCCCGTCTGCACCCCAACCCATGGGCGCCTCCCTTTCCTCTGGTGCAAAACTCCCGGCACCCTTGTGTCTGGAAGTATGGAAACTTGTATTTGGAAAGGAACGTAGAGGCATCAGGGGGAAGGCTATGAGCGTCACGTCCTCCAAGGCCTCGCTCAGGTCCTGGGGGCGGCTCGGTGGGGAGGGACGGCTGCAGGCTGAGGATGTCTTACGCGCCACTCCTCGTTTCGGACGCTTCAAACAGCCCTGCAAGTTCCTCCTCAGCTTGCAGAGGAGGAAGTTAAGGTCGCAGGGAAGCCACTCGCTATCAAGCGCTGGCGGCAGGACTCACGCCAACGCTCGCCTGCGGCTCATCTGCGAAGGAAGGTGCGACCCCACCCTCAGCACATGGTGGGTGATACTGGGCTTCAGAGCTTCTGCCCAGCCTGGTTCAGAAGTTACACTCCACCTGGACAGTCCACTCAAACAGGACAGACAGCCTTGTTACACTTTTTTTTTTTAATTGAAGTAGAGCTTCTGCACAGCAAAGGAAACCATAAGCAGAACAAAACGACAACCTACAGGATGGGAGAAAATACTTGCCATTGGATTCAACTGACAAGGTTTAATTTCCAGAATATATAAACAGCTCATACAACTTAACAACAACAAAAACAAACCCAATCCAAAAATGGGCAGGAGACCTAAACAAGCAGTTCTCCAAGGACGACATACAAATGGCCAGTGGGCACATGACAAAATGCTCAGTATCACTAGGTATCAGAGAAACGCAAGTCTAACCACAGGGAGGTGCCGCCTCGCAGCAGTCAGGAAGGTTTGCTACTCTTAAGAGCGAAAGTCAAGAATGAAACTGGTCTGGACCGGGCTGGGCTCCGGCTCCTGAGATGAGAGCGGCCACAGGAGAGGCCAGGTTCGCTGGTGGAGGAAGCTGTGTCCTGCACTCCAGCCCACCCCTCCTCCCAGCCCAGAGCGGGGCCGATGCTGAGAAGAGCTGTGCTGACGCCCACCACGCGGGGCGTTTCGTCCCACCACACACCCGGCGCCGGGGCTCATGCTGAGCAAGGTTCAGAGGCGGCCCTGCCCCCACCTCTCACTCCTGTCGTGGCCACGGTCAAAACTCTCCTCCCGGACGGGCAGCGGAAGTCACCTGCTGTGGACTGGATGTCTGTGTCCCCCCAGACTCCCGTGCTGAAGTCCTAAGCCCCAGCTGATGTTACTGGGGGGTGGACGTCTGTGGGGGTGACTGAGATTAGTGCCCTTACTAAAGGCCCAGAGAGCTCGCGCCCCGGCGTCCACCAGGCGGGGACACAGCGAGAAGACGTGGTCTGCCGACCGGGAATTGGGCCCCACCAGACACGGAGTCTGCCCCCACCCTGATCTTCGACTCCCAGCCTCCAGAACTGCAAGAGGTAGATGCCTGCTGCTCACAAGCCCCTCAGTTTATTTTGTTACATCAGCCCGAGCTGACGAGACACCCAGGAACTGGGCGTGAACCTGTGGGGACGTGCCTCGGGATCCAGGCCTCCTGCTGGGTCTCTGTTCCTCCCCACCTCAGCGTGAGCTTCTCCACGAAGCCCTTCCCAGCCGTCCCAGTGGACATGCTCCTTGCCTCTCCTCTGAGCCCAGTGGAGCCCCTAGGTTTGGGGTTTCTCGTTTCTTCCCCCTCCCCAGCACTGACCACAAGGCTTCACGGCAGGCATCACTGTCCCAGGATCCTCAGCAGACACCCTGACAGGCAGGCAGGAAGCCGAAAGTCATCGTCCAGCACGAACAAACTGACCTGTCACAGATCAGCACCTACTCAGACACGCTTGCTCCTTGAAGGCGTCTGTCCCACCTGCCCCCAACCTTGTGGTCTGTAGGTCAGACTCTAGCTGATGACAGATTTCAAAGAGGCTGGAAAGCACAACGAAATAAAAAGCAAAGCCACCGCGAGTTGGAAAGCCAATCCCACGTTAGATGGGAGCCTTCATGCGCCCTCTAGAGATGATTCTGGAGGACGACCGAACTGTCTGCACAACGGCTGACCCATGAGGCTGGGTGGGGCTGGGTCCCCTATCACGGAGACAAATCCAAGGAGGGTGTCAGGACCAGCATGTCAAGGGGATGAGGTGAGCGTCCCAGGACTGAGAACAGCCCTAGACGAGACAAAAGACGTCCTCAAGCACTTGTGCACACGGGACCTTCTTTGCTCCGAGAAGCCTGGTCTTCCCGGTGTTCAGGCTCCCAGGCCGGGCACAGCCTCCTTCCCGGCTTGGAAAGGCTGCCTTGTCCATGAGCCCAGCAGAGCCCCACATGATGGAACCTTCTGGAGGCAGAGGTGGCAGCTGCCCCTTAACCTAACAGCTCTGGGAGCCTATGAAGCAGAGGAAGAGCTGACCCAGGAGGCTGGGCCATCCCACCCATCTCTTTACAGCTTCCCGGGAGGGAGTGGGGGGGGGAGGGGGCGTCCCTCCCTCCTCCTGTCACAGCCGAGAGCACAGAGGGGGTGCCCGGGACCCAGAGCGGCACCGCAGTGGGACTTCCTCACAACAAACTCAGCCACCCGTGTTAGATATACGTGTGCACCGACAGGAAGACACAGCAGAGCAGAACGGTTCTGAGACGGCTGCGGGCATTCGCTTCTCCAGTCCACCCCCTGAGCGCACGGCCAGAGGACGTGCCGCCGGGAGGCGGAGCTCTCCCACCCGGTCCCCCGGGAGGCCGTCGTCTCCTGCTGTCTGCGGTGGGGTGAGCCTCTTGCAGATAGATGTTAAATGTTTCTAACAACGTGGCCCCCGGACACAATCCAAGTCCTCTCCTCTCTCCTCCCCTCCCGTCATCTCTCTCTCTCTCGCTCTCTCTCTCTCTCCCTTTCATGCACCCGTGCGTGCACACGTGGGGGACACCGGGGGGCACCTCCCTCGGGGCCGCCGGAGGACAGCTCACCTGCAGGCAGCGTGGAGAACTCCACGAAGGCCTCCTTCCTCTCCCTCTGCTCCAGGGGCAGTTGCCACGGCACCTGGTGCGGCCTGGCCAGAACCTTCACCTTGTAGGCCATGTTGGGCCGGAGGTTCAAGAACTGGTACTTGTATCTGGCAGCCCTGACGACGTCGAACTCCTCCTCATTGAGGAAGATCACGTGGCTGTAGTTGCTGTTGGTGGGCAGCCAGGAGAGCTGGGCGGAGATCTGCGTGATGTTGTCCACCCGCAGGTGGGAGGGCGCCACCACCACGTCCTTGCCCACCAGCAGCGTGCACTGCAGCGCGTCCGAGCTGCCTCTGCTGGTGACGCACTGCACGGACACGCGGTAGGTGCAGGCCGCCGTGTTCAGCTTCTCGATCAGGGCCTTCGTCCGGCTGCCCAGCGTGAGGCTCAGGCGCATCTCCTGGTCCACCAGCACATTGTAGCTGCTCACCGTCCCCCAGCCCGGGGGCCCGGCCGGGGGCTCCCAGCCCACAATAACACTTTTGGCGAGTTGCTTGATGAGGGTGATTTTCCGAGGGTAAGGCACGATGTCTTCTCCAATGTCATCAATGTTGACGTCCAGCGTCCCCGCCCCGCTGTCGGCGAGGCCGGAGTCCGTGAGCGTCGGGGAGTGGAGGTCCAGGACACTCTCCCCTTCCAGCGGGGAGATGCCGATGCCGGAATGGTTGATGAGGTTCTGCTCCTGGTCACTCGCCAGCATGCTGGCCAGCCGAGACTCACTGTCCTGGACAAAATCCACGAAGTTGGAGGGCACCAGGCCCCTCTGCCCATCCAGGAGTTCGCCTGTTGGGCACAAAGACACTGTTAGGGCCCGACCGTCACATGGGGGCCTGAGGTCCTGCCGCAAGTCTGCATCTCCCCCGACGGGACCCTACGGAAAGCAACGAGGTTACAGTGGGATCCTCAGCTCTTAACATGCACCACTCAAATGTCACCTCGCCTGGACCCCGCCCCTGCCATGGCACCCCAGTACTTGCCATCTGCCACCCTCTCCATCAGTTGTCTGGCTTTCTCCGCGGTGCCCACGGCACCGTGTTCATTCAGCTGCACACGTGGACTGACTACCCCTCCAACTGTGGGCGCTGCTCTGGGAGGGCGTGGGCCTGCGTCCCGCCCGCTGAACTGTCCCAGAGGGATGCCCGGCACACAGCAGATGTGCAGCAAAGGTTTGTCAGAGGACAAACAACATGTAAGCCACATGGGTTTGGAGATGAAAAAAATGACACCTCACGACAATTTCCTAGTGAGTGATCACACGAACAGGAATTAGAAGGCGGCTTCCCCCCTGCAAAGGAAGTTCCGTGTCCACCTGCGTGAGACTCCCAGCATGCGACTCCCAGCGTGCGCCCACCAGGTGTGAAACAGATGAGCCTGGTCTTGGAGAATCACCTGCGGGCAGAGTGGCCCCCAAATGCCACCAGACTAGCTCTGCGGCTGCAGCACTCACACCGGGGACCCCTCTCTGCTCCGTGAAGTGGCTTCACGTCCTGCATTCTCCCCACCTGAGGCTCGGAAGCCTGCAACAGCAGAGCCCTGCAAACTAAGCATGTTCCGGAGCATCAAGGTTGCTCCGGCTGGGTCACCTCTCAGCACCAGCCAGAAATGGCAGCTCCCCCAGTTCAGCACCAGCAGCCGCAGAGAGAGGGCCTGACCGGGCGGGGCCTGGGAGGCTGGGAAGTGCAGAACGGAGGGGTCTCTCCCCACAGACCCCGCAACCACCTCAGGGGACGTGTGAGGGCCCAGGAAAGGGAAGCCAACCAAAGTCAGTCCCGAGTCTCCCAGAACCAATGAGGATCTGATTCTGTCCCTGACCCCACCCAGGAAGGGAGTCTTGAGATGTCCACCCCTGCCTAGAGGATGCTATATAAACAGCCGTCGTCTGACACAGGGAAAGACAGGGCGGGGGTGGGGGCTGACATCTACGGAACAAGTTCTGGGTACCAAGCCCTGCTCGCATCTCTCGCTGTCTCCTTCCTCACGGCCGCCCCTGAGGCGGGAACAGTTACAGGCTGCCGTGAGCCGGGGCAAGCCTCCCACGGTCCCACGGACAGCGGAGCGCTGAGCTCTGCATCTGCCTTTAATCCAGCCTCTGAAAGTCTACGTGGGCACAGCGCCTGGCGCCCGTGTTCTAGGGATTTCCAGCGAGGGTTTCCCGACAGCCGCCTGGAGCTCAGATTTCCACCCTGGTGTGCAAACTGGTGCGAGCAACATGAATTTATGGTAAGATTCGAGCTGCTCTGCCACCGGCCGTGGGAAGTTTCTTGGGTTCTCTGTCCACACTACGCCTGTACTGCTGCTCACTGACGGACAGGGAGCCGGGCCGGGCGGGGCTGGCCTCCAAACGTCAGCCGAGCAGCCTGATCTCTGGCCCCCGTAAACCTCAGGACCGGAGCTGAGACTGATTCCATCAGCTCCAAGGAAACTCTGTGAGGTCATGAAAGAGAAACCTCCTAGTTGAGCGAGAAATCACTTTCCTCATCAGAGGGAACAGGAGGAAACCAAAACCCTGCTATCAGGGCAACAGAAAAGTTGAGGGAACCAAGGCATCCTGATTTCGGAAGCTGCTGGCGGTGCCACCTGCCCCCCCCCCCCGTCTCCTACAAAGGGGACCAAGGCCGGGTGGGTGGAGGGGTTCACGGCTCCTGATTTCATGCTATAGGAGGTGACCATAAGGGAATGGTTGGGCCATTCGCGGGGCCAGAGCCTGACGGTCCCGGGATCGCAGGGCACCAGGTGAGGTCACCTAAATGGGCCCTGGTCCTGCGGAAAGCAGGTCACCTGGGGGACCCTGAGGGCACTGGACAGTGAGACGGAAGGCAGGCAGAGACCCCTTGTCCGTCAGCCCCGTGTGTCTGGTCGGAGGCTGCATGCAGGTGAATGCCTGAGACTCAGCCAAACAAAAGGGGCCACCTGTAAGTCTGGAGGCGGGGTCAGAGTGGGGGCCTGGGGCGGCCGGGGTGATGGGAGCTGGCCCCCCGCCCACCACGCGGCCCCCCAGACCTTCATAGAAGCCGTCCTCGTCCATGTCCCCGTACACGTACAGGTACTTCCCCGCCGCGAGCGGCAGCTCGGCCTCTGGGTTCTCATTGGGCCCGTCGAAGGGGTTGTAACTAGAGGAAGAGACAACACGCTCAGGTGGTGCCCGGGACGGAGCCTGAGCCCAGCCCGCCCCTGGCCAAGCGCCGGGGCCCTCTCTGCTGTTCCCGGGATGTTCCAGACCCGAGCAACGACTCGGTGCCAGTGAGTCGTCTGCACACTGAAAATGCAGGCCCTCGACGGCTCACACACCCAGGTTTCAAATAAAAAGCTAGTTCTGAAACCACGTTGTCCGCTCAGACTCCTCCGTATCAGATGACCTTTGTATGACTCCAAATTATACGTTATAAATTTCCAGATCAGTCAGAAAATAAGAAAGTCATTAACCCTGGAGTGTTTCAATGCCTGTTACTGAACAAGGATGGGAGCATATGACATAAGCTACTTGGTAAACAGTAACCTGCTCATTTTCACACTTTGCAACACGCGTGACTCTCCTTCGACCCCGTGAAACACTCTATCATGGCCTTTCTAATGGACGTGTGCCAGTCCACCGAACAGGTTCACACACTCTCCTCATCTGAGTTCTGACGCTCTTTTTGGCTAACGTAATTGGCTTTGCATCAAATATCCTTATGGACGTATCTTTTCACACTCGCATGCTTTCTTCTTGAAGATAAATCCCTAGGAAGCAAATTTGTTT
Source organism: Camelus ferus (assembly GCF_009834535.1). Taxonomy (NCBI): domain Eukaryota; kingdom Metazoa; phylum Chordata; class Mammalia; order Artiodactyla; family Camelidae; genus Camelus; species Camelus ferus. The sequence continues at coordinate 22,045,451 of NC_045727.1, read as the reverse complement.
GGCCAAAGTCACGCACGTCTTCAAGGTCTTGGCTACGCACAGCCCAAATACCCTAGTATAACTGAATCCCGACACTGTCCGCTGACACTAACACATGGTAACGCGAGTACACTTCAGTAAAAAACATACATCCTGGAAAGTGGATTTTGCTCTCTCTCTCTCCACCAGGAGTGTTAAAGTGACCATCTTCTCCAATCCTCAAAATGTTGGAATTAACATTTTTTTGAAGTCATATCCAACGTGCAAATGAAACATGCTAGAGAAAGTTTTGATTTTCTAATTCAAAGATGAATTCATTTAAAATAGCAGAAAAGGCCTCATCAAGAAAGTAAAAGTGACATCACTGATCATGAGCCATGATCGTGTAAATTAAAAAGGGTGTCACTCATCCTCCAGGCACGCGGGGGTGAGGTCGCAGCCCCCGCAGTCACCCACCAATGGTTGGGGGTTCAGGACTGGGGAGCCAGGAGGAGGCCCCTGCACTTGGGAACAAGGCCCTGGGAGAGTTCAGGTCCACGTCTAGGCAAGAATCTCAGAGACCCCAGATTCTTCCATCTGCCCCCACCAGCCCCGCGGGAACAAAGCCCACGGCTGTGGCGAGGGCAGCATCTGCAGCCCGGCTTCTGGATCCTGAGACCTGGTTCCTGGCAGCAACCATAAGGGACCTGAGAGCCGTGTGTGACCAGACAGGCCCACGCTAGCTCTCAGTGGGCACGGGCCCTCCGATGAGCAATGGGTTCGGCAGCTGTGACGGCCGCGGGACATGGTCCGGGCGGGCGCCGGGCTCAAGGGGAGACGCCGGGACAGTGCCAAACAGGGGCTGTGGACACGGGCACCCCTCCCTGAGAGTCAGTTTGCCGCCGCTGCGGGCTGGACGGTGTCCACAGAGAGACGTTCAGCCCCTAACTCCTGGCACTGCGGAGGTGAGCTTACTTGGAAAGGTCTTTGCAGATGTGATCAAGTTAAGGTGGGATCATACTGGAGTCAGGCGGCCCGGATCCAACGACAGGGTCCTTATACAAAATGGGGGGGACACAGAGGGAGGACGGGCACTTGAGGACGGAGGCCAAGACTGGAGTGCGGTGCTACAGCTGAGGGGCGTCAAGGAGGCTGCCAGCCAGCAGAGGATGGCAGAGGCAGGAAGGACCCTCCCCGAGCCTTCAGAGAGGGCGGCCCCCCGGCACTTTGATCTCTGGCTCCCGGCCTCCGGAACCAGGAGAGAGTGGACCTCTGCTGCTTTGAGCTGCCCTACCTGTGGCTGTGTTTAAAGGCAGCCCTGGAAAAGGAAAGCAGTGCCTGAGCCCCTCCCGTCACAGCAGACATGCCACCCTGTGAAGCCTGGCCGAGCCGCCACGTTCTCTCGGCACTGCGGGAGGGGTCCCGCACCCACCACCTCGCCTGCCTGAGGCCTCCCACGCTCACAGATGCCCAGAGGGTGCAAAGGAGAGCGTCCCTCTTACCTGTAGCGGGCGACACACAGGTGGACCTTCCCCGAGTATCTCTGCTTGGAGGTGCTGGAAGCCCGTTCATTATCCATCTGTCAAAGACACAGCGGATGCTCATGTCGCTGAAGCCGCAGGCTCCACACGCCATGCTGGAAACACCCAGGGACCGCCTGTCATGGTCCCCAGGGCTCCTCGGCCTCAGATGGTGGAACTCCCGTGAGATGAGAACATGTATGTTGTCTTGGGTGTGACCCATGGATGGGCAGGTCCCTCCCCGCCCCCTGGAGGCCCCCCACACCCGCGGGTCCCTCCCCTCCTCCCGGCGGGTCCCTCTCTGCAGGCTCCTCGGTCACACAGGGATGCTTATAAAGCACTGGTCTCCGCAGGGCTTGTGATGTCACTAGTCTGTGGAATCTAAGAAATAACCCGCCTGAAAGTACGGCAGAGCAGAAGGGCCCTTCTCAGAGGGCCGCCCTGTCTCCTGCCTCATCCCTCCGGGTCACAGGCTTGTCCTGTCACATTCACGACACTCGCTGTGACCTGACTTCTTAGGTGCTGACCAGCTCACAGTCCTTCTGCACTAAGAGAACACCCCCCGCCCGTGCACATGGGGCCCACGTCCTGGCCCGGAGCAGGGTCAGGGAAGACAGGTCAATGGCAGAGAAAGGAAGGAGGCAGGAGAGGAAGACAAGGAGGGGCTGCAAAGAGAGAGTGGTAGGGGTGCTGACTTCCACGCCTGACACGGGCAGGCCAGGACCAGGACTCACGTCTGATTCAAATCTGCATCTTGGGCCACCAGATCTGGACAGAAAGGTGGGCTTGACGGACAGAGGCTCCGGCTTGTCACCCGGGAGCGGGAGGGGCCGGACGTAGTCACCAATCACAGCGTGGCTTCTGATGGAACTCTCCTGACCTGGCCGGGAACATTGGAACAATTTGAAGAAAGACACAAGGGAAATAAAAAAAGCACGCTGGTTCTTTGCCTTCCCAGTGTGTCTTTCCTCCTCTTTGACATCAGCCTTTGACTTTCGTTTTGGGACCCACCCATTTTCCACTCTTATTTCCTGTAGGCTGGTCTGACCCCACCCCTGTCCCTGGACCATCCATCTGGCCGAGTCTACTCCTGGCTACCACAATCGTCTGGTGCTAACAGTGGTGTTGCCTATGAGACAGGAGGGTCCAGTCAGAGAGAACTTAGTGGGAGTCATGGGCAGAGAGACTCTCCTTTTCCCCAGCTTCAACCTGAGGGGAGATGAGACTCAGTGATACTGCAGCCATATTGCCACCAGGAGGAAGAAATTTCGTCTGAGAATGGAGCCTGCTCGTAAGAGGATCTGTAAGATGGAGTGGCGGGGCTGAAGCCCCTGAATCCAGCCGTACCTGAAGCTAAAGCTACTGGCCCTTCATCTACTCGACGTGGTAAATAAAGCCCTTTTTGCTCACACCGGTGTAGTTTGGCTGTGCTGGCACTTGTGACCCAAATCGTCCTGACTTATACACAAAGTGACCAAAGGACTTATGGCTGAAAAACACTTTGACAAGAGACTAACCAGGACCAAAGTGGCTCTCTGCTGGTCCTGTCCTCAGGGGGCTCGAGAGCCCCGTCCCAGGCACGCAGGGAGGGGACTGAGCACCCTGGCCAGTGCTGGCCTGGACCGAGCAGCCTCAGGCATGTTTCCTAGGCCTGGGTGTGAGGCAGAGAAGCAACTGGTTTTCCACCCCGAGCTCCTGCTCCCCGTGGCCTGCAGGTCCCCCTCCCCGGCTTTGTCTAGTCTCTCACCGTGGCTCTCACACCAGGGGGACTGTTCACTGAAGAAGATGACTTACTGAGTCCAAATCAGGAAATCCAAATACTGTGAGAAGCATTCCCACAAAGGCTGCTTGGAAGTCACCCCCACTGCCCCTGCCCGATTGAGAGAACCGCAGGCAAGCAACATCGTAACAGAACGATGCTGAAACAGACAGGGGGTCCCTGCGGGAATGCTGGGTCCCAGGGAGCAGTGGCTGGGCTCTGGTTACTGCCGAGCAGGCCCAATGCCCCCAACAGTGCTTGGCGGGCAGACGGCAGGTGCAAAGGAAACATTCACTGCAGAACTGACTCCCAAAGCCTCACAGGCTGAGGACAGCGCCTGGCTGCAGAACCAGTACCGCATCTCCTTCCTCTGAGCGACGCAGGAGTGCGACCCGAGCACATGGCTCATCCGGGCCAATGGCCTGAGAGTGGAAGTGACGTGCCCTGCTTGGGGAGGAAGCCTTTTTGAGTCGGTGTCTAATCTCTTACGTTTCCCTTCCCCTGCAATGGAACATTCCAGATGGAGGCGGCTCTGTTTGTCAGCATTACCCAGTGAAGACCATGTGGAACCGATGCCCCGAGCCGGCCTGAGGCGGACTGGAGCATCATCAAGATAGAGGCTTGAGCTGTTTTAAGCCCCCGAGGCTTCTGCAGCTGAACCTTGCCCGTGCTGACTAACACACTGCCAGTGACCAGCAGGGGTGACATCACAGTAAAGGGGAAAGAATGTAGCAGAGACTCCTTGTATTCACCTTCAGCAAATCCAGCTCCCTTGAGAAAAACAATCTGACGAGCATGGCCGATGTCACCTGCTCTGTGCTCTGTGAGTGAGGGGGCAGCTCTGGCCCCTGTGCCCTCACGGCAGGAACATCCCACCCTTTCCTGATGCGGGCGCTTCAACAGATGTATTTTCTGGAGACTATGGCCACCAAGCCCAAATCCATGATTCTACCTGGTGCTTCAGCAAATCCCAGCTCCAATACGGAAGGAGACAGTGTGTAGGGGCAGCCGGGCGGAGGACACACCCCCATGCCTCTTTCTAGCAGCCCCTTCCTGGAGATTTTTAGGGATAATCCTGTCCCTGTGCAATGGCCGCCTTTCCTGTTGCAGACGTGACTCCACACCATCGGCCTTGTCCTTCTCAGCCTTGGGCCACCCCGGCCTCAGGCAGGAGCACGTCTGCAGGGCCTTCTCCGACCTTGTGCGCTGGCCCTGCCCACACCTTCCTGAAGACGCACACAGAGAGGAGGCCGGCCCAGCAGCGGGTTCCCGCCTCGTCCTTAAGGGGTCAGAGGGCGACCCTGAGAAGGACGCTGGGGTTGCAGAGGAAGCCCTCTTGCCGGCAGCCCCCAGCGGCCCAGTGGCGCCAGCACAGCAAGGACGCCGCGAGGCTGATGCCAAGCGTGCCCGGTCTTGCCCCCAGAAGCACCTTGTGGGCGAGGGAGCAGTCCTTTAAACGAGCCGGTCAGTTAGCACCGTGGCTCTTCCAAGCGGCTAAACAGAACCTGTGCAAACCAGCTAGTCCACCAGGAGCCGAGTGATCTGCTTAGCAGAGCTGTTTGGGGTTCTGTTTGGTCTGCTGTTGGTCAGTGTCCGTTTTCCGCCATTGGGAATCACATCCTTTTTTTCCAGATCAATCTCGACGCCAATTCACTCAGGTAAGTCGCTGCTCCCCTCTCCACTGACGCATGAGCTTCCACTAGACTCACGTGTTCGCATGCTGTTCACACAGGAGGCCCGGGGCTGCTGCCTGGAGAAGGGCCTGGGGTACCAGGCGCTCAGACCTCCTCCTTCTGTCTGGTTTTTCATAGAGCTAAGCATTCCCTCTAACGCACGAGCAGGATGGGAAGGGGGTGGGGGGGAAACATTATTTATCAAGATACACAGATCATCACCTTGTTTTAATAGTAAAAAGCACCCCAATCTTCTGATGAAAACTAGGAGCGATCTGCAAATTCTTTTATGGAATTCCAAGGTGGGGCTCCAGCCCTCACCTCCCCTAAGTTTGAAAGAAAAACTGACTGTCTTCAGGTGGATAAAATCAGCCTGTGACCCGTTTAACCTTCAGCAGGGAGAAAGTGCTCCCCGACTGAGCAGGGGACTTCGCTGCCTACACCGAAGACCTCCGACGAGGTTAAGTCGAATGCCTCTGCGATCACTTCGCCCGTAACAGAGACTAAATGCCCCCCAACCACGCGGAGTTAACCCCCTGCGCCCCATTCGGCTTCCTAAACACAAACGTGATGGGAAAGCGTGGAAGTTCACCGCTGTCATTACCGCAGCCTTTGTCAGAACGGAAGCTCTCAAGTGCACAGCGATGTCACAGGGAGGTCGCTGGAGGAGGAGGGGAGACACACAGAAGCACGCCCGGCAGCTCCCAGCGCAGACCCAGAGCCAGACCCTCGGGGCCAGGCCCTGGCTCCCTGCATACCAGAGCTTCGAGGGCGTGTGAGGTCATGCCAGCTGACACCCGCCAGGTGCCCAGCCAGGGCCCAGCACAGCAGGCGTGCTCAAGGCACACTGGCCAGCCTCGTATCACCACAAGGCCCTCGATGCTGGCCGCTCCCCAGGGGCGTCTGTCATCCACACCCCAGCTGTGCCCAGCGGTGCCCCACAGGCCAGCCGGCCCTTCTCCACCATGGGAGGGAGGTCGGGGCGCTCACCTTTGCTGATGGGGGGGGCCAGTCCGTTCATGAGCCTCGGGAAGGGCTTGCTGGGGGACGAGGGGCTGTCCGAGGGGGCCGCAGAGCTGCCGCCCAGGTCGATCTTGCCGGCGTGCTGGCGGAACTCCTCCAGGTCCCGGGACAGCAGGCTGAACTGCTCACTCTGTGCCCGGCATTTCTCCTCCAGCTCCCGCACCTTGCACTGCAGGGCACAGGCGGGGACACACGGTCAGCAGGCAGCCCTGGCTCGCGGGGACGCGTGTCTGTGTGTGAGTGCGCGTGCATGTGTGTGCACAAGGTGCCGCATGTGCACCGTGGACGACAGTGTCTGTGCACGTGCACACCTGAAATGTGTCGTCTGAGTGTGTCTGCATATGTGTGTGCGTGTACGTGGCCAAGGGCTGCCTCGTGCCTCCATGCAAGAATGAACAGCGACGGGTAAAACCAAGCTCTCTGTGCAGCCTGGCTCCCAGGGCAAACGTGGGCAAGCGCAGGTGCCAAGACACCCTGCAGACACTCGGCCCAGCCAACTGCGGCTTGCTCTGGGCTCTGTGTGGTGGGCACGCCTCACCACAGATGCTGGAGATCTGGAGTACGGGGCGGGGACACAGCCCGGCCGCGGGGGATGGCTCCGTGGCTAACCCACGGATGCAGCCATCTCGTGGAGGCCCCTGCCTGTAGTCCTGCAGAACCCCAAAGCACACGGCTTCAGCAGTAAAGGGAAGGTCTACCTGCTGGACTGGGTTAGCAACATCGCTGCCATCTGCAGATGCCGGAGGAGTCTCGGGAGCACTAGGGAGGCTGAAGTGTCCCTGGGCACACATCCTGGAAGGGCAGCCCCCCCACCCCCGCTCTGCCTGGTCCTGCCCTGGCTGGTTCTCAGCTGGGCGGGTATCATCCAGCCCCTCTTCCTTCCCGGGGAACCAGAGTCTACGCTCCTGCGCTTCCACTCCTGGTGCAGAAACACGAGCTCCCCGCACTGGCCCACAGGTGCACGCCCACCCAAGGAGGGGCGCGTGGAGAGCCCGCTTTGCCTCCCCTGCTGTGTTCTGTTCTGGGCACTCACCACCCTACACTCTAAAGCTCCCTGATCCTTCCTCGCCTGTCTCCACAACTTGACCGTCAGCTTCAAGCCTGTGCCTCTGGCTCCCCAGGACGCCCTCAGGGCTCTGCACAGAGCCCGCCCACCGCGGGTGCTCGACGGGTGCTTGCTGAAGCCGTGGGGAGGAGAGCCCCGGGTCTGCAGGTGTCACGCTCCTCACAGCAAGGGCTGCTCCGGCTGCGTCGGGCCCGGCCGGCCTCTGTTCCTTGCTGGATGGCAGGTGGGACGTCCCTGCTACCGTGCCAGCTCCACGAGGGCAGAAGTCTGGTCTGCTGCTTTTCTGCTGTGCTCCAGCACCTGGACCAGAGCTGGGTACCAAGTCAGGCTGAGCGACGTCTGGTTTCACGTGGTGTGCACACAGGCATGAAGGCCGGTGCTAGACGGACCCTTGGCTTGGCTAGGGGGCTCGCGACACACCCCCACCCCTGCACCAGCCACTCCTTTTCTCCATGTCCTCCACAGGCATGAAGACTTTCAGCTCCTTAGTCCAGAATGAAGTACTATTTATGTCTGAGATCACAGAATCCTAAAAATAGACCTAACCAATCCCAAACTTGTAATTAATTTCTTGGATTCATTAAAAACAAAAAATCAGCAGGATTCTTCTTCTGAAAGGCTGACCGAGCCTGGCTGGGATCGCTGCTCCCTCCGAGGACGGCACAGCAGTGACACTGGGCGCACCTGTGTGCAGGTGGGGACACAGAGAGGAGGTCAGACCCGCCTCCCGCCTGGGCCCCCCGCGGAGATGCAGCGCCCGCCCGGGAGCAGGACGGTGACTTCAGATGCCACAAGGCCAAGGGCTCTGGCCACCCTGTGCTCAGCCCTGAAGACCAGACCCTTGCTCCAGGTGTGAGTGACTGGCCTTGGAGGGCAGGCGGCGCCCGCAGGTGGGGAGCGGCCACCAGCCACCTAGCCTCCGCAAGGAGGGCTTGGAAGTACGGACAGTGGCTGAGGTGTCAGGAACCCACACGGAGACGGGGCGTCTGAGGCCTGTCTGAACAGGGGCCCCCGGCTGCAGCTGTTGCCCTGATCTGCTGCTGGGGGTTCAGGGGCGGAGGCGGGCGGAGGGCAGGCCCTGCGGGACCCAGACGAAACCAGGGAGAGGCCAGGGCTCACGTGGAGGCGCCGGACCACTGCGTGCTTCAGCTGCTGCGTTAACTCCGTCTCCTGGGTACCGCTGCCGGTGGGGCCCAGGGCCCGAGCTCCCTGAGGGCCGCCTTCCAGGGAGCATTTCCTTCACCGCCGCTTCCCCAGCAGCCAGCTCTGACGTGAGAGATGAGGGGAGGGTCCTGGGGGCAGGAGCAGCAGAGCCGACGCCCAACCATCGTGTCCACCACACGTCCGTGGAGTCGGTGGGGGATGCCTGTCTTGGGGGACCAGGTGACCCAGGCTGTGTGTTCCGTCCACGAGGGCGTCTGCGTCTCAGTATTGGCCCACTGTGGGCAAAACCGCCAGTTTTCCCAGAGAAGCAGCGAATCTTCATTTCGATGGAAAAATCTCTCAACTGTCAGACACTGGAGGGTATTCTGAAGGCTTATGAACAGCCTGGTCAGACAAGGCTCAGGCAGAGATGGCCCTGGCCTGGGGGTCACCACCTTGTGATCCCACTTCACCTGGAATGTGCTAGCAGTCCCAGCACTGCGTGGCCCTGAGGGTGGCCTCTGGCTGTCCCCACCCAAGGCCCAGACACACAGGGTGGCTCTGGGGTCTCTAATTTGCAGCCCTTCTGCATGGAGAGCATGCGTCCCAGGGGCGTGAACTTCCGCTCTAGAGCAGTCAGCGCTGGAACTGAGAATTCCACCCCAGGGGCGGGCCACGCAGATGCCAGGAAGGCTGGGCTCCAGAGGCAGCTGCTCCACAGACATCCGCTACCTGTCTCTCCATCCACGCCCCACGCACGCCTGTTGAGTATGGCCGGTATCGGGAAAAAAAACTGGTAAATGATGAGCTTTTTCCAAGGTGTAATAGATGGAAGAAACGGGAGTCCAATGGTGAAATTTAAGGAATTCAAAATATGGGAGATCCCAGCACAGTCCCGCCCAGGATGAAGAGTGCGTAACTAGCGTATCTGGGGATGGCACCCAAGGCTGGGCTCAAAACGGTCCCGTGACCAGACGCTGATTCAAAGGATGTCTGATTGCCTGAGGCCACCAGAACAGGGCCTCGTGTCAGCTTCGTGGGAGCTGGTGGTGGAAGCTTCCGAGAAGGCAGAGGGGAGGGACATCACTGAGCAGCAGAACACACGCATGTGCACCCCTTCATGCATCTGAACACGTGTGACAGTGTGGTCTGAGACTCGCTGTCACTGGGACCTGGGGGCGAAGATGCACGGCTAAGCCCCTCCCATCTCGCGTGTCTACCCCAGAAACTCTGAGGGTCCTGCAGGCTCACGCCTCGCTGCTCACGCCTCTCTCCTCGATTCCTGTTTTGTTTCTCCTCTGGGTCTCCCAGGACATGGCTTCAAGGCAGCAGGACGCCAGCTCCCCAAAGCCTGGCAGCTCCCAGACGCCTGCTCTCACTCGTCCCAGGGGAAGGTCCGAGCACCCAACAGATGCGATGTCAGCAGCCCATTAAACCCGAAAAGCTTCCCACAGGTCCGGGCTCCCTCTGGAAGCTTCGCCAGGCTCCCCTGCTGCTTCCCTCTCCTGGGAAAGAGGCAGGTTCTCCCTCCAGAGCCTCCGTGGACAGGCTCCCCTGGCCTGGCTGCAGCGGGCGTGGGTCGCTGGGGCTTGGTGCCCCCACAGCCCCTGAGCCACCAGCAGAAAGCACTCTTCCAAATGCTGGGAAGGAAAACAGCGCCCAGCCGCCTGCCCCAGGGGCTCACCTGGACGTCAGCGTTTACCCGAGGCCCCGGGCGCTCACCTGCACGGCAGTGTTTACTTTAGCACTCATAGCACCGCGCCCACTGGGGTTCACCTGGCCGCTGGCCTGTCCCCATCGCTGTGTCCCCAGCCCCGCTCCTCCCAACCCAGAGATCTGCCACCTGCAGCCTCAGGAGCGAAGGGCGGCTGCGTCCTGGCCGCAGTGGGAACAGATGGCACAGTCATCAGGCAAGTCAACTATAATTGGAATAAACAGCGGAGACTTGCAAATTTGGATGCGAGTATTTATGAAGACGAAGGCGAGCACAGCCAGACGCGCCTGCCAGCACTCTCTCTCAGGTTCCTTCGCTCCGTATTTCTCATCTGACTTCCGGGTGTCAAAAAGGGATGAATGAGGGCGCTGTCCCCTGTCTTCTGTGTCCAAACCGGGACCGTTTGGAGAGTAAGGGGGTGCTGTCAACACTCGGGCTGGAACAGCAAACCAGGGGCAGACTGGGTCGCCCTGAGGAGCCACTTGGGAGTACGCTGTTCTGTGCGGTGTCTGTGCAAGCGAGCTCCGTGATGCCAGCTACTACTCACTGAATACCTGCTGTGCGCCAGCCCTGCCGGAGGGCTTCCCACATGACTGCTGATGCTCAGAGGGACTCCATGGGGTGACCTGGGATGAGCCCTTGTATGCGTGAGGAAGGCAAGGCCAGATGGACTGAACGCCAAGGTCACACACCCAGGAAGTGGCAGGGCGGACCCGGGCCTCTGTGACTCCAGGTTCTGGGCAGGGTCTCGATCCCACGCCCACCACTCCCTCACTGTCTCGGGGGACCCGGAGGCAAGGCACATCAGCTCAGTGGGCCTCAGTCTCTTCATCTGTGAAGTGGGGGAGAAGCCTGCCCTCCAGAACGATGGTCAGTTGTAAGCCTCTGGCGGCATGGGAGGGGCTCTGTAAACAGATGCTAAGGCCTTCAGGCCTCTGTGGGCGGAGGCCTGGCCCAGCGCTGCAAGGGGCCGTGGACTGGTAACTCAGCTCCCCGCAGGGCGCGGAAGACCGCAGGCCGGCAGTGCGCCTGGGCCTGGGGCAGTGCGTTAGGGCTCCCTGCCTCTTCTCAGCAGCGGGAGCGCTGAGGGCTGCTCAGCACTCGTCCCCAGTGAGCCCCAGCTAAGAAACACCTTCCGCCGGCCTTTGACACTCAGCCCGCACCAGCTCACGCCTACAACTGTAACAGACACAGGACAGCCCAGGAATTCATCCGAGCAGGCTCTGAGTTGCAGGATCTTGACAAGGAACTGCTCTGGACTCTAGAACAACGCAATCTTGACACAAAGTAAGGACCAAGGGCAGACCCTGGCGAAGGTGGCTCCTTAATTCACGCTTTGCTTCCTGTAATGTGCACGGATTCAGCGCCGTGAAAACACAAGTGCCCTAAACGTTTGCTTTGGTTCACACGATTAATGCATTTACCAAACCATCCAACTCAAGCACAGTGAATTCAACACTGGTGGCTCTGGTTACCGCGGGTCTCCTTGTTCTGCAGAGACACGCATTTGACACGGAGGCACCCTGCACACAGACGGACACCACTCACTGGCGGGACGTCAGAACCCCTTGCTGTTCCCTGACTGCAGCTTCTGCCCTTGGGGCGCCAGCCAGGGTGGGAAGGGGAGGCAGGGGGGAGATGAAGCTGGAGTCAAGAGTCTCAGCCTGGCTGATACAGCAACCCAGTATCAGAGCTGCGCGGCCCACGCCTCCCAGCCTCTCTTGCAGCGAAGTCGGGCCATGCCACTAGCTCTGGCCAGTGGCCCCATAAACAAGGGTGACACTTGTTTCTGTAGCTGAGACACAGGAGAAGGGACAGGAGCTCTCTCTGCCACCACGACCGGGAAGCCATGTGCTCCAGACGGTACAACCTCAAGATTCAGGGAGACTGGGTCCCTCAGTCACCACGCGTTACCCATGGACCTTCCGCCCTCAGGGCCCAGCTCTGCTCTCGGAGCTGCGTGTCCGTGGTGAGCGGCTCGGCCTCTCTGTGTCCTGGTTGTCTGGTCAGTGAAATGAGGGTGATGATAACCCCCCTGGCTGGCTTGGAGGGCATCACGCTCCATCACACCTGTCACTTGTGCCCACCGTCTCTGCTCCTGCTGCGCCGCCAGCAAAGAGAGGGCAGGCCACCCGGCCAGCGCTTCCCAGGCCAGCTGCTGCGGGAGTCAGTGCCCCATCCAGCCTTCGGTACTGCTCTGCTGGCAGGAAAGCGGAGCCCCCGCCGTCGCAGGGAGGTCAGGACTCCCAGGCCAACGGAAGCTGCAATGTGGTGGTAGAGGGTTTGGGTCCAGATTCTGCGCCTGACTCCGCCTCAGTTTCCCCGGGTGTCACCCAGACCGAGTGAGACCACATGTTCCTCATTTCCCGGATGTCCTGGAGGGGCGCCCTCTGCACAGTGCCGGCAGGGAGTCTTCAGTGAACGCCGTTGTCCACACTGTAGCTGGTGCTGTGTAACTCTGTACATGCTGAACCGATTCCTTCATAAAGTGCCAAGAGCTAGGAACCTGCTAGACTCTGGGACAGCATGCGCTCTGAGGCTCTCAGGTTTGCAAACAGAGCTCTCCGTCCTGATTCTGGAAAGTTCCATTTTCAGCTGCCTCCTAACTCCTGTCTTGGTGAAGTCCCCAGGTGAGCCCAGATCAGTCCTCGGGAGTCCTGACACCTCCCCTCCCCTCAGCCCCAAACACCCCAGCCACTCACTCATCAGGAAACGGGACTGAGAAATGTCCGCAGAACGAGATTCACGCATGTGGGTGTTTTGAGGGGATTTTACTGAACACGTTTCCTGAGGTCGACCTTATCTGTCACTTTCTGTTATCTCTGGCTGCGCCAGGAAGTGGGCTGTGCTGCCTCGCAGACTATCTGACCTAAGGGGGTCACCAGCCCGCCGTGTGGGGTGCACCACAGCCTCCCAGAAAATGAACTTCCTAATGGAAACGCCACTGCCCGCTACAGACAGCGTGGGCGGCCAGCAGGCGGGGCCTCCCTCTGCCGGCTCTCAGTTAACACTTCTGTGAAGGCGAGCGGGCGGGAGGTCCCGGGTACGAAAGGGCTGGACCACGGTCGGCCAGCACTCCCCGGGCCTCACTCCTTCAGACGCTTCTTTCCTTAACCAGCCTAGCAGACTCCCTAAACGATGCCTTTCAAACAGCTGCTGCGTCAGACTGCCCAGAGGGCTGGTTAAAGCACAGGCCTCTGTCCCCAGCCCCAGGCTCCCGATTCCGCAGGCCCAGGGCTCATCCTAAGGAGGTGCATAAGCTCCCCAGTGATGCCAACACTGCAGGTCCGGGAACCCCGCTTTGAGAACCACCCATCTAGCAATGAGGAAAGCCGTCGGGCTTTCTGCAAACTCACAGCCAAACTCAGAGTTTTGGAAGAGGTTCAAAACCCTGTTTGGAGGGACAGCCCAGTTCCCCCCCCCCGCCCAGGCGCTGCCTGCTGGAGGAGGCAGGAAGGGCCCGCTGGCCCGCTGGAGGGGCCCACTGCCACACGGGGCGGGAAGGCGGGACATTCAGGTGCAAGGTTTGAATTCCGATGACCGAGCCCCTGGAATCTGGGCTGCATGCACGTGGCTGGCCCCAGGGTAGGCAGAACCATGCTAACGATCTCTCCTCCCCGTGGTCATCGGAAGTCACAGACACTCTTCCAGCCTGAAAGTTACAGCCTTGGCAGAAAACGGAAGCCGACTGCTCTGCACTGGGCCTGCTCATCCCTTCAAAGGACAGACCGTCGGGCCCCAAGGCCCAGATTAAAGCATCTCCCTGGGGCGGAGCTCCCACAAGCAGCTTGGCTCCCCCGGCCCCCGGTCCCCACAACGGCATCGGGAAGCTGCCATTTGCTCAGAACCTTGCTGAGCTGCCCATTTTCAGAAGAGCTGGTCCGAGCAGGCCCAGGGGCGCGCCGCTGGTCCAAGCACGGGGAAAGCACCACCAAGCACACGGGGAGGGGAAGACGTCCGTCCCGGAAGTACCTGCATGCTGTCCAGCGTGTTCTGGGTGCGAGCAAAGCAAGACACAGGGACAGGAAGGTGTTGGGGACAAAAGAAGACAGTCTCAGCACATATGCACCACCTTCTCCGCTCTTCAACCCAAAGCACGTTATGCCTGTCCCCACGTGTCAGGGCATGCATGCCCTGCCACCCAGCACCGGGTGACACCACTTCAGCGGGACCGTCACGGAGCGGCAGCTCAGAAAGCGGATTAAAACAACACAGCCGAGCAAACCAATGGGATTCGGGCAAGGAGTAAAAAGAAACTGCGCTTCCAGCCAGGAGACTATGCAAATCAAAGTGCGGTGGGCGAGTCAGGCCAGGGAGGCCGTGATTCTTCAGGGAGATGGATGGGCCCCGGGAGCTCTGCTTCCACTTCCCCAGGTTACATATTTTCCCACCTGCTATTTCTCACTCTCAGCCCTCCAGGTATTCATTAGCTAATGGAAGCTTTCAAAAAAATCAATTTTAATACAGATGATGATAATGATGAAACCTTTTCCTGTGGGAGGAACAGATTTTAAAAGGCAATATACGAGATGCATATATTTTGTTTTAAGTGGTCGTGTTCCCCTGGGGACGAGGGACAAGGTCATCTTAAATAGGACAAGTGCTTCCCGTATCTGGAGACAGCAGGACCAGGGGAAAGGCCCCTCTGACCTTTCTTGATGGAGTGGGACTAGGGGAAGCAGCCCCACAGGGCCGCCCCACGCTGTGCGGCCTCCCCCGCTGCTGTGTCTGTAGCAAGGGATCAGCAACCGGGTGACCTTGGTCTTCAGTGGGTACACTCTTAATGCACACTTACTATGCATAAGGAATTGAACGGCCAAGGTACCCCCAGGTGATTCCGTGAGTTCCCCTTGCTCCCGAGGAGGCTGGCACCCGGCCACCAGCTGGGACAGAAGAGGGGCCATCCTGCCACGCCACCCACACCGCTGGGACTTGACACCACTTCCCTGCCAAACCCCTGCCATCAGGGCCAGTGAGAAAGGCCTCTGGGTGGCCGGGGAGGGTAATTCATGCCGTGCTCGTGGGGACAACGCCCGTGGCAGCGCCTCGCATGGCGTTCACTGCTGTGATTCCCTCGGTCACCCTCCCTCTGATCCTGCAAATGCCTCCCCGGATACCAGGTGCTTCGTCAGGACAAGTACTCCCCTCAGATTCGCCCTCCCCTGCCCACCTGGTGGCAGCACGCCCCCAGGAAGGGTCCATCCTCCCTCCCTCCTGGAGGAAGTCATCCCTGTGAGTGAGAGGGCTCACCCTCCTTGCCTTCCATCCAAGAGGAGCCAGCCGAGGAGAGCAGACCCCATCTGAGACTCGCAGCTCTGAGCTGGCTGTGTGGCCACGGGAAAACTGCTTAACCTCTCTGTGCCCGGCTTTCAGGCACGTGACATGGGAATCATCATGGCACCTACACACACGAGGCTGCTTGTGCTGACACGGGACAATGGGAGGACAGCACTGGTAACCGGTACCCGGTGCGCAATCGGTAAAGGTGAGCGGTTTCTTCTACGAGGCATCGACGTGAGCCCCCGCCTCTCCCATCCCCAAAAAGGAAGGTTCGCTTACCTCTAGCAGCTGCACTGCGCCTTCATGCTCTTTCTTAGCTTCAACCTGAGCCTTTTTTTAACGATAAAAAGACAAGAGTGAACATTTAAAGGCAGGGAAAAGAGAAGGAAATCAGAGATTAGTACCTAAATTATCAGGGAGTGTGGGTCGCTGGTTCGCAGTACTCTAGTAAGCCTCTAAACTGAAAGGTTCTAAATCAGGTCTCATTTTTTTCTCCCTTGGGGCAAGACAGAATGGATTTGGGTTGGGTTTGACACTCTTTGTAAAAACTGGAAAAGTTTTTCCTCCGATCTGGCAAAGAACGATCGGCTGGTGCAGGAGGGTGGGAGGCCCTGACTCTGTTCTTGAGAAGGGGTCACACACACAAGGTGGCTGAACTCAGAACAGCCAGATAATTCTTCCCGAAGCCTCAGGTTGCCATCATCTTCTCAAATGTCCTTGACTGCTTGGGAAAAAAGTCACTCAAACTTGACCCCTGGATAATTAAAGGTCTGCTGAGATACCCCAGGCCCTGAGGAGAGGCTGTCCCAGGGGTCCTGAGTGTCTGCCAGGCTCTCAGAGGCTCAGATGTAGTGGAGGTGGGGGGGATGCATTCTTCAAGTTACCTGACACAAAGCCATCTGCTCCACAGAATAAGAAACTATGAGTTTCATGAAAGAAATTTCGCAGGATAGCTGCTGCCTGGGCCAAATGGTGAGGTCACACAAAATTGAGATGCAGCATAAATACTTCTTGTCTTCACAGACCCTGAAGTTCTATCATTCTGATGACAGTAAATATCTGGAATTGTGTCCCAGGAAGAGACCCTGACTGCTGGGGACCTACTAAGTGCATGAGAATGGTTCTAGGCTCTCAGTGATTGGTTAACAGGTGAGTGCACAGTCCAGTCAGAACAAAAAGACTTTGTCTGGGAATGCTGGGAGGAAGGGGGCCCCTTGTCTTTGAGACTTAAGTCTGAGCGGAGGAGAGTCTGGAGCAGCTGCAGACATCTTGCCACTATGAGGGGCAAGCCTAGGGCAGCCAGGGCCTCTACATGGAAACCGGAAGTGAAGCCAAGGCGGAGGAGAGCAGAGGCAGGAGAGCAATGGAGGTCGGATGGGATTTAGGAGGTGCTGGATTCAACCCCATCTGACCAAACTAATTAGACCACCTGGTCTGGGCCCTGGATCCAGCCACATTTGAAGCCAGATTTTCAGCTGAATGTGCAACTAAAATTCTCTTTTTGTGTTTTTTGGTCACTTAAAACCAAGAGTCCTAATGAGCACAACCATCAACTGCTGAAGACGCAACACCCCCCATTGTAAAGCTGGAGACACCAAAGTTCACTGAGAGTGGAGGGCGTCAGAAGACGGAGGAGAAGGCCCGCAGCGCGTCGCCGTGCCGATGCGTCCTGTGCGCCTGGGCTCCCTGGTCTCACAAACACGCCCCGGGAAGCGGGAAGCGAAAAAACACTCAGTGTTAACAAGGATGCTCTCCTGATGCTGCAGGGCAGCTGCCTCTCAAAACACCGACCTCCTATACAGAGTCCATGCATTAAACTGAGATTTGCATGGAAAACTCTCATTTCCAGAGGAACGTTTTCTCCAGGTGCCTGGAGAACAATCGGGAGCGTAATCAACATCCTAAGTAAGCCAGTGAGAGCTGTCTTAGCAGCTTCCACATCTCACATGCAAACGTCCATGTGTTGGACGGAAGAAAGGAAGAGCTTGGCTTCCTCGGCACAGACGCAAAGTGAAAAGCAGCCTGAGTTTGCCATAGAGTTCATTCATATGCATTTCATTCGCACGTATTTCCAATGAGGCTTTTAAGAGCTGGGACATGAATAGAACCCAGCAAATTAATTAGCCCATTCTTGAATTCAGCTCAGTCTTCAAATGCTCGAAATCATTCCTTTCAAAGCAAAACCCACAGGAGCGACAATAAATCACAAAATAGGGGGGGAGAGGGGCGGCAAAGAGCCAGAGAACACACAGGGATTATATAAATAACCCTGCGACTGAGCCGCTCAAGTCAAAGATAGTTCTCCACTGGCAGCGTGAAGAACCAAGAACTCCACTGTGGGCTGTGATAACACGGCCAGGCTGGCCGTGACAAGCTGGGATCTGGCTCCGCGTGAAAAATCAGGAGCTCGTTTTCGCTGGCTACTTGCAAGCTGGGCCATCTGGGCACTCAGGATAGCTGGTTAAAATTAACAGTTCAAATTGGCAGCCCCGAATTCTCACAGAATCTAAGCAACAGCTCTTGCGAGGCTCATTTCGGGAGCCGCTGCCAATGCGTGGGGAAGCTGAGACCTTCACTTAGACACGGTTTCCTACAGTGAAACTTGAGAGGGACCGCGACTCCTGCCGTCAGAAGGAGGAGACTGTCCCCCAGGGGCTGGAGGTCCAGGGGGCCGACATGGCAGCAAACACACTGTTTGCGCGGGTCAGCGCCGTGCAGAGGGGGCAGTCGATTCCCTGTTGCCAGTGCTCTGGACATTCAGCTCAGGCAGACGGGGCACTTCAAAATGAGCCACCCAAGCACCTTGGTGACGGGGTTGGGACAATGGGCGCTGGTTCAAATGGAGTAGAGCAACAGTCATTCGTGGGTGTTGTTAATATTAGCTTTGCAGAAAAGTGAGTGAGATTCGCGGAGCTGGACTGAGCACTGTGTGCAGATTCTCACACCAGGGTCCCTGAGGTCCGCAGAGCTGAGGGAGCCGTGAACGTGGGCCAGGACTCCAGGAGTGCGTCACAGGGGCAACCAAGACACTGAATGAACCAGAGGGCCAGCCCGTGATCTCCCTGCCATCCACGCACGACAGCTAAACCCAGCACCCCCAAGGGGAGCACTTCAAACGGAGGCAAAGCATTTTTATGAACTGCAGGGTGAGTCCAAATTCTCTCAGCATCGCATGTGTCAGGAATGCCCTTAAAACTGGGAGCAGTCGTTCCCCACATGGGAGAGGAATTTTAAACACCAGTGACGTCGGTCAGGTCTGCAGGTGAATTTTAAATATGGGAAAACCCTTCTGCTCATACATCTGGGTTATTATAGCTGCTACTCATAGTAAGTCAAGGACGCCCTCTGCACAGGATGCTGGGAAGGGGAAGCAACCAGAGCCTCTGGACCCCGGTCACCATTTACCCAGGGAGACATCAGGGTTCTGGAGCCCAGCCCTCAGGGGCCCAGGAGTATGCTCTCCAACCCCAGGCCTCCAAGTATTGGAAAATGTGGCAAAAATCCACCTACATCTCAGGGGAAAATATACCCCTGGCTTCCCTACACACAAGCTGTACATCACGAAAAGGAGTATTAGGGGGTCCAGGAAACAGAGGCTCCTGGTGTAAAAGGAAGTCAGGAATTCCCAGGGCGGTGAACGGAATCTCCAGGCCCAGCTCCACTTCGCCCTCAGGAGCATCCAGCCCGAACTCCAGGCACGAGGCTCCAGGGCAATGAAATTAACGCCTCCCTGGGAGGGTATGGGCATCCTGGGAGGGGTTTTACAGCTTTGGCAGAAAGTCTGGGAAGAAGGAGGTGATGGGTGCACAGAGAACAGACCAAACACACAGAAAGAGGCGGTCACCTCCAGGGAAAAAGAGAGGCTGCACAAACAGAGAGCCAGGCACGACACGTGATGAGTGGGCCTGCGGAGGCTGGACCAGAATTCAACTTGGGACGTCACGCTTGAGATCATCCCAGTGGGATGTCTCAGGGAAGGCTGGATAGAAGAAGTGGGGTTCAGAGGCAGACTCTGACTTGGAGATCTAAGTCTGGGAGCTGGCGCCCAGGTGGCACCTAAACCCATGGGACCAGAGACCACAGAGGGGACAGGTGCAGATCAAGAAGAGGTGTGGTTTGTGGACGAGGCTTGGGGAACACCTAGGATGTTAAGGGGGTAGAGTGGTGGAAGGAGGAAAACTGAAAGAGGGTGGGGTCCTGGAAGCCTGGAGGATGGGGAGACTGACCACCTCAAACTGTGCTGCTGGGTCCGAGAGGATGAGGGCAGGGCACTGACCACTGAGAACAAAGTCCACACACAGGTGACTTAACAAGAACTACGGCCCTGGTGAGACGGAGGCAGGGTCCCACTGGAGCAGGCTAAGAGGTAAAGCAAGTTGTAGTCCGAGGGAACAGGCTGCTCCTTAGAGAGATCGCACCCTGCTGTCTCATGAGAATCAAACTGGAGCTCAGAGAGCTCTGGTGACTTTTATCGTGGTAGGGGGACCAGGGCCTGACTTTGTCCTCCCATCGCAGGACACGAGCACTTGCACACCGGTGTCTGCTGCTCACTTAGACGCCTTCACGCCCTTATTCACTCAGTCTCACTCTGGAGGGCCGTGGTCTCCTCCTGCCCAGCACACGTTCCCAGTCTCCTGAACAACGGCTGAGTGGCCGACACAGGGGTGGTAGCCAGCCAACACTTGCTGAGTGCATGTGCGTGTGTGTGAGTGAGTCAGTGTGAGCGCGTGAGTGCACGACTGTGTGAGTGTGCATGAGTGAGCGAGCGATCCCAACAGCAAGTGCAGCCCGGAGGCTGTCCCTGCTAGGAATCAGACGGAGACATGAACCCTGGAAAGAACTCAGCAACCCCGCTCCACTCAAGGCTCAAACTTCCTAACACTTTGTAAAGGAACCAGACCTCTGAGAAGCCATGCAATGGGCACACGTGCACTTCGTCAGCTTCCTCCCTCTGCTCCCCACCGATGAAGCATCAACGTGTCCGAACAGACTCTCAGACACAGGAACAAGCTGACGGTTACCGGGGAGGGAAAGGGCGGGAAGGGATAAACTGGGAGTTGAGATTTGCAGGTACTGACTACTGTCTATAAAACAGACAAACAACAAGTTCATGCTGCAGAGCACAGGCAACTGTACTCAGTATCTTGCAGTAACTTGTGGTGGAAAAGAATATGAAAAGGAATACATGCATGTTCACGTATGACTGAAGCACTGTGCCGTGCCCCAGAAATGGACACACTGGAAACTGACCAGACTTCAATAATGGTAATATATATACAAAAAACAAACAGGGACAAGGCTGAATCCAGGGGGAAAGGAGCAGAGGACGCCGGATGAGGCCCAGGAGGCACTGCAGGAGCTGAAGAACGGACTCGGCTCTGGAGCACTTTCCTCAGCGTCAGGACTTAGGAAGTAAAACCCTGCCTCGGAGGATGCTCTGCTGAGAAAAACGACCGGTCACCCTTGCTGGACGATGTTTGTACTTCTGCTGGCTTTTTATCTGGCCTGGATGCTCCCAGCCTGGGGACAGGGCTTCCGGGGGTGCAGGTACCAGGCAGGCGTCTCCCGGGCGCCGGAAGGCCCCCCTTGCCCTGCATGGCGGGAGCAGATAAGAGTAATGCCGCTGTCTGCATCCTGGCAATATCCTTTCTGGATAGCAGCTAATGAAATACTGCCTCTCAGCGTGCCAGCCAACTTCTCATGACGGGTGACGAGGGCTGTGGCAGTTGCACTGCGCCGGCCCAGTGAAACCTAGCCCTAATATGAGGTCGCCGTAAATGATCAGAGAAACAGCCTCAGGAGTTACTGGCCTGATGCTGCCCACTCTGCCAATAAACTCGGGAGGAGAAAAGCCCCTCTGATGGATCCCTATCACCAGCCAGGCGGGGCAATGTCCTGTCCTTTATTTGAGATCACAGACCTGGAGGGCCCCTCCCCCCGCCCCCCGTGGAGGAGAAAGTGACTGCAGCCCCTCCCAGCCTGAGCAGGTGCGGGGGCTGGGACCAGCACCTGCACCAACGGTCAGGCTGCGCTCTGGCTGGAGGAGGGTTGGCTGCCCTCCTGTGAGTGGGGGGCACCGGGCTTCGGGAAGGAAATGTATAGGATGGGCGCTACACACAAAGACCTCGAGCCCCTGGCCATAAAGACAAAAGCTTCATACCTATTTGGAGAGAAGCAGGAGGACCAAGGCTGAAGGCTACGAACGGGGCCGGGTTAACTTTCTTATCACAGGTGCCTTGGGGACGCGCCTTCTGAGCTGCCTGGTCCCCTCCGCCCCTCCTCCCCTCCGGTTTCTGCTCTTTCTTCGCCCTCCCCTCTTTTCTCGCCTTTTCTCTCTCTCTCTCTCTCATCCTCTGTTCAAGAGCTCAGGCTATACTTATTGCCCTAAAACTCGATTTGCTCATTTAATAGCACACCATGCAAATCTCCCCGAGGTAGCAGATGGAAACCCGAACTATCCGTTCTAATACTGTCGTGCTGGTTGTGCTGGCCTGGGGCATGATGCACCACAGCTGACACAGCCACACCCTCGATGGGCATCCGACTGAGCCCCACTGCCGAGCCCCACACAGCAGCACAAACAAAACAAAACAAACACCAGCCTTTTGAACCGGCCCCTGTGTTTCTCACAGGGCGTATTCACAGAATGGAAGGTCACAGGGTCCGCATACACCTGGATTTTAATTCTGATGCTGTCGGGTTGCTGGCCCCCAAAGCTGAAGTGAGTCACATCCCTGTCAGCAACCCCAGGCCTGTCGTTTTCCCTGCAGTCTCGCCAGCACCAACTGTTAGAGCTTTTCGTTTGATTTTGCAGTTTGGAACCTGAACACGTGTCAACTTAGGGTCAACTAGAGACACGGGGCGGCACCCGTGACTCAGAATCCTCCCACGCCAGGAACGGGAGGGGGACACTCTCAAGCCTGCAAAAGAGGGCTCGGGGGAGCAACTAGCCGGCTCCCACCTCTGGTCCCCTGCCCGCTGCCGGCCTCCCTCCAGCCCCAGCCCAGGCCCAGGCCCACCAGCTCACCTTCTGCAGAAGGTCGATCTCCTGCTGCTTGGCGCTGAGGACAGCCAAGGCTTGTTCATGCTCCAATTCCAGCTGCTGCCGCCGTTCCGCAGCCTCTCGCATGTGCTGTGCGGGGGACAGGTGGGTCAGCCTGGTGCCCCGCAAGGAGCGGTATCCCGGGTCCCCGCGGCCAGCTCCCCGCTCTGACTCACCACCCACCTTCCCGGCTCCTCCCAGGGGCTGCAGGGAGAGCCGGAGAAACCCTCCCACCCACAAGCCTTTCTCCCTCAGTTTTCACTTTTTATATTTTACATGCCAGGAGCACGTGAGCACAACTGGGTCTCCTGCAGAGATGAATTCCTCTTCTTCCTGTTTTGAAAACTGCTCTCCTCTTTCTGTTCTCCCCCAGGTCTTCTGCAAGTACCAGCCAAGATTCACAGATCTTTCCCTGCACAGGGGTATCGTTCCGAGCTTTTCACCACCACGTAAGTAATGTCATCCTTGCAATCATCATAGGAGGGAGATGCTGTAGCCAGCCCCATTCTACAGATGGGAAAACTGACGCAGTTTTCCTTGTTTGTCCCACATGGTAAGCGGCCATCTGGGATTCAAATCTAAGTCCCCAGTGGAGCCTTTGAATCTCGGGCTTCGGTCCTGTCTGCTGACTCACGTGAAGAACAGTGCTCAGCCCTGCGGGTCCAAATGACTCCTCAACTGGTCCCTCCCAAAAGGTCCCACCAAAGCAGGGAGGCCCAGGGCTGGACCCTTCCTCTAACTCCAGCATCTTCTCCTCATCTCTGATGACTTCTCACCTACCCAAAGTCACTCTCCAGGAGAACCCACCAATGAGCATCAGAGGACAGCCGGGACCACCACAGCCCTGTCGTGACCCTGTGAGCCCCCGAGGCGAGGAAACACGAGAAAGGACACCACACAGAAAAAGGTGCGCGTGGGGCGGACTTCCACCACCTGGAGCGCTTCATGGAGAACCAGGAACACGACATTTGGATTTATCTTTCTCCCTCCCTCCCTTCCTCTTTCTTTTCTGTAACAAGATACATGCCCAATGTGACTTAGTGATCAACATTTTATAATCGTGATCTTTCACATCAAAGTCCAGATTTCTTCAAAAAAAGAGAAGGCGTGTCCCACTGGAGGGGCTGGCAGAGGCGGAGTCACAAGCACACGCCTCCAGTTTACCGCAGTCCCCACTGTGGACCCAGCCCCTCCTTCACGGGACCCGTAAAGATAGGAGGCACCTTGCCATGCCAGGGAGGGGCCCTAGCACACCTTCCTCCTTGGCCTCAATGTGTTGTTGACTTACTGTTATTATTTACTACTTTAAAACTTTATTATTTTCATCTCCAGATTGGGGAAGGGGGCACGGGGAGATAAGGGAGGAGGGTAGGGAGGTAAATTCTATTCTTTTCACCATTTTTCTCAAGTCCACTCCACCCTCTGGCACCAGAAGTTCCTTCCTTCTGGGAGAGATTTGGAGCTGAACAATTTCAACTGCGGACGAGGAAGCTCTCGGATATCAGGTCACAGATTTCTGCGACTTGTCTGCATTGAAAAAGTGAAGTTTTCCTGCCGTCCCACGCTGCACACGTCATGTGTGCATTGACATCACGTACTGGCCTCGCCTCCGGTCGTGAGCTGAACCACCACACAGTCCCCTCTACTGTCTGAGTTCTCTGGGAAGCTGCAGGTACCCTGCCCCAAAAGCAGACACATGCTGGTTTCCCTGTTGCTATGGAAACACTCACCAGAACCCGGAATCCTGGGAAGACAGACCCCTCTCCCTCAAAGCACGAACAAAATCCCACGACATGTGGAAATGGGCGTGTCTGTCAGTCACTGTAACTTGCCCAAGTTGGGGCAGGAATGGGTCATTCGTGTCTGTCTGTGGGCTAGACAGACGACAGAAACAGCCCCCACACACCCGCCTGCACCCTCGCCAGCGTCCAGCCTTCCTGGCCTGAGCGGGTCTCGCCATCCCAGGCGGGAGAGGGGTTCTCTGTTGCTGCAGCCCCCGCACCTCCAAGGGCCAGTCCTGACCATGCTTCTCCTGGCCCTGCAGAGCTGTGATTCCCAATCTGGGTGCAGCAAATTTTTTTAATGGAGGCACTGGGGGATGAAACCCAGGACCTCGTGCACGCTAAGCATGTGCTCCGCCACTGAGCTACCCCCTCGCCACAGGTCTGGCAATTCCTAACAATCTCTTAGGACAGACCAGCCCCCCTGCCCACCACCAACCCACCGTGACTCCCAGGCCAGTGGCACAAGGCACAAGGCCGGGACGCGCCACGAAGACAGCCAGCCACCAGCGCCTCGGAAGGTGTCAGCAGCTCTCCAAGCGCTGAGTGGCTCTGGAAACTCTCACACAAACACTGCTCACCGACTCAGAGGGCATTACTTCTGTCGGTATCAGGCCTCATCTTACGAGCACCAGAGTTAAGTCATGTTGCTTGTTCCCCACCAACGTTCATGGATTGTTGGAGGGCAGGTGGACCACCTGTGCAAGGCTTTTAGTTCCAGAGAGGGATCTGTTCCATTTCCTCGCCCATTTTCTCCTTCTTTATGTTTATTCATCCAACCAGTATTTACTGGGCGCCTACCACGTGCCAAGAACCTGGACACACAGAGCAGCAGGACTCGGCCTCCCTGAACGGAAGTCCTAACTGTGGGAGCAGGTGAGAAAGGGCGTGAGCGAGCCGGCAGGCCAGACCACAGCAGGTGGCAGCAGGGAGCTCCACTGGGCCACTCAAGCCGGCACGCAGCCACCTCCAGCTTACAGGACTGGCCGCCACTCCCCTCCCACCCCCTGACCCGACAATGAGGTGTCCGCCTGCCGCTGCCATGAACACTCACTCACTCACTCACTCGGCAATAATTACCAAGCGCCTGTCTCGTGCCCCTCACCACCCTGGGTTATGAAGGCGTTAGTGAGGAAACAAAAACAAACAAGCCCAACGCTCGGAGTTTACGTCCTAGGGGGAGAGCCAGACCGCAGCCGCGCGCGTTAAGTCATGCGTAGTGTGTGGGGTGGTCCTGAATGCCATGGAGTAAAATACAGCAGGGGGCTGGGGGATGGAGCTGTGGGTGCAGCAGAGGCCGGCTGGATCCAGTGAAGGAGCTGGAGCCCCACCAAGGAGACAGCACTGAAGCAGAGACCAGGGAGCTGCGGGTGGAAGGGTCTTCCAGGCCCCGGAACAGCATGGTGCCAGGATTCCTCCAATCCTCACCCAGAGGACGCACTGGGCCAGGTCGTCCACTGTGGAGCTGCGGGTGTGAGGCCAGCCCGGAGCGCCTGGGAAGCCTCCAGGGTGTTCCCTGCTCCAGACGCTGCTCACTGCTTCATATGACGTCCCTTAGGAACCAAAGACTGTGAGGGGGGCGCCTTTCTCCTCCATCACGTCAGGAAGGAACATCTTTCCAGAACACGCTGGACAGCTTCTACTGGTCAGAACCGGCCAGATACCCACATGAACCCATGAACCCCAACCCCTGGCAGCCAGCAGCCTGAGGGATCTCTGCACCCAGAAGGTGGGTCACGTTCTTTCTCTGTTCGGAACCCCTTAGTGACCCTCACCACCCGAGTAAAGCTGCAGTGATGAGGCTGCAAGTCCTGCCTCCTCCTTCCTCCCGACATCCCTCTACCACTGTCTGCCTGTCCCACTCTGCTCTCCACCCTGGGCTTTATCTTTCCAAAGGCCAGGCACCTCAGGGCCTTTGCACATGCTATTCCCTCTGCCAGTCACACCCTTCCCCCCAATACTGGAAGAGCTTGTTCTCTCAAATTCCAGACTTTGCTCAAATACCACCTTCTCAGTGAAGCCATAAGTAAAACTGTAACCTCTCCCCTCCTCAGCATCCTTATTCACCGCCTTGCTTTATTTTGGCTCAGAACACTTACCACCATCTAATATATTACACATTTCACTTGCCCACTGTCTGCCTTCCCACCCTAGAATGTAGACAGGCACCTGGTCTCCAGCTGTAGTCCCCGCCCCTGAACAGGTCACTCAGTACAGAAGCCAAATCCTTAAAGCTGTCCTCTGTGATCTGCCCCCGGGACTCCTCGGAGCTCAGCTCTGACCACCTGGCCTCCTCGCTCAGTCTGCTTCAGCCACACTGGCCTCTCCCAGCTCCTGGAACTTCCTCAATATTCTCCAGCAGGTGCTTGCAGGGACAGTGATGGTGGAGATGTGTTTCCAGGAATTCAGGTCAGTTAAAGGTGGAGGGCAGTGATCAAGATTCAGACTGCCTGGGTTCAGGTGCCAGCCCTGCTGCCTCCCAGCTCTGCACCCTCGAGCTAGTGACTTGACCTCTCTGTGCTTCATTTGCTTCTTCGGGGTTAATTATTCATCAGCATTATGATGAATTTGTAGAAGGCTAATTAACTAACAATTAACTAGATAACTAATGTTGATTAGTTAATTATGAATGAACACCTGCTTCGTAGGGGTGTTCTGAGTATTACATGAGTTAGAATAGTACCTGGCTTCAACTAAGTCTACCACCTTTTACTCTGAATACAAGAAAACCCCTCCCCATCGACCTTGTGCAGTGTCCTGTCACCCAGGACCTCGCAGTGCAGCATCAGGTAATGAAGAATTCTGTGACACAGCAGCCCGGGACGCACGCAGCAGCCCGGGACGCCTCTTTAGCATAAACTCAAGGTGCGCAGGAGAGGCAGAACGTATCCAGTGACCAGCGACTCCACCGGCAAGGTGCTGAGTGGCTGGGCTGACGGCACTGGTAAGACGAGGTGATAAAGAACACTTGCTGCCACTTGTTAAGCACCGACCACGTGCCAGGCACTCTCCCAAACAACGCTGCGTGCTGCGGCCACCGTTTACACGGGCCACATGCTCAGGGAAGCCGAGTGGTTGCTTAAGTCCAAGTCCACATGTGACGCTGGAAGCCGCCCAGGAACGGCACACTGCAAAGCCAGCGTACGCCTAACCACGGACCCCCTCCTGGCCTGAGGCCCTTCTGCCCGACCACCCTCACTGTGACACCCACCAGGGCAGATCAGGACCCTCAGGCTCCCCAGCAGCCAACCTGGTTTGGAGGAATGACTACGCAGCTGCTTAACTGCACTATTGTTCGGGCTGATTTTTGTGCTTCTGTTCATTTTGGAAGTGGTCACTGCCCGCGCAGCCTGGCTCATCTTTATTTCGCTTTGGGAAGGAAGTCATCAGGGGAAGGAGGAAACCACTTTCCATACAAGGATTCATCAGACACGTTAACTGAACATGGCACTTGCTCCAGGCGTGCTCCCACAGGCCTTGGGGGTCACTGGAGGACAGAGGGACAACGAGCGCCTGAGTGGGGTCCTTGCTTAGAGGCGAAAGGGGGACGGGGGCTTGTTGATCAGAGAGATGGAAACAGCTGTTACAGCTTTCAGGCTGATGAACCAAGTCAATATAAAGGGGTTGTCAGAAAAGCAAAAACGACGGGTAAAAACATACGCCCTCTGGGAGACATCGTATTTCAGGTTAATTACGATGACCATGGCAGCTGTGGGGACAAGATTAGCTGCGAACTTTCTGTTGATTCAGTGCATCGCCCACATCTTACCTGCCCCTTCAAGGCCACCTCCCCTCCAGCTGCGGCCAGTTTATCTGCTTCACTGCTCAGCAGACTGCTTACGGGGATGTCTGCACGACCTCACTGTCTGCACGACCTCACTGTCTGCACGACCTCCCAGCTCCTTCATCCGGGTGTCCCTCCTACCACTCCTGCCGAGACGACCAGGCCAGCGGGCACTTCTCTGGCCTGGGGACCCAACCTCTCAGCAGCACGTGACATGAGGGGCCACCTCCTCCTGAAACACCTTCCGCTTCCGTTTGTTTTCTTTAAATAGAGCACTGAGGACGGAACCCAGGACCTCGCACATGCCAGGCACGTGCTCCCCCACCGAGCTCCAGCCTCCCTGCTCCACATCACAGTTGAACAGCCATGTATGAACCATGCTCCCAAATGAAATCTTTGCTTCTGCCCTCACGCCCAGCGGCCCACCCATCATCTCCACTTGGATGTGCCAGAGGAAGCTCAACTTCAGCCTGTCCAAAACAGAGTTTTTGACTTTCCCTCTCCAACCACTTCCTTCCCCAGGCTGCTCCATCTCGGCAATGACCCCCCATCCACTCAGTTCCTGGAGCCAAAAAGCCGGGAGTCTCTCCTCACCCCCTTCCCTCCTTGTTCAACATTCAAGTCCTGAGAAAATCATCCATTTGCACCAAAATCTTTCCCGAATTGGCCCCTTTCTCCGTCTCCACTGCCACCACCCCCTCCACTGCCACCACCCCCAGGCCAGCCGCCGTCACCTCCCTGGGGCCATCACCAGACTTATCGTTGGTCTTCCTGCTGTCAGTCCTCCACAGGGACAGGTCCCCCACGCGGCCAGGGAGCACCCTCCAGAACATGGCCACCCATAATGGCTGATTTGGTGCCTGGGCTAAGGGAGGCCCAGGGACCCAGGAAAGCATGATTTATGGTGTGTCGTGAAGGTGTTTCCAGAAGAGATCAGCATTTGAATTGGTAAGCCAGTAACAGCGGCGGTCCTCACCCACGCAGGAGGGCACCATCCCACCTGCTGTGGGCCCGAGTAGAACGAGAAGACGGAGGAAGGAGGAATTCAGTCTGACCTAGGACACCCATCTTCTCCTGCCCTTGGACACTGGCCTCTTGGGCTTTGGGGCTCAGAGTGGGGCTTACACCATCAGCCTGCAAATTCTCAGGACTTTGAACTTGAACTGAATTACACCACCAGCTTTCCTGGGATTCCGGCTTGCAGATGGCAGGTAGACCGTGGGACTTGTCAGCTTCTGTAATGTGTACACCACTTCCTGGAACAAATCTCTATGTCTGTGTATCTCTCGACTATATCCGGTTGGTTCTATTCCTCTGGAGGACCCTGTCCAATACACTGTCCTCTGCTTAAAGCACTCAGTGGCTGCCAATTGCCCTCGGAACAAAATCTCAGCTCTTTGCCACAGCTGATGGGTTCCTCCATGATGGGGCCCACTTCTCTGCCTGATCTCTTACTGCCCCGCCCCCACTATGTTGCAGCCACACTGGCCTCTGACCAGCCCCACTCTTACACCAAGCTCGTCACACCGCCCCGCCCCACGTCTTAGCATATGCCATTCCACTGCCTGGGACGCTGGTCCCTGGCCTGTCGCAGCATCTGTCCCTGCCGGAGGTTATCTCGCTTATTTATGTGTTTACCTATTTTATGTCTTCCCTCCTCCCCACTTACCTGTGAGGTCCATTAGACTAGAGAACTCACCTCCACCTGCTGACACAACCCAGGGCCTCGAACAGCCTCTGGCACGTAGTACGACGGAGTAAATGATCGCAGTGAGGCCGCTTATCCAGAGCCCCCTCCCCGACTCGGCCCCCCCCCCGCCGCGTGCCCCCATCACCTGTGGGACCTATTACTACACTGTGTGTAACACCCGCATCATCGTCATCATTACGTGCGCTGTTAACTATTATTCTGCACATAATACACGCATTATTACCACATACGCATTGCTATCATCGTTCTGCGTATAATAATAACTGCAACAGGCTTGTACTGTGCTGATTAATTTTGTGTAATTCTCACTTTCTCAGCCGGGCTGTAAGTGCCTCTTGCAGTAGAAGCCTAACTCACATTTGCCAAATGGAATTCAACCAGCGATGATGGAAGACCCCCGCGGTGGCTGTCAGGAAACCAGACTTCTGCATTTGGGGGAGACCAGAGGAGACAGAACCCTCACCACCTGGGATGCCACGTCTTAACCACACGTAGAGGCAGACCTGTGACGCAGACCTGTCGGCTGGCTCTGGAGGCGCACCACGCTGGTCGGGTGTGCCCCACACGTCTTCACACGCTCCCTTGACGACTGATACAAAGAAGAGTTAAATGGACGGTGAAAAAAACATTTAAACCAAAACTAGGAGAAAGGCTGGCTTTGCAGCTGACATCTGTGGAGCTAGGGAGACGGTGGGGCTGGGAATGGAACATCAGTGAGCGCTACGAACCACCCAGACAGAGACGCAGGCGAGCCCCGAACCTTACAAGCAGACTAAACGCCCTCGCGGGTCCCGGCCTGAGGAGGCGCTACTGATTCGCCCTGGACGGCAGTGACTTCCCACACAGGGCCAGCAGAGACGTCTACGGTGAACACCACAGTGCTGCAAGGCTAATGTTTCTGAGATGTTAATATTTCTCTCTGTCACTACCATCTACGCTTCTCCTCCATTTCTTTCCCATTTCCCATCTAGATGGCCAGGCCTCTCTGCTCACCACCTCAGGGAGGATGGACAGGGTGAGGGACAGAAAAAAGGGCTCTCTGGGACTCTGGCGCACAGACTCGATTCCTCTGAGGACATGAGAGGAAAGTACGCTGACGGACGACCTGTGGGAACTGAGGCCGGGGCTTCCCTCCCAACCTGCAGAGAAACACCGCTTCGTCAGAGGTCGACAAACTGAGAAGCACTTGTGTGTACAGACACTGGTGGGTTCTGGAGAGCGGGCTTTGGCTCTGCTTTCCGGAAAGTTCCAGAGAGGTGAGACCCTACAGAACTTAAGGCTGGCGGTGAGTCCAGAAAATGAAGCTTTGGCTCCCCCGGCAGAGATTCCCGCACCCCACGGGGCTAACCAGGAGTCCACGCGAGCCGGCACAGCTAAACTGCTCGATTCTTTAGCCCTTTAGTTAACTATACTTTATTGCATATTTGCATACTTTGTTGCAAATTTTTAAAAGAATTCTCATTACAGGAAAAAAAATCTGTAACTCTGTATGGCCACAGAAGTTAGACATTGTGGTGATCATTTTGCAACATACACAAATATCAAATCACGATGCTGTACACCTTGAAACTGATACAGTGCTGTATGTCAGTTATACCTCAACAAAAAATTCTCTGCTCTTACACTTTACAGTGATGTCATGAAACTTTAAACCTTGTCTCCAAAATGACGGAAACAACTGGCAGACTGTGGCTTGTATGTTTCTAAAGCATAAATGTAAACACTAAGCACTGGAGAGTGGGTGAGAATCTCAGCATATGCACGCGTGGGTGGGGGCAAGATGGACTCCCCCAGCACCTTGCTTTTAAGTAGCCCCCAACCCCAACTCCGGGGTAGCCGTGGTGCGCCTGTTAGCTGCCCTGCTGCTCTCAGATCTACTTCCCCCCTGTATCACAGTAACTACATTTGCCAGACTGCCCTGGCCCTGCTGCTCGGGGGTTAGCCAATAGGAGGCACCGGAGCGCGGGAAGACGAGAGAAGCAGTGCTCCTCCCCCGGTCCACTCCCGGTGTTGTCTCTGCAGGCGGCTCCCTCCCCTCTGGGCTCGCGCTCCTGCTGGACAGCCCTCAGTGCCTGGCCCTGGAACAACCCCCCCCCCCCCGCCGCTGTCTCTGCAGCCGCACAGGTGGTATTTCCAGGTTGCTTACCTGACTCCGCAGCTCTTCCACCTCCCGTGTAACCGGTCCCCTGCGTTAAAGCCCCTCCACCTGAAAACACCTAGATTGCTCCCCGTCCTTCAGCTGAGTCTGGCCAAGAGCCGGAAGGAGAAGGACGCAGCCAAGCCCCAACCGACAGCATCTTTCCAGCACTCTTTCCAAAGGAGAGCCTGAGAGAGTTAAATAACTCTGGGGGGAAATGTCATATTTCTTTCACTTGAGTTTTCACACTTAGATTCAACTCTGCTTCATAGATTTACTGTGACAACTGGAAGAAAAAAAAAATAAAAACCCACTGAAACCTGAACTTTGCGGACACCCTGCAAAGCAGAAATGAATCCGTCCAGGGAAATTCAGTCTGAGAATGGCTTCATTTACCTTATCCACAGTTTCACTGGTTTATTGTAATGTCCCTTAGTCAGTTCGCTTGAAAGATTTCTACCCCCCCCCAAAAAAAGGTTTGTGCTTCTTTCCAACTATGAACGGCTGTTCCTCCCATTCTCAGCGCAGTTGGCCTTGGACTGACAGACACTGTAGTGAGTCTGCACTGTGTCCTCCCTGGGACGGTGGGGCACAGACACACAATCTCAGGGGGCTCTGAAGCCCATGCTTCTGTGCAGGAGGTGGAAGAAGTTCCAGGATGATGCTCCCTGGG
The DNA here is from genome assembly GCF_009834535.1 of Camelus ferus. Taxonomy (NCBI): domain Eukaryota; kingdom Metazoa; phylum Chordata; class Mammalia; order Artiodactyla; family Camelidae; genus Camelus; species Camelus ferus. The sequence continues at coordinate 22,013,187 of NC_045727.1, read as the reverse complement.
CCCAGACCCCAGCCTTCTGTCTAGGAAACCTTCTTACCAAAACAGTAAAGGCTGGAAGTCCAGTGGGCTGAGGAATTTCTAAAAACTCAGAAGGATGCAAACATCCTTCCATTTCACTTCTGAGATACACCCACCAGCCGAATACCAAAAAACTTTAGAAACTGTACAAATGGAAGCAAACACATCCTCCTATCCCATTACGCACCCTCCGTTCACAGGCACTGTAAAGATGCTCAAGAGTGGACTGGGGGATGGACAGACGGACGGACGGATGGACAGGAGACTCCGACAGCTACGCATCCCCACTCCCTCATGGGCCAGGCTTGCCAATCAGCTCCTCAGCGGGTCGCCCAGTGCCCGTGTTGGGCCAGCTTTCACATCCCAGGAGTGTTCAAGGTCACTTCTGCTTCCTTGACTCTGATTAGGATGTTGCCTCTTCCCTGAATGGCCTGAGTTCCCCCTGAATGTTCACGAATCCCCCTCTGCCCCAGACCCAACTCAAACTTCACCTTCTCCAATTTGTCCCAAAAGCTCTTGTGCTACTGGTTTCCTTTTCCGCAGTGGACACCTGCTAATCTGCTCTGCCGGCAGCCATTGCCTGTTCAAACCATAGCAACATCCTGAATGACCTCAAGGACAGCACCCTTTCCCTTCAGCCTGACGTTCTGCAGGGAGTAACCCCAACCCCAGGCTGCAGGGTCTGCATGTGAGCTACACTCCTCCGGGTACAAGAGCCCAAAGCTCTCTTCCATGGGCGCTAAACTGGTGGGGGGTAAGCCAGGAGGCGCTGGCTGTCATCCCTGACACAGCTCGGTGAGAGCCTGCCTGGGAACTGGGCTGACGCAGAAGGAAGCGGAGATGAAAGACTAAGAGAGACTATTCTTGGTATCACCTCAGCACCCTGATGCAGCCCTGACTGAAGCCTAACCTCTCTCTCACATTTCCCACTTTATAAACCAATTATTTCCCTCTTTCCTTCCTTAAAACCGTCTGACATAGGTATGCATGAACTTTATCCCAAATGGTCCTCACGAAAATATTTTCAACAGCATCTATGACTGCCACAAACCCTACTGCATTCTGTAATGTCTCATATTGCACACGGAACCTGCATGATTTTTCAGTCTTGTTGCTCAAAATAAAGAGACAGCTAGTGATCATGACAGCTTTGGAATTCTTTCAGTTTGGGGGAAGAAGCAGTCAGAGAGCCAAGGGAGCTTTCCAAGAGTCAGACGACACCTTCTCAGCAGCAGCAGGAGTATAAACTGGGGGGCAGTGAGGTAGCACCAAGTGCCCCGCCCTCCCGGGCCAGGAACAAAGTCCTAAGCAAAGTCATGGTGGCACATTTCATTATTCAAGGAAATGCACTTCATCTGCAGGGTAGCCGTGTTGTGTGAAGGCTGACACCCATGAGTCCAGCATCGGAACCAACCAAGGGGGTTTCAGCGAAACTCTGGCTGGATGGCCAGCCCAGAGGATTGAAACAGAGGCCACACTTAAACGCAGACTGGAACTCAGCCACCCTGGGAAAGGGTTCAGATGGATGGACGGGTGAAGCGGGCAACCAGGAGCCTTCGTGGGAGCTCCTAATCCGGCTCTGGGGGCCACCGCAATGAGACCCTCGCTGGTGTGCACTGTTGATGGTACAACTGGTGGCCGTCTGTGTCCTTCTTGTTCCTATAAGCAGGATGTGCTGTCACGGTTCTCCCAGAGACCACTGCCCAAAGTACCCAGCCCCAGGCACCTACATCCTCATCTAAGCATGTAACGTTCACTAAGTTCTGGAAGTGCGTTTGGCCAAGTATTCGACACATCTAACACATCAAATCTGCACAACAACTCTTGAGGCAGGAAATATTTTTCTCCCTGTTTACAGAGAAGGAAACCAAGGCCCAGAGAGGCTAAGTAACTTGCCCAAGGCTGCCCAGCTAGTCAACGATGAGGCCATATTTGAACCCAGGGAGCCAGCCCCCAGATCTGCGCTCGCCGTCCCTCCACGCTATCATCAGTCTGCTCTACAGGAGACTTCCCGTGGGACCCCACGCATATCTGTGGGACGTGCTGATGCCCAGCAGACTTTGCAAGAACTGCCTTGCAGGGCCTTGGCGCCACTCCCAGCCCCTCCGGCGCTCGCAGGCCACTGAACACAAGCCGCCCTAGGCCACGTGACCAGCGCCAAGAGCCACCCGCACTTCCCCGGGGAGGCAAGTTACATCGTCATCAGCATAACTTCCACGAGTCATCACCATCCCGGCTGTCCCGGGAGCACCCAGGGCCACGGGTCCTCACAGACAGTCTGAAGAGCCCCGGCTCTCACCCCAAGACGAACTCCCGCCAAACTCCTAACATCTGGCTTCCGTCTCCTTTCACAGACATCGTTTGATTCAAGGGCACGTCCCCCGGGAACACTTCCCGTCTGAAAAGCCCTGGAGATGAGGCACCACAGCAAACAGCGCCTGTCTGAAACGCTCCGCCTGCGGCAGGGCTTATTTTTAAAGCAGTGGTATTTATAGCCGGATGTCGGCATTAGCACAAGCGCTAAGTAGCCTACAAATGTCAAGGTGCCGCTTCCCCAGGAAAGCTCGGATGTTGCAGGGGCGGACAAGGGTGGAGCAACTGAGTCATCTCCTCAGCGTCAGATCAAAGGGGGCTCTGTTGTCTGCTTTGGGTCCTGCCCTGCCTGGGCCAAGAAATGAAGGGAGAAAGTCATTTCCCGTAGCACGGTTAACAGAGGGGCTTTCAGTGCCACATTCACGGGATCTGGCTCGCGCGGTGGACATAACGGACTGTTTCCGTGCCCACGATCTCCCTTCGCCAGACACCTGGTGAAGAGAACACAGCACTTACTGAGTTCGTGTCTTCAAAAACAAGAAAGGAGGCACTGAAAACTGTTTGTTCTCCCTGCCACATGACTGCTCATCTTGTCTGTGGAAGTCAGATTCATTCATTATGAGAACTGGCATGAAAAAGAGCCATGTGAGCTCTGGAAGCTGAAATCTATTTTTAGCCAAAATATCTTAGTTTCTCAAACTGGAAAAAAAATCAGGAAGGTAGGAACCCCTTTACAAAATCTTGGAGCTCTCCTGACTCCTGACTTGCCCTTAAGACACTGGGTAAGCCCTGCTCTTGCTCATCTGACCCCGATGGATTCTGAAAACACAGAGACAGCGGCGTTCAGAGTTACTAAGATCATCTTTCTGAAGCACAGTCTTCATCATGCCCCAGTGGTCCCCAACGGCCCGGGCTAGGGGTTAAGGCCAGTCAGGAGCGGGACACAGTCAGTCAGACCTGCACTCAAATGTCATTTCTTCCACTTACAAATGCCACAAAGGGGAAGTGCTGAACACTGAGTCTTCCCGGAGGAGGTGACAGATGAGTGGGTTTTTGAGGACGCACAGGAGTTGGTTAGAAGAGGGAAGGGCAAAGCAAAGGCCCTGTGGCCAAAGGGATCGATGTGAAGTCAAGGGTGGAAAGGAAGGCCGGTGTGCCAGGAGTGTGGGGGGTGGATGCAGACTGTTGGAAGGGGAACCCAAGGGGGTCAGCAGGAGCCACATCACCAGGGCCTTGACGGAATGACATCACCCTCACTCTCAGAGCAATGGGCAACCACGCAAGGACCTGGACTGGGCACAGCATGGCCGGACTGATGCTCGCGGAAGCCACAGTGTGGAGGGAAGAGTGGAGCAGAGCCAGAGCGGAGGCAGGAAGAGGCAGGAAGCTAGGAAACTCTAACACAACCTGAGGGGGAGCACGCCTCCCAGCCTCAAGCAGCGGGAGTAGAAACGGGGAGACGCAGATTGGCTTGGGAGGTATTTGGATGGCTTATTTTAAATAAACAGGACTGTTCATGAACTGCACAGCCAGGACGAGGGACCAGGAATCGCACGCCTCTGGACAGAGCAGCTGGGCAGATGATACAGCTGGGAAACAGAATCAGACCTGGCTTCTCATTTCAGGACCTGTGGGTCTGTGTTGAAACAGAGTTTACCTCCTGGCCATGTGCTTTCATTTATCCAAAAATGATCATGGAACCCTTACTCCACGCCAGATGCCTGATGCTTGGAAGGGACTAAGGAGTGAGTCAAAGATCATCTCTGCTCTTGCGAAGTTCACATTCTGCTAGGGAGGCATATGCAGAAGGCACACAGGGAGTCTGGCAAGCACATGAGGACCTCAGAGACCAAGAGGAGATAGGGAAGCGGGGGTGCAGGGGCAGCAGCGGGGACTCCACTCGAGCCGGTCAGGGAGGTGACGTTTTAGCCGAGGGAGCTGAGGGAAAGGGGCAGATCTGGAACAAGTGAGGTGGTCCCCTGCTGTGGGTTCAGCTGTGCCCCCTAAAACGGCATGTGCACCCCTCACTGGACTGCACCCTTGGTCATTAGATGCGGACCTGACTCGTTCTGTAATCACTGCATTCAGTTCCAGTGAACATCACGGCTGTTTCCGCCGGTACAGGTCACGCTACAGTGAATGTCCCGGGGACGTACCGGAGGCTCTGCGCCTTACGTGGGCTCCCAGAGCGGAGACAGCAGGGGAAGGGGAGGCGCACGCTAACTGTACAGGCCCAGGCCCGGGGAGGTGGCAGCCATTCACCCACGCCCCACTCCTCGCGGGCCCTGGGCACCATCACTCCTGAACGCATCTTAACCTGACGGAGGGAACAGCAGCTTAATGCCGTTTTAATCCACGGCAGAGAGCGAAGTTGAACACCTTACATGCTCAGCAGCTCAGACTTTTGATGGGCTGCCTGGGGCTCCCAGCAGAGAACAAGGAGAAAACCGTCAAGTCCACGGGGAGGGGAAGGGGGCGTCCTAGTCTCAGAATGAGACCCAGATCCGTCCTTTTGCTGGATGCAAATAAGACACACGTGTGTCCCACAGCACCAGCCAATGAACCGGCAGTGCCTCTTACCAAAACCTCTCCCCGTGGAGACGGGAACAGAGAACGAAGCTTTGAAAGCAATGCATTTCCTGTTTCTTGCCAGTCTCTGAACATCCAGATAATGCTATCAGCTGCCTGGATCAGGCGCATCAAGGGTTTTGCTGGAGACGGAGCCTTAAACATTATTCTCACGTCCCAGAGAACCCTGGAGGGCTTTATTGGAGCTCGACTATCAGAACTCAGAAAATGAACTCCAAAACCTTAATTAAACCTGACAATGACCGCGGGCAGGTTTGTATTCATAGGTGTAAGGATGAGTCTCCGTGCACAGATACAATATAACGGAAGGGCCAGAGAGGAGGAGCTGGAGACAAGGGAAGATTAATTGTCACTGCCAGAGTTACTTATTAATCCCACATAATCGGCTGTTCATCAACACAAAATAAGCCTCAGATTATCTGCGCTGAAACTGACTAATCTGTTGATCAGGAGAACAAAACCTGGTCCCGAATACTACCTTTGTCTTTGAATTATAAACTATAACATGTTGTTTAACTCATCAGAAATGTTCTGTATACTCCTGGGTCAGAGTTCTAGAATTTGCGCTGCGTGCTGGTCACAGAACCAGAGGGGGCTGCGAAGTTTTACCTGTAGACCTGCCATCAGCCTGGCCTGTCACACTCGGACAGAGTGTTCAGGGATCCTTGACGTCAAGGAACAGGATGGTCCTGTTTAAGTCATGATTTTTCTCTAAATTCAATAAAAATCAACGTTGAAATGCCTCCCTCCACCATCTTACTGGAAATGTCCGAAAACTTAAAAGTGGTCTGGGGCTTGCCGGTGGGTCAGTAGGGCTGGGAGGGGATAACACACTGGCAAATTCCTCTGTCTCTCTCTCTCTCTCCAGGAATCAGGAACTTCTTTGCCAGCACAGCCACACTCACAGGTTCTGGGTGGATGTGAATCTGGGGGACACCGTTCACTTCCCCTGGCTTCCCCGTGGCTGCAGTGCCCGCCAGGCTCCAGAAGCTGCCCTCAGGCCGCGGGTGGACAGCGGCCAGCACTGTTGGTCTCTGTGCCTCACCCCCCGGCCGGCCCCCCAGCCCACACCTCTGTAAGCGCTCGCTGTACTGGGCTCTCTCAAAGTGAACACTTCGAGTGTGCCGCTTGTCCCCTGCCAGGACAGCAAGGCTATCCTGTAACACAGGTCTCTCTGCTCCTGACAAACAGCCCATCTCATGGGTCCTGAGCAAGAAGACATGGGGAAGGGTGGCAGGATGTGCTCTGGTCAGAAGCAGAAACCAAAGCTTCACAAGCTCCTTTCCGCTTCACTGGAGCTGGCAGGATGCTGAGCACCCAGAATGCCCTAAACATCCAGCAACAGGAAGTGCACGTGAAAACATGAGGCTCTTCTACGGGACACCTGAGCCTGAGACGCTGGAGGGAAAAATCGTGTGGTTCGCTCCACTTCATCCCAGGCTAGACACTTGTGCCAAGACCCGAGCGGGGGGCTGTCGGACTCGGAGGTGAGGAGCCTGGTGGGGGGACATCCTCGTCTGACGGTCCCCCAGCCGGGGCCGAGCAGACACTGGAAATCACAAACTCGCCGGCGGTTTGCCCTCCTGGAGAATCTGAGTCTCAGCCAGAGACTGCATTTCACTTGTGGCTGCATTTTGGCGGAAGCACTTGAAGCCCAGAGAAGCAATCCTTCTAGACAGGCTTCCTTGACCACAAGCCTGCACTTTTGCTCCACTGGTCCCCCCCATGGCAGAAGGGGCCTGCCGTGGCAGGCCAGGTCAGGACTCACGTGGTCTCTCGCTCACGCATGCGTGCAATCACTCATGTACCCAGTTCTGTCGCTGGTGCATGCGCTCACTCATTCACTTTGCATTCATTCATTCAGCTGTTCATTGATTAATTACTCAATATTTTTACTGAGTGCCTCCTTGATGCCAGATTTTGTCCTACACACTGAAACAAAGTCTCTCTCAAGGAGGTTACATTTTTGGAAAGAGAAAACAAACAACACACACACAGACAAAACAAGCAAGATAAGTTTGCTCGGGAGACAACACAATAGGATGACATGGTAGCGACTGGCCTGGATGAGGGCTCCTGGAGATAAGAAGGCCAGGAGAGGCATCACCAAGTAACGGACATGACACCCAAGACTCAACTGGCCAAGAGTCAGAAACACAAAGTGCTGAGGGAAACGGCATTCCAGGTGGGAGAAGCAATAAGTGCAAAGGCCCTGGGGTGGACACAAGTGTAGTATGTTCCAGAGACAGGGAAGGCCAGTGAAGCTGGGCCCAGGCTCTAAGGGGTCATAGTAGGAGTCAGGGGGGAGGGATTCGGTGAGGGGCAGAGAGAGCAGGGTCCTGCAGGAAAGAGTTTAGATCTTCATCTCTGTGTAGTAAGAAGCCATCGGTGAGGGTAAGCAGCCGGGACATGATTCAATTTTAATTCCACTAAGGTGGCTGTGGCTCAGCCCCAGGGGACAGTCAGTCTCAGGAAGGACATACATTCCTGAAGGCTTTGCAAAGCCGAGGGCTCACCTCTTAGCTAAGCAGGGGGGCTTAGAATATTGGCTACCGTACGCAGGGCAGACTTGAGAATATCGCGCCTCCACCTCTCATTCACGCAGCAAACATTTGTTATATGGTTTCTCTACACCAGGCTGGGCACTGGGGATAAACTGTTTAGCAGAAAAGATACAGAAACTGCCATCGTGCTTATAGGCTCCTGGAGGTGACCAGGACAAAAGCGACCCAGACAGCAGACACAGCAAGTGCAAAGGCCCTGGGTGGCTGGAGCGTGCTCACGAGAAGAGCTGAAAGGAGGCAGTGTGGCCGAGAGCAAGGAGGAGGCTGGACCTTCCAGACCTTAAGCTGCCCGGCTCCTCTCTTCATCCTGTTTCTGCAACTCTAGCCTCTGCACTCTCCTCAAACAAGTCAGGCACCCACCCCTCCATCTCAGGACTTAGTGCTTGCTGTTCCCTCTGCTGGAACATTCTTTCTCCATATTTCTGCACAACACCCTTCCTCCCTTCACCCAGGTCTCTGCCCAGATGTCACGTGGTCATTGAGACCTTCCTAACCACTGAATATAAAGTAAAAAAATTAAAAGGCCTCTGAAAAAAACCAGAACTGTCACCATCTTGCTGTGATGGCGGACTCGCGATTACAGAACCCACGATGAGAGAGGGAGGCAGGCGTCGTCTTCGGCTAAACTGAATTATCGGTACAAAGACGAGTGGCACGTCAGTGACATTTGGAAACTAAAAAGCCAACTAACTCACGAACGTGACCAACGGGGTAATTAACAGTTCAGACAGACACTGGATGCGTGCTGGCCCAAGTGCAGAGCCGTGATTACACCATGTCAACATAAAGGAGCATTCTTCATTTACTGAACGGCGTGCCCCTGCTGAGCCCACCACTCTGAGAACTTTGAAGATGGTGGCCGGGAGGAGGCGATACAGTTTAGCTTCTGGCGGTGACCACCGGATGTTCAGACACAAGACACCACGCTTGCTGCCGGAGCATCACACTGCCTCGTGCATCATCTGGTAACTGAACAAAGCCGCTTCCAGAGGATTCTCCCCAGTGTGAGGACCGAGGGTTCTCCTGCACCAAGGATCCCGTGGTCACAGTGTACCCTGTCTCCAGCACAAGGTGGTTCCCTGACCCCCAGCCTTCATCCCTAAAGACCCTCATCACAACAGCACATGGCTCCATCTCTCAGAGAAAACAGCCCCAAATTCAGTCTTATCTCTTTCACTAACAGCTTCTGCGTTCTGAAAGAAGAGCTACGCAGCAGTCATAATTCAGTAAGAAGATGACAACACCGTGATTCTGTGAGCCAGTCACTGGTCTCCCTCTGACCAGCAGCTCGCATCTTTGCTTCTCCCAGATGAAGGGCAGGGGCTGGGAGCAGGGCCGTCTGGTCCGGCTCCAGCTGAAGGGATGCTCAGACTGGAATCCTGCACCTCGCAGCTTCCCCTCTGCATGCTCCCCAAGCCTGGACAAGTTCTCTTTGGCTCCCAGCAAATCAGGTTGACTGAAACCAGTTTGGGGGGCTAATTCAGTTCAAATCGATGACACCTGGAGACAAGACACCATACTCTGGGGGTTGTGGGGGAGTCTGGGCGGCTTCTGGAAGTGCAATGTTATCACTGTACCCAAGTTTACAGAAACAACAGGGTTTTCAAAGTCAAGTCAGCTGTGTCTCAGCCCAGCATTCACCTCCTTCCTTCTCTACTGCCACAGACAGGCTTTACTGCTCAAGGGGCGGAAAAGAGCTGATTCTGAATAACCCTTTTACTATTACGAACAAAATATCAGAAGAAGGTGAAAATCACTGTGCTTTTCCATCAGTCCATATTGAGGCAATGCTCCTTAAACCACAATTACCCCACTTGAAGGTGGTCCTTTGAAAGCAGCAAATTCTGTCCAAGAGCCCAGATTCCAGCAACTGCCTCGGTGGAACCCACACCTCCCTGCTCTTTTCCCTCCTGCTCTCAGCCCCCAAGGCTCTCAGCACCACGTGTGGGAAAAGGGCAGATCACAGAGGGTTTTGTGAATTTCTGAGATGTTGGCTTTCCTTCCTTCAACTGTGACAGAATCTCCCTCTTGAAGAGGACAAGCCTCTTCTGATCTCCAGGTCTTTTTCTCTCTCTCTTTTCTCATCGAGCCAAGATGCTCTGAGTCAGAGCTCCGTCAGCTTCCAGCAAGGCCCCTCTTCTGGGCTGGCCTAGGAGTGGGTGGAGCAGGGGCAGCGAGCAGAGGACGGAGGCCCTGGGAGGTGAGGGTGGCCCTGGCAGTCAGGGGCTGGGGCCGCGTAAGTGAGCTGGGGGGGCACGTGGAGGGTCCACAGTGTTGCTGGGATTGGATTTCTGTTTGGTCAGTGCTGCTCTGGCTGCCACGTGACAAACAAGACACAACAGCGCAGTGGCGGCTGGTGACCAAGGCGGGAAGGGGGTGGCATCTGCCAGAATCCTGCCCCATGACGCTGTCACCAGTCCCTACAGGGCCCTCACAGCTGCTAACCTCTCCAGCTCTTGCTGCTTTCCTGGTGACAAAGATGACCGTGTCCACTGCTAGCTGCTCACAGGCTGCCCAGCCAGCCAAGGCCCTGCCACCTGGTACCACCCTTCAGACTGGGGTCTCTGTCCCATGGGGCTAAGAGGACAAGCCCACCCAAATCCCACACTCTCCCCTCCTGGACCGCAATCCAGCTCCCCAGACCCTCGAGTTCCCTGTCCTAACGTCCCCAAGCTCACCCCCAGCTCCTGCACAGGCCTCCTCCCCTGTCTGTCCCCTGAGGGCAGACGGCACCCCTGGTCTGGACCCCCAAGATGGGAGGGCTATTTGCAGGGCACCATGGACAGAACCTAGATCCAAACCTGGGGCATCTCCACGGGTGCAGGGCCCTGGTGATGAGGTTCTAACCCCAGGTCAGACGGAAGGGCGGAGGGCCCCACCATGCCAGTTAGAATGCATGGGCCTTCACCCACTCCAGGCAGGAGGAAAGACTGGCCTGAAGCCCTGTGGGCAGGCAGGAGACGGGTTTGGATAGATGCGAACTTCACTCCCTGGAATTACAAACGGGCCTCCTCTGCCCACAGGCAGGGTCAGTGCTGTTGGTCACTTCCTTAAAATACTCCAGTGGGGAGCAGGCTGAATAACGTCCCCCAAAGATGTCCACCTCCCCATCCCCAGGGTCTGTGAATACGTCACCTTACATGGCAAAGGGACTCTGTTAAGGATGCTGAGATGGGGAGACGGTCCAAGTGGGCCCAGTGTCATCACAGGGTCCTTGTAAGAGGCAGGCAGAGGGTCAGAGAGGAGACAAGACGCCAGCCTGCCGACTCTGCAGGCCAAGGGAGGGGCCAGGAGCAGGCGTGAGAAGGTGGGGAGGCAGAAAAAGGCGTCCCTAACACCTTCCAAAAAGCGCACTGCTCTGCTGACACCCCGGTTTCCACCCCATCCCACCCGCTCTGGATCCGACCTCCTGAACTGTGAGAGGACATCTGTGTTCCTTTCCGTTGTGCCCGTCTGTTACAGCAGCAACAGGAAACTAACACGGAGTTTCTCAACCTGGGCACCAGTGACATTTTGGGCTGCTTACTTCTCTACCATGGAGGCTGTTCTGTGCATCACAGGAGGGCTGCCATGGTCCCAAGCCTCTGCCCAATAGCCCCCTCCCCATCAGACCCATCAGAAATGTTCCCAGGCTGCCAAGTGCCTTCTAGATGTGTAGGCACCCTGCTGAGAACCACTGCTCCACGCTGTCCCCCGTGGTCACTTGACCCCAGCAGACCCTCAGCCAAGCCCCTGGGTACACCCTGGATTCCCAGCCCATCCTCCACTGAATTCACCAAACCCCCACTTTCCCAAGCTCTACGGGCAGAGGTGAATGAAGCACCTTTTGTGTCTCAGAGAACTCACAGTCAGCGGTCACGGCAGGCGCTGAAAAGAATAATTATGTGGTGCTGTCTCATTTCTTTAGGAACGAGGCTACGTTCTAAGTTCAGAGCAAATGGTTAAAAGCCGTGTGGTCAGGGTTAGCCTGGGCCCTTCCTCCAGAGAGGGCGAGGTGGACACAGGAGCGTGTCTCAGAAGCCACCAGCATTGGGCACAGCTCTGCCACCCCGAGAACCACACGAGAAGCACGTGGCCCTCCTTTAGGGCCCGCTGTGAGAGAACAGGTCATCTTCACTCTTAAACTGAGATGTAAGTCACATGCCATACAATTCACCCTCTTAAAGTGGTCATTTCAGAGGCCCTGGTACAGTTCCACGGTTGTGTAATCATGGCACTAATTCCAGAACATCTTCATCAACCTGAAGAGAAACCCTGCACCCACTTCCTGCTCCACACCAGTCCCCGCCAGTCACGAGCCCGCTTCCCCCCGGGGCTCAGCCGTTCCCCAGAGGAGCCAGAGGTGGCGTGAAGACCACTCCCTCATGCAGGAGGGCCGGCGGGCGCAGCAGAGCCCTGAGCCCCACGCTTGTGAAACACCACCGCTTAAAGTAAACTAGGTACCAGATTACAGGACTGCATAGGATTCCTATTTTATTCTTTCACGTTTTTAAAATCTTTTCTCACGATGAGAATTCAATAAAATTTTAACACTCAAAAAAACCAAAAAACCAAAGAATTCATTCCGCTTAACTCAGTGACATCAATAGGAAATCAACCCACCCATTAAACACTGAAGAAGATCCTAGCTCATCAGGAATGCATGAGGTGTCCAATTACCTGCCTCCTGACAAAGCCATTTTCTGACTTAGCTGTTCTCTTTATAACGAAGGTCGTTAACCATCTGAAGGACAGCTTAAAATTCACGAAGTTCGAAAAACCAATGTAGACACCTCTGGTCTTCAACTTAAGCCCAATTTCCATTCAGGAGCACAGCCTACCATCATCTCTCGCTCAGCTGTGTTTAACATCCTAAGGAATGGAAATGCGTAATTGGTTTTACGGGATGGCTTCCAGAAACATTCGAATTTCGTTATTTATTGCTTTTTCTTATACCACAGCACGGGTAAAACGGCCCCAGGAGCCCTGAATGTTGACGGTTTTGAGGGTCTCCACCACTTTCCGCTTGGAGTCCCGCAGCCCTTCCCGCCCCGCGCGGACCCCGAGGAGAGCGGACGTGGGAGCTCCCCTACCTTTAGGACCTGTTCTAGGTTCTCCAGCTTGGCTTGGAGCTGGTGTTTCTCCTGCACGGCCAAATCGCGTTCTCTGGTCACCACGGAGAGCGTGTGGTTAAGCCGAGCATACTCTGCTTTCACCTACGAGTAGCAAGCGTGGAGAGAAGGCAGCTATTTCAACGTTTCCCAGCCAGCACGTCACTTCCACTTTAATTTCTTTCGGGACTTCCCCTCCCTCATCCTCAATCAGGGACTTCGTGGCGGGTCAACCCCTGCTGGGGTGAACACGTGACCGAGAGCTGACCAATCAGCATGCAACCTCCCTCCTCACCCCGCCCATCCTCACCAAAGCCGCAGGGATTGGCTCACAACTGGGACTAGGACCCAGGCCTGGCCAATCAGTGTAATCCCATCACCTGGATATAGCGATTGGCTGGGGACCCAGGGACCCGGTCACATCAGTGGAAAAGGAGCTATTGGATTTGAGTAGGAATTTGGAAAGAGACTCTCTCACCCTCTGAACTTGGAAAGTTGAGGACAAAGGCTGGAGTATCATTTGCCATCATGAGGGAAGAACTCACATGAGATCAGAGCCAACAAAATGGGCGTAGAGCCAAGCGATGCAGAGGGAGAAGCAGGTCACTGATGACATGCCTTGAGCACCTAGATCAAGCTGTGCCTGACGCTAATGTTTCCCTTTCCAGTTGCTTGGGCCAACAGACTCCCTAAGTTCACTTGGACCCATTTGAATTGTTTTCTGTCCCTCTGAACTGAAAGCCCTAACAGACACAAAATGCTACCCAAATTGCATAGCCATACTAATTCTTTTGTCTAAAAATCTCACCCCGTCTTAAAGTGGATAAAAATGGCAATCAGGTTCCACGTGGATTATAATGATGAGTGCTCCAATAACCTCAGAAACCATATCCATCCACAACCCACAGCCCCCAGGACCGTGTCTGGAACTTATCTGGGCGCACCACTAATTCTCAATCTCTCCCACGGCCTCTCTGAAACAGATAAGGGCACATCGCTGATGAGAGGTTACCTGATTTATCCTCCATTACTTTTCATTGTGCAGCATATTTTAACTCAACCACAGAATTTTAATTTCTTTCCCTACTCCCAAATGTTACAACATGAATTATGTCTTCAATAATAGACTGTCACAAAGTCATGTTTTTTTAGCTACAAAAGTCCTTTCTGTTTCACATAAAATGCTTTATGTACAGAGTGTTCGTTTAACCTGACAATTTCTGAGGCACAGAAGGAAAGGGAGGATCCCACTCGGCATTCCTAAGTGGAACAGGGTTACAGGGAAGCTGTTATTAAGAGGTCGCAGAGAGGTCTGATTCACAGAAGTACTTTAATGCCATTGTGCTACTGCGGGATGCCTCAGGCAATGAACCTGAGAAAAAATTCAAACGCTCCCTGTGAAAATGTCATAACCGATACAAACTAAGCCCTACCCGAACACGAACCTCAATATCAGCTCTGCCAGAAGCCACCCCCTCGTGTTCTGGCTAATCCAGGAAATTAGACTTGGGAATAGTGTTCGAATGTCGCAAGTCCAGTCTCACACACTAGCCAGTCTAAGCTTTTTGGAACAGAAATCAGATCTTGCCACTCCCTGATGGAAACCTTACGGGGCTGCCATGGAAATTAGAATAAAATCCAAACTCCTGGGGTGGCCTACAAAGTCCTGTAGCACCTGCCCACCCGCCTCTCTGATCTGAGCTGCTGCTGCAGTGCCACCATGGGCAGCCATCCTCACCTCTTTCTGACCCTTTAACAAGTCAAGCTCATTCCCACCCCAGGGCCTTTGCACGTGCTATGGAAGCCTCCATAGTGGAAGATGCCTACCCATCGCCCACTCCACCCCCAATCTCCGCCAGCCTGGCTCCTCTTCATCAACTGCGCCTCTCCTTCCCAAGGCCCTCAGGGACCAGCCTGCCTGCCTCCACCCCCACCTCTCTGCCCCACTTCATTCCCATGGGCGTTCACCTGAGATCATCCTATGAACTGTTTATGTTTTTCTTGGGGTTGCTCCTCATTAGGGCGTAAGCGTCAACCGGACAGGAGTTTGCTTTTGTGATCCAATTCCCTATCATCAGAGAGGAGAAGCAGAACGAACAGCCGAAGTCCACCTGAGTCAGGTGTTCCCAAGAAATCAGACTCACACTTTGTAGGGAAACTGACATGGTTTCAGGCTCCCTTTGCAGAACTCATTTATTTACGTACATTCAGTGATTATCCAGTCCCTTATAAGAGCACAGGGCAGTCAGAATCACCCTCCAAGGGGCACCAACCAGGACTTTGGTCAAGAATGGCCAGTCCCCCAACCTGCAAGGCAGCTCAAACCCAGATGTGAATCTGGAAACTGACTGGCAGGCACCAGATCCGCTCTCCCATAGGGATGTTGCAGACAGTGGTTAGGACAGATGTTAGAGGGTCAGGCCTGATCATAAATCCTGTTTACCCAATGGAGCTACAATGCTTCACTTCTATTGTGGGAAATACTGCGTTCATTGTAGCAACTTAACAGAAAGCAGTCATGTTGGGGGAGAAAATACAAGTTTTATTGGTCTTGAAGTCAGTGCTTTAAAAGGGAGTAGAAAAGGATGAGGAAGAACCTGCAGAGGACTTCTCGGCAACAAAAAGGCTCTGAAAGTTACAGGCATTTGCTCTTTAATAACCCTAAAACACTTCATCTCATACCAAGACTGGTTTTTCATTTCTTGGACTTAAAATTTTCTATCATGTCCCCTTTATGTTTATTGGCATGATTTAGGTCATGTGTCTGGTTTGCAATAACAGAAACCATGTCTTCTGGTAGGAGAGACGAGAGAGGGACAAAGGGGTTGATTTAGGTAGGGGGAAACTGAGGTAGGTTGAATAATGACCCCACAAAGACGTCCACATGCTAATCCTGGAACCTGCAAACGTTACCTTATATGGCAAAAACAAACAAACAAACAAAAAAACCTGAAGATGTGATTCAGTTAAGGGTCTTGAGCTGGGGAGATTGCCCAGGGTTTTCCAGGGGGGACCACTGTAATGACGAGGGTCCTTATGAAAGTAAGACAAGAGGAACGGGGCCAGAAAAGAGAGATTTTAAAGATGCTATCCTGCTGGCTTCGGAGATAGAGGAAGGCCCACGAGCCAAGGAACATGGGACCTCCACAAGCTGGAAAAGGTAAGAACAGGACCCTCCTAGAGCTTCCAGAAAGGATACAGCCCTGCCGATGCCCTGAGTTTAGGACTTTAAACCTGAACAGTCTGGTTCCAGTGTCTCCACAATTAAGACAAGAGAAGAAAAAGAAAGTGTTGGGAACATGAGGTTAAAATTGGCCTGAGAAATCTCAAAGACTGATCTCTCATGTGAAAAAAAAATGTCTTTTGGTGACAACCTCCTCTCTTTCCCAACAAATGAGAACCCTTTACTGTTGCTGGTCACATCACCCCACCGGTCCCCTTACCTCGCCTACACCCGTCGAAACGGTCTCAGTAATGCTCCCTATTGCTTTGGGGGAGTGCCATCTCTTTGCTGCAGGGACCCAGACTGAGACACGTGTGACATCGTTCTCAATGACAGGCGAGCATGAGTCTCTGGGGGACGATGACCTCACAGGCTTTATAAGAAAAGCAGTGGCTGTCCCAGCTGCAGCGAGGATGTGGCACTCAGCAATGTCTCGGGGACCACAGAAGCCACAGCCCCAGTGGGATGGCACTGCAGGGGAGCAGGAGCCCGCGTCCTCGTCCGTCTCCAGAAGCTGCCGTGGCCCTGGACTCCGGCTGTCTAGTCCAGGAGAACAATCATGGCCCTGGGTGCTTCCATCACAGCCTGGGTCCCGCTACGTGCAGCTGAAAGAACCCAGCCAAGTGTGCAGAAAAGGGCACCCTCTCTGATTCGGTCCTGCAGACAGGACCGAGGCTTCCAAGTGAAAAACACGCTGTTGCTTCAAATGGGCTGCTGGCAAGGCTGGCCCCCACTTCACTGCCCTGCCTGCCTTTCCAGCCCTGCCGGTGCCCGGAGCCTCCGTGGAGAGGCCCACTGGCTGACAAGCCCCTGGTCCCTGGCTGCCCGGTGTCTGGAGCTCAAAGCTGGTCACTTCCATGAACAGTCCATAGCACCAGACCCACATCCTGTCATAGTGGCACCTGAACTAGAACATTCTCCTGGGAACCAAGCCAGGGTATTCTACTCAAGGGGAAAGAGGTCTCGGAATAGCAAAAAGGATGGGAAGAGATTGTCACTGAGACGTATAAACTCCCCTCCCTGCCAAAATGAAAAGAGAAAGTTCTTAGACATCCAAAGTTAGAAGCCCAGACAATTCCTCCTTCGATGGAAACAACAAGGTCCTACTGTGGAGCACAGGGAACTATATCCAATCCCTTGTAACCGCCTACAGTGAAAAGGAGTATGTGTGCAAGTGTTACTGAATCACCACGCTGTACGCCAGAAACTGACACAGCACTGTAAGTCAACTCTACTTCAATAAAAAATAAGTAAGAATTGGAAAAAGATTTTGTTTTTTAACAGAGGAAACGCAGATAATGATACTCAGATGTTGGGGGCTGTGTGGGGGCCCTCGCCTTCCAGCCAAAGGTAGCTGGCCCCACAAATCCCAAATACCCATGTGCGTCACCCAGTAAACGCCCCTCGCTTTCTCACTGTAAGATAAAGAAGAGGGGGCACCGGCCAATGAGCTGCATGCCCAGCGTCCGTAACTTACTCGTAACTGAGCCAGAATTCCAGGGCACCTCAGGTTTCTAGTCAGCAGGTAAGAGGAGTTCGTAGGTCGTAGGTTCACAGGTCGTGAACTTCATACCACACGCAGTACCGGCTCCAGGACTCGGGGTGCTGAGACCCCCCCCCCCCCCACCGCGCACAGACACCACAGCGCATCCCAGACCCGGGCACCAGATCCGGCCACTCGACTCACTCCTGCACCGAAACACAGTCTCTGGCGGCAGCAACAGTGGCACCAGGTGGGAGAGTAGCCTAAAGCATCTGACAGCAGTCATCTAATGAGAACTAGATTCTGGGCCTGAATTTCCCATCAGCTTCAGGAAGGGCTGCCCAGTTTCCTGGGAGTTTAATGGGCCCCTTTGGACTCGGGCAAGTAAGAAATTTGCAATCAGTAAAACGCTGGGTTTGCAGGCTTTGTGGGCACTGAACACCTCCTTTCACCGTGTCCTGGATTCCCAGCTCATTTGTTTCCTGCCACAGGGCTGCCTGCCTGGGGGAATTCAATACAATATTCCAGATCATTCAATATCCGATTCTGCACCTAAGAGGCAATCCCTTCAGGGCAGGCTTCAGGGCAAACATGGACCACACAGCCCCCTGCCTTGATAAGTAAGAGCTCTCTGATCATTCATTTTGCTTACGTAATCAGGGCTCCTAAAAAGCAAACTGCAAATGCAACTTACACTCAGCGAGGGGAACTGGGACTCCCAGGCACCTTCCTGAGAGCTGGGAAGGTTCCCTGTGTTTCTACAGGTCACGTGGATCTGGTGCTCTGGCTGAATGCTTTCCCCAGCAGCACTAACTAACCCACTCCTTGTGCATCTCTGAGTTACCCTGGGGCACAGACGCTGGCCCCCAAGGGCAGTCTTTGGGGACCTGCTGTTTCCCACGACGCCCGCTCAGGCACCCAGCGGAAACGCGCACCCTGCAAAGCCAGGAAAGGAGCAGGACAGCTGCTCAGGCCCCGCCACCCTCCCTGCCTCTTCTCCAAAGGCTCTGCTATTCCCGTCCCTCCTGTGAGTCACTCAGTGCCCTCAAACCCCACGCGCTGCTGAAGGGAAGGCAAGCTGCTTTTCTGGGCCTTAAAGCCTTGTTAAAAAGGCCAAGGTGTGGAGGCAGCAGGGAGGAAGCTTCAAATCTTTTGTTTTTTAATCTGGTAAAACTCTATATTTTTATTTTTTATAACTTTTAAATTGAAGTATGGTAGATTTACAATGCTGTGCTAGTTTCTGGTCACAGCACAGTGATTCAGTTATACATGTGTATCTGTTCCTCTTCAGAGTCCTTACCGTTACAGGTCATTACAAGGTATTGAATATAGTTCCCTATGCTCTACAGTAGGACCTTGTTATTTATCTGTTTTATATACAGTAGTGTGTATCTGCTAATCCCAAGCTCCTAATTTATCCCGCACCCCCCCCCCCTTTGGTAACCATGAGTTTGTTTTCTATGTCTGTGAGTCTGCCTCAGCTTTGTAAATAAGTTCATATGTTTTTTTTTTTTTTTAGATTCCACATGTAAGTAATATGTGTTATTTTTCTCTCTTTCTGGCTTACTTCATTTAGTATGACAATCTCCAGGTCCACCCATGTTGCTGCAAATGGTACTATTTCATTTTTTGTGACTGAGTAGTATTCCGTTGTATAAATGCATACCACAACTTCTTTATCCAGTCATCTGTCTTTGGACATTTAGATTGCTTCCAAGTCTTGGCTATTGTAAATAGTGTTGCTATGAACATTGGGGTGCATGTGTCTTTTCAAACTAGAGTTTTCTCCAGATACATGCCCAGGAGTGGGATTTCTGGATCACATAAGTCTATTTGTAGTTTTTTAAGGAAACTGTACGCCACTCTCCATAGTGGCTGCACCAATTTACATTCCCACCACACTGCACGAGGGCTCCTTTTTCTCCACACCCTCCCCAGCACTTATCATTTGTAGACTTTTTGATGACGGCCATTCTGACCAAATGGTGATACTTCATTGTAGTTCTTATTTGCATTTCTTGAATAATTAGTGATGTTGAGCATTTTTCATGTGCCTATTGGCCATGTGGATGTCAAGCAGTTTCAAATTTTAATTGAAAAATAACATCAGATTTGGTGAGTCTTATGGGAGCAGAGCAACCATCAGCACAGCTAGAGACCCAGGTCCAGGGAGGGACACGGTGGTGCTGCCCAGTGCTGTGACCACCTCCCCCCCCCCACCCGCCACCGCCCAGCCCTGGTGATGGCACCACTGCCCTCGGCTCCCCTGGCTCTGCCCTCACCACACTGGGATCACCGCTCCTGGCATCAGAGCCCAGCTTAGGAGCAGACAGACATGCACATGCAGTGATCTGAACAGAAGAAAGCCAGCCCGGGGTCAGCCTTCCCTATGCCCAGCTCCCAGCAGCCCTATGGTCAGCCTGCACCAATGCCTGAAGCACCTCCATTCTTTTTCACTTTTGTTCCTGTTTAACGAAAAAGACTCCTGGGCTGAGAAAGTCACTATGCCTCATTACGGATTCACACCTCCATGTAAGTGAGTTTATCAGAGCCTCTTCTGAGACCAGGTTGGGAAAAGAAAGAGGACAGAGAGGGTGGGGCCTGGGGGGAAGGAAAGGGAACTAAAGGGAGACTTGGGGAGGTACTAAAAACACATTTTTTTTTAATGTGGTAAAATACACATAACAACACAATGTACCATCTTAACCATCTTTAAGTGTACAGTTCAGGGGCATTAAATACATTCATATGAACCATCACCACCTTCCCTCTCCAGAAGTTTTTTGATCTTCTTAAACTGAAACTCTGTCCCCACTGAACACTAACTCCCCCCCATCCCCTGGCCCCCACCCCCCTACTTTCTGTCTCTGTGAAGCTGACTCCTCTAGGGGCCTGGTATGAATGGAATCAGATAGTGTCTGTCCTTCCACGTCTGGCTTATCTCACTGAGCATCATGTCCTCAAGATTCATTCATGCTGCAGCAGGTGTCAGAACTTCTTTCCTTTTTAAGGCTGAGTAATATTCCACTGTGTGTGCACACACATGCATGTGCATACTGCCTCTTGTTTATCCATCCATCTGTAGCAACTTGGGTTGCTTCTACCTTTTGGCTTTTGCGAATAATGCTGTGAATTTTTTTCCTGCTCTATAAAATGGGGGGATGATTCAGTCCTGCTTGGAATTCTTTTGGGTGTATTCCCATACGTGGAACTGCTGGATCACATTGTGGTAACCCTATTTTTCAGTATTTAAGAATCTGCCACCCTGTTTTCCACAGCAGCTGCACCATTTTCCATTCCCACCAACCAGCACCAGGGCTCTGATTTCTCCACATTCTCTCCAACCCTTGTTATTTCCTGAAAAACAGGGTCTTTTTTGTTAAAAAAAAAAAAAAAAAGCCCCATAGGAAAGCAGAAAAATCAGCGCCAAATCAAGAAAGCTCTAATTTTTATAGTAAAATTGTCAGGATTCAGTTATTCTTTGAAATAGGCATTGGCAAAGCTGTGAAATTAGCAACTCCAAGCTGCCAATTAATCATTAAGTAATAGTTAATGAGCACCTACTATGCGCCCTGCTATAGGAGCTGGGGACACAGTGCTGGATACAGTGGCAAAGACCTCTGCCACCTGGGAGCTGACGTTCTCGCAGGGAGACGGACAGACACAGAAGTGAAGACATGGGACAGACCAAGTTATAAGAGAAACAAGAAGACAAGAGATGGGTGAAGTCACAGAGCCAGACTGGGGTGGGGGGCGAGGGAGGGACATAGAGTGGGGCCAGGATGCTCTGGCTGAGGAGGTGACTCAGGCTGATATGTGAAAGGCAAGGAGCTGGCAGCTGTCTGAAGATGATGGACTTGAGTTCTAAGTAGAGAAAACCCTTGTGTGCTGGGACAAGCATGGTGGTTTGAGGAACAAAGGAGGTCAGAGTGGACAAGGCTCCATGAATCAAAGGTGGAGAGGCAGGCTGAGCAAGACAGCAACCACGGGGTCGCCTCATTCTTACTTTGGGAGGCGCTGGAAGGTTTACTCAGAGGAGCCCCACCATCTGGTCTGTACCACAGGATCACTCCAGATGCTGCTGGAAATGACTCTGGGATGTCAAGAGGGGGTAGGCAGTCCAGTGAGGAGACCGTGTCAGCATCTGGGCGAGAGAAAATGGTGGCCTGCACTGGGGGGACACGGAGGAGATGGGGGGGTGTCACGGGCTGCTGCTGAGTGAGAAGCAGGAGTGAGGAGAGGAAGAATCAGATCAGCTCCTAGCAGCCTGGCCTGAGAGCTGGGGGATGCTGGTCCCTGGGATGAGAAAAACTAAGACAGACAGTGATCTGGGGGCGAGGACACGGGAAGGCTTGTTCGCTGTGGAGGGTGTGGCTGGGCAGACTTCTAAGTGGGGACACCTTGCAGACAGCGCACAAGACGTCCCCTGAGCGCTCTGTGCAGCGGCCACACGAAGGGACATGAGACATGGCCCAGGGTCCCACCACCTTTGCACTGGGCAGGGCTCAGCGAGCTGTCCCCTCTCCGCCTTCCCCGGACCCTCACAGCACCCGCCTCCCAGGCCCGCTGGTGGAGGTGGGCAGTTACCTTGTCGTGCTGCCGGGCCCGTGCGGGAAGGCCTGCATAATGGGGCTTCGGGCGGTGCTCTCCTTGGGCAGCCTCCTTCAGTGCATTTTCCTGGAACAAAAGGAAAGGGCGCCGTGAGGTGATGCCCCACTTCTGGGGACATGTGGGCCACGGTGGTTAAGGGCTCCAATGGGGAGGCACAGCAGGGCTGGGTGTGACTCTGCAAGTCACAAGCCCTGTGGTGTTGGACCCATTTCTTTCTTCTCTCTGAGCCACAAGTCCCCCGCTCTGTAAAATGGGGGGGTGCTACTTCATGACACTGCTGCAGGTGTATAATGAAATAGTATGTAAACATGCAGTGGAGCTTCCAGAATATAAATCCCAGCCAGTACCTGGTGTGTGGGCCAGCATTACACGTTTATATCCTAAAGAGGCAACAAAACTGACTTCCAGCTGGAGTTGTTAAGTCCAGCTTTGACCTGCCCCTTTCCTCCAAACACATTGCCAAAATAAACCATAGAGCAATTCTGTCAAGGTCTATCTTGCTCAAAAACAACATAAAAGCTTTTGCAGACTGTGGCTGTCTGGAACACGTGGGTTGAGTAGAGCTCCCAGGACCCACCGGATTCTGAGTCCAGAGATGGGCAGAGAGAACTGGGAGTCCGACTGTCTCAGGCTGCGCGGGACTGGAGGTGTCCCGTCTCAGGCTGGAGACCTGAAAGAAGGTCACTGCCTGACCTGCGTCTGAGGTCAAGTCCCCAGTCTCCAAAGAAGGTCGCCCAGAGCTCCTGCTTAGACAAGGTAACGCACTAGAGAGGCCGAGGGAGCAGACCCGCCGGCTCAGTGACCTCACCTGCGCGGGAGCTCTGAACACTACCAAGAATAACTCGAATCCAAGACCGGGAGCATCCTCGGGGAGCAGGGTAGAACCACAAAATAAGTAACATGGGGTGAGGGGTGGTGAGCACAGAGGGAGACTGAGGGTAAAACATCTCCCGTTAAAGATGAGTCTGAAAACGGAAATTCCAAAACACACAGTGAGAGCTCACCATGAAAGAGGTCTAACAAAATCCGTAGCCAGGGTGAACTGACTCCAGAGGAAATAAAAACAGTGAAGCAACCTGAAAACGACTTCAGTGAGCGAGCTGAGGAGCCTCAAAAAGATAAAGGAAGGACGGACACCTGTTCAGAAAGCACGAGGGAGAAGCAAGCAGGGCGCTTCACGGCCACGGTGGAAGGGGGCGGCAAGACCCCCAACGCCCCGCCGGCAGGCATCCTGTTCGCCTGGTCCTCCCAGCGTGTTCTCCGCTCACTTCCTAGCGAGCCACTGCCTGGGGAGCACCCACGTCCGAGCTGACCTGCATCTCCTCTGGAATGCTTCGGGAGCCCACATCTCAGGCTCATGCACGTTCACAAGGGGAAAGGGGCGGGAACCACGCGGTTTCAGGCTCCTCCCACAAGGAGAAGGGCTCCCCCTGGCTGATTTTAGGTCCCCTATTTCAGTCAAGCCCCATCCCCCCGGCCGCAGTCATTTCGACCTCCTCCTCTCCGTGGCATCTCCTGGGTTTCCACGCAATGAAACACAAGGAAGCAATCTGCACACCTCACCCCTGGGGTTTGGTTGCGGGGAGCAGTGATCCCCAGCCTGTGGCAAACACTTCCCTCCTCTGAGATGTTCGCAGCAGCAAAAATTCATCTTGTCTTTTTTAAGTAAAGAAAGTCACAACGTAGTCCCCTGCAGGCCCCCTGAGGGACGTGGAGACAGCCTGAGACGTCCCACCCGTGAGAGCCACTGGCAGTCACCAGTGCGCTCACCCAAACACCTGACTCCCAACCGTGGCAGCCTTAGACGCCCCAGGCGAACTGAGGGAGCCATGTCTCAGGGAATCACGGGAGAAGCTTTAAGTGGGGGCCAGTTCTGAGGTCGATCGGGCTAAACACAGACTTAAGAGGGAAGAACCAATCTGACTCCATACTGGATGTTTCTTTTACTTTGACCCTTCTATCTACCGGTTTTGCTACAAGTTTATCACTAAAAGGATGTTGCCCATAAGTTTAAATTATACACAATGACCCATCTGTGGGAATGTGCCTCCCAGGTAATGAGCATTAAGCTAAAATACTTATATTGAGTTCAAAGGAAACCTGACCAGGCCCCCCGGGAATGACCGCAGGAAGGATGAAATTAACACACCCCTCGGGGGGCTGACTGGAACCAGGAAGTGTTTGACTTCACTCCCTCCCTTTTCTTATAGAAGAAGCCTGAATTTTAACCCAGGCAAGATGGCCCTTTGGGACGCTAGTCCACTATCTTCTCCATCCGCTGGCTTTCTGAATAAAGTCATTATTCCTTGCCCCAATAACTCATCCCTTGATTTACTGACCTGTCACACAGTGAGCAGTATGACCTTGGATTCATTAACACAAAACCTAGCTTTTGCGAGTGTAAGCCCTGTGGTCCCCAGCAGGTTGCCCAGCATCTCTATACTCTTAAGATGGAAGGATGTAGAAGCACCTACTCAAGCAGCCGCCGGGAGGATTACACGAGACGGTAGAGGACCGAGCCCCTCCCTGCACGCCGTCACGGCCCCTTCCCTGTGGAGGGCACCATTATCCTTGCCTACAGACTCCACTTGCTGCCACCACCTGCCTTTGCACCTCCATGTCAGAAAGAGAAGCCTGGCTGGCTCTTTAATCCAGCTTTCTGGTGGTTGTAAAAAAAAAAAAAAGTGACTCATTCATCTCCTTTATTTACATCCCATCTCAGTGATTCGAGGTCAGCTCTTAACCTGACGAAATCAACCTTTGCCAGAGAAAAGCTCAGGACCGAAATCCCGCCCGGGAAGCACCGGATCCACAGCACCACCAGGCAGAGGGAAGACGCGCGGCCGCCTCTTCCCCAAACCGCTCCAAGCGGGAATCTGCACCTGGGGCAGCCCGTACTGCACCAGGGCCCCCCACCGTGGGGGGCCAGGAACAGAAGAGCGAGCCGCTGAAAAGCAAACTCACCCCCAAACAGTCCTCCACAGAAGACTCCTCAGCAGACGGCAGAGCCCCTCACACAGTGACGCTGAAACAGCCCCTTCTATGACCAAGACACCCAGGTAAAGGCCCGCAGAGTGAAGACGCCACTTGATAGACATGGACTATGTGTTTTATTCACCAAATTACAGCATCTCACTTATCCAGACTTATTCGCCCCTGACAAAGCCCAGAGGTGGGCACGGGGCTGGGGGCACGTGTGGTCTCGCCCTCCATGCTGCAGTGACAGCAGACGTTGGTCCTCCCTGCCCCTCGGAGCAACAGGCCCCCGATGCTACTCAGACATGCATGTATCTTGCATTACTTAAGGGAAAACTCAGAAAATGCCGATCGCTCACACTTCTGATCCTATTAAGATGCGGAGAAGCAAGGCAACTTACCCTGGAAGTTCTCATCACTGACCCTGTGCAGGACCAGAGCCGCCCTCCCCGGGGAAGCCACCCCTGCTCCAATTAAATTGAGCCCTTCTGGATTAATCAGCACCACGAAGGAAGGGCTGCCAAGCAGGATACGGATCACACTGCGTACTGGCCACATGCTTGAGACCAGAAGGCCGCCCAGAGATGTGGGCTTTTAGCTGCAACACGACAAAATGGGACTCGCCAATGGGCGCGGGTGCACCAGCTCTGACAATTCACAGGAGGAGAGGAGGAGGAGGACTGGGTGGACTTAATATACTCTGACGCTCTTGCTGAACAGTGAGGTTCTCCACACAGCCCTGGGGCAGGCGGCCGGCCACACCGGCGCCCGGGTCACAGGTGTGCACACATC
Organism: Camelus ferus; assembly: GCF_009834535.1. Taxonomy (NCBI): domain Eukaryota; kingdom Metazoa; phylum Chordata; class Mammalia; order Artiodactyla; family Camelidae; genus Camelus; species Camelus ferus. The sequence goes on along the minus strand of NC_045727.1, from coordinate 21,987,528 downwards.
CCTCCTGGCCACAGGGTGGTCTGAGCCCCGTCGGCTCCCCCTGCGCTGGGGTGTGATCCCATCGACTACTGACCACATCTGAGCACCCAGGAACGGACTCTGACAGCACACGCCCACCACCTGGAGAGGCAGGGCTGGTGACTCATGCGTCACCAGGACTGTGATAACGAAGAAATTTCTCAACACCAGCTGCATGAAATCACCCTCTAAGCTCCATCTTCTTGACCCAAAATAACAATGGTAAAGAGAGAAAAACCAGCCTCTGTGTATCCGTTTGCTTCTTTGGAAATGGTACAGCTTGAGTCCTGGATCCTTTATGCTTAAAGCCATCTGAGTAAGAGGATTTAGGAGTCACCAAACACTGGGCGCACAATGCGACTGAGCCTACTCCGCAAAAACCAAAATGCAGTTTGTTGACTCGAGCTGTCTGCATCCTCAGATAGAAAAGGGCACGGTCCTGTTCTCCACTTCGCAGATGAACATCTAGAGGTAAGGACCAGCTCCCGGCCAGCAGATCAGAGAGTTCTGGCATCTGAATTGAGAACTTCTGGGACCAGGCATCCCTGAAATTCTCCTCAAAGAGCAGCTACAGGAAGTGCCAGTCAGGAAGATTTTTTTAATCCATTAATATCCACTAATGTATTAAATCAGAATAGCCTGATCGGATTTCCTATTTCCTGTTTAGCAAAATTATGGGCAAAAGGTAAATTCCGATGAGGACAAGGGAGGGAGAAAAGGGCTGAGGCAGAAGTGGCAAACTGACACAGACTCAGAGAACAGCGGATAACATAAAGAGGCAGAACGGGCCAGCTGTAAGAACACTCTAGAGGGGCAGGGAAGGCAGCAAACGGGCAGCTCATGCCCCACCCGAGAGGGCGGCTGCAAACTCGCTCCAGCCCGCTGGTGCCTCGTGGGAGCGAGAGCCCAGCACTGCCGGCTCCCCCAGGTTTTTAGGAGCTAGCACTCTGGGCTTCTACCTGCAATGTCCCTGTTTTTAAATACAGGCTATTAATTCAGGTGAAAACACATATTGTGCACTCCCTTCCATAATAAACATGCCTACAGTTGAGTTGGCTTAAAAATGGTGCACTTTGTAAAAGACGTTAGATCTGTATTGTGGGGTGATGCACAAGTATTAGGGGGTGAGGTGGGGGGACAGGAAACCACACAGCTGTGCAAACTCCCCGTGTGCAGGGAGAGAAAGGGGGGATGTGGGATACCAAGATAAATCTGTCCCCTTGCACCTAATTCTGCCTTGGTGACCTGTTACGGACCAAGCTGCACGCCCTAAAATTCATGCGCTGAAGCCCTGAATCCCCAGTGTGATGGTATTTGGAGATGGGGCCTTTAGGGAGGTGACTCTGGGTAGAAGAGGTCATAAGGGTGGGGCCCTAATACAACAGGATCGGTGTCCTTATAAGAAGAGACACCAGAGACCTCTCTCTCTCTACACACATGTGCAGAGCCAAGGCCACATAAGGACAGAGGGGAAGGCGGACGGCCACCCACCAGGAAGAGAGGCCTCACCAGACACAACCCCACCGCACCTCGACTTCAGCCTCCAGAAATGGGGGAAAATAAATACGCTCCTGTCATTGAAGCCACCCAGCCTGCGGCATTTTGTTGCGGCAGCCCGAGCTGATTCACTATCCATCTAAAAACCAAGGAAAGACCAGAGTTCCCCTACTGGGCAAACCGGGTCCCATCGCCTCCCCATCGGGAGCGCTCCTCAAGTCCACATTTCCACGGGTACGACGGGCAGCTTCCCAGGGGAAACCATCTCTCTCAAGACTCATTGCTTCTATTCATTCAGTAAAGGTCCCCTGAGGGCGGCGGGGGCCCGGGGCTCACACAACACCCTGCCCCAAGCCACACAGGTACAGCAGAAAAGGAAACGGGCCATCGTAGTGCAGGGTGATGGGGCAGCAATGGCAGAAATGCAGGCTGTTAGAGAAGACACAGAGGGATTCTCAAGTCACCGCTGAGGCAGGGCTGGTCTCAGAGTTGGTGTCAGGACCGGCGTGGCACAAACAAGAACATAAACTCCTTCTGGACCAGCAGGCCTCCTGAAACAGGATCTGCATCTGCTGTACCACCCCGGACCCTAAACTTCCAGGCTCCCCCCACACCCGTCAGGCCCAGGGAGACACTTCTCCACGACTGCCGCCCCCAGAACGCAAGGGGCTGCCTCGCCGGCTCCAAGGCAGGAGGTGCATCGGTGGGCTGCGCCCAGCTCAGAGGGGGAGCCTCCTCGGGGTGAGGAAGACGTCAGTTAACTCGTCGGGCCTCTCTGCATACAGGAATGCAGCCCCACCCTGTGTGGACGGGTCAGGGCTTCCCATCAGAGCCGAGCCGGAGCCCGCTCTCCTGCCGCTGTCTCCCCACCTGTGCTCCCAGGCTCCCTCTGAGCCCAGTCAGGCTGAAGGTGGCGGGCAGGTGCTGCCTCTCCCCGGGAAGCCAGAGCGAGGCAGAGACCCACCCACAAGGGAGGGCACGAACGGCTGGGAGCCGCAGGCAGCGGATTCTCGCTGGATGAGGCGGGCAGTGAGGAGGGGCAGACTTGGAGAGCCAGGCAGGGAAAGGTCAGGAGGAGCTCGGAGCTACAGTCAGGAATTTGCTGAATAGTAAGCGACTGAGAAGAAGCAAGGCTGAGACCAAAAAGATCAATTTGCAACCACCTGGGGAAGAGGTGCCAATGGCCTGTGCTCAGGTGATGGCAGCAGAGAGAAAAATCTGGATTCAGGAAACATCAAAGAAGATGAAATAACACGGCTCAGTGATGGGTCACAGAAGGATGCGTGGGATTCTGGCTTGGGGAGCTGGGGGCTGAAGACATCAGCCAATGAGAGCAGGGTGAGGGAGGAAGCACAGATGTAAGTGCTGAGGATGGATGTTAGTTAGGCTCTGCTGGGGCGGTGAGTCCGAGATGCCTGCATGGGACCCAGTGGGGGCTCAGTGGACAGTCTGCTCTGTGGCCTCAGGCTCAGGAGAGAGACCTGGACTCCTGTCCGGGCCTACAAGTCATCCTGAGAAGACGTCAGTGAGTCATGGGAGTGAAGGAGATCCATCAAGGGGGACAGAGGGAGGACCCAGGACAGAACTGGGAGAAACATGGAGGTTAAAATGGGCAGAAGACGGTCCTGCAAAGGGACGGGCAGCAGTGACAGGAAGCCAAGCGAGTGATGTCCTGGAAGTGAAAGAGGCACCAACTTGGGGATGAGGGGCACCAGCACCGGCGCTGCTCAGAAATCGGGCCGCGTGAGGACCGCGGGATGCCCAGTGGGCGGAGCGCCCAGGATGACTCCCAGGACCTTCCAGAGGGGTGCTGAGGACGGGGCAGCAGCAGCCAGAGCGTGAAGCGGAGGCACCAGGCTGAGCCCCTGAGGGGCACGGACACCCACAGGGAGGCAGCGGCACGGGCTCGGGAAGCAGCGGTGGGAGGTAAGAGAACCCAGCGGATGTGGGGGCTGATGGAAACAGTGACCCTCGAGGGAAAGGCCGTTCAGGCCGGAAGTGGCAGCATTCCTGGGAGGAGCAACAGATGAACACAGGCGCACTGGGAGGGAGAGAGAGGCAGGCGACGAGAACACATGAGGGAGATGAATCCACGTCCGACGATGTGGCCACTCCAGGGACAGAGCTTCTACTCCGAGCCAGGAGCCGAGCTGAGCTCTTTGCTTTCTTCTCCTTCTTTTTAAAAGCTCATCCACCTCTCACAACATCTCTGCAGGGTGGACGTGACTGTCTCCACATGGTGCACAAGGAAACTAAGGCACCAAGAGTTAAGCAGCCTGAAAAGGCAGCCTCCACGTAGCCGGCCAAGGAGCAGGATTTGAGCCCACGGGAGGCGGCTCACGCACATCGGACCACACCGCTGCCTGCACTCCCATCACCTCTAAATCTCTTTCTGAAGAGCATGGTCCTTCAGCCTTCCCGATCCTGAGAGCTGCCCACAGGCTCTGAAACGCCCCCAGGTGGGAGGGGTGGGGGTTCTGGGAGGCCTGGGGCAGCGCTTCCCAGACTGGGGGCTGCAGATACAATCTCGGGGTGGGCGGCTATGGAAGGAATTTTGGCTATTTTTTATTTCCATGAAACCTAGAAAGAATAAATATACACACATCCTGTGCCTCCTTACGTTCAGGAATGAAAGCCAGTGCCTGCGTGTGTGCGTGCACGCCCGCACTGGCTTGAACAGTCACCACCTTGACTGCCCCGAGATGATGGAAACGTAGCAAAGGCCAAGACACACGGTGCTTTCGTGCAAAGTGAGAGCCACCAGGCTGCACATGTGCTTAAGAGTCAAAGATCTGGCAGGAGTTTGAAAGAGACCCGTGGTGGGAACGTTGAGTCAACTTTCAGGTCACTGTCAAAGGCACTTTCAAAGGAAATTTTAGTTTAAGTAAAATAGTACCATCGGATACATTAAAGTACAGCGAGTTTGAATTCTGAACTTTATTGGCTTCACTCGTTTGTTTCTCTCTGATCTCTTCATCTTGGCTTTACGGGTTAGAAAGGCTGTAAAAATTTTATAAACCAGTTTTATCGCTGGGCACTTATAATTACATTATGAATTATAAACATACCCTCACATGATGCTCAAACAATACAGACTACGTAGTTATAATATGTAAGTCTAGTAGAATCATGTTACGTAAGAATAATGTAATTATCAATTAGAGTGAAAATAATTTAAGTCAACACTGGGAAGTGCTTGATAGTATTTTGTCTGAAAAGCCTTCGCAAGTGGTTAGCCTAAAGGCAGGGGCAGGGAGAATGGAGTAAGGGGAGGAGAGGAAGGACGGGAAGGAACAGGAGTGGGTGGGGTGCTGGGGGTGAGAGAACCAGACGGAAAGGTGGGGAGAGATACAGACAGAATGGAACGAGAGTGCTTTGCCTCTGTCCAGGGTCCTGAAAGCTACTGCGCCCCATTCCTGCTCCTTGTGGTCAAGGCTCAGGACCGCTGGCGAGGTCATCACATGATACAGAGAAACACTGGGACTCAGAGGACCTGGGTTTGAAACCTAATTCTAACATTTACCAAGTGTGATTCTGAGCAAATTATTTAACCCTCTGAGTATTCCTGGAAATTTAAAGGAGATAATGCATATAAGCCCACTTTACAATCTGTAAAGGGCAATTTGAATGTGAAAGATTATTATGCAAATAAAAGGACTGCTAGGAAAGAACTGTCCCTGTTTTCCTGTAAGTCTCTGGGGCTCGGGGTAGGGAGAGACAATCCCGAATCTCTAAGTCCCCTTCTGTATTCAGAAAACTCCATAAATGTACACTTGCTTCCATGATGACACATACATGCTATTCCTGACCTGTCTGATATTCAGGCGTCACACATAGGCCAACAACGCAATTGTTGTGCTACTGTGCTACTTAAAAGCTGTTTTTCTAACACAGGTTAGAGACAAGCTGAAGTGGAAAAATGTAACACACTAAGCAGGTTCTACTGTAAGCTCATGACCAGAGAGGCATTTGCATTTAAATAAGGCTTTTCTCAGAGATTGCATTTCCTCAGTTTACATGTACCTACAATGTGTGTTCTGTCCTATTAATGAAAATAGGCACAGTGACATTTATGCTTGGTTCCCACTGGTCACTATCAACAGGACACAGGCTGCCTCAAAAGACAGCTAACCTCAAAAAAGTTACGTAGAATTACCATTTGACCCAGTAATTCCACTCCTAGATAAATACCCGGAAGAACTGAAAATAGGTGTTCAAGCAAATCCTTGTACGTAATTGTTCACAGCAGCACTAGTCACAACAGCCAAAAGGGGGGGCCGACCCACATCGGTGTCCACCGGCTGATAGAGACACAAAATGTGGTCCATCCATACAATGGCATATTGTTCAGCCACAGAAAGGCCTGAAGCACTGACACACACTACAATGTGGATGACCCTGGAAAACATGACGCTAGCGAAAGCAGCCAGAAGTGAAAGGTCACGTACGGTATATATTTGATAAGAAGTATTAAAAAAAGGTAAATTCATAGAGACGGAGAGCACACTGGCGGTTGCCAGGGACTGGGTGGAGGTGGGCAGGGGGTGCCTCCACACCACCACCCACCCCACGCACAGGAGACTCAGCCTGCACTCACGTCGGCACATGCAGCTGCGACAGCAGCCCCTCCGAGCCCCCTGCACGCTGGAGTCCACACACCGCAGCGCCAGCTGAAATCAGCAAGCACGCTTCCAAAGTGGCAAAACAGACTGTGCAGGACTCTCATCATAAGGTGAGTCACGGGTATCACATGTCTGCTGCCCAGAACCCGAGCATCTAGCCAACTGGTTTCCCGTGCTCACTGGGCGTGACCAGCCAAGGCATCAAGTCAAGGGTGGTGACCATCTGGCCTCTCCCTCCTGCTCTTCTTATATCTGTTGCCAGGGGATGGTGTGGGGGCCCCCACTGTGCAGATGTAGTGCCCAGTGAGGAGGAAGGGCACTGGGCAGGGTGAGCCCGGGATGACAAAACCGCAGGACATGCCTGTGTCTCTGCAGACCTCCTGGAGCTGGCTGTCAAGTGCCTTCTGTGCTTGCCTCCTGTCTTTGTGAATAAAGTTTTATTGGAACACAGCCTTGCTAACTCATTTCCAAAATGAATTTTTTCCCAGAAGCGATTCAGTTGTGCAGGGCAGCACATGGTGACCTGTGACGCAGCGATGTGCCACGCCCAGTGGAGACAGGCCCAGGACACCAGAGGCTCTTCAACAGTGAGCAGAGCAGACAGAGATACATTCTCCCAAAGTCTGTAATGACAGAGACGTTTGTAAATACACACACACGCGTGTTGTTGCTTGTCTCCTTCTCTTTTCCCTACTCAGCAACGCAGGGAGTGGGGCGCCGACCCTCCACGCAGTCAAAAACCCACACGGCCCTCCTTACACACGTGGTTCCTCCAGATCCATGCAGTTCAAACCCGTGTGGTTCAAGGGTCAACTGTACTGAAACTGTGAATACTATACAGTGAAATAAAGAAAGAAACAGACATAGAGATTTCTAGAAAACATGGCCAGGGGACGTGGCTCTGAGAAGGGGACATCTAAGCAGAGACCTAAACGCAGTGAGGGAGCAAGCTTTGTGGGGATCCCGTGGAAGGACATCCTGGGCAGAGAGGACAGCAGGTCCAGAGGCCCCAAGAGCGGCACGCCGGGACAGACAAGAGTGGAGAACGTGCAGACGGCCAGGCAGCCAGGTGTAAGGCGCTGGGGCTTTATTCACAGGCTGACGGAAAGCCCAGGAGGGCTGAGAGCAGGGGAGTGGGGACATCAGGCACCAGGACCACCTAGAAGAGGCTCAACGGGATTAGAATGGGTAGTGGAAGGACCAGGGAGGGACGGGCAGCCTCGCTGGAGGCTAGTGCACCTGGCCAGAGGGAGGCAGATGGGATGATTTAGGGATAATGAGAGAGGAAGTGAACGGGGGCTGGAGGACGGACGAGGACCCCAGCATAGGCACGTTTCCCACAAAGCAAAATCTAAGCTTCAGACCAACTCCATCAATTCTCCACTGCTCCTCAAACCTGACATGAATCTTTATCACAGAGTGCTTAATCCTTTGCTTTTGAAAACACACACACAATGCTGTTGCCGAAAAAGAAAACAGCAAACTGAATTTGAGAAAAGAGGGTGGTGGATGGAGACGCGTTCCTAAACTCCACTGGTCTCGAAGAATTACAGAAGGGATAATCCTGTTATCAAACAGGATTCCCTCTGCGTGACAGCCACATTCTAAAGCCCAGGTCAGAGGCAGGAGAACACCGGGCACCAGCCCCGACCGGATGCAGGCCCTCAGCTGCTTCCTGTGACTCCAGAACACAAGCTGACTTGACTTGTGCTGTCTGATCTCACAGACCACGAATTCCACCCAGTGGGACCCCAGGTTTCCAGTGGGGTTTTCTTTTTTCAGTTGTAAAAGAAAAAAAAAAAAACCCTTCCTGTTGTAAGTAGGAACAGAACTGACTAGAAGGATGCTGTAAGGTCATGGGAAATCAGCCTGCACTGCCATGATTCCTCACTAGTCTGTTAACACAACATCCCTGTGGAGCTGGGGACTTGGTGTTTGGACCTTGGTCCATTACAAATCTGGGGGAGAGTATTCAACCAGTGGGTGCGTAATTTCTTCACGTACAAAATGGAGCTGATCGTGGACACAGAAAACAAACTATGGTCACCAAAGGGGAAAGGGCGGGGAGGGATAAATCAGTGGTTAGGGATTAGCAGACACGTGTCACTACGTATAAAATAGATACACAGCAAGGACCTGCACAGAGTACTACACTCAGTTTCTTGTAATAACAGATAAAGGAAAAGAATCAGAAAAGAAAATACATATGTATGTACGTGTACAAGTGAATCACTTTGCTGTGCACCTGACAGCTAACACTGTAAATCAACTACACTTCAGTTAGAAAATATTTTTTAACGGCCCTTTCCATACCCCGGGTTTTGACGGTGAGACAAGAGGGTGCCTGGTGGTCTTCCCGCAGTCTCTGGACCCCGTGTTTACTCTTCAGAACTCCGCTCTGCGAGGCTGCCAGGCTCAGGCTGGAAGGCAGAAAGCCACACCTTTTAGACCCCCCGGCCTGTGGAGGCCCTGGCGGGAGGCGGGAGATGGGAGCAGGGCAGGGGACCCTACCTGCTCCTAGGTTCCACGCTCCTCCCGGTAACAGCAGCATCGGCGGGCAGCTCTACACCCCAGCTGTGCAGCACTCCCTAGAAGATCTGAGCGCTGGCCCCACGTGCCGCCCGGCGGTCCCAGCCCAGCAGCAGCCCACTTTCTAGAGGGCCCGGTACGGATACAGGCCCTCCTCCACGCTCCTGCGCTGCAGTGACCCACCGCCTTCCTTCTGTCCCCCAGTCCCAGACGTGGGGGCTGCCACCTGGAGTCACTCATTTGTCAGTTACCCCAACCATCTCTTTTGGTTCCTCTAGCTTTGCAACACTGCATCGTCAATACCCTGCATTCAGTCTCCGCTGCTGGACACCACAGGCACCTGTTGGTCTGGCAGCACCAGCAGGGGAAACCCAGCTCCACGAGGCACAGCTGGAAAGCTGCTTCTCTGGAGTCTTAGCGCAGTGGCCGTAACAAAGTACTACCAATCGGGTGGCTTAAAACAACAGAAATGCATTCTCTCACATTTCTGGAAGCCCCAGTTCAAAATCAAGGTATTGGTGGGACCACGCTCCCTCTGAAGGTTCCAGGAAAGACCCCTTCCTGCCTCCTCCAGCTCCCAGGCGCTCCTGGCAATCCTTGGCTCATCGCTGACTCCCTCTCTCTGCCTCCATTTTTCCATGCTGTTTTCCCCCATGTGTCTCTGTATCTGTTCTAATAAGGACACTAGTGTCTGGATTAGGGCCCACCCTGGTCTAGGATGACCTCATCTTAACTGATTACAGCTGCAAACACCCTATTTCCAAATCAGGTCGTATTCACAGGTTCTGGTGGATATGAATTTTTGAGGACACCATTTAACCCAGTACACTTGGCCAAAAGACACCAGGCAGCCTGGCCAGGGAAGGGCCTTGTTCCCAACAGGTGGACCAAAGCACTGCCCCAGAGTCACCAGATGAAGCACACAGACCAAAACAGCAAAGGCTCTGACAAACCACACGGTCCTTGGAACCAGCTGCGGAAGCAGGCCAGGACCCACGTGCTGAACCCAGACAGAGCGACAGTCCGCTCGGTCACCGTGTCCCCCCATGTCTGAAACCCCCCGAGTGGCAACCCGCATTCAGGGAAATCCCCCGAGTGATACAAGGTACCTGAAACCATTCTGACAATTATAAAACGTGCCACACACACAAAGGGGTGTTCCCATTTGATTCAGACCCATCCAGACGCTTGTAAATGGAGAGATTAGTTATTTTATCTGAAGACCTGTAGCTACTAAGCTAGACAGCAAACTCATTAAATATATATATTTAATATGTGTAAATATATTTTTGTATATTATATACAATTTATGTACATATATTTTGTATATTATATACAATTTTTCTTTTGAAAATAAAATTCATTACACAGAATCTAAGAAATCTAGAAACTACAGAAAAAAAAATTAGCTGTATTTCCACCATTCAGAGATACCACTCTTAACATTATGCTGTACTTACTGTCAGCATTTTTTTCTCTGCAGATGCCGAAATATTAACCTCTTTTTTTTTTTGACAAAATTAAAACCGTACTGCATGCACTGTTTCAAAACGTAGAGTGCTGGGGGGAGGGTACACCTCAGTGGTGGAGTGCATGCTTGGTATGCACAAGGTCCTGGGTTCACAAGTCATGAGCTCTTCTCGTCAAGCTGGCCCTGCCTGCTATCTCCGTGTCATGTCAGGGTGACAGCATGTCAGGGTGACAGCAGAGAGAGGACAACGGTCTGGCCGAAAAAGGGCCCCTGGATGTCAGAGCCACGACTGTGGCGGTGACCGAGCTGTGACCTGGAGTATCTTGTTCTGGCTTCTGAATGTGTATGCATTTCAGGAACACATTCTGGGGAGGCATGTTTGGCAGGATACGATTCTTGGGACTAAATTTTATCTATTAAGCTTACTTTTTTAACTGTTCCATTTGTAAATTAAGAAAAACAAAACAAGACTACAAAACCCTCAAAGGAGAAGCCTCCCCTTAAAGCCTCGAGCACTCAGCACGGCGGGGAGCGCAGGAGACATCAGCATGCGCTGGAAGCAGTCAGATCCGCGCCTCCCGGGCCGCGGCCTCTAGGAGCGCTGACCTGGAGCTGCCCCGTCTGCGATGCGCTCTAAGCTCAAAGCACGTACCAGACTTTCCAGACTTAACATAGCACAAAACATAAGATAAAGTATTAACTGTTCTATCTTGACTTCATATTGAAGTGATAATATTTAAATATGTGGGTTAAATAAAGATACGTTTTTCAACTTCATTTCACTTGTTTCTCTTCACATTCCATAATGTGGCTACTAGAAAATTTTAAATTGTATTTGTGACTCACATTCGAGGTTCCCACTGTGTTCCTATCAGACAAACAGGACTCCTCTAGATGCTGGCTCGGAAAATATCAGAGGAATGAGTGCAATTCAGAACAACCACAAAATAGCGCATCTGGGGCAGAAAAGGGACATTATTTTAAAGCCCCTATGAAAACGCCTTCTTTTATGCTAATGAGTCCCCGTCTCTGTACTAGTGATGGATGCCACCTTGTCATCAGTGCAGGCACGTGAGAACGTGGATGTGCTCACTGTTTTATACAGGTGTTAAAAATGTTACGTTGTGTCCTCATCCTTCTTCTCTAGTTTATGATATTGTGAAAAAACAAATAGCCAGAGGATTTGGGGTTCATCAAAAAGAGCTTAGTTCCATTCTTAGCACAGTGTCCTGGTAAGAAATAGACAATTTCACAAAGCTTGTGTAAAGAAATAAATAACTATAAATAGAACTACCATATGACCCAGCAATCCCACCCCTGGGCATAAATCTGGAGAAAACTCTAATTCAGAAAGACACATGCACTCCAATGTTCATAGCAGCACTATTTACAACAGCCAAGACATGGAAGCAACCTAAGTGTCCACTGGCAGAAGACTGGATAAAGAAGTTGTACTGTATTTATGCAATGGAATACTACTCAGCCATAAAAAGAATAAAATAATGCCATTTGCAGCATCACGGATGGACCTGCCGATCATTGTACTAAGTAAGTCAGAGAAAGACAAATACCAGATGATATCACTTATGGATCGAAAATATGATACAAATGAATTTATTTACAAAACAGAAAACGACTCACAGACATAAAAAACAAACTTACAGTTACCAAGGGTGAAAGGGATGAGGGATAAATTAGGAATTTGCGATTAGCAGATACACACTACTAAATATAAAACAGATAGACAACAAGGTCCTACTGTAGAGCACAGGGAACTATATTCAGTATCTTGTAATGACCTACAATGGAAAAGATTCTGAAAGAGTATATATATGTGTGCATATGTATGTATAACTAAATCACTTTGCTGTACACCAAAAACACTGTAAATCAGCTGCACTCAATAAGTTTAAAAAATACAGAAAAATATATACATACACCTACATAAGACATGTATCTGTATTACATACACACTTTTCATCTCATGACAGAAACTGTACCACATAATGCCTTTTCTGCAGTACTAATTATAAAAATCATGCAATGATTTTAAAAACCAATGGTGTAGCCTTAACTGTCTAATAATCAATTTGAAATTATAAAGCAAAATAAATAAATGAATAAATGAGCAACCCAGAAGCAGGATGATTTGGCAGACACCTTCACCTGGAATAGGGGTCTGGTCCCCTCCCAGGACACCACTGAGCACTTGTCGAAATCTCTCCTTGTTTCTTTCCATCAACTTTCTTCAGCAGAAGGTCAAGAAAACATGATCATCTTTTCATTTCGCCCCAAAGGCCACCTCCTTTTTGGGCAAAGCGAAGTTTACTAACATGTACAAAAACGCTGGGAAACTGGCAGCCCACCAGCTGAAGAAGACCCGTGGATCGCCTGGTCCACGCAGTGTTTTTCATTTGTTCAGTTTTTGATTTGAGTTCTTTGCCTTCACAAATCAGAACAATTCACATTAAAAACGTGAGTTTCTGTCCTCTGCTGAGAAGTTGGAAGTGCCGGCCCCCGTGGTCGGTTTTAGGGAGTAAGGACATCCCGGTGAGATGGGGCGTCCGCTCTTGGATTCACTGCAAGCCCACTAACCCCAACGCTGAGGATGACGAGAGGGCCGTGGTTACCTGTCATCACACATGTGCGCTGCTGTCCTTCTCATGTTAGGAAAACACTTCCCTGTACCCACACTTCCACGGAGATTATGAAAACCAAACGCAGACTGGGAAATTATTTCTGTGTCTGCATATTTTCTATCATATTCTTTCTGTGTCTTTTCTATTATATTGTTTGAACATGCTTCTGTTTCCCTCTTAGACAGCAAAACTCGGCACAATTAAGGCTCCTTATACTGAAGACAATAAAAAAAATCTTCAAGCACGGGTACATTTATACATAAAGATGTCTCCAAGCCTTGAGTTTCTTTCTTTATTTAGTGTAGTTAGTTTTCTGGCCAAATAATAAGATAAAAAAGCACCTCTTGACCACAGTCATGCACACTGTTTAGAAACACCCACCCCTGATCTATTAGCATAAACTTAGTTGTAATACAGAGACCAGAGGCTGCCTGGTTTCTCAGCATCATATTTTATCACTCTGTTAGCAGACTTGGTATGATGCTAATCAAAGGTCTACATTTCACACTAACGCTGGCTGCAGAAATTGCTTTCCGACAGTTTCCACTGGGAGACCTGGGACTTAATAAAAGCCAACAGAAGCAATCGTGACCTGGCAATGAGGTGCAGGAGATTACATCGCTCCCTGCTGCAAGAGGGAATGAAATGCCTGATTTACTCTCATGTCAACCCCGAGCCGGGGAGGATTCAAGACGTGGCCGTGCCATTAGCCGTCCCCAAGTGGCTCTCATAACTGTCTCCCGATGCCAGGGGGTCTCTGAGAAAACATGATCACAGAACACTGTCCAAGCTGCTTCCTGCTCTCAAGTATTCTCTTGTTTTTCTTCCCAGTGAAGAAAGATAAAAGAAACTAACCGTATTTCAGAAATACCCGTTTAAGTTTCTAAGCAGGAGGCATCCACCGAGGAAGACGTGGTCCCTCCCTCGGGTCTCCTCCTGCTGCTGCGTGCCTGTTCACTCTGCTGCTGACGACGCATGGACCTTCCTGCCCGGGGCCCAGGATAACCATACCTTGAGAAGTCACCACCCTGAGCAGAATAACTTGCCTTGGTCATCCTCCAATAATTGGCCACCACCCAAAAACCAGCAAAGACTGGAAACCACCCTCATTCAAAGACTGAATGGAAGCAACAAAAGACCAGAAATCCATGACTGGCTTCACTTGTGTCATGAAATTAAGAATTTCAACATGAGTCACAGACTTGATTCTGAAACATGGAAGATGCCAGTAGCGCAGTAAACTGGAACAGAGTGCTGACATGCCTTCCTTGTCTCGGCAGTTGCTGGTTTCCTTTTTTGCACCTAGTAGGGTCTCCAAGTCCTGTCTTTGTAGACAAAACACACTGGCTGGTTGATGAGGTACACATCTGATTTCCTGCCATCTTACCTGTAAGATTCTGCTCTAATCCAGTTAAGACCTCTCTTGGGATATTCACTCTCGGTTGGCAGCTGTGGTGAGATCTCTCTCCAAGGACTTTTGCAAAATTGACAGGGTGCCAATGATTCTGCAAAAGTATCTCTGGGAAAACTTCCACATCTGTGCTAATAACTTCATTTCCCCTTTAATTAATTAATTAATTAATTGAACAATCCTAGGAAACTTGTAAGAAATGGTAACAGAGTACACTTTTATTCAATGTGCTCTCCATTTCGGGGGAGAGCTGGCCAGTTCAAACACGTAACACTGGGCTGGTGGATATTTTGCCATTTTCTGTAAAGCTGAACCAACAGCAAGCATTCTCAAACCCAAATAAAACTTCCCTCTGATGTACAGACTAAACTGGAAACTGGTGTGCTCATTCTGGGGGAATAATGTGAGAATTTGGCCTTACTTATCTATGAAGAGATGGAACAGCACACACTGGCAAAGTAATTCAAGCACTCCTTAAAACAATGCATGGCTGTAATTCACATTTGGGCTAAAGTAAGAGAAAGGGGACAGTATGCATGTTTATCCTTGCCGGGGAGAGAATTCTGCCTCAGTTGCTGCTTTACATCACACCCACGTATGTTCTGCTTCTCTATTTCTGACTCCTAGGGAACTCCAACTAAATCCCCTGAAAACGTTTCAATGTAAAAGACACGCAGAGAGAAAAGTGAAGACACTCAGAAAGCTACCTTCTCAAAACAACAAAAACAGAAATCCAGGAACATCGTATTGCAACGATGTCAATTTCCTGGTTTGGTTAAGTGTGGTGATGTCAATTTCCTGGTTCAGATGTAATCACTGGGGTAAGCTAGGCAAAGAGTACACAGGAACTCTCTGCACTATCTTTGCAGTGTCTATGTGAGTGTAAACTTATTCCAAAATGAAAAGATTTTAAAAACTGAACTATAAAATGCTACACAGAACATAGCCTGCCCTCTGTAGTCCGTGATTTAACAAGTAACATCTAAGGTGAGGCGTTAAGCCCTGTGGGGAGATTCTAAAAGACGTGTAAGCGGTAAAGGGCTTTATGGTCTACTTGGAAAATTAGAGTCCAGAAATGCAAGTAAACGTTTAAAACTGGTATTAATAGAACATAACTGTGCATTTATACACAGTTTTTACAAGGCTGCACGTGAGTTATTACAGAATTACTGAGATAAAAAGTGGATGTAACATGTTCACTGGGAAAAAAGCACATGTGCACATGCTACAAATGATGGCTTGCTGTATTGTAATCTCCCAGAAGGTGGTGTTCATGTGCTGTTCACTTCTGGTCCCCACATAACCTGACACACGATCATCAGAGTCAATTTTCATTGAGTGAGGACTTGGATATGAATGTATTGAGACACTAAGGGTTTATATGGAATTTAATGCATCAGAAATTACAAAAAAGGGATGACCTGAGTGGGACCCTCCAGGTGCAGAACTCCACCTGGCAAGACACGTGTGTACAGATAGGTGGGAAGAGGCTGGAATCAGACCAGAGGGGCCTTCAACGCCAGAAAGGGAATTGATATAATTGTGCCATTTCCCCAGAACCCCCAAAAATGTTTCCCATGATTCAATTAATACATGCTATTTCTCACTTCTTCGCTCCCATCTGTGTTCATGTGTACATGTCCACAGGCACTCAGATGTTGTATGAATAAAAACTGTTGATTTAAAAAATAAATGAGTTTTACTTGCTTTGTTATTTTTAAAATAATAATATGCAAAAATGATAATGTTGCTCTTTCTTACCAATTCTTACATTTCTTAATTGTTTTTTCTTCTTTTATTGCTTTGGCCAAAGCTGCTAGTCCAGTGGTGAACTGTAGGGGGGGTGCCAGGCCTAGTGACAGTCCAATTCACTGAAGTATGTATTCTTGACAAAAGAAAATTCACACACACTGCTGAGGAAGACAGGGACCAGAGAAAACTGAGCTGGGCTCCAACATGCACGCATTCTAGCGGCCCCTCCAGTGCCGCGAAGACCTAGAGCGTGCTTCAAGCAAGGTTTCTAGTTAAAGGCAATGTTGTTCCACAAAGGGGCCTTCCAGTTATCCCACAGGATTTTACTCATACATCAAGCCCCCAACATACCAAATGGCCTAGCAGTTTCATTTAATGTTGGCAGTAAATTATGAAGTACAAGCTTAAAAGAAAGGGTGTCAACTCACAGACGTTCACCCAGTCATTTCAGATCCCATATTAATTACACGAATCATTAAACCATTGTTAAAGGAGTTTCCAAAGCAGGGCTTGAACTGCATAACATGCTGCTTATGCTGATAACAGCCTCCACATCTAAGATGCGCTCATGGACATGATGCTAACACATGGCAGTGACACAAAAATCAGTAACGCAGCCTCTAGTAAATGAAAACATAACAACTAATCCGTGCGTTTTAGTGGAGGACCCGTGAGGTCCACATCCTCTGCAATAATTTTGGTTAGTGGGGACGGGGGAGAGTGGGCCATGTATAAAGTCTCAGTCAAAAAAAAAAAAAGATTCTTTAATGTGATGACCACAGAAGTGGAGCTACCTTTGACACAAATTACCTCTTCTTTCCAAAAGTAACTTGATAGGTAAATAAATTCGTGAAATAAAATTAGCATATTAATTTATTTTCCAAGACAATTACACAATCACAGTAAGTTCGGACAAGATTTGTGTCTAAAATGCAAGGGTAAATAATAATGGCAACAAAGGTAACCAGAGTATTCTTTTCCAAAATAGTGCTCTACTAAACTATGACATCTTGAAAGCCGTTGGTGAGCTGAGAAGGAAATGGGTATCACTAACCCTGACAGTAGGAATTCATACAGCAAGGTCATATTTTCAGAACAAATCAACTTGTTGATTCTGTCTGTTTAAGGTAAAACTCAGTAGACAAACCACTGATTAAAAAGCATCAAGTCTGTCATTTGTCTGCACTGATCATTAAAACTGATTAGAAAAGGGAACCCCAAGCTTGACCGAGCCTTGCTCACTGTCCAAGGTGCTGATTAGAAGATGGCGAAGGCCATTCCATCCTGTAGCAGTAGTGGTCTCCGAGTAGATGGTACAGACCATCTCTGATTTGCGGAAAGCAGAGAGAAAAGGACAACACATGTTTGGCTAGCTCCACGCCAAAGAGGCACTTGATAAAATCTAGCTCACATTAGCAGTACACTAATTAACACTGAATGTCTGTGTGCCAGCTGCAGTGTTAAATATTTTACCAACGTTCTCTCTCTGTCATTTACAACATTTACAAACCCCAATTTTAATATGTAGAATTTGAATGCTAGGGATTAAATAACTTGACCAAGGTCACAGAGTTACCAAGCGGTAGTTCTGGGATCTGAACTAAAACCTGTCTCTCTCTCAAACTCTACTCCAGGAAGGAGAAGCTGTGAGGAAACTATACTTCAATTCACTCGAGCAGCTGGGGGGTCTCAGAGTACTGACAATGTATGGAATCTAAGGACTCCAGATTTATGACATCACAGTAAAAGTTCCAAGGGGGAAAGGGATCAATAATCAATCATACGTCCAGCCAACAGTTATTGTGGGCTAGTTTAGTGTATGAACAGGTACCAGTCTGTTAACCCACTGATCTTGGGGAGCAGAGAGCTGCATATTGACCAGAAGAGAGAAAATATGTGTCACAGCAAAGGGCAGCAGACACAGCAATCCCGATTTCAAATCCCTGCTCCACCTCTTACTAGCCATGCAACCTTGGACTAGTCACAACCCCTGTCAGCTTTAGTTTCCTCACTTCTTACCCAACTCCTAGACCTTTCCTGGAACCAAAAAAAAAAAAAAAAAATCACAATTCAGATTAAACACTTGCTACAGTGCCTAGCAAATAGTAACTTTATAATAATTTTTTTTCTCACCACTTGCTCTCATCCTGTCCCATCATTCATGTATCTTTAGTAACTCTCCTAAGATTAAAAAGCCTGGTAGAGAAAGGATAACTAGATATGAAGTAGCATGTCTGTGGTTATGAAAATGGATATAATATATTCCTCCTAACATGACCATATTAACATCACTCTCATAATTCAACGACAGTTCCTCAGGTTTAAGAGTAACACTGAAAACGAGAGAAACTGTTAGTGAAAGCACTGTTCACAACCACACAAACTCTATGGGATGCAGCAAAAGCAGTCCCAAGAAGGACGTTCATAGCAATGCAGGCCTTCCTCAAAACACAAGAAAAATCCCAAATAACCAACCTAACCTACCACCTGAAAGAATTAGAAAAAGAAGAAGAAACAAAACCACAAGTCAGCAGAAGGAAAGAGATAACAAAGATCAGAGAGCAAATAAATAAAACAGAGATTAAAAAAATCAATCAAACCAAGAGCTGGTTTTCTGAAAGAGTAAACAAAATTGACAAACCGCTGGCCAGGCTCACCAACAAGGAAAGAGAGAGGACCCAAACAAACAAAGGAAGAAATGAAGGCACAGTCAAACAGAATTCTTAAGTATTTATTTTATTCACTGGACAAACATTTAAATGCATTTATCATGTGCTGTTCTAACCGTCTTACAGACATTAATTTACTCAAGGCTCATATTGACTCTAGATGCCATCATCACGCCCATTTCACAGGGAGAAAACTGAGGCACAGCAGGTGAGATGGCTTGCCTGACGTCACAGAGAGGCAAGGCAGAGCAGAGACTTGAGCCCAGGTGGTCCTGCTCCAGAGCTTGGGCACTGAACCGCTAGCCTGCACTGGCTGCCTGTGGCTAACTCCTGCCTCTGTTAAGATAAATCAGGAAAGTGCTTCTGTTGAACTCAGATTCAGCATAAAGGACTAGCAAGAAAAAAAAAATTTCAAAAGCCCATTTCAGTTTCTGGTTAGGGCAGCCGTTAGACAAAATCAGGAACGTTGAGGGTTTCACATGATGTCCTCCTCACTGTCTTGGACACAAATGACCTTTAATATTTATTTTTGAGCCTCTGAAGTTTATTCCATTTAATGAACTAAAGGATCATAAATGCAGCTCTGAGCACACACCACTGCCATTTCTTTTGAGGACGGAAATATCATTATATTATAGAAAAATATACAATGTGGCAACTAACAAAAGTGTAAATATATCTATTTCCCAGAAAAAACTGTTAATGTCTTAACAAGGGACCTATCTTAGGGGCTTGGTGTCGGGGGCAGAACAGCTATTCAATCAGGAGCCTCACCTCTGATGCATTGGGAGGCATTTTATGATGTTATTATAACTTTAACCTTGGAAGGATTTCTACATAAAACAGCAAAGACACGAAGCTGCTCATGCAAAAGCCAGTCACATAAACCAGAGGAGGGAGATTGTGTGGGATCTCGAAAATAATGCTCCACGTCTGGCAAAACTTAATAATCATCTGGTTCCACTGTGAGCGATAATCATAAAAGGCGGCTGTGCAGGCCGGCTCACAGAAACACATTTCAGCGAGCAGGGCTCATCGCCACGCACAAAGAGGAAGCAACACCAACGGGCACACCAGCGGTTGTCATGGCAACTGCAAGGCGCTGCAGGTGAGTTTCTCTGCCCCCCTTGTACTTTGGAAAGGAGCAGAGAAAATGAACAGAATTAACCGCATTGTATTCGAGTCTGACTAGATTCAAGGCCCGCTGTACTTTGGTTCCTGGCTTCAAGAGAGCCTATTTTAAAAAGTAGGGTTCTTTGTTGTGTGTGTGTATGTTTTAATCACACCACAGCAGGACCGCCCTGGCGGCATACAGATGCACTTTGTCTAGCCAGATCCTCATTAACAGGCTAAGGGATAAGAAGCAATGCCACCAAGACCTCTCTCTTGCAGGATAAATTCGCAGCCAGTGGCTCGAGGGGCCTTCCAAGCAGCCCTGGGGACCTGTAATCCATTCTAGCTATTTGCACCACTTTTCTCCTACCATGTGTCCAAGACAAATGATCTCAACTTGGGAAGTGGTATCAATCAGGGTGCTGTCTGAAAACAGATGGCTCCTCCAGCTGGGATCCTGAAGAGTTAAGGAAGAACTGGCTGGAAGGGCGTGGGTGGGGCAAGTCTCCAACAAGAGAGGCTCAGGGATCCCGTGCTCAGGCACCATGGGAGGTCACTACCACCCCTGGGCCTGAAGGGACCAGGGGACAAGCTGGAGCCACGGGGGGAGGATGCAGCCCAGCCAGAAACACGCACCCAGGGAGGAAAGGAGAGCAGTCCCCAGCCTCTCCCTCCCCTGCCGTTCAGGCTCAGGGCGGTCCCTCCCTGGGGCTGAACCCAGCTGCAAGGCCAAGGGCTGGGTGCCCAGGTGGGGCAGTGCACAGGGTCAGCCCTGGGGTCACAGGGGAGGGAAGGGTGCAGAGAATGCCAAGTGCAAGGCCATCAGGCATGAGCCGGCGTTACTGCACCTCAAGGGCCAGGCTTAGCAGTCTCTCACCTCTTTAAGTCTCAGGGTCCTAATCCAAAGGAAATGGCCATACCCTGTTATGGGCTGAATCGCGCACCCCCCAATTCACATGGTGAAGCCCCCAACCCTCAGAAACTGAGGGTGGGACCCTATTTTCAAATGGAGTCCTTGCAGATGTAACTAGTTAAGATGAGGTCATCCCGGAGAAGGGTGGACCGGATCCAATACGCCTGCTGCCCCTGTACGAAGGGGAAACTTGAGCACAGATACACTCAGAGAGCACCACGTGAACAGGGAGGCAGCGGGCAGGGTGATGCCTCTACAGGCCAAGGATGCCAAAGACTGCCAGCCGCCCCGAGGAGCCAGGAGGGAGGGAGGAACACCTGCACACACCCCACCAGCCTGCCTGGGAAAACACAGGCTGGGAAGTGTGCGGGTCAGGGCACGAGGCATGCAGGAGAAAAGCACCACAGGCCCGACGCTGAGTTTGTGCGCTCTGCGGGCACAGCCAGAGTGGGCCAGAAGAACGCTCAAATCAGAGAGCACGGGAGGGAGCACGCTTATCCTACCTGAGAACTGAAACGCCTACCTCATTATCTAACCCCCTAAGAATACAGATAGGCAGACAGATGGATAGACAGACAGGCAGATGATGATGATGGATGGACTGGATGGATGCACAGACAGACAGCTAGACAGACAGAAAGAAGGATGGATGGACGGATGACAGAGTATTTTCAACGGACCTCTATTCTCCAGCTATGGAAAAGGCGGCCAGCCTCCCCGACCACCCTCTGTCCAGCGGGAGAGAGAGAAACAACAGCTGACGGGTGTCCAGCCCACGCGCAGGAGCCACCCTGAGCCTTTTACGGGCATCTGCTCTAATCTACCACCGTAAGGGAGGCGCCGCTGCTGTGCACGCTGATGAAGGGAGAACTCCAGGCACAGGAGGGCCCTCGCCCAGCATCACTCACTAGCAGGCGGTGGAGGGGGCGTAAATCGGGCTGCCTGATGTATTAGCCACCTCCCCGGCCAGACTCCAGCTTGCTGGGGCTGAGGCATCTGCAGGGAGATAACCAAAAAGCACCTTCCATCACCAGGAGTGCAGATAAGCCACTCGTAAGGTCACAGGAAGAAACGACTTCCCGTGCCCCCTCCTCCGGCTTTCCAGGTTACAAGCAGGTGCATCCTTCACTGGTCGGATGGGGACAGGCTTGGTCGGCGGAAAGGGAGGGCTGCTCTCAGCCCTAGCCCGGGCCACTCAGACAGCGGTGGTGCTTGTCTTCACCACTGACTTTTTAACAGAAGGCCTTCCATCCTCATCAGCAGCCGGTCCTCCGGGTGAAAGGGGCCCAGTGTGGGCTCAGCACTGCTGGGGCAAGAGCTGGGGCAAGAGCGCCCCCTTGGAAGGCAGGGGTCACGCAGCCAGGACCCAAGAGGACCCGCTGGTCAGTGGTGGGAGACAACCCCTTCCGGCCAGAGCTGGAGAACCGGCTAGGATGGTGCCCTGCCACCCAAGCACCCCCCTGCAGGTTAACATCCTTTATCAAAGTGCCTGGTGTAGAGACAGGTCCTGAGAACACGGGTGGCAAGGCCAGGTCTGGGGGCGTAATTCAAAAGACTGCCTTGAAGCTCGCACGTCAGAAAGCCACGAGCCCTGCAGCGGCTGTGATTTCCTCCCCCGGCCCCTCACTCAACTACCTGGCCACAGATGCGGTACAGCCGTCTGCCCCAAAACCGCACTCAGATGGCGCCTCGGTCCCTGGGCAGCAGGGAAAGTCTCCTCCCAACCTCTTCCTTCCAGGCTCCTCATATCCCTTCAGCTCACAGGAACAGTGGGCTGTTACCTAAGAGGGGCTTTGAGTGGGAGGACGCTGCTCCTCAACTCCCTCTGGGTCTTTTGTCCAAAACTGTATCAACATACCTGGCTTACTCACCAATTCCACTTCTGAGGGCATGCCATTTCCAGGGCCAGGCCATTAAAAGACTGTGGGGCCTCTCTGCTTCTCTCTCCTTCTTGGGTCCCTCACCCTGGGGAAACCAGCTGTCAAGTGGTGAATGACTTCACAGAGAGGCCCACGTGGATGACTGCATCCCACGGGCAGGCAGCAAGGACCTCAGCCTGCAGCAGCCAGGTGAGTGAGCTGGAGGTGAGCTCCTGACCCGCCCACGGCCAGGTGAGTGAGCTCGGAAGTGATCTTTCCCCAGGTGGGATGCCTGCAGCCCCACCGACTGCAAACACACGACAGACTGAGTGAGCCAGAGACCCAGCTAAGCGGGGTCTGGATTCCTGACCCACAGTGACTGTGAGACAGTGAGTGTGTGTTGTCTGATTACACAGCCACAGGTGACTAACACAGCCCCCACACAAAAATGAATATTTAATTATCTTCCACCCCTGGAGCCATCTGCGGTCAACACCCTGACCTCGCTCAGCACCTGCCTTCACCTCTGCCCAAGTTTACTGGCTTTGAGCAAGCCCTTTAGCCCCCGTGACTCAGCTTCCCCACCTGGAAAGTGAGGGTGGCAATGACATCTGTCTCATCCTGTTGAGGAAGCACAGCGGGGCAAGTCTGTGCTGATGCGGGTGCTCAGAACGGGGCCTGGCACCAAGCGAGTGACAGCTGAGCGGTTAGCAGCCGTTATTATTGCTATTGTTGTGCCCACGATGATTTGATTCTGCTCACGCAGGAGGGAAACAAAAATTCACAATGCAGTCTGAATCCACCTGGGGCCATTCTTGAGCAGTTTTCAGCTGACCAAATCCACCGGAATCCGCCCTCACTGTCTCCCGGATAATAGCTCACTAATGACACGGGCGCCATTAGCACCGCAGATACATCTGAAAGTAACCGTTTCCACAGTTACGATCAGCTTGGACATATGGGATCATAATATTTGGTGATCACCGACAAACACACCTCTCTCCGCAAATAAACACAGCTGCCGGGGTGGGGCTGTGCGCTTCCACTTCCTGAGACGAAGTGTGCAGATTCTCTCCCTCCCAGTGATGGTGCCAGAGGGAGACTGGCCACTGGCCGCCTTCTGCCAGCGCAGGGCCAGTTCTCATGAGCACGTCCGCAGTGAGACTGCTCAGAGCCAGCCCTGAGGACCCAAGCTGAAGTGCGTGCTGTTCACCCAGGAAGGAGAGTCAGAGAGGAGGGCGGGGGCAGAAGCCCAGTCAGCCCTGGTTTAACTCACTGCTCCAGGTCACGTTCAAGGGGCAGGGGGCCTCTCTGCGAAGGGCTGACAGGCGACCTCTTAAATTCCAAAGGGTGACTGAATCACTTTGTGAAAAGGAAGATTCGATCCACTTGGGGTAGAGAGGAGCCTGTGATTCTGCATTTCTGGCCAACTTCCAGGTCAATATTTTCCCTTGCTGAAATGTTATTACATTTTACTCTCAACACTGTATTTTTTTTTCAAATAATTTACTTGGTCACAAAACTGAAACCGTCAGGTAGACTAGCACCTGGAATTCTCTTAACAACCACAATGGCCTCCCATTTGCTGAGGACAGACCGTGTGCTGGGCCCGGCTTTGAGAGCCTGACTTACACGAGACCTTCGATCCTCGTGGCTCTGAGGCTACGTGAGGCAGGGAGCGAGGACTCAGGCTGGGAAGTCTCACACCCCTGGAGTCAGCAAGGGCTTAAATTCCCACTCCACTGCTTCCTCCTGCCACCCAGGGTTACTGAGATCACCGACGTGCGACACTGTACGAGTGTAAGGCACGCAGTGATGACCTGATGCGCGGATACACGTGCTGTGCAACGATGGCGACAGTAAGGTTAGTCCACACCTCCATCATCTCATAAAGTCACCATTCTGCATGTGTGTGACGAGCGCACTTAAGGTCCACTTGCTCAGCAACTCCCAAGGATATACAACACAGTACTGCCAACTGGGACCACTGTGCTGTGCACCAGAGCCTCAGAACTGACTCATCTTGTAGCTGAAAGTTTGTTCCTCTGACCACTGTCACCCATCCCTCCCCTCCAGCCCCCGACGACCACCTTTCTTCTGTTTCTATGAATTTGGCTTTTTTTGATTTCACGTACAGCTGAGAACACACACTGTTTCTCTTTCTCTGGCTATTTTACTTAATGTCTTCAAGGTCCACAATGTTGTTGCAAACGGCAGGACTTCCTTCTTGCTCGTGGGTGAACACTATTCTACAGGATCTATACATCTTCTCCATCCATTCACCCATCAACGAACTCTCACCAACTCCTGCACTTCCCAACCAGATGACCTGGAGGGAGCTACCTATCTGTTCAGATGTTTCAACTACAAAATGAAGGAGCATACTTCCTCAGGAAGTTGTTCATGGACCATCAGTGTGTGGAAATTCACTCAGAGTGCTTACCGCGTGGTAAGCGCACCTGAAATGTGAGCTCTTAATATGATCAATGTACCCACTTTATGGAGGGGGAACCTGAGGCTTGGAGAGAGGGATAATTTGCTGAGGAGCAAACAGCTGGTACACAGCAGCGCCGGAACTCAAACACAATGCCATGCAATGTCTGGGGTTTTGTTAATGCAGGATGTGGGGATTACACCTCTCGTAGACGGAGCCAGAAAGCTATTCTAAAAAGAGAGCATGACTGCGGTAGATTTTCTATTTTCCTATTACGTTTGGTGAACACGTAAAAGAACCCAATATGCCAGATTCCAGTCTGTCGTGTTTATCGAATCCTTCTCTTAACTTCTTCCCCCTTTTGTTTGTTTTAATCTTTTGTTAATCTTGAGGGGAAGTAATTAGGTTTTTTGTTTTTTTTTTTATGGAGACACTGGGGATGGAACCCAGGACCTCATGCATGCTAAGCGCGCGCTCTACCACTGAGCTACACCCTCCCCCTCATCTCCCTTTTGAACTTCATTGCAGGTTTTTTTTTTTTTTTTTGAGGGCAGGAACATCCAAGCCAGGGTTTCTCAGCCTCCACATGACTGATATTTGGGGCTGAATAATTCTCTGTTGTGAGGGACTGCTGGGTGCAGTGCAGGGTGTTCACAGGCATCCCTGGCCTTTATCCTCCAGATGCCGGTAACGCCCACCCCCAACCACCCAGCAGGGACCACCAAGACTGCTTCCAGACATGGCCAAATGTCCTCTGGGGACAGAACCACCCCCCACCGCCCCACCTTGAGAACCAGGACTCTAGCCTACCACAGTCATTCCTTCCGTCGCCAACCTTGCTCTGCCCAGGAGCCATCTCAGTGAGTTATGAGAGCAACTCGTACACGACACTGCTCTACACCAAACACAAACCGGCTTCCAAAGGAAGAGTGCTCGACTGCTATAAATCAACCTATTCGACTCTGCCAGAAATACTTCATCCCCTTTCCTGTCCAATGTCTAAGAGCCCTGATGAAATTTTCTTACAACCACGCATTATGGGTTCAACTGTGTCCCCCTCCACCACCCAAACTCAGGGGTTGAAATCCTGCCCAACCCCCAGAACCTCAGAACGTGACTTAGTTTGGAAATAGGGCCATGGAAGATACACTTAGCCAGGCGACGATGAGGCCATGCTAGTGCAGGACTCACCCTACTGTCCTTATTAAAGGGGGACTTTGGACCCAGACACGCACACGGGGAGAACGCTGGCGGAGACGGAGATGGAGGCAGAGGGCGGAGTGAAGCTCTCACAAGACAAGGGGCGCTGAGGGCGGCCAGCGGACCACCCACAGCAAGGAGAGGGTGGGCCAGAGTCTCCCCCCAGCCCTCAGCGGGAACCAAGCCGGCCAAGGCCCTGACCTTGGACGCTGGCCCCAGGACCGTGAGGGGAGGGACTTCTGCTGCTTGAGCCCCGCTGACAGCGTTCCACATCACAGCAGCCCTGGAAAACAAGGGCCCGGAGGCTCCTGTTTCCCTGGAGTCGGACATAGTTCACGTCCGAGGCCTCATCCAGGGGTTAGCTGAACATACTGAGGGAGATCAGGAACAGGCCAAAAGCAAAGCATGGAGTCAGCAGTTACTGGGGAACCTGACCCACAGGCACAAGGCGCCCCAGTCCTCGTCACCACTACCTTCGTCGCTGCAGGAGTTTTCACATCTCTGCTTCCTCCAAGCAGAGGCCCCCGGGCCGCCCCTTCCTGTGTCATCAGTTGTGGTTTTCCAGCCAACAAAACGCAGAAAACAGGTCTGTGCAATTCTCAGCTGACCATGAAACAGAAGTGGGTACTGGGTAGCCCTGCAGTACAGCTCAGATCTCGTTCTCCAGCTGAGAGACGAACGTTCCACCAAGTACAAAATAAAGTCCCAGAGAACAATGGCAGCAACACCAGGAAGGTTTCGAGCCTGTTTTAATTTTAAGCCGAAAACCTACCCACACAACCTCTCACTCTTAGGTCTGTTAAACAGACTTTAGAATACAATCTTCCCTTCTCCAGAGTTTGGAAGGTATTTTTAATTTATCTGAATTTGTCTTTTACTAATAACTTTCTGATTTTATAATAATGTATGCTCACTGCAGAAAATGTTTTAAATTACATGTAGAAAAGAACAGACTGAGAAAATTGGAACAAACTCCTCAAAAGTGGTGGCACATCTGACGTGTGAAAAGAAGCACGGAAGACGACCCGTGTAGAGGACACACGTCCTCGGGTCGCAGACCTCGTTACATTTCACGCCTCCTCTTTCAGCCCGGTCTCTCCCTGATACTCAACAAATGAGACATCTGTGTCCAACCAAACACTGAATTTTACCAAATTACTTCAAAGCTACCCTCCCAGAAACACAGAGTGCTTTATCCACAAGGAACAATAATGCTACAAAATCTTTGAGAGAGTGGGGTGTGGTCTACAAGAAACAGAAAGCCAAGTTAAACCAGCTTATTAATCAAAAAGGAAGGCTGTGAGCTCACGTAACAGCGAGTCAGAGGTAGAGTAACCTTCAGGCCTCGCTTGATCTAGGGTCCCCCTCTGTGAGCACCTGCTTCTCCTTGCTCCCACGTGTCCAATCTGCCCTCAGGTGTGATCAAGATGGGTTCAGAGAGTCTAGTCATCTTAGTGTGTCCAAAGGAAGCAAGAAGACGGGTCCCTCTTGAAGCTCACTCAGGAGAAAAGAAAATCTGTTCTAGAAACCACCTGCCAGTCTCTCCTCACCTCTTACCAGCCACTGTTGTTTCACATCCCCTGTCCAGAACCATCCCCTCAGGGGCTCAGGGCTGCTCTGAGACCAGGGGAGCTGGACCCCGGCTACAGGGTGGGTCTGCTGACTCTGTGAGCCGCCTAGGGAAAGAGGTGGATGCCTGAAAAAAAAAAAAAAAAAAAAAAAAAAAAAAAAAACTGGAGTTCTGTTTGGCAGGAATAAAGGGGGAAATGGATGTTAATAAGCGACCAGGTGTCCCCTCAATTCTGTAGGAGGTGTCTGGGTCTGACAGCTTGTCAGAATTCCACTGGGCACCTTCAAGAGGGAAGGGAATTTGAAAGGCAGAGGAAAATCACTGGGCCAGGAGGAACTCACTGTGCATTCAGTAAGATCTGAACAGAAACCTCCGGCAGCGCGACTTGCTGTGCCTGACGGCTGGCGGGGACAGCTCTGGACTCGGCTGATCTGGTCTTTCTTCCCAACCCAGCACTAAACTAGAGACTGTAAACCCCTTCACGCTGCACAAAAACTGTTACCTTGTATTCGGTTCTGAATCTAAGCGGGCTTTTCAAAAACCACTTAAAAGTCTTCAGTGCAGGTGACACCAAAGGACCCACCCAGGCGATTTTGTGTTTCTAGCACCCTTTTAACCAGGGTACGCTTTTCTTCCACAAAGACACGAATCGCCAGACACTTGAAACACTTTCCTCTGCCCCCGCTGAGCCTTTTCCTCAACAAGGTATCTGGGTGGCATCTCAGGCTGCAAGTCCAATAATTCGCCTGAACGTGAGGTACCTAAATTGGCTCACATGCAAAACAGAAGGAAAGATCAAATGCGTGTCTGAATGTCAACGGGGTTGAACTTCCAGATCAAAAGTTAATAGGAAAAGGTTTGGGATTCATCTCCAACTATTAATGAAGTCGTTCGAAGGGAGGCGCGTGCAACCACACAAGGAATAAAACATGAAAACGGAAACTGGTAACTGAGGCTAGGCTGCAACCTTTTGCGTTGAACGCTCTCATCCTTTGAAGGGCAAACAAGCACGCCTCCCTGCAGCGAAGGCTTTATTTGAGAGCGATGACTTTTCCCATGACGCTACTTAAACCAGGTCAGCTGCTTCAAACCCATGGTTAAACCATCCCATATGCAAACTGACTAGTACCACCATCTCCCCCTTCACCAACACGGCAGCTAGGGCTCCTGTGAGACTGTAAGTCAGCTTACATCACAAAAGCCTGCAGTGGTTTTCCAGTTCAATTACATATAAAAAAGCCAAACTCCTACAAGGACTACAAGGCTCTGTACGATCTGGTTCTTCCGTCCTCATGCAGCTACGTCCCCCAACTTCCCTCCCTCCCCCAGACTTTGCTTCAGCCACACCTGCTGTTTCTAAGGCATGCCAGGCAGCCCCCGCCTCAGGGCCTTTGCACTAGCTGCCCTCCCTACCTCAGCCACTCTTCTCCCAGACATCTATTTGCTAACTTCTTTATCTTTCAAGTCTTTGTTCATATTTTATCTCTTTGCTGAGATTCCCATGCCACCTTTTTAAAAATCTCAAACTTCCTTCCAGCCACCTCCTCCCCATCTCATGTCCCCAGTGCCCTTAACACTGTATTTTTTTTTAATTGAAGGACAGTCAGTTTACAATGCTGTGTTAATTTCTGTTGTACAGTATAATGTTTCAGTCTTACATGTACATATATTCCTCTTCATATTCTTTTTCATTATAGGTTACTACAAGATATTGAATACAGTCCCCTGTGCTGTACAGTATAAACTTGCTGTTTATCCATTTTATATACAGTAGTTAGTAACTGCAAATCTCACACTCCCAATTGAGCCCTTTCCACCTTCTTTCCCGCCTGGTGACCATCAGTTTGTTTTGTGTGTCTGTGAGTTTGTCTCTGTTTTCTAAGTAAATTCAGTTGGCTTTTTTTTTTGAGTTCACATGTAAGTGATATCATATGATATTTTTCTCTCTCTTTCTGGGTTATTTCACTTAGAATGATGGTCTCTAGGTCCATCCATGTCACTGCAAATGGCAGTACTTCATTCTTTTTTATGGCTGAGTAGTATTCCACTGTATAAATATACGACAACTTCCTTATCCAGTCATCTGTCGATGGACATTTAGGTTGTTTCCATGTTTTGGCTGTTGTAAATGGTGCTGCTATGAACATTGAGTCTATGTACCTTTTCAAATTAGAGCTTCCTCTGGATATGTGCCCAGGAGTGGGAGTGCTGGGTCATATGGTAAGTCTATTTTCAATTTTTTAAGGAATCTCCATACTGTTTTCCATAATGACTGCACCAAACTATATTCCCACCAACAGTGTAGGAGGGTCCCCTTTTCTCCACACTCTCTCCAGCATTTATCATTTGTCTTTAACACTTTATTTTTTCCAAAGCATTTCCCACTAAAGCCTGAAATATCTTTTACTTTTTTAAAACTTTTTTTTTAACTGAAGTTAGAGTCACATAAGAAAAATTTAACCATTTTAACATGAACAACTCAGTGACATTTTGTCCAATAAAGGGCTAACAGGCATATGAGAAGGGGAAAATCACGGTGAGACACCACCTTGCACCTGCTGAGCTGGCTATAATTAAAAAAAAAAAAAAAAAGGAAAATTACAAGTGTTGACGAGGATGTGAGGAAAACGGACGCCTTGGACATTGCTGGCAGGCGTGGGAAATGGTACAGCTGCTGTGTGGAAAGAGCCTAGAGATTCATAAGCACAGAATTATCATATGACCCAGCAATTCCGCTTGCTTGCTTTCTAATTATGTGTGATTATTTTGGTCCATCCCCAGCAGAATGTGAGGGAGGCACCTTGCTCTGTCTTGTTTCCCACCGGATCCCCGCACCTACACAGCAGTGCCTGGAACCGACTCGGGGCTCAATAAATAGTTCTAAAGTAAACAGATAAACACGTAGATGATCCGCCAGTCTCGTCCCGGGAGAGCAGCAGGCCGCCCGCGACTCCCCTGACT
Organism: Camelus ferus; assembly: GCF_009834535.1. Lineage (NCBI taxonomy): Eukaryota > Metazoa > Chordata > Mammalia > Artiodactyla > Camelidae > Camelus > Camelus ferus. The sequence continues at coordinate 21,956,870 of NC_045727.1, read as the reverse complement.
GGAGGAGCTCCTTTAACCTAGCATTTCTGCTCACGTCCTAGCTATGAAGCACACCCACTGCCTCCTCTCTCTGAACTTTCTGGCTCCGAAACATGCACGGGGCCCTAGTCTGTAGATCTCTTTGTTTACTGGGGCCACACTTGTTCACACAGCAAAACAAAAGCCCATGCAAGAATTACAGTGAGTGAAATAAACAGCAACCAGGTGTTCCCAGGCTGCAGCCATGCGACACTCCAACTCTGCTGGAAAAGTGGGGAGGAGGAACCCGTCTGCCACCATATTCAGTTACCTTTCAAATGGTACTGTTCACTCTCGTAAGGAGGGATGAACGCCTGAAAACCCACACTGGAGACAACGCACTTTCTGTCCAGCCGTCTTGTCAGGTACCAGCTCTTATTAACAACCACACAATGGAGTCTGTCAATCAGTAAAGAGCTAAATCTGTGAAATGCCTACACCTACGGCCACACCTGCAATTGGGGTCGCTGGGGTGGGGTTACACGTATAGGGCAGAAGAGGACGGAAAACACTTTCAGGGCACAGAGAGTTGGAGGAGTGTTCAAAGAGACTAAAAGAAATGAGGACGGCTGGCATAGAGCTGCGACCACAGACACAGAAGACAGTCGTACAGTTTCCAAAGGGAAAGGGGAACAGATAAACCAGGAGTCTGGGAGTCACAGATCCACACTACTGTATATAAAATAAATAAGTAGCAAGGACCTTAATGTAGAGCACAGCCACTACGGTCAATAGCATGTCATGGCCTATGATGGAAAAGAAGCTTGAAAGGAATATACATGTACGTATGTATGTATACCTAGATCACTTTGCTGTACGCCTGAAACCGACACAACACTGTAAGTCAATAGTATTTCAATTAAAAATTTTTGAACAAAGAGCTGTGACCAGATTTCACTTGCTCGTGTAAACAGTGGTTCGCTTTGGGAAACTCCAACACACAAAATACAGTCTGGGAGAACGAAACTTTCTTGTAACGAAGGGATGTTTAGAAATATCTCATCTGTTGAAAGGGCTGTGACAAGAATGCACGCACACAATCATGCCCTTTAGGCTCATAAGGAACAGCAGTGATATAAGGGCAGAAACGTGTGTAAACCCATTTCTAGGCCTCCAGGTTTCAGACGTGGGGTCTGCACACAACTGTGTGATCATAAGGCAGGGACAACTGTCCTGCAACAAATCTGCCACTACTAATAAAGTGTGTGGACATTTATTAATTTACTCCTTTTCTTATAAATCAGAGTCTATAACATCACCATACGATGATCGCCAGCCACGTGCACTCCGATGCCCCCCGTGAAGGGAGGATGCTGTCTCGCACTCAACCCACCATCTCACTCCGACTCTGCCAGGGGGGCGCTGGGGAGACAGGATGGAGCAGTGAGGCAGGAGCATCCCTAAGGTTTCGGGTCACTGCTGTCCCTGCCCCGGTACTTAAGTGGAAAGGGGCACATCACTCCAGGAGCAACAGTGGTGCCTCTCTGGACTCCTCCCATCGTGACGCCTCTCAGGGACCAGCAGCAGCCAGCCAGGCAGCCCCCTCAGGCCCTGGGTCCCGGCCGCCATGTCGTGAGTCTTAACGACCCAGCCTTAGGGTGTCAGCCACTCCACATCCCCCTGTCTGCCTCTGCAGTCCCCCTACGCCTGACTGCCGGTCTGGGTATGCACGTGTGTGTGTACGAACTCCTCTCTGTTGAAACAACACGTGTGGTCTCCATCTCCTGACCTAGCGATACACACCTTGTCTTTCAAATAAGCCTCAGTCCCTCTTACCTGTGCCTCAGAGTCGTCTTGTCAGAATCATCTGCCGTACGCCAAGGAAGGAAACTAAGAACTGATGTCACAGAACCTTCGTCAAAGGCCACGTTTCCACCCAAAGATCTCCCAGTGATTTGAAATCTGACATCAGGATCTCTCTCCCCAGCACATTAGTCAAACAACAGAAACAGCCTTGGAAGCTGGAAGGTAAATTTACTGAAAGAATTGGGGGGGGGGGGGGGTGTTCACTCAAAGCAAAGTTCAACAGCCAACCTTGCAAGAGGGGAAGCCCACGGTATCTCAGGGGACCCAGTAACAGAAGTTTGAGAACCTTCTCCCAAGAGGGCCTCTGTTCACGTGCTTCAGTAACCCAAACACGTTCCACTCTAAACAGCCAATTTCCAGAAGCCTGAAGCTGATGGTCAGACTTGAACCTGTGGTATCTGTATCAGATCCACCCCAGCAAGTGGACGGGTTTCATGGTACCACACCAACCCTGGGGCCAGTCCCCAAGCACGGGATCGGTTGTGAGCCAGACCCTTTGCCCTCTGATCCTGATTTCTCACTCCAGGTGAAGACGACAGGCTGCTCTGCTGGGAAACTCAAAGCAACAGAGAGACGGGCTCCCAAGACTCCCATCACAATCAGGGCGCCTGTCGCACTAACAGACTCTCCTGCAAACTAGATACGCATGTTTCCTCCCAGGCGTGTTAGGCTAAATGCTTTGCTTTGAAACATCTGTTGAAACCCTTCCAGTTCCCCAACCTCATCATCACATTTCTCATGTAAGGATTCGATAGGAACGATTTTGCAAGCTCTTCCTTCCAGCCAAATCCTCTTACGTAGGCAGCGTCACCTGAATGCCAAGAAGGCATTTGCAGAGGTATAAAATGATTTTTCTGGGCAGTAGGGTGTTATCCAATGAGGAAAAAGACAAAATCCTAGAGTCAATTTCTGAAATGCCACATACTCTCCTTACACAGCCAGCCCAACATCCGAACCATGCATTAATCATGGGAACATCTGTTGCCTGTCTACTTCCTTTGAAACCCCTACCTAGCAGCTTGGGCAGGTGTTCCTGGATGTTTTATAACTGTCTCAGTTTCATGTTTAAAATCTCACTCACATCAGATGAAATGAAGATGCACTGAGCACCTATGAGGTGGTCAGTACTCTGCTGGCCAAGGACACGCCAACCTGCCAGACACCAGCCACAGCCTCACCTGGGTCTTCCCACGTACCTAGTGAGGCGAAATGACCTTGATCGTTACCTAAAGGGCAGGCACTGAACACCTGAAGAGACCATTGAACGAGCCTTTGGGAGAAGAGTAACCTCCATTAGCTTAGAGAGAAAGCATCTCCCCGGCCACCTAACAGAACTCCGGTGCTCCCCCACCTTAGTCTTCGTGCTGCCGCAAACGCTCACTGCATCCCACGGACCCTCTTGCACGAGCCAAGGCTAAGCCCCAGCACCTGCAGCAGGTGGTCCTCACACAGACAGAAACCCAGTCTATGGAAATTGCATGACCAGGCTGATTCTTGGTGCTCGAACGGCATTCACTGAAGGGATCCCGTAAACAATGAATGTGCTGAAAACCAACTTTGCTGCACACAAGTTCATTTTACACACAACTTTCCAGGAAAAGAGCAGCACCGAAGTGACATATCTCAGTCATTTTAAAACTCAGGTGCTCAGGAAGAGGATGCTCGGGTTTGCAGAACAGAAAGACTCACCCTCTCCCTCCCCCTCTACGTGACTCCTTAAAACCAGGTGCTGGAAACCTCTTATTGGAACAAACACTGGAAAGGAGGAAAATGTTGCTATGTCAGCACCTGCAGAAGTAGGGTATCAATTAAGAGACGATCTCACGTGAGCATTAAGCGGTGGGGCACTGGGGTCCAAGAGAGGCTTGCACTGGAGTGGCAGCCCCCACAGAAGGCCAGAGTCTAGCCTGCCACGGCCCGACGTCTCCCTCTCCTAGTTCCCACCACACAGAGCTGCAAGAACTCAACAGGACGCCTCTGGCCCCATCTGAGCACTCAACACACTTGCATCATGATGATGACTACTAGGGAAACCAGCATAAGTCCCACGAGAAAAGTAACAGCAGCAGCTGAATGGGTGTAATCATGGTTAGCAGCAGCCAGGGCTTTTTTAAAGTAGACAGGAGAAGCGATCATTAATTTTGCAGATACCTATTGCTGGGCGTGGCTGTAGGTGCTGGCAACACAGAAACGGGGCAAACCAGGCAGAGGGCTGCCCTCGTGGAACGCAGAGCTGAATATGCAGCAAACTGAGAGAAAAACGCCATCTGAAGTAGAAACGGGCCACAGTCACCTTCCACGTGCCAGGTAGGTGGCCGGAGAGGCTTTGTCTGTCCACCTGGAAACAATCAGAAGTGAGGCACAAGTGGGGAGGGGAAGGGTGTGAAAGCAAATGGTGAGAAGCCCAAAACTCCGCTGCAGAGACGTCCCGCTCACTCCTGAGCCTGGGAACTGTCCACAGCAGCTGCAGCCACGCACGGACTGGACACCCGCCTTCCGCACTGGTGGCCATCACCCACAGCCAAGCAGGTCCCGTAAAGGAATCCAGGGCTCCCAACACTGAGCATGTCAGAGCATGAACGAGACAGATGCCAATACTTAAGACACCAGCAAAGCAAAACTGCCAGTGCTGTATGGTGACAGCTTTGTCAGGGGTAAAAAAAAAAAAAAAAAAAAAAAAAATATATATATATATATATATATATATATATATATATATACACATACACACACACATATGCATATGAATATGTACACATGCATGCATATGAGCGTATATGCATGCATATATATGTATATACATGTATACGAATGTGTGTGTGCATATATGCATGCATATGAATGTGTGTACATGCATATGAATATACTGCACATGTATGAATGTATGTGCGTGTATGAGCATTACATATGCATGTATGTGAATGGTATGCATCTATACAAATATGCATGCATGTACATAAATATGTACATATGCAGGCATATATGTGTGTGAATATGTCTAGGTGCATTATGCACATACACATACGTATATGCATGTGAATATACGTATGTATGTGAACATACATGCATCTATATGAATATGCATGTGTGTACAAGAACATGTATATAGGCATGTACATGAATATATATATGAAAAAGACTCATAGAACATAAATAGAACATAAAGGAGATGAGAAAGCAAAATCAACTGCTCAATTATTGATTTGGGGTCGGATCAGAGGCAAGTATTTTCTTTTATTTAAAAGTGTTCTTTTTTTTGGTACAACAGTTTTAAAGACAAATAATTGTGTGTGTGTGTGTGTGTGTGTGTGTTTACTGAAGATCCAGGTGAGCTAATAAACTGAGCCATAGAAATTAATGATTCTCACGCTCTAAGTCTAATCAGACATCAGCAATGGGTCTTGAAATAACTTCACCCTCTGCGCCTTTGCTCTTCTCTTTGCAATCTGGAGACCTGGCTCCAGAGCAGGGCGGGGAGGAGGCAGGACTGGGTGTGTTTGCTGGTCCCTGGTGATGGGCACGGGGACACAGAGGAGCAGTGCGGGAGGTGCAAGAGAAACAGGAAGCGAGAGGGACGCAGCCCGCAACGCAGCTCAACTTGAGACATGGGTAATTCTGAAACCGCTCTGGGGCTGCTGCCGGACCAGAGCCAACTGTTTGGTGCAGAAATCCCCCTTCTTCTCAAGCCGCCCCCACGTACGCCTCTCTCTCAGCTCTCTTTCCAGCCTCTGCCCACGTCTCTGCAGGCACGGGATGGAATTCAGAAGTAAAGGAGACAAAGGCTTACCATTTCTGAAGGGAATGAAAATGGCAAGCGGAGATCTAAGCAGCCAGGTCTGCCGTCTCCTTGTGAGTTGCCGTTTAAATGGATTATCACCGGGCTAAGGTGAGGTTCCTGTAGTAAGGTCAAGCTTCATTTTTCTCCCTTCAAAAGGATTTCTGGTTAAATATAACTAACAAACAAGGAAATCACCAAAATGAGGGAAAAAATCCATCAAAGGGATTAAACTAAAATCCCGCCATACACACCACATTGTTTCAGGTTGGAGATAAATAGGTTCAAGACGCAGCATTCGGAAAAAACAAGAGCGAGCCTCCCTGCAGGCGGAAACACTCCAAGCAGGTGAGCCGCCAACTCCCCAGAAACAGGGCGGGGTGGGAAGAACACTCCTCCCCACCAACTAGAGAAAACCCTCACACTGTGGAGCCTAATTCCCATCCTGCTCTGTCCCCATCCTGTGTGAGAGACGCGGGAGTCCTGGGGCAAACGCCTTCCTCCAAAGAGCTCGTCACGGCTGCCATTTCACTTGTTACACAAGCAGAATTCCCAGCACATGTGCGACACAGGGGAACACGCTGCTCCACACGCGACGTGCCATCACAGGTGCATCCCCCTGAGTTCAGACTGAGGGTCTCTAAGCCCCTGCCCCAAAGGCTGGTTTGCACTTCTCGAGTTCAGGGGAAAAAGAGGTTTCATAAGCCACAACAGCAGCAACACATGGGGATTCAAACTGCTGGGGACAAACGGAAGATGTGACAGGTGGCCTGCGACTTTCCTCCTGGACACTAGAGGGGTACCTGGAAGCCACGGGCAGCCGCACCCTACACCCTGGCCTCCCACACTGTTCTGATGCCCCCGCCACCCCAGAGGTGAGCATACTTTCCTCCCGAGGGCTGTGGCCACTGTCCGCGCTGCTCACGGAGGCTGGCCCTCCTCTCCTTCTGCTCACTGAACTCCCTGGACCCCTGCACTGGGTGGGATCACATGACCAGTTCCACTCAATGAGTCGTGAGCAGAAGAGCTGGGTGCCACTTCCAGGACTGGAGGACTTAGTGGCTAAGGCCAGGTGCTCCAAGCTCCTATGCCTCTGTAGGGCAGCCAGCAACATTCCAGGTGGCAGCTGCCAGACCAGCCTGGGTCCCTGAAGGACCACAGCGAGCAGAGTCCTGCCAACCCAGGGTGGCCATGCAGCTCGACTAAGAAATGAGCATCCAAGTTTGGGGAATGTTTGTTACTGCAGCATGATCGAAACTTCCCAGACTGATACAGGAATAGAATTTCTACTATGCAAATTCCAAGCAACACACATGTGAAATTTCAATTAAGGTAAAGCCAAGTCCTCTATCAATCAAAATACAAGATGTTTCCAGGGTTGCTTTTAACTGTTACAAACAATGCTACATCGTATGTGTTTATGGTTAATAGTTCTTTACCATTCCCCAAATGCCTGCAATAGTCAGGCACTGTTCTAGTCACTGAGGGTCCAGCAACGAACAAAACATACAAAGCTCCTTTCCTCACGGTGGCAAGAAACAGACAGCAAACCGATGTAACAGGCCAGGTAGTGTTAAGCACTATAAAAATCAAGCAGTATAAAGAAGACGGAGAATTAATTAGAAAAAGAGGAGCGACATGGTGGAGCTAGCTCACCCGGGCTGGGCGCCTCTCCCCAGCTCTGTGTTCAGCGAAGTCACTGGTGCCTTAAAAACAACCCCAGTGTAAGTATTTGCACCATGGAAATGGGCAAACTCTACAAACCAGAGGTGGTTTTTTGTTTGTTTGTTTTTTTTGGTAGGGGGGAGGTTCTTCCCCAAGGAGTTGGTTTACCAGAATGTCCCTGGATGTCTGAATGGAGACAGAATGGGAATGAGGGAGGGAGGGAGGGAAATGACCAGGAGGGCGTTTCAGGTAGAAGAAACTGCACTGGAAGGACACTGATGTGGAGACATGCTTGAGCGGCTGGGGGCGGAGTGGGGTGGGTAGGAGGTGGGGTCTAGGAGTAAGGGCTGCAGGTCACACGGGGCCTTGGAGACAATGGGAGAACTTTGAATTTTATCATGAGACCGAGGAGACATCTCTTTGACAGTCCTTTGTCTTTAAATGTACAGTTTAAAGCCACAGGACCAAAGCACAGACAAAAAAAAAAAAGAAAGAAAGAAAAGGAAGGGAGGAAGGGAGGATAGGGGAGGAGGAAACGCAGTTTCCTCCAGAGTCACGGGCGTTTCACCCAGGAAAGAAGCCTCTCACTACTGTGTGTGTGTGAAAGGTGCTCTGGGCCCAGCTCCATGTCCCGTGTCTGAGGTCCCCGCAGCCTGGCCATGACCCTCAGGGCCTTAAGCACCCCGCCCACAGGGACGGCTCAGCGGGCAGCGACCCAGCCCTGGCAGCCCTGCGGAGGCACGTTCTCCAGTGGGAAGCAGATGGGTATACCCAGGGCCAAAGCAAGCTCCCAAAAAAGAGAATCAAACCAAACTGTTCTCGGCTCCCCGGCCAAGAGCTGGAGAAACCTGCCTCTCTCTGGGTCTGGAAACGGGAGGGAGGCGGGGAGGAAAAGGGAGCTGGCAGGGCAGGATGACGGTCGGAGCTCTTTAGCACAAGCTGCTGCGAGCAGCGCGTGGGAGCCCTGCCGCGGAGCCAAGAGGCATATGCACGCTCCACATGCCATCAATTGAGGCCCCGAGTCCTAAGTGAATCACACCGGGAGAGCGATTGCAAAACGGTGTGTTTCCACTGCAATCCGGCAGGTCTGTGCCTGGAAGCAAAGATCTTCATGTCAAAAAAAAGCCTGAAAGTGTGGCTGGGCGGGTGGTGGGCAGAACGGGAGCTTTTGGAGAGAGATGAGCACACAAAGAAGTGAAGGACAACCCAGACCCTCCTGCACGATCTCAGGAAAAGCTGAAGCAGACGATGTGGGATGTGGCCCCATGTTGGCCTCTGTGTCTATCTGGTCAGGCTGGGCTGGGCTGTACTTTTCTCTCCTGACCTGGGAGAACCACCCATCCTGTCTTCCACTGTCACTGCTGCCTTGAGCCTGGGCCACGGTCTTGGGTTCAAAAAGATGTAGCCACACACGGCCCACAGCACTGCAGGGAAGGCAGGCTGTGGCGGCTGCGTCCCCGATTTGTGCCAGGTCTCTCGCGTCTGGCCTGACTCACTCACTTCACCTGACTTGACTGCCCAGGCTCTAAGTTTGCAACCGGGAGACAATAAAAATTGTCAATAAGAAAAGGCCCAGAAGAGGAGAGGGTAGAGCTCAGTGGGAGAGAGCGTGCTTAGCAAGCACAAAGTCCGGGGTTCAATCCGCAGTACTTCCACTAAGAAAATTTAAAAGAAAGAAAGAAAAAAATTGAATTAAGAAAAAAAAAAAAAGACCAAGAAAAAAATGGACCAAAGTAGAGCATGTAAGACAGGCTAAGTGTTTCTCTTTTATTGATTTCCTCAATCTTTCTGAAATGTGTTTTAGCAGCTGAAAAGCGTTTTGAGAGTTGTTATTAAAATGACCACAAGCACTTTCAGTGATGAACCAGGGGATGTGCAACGCTGTCTCTTATGACCCGAAAGGAATTTGTAATAAATTAAGATGGAGACACATCAGAGGCATGATGTCCTGCACTTTCTGTCTCACACGCAGATGGGTGGCAGCTGCCCACCACTCACTCCTCAGCATTCGGAGGCACGAATAATCTCTCCTCTCCTTCCCTCCCACACACACCTGCTGGTGCCTCCCATCCAGCCGCTTGGCCCTCAGAACATTCCAGCATCCTTCCTATTGGCAACCTGCTGTTCCCTCATCCCCTGTCTGAAGTGTCTCTCGTCCTCTCTACCCTGCCATTCCAACTCCTCTCCGATCTTCACAGCCCTACTCAAGTCCCACCTCCTCTAGGAAGCCTTCCTACCCCTGCTCCAGCCTCTAGCCCCTTCCCGTGCTCTGAGCACCACATCAGTGTTTCCCGCCCTGCAGGCAGGCAACTCCTCCTTCACTCTGCACCAGAGCCGCATACCGACTGTTCCATCCATTTGGAAATATTTTGCATTAAAGTCAATTCAGTTTCTGTTAATGCTTCCTCAAATCAACTCACTTTCCAGGAGACGTGATTTCATGATACTGACATGGAGAAGTACTGTCATTTACTCTAAAATTGTAACCATAAAAATAAACGCAAGCAAAACCAAACATTATTAGGTCTCAGCCAAACCCATCGTCCGCCCGGTTACAGATCACAACTCCTGCCCTTTGCCCGAGAGCTGCAAGAAGACCGGCTCTTCTCTTGGAGAGGTGGTAAAGATGCCTTACGCCAACCTGGGATGTTCCCCTTTAGAAGACTGGAAGAGAAACATTCAAATGCATGTAACCCAACAGTACCCCAAAAACCTGGGGACCCATCATTCCATGGCGTGTGCATTCTGTCACCTGATACGCAGAACACTGTCCTGTCCCCCGTTTAATGTGTGAGCTTCTTGTTTTATTCCCAAATGGAACAGGAAGCTCTGTGCAGAACAGTTTCTCCAGACTCACAGACACAGAAGACAAACTTATGGTTACCAAAGGGGAGAGGTAGGGATGAATTAGTTTGGGTTAGCAAATACACATTACTATACTGCTATGCATAAACATATAAAATACAGATTTATAAAATATAAAACTATACTATTACAGACAAACAAGGTCCTAAAGAATAGCATATTCAACAATTTGTGCTAACCTGTAATGGAAAAGAATAGGAAAAGGAATGTATGTACAACCGAATCACCATGCTGTATATCAGAAACTAACACAACCCTGTAAGTCCACCACACTTCAATTAAAAAGGGAAAAAAAGAACAGCTTCTCCCAGGCATCTACCAAGACGACTACACAGTTGAGCTCACAGAATATATCTGATGTATGCTTTGATTAAACTGGCGTCCCAAACACGATTACATCTCTTCTTTGGTATCTGCAAGTCCCAGGGGTGGGGGAGAGCGAGGGACTCTGCAATGACAGCATCAGGGATTCCTTCTGAAGTTAACCTCCTCCAAACTTCCGTGCAGAGCATCCTGGGCTAAATGGTCGGGAGCTTGGGCTTGTATCCTAAGCCCTCTCTGAGGAAGCTGGTGACTGGATGCAGAGCAGACTTGCTAACCAGTAACTGAAGAACCAACATTCTCTCTCATCTCTAGGACTGCATGAACAAACCTCATCAAGCCCCCAGGCATCCTTAAAACCTCAGCGCACGAGCTCCTCTCCCGCTGAACTCCTCCACCCTCGGTGGGCACGCCAGACACCGCCTTGGGCTGCAGCCTGCTCATTCATGACCCTGCAGTTCATCTCTCTGGGAGCTTCTGCAAGGCAGGTCCTGCGGCCTCCCCAGCTTTCCCTGCAGGTGGCAGGGGGTCAGTGGCACGGAGCCCACCCGACTCTTCCCTTCTGTTATAAAACACTCCAGGACTCACTATCCTGGCTGGGGGAAAATAAAAGTCCCTATCAGTTCTGTCAGCATTTTTATAGGTTTAGGGTTTTATTTCATGCCATCCATCAGATCCTCAGTCCATCTGGAACTGATTTTGGTGTGAGGTCTGGAGAAGGAATCTAACGGCATATGCTATTCAGTTCAGTTAGACAGGTTCTGAAGCCCAAGTCCATTTACGGAATGGTCTTCTCACTGCTGATGTGAAATGAAAACAATTTCCAATATCAAATTCTTTGGGTTTTTTGTTTTTTTACCATTTTTTATTGAGGTATAGTTGATTTACGATGTTTATTAGCTTCCAGTGTAAGGTGATTCAATTATACACATACATACACACTCTTTTCCAGATTCCTTTCCATTATAAGTTATTACTAAATACTGAATATAGTTCCCTGGGCTACATATATATAGTAAGTCCCTGTGGTTAATTTTATATATAGGAGTGTGCATATGCTAATCGCAAACTCCCAATTTATCCCTCCCCCCTCTTCCCTTTGGTAACCATGTTTGTTTTCTATGTCTATGAGTCTGTTTCTGTTTTGTAAATATGTTCATTTGTGTCATTTTTTTTAGATTCCACATACAAGTGATATCATGAGATTTCTTTCTCTGACTCACTTCACTTAGTATGAGCATCTCTAGGAGCTGCAAATGGCATTATTCCATTCTTTTTATGGCTGAGTAGTATTCCATTCCATATTTATCCAGTCATCTGTTCATGGCATCAAATACCAAATTCTTACTGAAATCATAATGAACAACATTTCCTAAACACGCACAATATGCCAGGCACAGTGGGAAGCACTTAGCACAAGGTCGATACCACTGTTGTTAACCGCACTTTACGGACAGGGATGCTGAAGTGTATGTCGACAGGTTAAAGCAGCAGTTTTCAAAGTGGGGTTCCCCAGTCACCACAGCAGGAGCAACACCTGGAACTTGTTCAAAACGCAGCTTCAGTGCCTCCCAGACCAGCGCAGTCAGAGCCTGAGGGTGGGGCCGGCCCCCCGTGGTTTAACCAGCCCCCAAGTCACTCTGTGCACCCTCTATTTTGAAAACCACTGGTTGAAGGAAGCTGCCAGGTGCCACAGAGCAGGTAGGCTAAAAGCAGAACGGGACCCAAGCAGCTGTACTCCAGAACCCCTGGGTACCACCTCTCAGAAAGGCATGACGGTTCCAGGTCTTCTGAGCGGGATGAACGAGTGCCATGATTTCCCGGACAAGACTGCCTCCCCTCTGTTGGATGCTAAAATCTCTAAAAACCAGTAGCGCAACCCTCCTTCCCACGACAGACATTTCTGAATGTCATCACCCCTCTACCTAGCTCTAAACAGCGCTGAGGAGCTAATCACAGCAGCAGTAGTAACAATAATACGAAATAACAATGATACAGGAATGGCAGTAACAATAGCTAGCTCCAGCTGACGGCGGACCACGTGCGCAGGGAGCCTCCACGCATTACCGCGCTCACCCCTCCTAACAGCTCTACCAGGTAAGTCCAATTCCTGTTCCTTTTTCAGACGAGAAAAGGGTTCAGACAACCAGCCCAGATTGCACAGCTAGCAAGGGACAGAGCCAGGACAGCAATCCAGCTGGCCAGCACACTCCTGTCACCGGGGCTCCAGGGGCCTCAGGAATACACAAATAGTCCTGCTCCCTGACCCCACGGGGAGCTCTGGGTGAGAGCAGTCTGCAGGGCGAGGCTGGTCTGAGCGACCCAGGTCCCTCCATTCAACCCCAGGGAGAAATTTACTCCCTGAAACAATTCCAGGCTGCCCTCAAGCCACAGTTCCCAGACTCATCAACACACTGGCATCACCGGAGGATGTTTTAAAACATCCAGAGCCAACGCCACACCCCGATCAAGTAAATCACCATCTCCCTCCGGTGCCCACCGGGTGTGGTCACGTCAGGGATAGTTGTTCTCAAGCCAGTTTCTGGGAAGGCTCAGAGTTCTGACACAGCACTACCGGCAACTAAGCATACAAGGATTTAAATCCTCACAGGAAATGCATGAGAAGCAGCTTCTACAGCAGGAAGGAAAGCCCCACACCAAGGACAAAGGGAAACCCGCGCTGCGTAACCCAGTGAAAACTGTCTCTGCAATCAGAGTTCTCAGCACACCACCGAACACCCAGGAGACAGAAACCCACCTTGAAGAACAGGACCCCTACCACTGGGGCTGAAGCTCAAGTTCACCCACAGCTGACAACATGCTTAATTGCTCCTAATCAGCCACTGTCTTCCCGGGAGACCAGAGGGCAGACTCCCCGAGGAGAAAGCAGGGAGGCCCCATGGCCCCAGGCAGCAAGCAGCCTTGGGTCCTCACTCTCTCTGCATAACCACCAGGCCCCCGTAGGAAAAATAATTCTAGCAAAGCGCCACTAAGGCTTCCAGTCTTCTCCAGAACCTTCCACCGCCTCGCTCATCAGGAGAAAGCACGCCTCTCTTGGCCAGACACAAAGTTGAACACCTTACAGCTAAAGAAGGACTGCAGGTGAAGTGAGAACAATAAAACGTTCCCATTTGCGCCTTGCCATTTGTCCTGAACACAAAGCTGGCCTGTGTCCATGTGGAGACCACTCTCCAGGAACAGCCGGAGGAGTTCACCTTCTGGTTTGTCTCTGATACTTTTTAAGCAATGCAATTGTTTAAAAAACATCCAGAAAAGGCTAGAATTGCAAAGACTCCACCTTCTGTCTTACAAGCAAAACAATCGTCCCATCTCAAGCAAGCGGAGGGTTCTTGTCCCTCAGGGGACATATGCCTTCAGGTTCTTCATTGGGTCAGCTTGCTCCCGCTCCCAAAGTAACCGATTAAGCCTAATTTTCCTGGGCCCTGAGTACAGAACCAGAAACTCACTTTAAAAATCAGGAGGCGACTAGAAACACCACAGCCACGCATAGACCAACTCCCACAAGGCTCTCTCTTGGGCAGAGCACGTGTGAGCTGGAGTCAGAGAAAGACCTCTCGGCAAACAGAGCAACGTCAGCACATGTTTCCTGTAAAAGGCCAGATAATGCATACAACTGTTGCAAGAACTCAGCACCGCCCCCCATGGGAGAGCAACCGCAGCTCTAGGTGACAGCAGTGAGTGGGCGTGGCTGCACTGCAGTAAACCTTCATTTACAAGAACAGGTGGCAGGCTGGATTGGGTGCGCTGTCTGCCAACTCTTCCGGTGTGTTGAAAAGGGGAGGAGAGATCACCAGAGGTCCCACAACCGAAGTATGTGCATGTGCACGTGTGTCTGTGTTAAAATCAACCACACAATCTTAGGTTGAAACTTCAGATCTACCCTCCCAAGGCGGTCAGAGGGGGCTCGCTTCTCTTACTAGCGCTCGGGGGGGTGGGGGGGGGACCTGTCCTCATTCATCTAGCACCTCCCCATTTACACAACAGCGCCGCACCCACGGCTCTGCCACCACTAAGTGGGGACATGCAAATAAGACGGGGAGGTGGGGGGGGCACAGCCCTCCAAGGAATGACACAGCAATTAGCACCAAGATGGCAGAAGACCCAGTGGACCTTGAGGCCCAAGACGGCGGAGGATTTGACCCCCAGGAGGCCCCGAGCTTCATTATACGCTCACTGTAACGTATCAGCATGGGAGATGGCTCTCTCACAGGCGCCATGACAGTTCCAAGGCAGACTAGAAAATGTCAAAAAGTGGGCGGTGGCCCAGTTCCTGGGAATCCCAGCCTGTGCCCCAAAGTGGTTGGAATAACCCTCCCACTTGTTAGCACATGAAGCTACCACGCCCATAAGAACTAGCAACCCTGCCTCGCTGCCTCTCTTGCTCCCTCACCTTTTGAGACAGTCCACGCTCTGTCTGCAGAGTGAGTATCTGCTTTTATTTTAAACTGAGCACCCAATCCCGTGCCTCATGGCCTCTCTGGCCTTTTGTCTCTGACTAAATCTACCTTCACTCAGCGGTGGCTCGCTGCTGAATTCCTTCCTGCGTGAAGCCAAGGACCCTCACTTGGTGGGGCATGTCCCAGGGACTCAACCGAGACTTGGGACGCAGACATCCTCTCGCACCCCCTTTTCCCCTGTATCACAAGGGGGCAATGGTTGTGTTTGCTCCATCCCCCACAATACACCAGGTGGCAGGCAGAGTGCCAAGCACACTTCAGATGCTTAATGAACACATTTGAATCTCTGGATTACAAAGGCAGGCTTATTACCCTCAGGACCGCTCAGAACATGGAACATGCAATGGTCTGCTTCTGCAACTGCACTGGGGAAAATTACAACTCTTCTCAGCAGGAAGTGAAGCTTGGCCCTGAAGAGGCCAGAAAGCACGCCCTTGGTGACCATAAGGAGAGAAGAGTGTGGATGCACTGGAGGCTAGAAGGCTGTGTGAGACGGTTGGCCACATGCTCCCAGGAACGGCCCAGTCTTGCACGGCCTGCTCTCTGATTTTTCAAGAACAGTTGGAAATCATTTTATGTGAGTTCTCTCAATTTTTAAATGTTGGCAATTATCTTTATTTTACAACCTTATGCATATTACGTGTGCCACCGCTGTCTGAGGGCAAGAGTCCACCAGTTCAGGATCCCTGGTGTGTACTGCGGGCAATGGAAAAATAATTACAAACTTGTCAGGAACTGCTCCGCCCAGCACCTCCAGGACTCGGCCTAGCTTCCCGCCCCAGTCTCTGCACTGCGGATTTTCATCCAACCACTTTCCACATTATGACGGCTCTCCTACCCTGCTTTGCCCTAGAACGCCCCCGGCCCCGCACCGTGTCTCCGCGAGGCTGTTGCTGTGGTGCTCTGTCCTGCCCGAGGCTGTGTCTTTACCCACAACGCCTTTGACACCAACACTTTTCCTGTACTCCCGTAACAGTCCAGTGCGCCAGCGAGAAAAGCGTATGTTATCTGCTGTGGACACTCAAGGGTGACTTGGTCTGATCGCTTTTTCCCCGGTTTTCCAAGGCAGAGTGAGGCTCAGCTTAGGGAAGGGCTTTGCCTAACGTCGCAGGTTAGCCGCTGGCCAGGCTGTGTGAGGGCGCCTGACCCCCAATCCTAATTTACCACCATTCCACAGGCATCTCTGGCAAGCCTCTTTCTAGAAAGGTTTCCTATAAAATGTGGATCATATCTCATCAGGCTGTTACATCAGTTTAGTGGGTCATGACCTATATTTTATAAACAAAACAGGAGAGAAAATAAAAATAAAAGAGGATGGGATGGAATAGAAGAACCCAGATTAGACGGCATTAGAAAGGCAGATACGCTTTTCTGAAATCTGTCTTTCAAGGGGTGTGTGTATATGTGTACACGTGTGAAAACTGCATCTCCTTGTATGTTTCTTCCATGGTTTATGGTCCCCAAAAGTCTGAAACCCACTGTTCTAAAGTACCAGGCTCCCAGAGACGCTTCGGTTTTAATTTTAACTGGAAACCATCCTCCATCTCAGCTGGGGATGGGAAGACAGCACCCCGAGAAGCACCCAGCAGCAACACGACAAGACACAGCAACAGCTACCACAGTCACGATGCAGCTCGTGGCTACTCAACGTCCATGCAGCGCCAGGCGCGGGGCCCAGGCCTCACCTGCGTGATTAATGCCGTTACGCCCGTAGCTCCCCTGGAGGACAGGCGCTAGCTGGTATCACCCGTGACCAACTGAGGGCACAGCCAAGTTAAACAGTGTAACCGAGGACCCACAGCCAGCCGGGGTCAAAGCCTGGACCTGACCCCGGGAAGCCCAGCTCCAGAGCCATACGCACAACCATCACACCCTCAGCCTCTCCGAGCAAACCCACCCAGAGCTGCGCCCTTACCCTTCAGCTAAACTCAGTCAATGAAAATTACATCTTTTGGCAAACACTTCCAATTGCCTTGAATAATTAACAGCAGCAGTTGCTCTGGAAATGGCACGAGCCTCGTGTTAGAGGCAGGTGTACGGGTTCGCACACCCAAGGGGAGGAAGGGAAAATACCACGTCAAGATCTCGGCTGCAAGATGCAGTCCCAGATGCCAAAGAAGAAAAACACCTTGTGGCCAGAGAGCAGAGGAGACGCCTTCAGGAGTGGTGTGGCGAAGGCCTCCGTTCTAGAAACAAAGTGCACGAGGGGCTTCAGAACAGGAGGACTCAAGGTGCACAGCATGGGAACGGAGGGCGTTTACCAGCACAACAGACGTCTGATGTTTATACTCTGCACCTCCTCCCTCTAAAAACCTGCGACCTGGCCTATCTGAACATATCGTGCTGGCCAAGACGTCGGCCCGAAAGACCCGAGTCACCATAGCTGACAAAGTCGTGCCCCTGACTTCGTGCACTTTGCTCTCCAGAAGCCCAGGCAGACCCTCACGCAGCACCTACTCACTCTTAGTTTGCATACAGTGCTAACCAGTCGACTGGTTTCCTATTTAAACCCGCAGCCACGTGGAAGCAGGCAGGCAGGAGGACAGCAGTGCACAGGTCTACGCACAGCTGCACACCTCACATTACTGAGCACCCGCTGTGTGCAGGGCATCAAACCAACGGCATGGCCTGCGTTTCCTCGTGTAATACTCACACGACCCAGCAGGGGCACGACCAGCCCCCACTTCACAGACGGGGAACCGGCGCAGAGAGCCTCACCCAGGGACACCGCCCGTAAGCGGCAAGGCTGGCTTTGAGCCCAGACGGCGAGGCCCGGAAGCACAGGGGCACAGCCACTGTTCCGCAGCACCCTCGCACTGTGGGAACTCCGTGAGGAGGGAGCCCTCGGGGACGCCAGGCGCAGAAGCCTACAACCACCTGCTTTTCTGTCTTGTCTGCTGCTCTAGGCCCAGTGGTCGGAGTGGGACCTGAGACACAGGTAAGCGCTCAGTACACATTTGTTAACAGAAACACGGGCGCACATGCTAGGAGCCCTGACGCCACCACTGATACTCGTGCCATCAGGAAAGGAATGTCACCATCATGCCACTGGCTCTCTTCAATCTGATTTTTCACAGATGTTCAAACTATACAACTGAACTAAATATTTCAATACAAAATAGACTAAATGGATAAATGCCTTGAAAGACTCAAAGAGCAAAGTTCACTCAAGAAGAAATACGTAACTTGAATGGCTCTCTATTTATTAAAGAAATATCATTTATAGTAAAGGGCTTCCGACAAAGAAAACTCCAGTCAAAGACAGCTTCCCTGGGGAATTCCAACAAATATTTAAGGGCAAAATAATCCAAATTCTGCATGAAGTCTTCACAAAAAATCTGAAGAGGAGGAAACACTACCCAACTCATTCTTTGAGGCCAGCATTGCCCTAACAGCAAAGACATTGCAAGAAAACTACAGGACACTTGGTCACATAAACACAAAAGTTATAAACAAAATGTCAGCAAATTGAATCCAACAATACACACACAAAGGGTAACACCTCCTACCCAGACAGAGTCTGTCTCAGGAATGCAAAGTTAATTTCACATTTGTAAAAGCAGTCGAGTCATAAAATGTAAAAAGAAAAATCACCTCGCCTACACAGACTCCTGAGAAACCACCACGCCAACCTCCAACGACAGCGCCTGGCCAAGCGGCGGCAGGAGGAGGTGTCCTCCACTCTCCTGACTGCGGGGACGGCCCTGGGGCGCACCGGTTACCTGGAAAAGCAGAAGCAGTGGAATCATACCCAGCTTGGAGACAAGGCTTTCCCGGTGTTTTGTGAGATAAAGAATTGCGGAGGGTTAACGTTCAAACAGCCGACACGTGTACACAGGCAGCTCTTCTGCCCGGTCGTTTATCTGAACACTCGCTGAACTGAAGGGCAAGTAAACACTTCTCTAAAATCCCTGGAAGCAGAAAAGGAGCTCATTTGCTGTTTTTTAACTGCGGCTCCTTAGTGATACATGCTGTAATAACACTGTTAGCATGTTCTGCTTTTAGATACACATATTAAATAGGAACTATATGTTTCCATAAAAATGTGGTTTTGCTCACGCCTTATGCACAAAACCGTCAGACTGCCAGGCACAGGACAAGATGCTGAAGTAATGTTTCCTCACGTGTGGGCGCCACACCTGCCCCCCGGACTCTCTACGAGCAGTTCCTATTATCTGCTGCTGTGTTCCGGGGAACTCCAAAACCGACTGGCTTACAACAGTTTCTTTTGCACAGGGTCATCTGGTTTGGGAGTTCAGGAAGAGCTCAGAGGGCGGTTCATCTCTGTTCCATGTGGTGTCAGGTAAGCAGCCACTTCAGTCCCGGCCCGGTGCCTTGGTGGGCCTTGGTCTGTCTGTCTGTCTGTCTGTCTCCCCCTCTTTTCCGCTTGGCTGGCACCTCTCCCAGGATGGTGCCCTCAGGTGAGTCATGTGTCTTACTTCCAGGAAACTGGAAATACTTCCAGGAAATGGAAGCTAGTGGGCCAGCCAGACACTACAGCCCACATCAGCACCACGTCTCCGTTCTGTCAGAGCAGCCACAGGACCCACCGAGGTTCCGGGGCTGGAGAAGTGGACCCCAGCTCTGGGTGATGAGGGAGGGGCCACCCTGCAGAAGAGCAGGAAGGATGGGAGAGACTTTCACGGCCATCTTTGGAAACTACAATCTGCTCCAAGGAGAGTCCCAGTTTTGCTCCTGTATGTAAGCACATTGCTCATCTGCCCCCAGGTCCATCCCCCACCCTGCCCTGTGCCCTGGGTGGGGCAGTGGGCTGACTTTGCTGGGCTGCCGTCCTTACCCTTCCTTGTCCACCCAAAGGGATTCAGAGCAACAGGAGACGATCAGTGGGTGGGCAGAGAGAAGGGTCAGAGTCCTTACTTCTCCACACCCCATCCTGGGGATGGCGCCCCAACTCTGTGGCCACCACCTCTGTCGGTCCCCCACCCCATCCTCAGCTCCAGGAGTCAACCAAGCTATCACACCATCTTCTCCGAATTTACGCGTGATTACCAGCCTCCCACTGTCACCAGACCCCACCTCCTCCTGGTTCTCCTAACCATGCCCACACACCTGTAAACAGTCCTTCAGAGTCTCTCCAAAATCCCAGTCGTGGGGAGGGTACAGCTCAGGGGCAGAGTGCGTGCTTAGCACACACGAGGTCCTGGGTTCAATCCCCAGTTCCTCGATTAAAAATAAATATACCTAATTACCTACCCCCGTCAAAAAAAAAAACCAAAATCTCAGCTGAGCGGCCCCTCCATCTCCTGCAGACCCTGACCCAGACACTTTCCACAGTGCCGGGCTCCGCCCGGGGGGACACTCACACCCTCTGCCGAATGGTGAGCCTGCTGGGGAATTAGGCTCGAGTAACCCTCTTACTGTCAAGGCTAACTCGCTACGTGATTTAACTAACGAGAAGAACCACTAGCAATCATAAAGATCACCAGCTAAACAGAGTTAGTCCAGGTCACCAGAATTCTTGAACTTGAGTGGGACTGGACAAACCCTACCAGCTGCCTGGAGCCACCCACACTGGGGTGGGGTGGGCGCGGGGTGGGCACACTGGTGGCAAATATGATTATCTCTTTTATTTCTCGTTGGATTGGCAGCCGCTGGGCTGTGGCACATCCATCATGCTGAAAAAGTGTGCTATGTCTGTGGATTAAAAATTAATTTACTGTCCAGCCTGGCTTCCAGCTTGATGCCTTAATTGAGTTTTGTTATGACAGTGGTGCTGAGCTCCAAGGCATCATTCAGCCTGGGCTGGAGGGCTCAGGATTCGGGGAGAGGTTTATGAGCTCAGTAATACAATTATCCTCCCGCACGCACAGAATGGTCATCTCCAAAGTCGCTCACAATTCATCCTGGGTTCTTTATGCACATGGAACTAGGCACAGAGTTATTGATCTGCTTCCTCAAAGACACATTCAACAGTCTCGAGTCTCTAAGGGAAAGAACGGAGAACTCGATCCTCGTGCTGAGAAAGCCCCTCTTTGGAGAAGCACGTTGATTAACTGGGTTAAACACTTAACTGAGGGGCTACTGTACGCTCAGTGCGCAACTGAGTGTCACATAATCCCCCCAGAAGCACAGTGATGCTTTCAGCCAAGTGCAACTCAACAGCATGGGTAAAAGGGCAGCTCTCTGGCCGAGAGGCCTCCTGAGATTCCTCTCTTTATTTAAAGGGCATGTATGCAGTGCTGGCTTCGCAAGAGCAGCATCGCAAGTATTAACCCTCACAGCCATCAGGGCATCCCTAAGACTTGTCTCATGTGGTTCCCATTTTGCACGTGAGGAACCAGAGGCCTCTCGTCCGCCTCTCTCCACGGCCCCAACAACCTTCGTCATGTCAGCCCCAATGTTCCCGAGGAACATGCCACCTCGTGAGCTGGGTTGGCCATACCCCAGACGCACCCCATGGAGCCGTGACAGTGCCCTTTGATGCCCTCCTTCCTTCTGGAGGCGTGTCCTTGCATGTCCAAGGGCTGGTCTGGACGGTGCACACTTGCCGGGAGACGAGGTCACCCTGGTGGCTGTACAGGTGGCTTGTGCCTCATTAGGGGCCCCGGGGTGGGACAACCCCTTCTCAGGCACTGGCAGGGCTGCCACTGACTTCTTTCCCTTTCCTTATTTGGCGGCAAACATATACTGTGTGACCACTGCCTTGAGTGTGCGTAATTGACAGCCACTCGAGAAATGAACAAAGAGAAGTCGACACACAGGAGAGAAGGGTTAGTGAAGCGACAGCTACGCCGCATCAGATTACAACAAATGATGTCGAGAACTTGTGTCCACTTTTAATAGGGCTTGGCACTCCTTCAGCACAAATGCAGAAGTGTTATTTCAGCAGCTCAAAAAATGGGAATTATTGCAATTATGTATTTCTCAGTCTGTGAGCATTTGAGAGTTTACCCTCCACAGGGACTGTCAAGAGGAATTCACCTCCTAAAAAGGGGAAGGACCACTTCTTACTTACACCAGTGAGGTTTTCCACTGTGGCAGGATTCAGTAAAAAGGTACAATTTCCAACAATCTTCTCATTTAAAAACAAAAATTGACAGCATGATTCACATTCAGAATATATCAAGTAATCTCACATATCAAAAAGGAAACAAGGGAACAAAAGTTAAATTCAAATGACTAAATGAGATGAAAATATGTTCAGCCTCACCAGCACCCAAGGGCATGCAAAGTTCCCATGAGACGGGCAAAAATGTACAAATCTGCCTGTCGAGTACTGAAAAGGCGGGAAAGCAGGTTCACTCACACGGTGCTTGCAGGAGCGTGAGATGGTCCGCCAGGTAGAGGGCAAGTGGGAGAACCCGCTGAACCCAACGCGTGCGCGTCCTCCGAGCCCAGTCATTTCGCCTGGACTCACTCGCGTGTACAGTGCTGAGTCTGCACACACTGCATCCCAAACATTAACCCTGCAGCCGTGAAAGCACTGCACCCAACACAGAAAAAGGGAAAACCCAACAGGAAGACGAGTAAGGAAAACTCATCAACCCAAATACGCCTCCAAGACGCGAGGCAGCGCGAGGACAGCAGTGAGGAATCACATGCCCAGTGCAATACGCTTGTGAAAAAACCTACATTAAAGAACAGCACTCCAGTGTAAACAGAGGCACTGTTTACAACAGCCAAGACAGGGAAACAGCCTAAATGTCCGTCGAGAGATGACTGGATAAAGAAGCTGTAGTATGTGTGTGTGTGTGTGTGTGTGTGTGTGTGTGTGTGTCTGTACACACATACACACACACACAATGGAATACTACTCAGCCATAAAAAGATGAAACAATACCATCTGCAGCAACATGGACGGACCTAGAAATTGTCATACTAAGTGAAGTAAGCCAGACAGAGACAAATACCACATGGTATCACTTATAAGTGGACTCTAAGAAAAAAAAAAGACAGAAATGAACTTGTTTACAAAACAGAAACAGAATCACAGACATAGAAAACAAACTGACGGTTACCAGTGGGGAAAGGGGGTGGGGAGGGATAAAACAGGAGTGAGATTTGCAGATACTAACTAGTATATATAAAACAGGCAAACAGCAAGTTTCTTCTGTACAGCACAGGGAAATATATTCAGTATCTTGTAGTAACCTACAATTGAAAACATATACGTGAATGTGTATGTATGACCGAAACACTATGCTGTACACCAGAAATTGATACAACATTATAAACTGACTATACCTCACTTACAAAAAGACATCTATTTTCCGAGGAGACAGACAGACGGTTACAGATATCTAGGTACACAGATACACGTACCTACGTATGTAAAACTTGGAAGGATACACAATATCGTAGTAACATAATGGACGCTTCTGGGGCTTGGGGCAGGTAATGGAGGAGACGCTATAAATCAAAGAGGAATTTAGCTTTATTCATAATTTTTAAAGGGCAATATGTACCATTGATCTGGTCTCTTCAATAAATCGACGACATGGAGGAAAGGATGTTTTCAACTTAAAAAGAGACTAAAAAGACGTGACAGCCAATGTACTACGTCAAGCTTGACTGGATCTTGGTTTAATTCTTTTTTAAAGGATAAAAGCTATCCGAGGAACAGCTAAGAATTTTTGCATGTGGGCTGGACATTAGATAATATCGAGGAATGACTGAATTTGGGGGTATGATAATGATATTGTGGTTATGCAGGAAGTGACCTTATTTTAAGATGATGCATAATGAAGTCACGAGGTGGCACAATGTCTGTATCTTTGACATAGTTCATCAAAAATAGACTGTAGATCGATAGATAAATAGACAGACAACCGAATATGACCAGTTTTTTAAAAGGCTGGGTCTATGTGGTGTGTCTGTGAGGGTTCACTGTACTATGCTTTCAATTTCTCCGTATGGCTGAAATTTTTCACAAGAAGAAGTTTTGAAAAGGCAAGAGCAATGCGTAACTTTTTGAAAGTATGAACGATGAAAATCACTGGAAGCAGACACCGGCCCTGTGAGTCCCCGGGACGGAAATCACACCTGTGTTATTGTCTCCTCTGCACTTTTCTTTTAAAAAAGGAAACTCCCAAATTAACCAAAAAGTGACACAGACAACACCAAAGTCCTGGGAATGCCGCCGTCTCAGGATTCCCCACCGCTAGCGGCCCAGAACAGGTCGCAGGAAGGAAGCGCTGAGTCTCCGAAACGGCCTAAGACGTTGGGTGGGAAGGAGCCCACTCACCTCCTCCGCGTCCCGACCCCACCCAGGGCAGCGGAGCTGAGGGCCGCGAGGGCGTCAGGCCGGGAGGGGTGCGGCGGGAGAGGCAGAGGCCGCGGGGCGCGTGCCGAGAGGGATTCTGCAGAGGGTCTCTTCATCGCAAGACTGTTCATGGCTTTCATACAAACCGTACCTGAGAGTGTAAATTGTGAAATGCACATTTTTCAGGGCAAACTGTAGACTACGAACTTTAGATATTCTAGAACCTTCTTCTCAGTCTCAAATTACAATCTGTAATTTCTGTCCTAGTGCAGAATGATGGCTTTGCTTTAGCGAAGTCAAAAAAATAAAGCAAAATGTTAAGGCTACAGAAAACAGTCCCACGAACCATGACAGAGGACTCCAACGCCTTCATATGAAGTGGATCGTCCCGACTCAGCAGCCTACCGCTGAGAGGAGGCCCCTTGTCCAAGCTGAACTCCTCCAGGTCGACGCGGTCTACATCCCACAGCCAGCACGGGCAACGCGCCCGCCGGAGCCGGAGCCCCTGGGAAGCTCTCCCGGAAGGTCTGACACGGCCCCCTCCAGAGAGGACAGCTCTCTGGGGACGGCACGTGCTCGGGTCGCACCAGAACGCCTGACAGGGCTGCACCTGACAGGCGGCGCTCGGCGTCCGGTGGATGTCCCCAGAGGGCCTCACACGGCCCCGGCAAACGGCCACCTCCCGGGTGTCTGCAGATTCCTTCCACAGGGTCTCTGAATGCTTCCGTAGCAGGGCCACGTTTCCACGCACTCGACGTGAACACTGCTCATGCACGGCGCTTCGATCACCCCTGCGAGCTCCTCCGAGAGAGGGATGAAAACGCCAGCTCCTACGTCATCCTCAGAGGCCACTGTTTTCTCCACGCTCAGCCCGAGGGTGAGTCGGGCACCAACGACCCCCGGCAGGAACCGCTTGCCGGTCAGATGGCACGGAGCGGTCATGCAGCAGAGCCGCCGAGAACCAGCTCCCTCTTCTCTCATCTCTGACCAAACAGAAGCATGTTGTCCCAGCCACCGAACTTCTGCGCTGGGTGCCAGCAACAGAAACGACGTGGCCGACTCAGCCGACAAGAGTCCAGGGGAGGGAGTGGGAGCACACAGGAGGTAAATAATGGCTGGAAGACAGGCTACCGGGATGCACTGCACAGCACGGGCAACACAGCCAGCATTTTGTAGTAACTGTAAATGGAGTGTAACCTTTAAAAACTGTATTAAAAAGGGACTTCCAGTCAAGACGGCGGAGAGGGAGGACCACGAGCTCACCTCTCCTCACGACTACAACGAAACCACAACTGAACGCTAAACCACCACCGAAGAAAAGACTGGAGCCTAGCAAAAAAGATCTTCTGCAACTGGAAACAAAGAGGGAACCACGGCAGGACGGTAGGAGGGGCGTGCTCACAATACAGCTGGGCCCCACCCCCCGGGGGTGGGTGACCCACCAGCTGAAGGTCAGCTGAATCACAGAGGCCCTCCCACAGGAGAGAGAGCTCTAAGCCCCACGTCAGGCTCCCCAGATCGGGGTCCCGCCACTGGGAGAAGGAGACCCCAGAACATCTGGTTTTGAAGGCCAGAGGGACTTGGCTCCAGGTGCCCCACGAGACTGAGGGAAACGGAGACTCCATTTGCTTGAGAAGTGTACACAGAAATTCACGTGTGCCAGGTCCAAGGGAAGTGGCAGTGATTTCATAGGAACCTGGGCCAGATCTGCCTGCTGGATTTGGAGGGTCTCCTGCAGACGTCGGGGACGGCTGTGGCTCATTCAGGGGACATAAAAGCTGGTGGCGAACGTTCCAGGAGTGTTCATCTGCATGAGCTTTCCTGGAGGCTGACATCTTGATTGGATCATCAGCCCCAAGACCCAGCCCCACCCAACACCTGTAGGGAAGCCTCAGGCCAGACAACGTACAGGGTGGGAACACAGCCCCACCCATCAGCAGACTTCCTGAGCCACAGAGGCCTCTAGACACAGCCCACCCACCTGAGCTCCAGGACCAAGCTCCACCCAGCAGTGGGCAGGCACCAGCTCCTCCTGCCAGGAACCCTCTAGTCCAGCCTCATCCACTGGGGGCAGATACTAGAAATAAGAAAACAACAATCCCAAAGCCTGTGGAAGGGATCCACAAACACAGACCAGACTCTACACTGGGACTGGCTGGACCCTGGCCCTTGGGTGACAAGAGAGGAGTGTACTGCTGGGACGCATAGGACGTCTCCCACAGAGGGCCACCTCTCCAAGGTCAAGAAATGTAACTAACCTACCAAAAAATACAACTAGATAGACAATATGAGGCGGCAGAGGAGTATCTCCCAGGCCAAGGCACAAGATACAATCCCAGAAGAAGAAACAAGTGATGAGGAGATAAGCAATCTATCTGAGAAAGAGTTTAAGGTAATGATGGCCAAGATGCTCAGAGAACTCAAGAGGAGTACAGATGCACAGAGCAAAGGTTTTGGCAGAGCTGGAAAACATAAAGAATACCCAGACAGCGCTGAAGAATAAAATCACTGAAATTAACACCACACTAAGGAACCAAGAATAGACTCAACGAGGCAGAAGGACGGATCAGCGAGCCAGAAGACAGATCAGTGGAAATCACTACTGCAGAACAGAAAAAAGAAAACGGAATGAAAAGAAAGGAAGATAGCTTAAGAGCACTCTGGGACAACATGAAGTGCACTAATATTCACATTACAGGGGTCCCAGAAAGAGACGAGAGAGAGAAAGGACCCGAGGAAATTTTTGGAGAGATAATCACTGGAAACTTCCGCAACTTGGGAAAGGAAACAGTCACCCAAGTCCAGGAGTGCAGAGAGTTCCACACAGGATCAGCCCAGAGAGGGACACACCGAGGCACACAGTCATCAAATAGACAACAATTAAGGATAACGAGAAAATATTAAAATTAGCAAGAGAAAAGCAACGAACAACATACAAGGGAACTCCCATAAGGGTTATCAGCTGATTTTTCAGCAGAAACTCTACAGGCCAGAAGGGAGTGGCATGATATATTTAAAGTAATGAAAGGGAAAAAACTTACAACCAAGAACACTCTACCCAGCAAGGCTCTCGTTCAGACTTGGAGAAATCAAAAGCTTCACAGATAAACAAAACCTAAAAGATTTCAGCACCAAAACAGCTTTATAACAAATGTTAAAGGACCTTCTCTAGTCATCAAACCATAAGAAAGGAGAACAAAAAGAAAAAAGAGAGAGAGAGACCTACAAAAGATTGCTTTGGCTGTTCGGGGTCTTTTGTGGTTCCTTATGAACTTTGGAATTGTTTGTTCTAGTTCTGTGAGGAATGTTCTGGTATTTTGACGGGGGTTGCATTGGACCTGTGGATTGCTTTGGGTAGTGTGGCCATTTTGATAGTGTTGATTCTTCTAATCCAAGAGCGCAATAAATCTTTCCATTTCTTTGTGTCATTTTGGTAACCTCCTTGGTTAAGTTTGTTTCTAGGTATTTTGTTGTTTTTGATGTAATGGAAATGTTTCTGCCAGTTATAAAATTCTGGTTTTTGAAGTGGGAAAAAAAAAGTGAATGAAGGGCCGCAAATGGCAAAATATACTTCTATATTATGAGTGAGCTGTATTCCATTACATACACATATATGTCTGCTGCATCTTCATCATCTATTCAACTGTTGATGTGTGCTTAGGGTGCTTCCCTATCTTCGCAGTTGTAAGTAATGTTGCTGTTAATAGCAGGGTGTATGTATCTTTTTGAGTTAATTCTTGTTTTGTGGTTGGCTTTATTCCTTTTATCACTATGTAAGTTTAAAATGCTAAAGCTCTAAACGTTCTTAGAAACTATGAACAGCACATACATGTAAATTTAAAAATATATGTGTAGTTACAAAATATGAGCTATCAAACGATCTTGAAAGACATGAAGGAAACTTAAAGGACAAATTGCTCAATGGAAGAAGACAGTCTGAAAAGGCTGCAAACTGTACGATTCCAGCCAAATGACCTTCTGGAAAAGGCACAGCTACAGAAACAATAAAAAGACTGTGGTTTCCAGGGGTCTGGGGAAAGGGAGGGAGGGAGGGAGGGATGAACAGATGGAGCGCAAGGGATTTTTAGGGCGATGAAATTACTCTGTAGGATACTGTAGTGGTGGCTACACGTCATTATGCATTTGTCAAAACCCACAGAATGTACAGCATCAAGAGTGAACCCTAATGTAAACTACAGACTTTGGTTGATCCATGTTGGTTCACTGATCATATCAAATATGCCACACTGATGAGGGTGGGGGAGTATATATGTGTCAGTGGGGAGGGATATGTGTGAACTCCGTATTTTCTGCTCAATTCTGCTGTGAACCTGAAACTGCTCTAAAAAAAATCAGTTTATTAATAAAAAAAAAAAAACTGTACTTAAAAAATAAAGTTTGGAGAACCAGGCTCAGGAAGCAGAGGGCCGCCCCAGGCCATCTT
This sequence comes from Camelus ferus, assembly GCF_009834535.1. Classification (NCBI taxonomy): domain Eukaryota; kingdom Metazoa; phylum Chordata; class Mammalia; order Artiodactyla; family Camelidae; genus Camelus; species Camelus ferus. The sequence continues at coordinate 21,928,275 of NC_045727.1, read as the reverse complement.
GAAGAAACTGCCAGAAAGCTACTACCCACCCCCCAGCCAGGAACTTGCCGCTGAAATAAACGTTCTCCAGCTACTGACTCTTCCCCTACTTCACTCAGCAAAGATTCCGAGTTCCAGAGCAGAGCACCCGACTGGACACAGCGACATGTCCAACGTCCGCCTGCCTCCATACCAGGGTCGCGGAAGAAAAAACTCTGGCAGGAAAAGCAACTAGAAAACTCCGGTTTCTCCAATGAGGGGGCGAGGTACCTGGGCAAACAACTGAATAAAACTACACACGACAAGGAAGAGATGAGATACAGGGGGAACCAAGGCCCTCTTAGGAGGAGAGCCTGGATGCAGGGGTGACGCGGCATCTTGTGTGAACCAGCCCCACCTGGAACCCTGCAGCCACAACCCTATCAGCCTCCTGGCTACCCTGGTGTCGCTGGGCATTTCAGGGAAGTTTCAACCGTCAAAGGGTCAAAGAGACTTTCCAGGCCAGGCCATCAGGTATGGCTGCATCCTGGGTGGGGGGTGGACAGTCTGATGCCTGCTGGGTGGGACTGAGGGAGTATATCTGGGAGGGGAGAGGAGTCAGGCCCTGCAGGGATGGAGAGCTGGTCCCTGGCTGGTCATCGTTGCAGGACTCCAGGTTAACGTCCCAGTTTGGAAGCGGGGTTCGCCTAGTTCTATCAGAGTGGCCTCTGCCCATCCAGGGGGGGAGTGAGGCCCCCACGGCTGCCCTCTGGTACTGGACTGGGATCTGGGTCCCCTTCCTCTGCTGGGTGGGGAGCATCTTGTTCCTTCAGCCCTGGGCTCCCTAACCAGCTCCCCTTCCTCCTCCCACCTTTCAGAGCTCCACTGTGGCTGCGTCTGGCTTTATTGCCTGGGTTGATGGCTGCACCTAGTGGGGAGGGTCTATGCCATCTTGGGTCAACCCGAAGTTGGATAATTCTGAAAAACTTCTCCATGCTTATATATATTTAGATTTTCTAGTTGGTAAACACTTGTCTTTTTGAGAAGCAAAAACAAAAGGGTAAAAACAAAGTAACATTTCTGAGCAATCTACAAGCAATTAATAAACATTTTGTGACTCATAAAAAAAATATTTCCTCCTCTATATTCAGCGTCAATCACTCACTGCCACTAGGACACCCACGATGTGTCACAAACACACATTTGTTAGAAACCCCAACTGGCCGATGACTGTTGGAGAGTTTGCTCGCTTTTCTCTGAAGGCTCCAGTGTGATCAACTCAGAAGGCTCAAGCAAAAGGCCCTGGGACCACTCACCCAATCGTCTCACAGGCCCTGGGACCATCCATCCAATCGTCTCATAGGCCCTGGACCATCCACCCAATCGTCTCTCAGGCCCTGGGACCATCCACCCAATCGTCTCACAGGCCCTGGGACCATCCACCCAATCGTCTCACAGGCCCTGGACCATCCACCCAATCGTCTCTCAGGCCCTGGACCATCCACCCAATCATCTCTCAGGCCCTGGGACCATCCACCCAATCGTCTCTCAGGCCCTGGGACCATCCACCCAATCGTCTCACAGGCCCTGGACCATCCACCCAATCGTCTCTCAGGCCCTGGACCATCCACCCAATCGTCTCTCAGGCCAGGACCTGAAAAGGACTGTGGGGAGTGGTGGACCTCCAGCCACAAAGCTCGCAGGGCAGAGCCCACTCTGTCTCAGGGCTGAGCCCAGCCCACTGGGACCCTGCCAGCATTGCGCTCAGCACCCAGGGATCCAGAAACGTCAGGGCCCCGGACTCCAACCCACCTCTCATCCAAAGGGCGCTCTGTGCCGGCTTCACCCAGGACTCCATGTCACTGTCTGGCTCTCGCAGAGTTGCCTCCTCGCGGGGTTGCTCTCCCTCCCAGGGTCTCCCTGGGCTACAGCCTGTGACACACGATAAATCGCAAGGCTGTTTTCCTGGCCTGTTCATCTTTCACTCTAATGGAAGACAGAGCAGCCTGGGTACTTTATTCATCGTCAGCGGTGCTTCTGGTCCTCGGCTGGAAGAGGCTGCCTGTCGGACACAAGGCTTCACTGCAGGTATAAATTGCAGACATTAACCGGTCTGGCAGCAAAGGCACCCCCTCCAGATAGGATTTACCGCGGTGGCGAGGGCTCGGGGAAGTTCAGAGGTTTACAGTCTTGATGTAGAAGGTCCTTCGTCTGCAGCTGCAGCAATCTCATCTCTTTCCCCTCAAAGGGCTCAGTTCCAGCCCTGGGACACACATGACAGAAAGCCTTCTATTCTCCAAGTGCTGTTAACTGTATACTTCATGAAGAGCTGACGCCTAGCAAGCAGGACACGGGTCACATGTTCACCCGCTGCCTAGGGAGGAGACACTCAAATGCCCTGATGGTGAAAGTTCTCTGTGTGCAGCGGACTCCGAGAGATGAGTCGGGGCGGAAGGAAGACTCCCTGAGTAAAGAGTCGGGAGGCACTGGCACTGAATGCTGTTCTGCACCTGAAGCAGGTCTGGTGTGTCCTCCGAGACGCCATCTGCCGGACAGGTCAGGCCCTGGGACCTGCAATCACCTAAAGGCTAACAGGCACCTTCCAGAGAGAGCCAGAGAGGGCAGGGGTTGGGACGTCACCCTGCATGGCCAGCACATCTCTGGGTCAGAGCATCTGCTTGGGATGAGCCGTGGGTCTCCCCAGAGTGGAGACCAGACTCACCTGTTGGCCTAGCCTGCAACCTCACCATCCCTAGGCTGAGAACTGGCCTCGAGGCCTGCGTGCGGCCCAAGGCATGCTTTGGTCAGCCAGCTTCCATCTCCACTTGAATGACTTTTTAAAAAATTATTTTGGCTTGTTTATCAGGGACCACCTTTTTTCATGTTCTTTTACATCTGCTTGGTTTGGGCAAACCGCAGGGTCAAGGAGGACTGGTCATGATGTGTGAGCTCCTCCGCTCAGTACAAATTCTTGATCCAAACAGTAAGACCAGCTCTCAGAGATTAAAGTGGCCCTGGGTCCGGGTCCCCAAGGCCAGCCCCAGAGGAAGAGATTTGCCAGTGGGATCACAAGACTCAGCACAGAGTCGTGCTCTGGGCTATAATTTATTACAGCAAAGGGACATAAAGCAGAACCAGCAAAGAGAAAGGGCACGGGGGAACCAGGAGCAAGTGCCCAGAGTCCTCTCCCAGGGAGTCACACAAGACAAACTGAACTCCCGCAGCATTAATCCGTGCCAGACGGTAGAGACCCAGCACCTGGAGTTCACTGGGACCTGGTCACGTAGGCGCCTCTGCCTTGGATGGACCAGAATCCCAGACTCCCAGAGGGAAGCAGGTGTCAGCATCAATGACAACACTGGTGCAAACACTCTGGACACAGCGAGCCCCCTTGTCAGTTGCAGAACGGCGGGAACCCTCTGGAAATCCAAGGCGTCTGACGCCAGCCAAGGGCCAGCCTCCAGCCGGCGGCGAGAACACTCTTTCTGCCCACACAGGCTCCCAGACCAGAGTGTGTTTCAGTCTCCATCTTACCTGCAAGCCAAGCCCACGTGCCAGGTGGGGCGAGGGGACACAGAGGCACGCCCGACCTCTGGACAACATGAGCAGCTCCGTCTGCCCAGAACCAGCTCCGACCAGCCAGGAACCCTGTCCACATCCCTCTTCCATGCAGTTGGGGATAAAAAAGCACGTCCTTATTTTAAGCTCTGTCGCCTTGTTTTCTACAACAGCTAGACATCAAGGGCCCTGGGGAGGACACGCGCGCTCCGGCCCGCTGCAGGGCCCCCCCCCCCCCCCAGAGCGCACAGCCGGCCCTCTGCACTTGTGACTGTGCTCCTCCAGGGCCAGAGACTTCTCACCTCCAGCCCCACTTCAGCCACACAGGTGACCTGCGTGCACAGAGGTATCCCGCCCCACCTCCCGTAGTCATTCATTCTACCCCAACATCTAACTGCGGTTTAGAAGCAGCAGGAGGAACAGCAACAACCCCTGTGTACATTATGGAAAACAGTGTTTTGTTTTGCTCTGTTTTCAGTGGAAGTAGTGGGGATGGAACCCAGGACTGCGTACCTGCTAAGGACGCACTCCACCGCTGAGCTCCTTCCTTCCGCCCCATCTCCCGGCCGAAAAAATGGTGTTTGAAAAATAATTTTAAGGCACCATTTTGACAGGACAATTAAGACTTGAGAGGAAGCAGTGTGAGTGCGAGATCAGGAGAAATCTGAGGGATTTTGTCAAAGAGAGGCTGTCCTTTCTAAAGACGAGCTTCCCCAGTGACCACAGGGCCAGCAGCAGCCTGGGCTCGCCCTGGGCCCTCCCTGCCATCAGACGGCCTCAGGCACGAGGCCGGGCTTCACCCTGGGGCTCCACCACCTCCCTGCTCCCCTCCCACAGGCTAACTCACCATTTAGCCCCTGACTTTCATTTTTATTTTTTTGCTGCAAAAACAAGTGTATTGTTTCATTGTATTAATTTTTTTTTATTTTCCCCCTGATTATTAAAAGAGCCTCTAACTGACCTCTGGTGCACCTGCTCAGATGCTGTGAGCAAGCTGACAAAAGCTCCCTTGCCTTCTGTCCTACACACTTCCCAGCTCCCACTGCTGGCAAAGACGACTGTGTGACATTTCAGATCAACAAGCACAGGTGGACATCTGCAGGAAAGCTGTGTCTGCCAGGGTCCAGGACGAGAGAGGCGCCCTGCTCCAGCAGTAACTGAGAGACTTTACGGGGAGACAGAGGCAGCCCCAGAGACTGGAGACAGCCTTCCACTGTTACCACCCAGACTAGAGGCAGGGGGCAGCCGTAAATATCCCAGCCTCTCCAACGTCCAGTGACCAAACCAGAGGTCAGGAGGGCCTGAGGACGGGGCTCCCAGGGCAAAGGGCAGAAGAGGAAGGAGCAGAGGGTTCTGGACGCAGCCTGAGAACACCGGGCTTGGAGTCATCCCGCCAGACAGAGAGGCAGGGTCCGCAGAGACAGCCCTTCCCCTGCCCTTTGCTTCCCCCAACAGATGCGATGCCTGAAGGTGCAGCAGCCGTGACTGCGAACACAGCAGGGCACCGGGAGGCAGCGTGCTGGAGCCCTGGGCACCCCGGGGTGGCCCCTCAGGACTTGCCTCATCTCCGTACGACAGTGTTGAAAGGCTCTGCTGTACCCTGGAGCTGGACCTAACCTAATCACTGCACCCATCTGGTCCGTCCGCACTTGACGGAATGCTTTGTACTTGGCAACACAGCTCCATGTAGAGCCTCTGATTTGAACTGAGAAAAACGAATGGGTGTGCCTCTCCTCAAATAAAGGGGTGTGGAGGAGGGGGGTGGGTAACAGCTCAGTGCCAGAGCACGTGCTTAGCGTGCACGACGTCTGGGTTCAATCCCCAGTACCTCCATCAAAATGAGGGGAGGGGAGGAAAGGAAGAGGTAAGGAGTCACCCCCCAGGAGCAGAGTGAGGGCGCAGCAGCACAGGAGCGCCCTGACTCCTCTCACAGACGTCCCCCCACCCTCCCACCCCTGCTGCCCGAGCCCCACCCAACGTCCACGTGGCTCCTTCCTGCGGCTCAGACAACCAAGACAGCCTTTCCTCCAACTCAGCATCACTGCTTTCTGAAGGTCAAAGACTGTTAAGATGTCCCAGAAGAGACCAACCCCTGCAGTCAGGGAGCTATAAAGTGAATGAACAACATAAACAAATGGATGAAATACGCAACACTCAACAACAGGATGCTTCCCACACATCAGATTCGCTCCAAAAAAGTTAAAGTGAAGACACCCAGTGCTGGCAAGCACGCGAGGAACAGGAAACTCCGTACGCAGCGGACGGGAAGGGCATTCCTAGAGTCTTTTTTGGAAAACCACCTGCCGGAAGCATAATTTAAAGGAATATAAACACATTTTGACCCATAAATTCCTAGAAATGGATTTCTTAAAATAAAAGCCATAATAATATATCCATGGAATCCTTACCATAGCACTGTACAGGTAAAAAAATGGAATGTCTTTTAATGTAACAGTTGAGTAAAATTGTGGTATATATATACAGTGTTATGTTTCAATGATGTCTCCATAAAGCTAGCGAAAATATTTTTTAGTTGTGGTATATCCATAGCATGGATTCCATAAAGTAAATTCAAAATAATTGGAAGTGTATATATTGGCATGAAATATGTTCATGACACACTTCTGAGCAGAAAAGAATGTACCCTGTGTGTGTGTCTGTTTCTATGACTGGTGTGACTGCAGTGGTGCCCAGCGCTCCAGCACGCAGCCTCCCGGTGCCCTGCTGTGTTCACAGTCATGGCTGCTGCACCTTCAGACATCGCGTCCACGGGAGGAAGCCAAAGTGCATTCGCACCAGTCACAGAAACAGATACGCACACAGGGTATGTATGCCCATTTTTTATAAGCCGACAAAACCCAAAAAAGCCTAAATGTGGGCATACAGGTGTTCTCACCTGATTATACAGTGGGGGGCAAGGTGTGGAGGAAACCACGCTGGTTACCTGGGCGTGGGGAATGTGATGTAAGAAATCTTTAGGGGAGAGCTAAGGGGGGGGAACCAATACATATAAGCAGCACCGTTTTTCACGGACAGGGACAGGCCTCCCTGCAGTGATGGGCAAAGATTTCAGACCTCCACCACCACGACCGTAGGTGCCATCAGTCCGTCCAGGCAAGCTGCGTGCAGAGGCATCCATGTGAAAATCCCTGCCTCACAGATGCCCCGTCCTTCTGCTCCAGACAAAGGCGTTTGCTTCCTCACCTTTGACAGGCTTCAATCTTTCTGCCTGGAGGAGGCACACAGTCCACAAACATTTTGAATTTTTAAAGGAACCTACAGGCGGCTGCTCTGCATCCAAGAGCAAACGACGTCTACTGTTACAGACTACAATACTCTACACATGGCTCGCAGGACAGGTGGGGAGCTGTCTAAGGTATCCTGTCGCAGACCTAGACATCTGGTCCTCTTGACCCCTCCCCCCCACACACACACACAAAACACAGTCTCTCTGTCTCTGGCCTCCCCCACCTCCTTCCTCCATTCCCGCTCCCTCTCTCCCTCCTCCTCCTCTTCCTCTCTTCCTTTCTCTCCCTGTCTCCCATTTGTCTCCCTCCCCTCACTGCCTCCTCCAATCTCATCACCTTTAGGAGGGCTCACAACTCGGGCTGGTGCAGAATCACCTGATTAATAACCACAACACCATTTACCAAGTGCCCACTCTTGTTCTCAAAGCTGACTGCAAAATGAGTACTACTGTTAAACCCATCTAACATCCAAGGAAACTGAGGCACAGAAAAATCCACTCAACCAATTAACAAATGTCTCCTAAGCTCCTACTATGTTCTAGGCACTATTCCAGGTAGCAGTGAACCAGACAGAGGTGAAGGGACTCCCCACTCCAGTTCTCACAGGACAGAGCCTGTGGCTGGCAGGAAGCCATGCATGTCCTGAGACCTGGCAGCGTGGAGCCCTGGGGCCCTTTCCCAAGAACAGGGAAGCTCTCCTCTTAAATCTCTATGAAGCAGCAAGCAAGGAGCTTGATGGGGCAGGACACAGCACCAGAAGAAAGAGGAGTAAGAAACGCTGGTCGCCGGATCCGCTCAGATCCACTCGGCGTCACAGAGCCCACTTCATCCCACTGCCGGGACGCTTCACCCCGTCTGCTATCTTTCTAGAACCTCCAACCCTGTGCCTCACAGTCACCGGGTCCGAGCCCCTCCTGTGCACCAGTCGTGGCGCTGAGACCTTACCAGCTTTCACTGCATTTAACCCCACAAACAGCACCTCTGAGACAAGTCCTGGTTAAACACACGGCAGCAGGACAGTTTCAGGAAATTCCAGCATCAGCCCATATCCAGTAGGCGGTAGGTGACGGCACCAGGACGTGGACCCAGTCCTGTCTGCACCCAAGTGGCACGTCCCTCTTGCCTAGACTATACTTCTCCTCCCCTAGCAAACACTGCCCTAGGGCATGGGCTGGGGCTTCCATAAAAACTGCTCACGCTGGCTGTAAGGACGTGCCATTTGTATCTGTAGGCAGAAATAACGAGTTGGTTTCATCTCATGTCACCCTTCTCTAATGCCTTTACTTAATGGCACTGAGAAGGGTCCCAAGGCTGTGACACGGTCGACAGGAAAGAGCACCACAGAGAATCAAGCGTGTGCCTCGTGGGCAGGAGGTCGGGGAGTGCTGTGTGTGTTGGTTAGGATGGCCCAGGTTTCAAAGAGTCATGGGAGGGGCTTCAGGTAGGGCTGGAACAAGGGGCCTGGCTGATACTGCTCAGTTTCTTTCCAGGGTCTGGGAAAACCTGACCCTTCCTCGGGTCTGGCTTTAATATCTGACTCTGATTCCACGCTAGGTGCTAACAGGTCTGGTGTTTTAAGCTTTGTTACCCACAGGCAGTGGAAAAGGAGAAATCTTTATGACAGCATGGTAACCACATTCTCAAAGGCCACTCTGACTGGACTGAGGCCACACACAGATCTGAAAGTGGCCAGAGAGACAGAATGAACCAAAGAGCTGGCCAAGGTCACATGCTCTCTCCCTTGAGTCGGGGATGCAGCAAGCTTCCTCTGAGCCTTGTGAATCGAAAAACAATAGGGAGTGAGGGAAAGGGGTGTGGAGGCGGACAGGCTGTCAACAAACCTCCACTGCGCCATGTGCATCACATCGCCCCCCCAGAGGCCCATCCGTCCACCCTGGGAGAACACGGGTGTGAGCCGAACACCTCCTTCCCCCTGCATGAAACGCAGACCTAGGGGGCTCCTTCCCCCTCTGTTGTGTGCTCCCTTACTGCACGTCTCTGCAGAGATAAAGGAAGGACCTCCTCATGTCCCTCCAGTAACCGATCTCCATACTGCTCATTAGACCAAGGCCCGGGCGATGGAATGGGGGCAACGCCCTACAACACACCCAGCTTCCCTACGGTTCTGTCACAAGGGTAATTACCAGGTGTGACACTGTAACCCCATTTTCTCTGAGAAGGACTTTTTCCACTGACCTGATTAAACTAGGAGTGAGTGTAATTAGGGGACAGAACCGAGTGCTCATCACAAAGGAGGCGTGGATGGCTATGCAGGCAGTGTATTAAGCCCCAGCACGGACACGGTTATGGACAAACACACTGCTAACTCGGGGCCAAGGGAACAGCACTAAGTCTCTTCTGCAAAGCTGCTGTGGGGCTCCGCGAGCTTCCGATGAGAGTCACGCCCCCTAAATATCTCAGCTCTAAAGAGAGAAAAAACCTGCACGTCTGCAAATCAGTTGATTCATGCAAATTTTTCTAGCCATTGGACACCATCTCCAAGTTGCCCAGACAACTAAGCTATTCCTGGCCTGCCGAAATGATTTAATTCGTGAACCTCCTGTTAACTCAGAACTCGGGGCCATCCACAGGTCTGGGGGGCAGAAGGCCCTTGGTGACGAACTCTAGGGCAGAGATACTCAACCTCACTGCTGAAAGGGTCAAAAGCCCCCTTCTCCTTCCTCCACTGAGCCTCCAGCTGGAACAACCTACCTCCCCTGAAAGAAAGGCACCAGGAGGGCTCACCCTCCACCCCACCGAGGACACTGGGACGTTGCCGCCTGTCTGAAACCACGAGGCATGTTATTCAGGGCGTTTACCCACTGATGTAACTGCCATGAGAGGACAGAAAGAACTCCACGTGGATTCTACTTAGAAGATTAGCCCTGGATCTCACTCACCTCGTCGCTGCTTTCCAGTCCGACAAGCCCCACGCAGGACGGCCCTGCGTGACACCCAAGGGGCTTTCAGGTACAGACCTGGCAGGCGTTTCCACAGTCACTGACCTACACATCGCAGGACCATCGGCAATTTAATGTCCTTCAATGAAAACGGCTCCATTTGATGCACATCCGTACTCTACACCTCTGTAATACGGTCACCTCCCCTCTGGTGTATGCGTGAACAGGCCTCAGGTCTGCGGGTCCAGACAGCCCCCCAGATCTCGCTGGATCTGAGTAGCAGTGTTGTTTTCCATGTATTTGACTATTTTTACCTTCTATCTCTAGCAGGATCTTCCACTTAATCTAGTGATACCAAGGTTGTTAAACAGACTTACACAGTCCATTAATTTAAACAAATATAATGATACTATATAAGTGATAGTAAAGCTATCAAGCAGATAGTGCGAAAGTCAGGAACATGGTGACTCTCATGGATAAATATTTATGAAACAAATGAACACATTTATCTCTCTTCCAAACCCATAGGTTTCCAACTCCCTGCTCTAATGCACCATAATGCTCATGTCTCCCCTTTGCCTGAGCTGGCTGGCGTGGCTAGCAACCTTTCACAAATCCACATTATCTTCTCACAGTATCAGACTCACTGAGGGGCCAGTTCATATCTTTCTCATTCCTAAATCTTTCATAGTACACAGGGCAGAAGCACTGGATAAAGTCTGATTAGTTGAATTGTTCCCTCTGCCTCTATGAATCCAACCTCTCTTCCAGGGCCTCTGGTCCTCCTCCTCTAGGAAGCCCTCCTTGATCACCCTGGCCCATAATGTCTTTATCTCAATGAACAATCTGTTTTGGTTGGCTCTGCATCCATTCCCCATTCTTCTAGTTCTAATAGTCTACTTTTTCTCTGGGAAATTACTGTTCTCCTTTTCAGTCCAGAGTGGGCACATGGCCCAGACCTGGACAAAATGCCATCCATCCTAAACCAAATAATTGTTATGGAACATATGTTGTCTCAGGTTGAGTGCCACGTTGGTCCCATCAGAGACAAACTTGGGTCTTCTGCTGGGTTATCAAACAGCAGCAGCTCCCTTTCTTCCTGCATAGTGAGCTAGGAAAAGAGAAGGTTAGCCTAGAGCTGCTGGTGGCCACCACGTGCGTGGAAAGAGCCTGCTGAGATGAAGCTGGTGGGGAAGAAAGGTGGGTCAAGAAATGGAAAGACACTATATCCTGATGACATTGCTTCAGCCACTGGATCCATCCAAGCCTGAAGTTCTTCTCTCCATAAATATCCTTTTTTGTTTAAGCCAGAATGAGTTGACTGTTCATTAACTTGAAGCCAAAAAAATCTGTGACTAATACACCATCATTTGAACCTCAAATATGCATCTTATCTGTACTATTTGAACAGAGAAAGATACTGCATCTCCGTGTCCTCACATGGCCTCTCACAGGCACCAAGTCATTGGATGTACAGCACACCATAATCCAGTATGACCTCATCTTAACTTACATCTTCACTGTGTCAGCAAGGGCTCTACTTCTGAACAGGGTTACATTTGCAGGTAACAGGGGTTAGGATCTGAACATATCTTGGGGGACTGAATTCAACCCATTACAGCTACCATCTTGTAACTCCTAGGAAAGCCAGTCTCAAGGCAAAGGAGGGAGAGAGAAACAAGCCGAATATATTTGTGATACAACAGATCGAGCCTCACCTGCAGTCTGCATGACATCTGGACCTGCCTCCCCTTCACATCCCCAAATATCCTTTCTTATTTAAGCCAACTTGAGTGGGTTTTTCTATTATTTTTAACAAAACACGCTGTAACCAGAATGAATATGGAGTCTCTCAAGTCACTGGTCTCATGAGGGTAGGATGCTCTCCCCAAAGCAGGACAGATTTCTGGACAAAGCAACCAGGGGCTCAAAATCCTCTGGCCCTCTCCTCCTAGTAAAGACAAAAAGATCGAGGACTCTTCATTCTCAGTTTTTTTCTCCCTCCTTCAACTTTCCTGGTGTAGGGTCTGTTCTGCACGTGGGGAAGGATTCCCGCTCTAGCATCCCAAGGGCTGTGTGGCCTCCGTTCTACCTGGTGCTACCTGCTCCAAGGGGCCTGGCTCCTTTTCATACTGCCTGGCCACGGCTGAACAGTCTTCCTGGCAGCTGACGGGACTGCAAAAAGAAATTCAGGCAAAATGCCTTCTTCAAAAGCGTTGAGAGAGAAATTTTTTTTATAGCTTTGTAATGTAAATAACCTTGAAGTCAAAATTCCAGCAACAGAAAGCAAATGTAAGACTGCACATGAAAAGGATGGAAAAGAGATCTTTTAGTCATATTCAAGCGTACAGTGATCTTGCTAATAATACAAGGCACACAGTCCATTTAGAAAGAGAGGGAAGGTGGGAGGGAGAAAGAAAGTCTGACTCTCTACCCCAGGTTTTCATCAGAGACGAGTCTTGGTCTAAAAGCCAGAAATTAACACCTTTCTTGCTGTTGAAGTTCCCATGTTTTGAAAAAAATTACCTTGTAAGAAGTTACCTTCAAAATATGGCACCAAATCAGCAAAATTGGGGAAAAAATATTTTTCCAGTATGTTAGTATTCATTCACTCATTTAATGATTCATTCATTCATCCCATCATCTATTCAACAAATACACGTGCTTACTACGTGTCAGAGGAACAGTCCAGGTGCTGAGAAAACTGAATAAATTAGGCAAATTCCCTGCCCTCTCTAGTTCAGCGGGTCGCACAGACCGCAGACAAGCAAATAAATGAACGTGGTTTCAGGGAGTGCAGACGCTGCTGAGTAAGACAACGGCTTCACAAAACCAGCCGCTGCAGCTCATCCTCACGCACTCTCATTTCCCATCTCGCCCAGGACTGAGACAACAACACCCTTTACCTACCCTGTCGTTGCTGACTTCTTACTTCCTTGGGAAACAGATCCTACAAATTCACAGAAACTAAAGCCCCCCTGTTTACAGGATGCATGTGGGTTATCCGCACTAATCAAGCAGGGAACTAAATCAAGGAGAGATTTTAGAAGCCACAGTTCTGCATAAACAGCCTGAGATATTTTAACATGAATATCCTCTACGTTCCACAGTGACTGACTCTCACGCTGGCTTAATCTGACAAAGCCATGTCGTCATGGGAACCAGGCACAGTCCACGGCCACAGGTTAAAAATTAAGCTCCACCTGTGGTAATGCTCCCTTATCCATCTCCTCTTGGAATCCAAAGCCCTTGCGTTTGCCCTGGGCAGCCGGCCACGCTCTGCTGATAGCACCTGCCAGGGGCAAAGGCTGTTGCCTGGTTACTAACTGGTGACAGGGACAAGCCTGGCTGGACTGCAGGCCAAAGACGCCTAAGGGCTGGCGTGGAGATGGGACAGCGTCAGTGAGGAGGTGGCCCTCGGCCCTTCGTACTCGGGTGCCACAGAGGGCCAGGTGGAAGGGAGCCTGCATCCCAGGAGGCATCTTCCTGGGAGGTGCCCCCCAACACTGTGACGCAGGCTCCCAGGTCCGCGTGCAACAGGGCCATGCGCACTCTTCTTCCGGCCAGAGCACCTGACTTCGCTCTGGACATGGTCTGGCGAGAAGGGCAAGCAAGGTGCCCACCCCCTCCCACCATGGGGCGAGGAAGACCCCGGCCAGCGGAGAGAACCAAACACAAAAGCAGCAGCTGCAGCGGACTGCTCCCAGTGGTCAGCCTGAGGGCCCACCCGTTAATACCCACTCCCTAGGCTCCCACGTCCTCTCCTTCCAGCTGATCCTTCTAGAACACGCCCCTTCTTGGGATAGCCAGGACTGGGTTCTGCTGCTTGTCCCCAAAGCCCGTGTCAGCTGGCTGGGGCTGCCGTGACCAAGCACCCCAAACTGGGTGACTCAACAGACCCCTATGTTTCACAGTTCTGCAGGCTGGAAGTCTGACCGCGCAGTGCCGGCAGGGCTGGCTCCTCCCGAGGCTGTGAGGGAGTCAGTCCCCACGCCTCCCCCAGGCCCTGATGGTCCACTGGCAACGTTCTTCGGCTTGTGGAAACTCCCCCCGGTCTCTGCCTCCCCCTGGACATGGCATCCCCCTGCGTGCATGTCTGTGTCTAAACTTCCTCTTTATAAGGACACCAGTCCTACTGGATCAGGGCCCACACTAGTGTCCTCTTTCTGACTTGACTGCATCTGTAAGGACCCCTTCTTCAAATAAGGTCACATTCTGAGCTGCTGGGGGTCAGACCTCCAACATTTTGTGGGGAATACAATTCAACCCATAACAGATCTCTAAGCGATCCAGAGTGGACCATACCATACAGCCATGGCAAGCATGCAGGAACCTACAAACCAGGACCCACCCCAGTTAGTGTCCCATGGAACAGTTATGTTAGCAACGAGCAGCATGCCTCGAGATCGGCCTGGATGCGGAGGCCTGCAAATGCCAAACACACCTCTGTAAGGAGGACGAGGTCGTCTCACAGTGAAGGATGAGTTCATTTTTTTCACCCCAATCTCCTGGGGAACGTGGTCAATTTTTTATAGGGAATAACCTTAGGTGAATTTGAAAACTCTTGATCCTGATCACAAGGCTTCAGGAAATGGGTCTTCCAAAAGAAGAGTTAAGGTGGTAGAATTTGGGTGGATGCTCTCCTTGAGTGAAAAGTACGGACCCAAGAAACCACAGTACAAAGTTCTGCTGCCTTTCTGAGACTAATGATAGAGGCGTCAAAATGATGGGAAAGTAGCATCAGGTCTATGAACTCTAAGGGTATGGTTAAGAGATTCTAATTAAAACTGAAGCCAACACAGAGGAAACTGACTCAGATTCCTGAAACACTGTTTGAGCTCCTGGATCAAACTGTTCCTGAAGCCAGTGTCTATGCTCTCTTCAATTACACCAGTCAATTAACTCTCCCTTTTGCTTAAGCTAGTTTGAGCTGTGTTCCTGTCATCTGCAAACTAAAGAGCTCGGACAAACACAAGAGCACAGGGCATGGCGGGCCCCAAAGACCTTGCTGAGAGTACAGCGGCCTCCCTTCTCTTTCTGCAGGACAAAAGGAGCATGAGAGCTGTGTTCCAGGGTCTGAGTTTGCCAAGAGACCAGAGTGATAAGGACACTCTCAAGATCCATATGCGGTAGCTTTCCTGGCAGTTTCTGAAGCCTCTGCCACACACATTTGCACACTCTTGTGCTTTTTACTACCCTTGCCAGCACACAGAGGGCCATTACAGCATGCCAGCATCACACGTGCTCCTTGGCACGCCCAGGACAGTGGTAACAATCACTGGACTGTAACTGGCACTAAGACTTCTGTATCAACAGAGCCCATTCCATTTTGACTCGTCTACTTTAAAAAAAAAAAAAAAAAGAAACAAAATAGAATTTAAAATACATAATTGCTTTAGTCATGACAAGTAATGACATTAAGAGCCATTTTAACTAGACATTTCCACACAAATGAGATTATGCTGAGACAGTCTGTCCTGAGGCCCCAACCAAAGTGAGACCCCAGAACCTGTGCAGGGGACTCTTGGTCCTGGGGCACAAGAACCTCTGAGGTTGTAGGAAACTGGGTTTCCCCAACCCTCACAAGTTTTGCCATGTCTCTGTACCACCGAATAACTTCCTCTGTTTCCTTCAACAAGCACATGTGTCTTACGGACATAAAAACACTGAAAAAGGAGACTTCGTCTCCTTGTGGTTTTGATTCACATTTCCTTGATGATTAGTGATGCTGAACATCTTTTCATGCGCCTGTTGGCCATCTGTGTGTCTTTTTGGGAAAACTGTCTACTCAGGTCCTCCGCTCCTTTGTTAGCAGGGTTGCTTGTTTGTCTGTTTGTGCGTGTTGTTGCTGTTGAGCTGCATGAGTTTTTTTTTTACCTATTCTGGATTTCAGCCTTTATCAGACGTATGATTTGCAAATACATTCTCCCATTCAGGAGGCTACCTTTTTGTCTTGTTGATGGTTTCCTCTACTGCACAGAGGCTTTTTAGTTTATTTTGCTCCTGTCACCCTTGCCTGTGTGAGTAAATCCAAAAAAAAAAAACACTAAGACTGGCATTAATGAGGATACTGCCTATGTTTTCTTCTAGGAATTTTATGGGTTCAGGTCTTATATTCAAGTCTTTAATTCATTGTAAGTTAATTTTTATGTATGGTATAAGATCGTGGTCTAGGTTCATTCTTTTGCATGTGGCCATCCACTGTCACACCTGTTAGAATGACTATTATCAAACAGACCTGAAATAACAAATGTTGGTGAGGGTGTGGAGAAAGGGGAATCCTTGTACACTGCTGGTGGGAATGTAACTTGGTGCAGCCACTGTGGAGAACAGTATGGAGATTCTTCAAACAATTAAGCATAGAATTACCATCTGATTTAGCTATTCCACTTCTGGGTGTTCATCTAAAGAACACCCAGAAGCACTAATCCAAAAAAGTACATGCACCCCCATGTTCATAGCAGTGTTATTTACAATAGTCAAGATATGGAAACAACCTAAGAGTCCACTGACAGATGAATGGATAAAGAAGATGTAAAATATATATATATATGATATTCTATATATATGATACATGTATATCTGTACCTTTTATCTTTATTAGGTTAATTATTTCATGGTCAACCAATACAGTTTCATATACATACATACACACACATACACGTATACATACACACACACACACATATACACACAAACACACAGAGTGGAATACTACTCAGCCACAAAGAAGAATGGAACCCTGCCATTTGTGACAACATGGATGGACCTTGAGTGTATTATGCTAATTGAAATAAGTCAGAGGGAGAAAGACAAATACCATATGATTTCACTCATATGTCGAATCTTTAAAAAAAAAACAAACAAATGAACAAACTAAGTAAAAGAAAACAAGCTCATAGATACAGAGATCAGACGAGTGGGTGGCGGAGGGGAGGGGTTGGGGGCAGGCGGAGGGTGTGGGGGGCCGAGTGTATGATGAAGGATGGTCACCAGACTCGTGGTGATTGCTCTGCGACGCACGCAGAGGTCGAATTATCATGCTGTACACCCAAAACTTACGTACTAAAAACAGACTGAAAACTGTATTGGTTGACCATGAAATAATTAACCTAATAAAGATGAAAGGTACAGATTTATTTCTCGACAGAAGAAAAGGGAAGAGAAACTTTTATTACTATCATGAGACCATTGGTTGATGCACTAGTTACAACTTTTTAGTGAAGAATTTTAATTTTTTCCAGGAACTGTCTGACTGTATTTGGGTTCTGCTGGCTGTGTCTGTCTGGCTACCCACAGAACACTTGAGGTATTGGGTTGGTCGACAGGTTTAGGCTGCACCTTCACCAGACTGACAAAGTTCTCCATAGGGGCAGAGAAGACAAAATTACTTTCTCTCAGACCCTGCTCACAGCTTGAATATCATCTCTGTTCCAAGAGCTCACGGCATTGAGTAAACAGGTCTGCCTGCCAACCCTAGGAGGCAGGAACAATACAAATTATCTAAGAGGGGGCATGAAAGAACAGATGGTATGGCCAAAGTGCCAATGGACCAGTGAGTCCATTTCCTTCCAGGGTCAATGATCCCCGGTCTTAACAAATATTGACTGAGTACCTATAACGTACAAAGTCAGGCCATTAGACTACACACACACACACACACAGAAGCAGATCCAGAAGGAGCAAACTGATGACAGTGGACAGCTTGGTGGAAGGGAGAAAGTCAAAGACACCCGAGTTTTCACGAATGGAACATATCCATTTACTGCCTAAGTAAGGAAAAATGAATTTTAAAGGTTGCAGAGCAGTGTACGTATGTCCTTGGATACACACACACATCAAGGTAAGCACACACATACACATGCACCTCATTTTTGTACACGCACAGGCATCTCTAATATCAAAGCACTGTGCCTGTGTGTGTGTTTGTGGATGCATGGGAAAAGATGTGAAAATTCTGTAATAACTGAGAACTTTCCCTAACTTGGGAAAGGAGACAGTCACCCAAGTCCAGGGAGCACAGAGTTCCACACAGGATCAGCCCAAAGATGAGCACACCGAGGCACACAGTCATCAAATTGACAGCAATTAAGGATGAGGAGAAAATATTAAAATCAGCAACAGAAAAGCAACAAATAAACTATGGGAGTTCCCTTGTATGTTATCAGCTGATTTTTCAGCAGAAACTCCTCAGGCCAGAAGGGAGTGGCACGGTATACTTAAAGTGATGGAAGGGGGGAACTTACAACCAAGAACACTCTACCCAGCAAGGCTCTCGTTCAGATTTGATGGAGAAATCAAAAGCTTCACAGATAAACAAAAGCTAAAAGAATTCAGCACCACCAAGCCAGCTTTACAACAAATGTTAAAGGAACTTCTCTAGGCATCAAACCACAAGAAAAGAGAACAAGGGGGGGGGGGAAGACCTACAAAAACAAACCCAAAACAGTTAACAAAATGGCAGTAAGAACATAACATATCAATAACAACCTTATGTAAACTGAGTAAACGCTCCAACCTAAAGACACAGACTGGCTGGATGGGGACGGGAACAAGAGCCGTATACACGCTGTCTACAAGAGACCCACTCCGGAGCTAGACACATGCAGGCTGCAAGTGAGGGGACGGGAAAAGGCACGCCCTGCAAAAGGAGACCGAAAGAAAGCTGGAGTAGCAACACTTACATCAGAGACTGAAAGGAGACTGAAAATTCTGAAAGGAAACACCTAACTCTTAATAGTGATTACTGACGGGGATCAGGGAAGGGGACGGTATCCAGAGGACTTTCCCTCTTCACTCGACGTGCCTGTAAGATGAGACTGCTACTGCCCTTGAAATCTGACAAAGGAAAACGATTTTAAAGATGTTTCCACACACTCATGACCTCCGTAAAATTGCTGTTGACGACATAAAGCTCTCCAGCTTGGGTTTATGAATAAACAGGTCGACGTTATATTTACACAGAGGGGCCCTGGCCCCCGTTTAAAGGAATGGGTACCATCATACTGTGAATAACGTGCACGACAGATTCACAGGCACTGCCCTCAGAGAGCTTAAACCGGAGCGATCATTAAGGTGTGCTTAAGGCAGCTGTAACTTCCACACTCAGAATGCTCTCAGAGAGCCTCCTGCTCGGAGACAAACATGCAGGCCCTCCGAGACTCGCTGGCTAGACCTCCTATTTTGATAAGTCATGAGGATCTATTTTCTAATTGCTTTCTCTTCATGGTGAAATAATTCAAACATTCCATCCCCTTCCAAAGTGAGAACAAGAGCTAAATTTAAATGCAATAACTTAATGATGCATCTGCAATTCCAAGCAGCCAACAATCTATCAAAAAAAAAAATTAGCCCATTCCAAATATAGGAAAGATTCACACACAAGCACACCCCTCCTCTCTGTAGCTTGCAACCCCACAATGACCAAACACAATTTTTAAAGCCATCAAGTAATGAGCTCTCGAAGTAACCTGCATGTTACCCCTAAGAGAACGGAGTAAGTTCTGGGTCCCCTAGGCCATGCATAACAAATGAACTCTAAAAACATCACACACAAATGATAACCTGCGTCACTCAACTGAGACGTGCCCTCTTTGAACGTGTCCATAACGACTCAGTGTGTCTGCTGAGGGCATACAGATAGACATCTCTCCCTCTAAATGATATCCACGGAAGAAATGGATGCTGTTAGGCAGATCATGATGGAAGATAAAGGGTTTGGGATATTATGCAGACATCTTCCCACCCCCAAGGACCCTGCCTTTATTAATTAAATAATGATTTGGGGGGGGGGCTTTATAGTGATGAAAAAAGGATGGTTACCAAGTGTTTATCCTGTATCTGAAACAGCTGAGTTTCACATACAGACTCTTTCCATCTCCTGCCAGGGAAATGAACACACAAAACAGAAATCACAGGATTGGGTGTGAACTTAAATCTACAGAACACACACTGCCTGGGTCGCCTCTTACCAGCGCCGTCACTGCTATCGTTCTCACCACCACCGCCTCCACCATCGCCTCTATCCCCACCAGCATCTATTTACTGAAATACAAGATTCTGACCCATTTGTTTCTGTCAGGAGAAACCCTCAATGCCAAGCCCAGGCAGGGGCACCGGAGTTTCAGCTGGTTCACCTTCCGCTTCCTGTTAAAATGCTTGACCAACAACTAGCACCCAGCCCCCAGCCAGCCACCTGACCCCTGGAATCTTTGGCAGAAAGGAGCAGCTATTATCCTTGCCCCCTCAGATCATCTCAGGGTCACACAGTGTCAGTTACCGCCCTGTGTTCAGACCCCGCCTCCACACAGGAACGCTAAACTGAACGTGCTGTAAAGGAAGAATCGAGCCAGCCTGGGTTTCTCTCCGGAACTCCGGAACCGACTTCCTCACCCCTGTGTTCAGGTGTAACTCAGACTCAAAACAGTGTCAGTGCAAAGCTGAATCCGAATCTTCCCCACAAGTCTGATTCTCTCTGTCTTCCTCATCGCAGGAAATGACACCCCCCCCCCCCCACCTATGCTGTCCGCACCAAAATTCTGAAAGTCGTGCTGGTGAGCCCTCTCGCCCCTCCTCCATTCCAAAACGTTGCAGCCGGCGGGTCTTACTGCCCAGCTCCATCCAGAACCACTCCCACAGCCCTCACTTCTAGCACCCGCACCCTGGTCCAGGCCGCCACGGCCGCTCAGGGGGCCACACGGTGGCCTCCCAGTTCTCCTTGCCGCCACGTCTGCCTCCATCTCCACTCAGAATTTGCAGTGATTTTTTTAGGAGGCAAATTTTGATCAAATGTCACTCTCCTATGTAAAACTGGTCACTACTAGCTGGCCATTGCTCTTAGACTTGAAATCTACATCCTAACAGAACCTATGAGGTCCTGAATGAGCTGCCCCTCTCCCCCATCTGTGTCCAGACAACCACATTTCATGCATCTTGCTTGCCTCAGGACCTTGGCACTGCCATTCCCCCACGACACTGCTATCTCCACGAGGGTACGGATAACATCTGCTTTGCTCGCCGTTCTGACCTCCCCAACTAACAACCTACAGTTGGCCTTGATAAACATGTTTTGAATAGACCCTTAAACAACAAGAGAATGGACACGGCCTCTGACTGACAGAGGGGGCAGAGCCTCAGAAGGAATAAAGGACAACTTACCACCAAGTTCCACTGCTGGGTTCCAGTGGAAAATTCCCAAGTGGGTCTTCCAAAGGGTGAGTCTGATCAGGTGTGTCCTCTGGACCAACAGGCCTCAGGTATGACGGGTCACGTCTAAACTGCAGGAAGAAGCGTGCAATGTTCTGTCACAAAAGGACGGCTTACATGTTGGCTTTTCTACTCCCTCCACCTTCCTCTGTGCCTAAGATGCAGGCAAGTCAGGAGATAGGCTACATTTTCCAGTTCATAGTGTAACAGGGGAGAACAAATCTGACAAATGTTTCTTTTACTTTGACCTTTGTATCTACTGCTTTTGCAACAAGTTAATCACTCTAAGAATGTTGCCCATAAGTTTAAATTACACACAATAATCCATCTGTGGGAACCTGCCTCCCAGGTAATGAGCATTAAGCTAAAATACTTTCGTTTAGCTCACAGGGAACATCCTGACCAGGCCCACCTATGAATGACTGCATGCAGGAAGGACGAAATTAACACACCCTCTCTGGAGGCTGACCAGAACCCAAAATGTTTGACTTCACTCCCTCCCCTTTTGGTATAAAAGAAACCTGAATTCTAACACAGGTAAGACACTAGTCTTTGGGACACTAGTCCACCATCTTCTCTGTCTGCTAGCTTTCCAAATAAAGTCGCTATTCCTTGCCCCAACACCTTGCCCCTTGATTTACTGGCCCGCTGTGCAGGGTCCAATACGAGCTTGGACTTGGTAACAGCAGCGCTGAGGGCTAAGGGACTGAGAGCTGAAACTTAGCTCCAGCCTGCCACTCTTCTTTCCCTTCACCAGAATTTCCTGGTGTAGATCAATGCAAAATACACACACATAAGCTTTCATGAGTCTCTGAGCAGAACTCTACGTTCCGAGATGTGACTAGAGCTATCGTGCGCAGGGCTAGCTATCCCTCTTTGCAGAGTGGTGGCACGCCATCGGCTGGTGACAAGTGGGGCAGACCTGGGGCCACAAGTCAGCACCCAGGCCTGCTCTACACGTTTCCTGAATTATATAAACACGACTGGTGCTCAGCGGCTTAGGAGAAGTGTTACTGTGGGTCAAATTAATAAAAATCAACATAAAAACCAACAAGCATGATGCACGTAGCAAACTCTCAGGGAACTCCCATCTAGCCACCAAATACTTAAAAACAGAAATTCTCATATTTCAGTAAACCTTCAGGCTGACATAAAAAATCGAACTATCAGAAGTTCTTCTACTCCTCTCTCATTTTGTTAATAAAATGTCTTTAAACTCCTTAGACACACAGAACAAGACAATATGTTGAATTGTCTTAGGTTTTATCCAAAAGTTCGAAAGCATCTAGGGTTCCAAGCAAGCAGCACGGGCAAGTAAAAGAACCATCAGAAAGCTGGGCTTCAGCCTGGAATTTGGAACTGAAAAACTGTCAGTCTGACCAAAGCTCAGATTATTTCAATACAGCAAACATCTTCTGAGCACCAGTGAAGTTCCCGGCGGTTGACAGACCCAAACGTAAGTAAGATCAGGTACTTCCAGGACCCACAGTCTGAGAGAGGAGGCCGGAACACGCGTGTGTAATGTGAAGTCAAGCTAGACTTTGAGATTTAGAACGATGGGCAAAGGAGACGTGAGGGGAAGATGGCAGGCAAGAAGAAGACTGGAGGCCTCTCTCCCAGAGGTGGTCACCGACAGTGCAGGACGCAGGCAGCAGGAAGGGCTCACCCCAGAGGGGCGCCACGCTGATCCGAGCAACACACAGAGGCCGCCTGTGATGACCCACCGCCGCCCCCACGCACGACTCAGGCCTCAACTGGGAGACCGGAAAAGGCAAGTACGCCCACCTGGGGACACTGGGAGCTCCCACAGCAAGATGTTCAGGTCCCCGCAATTACTCTGCAGTGAGGCCACCACTGACACGCCCCGCTACACCCGCCACGCTGTCAGGATCTCGCTCCAAAATCAAACCCCAGCTAAGCCATGAAAACACAGGGAGGTGTCTCCAAGCCATCAGCGGGGCCAAGTGGAAAGTGAGCCAAAGCAGAGACCCCCAGAGACAGCTCCACCGGCAGAAGCACCGTGCGTGTGCTGACTAAGCCCCAACTTTTTTTTCGAGATTTAAGGGTTTTGTAACGGCTTCTTCACACCTTAACCATCTTCTTATAATGCAAATCCCCAAAGACCTTGTGTCCCTCTAAGGAATTATGTTCTTAGGGAAGTGGTTAAGGGTGGCATAAAAAAAAAATAGGGACACAGGAAACCATGACAGCCTGCAAGTTGTGTAAATATTTCCTAATTTTATAAAAAAAAAAAAAAAAAGAAAATGTAGGACAGTAATCTCTAGCCTTCTCAGTGCACTTAGCGAATTTGGGTGCTCCCTGCACAGAGTGAGTAAATTCATCTCTTTTCTTCCTTCATCTTTCTGGGCTCTGGGACTGAGGGTCTTCAACCACCTTCCATCCTCTGCTCTCTGCCCCTTCCCCCCGCCCACTCATAACAGGGCTCTAAGGCCTCTCCGTCTCACCAGGCTGATTGGGGAGCTTGCCAGTGATTACACAGCATGAAAAACTCCTCTATATGGTTGCATGTAAAGTATGATTATTATTAATTCAAAAGTGGTCCAGCAAGATGATGCCTTTGAGGGGATGTGTATAACCAACTCTAATGCCTCTTAAGTAAAACTGAATATACCGCTCGACTATCACTCTGTACGAAGTTTTAATTACCAGAGCTGTTTGGGCAGACAGGGAAAGAAGAGCAATGATTTATTGATGCACATTTTACTGCTACTATCAAATGCCAAGCAACAGAAAACACTGCCCACCTGTTCTGTCCTACAAACACGTCCACCCACAGGGCGGAATCGATTCTTCTGCTGTGAGGGAAAAATCTAGTTCTTGCCATTTAATGTTCAGAGGACACTCAGTTCATTTCATCTCTCCAGTTACCACCAGAATAGATAGAAAAAAATTGAACAGAACCTCCTGGTCTTACGGCCAGCACCAGCCTCCTGACACTCACACGTATTACTTCAACTAACAGCGTGCCAATCTGAAATGAAAGTGCTACAATGACATTCATCATCTAATTATATTCCTTACCTGAAACCGTCACAATGTTAAACCCGGTCTCGTGAGCTGGGCTTAAAGAACTGACAAGGGCTGCCCCAAAACTGAACACAAAGCGAAGGTCGAGATGTCCACGGGAGACAGCTTTGAAAATGCGCTGTTTTCAACGCCAGTTATGTGATGCTTAAATGAGCAAGACGAAATGGTTTCAAACGGAGCAGATTTCCTGAGGGAGTGAGGTTGAGGGGACAAAAAATAAGCGCTCGACCCAGCAGCAAGTTACACCACTGCCTTTTGTCCTGAGGGACAGCATGTCCTGAGCGTCCTGCTCAAAACTTACCCAGCGGTCTGACCCTCAGTGCAGGGGGCCCTTCTGAACCTGGCGCTGGCCCAGGGACAGATCTGGAAGCAAATGCACACTGGGTAGCAGCAGGGATTTAAGCCAAAAGTAAGACCCAAAGGCTTTGAAACTGGGAATTAGTATGAATTCGGAGGCAGCAAAATACCCTCCCCGTGTCTCAGCACACAAGAACAGACCCCGTCCTGAGCCAGCCCGACTCCGCAGGTCGATTTTTCTATGTCTAAGCCATATCTCATGAATCCATCAGACCCCTCCCCGTCCCCAAAAGCGGGTACTTACAAGATGCTGGGGATCTCTAGTGGATCAGACGGACTAGCCTCGGCCCCCCGCAGCAGCGCCGGCTGCCTGTCCCCTGCAGACGCCAGCCTCTCTGAGCCTCCGATGTTTGTGCTCGGCATCGAGCTAGAAGACTGTTTACTTATTCATGGACTGCCCGAGCTGGCCAGGAACTGCTTTGTGTCAGCTGAATAGGATGGTAATTCAATCTCCAAATGGGGACTGTTCAGCACACGGCATATCTGTCATAATGAGTCACGCAGATAAAAAGAACACAGCTCTCAGAGCCATGGGTGAAGCGTCTGTTTGGACAGCGAGCAGTGTTTCCAGGACACGACCGCTCCCCTCCTCCCCTCCAAGTCACCCCACCTCAGGCTGAGTGCCCCATGGGACTCCGGACACGTGGGAATCACACCCCTGGCAGAACAGGAGTGAAGGAAACGCTCTCTCTTCCCTCGCAAGAAGCACGAACATTTGAAGAGAAAGGAGGTGGAAAGGTTTGGGAACTGACAAAAGAAACTTAAGGGGCAACGAAGCCAGAGGAAACAGAGTTCATCTGTAGCAAAGGTTTCCACCGTGGGACGCCTTGCATGATCACCTCAAAGACAGCGGGGTCTCCGGCACCTGGAGATGATGGCATTCATTAAGCCGCTGGATCCAGAGGATGGCCTGCCGTCCAGAGTGAGAGGGCCCCAGTCAACGGTAGCGTGAACGACTCCCGGTCCCCAGAGAGCCATGCCTAGCAAAGGTAATCTCCTAATTCTCATTCCTGCGACTGCGCGTGCCTCCTAGTAATTTTTTTCTTGAGAATTTAAAACCTGCAGTTCACCTGATTTCTTTGTTTCAGCCACATGAAGCCCTACTGCTCCCCAACCTCCTCTTACACCTCTATTCCGCCTCCTCTACGAGCCACTTACTCTATTCATTTCTTTACCCATATATCTTGGAGTCTGCCCTCAAAACTACCCTCCTGACAGTGTCTCCGAAGCTTTACTCCCCCACTGTTCTCCAGTTACCAGCTTGGCAAGACCCCACCCCTGGGTTAACCAACAGCCCACTTTCTCTCCACCTGCTGCACAGGCTGCTGCTGACCACTGTATAAAACCCACAACCCAATGCCCGGACTGACCTCTGTCCCCCAGAGACCATAAGCTTCATGAGGGTAGGGACCATGCCTCCCATGTCCCGTGTGCTATTCTAGGCAACTCACAGTGTCCAGCTAGAGAAGCTACTCAAACATTTGTTGAAATACCAACTGAAGGTAGTCTTCAGTTTCAATGTTGCCTTGAAATATGTAGCAGTCAGGATGGATTGGTTAGGTTATGCTATGGCAACAAATAGCCCCCAAATATCAGTGGCTTTCAAAGCAAAGGTTTATTTCCCACTCATACTCTGTGTCCATGGAGGACCAGCTACAGCTCTTTTCCACGTCACCCTCACTCCAGAACCCAGATGGAATGGAGCAGGGAACAGGAAATAGAAAATCAAAACTAGGAGCATGTTTGTAGGAACATAAATTAATTCCATACTCCACAGCCATTGGATTTCTGCACTGAGATGTTTTGCTCAACTGATTCTTCATATTTGTACCCACTCTATTCCCTTCCTGTCTTCAGGTCTTGGCTCAAACATCACCTCTCCATGGAAGTGGTCCCCTGACCATCCAGTTTAAAGCACAAGCATCAACCCCAAACTGTCACCACTTACAAGTGTTTATCTTCAGTGCTCCACCAGAAGTGCTCTGAGAGCAAAGCCCTTATTCACCTCAGTCCCCACCCTGTCCCCCAAGCCTAGTGCCTGGAACATAGTAAATGCACAATAACCGCTTGTTGAGTAAAAGGATGAGTAAAATAGAGTACACTGGAGAACCCACAGCATGTTGGTGCAATTAGTTATAAAATCAGTGAGTTCAAGAAGCAATCTCATTAAAATGAAAGTAGCATGATATACTAAGAATAACATAACTAGAACAGAAAATTTGGGCCACATACAAGAAATCCTGAAATTACTGAAGATGAAGAATTTGTCAAAGTATTCCCTGCACTGTCTGCTGGGAGAAAAGGATTTCTTTATAGGATTTGATTGGGACCAGCCCTCACAACAGCAGACTGAGGTGGCGCTACAGAGCTTAGTGTAAGCATGCTTACCCATTCCTGTCCAGCCTTCTATCCGTTCTCCATCCAGCAACCTCCTGCCCTGTACCTGGATCTCCTAGCATACAGCTCATGAGAAAGGAAAGAAAGACTGTCCAAATTACTAGTACCCTGCATCACGCCACCTCTCCTGACCTTGGTTATCAATATTTCCTCAACATTATTGGGTTATTTGGTGAATCTGGTCAGTGTTTTTGGCACTGGATAGTTGAGGAAATCAGGCCTTGCAATGTGCAAGTGTAATGAGCATGGATTATAAGGACCCCTGAGACCCACCCCAACTTCCTTGCTATGATGGCATCCCCCATTTGCTACAAGAAGGCATTTGGTGAATAACTTGTCAGTTATCCAATTCATGTCCAAAACCAGAGACCTCCCCTAGTGGTTCACTTGGATCAATACATAGCAAATCTTCCCTGTTTTGGAATATCCACTGGCTGAGATCTGCTTAAAAGTACCCTCACAAGCAACCAAGAGGTCCTTCAGTGGGTGACAGATAAACGGTGGTCCATCCATCCCGACAATGGGCTAGTATTCAGCACGAAGATGAAATGAGCTAATCAAGCCATGAAAACATGTAGAAAAACCTTAAATGCATATTAGTAAATGAAAGAAACCCGTCTGAAAAGGCCACCCACTGGATGATCCCAACTCTATAACCTCTGGAAAAGGCAAACCTATGGAGACAGTAAAGGGATCAGTGGTTGCCAGGAGTGGGGGAAGGGAGGCAGGGGTGAACAGGCAGAGCCCAGGGAATGGGGGGGGGGGGGGCAGTGAAACTACTCTATACGAGACCATAACGATGGATACATGCCGCTGTACATTTGTGCAAACCCACCGAATGTACAAAGGAACCCTCATGTAAACTCTAGACTGTCAGTGATAATCATGTCTCAGCACTGGCTCATCAGCTGTAACAAACGCAAGACAGAAGCAACAGGGGACACTGTGGGCAGGGAGGAGGGGCAGGGAACCCTGTGCTTTCTCAACAACTTTTCTGTCAACTCAAAACTGATCTTTTTTTTTTTAAGTCTATTAATTGTTTAATTGACCCAAAAAAGCACCCCACCCCTTTAAAGGCTGCTCTTGGGCAGCCATTCTGGGCGCGTGGATTTCTTCCCCTTCACCGTGGTGAGCTCGGCAGGTGTGCCCGAGGAGGACGAGCTCACCGACAGCAGGAGTCCGGGTGACCCAGGCCTCAGAGAGAAGCCCGGCCCA
Source organism: Camelus ferus (assembly GCF_009834535.1). Classification (NCBI taxonomy): domain Eukaryota; kingdom Metazoa; phylum Chordata; class Mammalia; order Artiodactyla; family Camelidae; genus Camelus; species Camelus ferus. The sequence continues at coordinate 21,900,389 of NC_045727.1, read as the reverse complement.
CGGAAAGGGCGCCACGACTGTTTGCTGAATAAAGATTTCAGTCCTTGTGTCTCTGCTTGGCCATGAATGGCGGAACACTGACAAGTGCAAACTGAAAGCTGAGATCAAAAACCTCCCCCGGGAAAAGCAGTCCGGCGGCCACCTTCCCCAGAGACGTTCTAGAGAGCTGCAGGCACGCGGAGCGCTCTGTGAAGCACTGGCGGGCCCGCGGGCGGCCGGCGCGCTGCGTCGGTCCGCGCTGCGGGGCGTCATCAACCCCGCCTCGTTGCGCGCGCCGGTGCTCGCCGGCCCTCGCGGTGGGTTTCTCACTGTGTCACTCTCCATCGCAGCCGTTTCAGCCACGAGGGACGAGGGCAGCAGACCCACCCTCTGGAGCCATCCAAGCCGCTGAGATAACGGCTCCGAGAAGAAGGGAAAGGCCCCGTTCCGGGGGACGGCGCGAGCCTGAGCCCGCGGCCGGAGCCAACGCCCGCGCTGCGCCCACGCGCGGGCTGCTCAAGAGCAGCTCCTCTGCTCCACCACCCGCCTGGACGCGGACCGAGCTCCCGCTGGCAGCCCCCCCAGGGGGGGTGCTGCACGCGCCCTTCCGGCACAGACCAGGCTTCTCCTCGGCCCAGTCTCTTCCGTATTTTCAAAGGAAGTTCGGGGTGTGGTGTTGCTTCCTAAAATAAACTTCCTTCAGGGATCTGGCTTTCTGTTTCAATGTTAATTACCAGATTCAGTAACAGCAGCTACCGTCATGAGTGCTCATTATACACTAAGCGCTGTTCTTTTTTAAATTAAACTACAGTCAGTTTACAATGTGTTAATTTTTGGTGTGCAGCATAGTGATTCAGTTATATATATATATTCCTTTCCATATTTTTTATTGCAGGCTATTATAAGATATTCAATATAGTTCCCTGTGCTCCTTATTGTTCATCTATTTTATATACAGAAGTATGTATCTACAAATCCCTAACTCCCAATTTATCCCTCCACCCTCCCTTTTCCCCTCTGGTAACCACAAGTTTGTTTGCTGTCTGTGAGTCTGTTTCTGTTTTGTACATAAGTTCATTTGTGTCCTTTTTTTAGATTCCACATATAAGTGATATCACATGGTATTTGTCTCTCTCTGTCTGACTTACTTCACTTAGTATGATGATCTCCAGGTCCATCCATGTTGCTGCAAATGGCATTACTTTATTCTTTTTATGGCTGAGTAGTATTCCATTGTATAAATATACCACAACTTCTTTATCCAGTCATCTGTCAATGGACACTTAAGTTGCTTCCATGTCTTGTTAAACAGTGCTGTTATGAACACTGGGGTGCATGTATCTTTTTGAATTAGGAGTTTCCTCCAGATATATGCCCAGAAGTGGGATTGCTGGGTCACATGGCAAGTCTATTTTTAGTTTTTTAAGGAATCTCCATACTGTTTTCCCTAATGGCTGCAGCAAACTACATTCCCACCAACAGTGTAGGAGGGTTCCCTTTTCTCCATACCCTCTCCAGCATTTATTATCAGACTTTTTAATGACGGCCATTCTGACAGGTGTGAGGTGATACCTCACCGTAGTTTTGATTTGCATCTCTGACAATTAGTGATGCTGAGCATCTTTTCACGTACGCACTGTTCTAAGTGTACCCCTGAATCCCCAAAAGACCCCTGAGGTCAGTACTGTGATCATCTCCACATGTCACAAGTGAAGACCCCAAGCACAGAGAAGTTAGTCACCCAGTGGATCACACAGCATGGATGGCAAGGAGTCTGGATTTGAACTCACTTGGGCAGCCTGGCTGCAAGGACTGTAGTTGGCCACACACACAGGGCTTCGCCACTGCCCCGTGATGAGCAGCCCCATAAGTCAGATGGCCAGTGTAGACCGAGGGAGAAAGGGTAATTACTCTCACTGCCAATGTTTTCAAAGAAAAAAAGCATTCTCTTTTCCAAATGTGAGAAATACCTTATTCTATCTACTACATTGGCCTTTGGAAATACTAAGTTGAAAACTTGTAGTACTGAAAACTAATATATTGAAAACTAGTATTTCTAGGGTTAACTAGAAAACCGCCAGGAATGTTCTAAAGCAGAGATAAGAAAGATCAACCCCTAGAAAAGCTGAGTCAAGTCAAGATAGTAGCCGTCCTTGCACCCAGGACAGCCCTGGTCTCATCTTCAACTTAGCCAATTATAACACATCTCCTGTAATCCTGGAGCCATGTTTTTCTGCACCACTTGAAGATGCAACCTCATAAATGATTACAAGACTCCAGAAGCGTCAGAGCCCTAATTCCTATCCTGTTGTTTGCCATTTCCAAGGGAGAAAGCTAAATAATTATCCAGATCACGCCACCTGACCTGAACCTCAGGACAGGCCTCCAAGTGGCTGGAGGTTGATTCCGCCTGACAGATGACGTGGTGGACACTGAGCCAGACACCACAGCAGCCTGTTTTGGACCCTGACTCCTGCCGTCCTCCCTTCCTTCTGCATCATAATTGTCCTTCTCAGTTCCTCTCCTCTAATCAGCCTCGTGAGCTGAGAGGCCCTCACTAGCGCCTAGGAATTAGCTGGAGTACAAAACAAAAGCAGACCAAGACTATGTTGGTCCTGGCGTCATGGGGAATGAAGAAGGTGACTCTGCCTGGAGGGCACTGGAACATGAGTCAGCGTACTGAGGGCCCCTCAACTTCCCCTTATAGTTAGGTACGTGGCCGAGAACACCCCAGGAGGACTGCAGGGGAGGTGGTCCGCACAGAAAGGGGCGCTGCACCAGACCTGGGCCCCTCAATGCTGGGCAGTGCTACGAGCATCAGTCAACACAAGCACACCCCAGGTGATGCCTGAGTGCATACATCTACTCCCACTGCACAGATGAGAAAACTGAGGTCACAAGAGGTCATACAATTTGCAAACAGCGGAGTCCACAGTCAAGCCCATGTCTAATCACAGCCCTCCACAGCCTCCTGTCCTCAGGGCCTGAAAAATCTTTGCACTGGTACAAGGGGCTCAGGGACAGTGTGGGGACGTAAGGCTGACTGGTGCCGTATCCGAGAAATCACTGCCAAGCCCAATGCCACGAAGCTTTCCCCCTCCTGTTCTCTTGTAGGAATTTTAAAGTTCTAGGTCTTCCGTTTCAAGCTTTAATCCACTTTGAGTTGACTTTGGTGTATGATGTAAGTTAAGGGTCCGATTTCATTCTTTTGCATGTCAATTTCCAGTGTTCAACAGTGCTGTATCAAAGTTAAGAGAGTAAATCTTAAGAGCTCTCAACACCAAAAAAACAAATTGTTCTATTTCTTTAATTTTTTACCTATATGAGATAATGAAGTGTTCCCTACACTTAAGGTGATAATTACTTCATGATGTATGTAAGTCAAATCATTCTGCTATATACACCTTAAACTTATACAATGCTGTATGCCAATTATACCTCAATAAAAATGAAAGAAAAATACTTTTAAAAAAAGTTTTAAAGACTGTTTGAAAGAGAAAAGACGGCTCTCTACCCAGGAGGCCCCAAAGGGCAGCCCGAACTTCAGGGAGGTTCCTTGTTTTACAAGCAGCTTTGAGTTTGGTCTGAGAAGTCAGACTGTCGCAACAGGAATTATAACTTGTTATTTTAACAACCAGCATCAACTGACATGTATTTAACCTCCTCGAGGTGCCAGGCCCTATTCACCTATTTAACCCTGACAGCAACAAATTTGTGAATCAAGTCCTCTTACTATTTCCATTTCTTGGATGAGAAAATCACACAGCGAGGCAGCGTGCACCAGGATGTGAACCAGGAGGTCCCTCTTAACTGGGGCACGTGCTGTATCCACTGCCTCTCACTGGGAGTGAGGGGTTCGCAGGAAGCCAACAGTTTCCTCCAGCTTACCTCCCACAAAACTTCTCTCAGACCCCTCCTGTCTATACAGATTCATATCCCTCACCTGAGAGTCTTGGACTAGATCCACTCTGTAATCCCCAACTCTCCAAGCCTCTGACGCCCCACCTCTCACCGCTACCCTGGGGCTCCTGACCTGTGGACTGGCTTACCGTCTGAAAAAGAAGCCCTCCCCCAAATGGCCACCTGCCCTCCTGGGCCAACCTCATGTTCCGAGGTAACAGGGAAGCCCCTGCCTGCTCCCTCCACCAGGTAAGGCCCTGGGCAAGACCTGGCCCCAGTGACACAGGCCACCGCGGAGGCCCCCTGACATCAACCTGCATCCTCCATGAGGGGCATGCAGTTTACACTGGGAAGAGGCCAGCGGCACAAACAAGCAACAGGAGGGACTAGGGGGAGTGGAAGATGCGAATGCAGATGAGGAGGTCTCCTGGGTGACCAGAATTATCAAACTGGGAAGATGAAAATGCGTTTCTACAGGTGTGTCAAGGGTCACAAGGGCAGGCCCCATATCTTACAGACAAGGAAACTGAATCCCACACGTGGAGGGAAAGCGCTTGCCCAGGTCAGGCTGCGTGGAAGTGGAGGCTCTTCCCTCATCCATGTACTCCATCCATTCAAATGTACGGACCACCGACAGCACAGGAGCATCAGTGAACAACAGGGAGAGAAAGGTAAGGTCCCAGCCTCAAGAGAACACACAGTCCAGAGGAGGGGAAAAAGGGAGACAACAAACAAGCAAACAAACAAGACCACCTTAGCTCACAAAACAGAAGAAAACAGAGCAAGAAAGTGTGTAAACAGAGAGTGGGATGTTTGATGGGGAGCTAATTTAGACAGAGTGGTCAGAGTGGGCCTCTCTGAGGAGATGTCTGTCCTATGGAGTGATGAGAAGGCATCTCCGGCCTGAGAATGGGGGGAGAGACAGAGTTCCAGCAGAAAGCACAGCATGTGCAAAGGCCCTGAGGCAGGAGAGTCTATGGGCACTTTCTCAGAACAGTCCCCTCCTTACTAAGGCTCCAGCCCTCACTGCCATAAGAGCTAGACTGTGGGGTCCTGGGGTCCGCTGCCTCCTCCTTTAAGACCAAGGGAAAGAAGGGGAGAGGAAGACTAAATGTGGAGGGCCTCAAATTGCTCAAACCAATACTTGCTGTGAGACTAGTAGACCGAGGAGGTGGTGCGAGGAGACACATCATTTCCTCCATTGTGGTCTCAGATACATTAGGTTTCACAACCCTCTCAGCTTTTAATCTATTAAGGCAGACATGTGTAACCTTGGTTAAGAGTCCAGTGAAACCCAGCCCTGAGATGCAGACTGCATTTAAAATATAATTGCATATTGATTCAGACTCTACCAGTGGCTTTATTCATCATCTAGTCTAGGAAGACTAACCATTAAAAAAAATCTATACACATGGGATGGGAAGATTAAAAGCATTCTTATTTCAAGGAGCCTCAATATCAAAGACAAATTAATTTGTGCAGTGCACCACACTTGTATCTAAACCGAACAGACCAGGATGATGCCCAGGAACTATGGAAGAGGTTTCAAAACCAGAGGATTCCAATCACAGGCAGACTTCAGAGTCAGTACAGCCAGAAAGTGACACCAGAAAAGCCACAGGACAGACCCCAACACTCGAGTCTGTGACCATGATCATCACATCACTTCAGGGCATCCTGAAATAAGCCTCTAGGAAGACAAGGTTTCCTGAAGTACCAGGGCCAAGCACCTTTTAGGAAAACCCAAATTCTGCCTGACGTCAGGCAGCTGGAGCCCACTGGTACAGACCACATGGGCGAATTAACCAGGTACGAACAACTGCAAGTTACAAAGATGGCGCCCACCAGTTGCGGAAGCCAGTGGCCACCTTCTCCAATTGTTAAGTGTTCAGGAATATTATCACTGAAGCAGCGGAAGCCTGACACCAACCATGGTTGGAGTCACACCATGGAATCAGGCAAAGACTACAAGCAGTGCTGTTTTTCTCCAGAGAGCCAGGTTACCAGGACAGCACCTCCTAAAACCCACTTCTATTATGGGGGCAGGAAAATAAATCAGAATGAAGAACCATACTCCATGTGTGTTGGAGACTCACTCCTCCATGCCTCCTCCAACACTGGCTTTGTCTGATGCTGGGGGCTGAATGTGTCCCCCCAAATATCCACATGCTACAACCCTAACCCTCAGGGTGATGGTGTTAGGAGGCGGGCCTTCGTGACTGAGATCAGCGCCCTTAGACAAGAAGCCCCAGAAGCTGACCCGCCTCTCTGACATGTGGGGACACAAGGAGAAAACAGCCACTGGCAACCCGGAAGTGGGCTCTTGCCAGAACTCGACAATGCTGGCCGGCACCCTGATCCCAGACGTCCAGCCTCCAGAACTGTAAGAAGCAAATCTCCGTTGTTCCCAAGTCACCTGGCCTGTGGTGTTCTTCCACAGCAGGCCAGATGGACTAAGAAAACGATCAGCACCCCCTTCCCCCAGAAAGGGTGACGATGTGGAGGTGAGTCCAGGACCTGAGCTGGTCCAAAGGGAACTTCGAGACTGGGAAAAGCCGCACATTATCCTACTGGAACAAAGTGATCAAGGATGTGGCCCGGGTGGGAAGGGGAGTGTCAGAAGCCATCTCGTAACTAGAGGAGGAGCCACCTTTAGCCCAAAGACGGCACAGCGAAAGAGGAAAAGCAGCAAAGTCCTGGCTGATGACATTAAGTCTCTGGATCAAACCTTGCCTGATGCATTCCTGATCTCCGGCCCCTGCAGTTATCTAAATCTATACACGTCCTTTTAAAATTGAAGCCACTTTTAGACACATTTTCTTCTAATGGAAAGATTCCCAACCAAAAGAAATCTGAAACCAAGCCTTTACATGTCAGCCCCCCTCGCCTAACTAAATGGACTCATTAAAGCTCTTTCAAATTACTAAATCACTTAATAGCTCTGTGCTCCCAAGCTCTTAGAGAAGAAAACCACCACCAGTGAGCCACACTTCACACTGCACCTGAGCGTTGAAATCCGGGAACACATATGCATATTCACACAGAAGGTGATTAATTTTTTTTTCCAGTGTTCTAAATGCCCTTCTGTTCCCATTCCATCCAGAGGTACTGTTTTTAAAGGATGCTTTTCTGGCACTAACCAAGGGTTGCAAATACACACGTCTCTGTGATCAAATGGCAGAGGTTTGTGGAGGTAACGGGGATGTTTCAAGTCGGAGCTAGGGGAGTCGTCATGAACGGGGGGTGCCCTGTTTAAAACATAAAATCGTACAAAGCCGCACTTGGAAAGAGCCATAGAGATCATCTACCACGGAACAAGAGGGAAAAACCAGGCCACACGTCTGAATGACTTACTGATGGTCTCACAATTGAGAGTCGCAGAGCCAGGCTTGGGGCAGCTCCTGACTCCAGGCTCCGCAGCAGTAGGGGGCACGGCAGCCAGGGCGTTCCAGCACCCATGAAGACTGAAATCCTGGCTTTGCCAGCAGCACCCTGTCCCCACCTCCCGGTCCAGGGGGCCGGTGTTGGCCCATGTCATTCTCACGGGACACACGCACGTGCACACAGGCACTTCACACAGCATCAATTATCACCCACTGCATCTGTCACTATTATTTCCTTAATTTTTGCATATAGTTACTTTCTAACTTTTCTATAATAAATAATAACAAATGGAAACAATTTCCTTAAGGCTTTCAAGGTAAGAGGAGAAGGCGCATCTTGCATACTGCAAATGAGAAAGAACTGGATGCAATCTAAAGCTCTTTATCAAATGTCTTAGAAACACGCACATCTTTGGACCCAGAAATTCCACTTGTGTAAGTTTATCTTAGAGGATAATAAGTGGATGTGACTGAATCATCTCATCTTCAAGAATTACACACATAATGTGCTCACTGCTTAAAAATGAAAGTAGGTAAGCATGAAGATGAAAATGAAAATGAAAACTACCTAATACCCCCCACATACATTCAGCCCATATGCATTTTCTAAATATCCCAGCAACGTAAGATTCAAACTACGTACACCAGGTGTTATGCGTGAGGACTGTGTTGAAGTTACGTTCCTGGGTGATTTAAATTTTTTTCTTTTTTTTTTTAATAGAAGTCTAGTCAGTTTACAATGCTGTGTCGATTCCTGGTGCACAGCATCATGTTTCAGTCATTTGTGATACATACATACATTTGTTTTCATATTCCTTCTCATTATAGGTTACTGTAAGATACTGTGTATAGTTCCCTGTGCTCTACAGATGAACTCGTTTATCTATGTTATACATAGTAGTTAGTATCTGCAGATCTCGAACTTCTAATTTATCCCTTTCCATGCCCCTTCCCCCCTGGTAACCATAAATTTGCTTTCTATGTCTGAGTCTGTTTATGTTTTGCAATTAAGTTCTGATTTAAATTTTTTCTAAATTATTTTCTATAAAAATTTTCTACCGGAATGTATATTACTCTATGGGTTAAATTACAGTAACCCTGGGTCACTTTTACTTACAAAAGACACAGCAGATGCACAGTCACTGTCGCGCGGAATTAAATAGTGTAGGACACAAATGCCCTTTTTCAAGTTGATTGCATAGCCCCGTGGAGCACACGGTTCTTAAAGAGCCAACAGCTTAAAGGCACCAGTAACTGGGCTCCCAAATTCCTGCCCAACACAACAGTGATCAGTTGGGGAGTGGGGAATGAGCTGATGGACAAGAAAGTAATGGAAGAGGATAGAATCATATCAAGTATGTCAGTATCAAACCAGCCTCTATACCAAGTGAGGTACTGAAGTGTGGGGTTTAATGCAATGCGCGTTTATTTCTTACAAACTCAGTCAATGCAGGCGGTCCTAGCTGGGGGCAGCTCCCTCACGTGCAGCAACCAGGAGACCCAGGTCCCTTCCACCCTGTGTCTCCTATGTTCCCTGGGGCTCACAGGCCTCAGCATCCAACTCACAGGTGAGTTAAGAAGTGTGTTTCTCCATCATCTTGGCCCAGAAGTGACACACGTCACCTCCCCTTCCTTCTCATTGGCTGGAACCAGTACTGTGGCCCCTTAGGTCCAGGGCTGCCCAAAAATGTGCTCCGTAGGTGAGAAGCAGCTTCCACAACCACTCAGAGCTACAGGAGAAAGCATCTTAGGTGAACAGGTACCTCCTCTATTCACGGGGAGATAGCGTGGGCAGTGGAGGACCCCCAAACAGACCCCCTTACTGTGACTAGCTCGTCTTGCTTTGTCCTAGACCCTCCCAGTTTAGCACAGGAAGTCCCTCCCATCCTAGGAAAACCTGGAGAGTCGATCATTCTCCCGTTCCCAAAACACAGCCTCCATACCCCGCCTACTGAACTGAGACTCGAGGACAGAGTTCTGGATGAAGCAGAAAAGGCAGCCTTATTTGTGCAGGCAAAGGAGGTCACAGTGGACGAATGCCTCTAAGACTGTGAGCCTGCTGGGGAGAGAAAGCAGGGGGTTTTATAGTAAAAGTTCAAGAGTTCCAGGGGGTGAGATAGTTTTTACAGAGATCAAATACGGGGTAACAAACTGTTGCAAATTTATTCTTGTTTTTGCAGATGCAGAGGTCCCCCTTCCCTCTGCTGGGTATGAAGTTCACCTCCCGCTTTGGGACTCTCAACATTCTTGTACCTAGAACAAAGCGTGCCCAGAAGGGGCTCTGTGGAAAGGAGCTCTACATAGAAACTTGTGCAGTTTAAAGTCAAGCTGATAGATGCTTTTAGCCTTTCAAGCAAGCGGAGGCCTGAGACCTCCTGTTGCAAGCTGGGACCTGCAGCTCAAACAACAGGATACAAGGAAACCACAAGGAGTCGAGAGAAGGGCACCAGAGTCAAGAGCAAGACTCTGAGCATGATCCCTGCACAGAGGACCGCGAGGAGGTTGAGCGGACCACCCAAGCTTCCCCCCTCCGCAGCCAAACCCTGGTCAGCAAGAGCATGAGAAAACCCTTTAAACCATTACACAGTTGAGCAGTTACAAACACCAAACACCATTACAGGTATCAGACAGTCACCAATGATGACAATAGGGTCCTGCTCGGCTATACTCCTACTTAGCAGTTTGACAAGACAACAGCCAGACAGGGGAGGGTCTAAGGCCTGGCTGCCCCCACCCCTAGGAGAGGACGCAGCAGTCTGGGAGCCTTGCACTCAGTGACTCTCACGATGGCAGGTACAGAAACCTACCCCACAGCCCTTCCACCCCTATGCTCAGGATAAGCCAAACCTTGTCTGCAGGTCAGAAAATATATAGGAACAGGCGTTCCCAGGCTCTGAGAGAGGACGGGGTATGCAGAGTATACAATCCAAGTCCAAGGCACCAAACATGAAGGTGTACCTGGCACGCGTGGGGTCAACCCTGGGCTGACTTGCTCACCTGCTCTGGGAGATCCAGCGGGGGCTGAAGGGGGTAAAAGAAGAAAACTGCATCTGCTCCTTTGGCACCAAAACAGAGGGGCATTTCCTGGGTGGGCAGCTTGCAGGCTGTCCCATGCCCCCTTCCCCACAGCCAGCTGCCTATTCCATTCTTACAAACCGCCAGGGTCACGTGACAGCCCTGCAGCAAATGCTGTTAGCTCCAGGTCTGGGCTCCAAGCAGAACTGCTTTTAACACCACGCCTGTGCTATTTCTACCCGGCACAGCCCTCTGCCAAACGTCAGCGTCTCGTGGTGCCTTTATCTGTGGACTCACGCAGGGAAGTTCTCCCACAGGGCATGACCCAGAGGCGGGATCCCCCACATCTGTGGAGAGGCTGTACCCCCTCATGCAGCACACCCACTCCTATACGCATTTGAAATCCACATGGAAACATTCTGAAGACGTTGTGTCCACGCACAGATGCTGACCTCCGTCCTTTGCCCAGGGAAGCCGGAGATTCATGTGATTATCCAAAGACCCCTTCATCACCTCAGTTAACAGGAAGGACTAGGGCTGTTTTCTTAACCGATCATTGTTTTCTGGGGACAGCGGGGAGCAATGAAAAGGCAGAACCCTCTTCAAAACAAATAACTGCATCAGAAGTTTACATTTTATGTTTTAAGCCTGGGCCCTAAAAGGAAATGTCCAGGAATCAACATGAGCCTCCTGACCTTGGAGGAAAACATCAAAGATTTCAAGCAGCGTTTCTTTCAACAAAAATTTGCACAACCTTGCTTTTAAAAAAAATAATAATAATAAAACCACTGTGTAAATGTCACAGGAAGGATGCTAGGCGCAAGGTGAGAAGGCTCCAGGGGAGGGAAGAGCATCCTTCCTGTGATCTGGGCTAGGGCTGAGGCTCCAGGTTCTGGGGCCTTATGAGTGTCTCAGTCTCCAAAGTAAAGCTGCTCTCTGGAAGGGCTTATTGGCGCGTGCATCCCACAAAGATCTGTACTTTCCATTTCACTCTGCAGAGACCGGGGCTTCCAAACATCTCCTAGCACCACCTCTGCACCCCTTGCCATGGGAGGCAGGGGAGAGGGCGGGGAGCACACCACAGAGGCTGCCCAGGGGTGCCTGAGGATGCTCAGGAAGACAGGTTTAAAAGAAGAAATGGCTAGAATGAGGTGCATGGACCATGATGAGGCAGGCAGTGTGATGATGGGAACAAGGATGTGCTGATGGACATTCCTGAGAGGTGGCAGAGTTCTGGTCACCCATAAGTGCAGGAAGTCATCTGGTCCCCACTGCCCCCCTGTTAAGCAGGTACTATTGTCATTTTCATTTTAAGGAGCAGAAAGCTGTGAGCAACACTGTGGTTGAGTTACTTATTCACAGCGTATAGTCAGGAAGTAGAGGAGGCGGAGTTCAAACCCACAGGGTCCACCTGCCCCTGGCCATCTCCCAGCCCAGCACACCCATCCTCACATTAACACAACAGCATGGTAGATCCAGAACCCCACCAGGGTGGAGTCTGGAAATAGCCTTTGAGTTGAGTCTTCCCAAAGAACCAGCCCTCTTTGACCAGGGATCCACCCTTACAGGCACCCAACCCAAGTCAGGCCCTACCAACGAAAAGGAAAAAGCTTCAGTTTAAATGAGCTTGGATGTGGGACTTTTTTGTTGAAAGAAACGATAACTAAACTGGTGCTACTCAAGGGACCAAAGACAGAGAGGATACCCCTGCCTTAGGAACTCTAATTCAAAAGGACACATGCACCCCAGTGTTCACAACAGCACTATTTACAATAGCCAGGACATGGAAACAACCTACATGTCCATTAACAGATGATTGGATAAAGAAGTTGTGGTATAGTTATACAATGGAATACTACTCAGCCATAAAAAATAGTAATATAATGCCATTCGCAGCAACATGGATGGACCTGGAGATTGTCATTCTAAGTGAAGCCAGAAAGAGAAAGAAAAATACCATATAATATCACTCATATGTGGAATGTAAAAAAGGACACGAACTTATTTACAAAACAGAAATAGACTCACAGACATAGTAAACAATCTTATGGTTACCAGGGGGTAAGCGGGTGGGAAGGGGTAAACTGGGAGTTCAAGGTTCGCAGATACTATCTACTATGTATGAAAAAGATAAACAAGTTTCTATGGTATAGCACAGGGACCTATATTCAATAGTTTGTAGTAACCTGTAATGAAAAAAAATGAGAATATATTTATGTATATGTATAACTGAAACATGATGCTGTACACCAGAAACTGACACAATATCATAAACTGGCTATACTTCAGTTTAAAAAGTGGGGGAAAAAAAGAAAAGCCAACAGCATCGACCCAAGATTTCACTGGAGGGGACGGGAGGAGCTAGTCTCACGGCGCGGGTTTGGCAGGGGCAGTGAGAGCAAACACAGCTTCATTTCATCACACTCGTGAGTCTTCCTGGTCAACCCCGTGGCTTTCATTCTCTCACAAAGTATGTGGTTTTCAATCTCCAATGTTACTTTGAAGCAGTCATCTGATGTGTTTCTTTTCCAATTTCCCTTTTGGTGTATATTTTATCTTGCTTTAAATATGCGTGTGCTGAGACTATTCAAGATCAGAGAATGAATACTGGACAGGAGCCAAACCATATTTCAAAGGCGCATATATTTAGGAGCAGAGGGTTTTTGCCATACGATGCTCAGTCCCAAGATGCTTGATTTTTTTCCCCTGTCCTCTCTACTACTGTACTTGACCTCCCCAGTCCCTACAAAAGACAGCCTAACTGACAATCTGCTCACTCACAGGATGGCTTTGCAACAGGAAGAGGGCTGAAGCATCGGGGCCCCAGGCAGCCTGGGGAGGTGGGCAGGGGGAGGGGAGACCCCACGGCCAGAGGACTTATACTCTGACTTCCGGGTTCCTCAGCCATCTCTGCCTGCCTCGCCAGGGGCCAGCCAGGGGCCTTTGGTTCTGAACCACCGCACCACCTCTGAGACACAATCCTGCCGGCAGGAATGGGAATTTTATTACTTGCATTTAGATATACTCAAATATAAATACAGAGAGACACAAACACTCTTGCATCTTCTCCATGGCACATTTGGAGAAAAAGCAGCCATTTCAACTATTAAAAAAAAAAAAAACCAACCAGGAGAATAATATTTCACTGAGTAAATTGACAAAAGGTCAGAAAGCTTGATCTTTGCCACTAATGTGTTTGGTCTGAAAGCTGAGCCTCCATTTAAATATTCATAGGCAAGATCCCACAGCAGAGCCAGGCAGGGCCCAGTTTATAATAACCAAGTTCCCTTTGGAGGGACCTTCTGGGAAGGAGCCCACTCCTGCCAACCGGCAGCAGCCACGGGGCGCTCACCGCTGCGTCTCAGACCCTAAAGGAATACAAGCAATGCTCGGGGCGCCAGACCCCATGGTGGCTGCAGGCACACGTGTGAGAAGATGCTTCAAGCCCTGATTCAGTGACACATTGACTCCACTGCTGCTTCCCACTGTCTTCACCCTCCCCCATCTCCATCCCTCCAGCACGCCTGCACCAGTGCTCCCAGTGTATCATTTTAATGCCGCCTTTGCGAAAAAGATCAAAGATTTCTATAAGGGTGTGCGTGAAGGAGGCAGGAGTGGTCTAACCCAGTGCCACCCAAGAAAAATGTAATTCAAGCCATATACGTAATCTTAAATGTGGAGGTGGGGAGACTTTAGTGAAAAAGTAACAGATAAGATTAATTTTAATAGTACATTTAGAAGTCAGACATGGAAAGGCAGTATCATGATATCACTTATATGCAGAATCTTAAAAAAATGACACAAATGAACTTACAAAACAGAGACAGACTCAACAGACATAGAAAACAAACTGATGGTTACTGAAGGGGAAAGGAGAGGGGAGGGAAGGATAAATTAGGACTTTGGGATTAGCAGATACAAACTACTGTATATAAAATAGATAAACAACAAGGTCCTAATGTACAACACAGGAAATTACATTTAATTAAAATATTAACCTATAATAAAAAACAATCTGAAAAAGAATGCATATATGTATAACCAAATCACTATGTTGTACATCAGCAATTAAGACCGCATCATACATCAACTAAACTTCAATAAAAAAATAAGAAATTTAAAAAATAAAAATTGTTAATGCTGTTTTACACACTTTTTCTCTCAACTCAGACTGCCCACATTTGGTGGCTTGACGGCCGCTGCAGAGTGGGGCGGGCGGGTCTGAGTCAGGAGGATGAGGTGGGCTGCGCTGTTCCCTGGAACGGGGAGAGGAGAGACTAAGGACGGGAGCAGCTGCTGGTATAAGGCATTGAGAGCACTGGCAGCAGCTCCTGGGTTCGGGGGTTGGGGTTCACTCATCCCAAAGACTGGGCCTCGCACCTCCCTCTTCTTTCCCTGTACTCTCCTCCTGGGCACCTCACAGAAACCTCCAGTTCAGTGGCCGTCTTTACACAAGTGCCACGTGAGCAAGGGAGCTGAGGGAACACATGGGGCTCCTGAGAAGATTCCAGTGCAAACTGCACGGTGGAAACCATGCTAGATGGTATGGGGGGAGGTGGTGATAAAGAGGACACGGACATGAGGCGGTCTGGTCCACACTGGCGGGCGCACGGTGAGACTCTGCACACAGGATCCCTCGGCCTCGAACTCTGGAACCAATGGCAGAAACGCAATCCCACCAAACGCTGAAGTCGGCAGGACGGGCAACCACTCATGCGGCCAGGAAAGCCATCACTGGACCCTCGCTTCTTCCTCTGACCATTCAAGGTTAAGAGGCCAAGATCTCACGCGCGACTACACAGCAAAGCCCAAGGCTCCTGCAAAGGCCTCTGCCACTGAGGGGAACACATGCTTCCACGTCAAGGAGATCTGCACTCAAACGTCCCTCTCCTACCCACTTAGGAGCCATGTGACCCCCAAAATTACATAACAGGATGGGAAAGGGCCCCTAAAATGGAACACAGAGGCTAGCGAACTGAACCGTATTTCAAATGAACACAAGACCCCATGGAGGGCAGAGGGGGTTCCCTAAGTAACTTACAAATGCAGTACTTGGAGCATGCGCCCACGAGCCAAAGGCAAGAGAGCTGTGAACAAATACCGAGCTCTGCTCAGCAGTGCTTTCGTCTTCTAGGACTGAGCAGGTGCACGGATACCTGGTGTAAAATGGAATCCCAGTTTCTCATCGCCAAGAGAAAGGAGTCAGACACACGGGAGGGGAGAGGCTGCAGGAAACCCATGGGTCAGACTGTGTTTGGAAGGACAATTATGAACTCGTGGTTTCAGGAAGATTAAAACTGATACACAGACAGACTTGGAATCAGAAAGATACAGAAATACACACTCTGTCTGCTGAGACGCCCCAGAAGTGTGACACCCCAGCTGCAAAGGTCACCCCAGGCTCCCAAACTTTGGTTTCTAAGTATCATTCTCCACCAAAAGAAACAGGCTCCTTCAAGAAACGGCTAAGCCTAGGACTGGGGCAGGGAAAGGACAAAGTGAGCTGGAATATCGCATTATGCTTAAAGTAAGTAAAAGCTAAAAACTGATGGTCATACACCAAAACAGCACAGGAAGCAGCTCCCACTGCTCCTTCAGATGAGAGTTAAGGTAAATAATGAAGGTAAATTTCACCACTAAATAAAATAACAGTCCATTCACACAAGTGGATATAAGTAAACATAAATCTGTAAATGGAGGGAAAGCGGAAGGTTCTCCCTTACAGAGGAAAGCCAGGCAATAAACACTGAAGCAGTGCTAGGGAAATTGCCGTTTTGCGTCTGTCTTAAGTGATACTTGATTCGGATGAGCATCGGCAGATGCTAAAGCGAGTGTTCGGTGAGGCACGGTCTCGGTGCGGCCCCCACAGACCTCGAACTCACTACAGGGGGGCCACAGTAACTCTACAGCCAAGGAACTCATGGAGGGCCCCTCAACCTAGTGACAAAATCAACATCCTCAAACACGCGGCAAACGGACGCCCCGTGTTTGCACTGGCAGGACGCACTGACACGGAGGCAACGTAGCCTCTGCAGTGTTCCTGCTGAAACGCACGCCCCGCGTGCCATCAGGAGGAAACACCAGACAAACCCTGAGTGAGAAACACTCTATGAAATAACTGGCTTGTAGTTTTCAGAGATGGTCAAAGTAAGGGAAGACCAAAAGGGCTGAGAATCTCCTGCAGGTTAAAGGAGATTAAAGAGACGTTACAACATACATTGTGGGTGATCCTGGGATGGGTCCTGGACAGGAAAGGAAGGAATGAAGGAGGGGGGGAGGGGACCGTCCAGTGGGATGAAAAAAGACTTGACAAACCCTATCCATCCTGGCTGAAAGCAGATGGCTCACTTAAATTGGGTAATTTGAAGAAAGCTGAATAGAGGCATTGTTTACAGAGTTGTGGGCAGAGTACAGGAATCAAAGAGATGGAGAAATCCCGCTGGGGCCGGCAACATCTGGAAGCCCACCCCACCCCAGAAGAGGGACGAGGAGGCGGAGGAGTTACCGCACCAGGTGGGGGGCAGGGCGGGTGGGTGTAAGGACCGGGGAGTGGAACGCCCACCGCCCTCCCAGCCCTGGCCCTGCAGTTGAGGACAACAGGCCGCTGGGCAGGAGCAGGGTGGAGGGTGGACGCAGAGGCAGGAACACAGCTAGAAGACGCCACCTCCTGGTGTGTAATGCGACTCTGGGGCCTTTGCTCCTGGTCCCTGAAGGCAGCTTCTGAATCCTTGGGATTTGCCAGGTCATAGGCGTGGCCTTGTTATGGCCGCCAGGGTCACACCTGAGTTTATGCTAATAAAGTGGCTCCTGCAGGGACCATAGGCTGTTTCAGGATGGGGGCAGGACATACAGGGAAAACCTTGTGACTAAGGGTTGGAGCTTTGAGCCAGGTGATCTCAGCTTAACCCTCTAAGAGGGGAGAGGGCTGCAGACCTGTGGAAATGACCTAACTCCTTGCAACTGGTGTCAGAATTACTTTGCAAAAGATACAACTGAATGCTGAGCAGGAGGTGATGGTGACCATTTTAGCTGACACTGGGAGGTTTCCAACGCACCAGGTGCTTTAGCAACAATGTATCACTTAACCCCACAAACAGCCTATAAGGTACATCTTCCTGCGCATCCTCATTTCACAGACAAGGAAACCATCTCAGAGACAACCATTCGGGATTTGAACCCACACAACTCAAGAGCACACACGAGAGAAATGGCCAGTGGTTCTGTGCCCTCCTCCACCGTGGCTGGGGCAGAGGATGTGTGAGATGGGGACCAACGAGGAGAAGAGGGAACAGCGCTCTCCACCGGGAACAGCCCAAACCTGGCCCAGCAAGAACAGGATAAGCAGACTTGGCCCAAGCACAGGATTTGAGACGGGCTGATGGAGCGGGGCCGGGACACACACACAGCAAGTGCTCAATAAATATGTAATAGATCAGCTCAAAAGCTGGAGTACTCAGTTGGGCATCACAAGATGAGATCCAAGGGAAGACGTACCAGGAAAACCAGCAGCCTGTTCCCCATGCCCTATGGTTAGAAATAACCTCTCAACTCCTAACAGGATTCTTCATTCTGAACGGTGTAGACGCTGCCTGTAAAACCATCAGAGAGGTAGCAAGCCTTCTCTGCGAACGCCTGTGCTTGTGCTTGTGCTCGGTCACAGGTTTATGGCTGGCCTTTAAGAAGATGTATCCACATCCTGGACCACAGAAACTGTGCATGCTGTTACTTGGAAAAGGGGTCTTCACAGGCATACAGGTAAAGCAAGATGAGCTCATCCTGAATTACCCAAGTGGGCTCTAAACCCACAGACTGTACCCTTCTAAGAGACACACTGAGAAGACAGACAGACACACAGGTGGAGGGGGGAGGACACTGCAGTCATGCAGCCACAAGTCGAGGAGTGCCGGTGGCCCCCAGAAGCTGGGACGGCAAGAGGTGGAGTCTCCCCGAGAGCCTCTGGAGGGAGCACCGTGCTCTCAGCACCTGACAGCAGTCTGTCATACCGAGTGCAGGCTTCTGAGAGCAGGAACTGTTGCTCCCAGACACCCAGTTTGTGGCCATTTGTTACAGCAGCAGCAGGAAACAGCCCCTGGGAAGCTGAGAGAGGCAGATCCTCCTGGCAGAGGCCGCTGTGAGGGCACTTTCCTTCAGGAAACTAGCAAGTAGGGTGATGGGGGTTCTCATACCAGCACTGGCATGTCTGTCTCTGTCTCTGTCTCTCTGTCTCTTTCCTGGCCCTAGCCTCTAGGCCCCCACACATGCTGTTACCCTCCCTCTGGCATGCCCTTCCACAGGTTTCCAGATGACCACCTCCTTCCTACCATCACGGGCTCAGCTCTGATGTCACAGGTGCCAGCACATAAAGCTTGCTGACCTGACACCCACCCCCTAACACCTTCCTCCCACACCTGCCTCCACCAGAGAGGCTGGAAAGGATAAATACTAACCTATCCAACCTCACCAGCAGCTGCAGTTGTCATGCAACCTAGATCTCCCCCCAGCTCATAAGATGTCTGTTGACAGAGCTTTCATGATAGTTTCTACTCATGTGATAGGAGCGCTGGATGGAGCTGAGGCCATTTTTCCCACCAGGAGCACAAATGTGGTGCCTGGAGCTACAACAGCCATTTTGTGACCCTGAGGTGGGGGTGGGGGGAACCCAAGAGAGTTTCAGAGACCCTGGCCCTGAGTCAGTTTTAGCAGCTACCTACTTCTAGGCTCCTTATTAAGTGAACATTTAAACCATGGTAAGTCACATTTTCTTACTTTTCGATAGTAAAATTCCTAACTGATCGATTTCCTCACCAAAGAGGACTTCCACAACTAACCAATCATCCCCACCAGACACCCACCTCTACCACATGACTCGGACTAACTTTCCTTGTTGCTTGAACTAAAGTTATCTTGCGACTTTATGGCCTCTCTGTCCTCCTCTGCTCCACCACCGGGACAGGGACACTCTCTGTCTTATTCACCACCTCATCCCCGGTGCCTAGCACAGCGATTGTGAAAAGAAAACACCCAGTGAACATTGTTTAATATTCAACCTCAGCACCACTGAAATCTGGGGCTGGAGAATTACCTGCAGCACAAGGCAGTCTTGGCTGGAGAATTACCTGCTGCACAAGACGGTCTTGCACACTGCAGGATGTTTAACAGTATCCCTGGTCTCTGTCAACTGGATGCCAGCAGCACACCCACCAACTATGACAATCAAAAACTTCTCCAGACATCACCAAACGTCCGCCAGGAGCAAAAAAAAGCACCTGGTTGAAAACGGCTGATTTAATGAGTGAGTGAGTGAGTGAATGAATGGCCTTCTCTAAGTGCACACAAAAATGACACCATATGAGAGATGGTGGCAGATGACAAAATCTCAGGAGAAAATGGCACCTAGAAGAGAACTATTTATAGTCAGCTGAATCGAACAAGACAATGGTCAATGGGCCAGCATCTTTGCTTGTCTGTCCTTGGACATGATATGAGATGTGCTCTGACATGTTTTCAGGGTGGAAAAGGGTCGAACTTTTATATCGCCCACCTCCCACGGAAGCTTAGAACCCCCCAGATCATCAAAGGTTGTTTGGCTCAGAATGTGTCTCCAACTCTCTGGCTCAATGCTCCAAGAGTTCTAAGACAATTCAAGTTAAAACCTCAAATCCCTCACTAAAACTGCACTGCTCTAATTCTAAGGAAAGTTCCACAGATGGAGATGGCAATAAATACACACTCTTGGCCAGGTCTGAATCTCGCAACATGACTCATTAAATCAATTAAATCACTTGCTTGGCAGGATTATTTATGGAAATAAGGAATCATTTTCCATCAGCAAGCTGGAGGGCGGCTCAACGCCATCTCCAAACTGGCGGGGTGAGTTCAGCTCGTGTGCACAGAATTTGGATGAAACAAACCTTACATTTCTCGAAGCATCTTTAAGGTCCCCAAGCACTTCCAGGTCTATCCAGGACACTGCATCTCCCGTGACAGCCTTGGAGTAGTTCCCTTTGCAGGTGGGAGATGGAACCACAAAGGGGCTCAGTGGCTCAGTCAAGCTGCCAACTGAGCAAGAACCTGAGCGTGGGCGTTTCAGCAGCACATCCTCGGCCAGGGGCCAAAGGCAGAGGCCCCCAGGCGCGGGCAGTGAGGGAGATGGAAGCAGGCAGGTGGGGCTGTGGCACTTGGAAGAACTGCTGCTTCTTCGTGCAAGCTGATTGCTGCCAGAGCCTCTGACTTTTTTCAAGAAAACAGTCAGAAATCTGGAGAATTGTGAGAAACGTTTGGGCATTTTTTTTTAAACACTGGCCATGAATTCAAAATTGAAAACACAATTTTGCGGGTCTTATCAGAGCATTTAGATCAATGCTTTGTGGTCCCCACCTTTTTTCTTCCCCCACACCTTCATTCCGTAAGAGGCAGTTCCGAGTCATTTCCTTCTTCTCACTTAGGGATTTGTTCTGCCCTTAGACACACCAGGAAGTCCCCAAGGAATGGACAGCCTTTCTCAGAAAGGAACACGAGATTCCCCGAAGGAACAGCTCCCGCTTGGGAATCTAATAATCACAGTGCCTGCTCCTGATCTTTACAGAGAAATGTAACTGGTGCTAAATTGTCAGAAGAGCCACAAAACTGCTCTGTCTGGGTTCCCAGTAAAGCATGGGAACTGCTGTCAGCAGAATGGGTGGGTGCCCAATCCGGAAAAGCCGCAGATGCCAGCCCGCTGACCTGGAGAGCGGGCAGCCCCACCCTCTGTCTTAGGCACAAAGCGGCCAAAAAGCCCATTTAGGGAAGCCCTCAACAAGTGACCCACACCGCAACTCAAACGTGGATGCAGGGATCGAGGCAATGCCGTCCCTACGCTAAGCTAGAAGGAACTTCCAGTGGCTCAGCAGCTCACTGGCTGGGAAATCTCAGAGGCACGGCAGATCGCTGAGGTCTGGTTTATTCCTAAGTAAATTTTTTTGATGCAATTTTAAAAAGGATTGTTTTTTCACACTAACAGTGAGATATCAGACAAGCAAAGACATGAAACCAGTCTCCGCATGTTCATCTTGTACCCCGCTACTCTATCAGCTCTAGTAGCTTCTGCGTGCAGGCTTTATGGCTCCTACACACAGTATCCTGTCATCTGCACACAGTGATACTTCACCTCTTCTCTTCCAGTGTGGGTCCCTCTTACTTCTTTTTCTTTTCTGATTACTATGGCTAGGACTTCCAATAGTACGTTGTACAGAAGTGGTGCGAGTGGGCATGTTTGTCGTTTCAGATTTGACCACGAGGTTTGGAAGGAAACACAGGTGGGCTTGTACATAAAACACTGGGCTGAGGCCTGACACAGTGCAGCTTCCAGTCAGTAGGAAAGTGGTTGCATCAGAATTGAAGAGCTTTCTCCAGGATAAGGACACTGCCATGCAAAGCGTGGCAGCTGCACAGGTGAGAGCGCCCTGTCCCTGAGGTCATCATGCACGTCCCTGACATTTATTAGGTGTCACTCACTCCAGTAGGCTGTTTCTAAATTAGGATAAAACACACACAGCTTAACATTTACCACTGTAACTGTCTTAAAGTATGCAAATTGTGACATGAAATGCATTCACAACATTGTGTAAACATCACCACTAGCAAACTCCACAATGTTTCCATCTCCCCAGACAGAAACCCCACCCCTAGTAGCAGTCACTCCTCGTTCCCCTCCCGCCCCCACCCCTGATATCCACTTGTCTACTTCCTGTCTCTATGGACTTGCCAATTTTAGACATTTCTTTTAAATGGAACCATACAAAGGACAAACAGCATATGACATCACTCACATGTGGAATCTAAAGAAATAATATCAATGAACTTATTTACAGAACAGAAACAGACTCACAGACATCGAAAACAAACTTACGGTGACCGGGGGGAAAGGAGGAGGAGAGATAAAACAGCTCAGGGTTAGCAGATGCTACTGTATACAGAACAGTTCAATCCCCAGTACTTCAATTTAAAAACAGACAAAGACACAAACTCTAAGGGGCAGTGCCATGGCTGGAACCCAGTCTTCCTGAACACCACCCAGGGGGCGGTGCCCAATGGTGGTAGAAGGAAACACGGACGTCCCGCCCTGCTCTTCCGCCCAGGCCTCAGCCTCCCCTTGGGCTCAGGCGGATTTAGTCTGCAGACCTTGGGGAACACAGGCTCCTTCAATTCTGCTCATGGACAACCACCGCCAGTCCCCGCCAGCAGAGCACCTGCCCAGCCAAGCGGGCCTCCCTGCTCTCGGCTTGCTCGTCCCCACCTCTGTGCCTGCGTGCAGAGACGTCCAGAGGCTCCCATGTCTCCCCAGAGCCACGATGTCCACTGCACCCTTGGCCTTGCAGGGAAGCAGGAAGAACCTTCCTCTGCATGGCCTGGCCTCTCCTCAGCCAAGTCACTGCCTCTGCCCTTTGCCCCTCCTTCACCCCTCCTACAGTGAACCCTCACAATTCTCCCCCAAAAACTCCCTCTGAGAGTTGCCTGCACTGGACTGGTGTCAGCTACAGATCATAGAAAATCTGTGCCTTGTCCATGATTCACAGAGCTGCATGTCTCCAAAATGCTGCCATGTCCTGTGCTGTGGCCCAGCCTGGCCAACAGACAGACATCC
The DNA here is from genome assembly GCF_009834535.1 of Camelus ferus. NCBI lineage: Eukaryota > Metazoa > Chordata > Mammalia > Artiodactyla > Camelidae > Camelus > Camelus ferus. Next base: position 21,877,490 of record NC_045727.1, on the reverse strand, counting down.
TGGGGTCAGGCAGGCCTCGGGATGAAACTCTCTCCGATCTGCTACCTAATGCTGCCACTCCTCAGCCCACACCCCTCCCTCCAGCCCCACCTACTTCCCATGAAGGGAAATTCTTCTGCGACCCTGGAGATGCCTGCAGACTTTATGCTCAGAGCAGTCCCTGTTTGGGTGGCCCCTCGCTGCTCCCTTGGCAAGAATCCTCCGGAATGAAGCCTCTGCTTACAAGGCCCAGGTGTGTTTCCTATCTGACGCTCATCACAAATTCTGTGTGTCGCTCAGTCGAGACAATCGGCTAAGAACCAGCTCAGCGTCTCATCACCCTTGCCTACTGAGCGACCAGCACACACTACACACCCCTCGCGGGCTTGTTCAGCGTGCAGGACACTGAAAGCGCCACACGAACAGGACCCAGGAGACGGTCATCACCTCCCTCCCACGTGAGGAGGACATTCACACGGGGGCCCTGAATGCCGGAGTCACAAGGCTCCCCTGGACCTGATGGGCTGATCGATGCGTTTAAACCCCCGCTGAGGTTAAACGCCACGGCTGTGCCTGGCGCGGGGCCAAGTCTGCCAAGATGAGGATCTGACGATGAAGCAGACCGCTGGCACCACCGCGCTGGGCCTGGGCCACGGCACCCGCGGCCTGGCCTCCAGCCCACAGGCCTGCATGTTGGCGGGGGCAGACTGGAGCGGTGGGGAGCCAGGCGGCGTCTTCCAACACTGTGTGTCCCCTGCCAGCTGGCCGGACGCCACTCGGGGGCCTCCGCAGCCAGGGGCCGGGAAACCAGGGGGCTTTGGTGACTCCACGGCATGAACTGGAAGTGGTGGAGGGAAGAGGGGACGGGCCGCAGTTTGCACCACCCCATTTACAGGAAATGACACGCACACACCAGCTACGAAGTGTTCGTCTATAACCTGGACGTCGCACTGATTAGAGACCAGCTCCCAGGTGGAATCACCATGGAGAAAGAGTATGCACTTTCTTTCTCGTGAATTCCTTAATGTTCCTACCTTTCTAAAGATGAAAACATCATCACTATCTCTTCGGGTTAAAAATCACCCAGACACACACGTGTCACAGTCTCTGTGCATCCTGGCTTGTCACTTGTTTCATAAACTAAAGGAAAGTTAAAGGAACAAAGAAAACACGTGAAAAGAAAATTTGTTCCATGTGGTTTTATGGCATTTATTTTACCAGACATTTGTTTCTTTTACTAAAGTCCCAGGTAACCGGACACTGGACAAAAGAGGTAAACAGAAAATAAAAGCAATGCTTTCTAATAAAGACGAGTATATACATATATCCAACTGGATCACTTTGTGGTCAACCAGAAACTAACACAACACTGTAAATCAACTGTACTTCAACTTAAAAAAAAAGCAATTCTTTCTAAATTTAAGACAATCTAAGCAAAGTGGAAAGGTAAGAAGGAAAAAAATTAAAAATTAAGAAATTTCTGTCATGCAGAATGTAAGACTTCCAGACTCTGTCCACCCATATTCCCACATGGAGACAAACAAGGCCCTTCACTGAGCAGGCGTGCTAACTGCCTGCTTTACACCGCTGACGGCAACACTAACTGAACACCCAGGCGCTCCAGGGAGAAGGCCCCACAGCACGGTAAGCGCCAGCAATCAGGTCCCCGGCACGCACCCACGAATGAGTTAAAACAGCACTCACAGTACAACGGGTTTTAGAAAACCGCAGCCCTGATTTTCTTAATGGAAAATGGAAGGAGCCCAAAGACCCTCACAACCTTGGCCCACAGGTTAGATCAACCAGCCACACCCCTCGCACCGAGGGAGGAGGGGCGCGCCTCCCATGGGAAGTGCGTGCGTTACCGCGGGCTCTGCCACCACGGCAGTCGCGGCTCCCGGCACCCAGCCTGCTCCGGGCCGTTATTCCCACCTGGACTCTTACAACGGGCCCCTGCCCACCCTTGCCCACCGAGTTCTCTGCACAACCACGCGGCCCCTGGAGTCGGCAGTCACGTCCCCGGGGCTCCACTGGTACCACAGAACCTACCGCTGGTACCTGGCGACCTAAAAGGCCAGACCCCACTGGCCTCCTCCCACACCCCTCTCCCCACCGCACCCCCTCCCTGCCTCACTGGCCGTCTCGTTCTTCCAAGCTCACTCCTGACATCAGGCAGCACATGGAACATTCTAGAACTCTGGAACACTCTTCCCCCAGCATCCCACTCCCTATTCAAATGCCACCCCTCAGATCTCCCCACGTGAGGGGCCTCACCCAGCCCTGCCCGGCCACTCTCTCACATCCCTGTCTTCACAGCACCTGTCACCATCCAGTATTGGCACACAGGAGGACAGCAAGGGACAGTGAATGGACAAAGCGTGTTCTCCAGGAGAGCGGCCACGAGACTCAGAGTGAGTCACAGTCACCTCTCATACCCAGATGACCCTCAAAACTCTCCTGGAGGATGGCGGGCGGGTTTTGCCAGCCCGCAAGCCCGGAGCTGGGGAGGCTGTGTCAGGAGGATGCCAGGGCCTTTCTCGCTGCCCTGGAGCTGGTGACCAGGGCAGGTGACCTGTGAGAGCAGGGGCACTGAGGACCTCACGTTCTGAAGACCCCAAAATGGAGGCCAGATGTCCCCCTTGAGGCTCCCGAACAGGCACAGAACTACTATGCTGCCCCCCAGCAGCTACTTCCAGCGACCCCCAAGTTCAGCTACTCAGCCTTGAAGCCTGGTGGACCGGGGCATGTAACCCACCAGGGACACGGGACGGGTAGCTGAAACAAAGGTTTCATGAACCACAACTGTGTTCTCCACTATCTTCACTTCCTCTCCGTCTCTGACGACCTCGAGTCCGTGATCACTAACGGGCTGCGACCTGCAGTTTGAAAAGCAGTGCACGTGCTGCTCTGCACCAGCCACCGCGACCGGTTCTCTCGCGCCTGCATCCCCGCATCCTGGCGCTGCCAGACGGGAAGAGCTCTCACACGGAACGGATGAGATGACAGGCAACGAGTGTGGGGTGCACAGTTGACAAGGACGTCCCCCTTCTCTCCCATAAGCTAACAAGGAAAGTGAGTGTTCAAGATCACAGGGACATGGCCGGAACAGGTAGACACACCTGTCTCTGACCCGAAGCTGGGTGGGAGAGGGGACCCACCAACCAGCAACTCAGGATTGAATCCCGAGTGCTGGCTGATGCAGGGACAAGCAGAAAAGACCACCAGAACTGAGCAGTGTGGCTCCAGCCTTCAGGTGGAGTCAGGAGAGGCTGTGCCCGTGTCCCACGACCACAAGCGGCACCAACCGTCAGCTCCCGGCTCTGAAGGTCTGAGTATGGGCATCTCAGCCAGGCCCTCCGCTCAGGGTCACAAGGAAGAAATCAGGGTGCTGGCCCCAGTGGGGGCGCAGCTGGAGGCCCTGCGGGAGAATCTGCTCTAGGTCACTGGCAGAAATCAGCCCCCCGTGAGTGCAAGACTGCAGTCCCGCCTCCTTGCACGCTGCTGGCTGGGGCCGCTCAGCAGCAGGAGGTGGCCTTCTGGTCCCCACACGTGGGTCCTCCATCTTCATCATCAGATCCTTCTCCATCCTCGACCCTCTGACTCTCCCGCCTGCCTCCAGCCAGACAGAGTGCTCCCCTTTCAAGGGCTCGTGAGATCAGATCAGACCTTCGCAGGAGGTCTCTCCCTCCAAGGCAACGCCATCACACGGTGACACCCCACTGTACCCACAGGTTTCCGGGAGTTGGGATGTGGGATCTAGGAGCACATTTAGAGCTCTGCCTACCACAGAAGTCTCTGCAATTCCCTACTGGCCGGGAACCTGAGAGAATGTGGTTCCAAGCTGCTGGCAGCCACTCTGTCACCATGAGGGGAAAGCCCACTTCAGAACGCAGAAAGAAGACAGACTCCTCATTCTGGTGACACCACTGGAGCCCTGAATCGAGCCAAGCCTGTCGTCCCCTACACCCTGGGTCCCTCTGCTGATCCAGCCCATCCATTCTCCTTTTGCTCACTCCCATCTGGGAGGGCTTCTCTGTCTTTTGCAAACAACAGTCCTGACTTAAGTAACGGCTAGTGTGCTGAGGGCCCCACACCAACCACGGCAACCACACACCTCCACTGGAAACTCCCCATGCCAACGAAGATAGAAAAAGGGTGCGTTTTTTCTTCCGGGAGGATGTGATTTCACATGCCAGGAGCCCATGGGCCCGGCTGCCTAGGTGGGACTCATGGGTCACTTCTGAGGTGCATGGAGACCCCCACGGCCCACAGGGAAGTGGGCCAGAGGGGCGTCCTTCTCCCAGAGGGGACGCTCTGTAACCTACACACGGTCCCCAGTGAAAGGGGAGACAACTGGCAGGGGTGTGTTTGTTATCAGAGGTGAGGAGGGAGCTCTTCAGAGGGGTGCTGGCCCCTCTCCACACGGTCTGATGAAGGACAAAGGGAGAGGTCTACAGCGCCCCCGGGAGGCAGGTTAATGCCACTGGGGCGTCCTCCTGTTCCCACAGTAATTCCACACAGGACCCGGCGAAGGCCCGTGATTCTCTCAATGTGCGAGCAGGTGCCGCTCCGAGCAGGCCTCCCGTGGAGATGGGGAGGATGAAAGGGAACTGGGCTCCAGCCTTCATCACAAAGAGCCCGGGGCGCCCTTCCCTCTGTTCCTCCTCCCATCCATCCTTCCCCAAAGGCCAGGAAGAGAGGAGCGGCCCGAGGCCCCTTCTGCTTAAGCAGCTGAAGGAGGTGGGGCCCACCTCAGCTCTCAGAAGAGAAAACGACACAGTGGGCGTGTGGTGGCACCAGTGCAGACGTGGGAGAAATCATCTTTAAGCAGAAATTAGCTGGAAAGTGGAGGCTCCTTAAGGGCATGCGTGATGCTTTATTCACTGTGACCAACAGGGGGCTGTGGCTGTGTCGGGAACGTCGCAGGCAGCCCCTAAGGCTTCCCAAGACAGTGGACGCACCCCCAGACGGTGGAAGCTTGTGGTTACCCGAGAGAAGTGGTCTGGGGGCGCCTCGAGGGGTCTAAGAAGCCAGTACTGGGTGCTGCCAGGTGGAGAAGGAGAAGCTACTGGTTGACAACAGTACAGAAAGAAGAAAGCCGGCCATGTCTCAGCCAGTAGCCAGAAAGGGATGCGGTGAGACCCGATGGGCGGCTGGACTTGCCAGCAAGGGCAGCCTCTGTGGGGAACCCCCCGGAGCAGGAGACAAGGGGGTGGGCTTCATTCCTGACACTGGAAGAAAGCCTCAGGGTCCGCAGGACAGGTGAGTTCACAGCTGGAAGCCTTAAATCCAAAGCCTCGTGGGGTTGGTGGGAAGGGAGAGAGGGACCAAGTGGGATTCAGAGGAGACCCTCACCTGGACCAGTGAAGTTCAAGTCCCCCGGGACCAACCAGGTCCACATCTTTCCTGAGTGTCCTTTCCAAGCCTCCCCCTGCCTGCTCCCTCTCCTCCCCCGCTGGTTTATAACTGAGCCTCTTAACTGCCTCGTGTTGAGCAGTGATGGATGAAGAATGATTTCATGAGTCCTTTGTTCTCTTTTTTACATACTAAATTTTAACTAAACACCATTAAAGTTACCCTGTCCTGATGCCCAGAAATCAATCTCACTGAGACCTGGAGGTCTCCTCCCGGGCAGGGTCCCACTGCCGGAAGGCGGCCCCCTGATTCGCTGTTCCAGCCTGACCCATTCCCAGTCTTGCCCCACTGCTGCCATGGGTGAGGTTCCTGAAAGGAGCTGTCCAAACACCAAGGCATGGCTGACCAGACTGTGGGGTCAACTGCGTAGGTCTTAACACCATTTCTTACAGTAGAATAGAATGGGGCGGGATGGAATGAAATTGAATAGAGACACACAAGTTACGAACTGTTATCATCCATCTCCATTTTACAGACAAGGAAACAGAGACAAGCTCACTCCACGAGCAAGTACCTGAGACATGACTTAAACACAAAACTGTCTCCCGCATCCCTCAGGCTTGCCCCATATTTTTACAGTAGCCCTTCTCAGAAGATTCGTGTCTGTCTCTCCTTCTTGTCTATAAATTTCATTAAATAAGATTTTATATTCTGGTGTGCAGTCGTGTAACAATTTGATTGGATGGATGGATGGATGAAATGTGATTTTAAAAAAATGCAGACAGTATCTCTAAACTCATTTTCCCAATTTTCCTTACAGTTCCGATCTCAAAACAATCAGCAATCACAGAAGACTGCACCCTGCAGGGACTCAGGCAGTAACACTCTTCCATTCCCACCCAGGAGGGCAGCTTAAAGACGACCTCATACAAGAATAACACTTATTGAAAATGCATTTCCTAGACCAACTTTCCTTTCATTTTTTTAACGGAGGTACTGGGGATTGAACCCAGGACCTCCTGCACACTAAGCAACACGCTCTGCCACTGAGCAGTTCCCCACTCCCCTAGAGATACTTTCAAGATACTTTAGACAATTGCGAAAAGTCTGAGTACACACGTACACACACAAACACACACACATCCAACGCTGGCACAATGACAACCTATGAAAGAGAGGCATCCTAGGGAAATTAGATCAACCACCAAACAATGATGGCTATTTGCCATATGTGCCTCCCTTTCAAAACAGTGACCCTCAACGCCAGTGAAACTCAAGGAGGATTCACCTGCAGGCCCACCGCAAGAGAGGCTCACAGGCCAGAAGAGAAACGTGCACCGGGTGAGGGGAGCAGGGGTTTGGAAGACCTCTGTGGCCTACCCAATAAGCATTCACTCTCCTTCTTCCTCACAGAATTCGAGTTGTATTGGTGGTGGTAATGCCCCAGCGACACAGCTATTACTTCCCAGCTTCTGGTGCAGTTTGGGGTGGGCACCCAACAGGTCCGACCAATGAAATGTGGGCAGAAGTCACTGAACAGCGTTCCCAAGAAAGGGGGGTGCTGCAGCTGTCTTTTTTTCTTGCCCACCATTGTTTCCCCCTCTTCCAGCCCGGAAGGTGGACATACCAGCTGGCGCTCCAGCAGCCATCCTGACAGCATCAAGACAAGGGTCACTGTCATCAAGATGACAGAGCAGCAAGCTCGAAGCCTGAGTCCTCAGTGATTCAGTGAAGCCAACATACCTGGAAGCTCTGGCCCTCCTACATCTGAAATTTTCATGTCACGAAAATACAAAGCCCTATCTCATTTGAGGCTGCATTTTCTTTAACATGCAGCTGAACGTAATCCTGAATGATGTATCTAGGACACAAATGGACCAGAGGGGCTGCTACACGCTGCACAAACCATAATCCTTGAGCAAGATTCCCCTCCAGAAGAGCAACCCTGACAGCCCTGCTCGCTGACGGATGAGGAAGCCGGAAGTGCTGACTCAGCGCTCTCCTGTCACTCCACCAGTTACCACCTATTAACTCTCAGTCCTGGAGATCACTTCCATCCCATGATCTTCATCCGGGCCACCAACCTCTCTCCCCTAGATTATGTAACTCAGTGGTCTTTCTTCTAGCTGTGTCCTTTATCATTTCTTTTTTTTTAATGTGTACTCCTACACACTTTTTTTTAATGGAGGTACTGGGGATTGAACTCAGGACCCCAGGCACACTAACCACGTGCTTTATCACTGAGCTCCACCCTGAACGTGAAGAATGAGATGAGATGAAATTTTTGTCGTTTTAACTCACTGAGACTTAGGGGTTGCTTGTCAAGGCAGCATGAACATAACCTACCGTGACGGATACAAGCTTGGCACATGTCTTTTAAAGATGAATGCTTTATCAAAATGTGTAATCCATCCACCTTTTGGTGTCACCTCTTTTGAAGAGGACATCAAAAGTGCAGATTCAATGGCCTCTGTCACGTAGGATGAGGCTGAACAGCCCTCCCAAACTTCTGGTAAGAGTCCTTGCCTGTATCTAAATAGGAATAAGACATATCGACTGAAATAAAATGCACAAATTAAAAGCTGAGAGTTATGTTTTATTCGGTGGACTTTTGAGGACTCGAACCCAGGACGCAGCTCTAAGAGACTGTTCCAAAGTGGCAAAGGTACATAGGAGTGTTTGCAACACAGACCAGGTGGTTGGAACATCAAAAGATTACTGTTAATTAAAGAAAACCAGACATTCCAAGTTAAGGAGCTCAGCGCTTTCCGGTGTGTGGGAAGATGCAAGAGTCTGGGCTCACTGAAACCACTCCTGTGATCTGCACCTCAGCTGTCTGGGGCCATTGCCTGTGCTTTCCCATCCTTGAGTCCCCTCAGGGGGCACCGCTGGGGGCGGCGGCAGAAGCCAGGCAGCCTGCTGGTCTCCATCCTGAGTTCCCTCTGCTCACCGTCGGGGGTGGCAGTAGCAGCTGATGACTTGATGGCTGCAGCACCCTCTGTTTACTGATACAGCAGGCAATATTTTTCATTTACCAAAAGCAGGGTGAAGGATGCTCCACACTCCAGGGGAAAACGCATTCTCAGCTTCCCAAGAGAAGGATTTGGTAAAGCATCGACCAAACGCAAGAAAACTCACGTGCGCTGGGGCCCCGACGTGAGGAACACACAAAGGACAAGTGTGAGAGTCCCCAGACTCCTGTCTTTGCTGCTTTTTTTTTTTTTAACGTCTACTAGCAGGAGAGGTTTCTGAACTAAAAACTAACAAAGGGGCTTGTGATGATTCTATAGGTTTCTAATTACAGTTTCAATTAAAACCAAAAAACCCCAAAACCTTCTTCACAGACCAGTTCTTTTCCAAGGTTCTCTCTCCACTGCGCTCTGCATGCTCGGATGATGCATCTCCAATCCCATCTTCTGCTGGAAGCAAATACTTAATGCTTTGACATCTGGGCTTCTCCTCACAGCGCAGACCTGCAAATATTCCCCTTGGGAGACATTTGCTTTTGTTTTCAAATGAGAATACATTTCCTGCTCCGGAGTTCTAGGTGGGAAGGACAGTTCCCCGTTCATCTCTACTCCTCAGGTGATAAAGGAACCCTCTTTCCATCCCTAAACTCTGTAACCTGTGCCTCTGCTTTACATCTGAAGCTCCCGGTAACGTCCACAGCAGGACCCGGTGCAGGGATAAAGGCACTCAATGTGCCATGGAGCCCCACTCTCCTTCTGGAGTTGAAACAGTTAGAGGAGCCAAACAGGAGACGTCAGCAGATGAAGAAGGCCAGGTGTGGTCAGCAAGGGGGAGTGGAGATGAACGGAGCCTCAAAGGAGTCTCCTGTTAGGTGACCTTGGCTTCACCAACGCGAGTTTAGCTTCAAACATGTCGATTGTAGAAGCAGAACGCCATCTTCAAGACCCAAGAAATGATGCACACACACTCTCTCTAACTCCTAGAGATGCTGATGCCACCGCATTCCACCACCACGGCGGTCACCCAAAGACAAGGCCACTGAGAAGTCCCAAGGCTCCCATCATTCCCAAACCTAGCTCCAAAAGCCAAGTCCAGTGCTACGGCCAGGACCACCAGCGGCCCCTAGTATCCATTCTCGCCTTCATACACGTTAACAGAATTTCGTGGCTGGATATACGGCTGCCGGGTAACGACCACCTTTCCCAGCCTCCCTGGCAGCTACGCGTGGCCACATCACTGAGTCTCAACCCATGAGATGCATGTAAAAGAAGCGGTGCTGACACTCTGGGTGGTGTCCCCCAGGAAGGGGTGTGCCCTCTCTTTCACCGCAACTCCATTCCTGCCATCGGGAATGAGGCTGTGCTGAGACCTGTGGATCAGACAGCTGAGGCCAGAGCAGAGCAACAGGACAGCAGGAACCTGGGTTTTCAAGCCTGGGGAGCCCCTCTGTCAGACGAGGAAAGCCTAACCTGGACTACTGTTTAATCAAATGCTCTTGGTCACTCTAGCTTACTGAAGCTCGTTACAGCAGCAGAACCTGTCTCCACACTAACTCAAGTGCATTATTCCACCTGCCCGCTTGACGAGGTCCCCTCCATCACCCTGAGTGTGCAGGCCTTCTGCCCTCCCTCCCTGGCCCTTCACCAGGGAAACTGTCCCCCTCTGGAAGGGAGAGTCAAGACGTCGACCCCATCAAATACTGCTCCCAGGTCACAAAAGTCCACTGTCTGCAATTGTGTAAATTTTTTATTTTAAAAAATTCCAATTTTTAAATGTTCATAACCAATATTATAGTTTTTTTCTTAACTCTGTTGGCCAAACAAAACATGTGCATGATGGCCCTCAGTCTAGAAATAAGTGCCCATCTGTAACCTCTGGGAGACATCAGGGGCCCCCAACCATCCAAATGGTTTATGGAAAAAATGCCTTCTGAACCGTCACTGGCCAGAGAACACCTACAACCTTCCAGTTAGTGAGGTCTTTCCTCTCCACTCAAACCAGGCTGGCCAGACCCACAGAGGCCCACAAACGCCAGTCCCTCAACAGCAGTGTTCTTTTCCCCTTCATCAGCTCCTTCAGATGTTACCTGAGTTGAGGAGATTCCTAAAACACCAGCCTGCACCCCAAAGGGATCCCCTCGGTGAATACTCATGGCAGTGTTTTGAATGGTGTCCCCCCAAAATTCGTGTCCACTCAGAACTTCCGAATGCAACTCTATTTGGAAACAGAGTCTTTGCAGATGCAATTAATGTAAAAACGGAGGTGAGACCGTACTGGATTAGAGTGGCCCCAAATCCAGTGAGTCTGTCCTTCTAGGAGACAGAGAAGGACAGATGGAGACCCAGAGCAGGAGGCCACGCACAGATGAAGCGCAGAGACTGGAGTGATGCTTCCCCAGGTAAGGAGCATCAGGAGACACCAGAGGCTCAAACAGACAGGAAGGACCTGCCCCTGGAGCCTTCAGAGGATGTGTGGTCCTGCCAACACCTTGGTTCAGACGTCAAGCCTCCAGCCCATGAGAGAATACAGTTCTGTTATTTGAAACCACCAAGTCTGTAGTAAATTGCTGCAGCAGCCCCAGGAAAGCCACACAACCACTCAGCACACACCAGATGGGCTACCATCCAACAAGCACTTTCTGAGCACCTGCCGTGTGCAAGAAATTGTCCCAGGTACGGTGGGCATGTGCAATGACACACGACCCTGCCCTCCAGGAAGCAGTTTTCTAGGACAGACAAGAGAGGTGTGCAGATAGCCAAGACACAGGGAAACATCAGAAAGTACTAAAACGGGGGGAGAGTGTAGCTCAGTGGTAGACTGTGTGTCTAGCATGCACAAGGTCCTGGGTTCAATCCCCAGTATCTCCATTAATAAATAAATAAATAAACAAATAATCCTAATTATCTCCCACTCCCCCCTAAAAAATACTGGTTCTGCTCTAATTCAAAAAGATACAGCACCCCAGTGCTCACAGCAGCACTATATACAATAGCCAAGACATGGAAGTAACCTATGTGTCCATCAACAGATGACTGGATAAAGCAGCTGTGGTATATTTACACAATGGAATACCACTCAGCCATAAAAAAGAATAAAATAATGCCATTTACAGCAATATGGATGGACCTAGAGATTGTTATTCTAAGTGAAGCAAGCCAGAAAGAGAAAGAAAAATACCATATATCACTCATATGTGGAATCTAAAAAAAAAAAAAGAAAGAAAATAAGAGGACACTAATGAACTCATCTACCAAACAGAAACAGACTCGCAGACACAGTAAACAGTCTTATAGTTACCAGAGGAAAGGAGGTGGGCAGGGGTAAATCTGGGAGTCTGAGATTTGCAAATGTTAGCCACTATATACAAAAATAGATTTTAAAAAATCAGATTTCTTCTGTACAGCACAGGGAACTATGTTTAATATCCTGTAATAACCTTTAATGAAAAAGAATATGAAAACGAATATATGTACGTATGTGCATGACTGGGACACAGTGTTGTACACCAGAAACTGACACACTGTAACTGACTATACTTCAATAAAAAAAATTTTTTTAATTAAAAGATATTGGTTCTCCACAAAGACCAATTTTTAAAAAAGAAAGACAGGCAGGAAAGAATCGTAGCCAAAGGCTGTTGGACAGCTTTACAGAGGAACAACCCTGAGTAGGCCTGGTGAGACGACACTGTGGTTAGGACAGTCACTCCAGCAGGGAGGAGGAGCCTAGGACAGGTGCCTGCAGGCCCCAGCCCCCAGCACGTTGCTACCCCTTCTGCTTGGTCAGGCAGGGACGCCTGCAAAGCGCTGTAACAGTATGGAACAGCTGGGCAGGCCACGTCACCTCTGTCTACGCCCCGCCTGTGTCACACCCTGAGCTGCTTGTGTTGGTCCACTTGCGTGGCCACAACCAAACACCGCAGACCGGGGCTCAAACCACAGAAACGCAGTCTCACAGTCTGGAGGCTGGGCTCCAAGATCAAGGTGCGGTCTGGGTGGGTCTCTCCTGAGGCCGCCTTCTCACCGTGTCCCTACACAGTCACCCCTCTGTGCGTGCAGTTCTAATATCTCTCTGCGTGTCCTAATTTCCCTCTGTAAGGTCACCAGTCCTATTAGATTAGGACCCACACTAATGACCTCATTTAGCCTTAATGACTTCTTTAAAGGCCCCATCTCCTCTAAAGAGCAAACGGTCACGTTCTGAGGTCCTGAGGGTTAGGACTCAGACATATGGATTTGGACGGGAGGTCCACAACTCAGCCCATAACACAACCCCTAGGGAAATAAGGGCTCCCGAGAACGAAGGAGGGTAACAACTAACTGAAATTCCAGCACGCAGGGCAGGTGAAGAACATACAAGGGGAAGCTTCTCAGGTGTGCTGGCGTGAGAGCCCGGGGCCTTGCGGACCACCCCAGGCACTTGGGCCTGGCTGGAGTGAGCCACGCGGCACAGCTCCAACGCTTCCGGAGGGGGAAACGCTGTGTTAGAGCATTTTGCTAATTCCAGCCCTTTAAAGCCACAGAACTTCAATCATTCATAGCTGATGGGCAGCTGCAAAATTCATTTGTTTTTCAAGATCTTTGGGCCAAACAATCGTATGTCTCTTAATAACGGATCTTTGAGCTCAGTGGGTAAAACAGGTTTACAACTGACTATGTGACTTTAAAATCGAAGAAGTGGGAGGACAGAGCGGTGGCAGCCTACCCCTCCCCCGCCGCAGCTCCCCACCAGGGACTGCTTTCTGCCTGGCACACGCCCCCCAGCCCTGCTGCATGCACAGGCGACCCTCACACACGTGCGTGAAAGGGGTCAGGAGCTGTAGGAAAGAGCACTGCAGGCAAACCCCCCCCAAATTAACACAGCATAGAAGGGTCTCTCAACAGTACTGCCCCTGGTTCCAACTGATTTCAGCCAAAAATCCAGTACAGGAAACGCCTAGAGTTCCAGCTAACCAAACAAGTGGTCTTCGTAACAAAAGAATGCGACTGACTATTTGTATTACAGGGAGGAGAAAAGTCTAACTTAACAGCTGATCCTTTGGAAATGGTTTTCGGTAAATTCCAAAACTGCCTCCATCAAACTCAACAAAGAAATAATCACTTAGTTATCAAGGGGCTGGAGGAGAAAGTAGGTGGAAATGATGTGTGTGAGTGCGTGAGAAAGTGAGAGTGAGTGAGAGACAGACAGACACAGACAGACAGAGGGTATGTGTACATGCCCTTAATTCAAAAAATTTCTTTTCAGCTATTCATTTCTTCCAGAAGAACCACTGCACATCGGTTGAGAGAGAAGGCTCTGGAATCAGAATCTCCTCCCCACCCCCGACACCCCCAGATGCAAACTACATGACTGTGGACACGTTATTTAAGCTCCTGGTCCCTCACCCAATAAAGCCCATCCTTAAGCCAGAAATAACAACAGGGATGTGGGAATTCAATAAGATTAAAACCTCAAAAAGCTCAGAAGAGGACCTGTCTCCTTATGTTAGAGCAACACCATCCATTTCTTCTCCTCTTCCCCAGGCCTAGACCACGAGACTGTGATTTCCAGCAATTCACTCATTTCAGTAAATGCCGCTGGGCTTCAGACGCCTGGAGAGGTTCATGATTAATAAGGTCTTCTCAGCGAGGCTGCAGGTTAGTGGGCCACCTCAGTGGGCACAGGCTGGATCACTGCCTCGAAGCCTGTAATAGCTGGAGCAGGCACCAGAGTGCCGGACCCAGGACCACCAGGGCAGCCAGTTAACCCAGGATGTGATGCTCACCACTTACAGCCCACTTCCTCTGCTTTTTGCTGTCACTACTAATGGTCACACAGGTGCCCCTCACCGCCCAGTGCGTGTGGGGGTCACCTTCACCTATTGCACAGGCTGCCCAAGAATCCTTGATTCGTTAATAAGAAAATTACAACCTACCATCAGTGTTTGGAAATCACCTTTAGAATTCAGGCAGGAAGGGTATTTTTAAACGATCATTTTTTAAAAGTGTGGACATGCCTTTTGCCATCCGGCGTCTTCTCCCTGAGCCACGGGCCACGCAGTCCTTGGGAATTATGGACCCCAGCCCAGCCCAGCCCCCACCTGGGGTCTGCTGGCCTGGCTCTAGGCAGGGCGCCGGGTCAGATCTCCGGTCATCAGTAATCAGGATCTGAGAGGCATTAGCTGTCACATGACTGGGCTGACCCCTCCTAACCCTGATTAGCTTCCCCCACAAGCTGCCACCTGCTCTGGGCTCAAGCTGACTTTCCACGTTTTGGATAAGACTCAACAACTCTTAATGGGTGGAGTATTTGGGGGAGGGGGTGTTAAAATGGAGATTCCTAGGGGAGAAGAAAGAAAAATAAAATAGTACCCCGTAATAGAACAGTGTAGGAAATGCAGAGAGAGGCGAGGATGTAGAAGGGAGAGAAAGATCTAGAAGCAACAAGAGAAATCACAGCCCAGGCCACAGGTCGCTCCTCAGCACAAGACAGAGGCCACAGCCGGACCAGCAGGCATTCAGGGCCCCCCGGATGATCCAGGACCATGAACCCCTCCTCTAAGACGCTGAACTTAATCGCACCTTTTGCCATATAAGGCAATTGTCACAGTCCCAGGAATTAGGACGTGGATGCCCGTTTTGGGGGTATGCTCAGCCCCCTACACTTCCCTTAGAGGGCTGCTGTGAAGATGTAATGAGCTAAAACCTGCAGTGTTTACAACACTGCTTGGCATGCAGTGAGAGCTGTATGCCATTGTCAGCTGTTACAGTTTTATTATTATTATTATTATTATTATTATTATTATTATATTATTATTATTCAGCAGTGGCATCAAGTAACATCAATTCATCACCTGTTCTCTTCCAGGAGCTCCTCCCGGAGGAAGTCTCAATCAGGGGCTAGAATGTCTTTAACCCCTTCCTAATGCTCACGCACCAGCGTCTCTTTTCATCAAGAGGGCAGGTCTCAGAAGCCGAGCCCAGGCAGGCAGGAGCAGATGCCCAGGAATGGTTAGACTTCTCTTCCCACACTATTTTCATTTTGAGGCTTGCTTCATCTGAGATGCTATAAGGATTTCATTTATGGTAATCACATACAATTGTATCTGTTTATTGTTAGCCTCTATAAATGTCTTTAAAAAGGAAAATGAGTCCATTGAAAACAGATATTAAGTCAGCAACAGCACAGGCTCCAACAACTGGGGCAAAAGAAATCACGAAGCTGTGTTACAGAGGACAGAGAGGAGGGGCGTCCGCCGGGCTCCAGGAATAAAGGAGGAGGCAAAGGGGCGTCACCGCTCACACTCACGTGCACGGGGTCGGGAGAGGACGCCTGCGTGACCCAAGTTTGGGAAACACTGGTGTGAGATGACTATCCCCACTTTGGAAGCGTGGGCGGTGAAGTGACCAGTGAGTAGCCTCGTGGCCCCTTCATGATAAAACAAAGACCAGACCCCCGGGTTCCTGGGGCAGCTAGTCTGCTTTCTGATGTGCATTTACTTTTGGGGAGAAAGGGGTTCTGTTCCCCCCATTTTCTCCCCAAGACTGTGAGCCACAGAATCATGCTGGGGGTGGAGGTGGCCAGGAGGGGACACAGCTGTCCCGTCAGCCAGGTGTACCCACTAACCCGCGTGCGCATCCCCGTTTCCCACGTGCTCCTCGTGGATGGAACGTCGACAATAGGTCTCTGCCATGTTACCTACTCTGTGTCTTCCCACTGTTTCTCCCCCGCTTTCTTCTACACGCCTGGAGCAGGCTGCACAGGACAGAAGGAGAGAGCTTCCAGCTCCCCTAGGCTGCAGAGATGTCCTGGCCCCCAGACAGCGGGGCAGGGCTCCAACCACCACATCTACCCCGAGGCCACAAGCGAGCAGAAGCCAAACAAAGGGAGGCCCAGGCCAGCCCCATCCCAGCTCATCGACCAGGCAGGACCACGCGGACGGGCACTCCGTGCACACATCTCTCCCTCCCCCACCGGCTGGCTCTCCCCACACACAGTGTAGGCAGCTCCGCTCATAAGAAAGGAAAAATAAATAAACCACAGAAGCGTCCATAAAAAAATCTAGGCTACACTGCCCAGGAGACGAAAGTCAAAACAAACTTCAAAGGACCAGTGCAATCAATCCGCACTTTCGCTCCTGGCTCCTGAGACAGATCAGAGCTGGGGAGTTCCCTACATCAAGCCTGATTTTTTTTTTCCCACGTTTTTAAAGCTGTTTATATTTGCAGCCTGTATAACATCTGGGGAGAAACTAAAACACAAGATGACTCCTTCCAAGTCTGGCAAACTGCATCCTTGGGCCTTAGCAAACATTTCTTAACCCCAACGTACAGGGGTGCAGTATTCAAGTCTGCAGGCTGTCCACTCTTCTCTCTTAAGTATCACCTAGATTCGGACGATAACCTCCTTCTTCCCATAACTGACAACAATTATTTGTCCTACAGATTTTGTCTACATGCCTTAACTTTGAATTTATTTTAATCTAGAAAAAAAGTCAGTGTAGTGGAAAGACTAGATTTTGAAGTTTTGAAAACCTGGCTTTGAAACCTGGTTCTGTTTCACAAGCTAGCTGAGTGATTTTTGCACAAGTCACTTAACTTGGCTCTCTGAACACTCTTTGCCTTCCTAAAGCACGCTAAAATACCTATCTCCTAATGTTGCTCTAAGGGTGAAATGAGACAAAACACCTCCGTTACCTCACACAGTACTTGGCATGTAACCGATGCCCAATCCATAACGGGAGCTATTCCCAGTTTCTCAGCTCCCTGAAAGCAAGAGCATGTGTCTCCTTGAATCCTCGCCATCTCAGTAACTAGCAGAGTTCCTCACACATCACAGAAACTCAGCGAATCCCAGGAACCGCCTCAGGAGGAAGTTCCTAGCCTTTAGGTAAATATTTCACTACCATTCTTTTTTTTTTCTCCTTGAGGCAGACGTACCTCCACTGTATTCCATATTCATTTATATAAAAGTGTTTTAATTGTTTTTAATTCTTTTCATAACCTTTCAACGGCTTTCTATGGTTCTCAGAATACAACCCAAGCTCTTTACTGGGGCCTAGTGATCTATTTAGTGCCCGCTTGTCTTCCCCTTCACTTAAGACGTACTAGCCACACCTGCCCTCTCCCTGCTCCTCAATCACCACTCTGAGCCTATTTCAGCCTCGCGGTCTGTTTTCCTTAACAGGAACGCCTCGCTCACTCTCACAGGTGGGGCTATTTAGAGCTGGAGGCTCAAAAGTGGCCTCCTGACAGTCCTCCCCTTGATTGCACGGCCTCCCCCGTTACCGTATGTTAAATTACTCACGAACATCACTTACCGCTGTGCCCAATTCTCCCCGGTTTGTTCGTCTCCGAACGAGGACAGGGACTGCGTCTATCTTGTTTCTAGGCGCGTCCCCGGTGCTAGAACCGTGTCCGGCAGAGAAGAAGTGAGCGACCGCGGGCGACAACGCCTCCCTCAGGTCCACCTTCTGGCCTGCAGGCCGGAGCCCGGGCCGTCGAGGGGGCCTTCACTGGGACACGCCACGCCAAGGGCGGGCACCCCCTCCCACACGGGCTGGCCCGGGGCGTCAGCCGCCCCCAGGGTGGGGTCACGGCCCCTGGGGCTCACGCTGGACACTCGTGCGGCCACAGCGGCTCAGGGCCTCGGCCTGCGCTTCTGGACTGCGCGCGGGGGCCGCCAGGCCCGCCGACACCTCCGGCCTCAGCCCCCGGACCCGTCTCCGGTCTCTAGCGCAGGCCCGTCAGGAAGGCGGCCTCCTCTCGGAGGCGGCGGGAGGAAGTCGCGTTCCAGTCACCAGGAAACTGCTTCCGGGGAACCGACTGGAACTCTCACCAGAGAGCGTGGGCCGCTGGACACCGCGAGACTTGGTCGGAGGGAGGAGCCGCGGGCCGGAGACACCGAGTGCGCCTGCGCTGAGCCCGCGCCGGGCTTTAAAGGAGCCGCTCCTCGGAGTCAGCAAGCAGCCGCACGTGCGTCCAGCCTCGTCTCCACGTGGTTACTTCCGCAGAGGACCCGTCACAAAGAGGTAGCGCTGCTGCTTGAACTTTCCAGTCGTCGAGAGCAAGGGAAATGTGACATTTTACTACGCGTGATGGACGGGGCTGTGCAGGGGGTCAGATCTGCCACCAGTTCGTGCGGCAGAAGCAAAGCTTACGGAGACTACCCCCGACTCGGGGCAGTGGGGTGGGGAGCAGGTCCCCATTAATCCATCAGATGGGATCCTGTCCCATTGATATCATCCTACTAATTCTGCTGTCACTTTCCTGCCTGGCCTGTTTGGAGTCCAAGAGCAATAGCAGGGATGATGCTAGCTAGAATTTATTGAACCCTCACTACACGCGAGGCCCTGTTCTAAATGTTTCACATCACTCAACTCATTTAATCATCAGAACGCCCATCTGCAGTCTTCCCATCTGAATGAGAATGATGGTAAGAGTTAACATTTACTGGGTGCTAACTCTGTACTTAGTACTTTTCCTATATTATAGCAATCCTTTGAGGAGGAGATACATACCGTTGTTCTCCCATTCTACAGATGAGAAAATGAGGCACAGAGAGGTTAAGAAACATACCCATGGTCACACAGCCAGGAAATCACAGAGCCAAGATCAGAACTAGCCAGTGTGGCTCAAGACTCTGCCCTCTAACCATGCCCAATGCCACCCACTGAAGGTCATTTCACTGCCCCATTTGTGGAACTAACTTCTCTTGCAGGTGCCATAGAAAGAGAAGGAAATACAGGGACAGGTCTGCACGTTCCTCAGTGGCAGTGTGGCATGGTGGTTAGGGATGTGCAGTCTTCCTTAAGTGTCCACAGTTAACCTTGACTGCACCATTCACTGGCCACATGAGTATGGCCAAGTGACTTTACCTCCCTGATCTTTGCCCCTTAGGTGGCAGACATGGAGGATGATAGCTTCTGTTATTATTAGTACTGCTGTTATGATGGGACTCCAAACAGACTAATCATTAACAGAACTATTAATCAATGATGGAGTATTTATTACTCATCAATAATGGAATTATTCAGCAAACAACAAATAGCCCCCAATGCGGCAGGACCATAATCTGACACAGTAATAGAGACCTTGTCCCCAGACGTCCTGCAGCCCAGGGGAGGGGGAAGGCATATTCTGGACCAGTTCTGCTTAGACTCTACTTTGCCTCTGATGGCAGAGCTGACCCCGGCCAGCTGTACCCTCCTGGAATAGAAATTAACTGTGAAATCCTGAATTGATAGAGAAAAGACGAAACAACTAAAGTTATCCTCCAGCAACAAGATTAACTTTCCTGCTCTCAAGAAAAAAGCAGAGCTAAAACAAGCTGAGTTACAGACAGGAAAGCAACCTCAGAGTACCGCAGATCCGGTGGGTGTCAGACACTGCCCACATCACTGCGCTCGCTTCGCCCACATCTCCGACCCTGCACCCACTATCTGCACACCTCCAGGGCCTCGCCCCCCCAAGGGATGCCAGGATGGGCGGGGGCATGGGAGGGAGGAGACACCCAAGGGAAGGGTTCATGGGTCTTCCGAAAGGTGACCACCTTGAGAGAGGCCAGAGGAAGACAGAGAGGACAAAGGGAGCCCACTCCTCCCTCCAGCAGAGAGGAAGAAGCAGGTTTCCTACAAGAAAACTGCGCAGAGAACCAGAACGGAACATACCATCTCTGGAGCCCCAAGGCACCCACACAGTCCCCAGTTTTTGAGAAGAACCTGCATTCAGGGCTCACTCCAGCTTCTGAGAGCAGGTGCTTTGGGATGGCACACGGGCATCAGTATTTTTAAAACAGATTTATTGAGATAAAATTCACATATCATCCAACTCACCCCATTAAAGTGCACAGTTCGATGGCTTTTAGTATATTCCAAGATACATGCAGTCATCAACACAGTCAATTTTAGGACATTTTCACCAGTTTGAGAACATTTTCTCAAAAAAACTAAAAATAGAACTACCCTATGACCCAGCAATTCCACTCCTGGATTTATATATACACACACACACACACAAAAAAAAGACATAAAAAATGCTAATTAGAAAAGATACATGCACCCCAATTTTCATAGCAGAGTTATTTACAATTGCCAAGGTATGGAAGAAACCTAAGTCCATCAACAAGCGAAAGGATGAAGAAGATGTGGTATATACACACAATGGAATACTACTCAGCCATAAAAAAGAGTGAAATAATGCCATTTGCAACAACATGGATGGACTTGGAGGGCACTGTGCTAAGTGAACTAAGTCAGACAGAGAAAGACAAATACTGTATGACATCACATATATGTGGAATCTGAAAAATACAACAGACTAGTGAATAAAACAAGAAAGAAGCAGACTCACAGACAGAACAAACTAGCCATGATCATGGGGAGAGGGGAGGGGGAGGGGCAAGCTAGGAGTAGGGGATTAAAACACAAGGGTTATTATGGGATTATGTGAAATCGTGTGTGTGAAACTTGAGAATTATAAAGCACTATAGAATTTAAAGAATCTTTCATTCAATAAAAAAAAGTCAAATAAAAGAATGTTAATTTTAGAACATTTTCATCCCCTCAGAAAGAAACCCTGTGCCCTTGATCATTTCCCAGTCCCCCCAGTCCTCCAGCCCTGGGCAACACCAGTCCACTCCCTGTCTATGGATTTGTCTGTCCTGGATGCTTCTTACCAGTGGAATCAGGGGTCCTCTGTGTCTGTCTCCTTAGACTTAACATCGTGTTCTCAAGTTTCATCCACAGTGTAGGCTGCGTCAGAACTTCGCTCCTTTTTTTACAGCTGAATAGTATTCCATTGTATGGGTCTACCAATTTAGTTCATCTGTAAGCATCAGTATTTTTTAACAGGTCTGAGAACCACTGCTGAATCAGAGACATGTAAATCTACATTGTCCCTCCTCCCTCCCTCCTCCTCCCTCCTCAGCTAAGCAGTCCTTCTTCCCATACTCAGTACAGTTGTACCCTAGACTTGTTCCTGCTGATTTATTCCTTCTCTGTCCCTTGATGTCCCGAATCTGACCTCTTCTCACTGTGGCCATGGCTACACCCCTGGCCTGAGCTGAGACCCCCGTGTCTCATCTCTGCATCCCTCCTGGCCTCCTGAGTCCATCTCTGCCCCACATTCCGCCCTCCACACAGCAGCCAGAGCATCCTTGTTAAAACAGGTAGATAATGCCACTCCCCTTGGAACCTGCCGATTGCTTTTACTCTAACTTAGAACTAAACTGAGGTCCTTCCGATGGCCACTGCGTGATGCGGTCCTGTTTCCTCCCCATCTCCATCACCGCCATGCCCCTTCTCTTCCCCCCACTGAGGCTGGCCCGTTCACTCTTCCTCAGTCTCCCGAGCACATCTCCCACCTGTCCACCAGGGCAGTGCCGCACACAGTGGGTATACACCGGCTTCCAAGCTTGGCCAGCCCACGTTTGGAACCTGGCCTGTCCCTCGCCATCTGTGTGACCTTGGAAGAGTCACTTCATTTCTCGTAGGTGATTGTCCTGTCTGTAAAATGGGTCTGAGCTAGCAGCAGTGCCCATCTCGTCTAGTCTCAGTGGTGCCCAGAGAAAAGCAAGGATGCGCAGTGACGCCCGGCCAGCAGCACGTTGTAGGACTGCATTACAGCTTCAAGAGCTGTTCACACGTGCTCCCTTATTTCTCAGCCTGAAAAAATGGTCCAGAACTGAAGACAAAAGACCCCACCCAGGGCTGGTGGGCTTGGGGACTGTCCAGAGTCCAGGGCAACCAGCTCATCCTGGAGCATGTCTGGCACACCAGTTCACCGTTACTGAGCACCTACTATGTGTCAGGTGTACCAGTTTATCATAAGTGTGCACCTACTATGTGTCACGTGCACCAGTTTCTTTGCCAAGCACCTACTATGTGTCTGCCACCTGCCAGCACAGGGGATTTGGCCACAACCACATTCAAGCATATTGAACAGACTTGCATGGCTCTTTGGATGGAAGTGGGCCAGGGGAAGTCCAAAGAGACCCCAGACCTCAAGCTGGGGTGTCTGGGTGGCAGGTGGCACTATTCACTTTGATGTCCAGAGGATTCCAAAGGAAGTGGGGGTTTTTAGAGAGAAGATAAGGCCAGTTGTCACCATGTTGTAATCTGCCACTCCTATGCCCTGCTGTGCCATGGGGAACCCTGCTGTAAAACCCACCCCACAGCCCTCCGAACGGCCAGCCCTGTGTGCTGCCCAGAAAGACAGCAAGCAGAGCAGGTATGGTGGCCCATTATTGGGAATAATTAGGAAAAACGGAAGCCTGAGTGGTCATGGAGGGCAAGTAGGTGGGGACCGCCCTGCAGAAGTAATGTGCAGCCACCCTAAAGGATGTTTTTGCAGAGTTTTTCACACCATGGAAAAATCCCAGCATTATCATATAAAAACTTTTTAAACATAATTCAAAATAGTTAACTCCATGAAAATTCTTGTAGAAAGCAGAAACAGACTCACAGACACAGAAAACAAACTTACGGTTACCAAGGGGGAAAGGAGGTGGGAAGGGACAAATTGGGAGTTTGAGATTTGCAGATACCAAGTACTATATATAAAAAAGATAAACAACAAATTCCTACTGTACAGCACAGGGAACTATATTCAATATCTTGTGGTGACGTGGTAACCTGTAATGAAACAGAGTGTGAAATGGAACATATGTATGTATATGCATGACTGAAACATGATGCTGCGCACCAGAAATTGACAGAACATTGTAAACTGACTATACATCAATTAAAAAAAAGAAAAGAAAAAAATACTATATATAAGAAACTTCTGGATCATTAATAATATTTGCATTAAACATAATAATTTAAAGCATGTGTCTGGGTGACAGAATTATGAGTAGTAAATTTTCATCTTCATGCTTTTTTTGTTTAATACTTTCTAACTTTCCCACAGTGAACAGTCATTACTTTCACAATAAAAATCAAAGGATGTCATAAAAAGAAAAGCAGGTTCAGGATGCAGACCCCACTCTGTGAGCTGGGGCGGAGCCAGCGTGCGTGGGTCTGACGTCAGCCAGGGCACCCCTTCCACCTGCCCACGCCCTGGGCTCTGAGTTCACCAGCATCGCCACCCCAGGAGCAGGGCCCAGCTCCGTCCCTAAAATCTGAGCTCTTTAAAGACGTGGGACTCACAGCCCAAACATGATTTCCTGATCCTCTGGGGCTCCTCCTACAGGGGCAGGGGTTAGGAGGGAATACCAGAAACATGCAAGCAAACCCATCTCCATATTTTCCATCGACCTCCCTCATCCGAGGTAACGAAGTAGCTCTCTGATGGTGAGTATTTCTGTCTTAGACACAAAGTTACCAATAGCCACCAGTAACATCCTGACGGAGAGCCACTCTGCCGCCAGTTCTCAGCACTGTCCTTCCAGCCTTCCAGCCAGGTCTTGGCAGCAAGAGGGACTCTCACCAAAGCCCCATCACCAGCTCTGCTGGATAGGGCAGCATCCATGAGCCCCCCTCCTCAGAGGCTCCTTTTCCAAAAGCAGGACAATCAGGTTTCCTTTGTCGCAGCACAGAGTGGAGGGTAGAGCAGGGTGGGGACAGGAGGAAGGGGGGAGGGGAACCTTTGTTCCTGGACAACGGGACCCCCTACTCCCACCGTTGGTTCCCCGAGGATGCAACTGGCAGGGTACACCCACCCACTGGTTTCCAGACACTCTTAGGATCTCACACTGAGTGTCCATGGGCAAAATCTTGGGGACTCCAGACCTTTGTCACCCCACCTGCTCCAAAAACAGACTGTCAGCACCTCCCTCACGGCCATCTAGGAGGAATGATGCCATCCTTCCTCCTCCAAATACTCAGGGTCTTTGCACTGGTATCTGTGTAGCTGGATCCTTCTCATCATTCATGGCGGAGCATACACGTCACCTCCTCTGGGAGGCCTTCCTGGATCACCAGTCACAGTCTCTCACGTCAGGCTGTTGTAATCCTCCGTATGGCACTACCTCCATTTGTTTATGTTATTTATCCACTTGCTTATTGTCAGACACACACCCACACATACACACATACACAAATGTCATCTCTGTAAGAGCAGGGACTTCAGCCATCTTGCTGGCCGCTCTGTGCCCAGCACCTAAAATGCTACTTAACATTTAACAGGTGCTCATATGTTTGTTGAATGACTAAGTGAATGAACCACCTTCATCACTCCGCATACAGAGATGAAATCGATCCCCATCGCTGCCTTCCAGGAGCTTAATTAGAGAGGAGAACCGTCATGGAAACAGACACTCACACGTATGGCGGTGAAGGGGATGAGAAAAGCAATGCTCAGGCAAGTGATCAGACCGAGGGGAGGGGAGGGGAGAAGGGAGGAAGGGAAGGTGCCTCCCCACCCCGGGGCATCACGTTGGTCATTTCATTTCCTTTATTTGTTCTTTCAAAAAAATGTATTCACTGACCATCTATTTTGTGCAAAGTGTTTGCTTGTGTAGAAAAACATACAATAGAAACCTCAGCAAATAAGATAATTTTAGATGAATAGCCTTAGGCCACCCTGCTCCCCGTTTCTTCACACGTCTCTCAATTGCCACAGACCCCACCACCTCACAGGTTTGTGTTCCTGCCGAGCCCCAAGGCCCGGGAAGTCATGACACCGCTTTCCCATGCAGCTGAACATTAAGAAGAGGTTGTCTGTAGGGTAGGCACAGCTCAGTGGCAAAGCGCATGCTTAGCATGTACAGAGTCTGGGGGTTCAATCCCAGTACCTCCACTAAAAAAAAATAGGTTATCTGAAGCTTCTTACACTATTGGTGGGAATGTAGTTTGGCCCAGCCATTATGGAAACACTATGGAGATTCCTTAAAAAACTGAAAATAGACTTACCTTCTGATCCAGCAATCCCACTCCTGGGTATATATCTGGAGGGAACTAATTCAAAAAGATACATACACCCCAATGATCAGAGCAGCACTATTTACAACAGCCAAGACATGGAAACAACCTAAATGTCCATCGACAGATGACTGGATAAAGACATTGTGGCATATATATATGGTGGAATACTACTCAGCCATAAAAAAAGAATAAAATAATGTCTTTTGCAGCAACATGGATGGACCTGGAGATTGTTATACTAAGAGGAGTAAATCAGACAGAGAAAGAAAAATACCGTATGACATCACTTATATGTGGAATCTTTACCAAAAAAAAGCACAAATGAACTTATTTACAAAACAGAGAGACTCACAGACACAGAAAACAAACTTTTGATTACCAGAGGGGAGAGGGGGTGGGGAGTTTGGGATTTGCAGACACACACTACTATATATAAAATAAACAACAAGGTCCTACTGTCGAGCACAGGGAACTGTATTCGATATCTTGTAATAGTCTATAATGAAAAAGAATCTGAAAAGGAACATATATGTGTATCTGTATAACTCAACCACTATGCTGTACACCAGGAATTAACACAACACAACTCTACTTCATTTAAAAAAAGAAGAGGTCATGCGGCCTCTCAGAAGGCCAGAGGAGCCCCAGCGTCTCCCATTTCATGAGGCTCCTGGGCCAGTGAAAAACCAAGAAATGTCAAGACAAGAGTAAATGGTTAGTTTTAAGGTATCCACTTAACACATGAATCCTATAGCCCAGCAAACCTTAGTACGACATGAATGCCCTGTTCCAAAGTATAGGTTTCTGAAAAGGAAAGATGGGCACAATGAGCTGGGGGTCCAGTCACAGTGCACAGGTCTAAAGGTGCCTGAGGAATGATTGCTTCTTCAGGTCTTCTCAGCAGATCTTGGAGACTGAAAATGTAGCCTCAAAGGTCAAGGGTTAATTTGAGACTCTCTGTCGCTGTGAGGCAGGACAAACAGCCCTCCCAGATGCTCCCAGAACCACTTCTGGCTCTCCAAGGGGAAGACCTCTCACCCGCAGGGCCCTGGGACACGGGGCAGCCTCTGCCGAGACCTCAGAGGTGGCTCTGAGGAGACGCAGCCCGGTCACCCGGAAGCCTGCCCACCCCCACGCTGCTGCCCTCGGGTGCTAGTTTGGAACTGCGGCATCTCTGAAAGCCCGCCCCCAACCATCTTCAGGGAGAACTGAATCTACAAGGGCTAGAAAAAAAATCGTAGCAAACGTTAGAAACCCGGACGATGCTAAGTGTTGGCAAGAACACAGGGAGAGAAGAGCTGCTCTGCAGAGCAAGCTGGAGGGGCTTGCTGAGATGACGGCGACACGCCCCCTCCGCCCCAGCGTCCGCTTCTGAGGCGCGCCCAGAGCAAGCCTCACACTGGCTCGCGAGGCGCGCGCGAGGGCTCTGCGGCGGCACCGTCTGCACCGCAGGGCTCTGGAGCCCCCCTGCCGCCCTCCCCGGGGAACCGGCAAGGAAAGCGCGGTCCGTGAACGCCACGGAGCAGCACCCAGCAGTCAGACGTAACCAGCCAGAAGTACACGCAGCACAGATGGGCCGTAAAGGGACAGAGCTGCCTGAGAGAAGCGGGAGGCAGAACGAGGTCTAGAGCGCAGTGGGGTTTGGGGTCAGCGAACACCTGCAAATGCAGCGGCGCTGATGCTTCACGTGGACGCAAGCCCGCGGTGCCGTCAAACACGCTGAACAGCCTGCCCGTGATGGAGAAGGCAAAGGGGGTGGGGACGGGGGTGGGAGGGCAGGACAGAGAGAGGCACGGGAGACCGGGGGAAAGGAACCAGTGATGACAGCATGTTAGGGGCTGAGGAGGGGGATTAATCCAACCCTTTGTACCGAAGGAGGCGGCACCAACATCAACAAGACAGGCTGATGCTCTTGCAAACGCCATTCATAGGACATACGATCTAACTCAAAGGGAACAAGAGAAGTGAAGAGCGGAGTTTTCCATTAAGTTGGCGTCAGCCACTCCAGCGCATCCACATCGGACAGGTGCGGCAGGTGCGTCCTTCACCAAGTTCCCAGAACCACCCGATCCCAGCCTTCCAGTCACATGGACAAGGCTGAGCAATCCAGCGGGGACGTCCTCCAGCTCCTCCACCCCCAGCAGCGAAGGAGCACCCTCTCCTCCTTGCGACATTTACGAGCCTGGACCCGCCCGCCCAAGAGGGAAGCGCCTGGCTGGAGTCCCCCCTCCTTTATACCTGCAGCCGAAGACAAGAGTGCAGAGGAGCTTCCCACAGATGGTTAACCGCCTTGGGGTCACGCCCTGGCCCAGCGGTTCTCAAAGCAGGGCCCCTGGACCAGCAGCACCGGCACCCAGAAACGGACAGGTGCAAACCCTCCCCGGCCCTGCTCGCCGCAGACGGCTCCCACCGCCCTGCCGCGACACGCACGCTCACCAGCACTGGGGAATTAAAACGGAAACTTCAGGCTTCCTTCCAAGAACACAGAGGAGGGAGGATTTGAAAGTAAGCTCGGGAAAGACGGATCCTGCCCTGTCCCTCTTCTCCTGCCCTTGAAGCACGTGCTCTTCTCCCCCAAATGCCAACCTTACGCGGAGCAAAATAAATGAGACGGGAAATCGCGGTGCAGAGAATCAGCTGAATCGGTTCGCTGCCTTTTTTTTTTTAATTACTAGTTCCCATCCCAGCCTGCGCATGGCCTCACCTGGGGAAGCTCTACTACCCAGGCCTGGGGTCTGGGTGTGGCTGGGTCCCGGCCTTTGTGGGCTGGCCCGGGGAAACCAGACACAGAACTCTCCCTGGGGTGGGGGGCGAGTGGCAGCCCGGACAGTCCAGCATCTCCCCTGCCCCCCGCCCTTGGCACGCGGACAACGCCAACCTTTCCCTGACCCAGTTTGTCATCTTCTCAGAAGGGGAGGGTGGAAAATATCAGCTGTCAGCCACTTCCCCGAAATAACCTCAAAAAGCTTTGCTCCGCGTCCTGGGTACAGTGCCATATGGCCAGCCGAGCCACCCTCAACCCTGGGGCACGGCCCGATCCCCCCACGCTGCAGATGGGCCCGGCTGCCTGCCTTCCTCCCACATCACAGCCCCAGGCCAGAGCCACGAGCCTGGGTGGTACCCGACCATCCCACCCCGAGGCTCGAATTCATAGGAGCCCACACCACACTCCAAGGTACCAAACCCCAAATGTCAGGCAGCAGCCAGGACTGGGACGGAGGAAAAGCCAGGGGGTTCCAGCAGCAGGGCTGGGAGAGAGCACAGGGCCCAGAGATCCTGGGGTGCAGGGGCGGGTGTTTCCAGAGGACCCCCACCCCACACCAGTGATCACCTTGCAAACAGGGTGAACTTGAAGTGCCTCCCTCCCCCAGCCTCATTCACTCCTGGCTCAGAAACTGGACAGGAGGAGAGGCTATCCACGCCCCACACACACAGAGGCTCGCGGGCCGGGACAGCCTCCCCCCTCCACCCACCTTCCATTTTCAGAGCCAGCTCACTCTGTCCTCTTGCCCGGCCTGTCCCCTCTGGGAGATTTTCTGTTCCTTCATGATGTGGGGTCTCTCTAGTGAAAGGAGGTATTGCAGGCAAAGGTGATGGGGACCCCTTTCCCCAGGGCCCTTCTCTCCTTGCTCACCCCACTGCCCCAAGAGCCTGCGAGAATGCAGATCCAGCCGAAGGATCTGGACTTCTGTCCGCTGTCCCTGCAGGAGCCCCCAGCAGGGCTGCTCCCTGGGGCCCAGGACCTGGTGGCGAGCTGTGTCCACCCAGCCTCAGCCCACATTCGTGTGGGCTCCCTGGGGACAGGGGCGAACCAGCCCCCACAGAGGACTCCACCTCAGGACAGTCGCACTCCCACCCCCACGGGCCTCCCAAAGCCGACTTCCCTCCAGGCAGGTTGTCCTGTAAACACGCACCACGACTGCCAGGGGGACGGCCTGCCCCAGTGAACAGCCTGCCATGGGCACACCCACCCACACACACGCACACACACATTCTGCCAGGAACATCTGTTTTGACAAACAAATTATTCAAGTCAGTCTATGGGACGTGAATTGACAGATTCTCAGCCTGCTGGGTCCTCGCTCACTGCGTTCTCAACCCGAGCCCAGCTGTGGGTGATACAACCAACTCTTTTGTTTTTCATTTGTTGGCCCACATCCCCTGTGCCTGCTCCAGCCAGACCCCCAAGAGGACCACTTCCGAAGCCCCAGAGAGGCTGCGATGTGAAACAGCCCATCCTCACACTCCTGGGGGCTAGAAAGGCATTTCCTGGTGTGATGTCAAACTTCGCCCAGAGGGGCTTTTCTGCCGGGGTGGGGGGCGGGAGGGGACGAGGGAGCCCCATGCTGCCAGAGACCCACCAGCCCTGCCCTGCGAGAAACGGATTCGCGCGGGCCGAGCAGCAGAGCCCCACACCCGCGGGAGGGAGGAATCGTCTGGAAAGGCCCCCTCTCCCCGCCGCGGCGCTCCGGCACCCAGCGTCCATGGCAGCCTCGCCACCCGGGCGGCTGCCTGGACCCCGGGCTGAAGGGCATCCTCGAATGGCTGGAAAATAAACTTTGTCCGGGCCAAGAGTTTCCGGCTGTCGCCCCGCGGTCGACGCTGCTGCAGCTCAGGGTGCGGGCGGAGGGGCGAAGGGAAACGGGAAGCTATTTTTAGGAGAAAAAAATAAATCTCAGCCTACCTTGGAAGCAGCAGTGCCAAGACTGGGAGGCTCAGCGCGGAGACTGCAGTCTACTGTGTCAGATTACAAACTGGGGGCCGAGGGAGGGAGGGAGGGAGGGAGGGGAGGGCGGAGGGCGGGGAGGGAGGGCGGAGAGAGGGCATTGGTGTGCCGGCGCTGCCTGGATTCAGCTAGAAATGATTCATTAGTTTTCTGCAGGCAGGCAAGCAGGCCGAGAGGGAGAGAGAGGAGCCATCCACCATGCAGCAGTGCCCAGAGCCCACGAACGTCAGTGCTGAGACACACATGCACGCATGCACACACCAAGATGGCTTTCCCTTCCCTGCCAGTGTCTTCTGCACCGAGCTGTGGCCAAAAGCTGGGACAGGCATGGAGGTGAGGCAGCTCCCTTCGCCAAGCAGAGCTGGGGAGGGGGGCCGGGTGTCGCTGGGTGATTTTTCCCTCCGGGGAATAAAAGCGCAAGCTCTCCCCCGCTGGCTGCCAGAGGCCTCCTGCAACCAACCGGCCGCTGGCTGCTGCCAAGTGGAGGTAAAACCTGCCCTCGCGCGCCCCACAAAGCTGGGAAAGTCAAGCGCTGCCAGGAATTAAGCGGTGGTGTGCCACAGCCCAAGCTGTTCGCGTCTGTACCCTCTGCTCGGGCTCCCCCGCTCCCCCAAGCCTCCAGAACCACGAGAAAATAACAGATTTGTCCTCCTCGTCCTCCCAGAAGTTCAGGCTGTTGCAGGAAGGTACCAGCCACCCAGCAACGCAGTAGAGAGTGGTGAACTGGGGAAGCGACGTTTGTGGACTTACATACACACACGCACACACACGCATGCACACGCTTCATTCCCTGGTATGAAAACCCCCTCGTGTGTTATTTGAAGATGCTAAATGATTTAGCTCATGGAAGGAAGGCTAATGTTGGAGCCCACGAGCCCTGACTGTGGCTCGGATTGTGGGCAGGGACACACAGGGTGGAGACAGGCACACGCCATCTGCAGGTCCTTTATACCAAAAGGAAAGACTCTCCCGAGATGCTTTCTGCTGCTTCTCCAAGGAACAGGCTTACAAAACTGGCTCCGCGGTGAAACTCTGATGCACCTTCCTCCACAGTAGTTGGGTAGTTTGTCTTACATGAACCACAGGGGTCTAAAAGCAAGGCAGCCAGAGGGAGACTCCTTCCCCAGACAACCTCTGCATAACTGGGGCAGGCAGGTGGAGCAAAAGTTTTCCCAGTCAGGACCCACTTTTGCTTCCTGAGGATGGGGAGCATCTGAATTTGCTGGCAAGAGGGGATGGCTTCTTCGAGCCCTGTGTCCACTAGTCCTAGGCTCTTAGATGCCCCTGATCATAGTGGCATTGTTCACAACAGCCAACAGGTGGGGGCAACCCCATGCCTGTTGATGGGTGGGTGGGTGAACAGAAGGTGGTCTGTCCACACAGTGGAATACTATTCAGCCATCAAAAGGAGTGAAGCACTGACACAGGCTACAAAGTGGCTGCACCTGGAAAACATGTGACTCAGTGGAAGAAGCCAGACACAAAAGACCACATCGTACGATTCCATTTATGGAAATGTCCAGAGAGAGAAAGGAGATTAGTGGTGTGGGCGCCAGGGCCTGGGAGGAGGGGGCAGGACTGCTAATGCATACAGGGTTTCCTTTTGGGGCAATGAAAATTTTGTAGAATTAGACAGAGGTGGTGGTTGTACAACATGGTGAAGGCATTAAATGCCACTGAATTATTCACTTTATAAAGGTTAATTTTGTGTTATGTGAGCCTCACTTCAACTGAAAAAAAAAAAGGCCATGGGAAAACTCCATGTATTGGGGAGTCACATTGGACAAGGTCTGAATCCTGACTCTGTGTGACCTTGAACAGGTCGGTCTGTTCCCTTGGCTACAAAATATCGCATCTGCTTATAAGAGAGCCATCACCGCGTGGGGCCGTTGTGGGGACAAATAACGCAGGGGATAGAAGGAAATAAAGCTGTCCCCCCCGAGGTTAGCAGCTACACACTAGTGTAATCAAATAAACAGCAAGGACCTATGGACCAGCGCAGGGAGCGGCCCTCAGTGTCCCGCCATGAGCCATGATGGAAAAGAGCGCGACGGAGAACATGCATATGTGCACACGAGTGCATCGCTTTGCTGTACCCCGGAACGGACACAGCACTGTGAATCAACCGTACTTCAACTGGAAAAAAAAAGCTGCTCCCCCTTGGAAAGAACTTAGTCTTTGAGAAGGACATTTGATGGTGTGAAAACGGTCTTCTACCCGTCTCTTCTCAGCAGAGAGGGAACCGTTTTGGAGCAATCCCGCTGACCACACAGGCCTCAAGTCCGCGGTGCTGAAACAGTTCGGCAGCAGAAGCGTGTTCCTTTCGAGAGGCTGACCCCTCCCCGGGCTGGACCACGGCCATCCGAAGCCAGGTGTGGTGGGACTCCGGAGTTAGCCATCTCAGGTCACCCCAAAGGGTGTTCTTGGCCCGCGGGTCTCTGTGTGAGCCCGTTCGGTGGACGGGGCAACCTGAGGCCAGGAGAGGGCGCTGTCCCTGCGGAGCCAGAAAAGGAAGGCAGGGGTTCCACCTCTGGGAGCCACGTTCTAATTCCACAAAGGCCAGGTGAGGAGGGGGCCTAGCTCAAGCAGCAGAGCACGTGCTTCGCATGCACGAGGCCCTGGGTTCAAGCCCCGGTACCTCCTCCAAAGTTAAATACATAAACAACCGTAATTACCTCTCCCACAAAAAAGTATATTAAAAAAGAGAAAAGAAATCTGCAAAGACCAGGTGAATTCTGTGCATGAGACACTGGGAAATGTAGCAAAGCAGAAGCGTGCTCTGGGGTCACTCATGACACAGATGAAGTGGGAAGGGGTTACCTGTCCCAGAAAACGGGCTGCCAAGCCCAGGGCTGGCATCCTCGAAGAAAGCAGAGAAGCGAGCCCCTTCGACACTGGCTACAGGCGGCCCGCTAGCTCCTGCCTGGAAGGCAGACCGCACGAAGGCGTCCCTGTCCCCCGGGCCTGTCGGGCCGTCCAGGATCCTGAATGCACTGAGAGCGGCAGGACGACGGATGCCAAGCTGCGTACCTGCCGTCCAGAACCCCCTGGGGGGCCCGCGGGGAGGGCGCAGCGGGGCCACTCAGTCCTTCTCCAGCAGCATTCAGAGACGTTACTCTGGTATACCAGGACCCTCCACGGGAACCGAGACAGTGCCACAAGTAAGAACATTCCTCAGCAGAATACAATAGTATGTCGTTTTTGTTTCCAGCATAGTTTGTATGTTATTGCAAATAATAAGAAGCAGAACTCAGCAGGTTTCCTGTGTAAGAAGAGCAGTCAGGAAACGTCATGCAAGAAAAAAAAATCCCATCTGCAGTAGCATCCAAAAAGAAAACGTTCCTACGAATGATTTGAACCAGAAATATATAAGATATAGACGAAGAAAACCGGAGAACAAAACAGGAAACCTGACCGGAGGAGCGCGTGCCCTGCACTGGGATGGGAGGCTTAAACTCTGTAAAGTGCTCCCTAAACCACCCTCAAATGTAATGCGATTCCAAAGGTACAAAAGGCAGGATTTTTTTAGACCTAGGGAAGCTGATTCTAAATTCTGCATGAAAATATAAGCACAAACGTATAACCTGGGAATTTTTTTAGATTTCAAATAAGAGTAATGAAAGGATATCAGCCTTACCAGACATTAAAATATATCATAAGTATATAAATAAGATTGTTGGTTCTGGTGCATGAACAGAAAGGTCAATAGAACAGACTCGGATAAATGAATCTTATCACATATCTGCATTTACTGTATGATAAAGTAGCACTTCTAGTCAATAAAAGACTGATTATTCAATAAATGATATTCAGAAAACAGGATAATTAAAAATATATATATATTCTTACACAAAACTTCCAAATGAATTAAGTATTTAAACCCATAAAGAAAAAGTCAAACATCCTTGACAGAATCATGAAATTTTTTCTCATTATTTTGGAATGAAGAAGAACTTTGTAACCAAGACAGAAAATGAGGGCTGATGAAAGGAAAGGCCGATTAAATTTGACAACACGGAAATTTAAAAATTCTGCACAGTGAGGGGAAAAATGCCAAAAATAAGATCAAAAGGTAAGTTACAAACCAGAAGGAAATATTTGCCAACACAAATTTCAGATGCAAGTATGAGTCCAGGTTTTGAGGGACCTGGAGTTTGCTCAACTTGAGGAAACCTGTTTAAGAAAAATCAAAACAAAACAAAACAAAACAAAACAAAAAACCCACCAATACAACAAAGTACAAATATGATTATTAATCAAAAACGATAAAATAAATTACTACAAATTCCAGACTTTAAAAAGCTAACAAATCCCACAAAAATCACAAAGTCTAGAAAAATAATCTTATATGTGTTTAATTAGCTGCCTGACACACCTCTGGAATACTTTTTTTAAAACATTTTTTTGGGGACTGTATAATCTTTGATGGTCTCTCCAGAAGACAATAATTTTGTGACATTTTTCTCCTCCAAGAGAATAAAAGAAAACTTCTAGGGGGAGGGTTCAGCTCAGCAGTAGAGCACATGCTTAACACGCACAAGGTCCTGGGTTCAATCCCCAGTCCCTCCGTTAAAAAATAAATAAAATAAAAATAAGTAAACCTAATTATCTCCTTCCTCTAGATAAATAAATAAGTAAATAAACATTTAAAAAAATTAACAAACAAAAATACCCAACAACAAAAAAAGAAAAAGAAAAATTATTTCCCTAGCATAACTGATCAAATCTGGGTTTCTTAAGGTTTTTTTGGTAGTTGAAAGGTTTCCTTTAACAAATGTAGTCCACGTACAGCTGCCGTCACAGTCATCCCTGAACTGCTATTCCAGGGTGCGTCCGAAAAGCATAGGAATTCTGACCAATTCTGTTTTGTTTGGTTACCGACGAAAAAGAAATAAAAAACAAATACGTGATGGATTACACTGATGTCTGCTGAATTACTGAGGATATTCTGGACAGGAGAACCTCCTGCTGGTCACATGTTGGTGAGAAAGGCATCCTCTGCTTAGACTTGGGGATTGGGGATTGGAAGAATTTTCCATGGACAAATTTTTCACATATATTTCAAATCTCTTTTCTCATCCACCACCCATGTGCGTCCAGCACCAAATACCTTATATTTGGTTCACGTTATAATATGATCTTTGGCTGCACAGGCTAGCTAAGGATAATTTGGTCTGAAAGGCCACAAAAGTATTCCAGGCAGCCATCGCATGCCATGACGGCCAGTGATCATTTATGCCCAAAAGAGACAGAGACCCATTTAACATACCCCACTAAATCCAAATTAAATGGCATCTTAACTGAACTTCCTCTGAGCTGGGTGTCAAAAATGCCCACAGCGTGTCTGACAGAACTCGCCTAAGGGAAAGTCTCAGTAGAAAGATGCAATTGCCTGAGATGATTCCAGGTAAAATGACTTGCCTGAGTGAATTTTGTGAACACATTCCTGGGATCCCTTCAGGGTCTTGTAAGGTTTTGTACAAGTGAGGACCATGGAAGCTGAAACTTCATTGGCTTCATGTAAATCTACCTCTTGACAAGCTAAGGACTAAATTCCTTAACATGTAAAGAGCTTTTACAAGTCAATGTGACCAAAAATTCAATTGAAAAATTGGCAAATGGTGCAAATACACAGTCCAGCACTTGCCCCAATTTAAAAAATGGTGAGGTGTTATTACAATACCATCTCCAAAAATGGTAAGTGCAAAAAAAAGTGTGCATGTATTCTCCAGTTTGCATATAAAAAAAGAAAGCTTATACATGTATAGTCTGTCTCAGAAAGCTTACAACGCACGAGTGGGTCCCTCTTGAGAGAGGGACTAGGGACTCAGGGTTTGAGAGTTAAAACTCTTACTTTGGCACAGAGTAAATTTTTCTACCATGCACAGAGATGATTATTTCTTTTTAACTCAGAGTGCTCTTACTTATGAAAACTCATTGAGCTCTAAAAGGGTACATTTTACTGCATTTAAAATAAAAATTATCTTACAGATATTTTGAAACATGATTATTAAGTATATAATATATTATATAATAAATATATTTTGTATTAAGTGAATATATGTATATACACACACAGGGCTTGTACACACACACACACACACACACACACACACAGGACGTACTGAAAAACGTCCTTTATTTAACATTTGCTTTACTTTCGCTACTGGACTGAACATGGCTAGAGGTAATAACGCAGCATTGTATACAACTCTGAAACATTCCTCCTAGACCTGATACGTGTTACTGTTACAATTTGCATCAGGTTTACCAAGTAATCCTGTATGAACCTAAAGTCTGAACACAGCAAACCACTGCAGTAGAAAGATAAGCAAAAAAACAGCCTAAGACAGTGGGGAGGGCACAGCTCAGTGGCAGAGCACATGCTTAGCATGCGTGAGGTCCTGGGTTCCATCCCCAGTCCCTCCATTAAAGAATAAACAAATAAACAAACAAACAAACCTAATTACCACTCCCCCAAACCCCCCCAATTTCAAGGCACCCATGTCCTCAGGACAGAGAGCCAGATGACGGACAAATACAGAGAGGTCTGGAACCTGGAACATGGGATGTGATGGAGGCCAGGAGGACACGCAGGGCAGGGAAGAGGGCAGACAGAAGTCCACTCTGAGAAGGTGACAGTGGAGCAGGAAACTAGCGAGTGAGAGAGCCAGACTTAGAAGAGGAAAGTCCCCAGCTCGTGGGAGGATGAGGACACACCTGGCGTGGGGGACACACAGGCTGTCGGAGGTGGGGGCGGAGGGGAGGGGGAGGGGGAGGGGAGGGGGGAGGGGAGGGCAGCACGCGGTGTGCATTTTTGTTAGACTCGGCGAGACCTCTTCTTCCTTCTCTGAGTGAGGTGAGAGTGACCCGATGGCCTCTGCTTTCAAAGGGTCACCTCAAGTTTATAAAAATAAACTAAAAACGGGTTAAATACCTCACGTAAGACCAGAAACCTTAAGACGCCTAGGAGAACACCCAGGCGGAAACTCTTTGACACAGTGGTAGCAGTAACTCTCAGCCCGGGGGCTGGGAGCTCGCACGCCCGCTTCTCCCCCGCTGACTCCGAGGTCACGGAGCCGCACGACGCCAGGACAGACGCCGCGGAGAGAGGGCGGATGCGGGAGGGAGGCGGGAGGAGTGCCGGGCTCCGCGTCGGGAGGGCCGGGCGGGCGGAGGCGGCAGAGCCAGGGCGGGGGTGGCGTTTTCGCCGCATCGCAGTCCAGCGCCGGCAGGGGAGCGAGGAGGCGCCGAGAACCGTCCCCCGGCCCGTCCCTGGGCTCAGCCCGTGCCCCCCACCCACTCGGACGTCGTGATCAGACCCAAAGGTCCCGGAGACACGGCTTCTCGTGTCTCACCTTCCTTCTGCTCAGAGTGCGTGTTTTCCCTGAGTCCCTGTTGGGAGCTGTTCACAGCGTCCGGACCTGCTCCCGAAGTTCATAGGAAGAGTGGCTTGACACCCCACCAAACCCGGCACTGATGACCCCGGGGTGGGGGAGGCTGGGGGGCGTCTGCGGCTGCCTGGAGCCACAGTGAACCACTTCGCCTCCCCCTTGCTGGCTCACGCGAAAAAACATTTGAGAATATTCCACCCGAGAGCAGAGGAGACACCTGCTCACAGGCAAGACAGAGAGAGAGACTGTGTGGCTGTTTTTTTCAGTTGGTTGGGAAACTCCTACCACGAATTTCAGAACTCTGTGCATCTTGCCAAACACAGAGATGGTCCCAGCAGTGAAACCAACAGCGGTTCACCCAGAAAATCAGGAAGCCCCATAAGCTAAGATAAAATGCACTCGCCTTCCTGAGCTACTGCTTTAGGAGAACAGCTTAAAGTGTAAACCAGAGTTTGCAAAGTAAGTTACCTACAGGGAACAAAGGGGCTAATAAAGGAACAAAACGGACTGAGGGTGAGAAACTTGTTCCCAGCATGGATCCTTATCTTCTGACTTTTAACAGAGACATGGGTATTAAAAACAAGTCACTTCCCACTTAATTCTACTATAATAAAAATAATAAAAATTCTCCTAGAAAACAAATGATGAGGAAACCCTAGGTACAGTTAGGTAGGAAGTTAATAGGAGCTGAGCACCCAATGCCAAACAGTGCAGTAAAGGCATTTGTTCTCCACGGCTGCCGGAACAAAGTTCCCCAGACTGGGTGACTCACACGGCAGAAACTGATCTGTTCACTGATCCGGGCGCTGGACGTCCAAGAGCAGGGTGCCGGAGGGGCGGTTTCCCCTGAGGCCCCTCTCCCTGACCTGCAGACGGCCGTCTTCTCCCCGTGTCTTCACGTGGCCTTCCCTCTGTTCATCTCTGTCTCCTAATCTCTTCCTGGAAGGACGCTAGTCAGACTGGACCAGGGTTTGGAGGTGTTCAGGGTTAGGATTTCAACATACTAATAGATGGGGACACAATTCAACCCTGTACCCCATGTAGCATATTATACGACACAGAAAGAAGGAAAGCAGATGCGTCCCTGCGGGGAGGGGGACCACGCAAGCAACCCCCTTCCTTGGAGAAGATCTCGCGGCAGAAAGCCCAGCAGAGGTCCCCCCGGGGAACTTGAGCCCCCCCAACAGCATCCTGCCGCTGACACTCGCCTCCAGGTTGCCCCTTCCTCCTACATGGGTTCTCTTTTTCTTCCGGGCGCCCCCAGCTCCCTGGAAGGAAGTGCTCTCTTGGGGTGAGTCTGTGGTTGGCTTGTCTTTTTTTTTTTTTTTTTTTTTAAGAATTGACTCAACAGTTTCTGGATAATTCCAATAATTCAAAAGTCAAAGTCCCATTTGCAGCACCATGGATGGACCTGGAGATCATCATTTTAAGTGAAGTAAGCCAGACAGAGAGAGAAAAATACCATATGACATCACTTAAATGTGGAATCTAAAAAAATAAGACAAATGAACTTATGTACAAAACAGAAACAGACTCACAGACATAGAAACAAAACAAAACAAAACCCCCCAAACTTATGGTTACCAGGGGGGAAAGTAGGTGGGAAGGGATAAAATGGAAATTTTAGATTTGTAGATACTATATATAAAATAGATTAAAAAAAACAAGGAACTGTAGAGCACAAGGAACTGTATTCAATATCGTGCAGTAACCTGTAACAAGAAAGAATGTGAAAAGGAATATATGCATGTATACGTCTGACTGGAACAGTATGCTGCACACCGGGCATTGACACAACATTGTAAACTGACTAGACCTCAAAAAAAAAACATCAAAGCCGCAGAATGTGAGATGGAGCATCCGCTTCAATAGTTAACAAGTTTCGATCGCCTTTGGAAAGGAAAACAGAAAAGCAAAACACAGAGAGATGGCTGGAGATGCAGAGCCTTACTTGCCCGCCACGTCCCTCCCTGTTAAGTTTAAAGGGAGGTGACACCCCTGCCCCCCCCCCGCCGGAGACCCGGTGTGTGTCCTGCGCTCCCCTCTTCGGAGAACCTGCCCAGTGGTGGACGGTCATCTCCGGCTGGTCCCGCTCAGGAATCCTCCACAAACCTCCCTCCTTGAGAAACAGCCAGCCGATCGCCCCCAGCCCGTACTCACGCTACTGTTCCCAAGACTCGTTCCACCCC
Organism: Camelus ferus; assembly: GCF_009834535.1. Taxonomy (NCBI): domain Eukaryota; kingdom Metazoa; phylum Chordata; class Mammalia; order Artiodactyla; family Camelidae; genus Camelus; species Camelus ferus. The sequence continues at coordinate 21,838,034 of NC_045727.1, read as the reverse complement.
CGGCTGGTGACTTTCTGGTGCCCGTCCCCACGTCATTGGGGACCAGAAACCTGGGGCCCTAGAATCTCCCAGAACCAGGTGCCAGTGCAATACTGCGACCTGGAAGGGGCCTGCCCGCGTCAGGTCGTGCCACCCCCTCAGCAGGACCATGCAGAGCGAAGCAAGTTAAGTCAACAGCTAGCTCCTTCCAAGGCTCTCGGACCCCCTGGGGTGAGCCTCGCAATGATGAAGGTTCCCTTGTAGGGACGTGGCTAATTGGGCCACTAAATATAAACATCCCGGTTCGGTTCATTTTCCATCTGGGACTTAGCATCCCACGGCTACAAGGGGGAGGAGCTCTAGAAGGTGACTCCTTGACTGTCAGCACTTCCCAAAGGGGAGGAAAATAAACATGATTTCAGGGTCCAAGGGACCCATCCAGGCGGGGCGGGGAAAGAGTGAGGCCTGTGGTCACTGGGGAAGCCAAGCCCCACCCGGAACAATCCCAGTGAGCTGCAAACTGTGCAGACAGAACACAGACACTCTGTAGGGCCTTCCAGGCAGTTTCTAGGGGAAAACTTCTCATCGGATCTAAAGGGAACTTACATTCTAACCTCATTTGATGTCACGGCAACTTTGAAAGTGTGCATCCGCTGATGCATGATTAGATTCATCCTCTGAACAACTATGCACCAAGAATTAAGATCCCAAAGCTTCTAGCCCAGACCCTGCAGAGCAGGAAAATCACTCATAAGGGAAGACTCCTGGGTTTTAGGGGGTAAATCAATTGCCAGTGGAATAAGGTGCAGGTCAAAACTGTGGCCGCGAGAGAGCTACCTGTATAGGACTGAAGTCAGAACATTCCCCAACACCATGTACAAAGGTAAACTCAAAATGGGTTAAAGACCTAAATGTAAGACCAGATACTAGGAAACTCCTAGAGGAAAACACGGGCTGAACACTCCTGGACATAAATCACAGCGGTATGTTTTTTGAACCAGCTCCTAGAGTAATGGAAATAAAAGCAAAAGTAAACAAATGGGATCCAATTAAACTTAAAGGCTTTTGCACAGTTAAGGAAACCATCAACAAAACGAAAAGGTAGCCTACAGAATGGGAGAAAATATTTGCAAATGATGCGGCTGACAAGGGGCTAATTTCCAAAATACACAAACAGATCATATACCTTAATGAGAAAAAAAAAAAAAAAAACAAGCAACCCAATCAAAAAATGGGCAGAAGACCTAAAGAGACATCTCTCCAACGAAAACAGATAGACGCCCACAAGCACATGAAAAGATGCTCAACATCACTCACTGTTAAGAGAAATGCAAATCAAAACTACAATGAGGTGTCACCTCACGCCTGCCAGAGTGGCCGTCATGAGAGAGTCTACAAACGATAAACGCTGGGGAGGGTGTGGAGAAAAGGGAGCCCTCCTGCACTGCTGGTGGGAATGTAAACTGGTGCAGCCACTATGGAGGACAGTATGGGGGTTCCTTGGGAAACTAAAATTAGACTTACCATATTGTCCAGCAATCCCACTCCTGGGCATGTATCCAGAGAAAGATATAATTTAAAAAGACACCTGCACCCCAGTGTTCACAGCAGCTAAAACATAGAAATAACCTAAATGTCCATCAACGGATGACTGGATAAAGAAGTTGTGGTATATTTATACAATGGAATACTACTGAGCTGTGAAAAAGAATGAAGTAGTGTCATTTGCAGCAACATCGACGGACCTAGAGATCATCATACTAAGAGAAGTCAGACAAAGGCAAATATCATATGATATCACTTATATGTGGAAAATAAAAAATGATACAAATGAACTTACTTGCAAACCAGAAATAGACTCACAAACATAGAAAACAAACTGTAGTCACCAAAGGGGAAAGGGGAGAGGGAGGGGTAAATTAGGAGTTTGAGATCAGCAGATACACACTACTGTATACAAAACAGATAAACAGCAAGGTCCTACTGTAGAGCAAGGTCCTACTATTCAATATCTTGTAATAACCTGAAATGGAAAAGAATCTGAAAAATAATATATGTGAATACGTATAACTGAATCACTTTGCTGTACACCCGAAACTAACACAATATTGTAAATTAACTGTACTCAATAAAAATAAATAAAAATTTTTCAAAATTTTAAATAAGGGCTATAGATTAGAAATAGTAATTTATCGGTGTTAAGTCTTCAGATCGTTGTACTGTGGTTGTGTGGGAGGGTGTCCATGTTCTAAGAAAAAGCTCACCAAAATATTTGGGGATAAAGGGACGATATATTTGCAATTTACTGTCAGGTAGATGGTCTGGGGGAAAAATCTCTCTCCCTATCCCACTGTGCATGTGTGTGTGTGTGTGTGTGTGTGTGTGTGTGTGTGTGTGTGTCTATATAGATGGATGATTGGTAGATGGATGGATGGATAGATAGATAGATAGATAGATAGATAAAATGATTTTAAAAATGGAGGCAAAATGTAAACAATTGATGAATCTAAATAAAGAATATAAAACACACAAAAAAAAACAAAAAAAAGGAACACCTAATTACTCCCCCCCTCAAAAAGAATATAAAAGCATTCTTCCTGCTATTCTTGCTGCTTTTCTGAAAGTGTTAAATTATGTCAAAATAAGACTTTTTAAAATGCAGGACAAGAATCTGAAAAGCAGCCCCAAGGACAGAGCTCTTGTCTTGGAGTCACTCCTGGCAGCTCATGCTCTCGGGGTTCATTTCTGTTCAGGTCAGTAACGCAAAGTGCACTTACCCTGGGGCCCCACACGGGTCTCTCGGGCGCCCCTCTTCATCCCCGGGTACTGATTTCTCGGGGCCTCCCTGGGCATCTGCTGCAGGAGCTGGGTTTATCCAGGAGCTCATGACCTTCGGGTTTGGTGGAAAGCAGCCTTGTAGAGTGTGTTGTCCTTTTCCCAGATGAGACAGAACATAGCTGGTTCTAAAGTGAACAGAAAAAGAGAGATGCTAAATATTGCGCAAATTTTGGTTTGGCTAGTGTGGCATAGAGTTTCTAAGAGCCATTCACTCCTCTTTTCTATACAGACAAGATACTGAATAATGTAGCAATGGACCCAGACTCTGTTGGAGGTAGAGGTAGCCATGTTATGCTGTTTTGGCCAATGAGCTGTGCTGACTGGGGGTCGGGAGAAAAGAATTCTGGAAAACTGTTTTCATTACTCATAAAGGGGAGTAGATGAGGATAGCATTATCCCTCATTCTATTTCCTGTCCTGAATATAGATGTGATGGCTGGAGCTGTGGCAGCCATCTTGCAATCATGAGGGAAAGGCCCCGAGAATCATAAGCCATTGACTCATGGCCAGCAGCTGCCTAGTTCTCATGTGAGAAAAAAATCAAGCCCTATTTATTTAAGACACTGTTAGTTGCGTGTTCTATTGCTTTTTTTGTCAAACCCATTTTTAATTGCTATAACAATAAATCTTATTTTCCTTTTTTATCTTAAGCTCCTGAGAAGAGTTGTGATAAAATATATTGCCTTATATTCCCTTGGGGTCCCTTTCTGTTCTCCCTCCCACAAGAAGATAATGTTCCGTTAATCCGTGGACTTAAGTCTTGACTCAGTCAAAACTCCCACAGGGAGGGTTCTCTGCATAAAGCTGATGATTCCTACTTTCCTTCCCCAAACTGAACACTTTCTACTTCTCTTTGTTAATATGCTGCAGATATAGTTAAGATGCGACCCTAGCATAAAGTATATTTAAAACTCTAGCAGGGATTTCCACTACGCTGATGAATAAAGGATGAGCTGTCCCTGCTTGCCTTCCCCTGACCGCCCAGCTGCTCTCCCGCCCTCCCGCTTCTCGCGTCGCTGGCAGCCCTTCCGCCTGGGCTGTTTGTCCAGCCAGCTGACGGGACCATCATAAGGATCACGCTCAGAGAAGTCATGCGCCCGGGACTCCACGGGGAATGGCAAGTCTTAACGCCAGCTGAGAGGCTGTGCTTGAGGTTCACTTATCGAGACAGTTTCGAAGAGAAAGACTAGTTCCCGAAGCAGATTCTCTCCAGCCTGACTCAGTGCGGGGCACAGAAAATGGTCCAGACTGTGCCTACTGCCCACCCCAGACCCAGTGCATGGTCCAGAGACACTGGCAGCCAGTAGACCAGAGCAGAAGATGTCAATGGACTCTTCGGAGAAGAAAAGCAAAGTTAGACAAGACACCAGTGAAGGCCCCAGGATGAAACGTCGGCGTGAATGTGGCCCAGTCACAGCACATTTCTTGCGAGTAGAAACACTCCAGCCCTGAAAGTTATTCATCTGGGTAAAAGTATTATGATTCCAAAACTCCCAGACAATTGGAAATGTCTCTAGATAGATTACGGGGGAAGGAGGCCTCTGAAGCTCTCTAGTGTTTTTATCAGAGATTGCCCAGAGCAGGCCATGGAGGAACGGGGTACAGAAGGGGTAATTTCCAGTAAACGCAGAAAAATGACCTGGTGTATCAGGTGCAGGAGGCAGCATTGCACAGATTCCTGCGGCACCCGGGGAGCGGGCATCGCTGATGCAGGGCAGGGGCTGGGGGTGGGGGGTTCAAGGGAACAGGCCTCAGCAAAAGAGATCAAGGGACACCAGGGGGACAGGTATCACCTAGAGAGACCCTGGGGACACCGAGGGACAAGTATTACAATCCGGGGGCAGCAGAGGGACAGGCATCACTCAGGGAAACCCTGGGACACCAGAGGGACAGGCTTCACTTAGAGAAATCTTGGGGACATCAGAGAAACAGGCATCACTTTATGAGATTCTGAGGACACCAGGGGACAGGCGTCACTGACAGCATTCCCGGGAGCATCAGGGCTTGACTCCATCAGATGTGTGAAGGGGGTGCGTGGCTGACCTCCCCACTGTGCAGCCCCTGCCCCATCATAAGATGACCAGGCCCTTGGCAGCAGCCTGTCCTTCAGCCCAAACTCCAGCGAAGCCCTTGCAGGAGACTCTGCTGACCTGGAGCCCGAGGCAGAGCCACCCATGGGTGCCCAGCCCACTCAGCTGGCCTTCCCGTGACCTGCTCTCCCTGACGTGAGAGGCAATGTGCTGTCTTCTCCGGCCCTGAGACGTGGGACTGTTTGTTACGCAGCAGTCGCTTACCCATAACATCCTGCTGCTGAAGATGGGCTACCCCTGTTGTGGTGGGCTGGGAGAGCAAAAATTTGTGATCTGTGCTCAAAAACAACAGTCAATACATGCAGCCTATCAAGTCCACCTGGCTTTGGAAAGAAAGAAAATCATTAAATGGAAATGCAAGAGGTTTCACACGTCATGCAGGATATTCCCCCGGGGTGTCCGTTACACCTTCATAGGCTGAATATCCCCGTTCGTATCATCAACATGTGTCTACAAAGGTGAGCTATCATAACAACGTGCTGTTCACTGGTTTGTTACCACAGCTTGGCGGACAGAGCCCTCCACCCCAGCCCAGCCTTCCCTGGTTGTTTTCCAGGGTCCCTGGGGGTCTTAGTCCCCCGTGCGGTCCTGGTTAGTCCTTGTTTTATAAAATCAGATGGCTAACCACCGAAACACACCTACAGATGTGTTCATCTTACCTCCTTCACTTGATGTCAGGGACTCGAGAACTGTGTCATATATGTCATCCTGTTGTGCAGGCATCTTTCCCTTAGTGCCTCCAAAATCCTAAAAAAATCAGCAGCTCAGTGTGAAATCGCTTCCCAGGACCCTGTTTTCTGCTCTTTCATATTGGAAACCTTACGACACGTCGCACACCAGCCCAAACGCCCCAACCAAATTCCTAGCCGTAACAACCTGTCATGTGAGCAGTAAAAGCCTCCCAACGTTGCCTCCTCTCGGACGACACAGACGACTGTCACCGGCCGTCGTTCTGGGCGCCGCTCTGGGGCACCCGGGAGGCGCGGCCCTTTTGTGGGCACGGGGAAGCCTTTCCAAATTCCTCCACTTGACAATGAATTTCTTCCGCTTGCTTTGGGAGAGTAAGCTGCAACTTTGTCCACTTACCATTTTGTTTAAAATGCCATCTTGTTTGCAAATACTAACTACTGTACATAAAATAGATAAACAAGTTCACACGGTAGAGCGCAGGGAACTATATTCAGCATCTTGTGGTAACTTAGGGTGAAAAAGAATACGAGAACGAACATACGCACATTCACGTATGACTGAGGCACTGTGCTGTGCGCCAGAAATTGACACATTATAAACTGACCATACTTCAATAAAAACATATTTAAAAAATAATAAAATAAAGTGCCATCTTGGGTTGTGGGATCCAAAACGTGTATTTCTCTTTAGATACATAACTGAGAAGTTATATAGTCGTATCACATATATGTATTATATTACACATTGGCTATGTAATTATGCATATACATTTATATGTGAAGTTGGGTTTTAAAAACCAAGAGGTGTACTTCCGGGAACGTAGTGACCCATGCGACGCTGGGCGGGGTCTGACTGCGTTTTAAGAGCTGGGGTTCTGGACTCTCCCGGAGCCGTCTCAGCCTCCCACCCTCCGCTTAGAAGCTCTGTGTCCCTGAGTACGTCGTGTAAACCTTGTTTCCCCTTGCATAAAACAGAAAACCTGTGCGGCGCACCTGAAACCGAGGAAATACTGTAAGCCAACTAAACTTCCACTTACAAAGCAGAAGAGGTTCTACCTAGCACAGAACGCGGTTAAGAATTAGATGAAATCATGCGCGCCGCTCACAGCAAGCGGTTCCCTTTCTTAGGAGAGGAATGCGCGCGTGGACGCCCTCTTCTGACCCGCGCAGGGCCACGTGCCTTATTCGGGCAAAGCACTGGGAGCGGTTGGGTGCGTGTGCGTGTCACCTCCAGGTAGAGCGCATGAAGAGTCACCCACAGTTTGCCGTTCTCTCGGGTCCCTGTCTCCACAGCCCAGGAAACACGCGTTGGGAAGACCACCCCTCTGCCTGGTGGGTGGCTCCCCGGGGTGACTCGCAATGGGCAACAGCGTGATTCAGGAATCAACCTGTTCTTTAAGCCCCCGAGACGAGCGATTTCTTCGCCACGTCAGCACAAGCTGACCCACCCTGCCTCGTGTTAATTGTGCAGTGACGCCGAGCACGGGGCCGCCTGGGGAAAGCCCGCAGTCCCGGCAGCCGCGGTGTCCGCCGCTGTGCCACGGGGGCGCTGGCCCCCCGTGCACCTGCCGGGGCTGCCGAGGGGCTGAAGTGCACAGGCGGGAGTGACGCTGGCCAAAGAGCCACCACCACCATCCTCGCTGTCCTGTCAAAGGCATTCAACGAACACTTCTAGAATTTAGCTGAACTGCATTTATCGACGCTCATGAACAAATCGGTTCCATTTCTTCTGAGGGGCCCAGCCCGTAAGTCTCCGGACTCTGTGTCCCAGCGCGCCGTGTAGACGGCCCCTGCCTGCCGCTGTCATTTTTACGGCTATTACTACTCTTCTCGTTTCCTGGACAGCTGACCACCTAGCCCAGCAAGAGCCTACTTTATTCCCCCAGGTCACTCTTCTTCCCCTGCAAAAACAAACGTGCGCAAAATTCTGGGCGGGACTTCCCGCCGTTCCTCTCTCCACCACCAGCTCCTCCCGCCACCCCTTTGCAGGTCCCTCTTCGCTGTCCCCACTCGCCCGAGAGGAGCCGATCTGGGGAGCAGGAGCTTGTAAAGCCTTCGGGGCGCTGGGTGCCCGGAGGTAGCTGGTCATCCGTGCTGGTCCTGCCGTGCACTCCCCCCGCGGCGGCCGCGGGCAGCCGAGCCCGCAGGTGCCCGCAGCGCAGGCGGGGCGGCCGCGCCCGGGTCTCCGCGACCTGGGCGCACACGCGGGGCTCGAGAGCGCCGCTGCCCTCGGGCGCCACCTGCTGGCCTCGCGCTCCCTCCCGGAGCTTCCTCGCGCTCGAACACGAGAAGCGGAGCCCCAGCTGGCTGCGCTTTCTTTTATAACGACTGATCGCGGGGGTGGAGGGACGGCATGCTGATTCCCGAGGAGATGCCCTAACGCTTGCCCTGTGTACAAAATACAAAACCAGCCCAGAGACAAACGCCAGCGACCACCCCCTTAGAGCCCCGCTTCGAAGTAACCGTCAGCCGCGCTCTCCGCACCTGCCTTTCCCATCCCTCTCGTGGCGTTTTGCGGTGCGTACCATGCGCGTCACGTAGGACACCTGCTACGCACATACCGTATCCGGTACATGTGTTTTCTCTGGACGTACGTCAGGGGAAGAGCGTTGTGACTTTGTTTTGCGTTCCCTAGATTCTATTTCGCAACCTGATTTTTTCTACTGAGCCAGCACTGTCCCATAATACAACCTTTCTATTAAATTGTGGCTTTTGAACATTGTCATTGTAGAAACATTCCGTAGCTCGCCTCCCACGCTCTGACGTTTCACCTGACTCTGCAGTGATAGCCTTGGATGTAAAGTCGGTTGCCCATCTTTCATTATTTCACAGCAATTTATTCCCAGGAACAAAACGCCTGGATCCACCGAGGCAGGCCTTTCTATGGTTCTTGATTCAATTGCCAAATTGCCATCTAAGTTACATCAATTTTTCATTTCCGTGAGTAGTGCCTCTTTCCCTGCATCCTCACCAACATTTGGCACTATCGTTTGTTAAGAAATCATGGCCAACTTGGCAGGTTTAAAAAAAAATGGCATGTCTCTGCCTTAATTTGTTTGGGGACCAGCTGTGCGATCTCGGGCAAGTCACCTAACCTCTCTGTGCCTCTGTTTCCTCCACAATGGAAATAAAGGGAGTAGTGACGCCTTCTAAGTTCGTGGGAGCCTGGAGTGAAGACAGCGGCTCACACGCAGCACAGGGTCAATGTCGCGCTCACTGTGTCCCTGGGTTACCTCGAGAAGGGGCGCGCTTCTCAGTGGCCTCTCAGTTGTGTGGGTTTCATTACCCTGAGCTCAGAGCAACCCTCTTGAAACTATTATTTATTCGTGAGCAATGTTGGTTTCCATGACGTTTGCCATTAGGAAGATTTGATCTAAATTGTACCCAGTGGACTAGGAGAGACCTTAGGATGCTAATGTGAATTGCTAACTTTCACTTGTATGGCATTTTAGAATTTGATAGAAGCTATTTTTGATTTTAACAAATAGTAAGGTTAATTCAGAGATGGATAGTGTGATGGATAGATGGATAAATTAATGCTAAAGCAAATACAGCAAAGTGCAGACTCTAGACGGTGGGCCTGCCTGGGCTCCCGACAACTCGCCCACGTTTTTCTATATGTTTGAAAAATGCCTTCAAAGTTGTGATACGGTAGCTGCTTGTAAGACATTATTTCATTTCTTCCCTCTCTGACCACGTGGATTCCTCAGTCTCTTCAGCTACATCTCTCGTCCACGGCTGACTGCTGAGTGTTGGTGTCACAGGTCTTGCCTGTGACTTTATAAATCTGTGTCTTCCCACAAGGCCACCCCAACACTGAGAGTCATCCACAGCCCTGGCCCTGCCACACCTGGGTGGCACCTCAAATTCAACCAGATCAAAACCAGTGGCACCTCAAATTCTCTATATATGTGGAATATTACTGAGTCATTAAAGAGAATGAAACAACGCCATTTGCAGTGCAATGGATGTACCTAAAGATGATCATACTCAGTGAGTCAGACAGACAAAGACAAATAACATATGATATCACTTATATGTGGAATCTAAAAAAAGATACCAAAGAACTGATTTACAAAACAGAAACAGACTCACAGACATAGAAAACAAACTTATGGTTACCAGGGGGGAAAGAGAGGAGGAGGGATAAATTAGGAGTTTGGCATTAGCTGATACAAACGACTACATGTAAAACAGATAAATGTTGGGGGGAGGGCACAGCTCAGTGGTAGACTGCATGCTTAGCAGGCATGAGGTCCTAAGTTCAATCCTCAGTCCCTACATTAAAAAAAAAAAAAGATAAGCAACAGGGTCTTAATGCATAGCACAGGAAACTATATTCAATACCTTGTAATAACCTGAAATGAAAAAGAATATATATGCATAACTTAATCACTGTGCTGTATACCAGAAACCAACCCAACACTGTAAATCAACTACAGTGTTAAAAAAAGAGAGCGCGGACCTCAGGATCTCCTGGTCCAGCCCCACTCCAACCCTCTCCTGCAGCTCGGAACCCCGCGTGGGTTCCCCTTTACGCTGTGGCATCCCGGGGCCGCCTTCCCTCCCTGCGGCCCACGAGAATACAGTAACCCCATCTCACGGAGTCCCTGCAAGCACTGGGCCCCAGCTCTCAGTACATGACACCCCTGAAGCATCAAGTCCAAACTCTCACCACCTGGCCGCCCTCAGCTTCCCGAGGGAGAATCATTAACCAGACTGCGGTCCTGCGGGGCCTGGGGTCAATTCCTGCCACACAGGTGGTTTGTTTGCATTGTTCTGATCTTGGGAATTCCGCAGGGGCCCCGACTCCCGCAGGGCCTCCGGACAAGCTCGCCACTAAATCGTTCACTCCTGCTCTGGTCACCTACGTGTCTGTGCCCCCTCCCCATTTCCAATAGGATTACGGACGCCACTAAGCATTGTGGGAAACTCCCTCGGGTTCCCTTCCCAGGAAGCTTGGTTATTGAAGCCCAGGCCCCGCGTTTTATTCCACCTATTGACCAAAGAGTCCCCTGCTGTCTTGGGACCCTTCACAGGCCTGAATAGGCTGCTTGACAAAAGCACTCCCGGCGGGGATGCTTTAGACAGTGCCTCCTACAGGTAACCATTGTCTGTGGATTATTCACGTGCTGCTAGCTGCGCGGGCCTGGAGCTCGAAGGGGCCCGCCTTCAGAAGCAATGATAAACAGCTCTTAAAGGGTCGCACAGGTCAGAGAGAAACGGGATTTGATTGACACGGATTCTATTGACCCAAGGTTTTTAAGAAAACAGTTGCCAAGGAGAAAAAGCAGCCACATTCCCCAGCTGGGCAAAGAGCCTGTGCTCGGCGGCTGTGACAGAGCGCCCTCTGCTGCTCACTCGGCGCTCTGCAGGCCACGAGAGCAAAGGCCGAGAAAACCCCAAGACGCAGGGCAGAGGCCGGGGTGCCGCTCAGTGTCCCCAGGGCAGAGGCGGGGGTGCCGCTCAGTGTCCCCAGGGCAGAGGCGGGGGTGCCGCTCAGTGTCCCCAGGGCAGAGGCGGGGGTGCCGCTCAGTGTCCCCAGGGCAGAGGCGGGGGTGCCGTTCAGTGTCCCCAGGGCAGAGGCGGGGGTGCCGCTCAGTGTCCCCAGGGCAGAGGCGGGGGTGCCGCTCAGTGTCCTCAGGGCAGAGGTGGGGGTGCCGCTCAGTGTCCCCAGGGCAGAGGTCGGGGTCCCGCTCAGTGTCCTCAGGGCAGAGGTAGGGGTGCCGCTCAGTGTCCCCAGGGCAGAGGTGGGGGTGCCGCTCAGTGTACTCAGGGCAGAGGCTGGGGTCCCGCTCAGTGTCCCCAGGGCAGAGGCGGGGGTCCCGCTCACCGTCCCCGGGATGACCTCACTCTCCAAGCCCTGCGTGGAGAGGGGACTGTGACTTTGTTAAACGTGCTTTTACTGAGATGTAATTCGCACACCATCGTAAAGGTGGAGCTGGACGGCTTTAGTACTTCTGTAGTTACACATCACAGTATAGATGCACGGTGCGTCGCCACAGCCCAGTTCTAAAACACTTCCATCGCTCCAGAAAGTTCCCAGGCCACCGCGGAGCTGCCTTCTGCCTCAGTCATCCTGCCTGTCCTTAGAAGCCTCACATGAGGGAAATCCTGCAATAAATAACCTCTCGTATGCAGCTTCCCTCACTGCACGTAATGATTTTGCGGCTCAGCCTCGCTGCTGCAGGACTCAGTAGCACCCCCTTGCATGGATCGACCACGTTTCATTTATCCCCTCACCTGTTGGTGGACAGGTGGGTTGCTTCCAGTTTGGGACGATTACGAACAACGCTGCTGGGGTGGGGAGGGGAGGGGAGGGGAGGGGAGGAGATAGCTCAGTGGTTGTGTGCGTGCCTAGCATGCACGAGGTCCTGGGCTCCATCCCCAGTACCTCCATTAAGATAAATAAACCTAATTACCTCCTCCCACCAAAAAGCCAAACAAAGAAACAAACAAACAAAAAAACAATGCTACTGGAAAACTGCGTGGATAAGTGCGATCGTATGTTTTCATTTCTCTTGGGTAAAAGCACCTAGGGGTAGGCTTGCTGGGTCGTGGAAGACTGTGTTTAGCTTGTTAAGAAAGCGCCAAATTGTTCTCCAAAATACCTGCACCATTTCCATTCCCACCTACAAAGGATGAGGTAAGGGAAGGGAGCTGTCCCGGGATTAAACTTTGATCAAGGCAAATATCAAAACAGGTCATTGACAGTTTCCCCATGTCCTCGCCAAGCCTGCCCACACACACCCGCCTCCCGCCTTGTGGGGGTGGACTCTTTTCTCTGGACCTGTCCCCCATTCTGGGGGCTAAAGACCACTTAAGAGGTCCCCCCTCTATCTATCCCACATTTGACCCACATTAACTCCCTTGGTTGCAATTAAATCAGCTGCAACGTTTAAATGCAAGGAAAGCTCGCGTTAAGACCCAGATGTCCAGCTTCTCCCAAAAACGTGGACATGCTGGCGACCCCGTCCCGCACTCCAGGCGGAGCTGAGAGGCCACAGCTGCTTCAGAAAAATCCCTTCATTTGCTTGGTGTTTTTGCTCACACAGGATGCAGTCTCGCTTTCTGGTACCCAGCATCCTAATTTGCCACCTGTGGCCACCCGAACTCTCTCAAGTCTGTCTGAGTGGAGCTGATACCGACCTTACGCAGAATCACTATTTGGTGAATGAGTGAACAAGGGAACAGTGCACCCAGGCTCTGGGAAGTCGGGCACCGCCCTGCCCCCCGAGGTGAACCGACGGCCCCTGAACGAGCCCGCTGCAGCCGGCGCCCTGCGCGCCCGGCGTCTCACCGCCCACGGACCGCTCGCCTGCGGTCGCAGGCGTGAAGCGCAGCGTCGCGGCCCCCCTCCTGCCAGCGCGGCGCCCTCGGGTCGCAGGTGAACACAGCACACCTGTCCCGCTGCTACACTGAACGAGGTGTTCCCAACTGACCGGAGGCAGAACCAGAGTCTGCCAGGTGGTCTGGGGAACGGACGGGTCATTCGCCCAGTTGGTCACACTTACCTGTTTATCAAGCAGAATTTCATTCTCATGACAGGTACAGAGACCCTACCAGGCGCCAGGTGGAGGTGGTCAGGGGGCAGAAAGGTCAACAAAGGCAGTGCCTGCCCCTTCCTGGGGGCCCGGCAGCCCTTGCTGCAATGGTGGGAATGTTCTGCATCCATGGGGTCTGTCCAGCGGGGCAGCTGTGGCCACACATGGCCCCCTGAGCACCTGAGGGGTGACTGGTGCAACTGAGAAGTGGATTTTATTTTATTTTTATTTTAATAGCCACCTGTGGCTAGCGGCTTCCCTATGAGTGTAGATCTAGGAGGAAACAGACCCCCAAACTAGAAAAGGCAGGAGAGAATTTTTAATGTTATTTTCTTCCTTCTGTACGTCCATCACAAATTTTCAGTTAGCACCAGCTGTGTTGGGGGTACCATGTTCGGCACTGGGGATACAGCAATGAACAGAACAGAAACAGTGACCACCTTGGTGGAGATTCCATTCCAGAGGGGGAGGTGAAGACGAGAAATTCGTGAAAGAATAAAACAACTTCCTGCAGAGACAAGTGCAGTGACGACAGCTAGGAAGGGAGCGCTGGCGTCCGGGCAGGGGCTGCGCAAGGCAGCTCTGAGGAGGTGACGGTTAAGCAGACCTGAGTGGTAAGCAATTACCAGCCAGGCAAAAATCGACAGGAAGAGCATTCTAATACATGGAGAATGGCAGGTGCAAAGGCCCTGAGGTCCGAGGAACAAAGGGAAGCTCTAAGTAAGGCTACTGGAGAGTGACCAGAGGGGATGGTGGTGGGAAACAAGGCCTGTGAGGATGGCCGAGGTCAGATAACCACCAGCCAACACCCAGACACGATGCTACCCCAAGAGCTGCCAAAACCCGTGTGGTTTGACGGACAGCTGCCCACAGACCCAAAGGTTGTAAAGTTTGGGGCCAAAGGCTGTTACACTTACCTCTCCAGAGTCTCCTACACAAAACAAGAGACAGTGCAATAAACTCCTTAAAAAGAGTTTTCAATTCTGATATGAATAGATAAAGAAGTTGTAGTATATGTGTACATGGTGTGTATACACACACACACACACAATGGAAAATTACTCAGCCATAAAAAAAGAATGAAATAATGCCATTTGCAGCAACATGGATGGACCTAGAGATTATCCTATTAAGTGAAGTAAGTCAGACAGAGAAACACAAATACCATATGATATCACTTATATGTGGAATCTAAAAAAAAAAGTGATACAAATGAACTTATTTACAAACCAGAAAGAGACTCACAGACATAGAAAACAAACTATGGTTACCAAGTGGGGAGGGCCTGGGAGGGATAAATTAGGGGCTGGGGATTAACAGACACACATTACTATATATAAAACAGATAAAAAACAAGGACCTACTGTACAGCACAAGGAACTACATTCAACTTTTTGGAATAACATATAATGGAAAAGAATCTGAAAAGAAAAAAATGCATATATGTATGTATGTGTATAACTGAATCACCTTGCTGTACACCTGAAACTAACATTATAAATTAACTACCCTTCAATCAAAGAAAATTCTTAAAAGAAAATAAAAATTTTTGTTATGTAAACTAACATATGACCAGCAATATCACGCCTAGAAATCTACCAGAGAAAAATGGAAACACGTGTCCACAGAAATGCATGCACACAGGTTCCTAGCAGTGCTATTTGCAGTAGCTAAAAACGCAGACAGCTCAGAGGTCTGTGCGCTGGGGAGCGGACGCACACGTGTGGGGGTACCCTAAAAAGCAGTAAAAAGGAACCAACCACGAATCCATGCTGAGAGGTGCTCCCGTCCATCACGCCAAGCGAAGGAATCTGGATGTGAGACTACGTATTATGTGATCCCAAGTGCAGGAAATGTCCAGAAAAGCCGTATTTATCAAGAGAAAGCTCTACCTGCGCCCCCCGGGCTGGGGGCGGGAGGCAGCGATTAGACACAAATGAGTGTTTTTTGGACGGTGGAAACACTCTGAAGCTGGAAGGTCACGATGATCAAACAAGTCTACAAATTTACTAGAACTCGTAGAATTATCCAGTCACGATGGATGGCTGCACGGCAAATTATACTCAAAACGCAGCTGTAGAAAAGATGGAAGGCGTGGAGGCAACGTACCCCTCCCCCCAGGCCCGCAGCCACGTGGAGCCCTCGGGCCGCCCCACCGCACCCAGGCCTCCAGCACGAGCCGCGGGGCTCGGATTTGCACGTCTGGGGAAGCACAGAAGGACCAAGCCTGGGTCCCACAAGACCCAGCCCTACGACCCAAGGCCACCGGCCTGCAGCGGGACCTTCTGAGGGGCTCTGAGCACAGAGGGAGCAAGCCCCCTTGGGGCACACGGGAAACAGGTGGAGAGCGTGTCCGCACACCGCCATCCTCCGCGCCTCCCGTCGGTCTCGCTGCTCCACGCTCCCCGACTCCCGGCCCCCCCACCAGGTCTTCACGGAGCCCCCTCCACCCGTCACCCACGCTCCGCACTTCAGGCGGCCTTTGCTGTCCGCCCCCCCCACCCCGCGGCACTTGCCGCTGAGCCCCCGCTCAGCTCGCCCTCCGCCCGCAGCCCCCCCCCGCTGCCCGGCCACCCCGCTTCCCCTGGGCAGGCTGGACTGTGTCTGCAGCCGCTCTTCCAGCCCGCTCGCCGTCACGGGCCTCCTGGCTGCCCCGTCCACACTGAATTCCGTCATCTCGCGGCACAGCCTGGACCGGCCCAGCGACGCACTCCATGCGCTGAAAACCCAGCCGGCAGGGGGGACGTGGCGGGAGCCGCTGCCAGTGGCGCTTGTGTCCCGGGGTCGGGGGTGGGGAGCCGCCCCCGAGCGCGTTCCTCCGTCAGCCTCGCCAGCCTCGCCGAGGGCTGAGGTGAAAAAGCCGTCGCCCTGGGCCGCAGTCTCCCACCCCCAACCTCCTTCCCGCACCGGCTGTCCGCACTCTTCCTCTTTGGAAGCGCGAGGTGCACGCCCGCCTCGGAGGTATCGGGACACCGGACGCACCCGCGTTTAAATCCCGCGCACGTTAGC
The DNA here is from genome assembly GCF_009834535.1 of Camelus ferus. Taxonomy (NCBI): domain Eukaryota; kingdom Metazoa; phylum Chordata; class Mammalia; order Artiodactyla; family Camelidae; genus Camelus; species Camelus ferus. The sequence goes on along the minus strand of NC_045727.1, from coordinate 21,821,886 downwards.
CCCTTGCACGCCGCACGCACAAACTCACTTCAACAGAGAAGCCGGAATTTGATGAAAGGACTGCCGTGTGACACGACCTGCGCTCACCGTGTCCTGTTTCGCACCCTGCAAACCAAGCGGGGAGACCCCGGCTTCGCCCGGCTGCGCTCCAGAGCCTGGCTTTTCCACCGGTCACAGCAGCGCACCGCCCTCCGGAGCCATTCTTCTCACTGACTGTGCTCGCGGGACTCGTGCCGCTGTGCCGACTAAAACAGCAGCCCTGGGGGGCCTCGGTCCCCGCAGGCGTCCCCGACCGTGGACGAGCACACAGGCCACAGCCCTGACAAGGCGCGGACTGCGGCGGCCGGGCCACCGTCCAGCAGGCTGCCCCGACCCCCTGACCTCCCCTCCCCGCGACCTCAGAGCCCCTCCCCAGGGCCCCACCCACAACCTGGGCCCCCGTGACACAGGCGACCCTGACCCAGGATCCCTGACCTGGGCGCCCCCCTCAAGCCCTGCCTGTGACCCAGGCTTGCCCCTAACAAGGGCCCCCCTGACCCCCGGGTCCCATCATTTAAACTGGGGGAAGGACGTGGGCTTAGATGTACTGAAGACAGTAACAAAAATTTGCTGGAAGAGGTGCGGGTGAGGTCGTGACCACTGTTGACCCAAGAGCTGGCCCCGGGCATCGGAGGCCTCTCGCCCTGCCTGGTTCTTGGCATGTCGGCTCTGCCCCCGTGGGCACTGCTGCAAGGACGCACCCTGGGACAGCGGGTGCGGCGGGGGCCCCGGGACGGTCCTCTCTGTGAAGTCTGAGAAAAGCGGACGGCCAGCGAGCTTGTCCCCCAGCCCCGGAGACAAGCCGCGGAGGGAAGGCAAACCGCCACCACGCACCTGGGCGGTCGCCTCCCCCTTCCGTCCCCCCGGCCTCCGGGGCTTCTACACCCGGGAAACTCCTGAGGGAGCGAACCCAGAATGTTTGTTTGGAGGATAACCTTTGTATTCTTTAAAAAGCATAAACAAAGGAACACATTTACTGAATGCACAACCAAGACTGCAATTTGAGCGGAAATCGGCGGAGGGAGAAACCCAGGAATGGAGGCTCAAGGCAAAGCGGGGGCTCCCCCTCCATGAACTGATGTTCTCCAGAGCCCTTCTTCTTTCTTGTTTTTAAATTCTGGATTTTGAACATCACTTTCCAACATGGTTAGAATTTCAGTCAGGCTTACGGATTAAGGAAATTCCACTTAATAGGAAAAATTCTGAAAGAGGATTAAGGAAAGTGTAGAGGACAAATAACTCAGAACTTGGGCTGGGGGGGGGTCACCTTCTTAATAAACGTTCATGAGAACCTGTCAGATTGACACAAGCAGGGAGAGCCGGTGAGTGGAGACACACAGCCCGCGTCCCTTGGGTTGGCGTTTGCTGTAAACTGGAAGAGCTCAGGTGGCCTCCTTAACCTGCCCTGCCGACACCTGAGACATGAACCACAGAAGCTTGTAGTAACAACAACAATAATCATCAAAAACGTATCAGAGACAACTCACATTTCCTGCTCACGTCGTGCTACTCTTCATAATAACGGCCACAGGTAGTTTTCTTAGCAGAACAATTTATTAATGGATATGCAACAAAATATCTCCCAAAAAATCTTTCCAGAAATAACAAGGCAGAAAGTAGATTTTTTTTTTTTTGGTTCTGAGAGCTTTTTAATGTAAACATGAAATATCTGAAGAAATGATAAAAAGTAACAAATAAACCTGTATAGACATTTTTAAAACTCTGATTTCAAATAGGCACTTGGGGCTTAGTCATACAAAACGTGTTACCTGATGAATGACTTAAACGTCTACATAGGAACCAAAACGCATTTCTGTAACTTCAACTGTAAAACACAAGTTCAGTAAGTACTACAAATCCAGGAAGAACGTCTTGAAAAAATACAGTTAAGAATTATGATGAAAGGTGAGGACTAAAAAGACTTACGTTGAGGGGAAAGCGGGGCCCACGGAGACGGGTCCCCACCAGCACAAAGCTCCTCTACATGTGGACATAATCACGAAGACAAGTAGGTGCACAGAAGTCACATTACATCAGCATGATCTCCAAACACTTAAATACCCTTCAAGACAAGCTGTACCTTCCATGTAAGCACGGATCACTGGGCATGCCCCCCGACGGGCCACTCAGAGATCCAGGGCCTGTGTCTGGCAGAGCCAGAAGACTCCCAGCGCCGTAACTCTGAGCGCACCGTGATGAGCAGCTAGGGAAGCTAATGCACGGGCACAGACTGCGATCACAGCGAGGCAGGCAGACGTATGTGTGACGTTCACACTTGCATTAAGTAAGGAAGACAGGTTCCAGACTGCTCCAGTCACACTTATTGTTTGGAATCAAGCACATCTATACTAGTTTTCAGACCGAACATTAGAAGACAGTCACGTGCCTACACTGTCACTTGCAGAAGTAACGAGTTAACTATATTTGAGTATCCTTCACGTATTCATTGAAAATTTCGACCAGATGCTGTCTTACAGATGTCCATTCACTAGTAGGAGTCCATACAGTTTACAAGTCTGAAAATAAAGCTTATTATTACACTAAAACAAAGAACAATACAAATGTTTAATTATCACAGATTCCTGTAAACTTTGGGATTCAGCAGAATAGCAGGCACTTAACAAGAACATTTACGTGATCTGTACAACAGTTTAAATTCAAAAGAATTACTTAATTGCCTGGGAATAATTTCCTTCAGTTTAAAATTTGGTTTTATCACTGTCTTAAATTCAGACTTCATTAGCATGAACAGGGAAACACAAACCTTGCATTTTATGGAATAAAAGAAGAGACCGTGTCTTCACAGTGCAATAACTAATCTATTACCTTGGGTAATGGGACGGGCAGGACTGGAGCTGAGGACAATAACTGAGGTTTTCCTGGAGGCTGTAGGTGCATTTAAACCTCATAAGTAGATTTTAACAGAAGGCACTCAAAAGGCTTTTGTGGGTACTTTGCAACCCATGGGTTCTATGCCGCTGGCAAACTTTGTAAACAACTGTGCAAAGATGGCTCTAGTATCCTGAAGCTTTCTATTTCTTTTTAAAGGCAGTAGTTAATATACAAAATTGGAGTAAATTAAGATGTTAATATATTAAACAATTTATAAACATTTAAAATTATAGGTATCTTACAAAACAGTTCTGTGATAATAAAAATAATTTTTGCAAACATAAACAAACACGAATTAAACATAGTACAAAAATGTCTTTTAATCAGCATGTTAGCCAGGAGAGGGAAGAAGGTCTTAGACCTGAAATCTAACAGCTTCATAACATAAAATACTCCTAATTGAACTTCACATATATTTTTAACACTGAAGTATTAAAAAAATTGAAATTTTCAATAATTCCTTATTTTAAGGCCACTGAAACAAGGTTCACATTGTTAAATCTCTGTGGCGTGTTATTTCGAGTCCAGGGATGTTTGGGTTAACTCATCACACCCATTATGCTCACGGTGTGTTTCACCAGACAACACATTCCGTTGTGCTTTTCCTCGAACTCAGTAATGAAAGCTCAGCACCGAGCACTCCAGGGCAGCGCCTACGATTCACTCACGAAACGGGAAGGCGCTGCTGTGCTGCAGGTGTGGTCCGACTCCAGGGGAAACGGCTCTTGGAACATGGTTGCTATGACAGTGTCGTTGCTAGGACAATTCCAAGGATCACAAGCAAAATAACTACACAAATAATAATGAACACCATTTTCTGCAAGATAAAGAAAAATGTTAATTAACTCACAAGGTATCAAAGGCAGGTGATCACTAGTGATATTTCCTAACAAAATCCTCCTGGAATTAGAGATGCTTTAAAATACAAACCCGCCATCAAGGAAGAGCCCCCAGAGGTCGCAGAAAGGGGAGGGGCAGGGAAGGAAAGTTCCAGAGGCAAAGCACTAAGTTACAGACACATGGACATTAAGTTAAATGAGTGTGATAAGTTAAAATACATATCATTAAAATAACGACCACTTACTCCTGGAGGTAAAAGGCAACATCTACTCGGCACCACGCGGGTTCCTGATGAACACTCCCCACCGATCACAACAGAATCCCAACCTGTCAATTCTCAGATGCATTACACGTCTTTTTAAAACTTTAGCTGAATCTGTTTCTCACGTGCTGAAGAAATCTCACATGTACATACACTCTTTTACACTGAGGTACGATGCACGTGTGCAAGAATCAACAAGCCACTGACTCAGTCTTGGGCTGCATCCATGGCCCAGAGCAGGGCACCCCAGCGTTCCACTTTGCTTTTAATTAACAAGCATCCTTGCACAGTTGAAAAGCTAAACAACCTTAGGAAATCTAGTCTCTTCGAGGACACCTGTCTGCGAGAGAGGGGAAGGAATTCACACACACGAAAGGCACACCCCACTGTCCGACTCCGATCTCTCCCTGTGAGAAGCAGAGACAGATTGTTTTCGATCACGGCCAACAAATGTGTCCCGCATCCTCATCCAGGAAGTCACAGCCGTGACACGGGCCGGCCCTCCACCCACACCAGCCTGGTGAGAGCTCCGCTGATTCCTGCAGGACTCACGGAGGCCAGCGTGGCCGGGCCCCTCTGTAAACTCCCACGCCCGTTACTCAGCACCTAGGGATCGCTGCCTTCAGGATCCCTGTCACTCCCTCAAATCCAGTGCTGCTTGTCAAGATCACGTATGTTTCTTGGAGAGCGAGGGGTGCTAGCTGCCTCGATGCATCTCCCTGTGAACCTTGCTCAGCCTTTCCAGACACACTTTCCCCAGGGCCCATCCATCTCTCCTTCCCACCAGCATCCATCCTTTGGCTCCAGAACCTGCTCCGCGTACCCCAGTTAACCTCCCTCGACCCAGAACCACCTCAGAGAATGAGGCTGCTCTGACTCCCACCCCATCGAGGCGAAGGCTGATTGTTGGGGGCTCTGTGTGTGCACTTGCTCCCACGCCTGGCCCTCAGCGGTGCTGCTCTGAGCTCCATGGCAGCTGGGTTCCTGCGTCCTCAGAGCCACATTTCTAACAACCATTCTCGTGCACTCTCCTGCCAGCAGCTCCAGCCAAGAGCCTGGACTTCTTGGTGGACAGGGCACACCCTTGAGAGTCAATCCACCACCCACTACACCTAAATCCTCGGCCAGGTGCTCCTAGACAGAAAGCCAGGCATCCCAGCCTCCCTGCAGGGCTACAGGGACCAGGATGTCTGGGCCCAGCGGAAAGCTGTGCTGAACCACTTGCTGAATAAATTAGTTTTTCAAAAGTATAATCAGAGACATCAACCACTGCATTTGTATAAAAAAAAAAAAACTGCTGGTGTGCACTTAGGTGTGCTTCTTATTAGCAAGATTGTCTTGTGTTCATTTGTGCTGAAAGGCATGAAGGCAGACCGGCCGGCCCCCGGGGACACAGAGTAAGCAGCCCCCCCACCCCAAGAACGACACGGAGGGGAGCCTGCCTCTGTCCAATGGCAATGACCACAGCCTCCATCTCACTGGGGCCCATCAGAAACTAAGTTTATCTCCAGTGTAAGCACATCCAACTAACCATGTGAACTAGGAAAAGCTGAGAAAACACATGTTTTATAAAGAATTATTTAAAAAAATTTAAAACACCGTTATTATTCGTGAAGGAAAAAGCACATAACCATTTTTTCCACAGAGGTAACGGGAAAGCGTTAGGGAAGATACAAAAACATGCTGCCTGATACGAACAGGGCGGAGAGCGCTCAGCCTGCCCGCTTCCACGCCCAGCGCGTGTGGCGCAGGTCTCTAGCGCGGCGTGTGGCTCCCACGACGGGGCAGGGGCAGCAAGGGCCGCGTCTGTTAAGTGCGCGTGCTAGTGCACGGGTGCTCGTGGCGAGGGACACCTCTTTTTTTTTTTTCTTTTAAAGTGCCAAGTGTCTATCAAGCCAGCACTTGCTTTCATGACAAAATAATGAATCCATCAAGGACTACTTGTCACAATCTAGGTCCTCACAAGTTTAATCGCAATGATTATGCCAAACATTTTAGGATAAATAACTGGAATGCCCAAACCTAATATACAAGATGACATTCTAACTTCAAAGTACACAAAGGATGATTCCAAATGCGTAAGAAAACCAGAGGAAAAACAAAATCCACTGAAGTTTGGGGAAAGGGGTACTCACGGTGAACAAAAATAAAGATGCTCTAAATAAAGAATTGAGTATCTTTCGTATTCACAACTCTTTAATTAACAGGCATGCTCACTAAAAACAGTTTTCCCTTTAATACAGCAGCACTTAAAGCAAACGACAAGCTGCCAATGGAAACACGTTAGACAAGGTATTTTAATTTCATTCCGTGATTTCATAGCGCTCGCCCCATTCCCTCTAATTCCACAGTGACAATGGTGAGTAAACAAACAGATTTCACAAAGTGACTTTTGGGTGCTGCGCGTGTTCCAAAAGTCAACCTTTAAGAGATAAATCCAATACTAAGGGTTAGTTTTTTTAACTGGGAACGAATCCTCGCTGCTAGGATGGTCACACTTAGCGGAGCGCTCGCTGCAGGGAGGGCGAGCCTGCCCAGACCGCAGACACGAGGCTGAGGAGCAGCAGGGGCGGCTGCCGGCCGCACCGCCACGTCTCCGCAGCACAGGGGAGCCGAGGACGCTGGTTTAGAAGGAGCTGCGCCCAGCCTCCACTGTGCTCAGCACCTGACGGCCGGAGACCGGGGCTCGGAGGTCGGGCACACGCCCCGCTGGCAGGCTTGGATTACTTTTCAGTGTTTTTAAAGTGGGCAAGCTACTAGTTAATTGGGCGAGTGAATACAAGCAGATTAGTGGATTAGTTACTTACTGCCGCGCGGCAGAGAGGCACGCACACCCAGGGTCTCCACGTCATCATTTGCCAACTGATAAACCAATAATTAGAGCAATTACAGCCACCAGAACCAGCACCACAGCAGCAATTATCCACTTTTTCTGTCAAAGAAAGGCAAGCTGGTTATGTCACAGTCAAGTCCACACCCCACATTAAAAGGCATCACTCATTTAAAACAAGACAATCCATCGGAATTGGCTTTAGAGCCTAAGGCAAGGGACAGCTGACTATTTCTCAGCCCTGGAGAGAGCGCTTTTCCACTTGCCTCGGTCAGGCGGCCGGCAGAGCCTGCCTCGGAGCCCCTGGAGTGCTGGGCCACGACCTCTCGACAAGTTTCTGGTGGTTTCTGACATGGGCAACTGACTTCTCTTCACGCAGAGAGAAGCCAGCTCAGCAAACTAGGAAATCAGTTCTCTGCGGGATAAGCTAAGGCCGCCCCAGCTCCCGCCCTCCATGTAAGCCACGTCACTGCACTGGTGCCGCTGGCCTCCCAGGGGCTGACTCGGCTGCCCCAGGACCGCCACCAGGACGCTGGCCAGTAGCCCAGCAGCCCAGCAAGGACACACCTGAGAAGCAGAGGGAGTGTTAGCTGGTTGTGTGGTTTGGGGTGTCAGGCTGTGAACCGGGGAGACAGGGGTGAGTTTGGGTACGAGCATCATGTCCCTGACAGCGGCTGCCCGGGAGCGTGCACGCCCATCACCTGCTAAAGCGAGGCTCCCCCCGCCCCATTCCGGGTGGAAACATACGCCTCCACCGCCTCCGAGCTCTGTGAAAGCAACCGGCTTCTCACTGGAATCCTCGCTGGGCTGACGTGCTGCTTAGGTCATGGAGAAAAGGAAGGGGCTGCCCTTCCGAAATGCTTTTTAAGGGGAGTCCACTTCGTGCCTGGAACTGGCCTGAGCACTCATGCCCCGCAGCCCCTCACTAAATGCTTTTTAAGGGGGAGTCCACTTTGTGCCTGGAACAGGCCTGAGCGCTCACGCACCGCAGTGCCTCACTCTGCTTTAAAGCTCAGTATGTCTAAAGGCGTAACGCAGAATAGCGCAAGAAACTGTCTTACGGTTCAAGATGACTAGTCCATCAGATAGTCCCAAGAAAAAGCAGAGTGCGGTGCCGGGCAGGCTGACATAAACCCAGACACGCAGCCTCCTATCTGAGAACGGCTACGTACAGCTGTTATAGGTCAATCTCAAAATCTGACTTTTCGTCCTTCCTGAACATTCTGCAATGACCTCTTCATGGGTCCTTCCTGACATCACACTGGAACCTTCCGCCCAAGGCACTGAGCAATCGCCTCTAAGAAAGGCGTTGTCAGCCCAGTGGCCGCCGTGGGGAGGGGGAGGGGGAGGGTGACACGCTGAAAGTAGTGTTTGCTGCTTCACAGTCCTTCCCCGTAGTGGGGAGAGAGACCGAGAAGGGCTGGGCAAGGACATGCAATGCCATGCACAGCTCCCCGTCCCTCAGTCAGAACTGAGTTCTGCTGTCACTTTTTCCTGAGAAGAGCTTTCGCTCATACACCACACACGTTAAGATTCAGATGAAGATGTTAAAACGCGTGTACAAAGCTTAAACGGGGACGCTACGTAACACGTTAGCTCCACAGTCTCCAACAACCCTCTCTTCTTTCCTCCAAACCAAAGGATAAGCAAATAACCTAAATAAAAAGTACAGTGTTCAATTCACTGCATCGTATGTGTAGCCAACGATTCTGGGGGCAGAATTTCCAGTCCCATTAGTTCTGTACCTCCTGCCAAGTAATGACCCAAGAAGCAAACAGAGAACTTCAGGACTGAAACCCGTCCAGCTGAGAAAAGGGAGAGGAACTGACTGTGGTTACGAAGAGTTTTCATTACTTAGAACCAACAGGGTTCAGGCAGCATGACTTAGCTGACAAACTTCAAACATCTTAGCAAAATAAGGAAGTACTTCAGTTTTAAAACGAAACTTCAACGTAAGATGCTTTTGTTTCTGGGAATCCCTGGGAAGCAGGCCCACAGGCAAGTACTAGCACTCAGAACCAAGGGCAGAGAGAAACGCACTTCAGTGCTTGAAGACCGCACTCACCCTTCGCGCTTTGCTGTGATATTTAATAGCTTTCTTCGTTTCTTCTTTAGCATGTTCTACATAGTCCATGGCGTTCATAACGTTTTTTTCTATGTTGTTGATCATTTCACCCTGAAAGCAAAAAGTTTCGAACTTAGAGGACATTTTTAAATGACATAATTGTGCATCTTAAGACGGCCACACAGCAGTGCTGTTTCCACAGGGACATAAGGTGCATGTAATTGGGACCGAATTTTTCACATTTACAAAAAAAGATGAGACCATTACACATGTGCCAATACAAAGTAGTCAAAATCCAACCTGCATTATGGAAAGAACGAAAAGGGATGGGCAACCGTGCTGATGGCTGAAGGTGACCCACACAGACTCTGGGATGTGCTCCAGCACGGGACACTCTCTGCAGCCGGCACAGGAGTGAGAGGCGGCTGCGTCAGCGAGCTAACACCCGCTGTCATGCGCGCGCAGCAAGCGACAGAGAGAGCCAGCCTCCCTGACGGGGAGGAAGCTGCTGTGATTCCTTTACAGCATCAGCAAACTAAGAGGAGCGTATGGTTGCCACTCAGGTGACTAAAATGAATGAGCAGAAACGTAAGGTGAGATGAATCCAGGGAGACGCTAGAGGAGAAGACACACTGCCTGGCTTTCTGTCCACAGCAGCCTGCGGCAGTGGGGAGTGGCGCACAGTCAGCTTACTCATGCCCAAGCGTCAACCTGCTAGTAAGTTCTAACTACGCACACATTTTAAATAGGCTGTGTCACTAAAATGCAACACTAACAGACTTCTAAAAGGAAAAAATGAAGAAAAGCTAAGAACACAGCAATTTTTTTCTACTGGAAATGAATACAATACATTTGACATAGAGCAATTCTAATGAAAAGTCCAAGGCACTCCAAAATCTTCAGTAATGACAAAAATAATTAGTTCTCGTTCTTACCGTCTAACTAGTTTCCTTTCTGAAAATGAGAAGCCGGTGGTGGCCAGACTCCCCACTCTCCCCTTCTGCACCCTGAGCGGCAGCAGGTCCACCCAAGCAGGAAGGAGGGAACCTGCCCGTCCCCGCCCCATGCTGCAAATGTCGTCACACACTTCTGTGACAAAGTCTCTCAGGTAAACAGTGTTCTTCAAAAGGTCAGTGATGATGTGGAGAATGAACCCGGTGCCTGGATGGGTCCCCAAGTCTCCTCACATCATAATCCAGGCAGACACAGAAAACAGGCCGGCAGACCTGAACCTTTTCAGAGAACCATCCCGGCCGGCAGGTCCTGCAGCCAGGCCTGGTGGGAGCAGGACCTCACAGCGCGGCCGGCTGCCCCAGCGAGCGACCCTGCGCGAGCCTCGTGGCCCTTGGAGAATCACGGAGGACCTTACTCAGGGCCACGAGAGGTGGCGCAGCAACCCGCCCGCCCAGCAGGGGCCGCCGGCGCGCGGCGCTGGTTCCCTCGGCCCCCACAGGGTCCCCCTGCCCATGCCGTGGACACCGCACAGCAAGCACGAGCTTGGTTTATGGCGTGGCTGCAGCCCCTTTGGGGCTTATTCTTGTAAACGTTTCTCCCTATTGTTACTCTCATATAGCTCCTTGTAGAAAACTTCAAAACACACACACTTTAAAGAAGAAAACGAGGATTCCCAGAACCCCCTGCTGCTACACTGCTTGGCGCGCTTCTTTCCATCTGTGAATGCTGCTCCACGTCGCGGAGTGCACGCCGTGCTCACTTCTACACACACGCGCGCGCATGTGGGTGTGCCACACACGTTCACATCTGCGCATACGTGCGTGTCTAGGGATACACACGTGTATACACACACACGCCGCGCGCGTGCGAGGCTTCACATCTCCCTCTGATGCCAACCTGAGATTCCAGCGCAGCACTGTGTGTTTCATTAGCGACCCTCCGTGAACAAAGCCTGAGCGGCCTACCCGCCGTGCTCTGGACATGCCCGAATTTAATTAACTAAACCAGTCCCTTGCTGTGCAAGGTTCAAGTTGTTTCCAGCATTTCAGTCTCACATGGCAATAACACTACAATCAGCCTTTGAATTATGAGACTGAACCCAAAACAATGGCCTTCCCAGGCCTGTGGGAACCAGACGCGCGCCCGTGCAAGCGCCTGCCCCGCTGCCAGGCGGTGACGGCGCGCGGCTACCTGCGTCTCCACAAGCACGGCCATGTCCACGAACACCTCATGCAGCTCCCGGATGCTGGTCTCCAGCCTCATGATGTCTTTGTGACGCGACTCAATTTCACTGAGAGCTTGTCTAGTGATTTGTGAATCTGATATGATCTTTGGAAAAAACAAGCAGAAGAGAAACACTAGTGACCTCACGACTGCTCTGGCAGCGAGAGGGAGAAAGCACATGTGCACGTACAAGCACGCGCGGTCACAAAGCCCCCCACATACTCACGTCTGACGTGAAAATGGAGGGGTTGCCACTTTCCAGCATCTCTTCGAGTTCATCATCGGTGGTGGTTTTTCCAGCTAAAATATTAACAAGTAAACCTCCGTTCAGAATGCAGCAATATTTGAAAATGACGTTGGCACCCGTAAGTTAGCAGCTACAATCTGAGTTGCTAACATTTTTAAACAATGTTTTCCTAAACTTTCAAATGTATTTTCTTAGGCAAGTATTAATGATGAAAGAAATTAACGTAAGACTCAGAAGCAGGAAGCACTGGAAACCGCTCATGAAAAACTTTAGGACTGGAACGAACAACAACGCTCAGTGTTAGCATGAACGAGAAGCAACTATAAAAAGGAAACTGACACACACACTCTGGGCAAATCAGTTTTCCTAAAAGGGTGACTCTGGCTGTGGGGAAGGGGACAGCTGAGCGCACGCGCTGAAGGGCGAGGGTGCAGACGCAGCATCAGAGCGACCGGCATGAACACTTCCGGTCTCACTCCTTGAGTTAAACGTGTGGATGCTCTCTATGAACAGGTTCACAGGTTTTCGGAACAACCCAACTGATGATTACTATTGTTCACACTCCGTGCCACAAAAGACAAAATTAAATGAGTAACTGTCATAATAATTAAAATAACACTTAATGTGAATGTTCCTAGCAGCATCATTCATAATCACCAAAAAGTGGAAACAACCCAAATGTTCATCCCCTGATGACTGAATAAACCTATCGTTAATGTGATCCATCCCCACGATGGACGTGATCCAACCATAAAGAGGCTGAAACACTGATAAACGCTACAATATGGTGGAGCCTTGAAAACACTGTGCTCAGTGGAGGAGGCCAGTTTATGTCGACATGCAAATAGGCAAATCTACAAATACGAGAGTAAACTGGCTGCTGCCTAGCGCTGGGGGAGGGAAGTGGAGTGACTGGTCACATGTCAGAGTTTCCTTTAGGGGTGATTAAAATGTTCTAAAATTGATTGTGCTAATATACTAAAACCACTGGGCTATACACTTGGAACATCATTCACATGGCATGTCAACTGTCTCTCAATAAAATTGTTACAGTGTCACTTAATGAGGTCCGTGCTCACCGCTCCTCCCCCTCCCCGAGTCCCTGGGGGGCAGAGCAGCCCAGCAGACCCGGTGCCCACACTGGGCCAGTGTTGCAGCTCGGAACCCTGCTCTTCCACGACGGGGAGTAAGCAAGCCCGCCTGACCTCTACCCAGCACGCGCACGGCCTCTGCCCAGGCTGAGCGTACACAGACATCCTGGGAAGGGAGTCCGGAGCAGGAGGGCACTGCCTGTCTGCTCACCAGACCTGCAGAACCATGAGAGACCCCCGGGAACGGTCTCCTGAGACGGGGCAGGAAGGGTAGGGGGACACGAAACTACTCCAGGAGATGATGGCTGAAAGTTTTCCAAATCTGATTAACCCTCTACAAGTCTGGTCAACAGAAAGTACTCTGAGGTCCACTCACCTAGAATTTCTGAAGGAGGTCAGTAAACAATAGGCTGGTTGATTCAATGAACAGGAAGCTCTGTAAGGGCTTTAGGTTTTACAGTACTGACAAAAACAGAGATGGAATCACTTTTTTGGAGTTACATACCTTCATGTCAGACCTTAAGGAAGAAAAATACGTTTTTAACAAAGACAGCATTTTCACTGACTCACTTATTTCCAGCTGCCTCTGTATCCGTCCTTTGCTTCGCTCCCGAAATAGAGTCTGAGCTTCATTATATTCTGTCATAACTTCCACAAACTTTCGAGACAGCACTGAATGCTGGCAACACAGGAAAAACTGGATCAATACATAATGGCCACTTCTGTTAAGTGATCAATGAAAATACCACATTGCAAAAATTCAAACTATTCAGCTACTTACTCCTTCAAGTGGAAAATAAGAGCAACTTACTCTGTAACGGAGTCTAAGCTGAGAACTCGACATGAACAAGTGTGCTTGATTTTCACAGTGACCCTGCTGCACTGTTACTGCCCCCGTGCGACAGGAGGGAAAGCCAGGATTTAGAGAAGCCAGTAGGTCCATGGCTTCAGGCTGACTGGATCAGATTTGGCACCCAAGCACACTGCCCCCAGAGCCCAAATGTACAACCACCATCTGTCAGGCAGAGTTAAGTGGACTGAGTCCCACTGTGCTGCCCCGCAAACCCCTGCAGGGCGAGGGTCTCAGCGCCAGCACTGCAAGGATTCGGGTGATTCTCTGGTCTTCAGAACAGAACTCTGTTGACGGGCTGAACAGATTTTTTTTTTTCCTTCGTAATATAGAGGTAATCTAAACACTATGCCTTTCTTACGCGGAAATGTTGTGAGGATTCGTGGGACAGTAAAGACGAAATTATTGTAAATCTGGAAGAAGAAAGTAAAGATGCCTAATTCTTGGACATCACTCCAATCTAGACGAGGCTGACAGTCAAACCTGGGTTCTTCGTATCCGAAGATCCACCGAAGTCCGGTTCCCACTCTCATCCTGATCAAAACTCTGCTCAATAGCTAGAAACACAAGAAAGAGTTACCTTTTAAACTAAAAAAAAAAAAAAAAAAAAGCTTTTCAAGCCCTATCTGAAATTTATCTTTTCAACTACTAAATGTATGAATTTTGGTAATCATTTATTGATAATATTACAAAATAAAGCCAGATGTTACAGCTTAACGTTTAAAAGAAAAAAAGCTGAACCTGATCCGGTTTGGAGAACTTAACTATCAATTGACAGGAACTGCAGAGGACGGTGGAACCTGTTAGGTGACATCAGAGGGGGGAAGTCAGCGAAACTGCAACATGGCAACTTTGGATGGACTAACGTCCTGGCTTCTCCAACCAAAAAAAAAGTGCTGGGGGCAAAGATGGAAGGAGAAACCAATCTAAAGAAATTTTGAGTGACATATCGACAACCACAGTGTATAGTCCTTATTTGGAACCCAATTCAAACAAACTGTTAAAAAAAAAATTAAAAGATCATTGGGGAAGTCTAAATCCTGATTGGCTGGTTTATAATAAATAATAGTATTTAATGTGACTTAGCGGGTGGGTATAGCTCAAGTGGTAGAGCGCACGCTTAGCACGCATAAGGTTCAATTCCCAGTACCTCCTCTAAAACACAAACCAACCAACCTAATTATGTGCCCCCCTCAAACAGTTTTAACAAATTAGAAAAAAAAATGTAACTTAGATGTAATAATAGTATTACAGTTGTATTTTGGAGGGAAATCCTTGTTTTAGAAATACACACTGAAGACCATATGCTGGTAAAGTCCGGGATGTCTGGGATTGGTTGCAAAACCAACCAGGTTGGGTGGGGGCCACTGAGGACTGTGGAGCTGAAGGTCATGGACACTGGCTCCACCCCCATATATGTCTGAAATTTCCCATAATAAAGGCCTTGATCTTCAGAGACATTCTTGATTTGAATGTTATTTTGCAAAAATTAAATGCAATGTGTCTTTCTACCATATCAAGAAAACACCACCTCTGGGTTAAGTCCCAGAGGAAAGCTGTAAACCTCTTGGGATCCACTGATGTTGAAACTGAGCCATCAACTAAGCTGAATTGTACTAAATGTTCAAAAGAGCTCGTCAACTAAACCCTGAAGAAGAATCTGGTGATTCACTTTAAAGGCTGCTCACCTGCTCAAGGGCCTTGAGTTTGGCCCGAAACTACACCAATAAACATACAGCGTAAAAGGTGAACAGTGTGCAAGTGCTTGCTCTTGCTGAATATGAATTAGTGCTTAACAGCCACGAGCTTCAGCTCCTGGTATGTGCTCCCCAGAGCTGGGAGTTCAAGAATTCTAGGACAGTGTATAGCTTAGACAAGGCTTACTATTCCAGGTACATAAAAATAATTTAAAGTGCTCACAATTTTAACTTTTGAAGATGTAAAAGCATAAAAATTATAAAGAAGAAAATAATAATTTCCCACATTCCCAATGTCAATGATTACACATAATCAAAACTTTAAACTCACACTTTAACTTGGTCCGAATTTTATTAGCAGTTTTCTTGATTTCTTTGTTCAGATCTTCAAGCTCTTCTTTTATTTCTGTGAAATTTAAAATAAAAAAAGATACCTGAGCTATGATATCCAAAACAGCATGTCCTACAAACTTAGACAGAACAATGTTCTCTGTTAACATTCAGGTTTGTCTTTTTCTTAAAAACTGCTCGTGCCACCAGCTCTCAGAGTGTGGGTCCCGGACCAGCAGCTTCAGTGTCAGGTAGGAGTTCCGTAGAAATGCAAGTTCCTGGGCCCCACCCCAACCTACTCAATAGGAAACTTGGCTGGCTGGGCCAGTCACGTGACTCAACAAGGCCTCCCGGGGCTCCTGGCGCACACCCAGGTTTGAGGATGGCTGATGTACCAACTAACTGATGAAACAGTTCACAGAATCCATTGCTAACCTAGACCTGAAAAAGGAAAGCAGAAATGTAACCATGTGCTGGGGGGAACAGTTCCTCCCATATATTTCATTTCTTTTCTGCTATCTACTCTAACCCCGGCGGGCCCTGGTGGGAGGGCTGGACCCCCTCACCGTGTCTGGGGAAGGCGAGTGGAGGAAGGGGTCCAGGGGGAAGTGCACCTGCAGCAGAAGGGTTGGGCAGGGGCGGGCCCAGCTGAGGACACGATGCGCCAGAGCCAGGGCCGGGGTACAGCTGGGGACCCTGAGCAGCTGCAGGAGCACCCCAACCGAGGCTGCGACTGCAGGGTCAGCCCCTTCCCAGCGGGCGGCCCACAGGGGACTCCCCTCCCAGGATAAGGAAGCCCTGGCGGGGGTCACCCGGGATGGAGGCTCTGGACCTGCCTGCTAACACAGCGCGCAGGGCTCAGGCGGCAGTGAGAGGAATGAAAGGGGCACTGCCGTACTGACGTGACACGCCACAGAAGTGGGTGCTCAGGCTGCACTGGTCAAGGCGGGACTTCCAGTCACAGAGGGAACGGCGTGTTGGCAGCATCCTCTTCAGTGGGCAGGCAGTCTCATCGGCCCTCTGCTGACCACAGAGGGCTGCACAAAATGGTTTAAGATGCTTAGAGGTGTCATAAAGCCAAAATGGCAGGAAAGAAGATTCAAGAGAAGGCAACCCAGAGAAGTGCCCATCGACCGGAGGCGCTCTCCCCTGAGGCAGCTGAGGCCTGAGAAGCCAAGCAGCACAGCGAGCCCGCAGGCGCGCGGGGAGGAGAGCGGGCGGGGCAGCCCGACCCCAGGCTGGCCAGGCTGCCATATGGCTCCACCAGGGCCACTGCGCTCAGAGCCCTTCTGGGCGCCCACCCAGGGGCCTGCGCAGGGTGGCCGGGGCTCCAGCTTCCCCTGCCTGCCCGCCCGGGCGGGGACAGCAGCCCAGGGCCAGGTGCCTCCTCCTGGCACTTCCAGGGCTGGCACTGTGGGGCAGGAGTTACTGTATTTTTCTTTCCAAACACCAACTTAAGTAAGCAGTTAGATGTCACTTCCTACATTTTGGTTCCATTCTGTTTTGAAACAGACAAAAAGCAATCATTCTCTTTAGGCCCAAGGGACGACTGTGAAGCACTAAGAGCTCTAAATTCACTCAAGCAATCATATCTGCTCTTACTTGGTGACGAAAGTTTAGGGAGGCAAATTTCTCAGAAAAAAAAAAAAACAAAAACAATACACTAACATTTATTCAAATTCAACTTCTCCAAGAATCAAGCAAGATGCTAACAGGTGTTACGTAAAAGTTCTGTGGGCAAACACTCTGGCAAAATCACTACCTGAGCAAAGGGAAAGAGGCTTCTTCGTGCAGGACTTCCCAGAGCCTCCATGACGCTTAGCACACTGTAACTCTCCAAGCAGGGGACGGGGTGTAAAGACGACCCCACAGAACTTGCTTCATAAACTAGCCAATGAGATTCCCACTCCAGGGGCCCCACACTTCGGGAAACATTCTTCTAAATCATAAGACAGGGCATCTACAGACACGCAAAGCAGTATTCTACAAGAATGCAAAATCTGACAAAAATGAGTTCCTTTTCAATTTAATGCCGAGCTCTTTCTTCAGTGTACGGCCACACCAAACAATCTGCTAACGAAGCTGCTTCAACTCTTCCCCGAGACTGAGAATCAGTGTCCCCACCGCCACCCCTACTCATGCTGTATGGAAGGTCAGGGAAGTCAGTCAACTGAAAACGAAAAGCCTAAGGACTCAGGGACAACTGTCATTATCCACAGAGGACGTGACTGGGTGCAGAGAAGGCCCAACAGAATCTACCGAGAAATTGTTGAAATCAGTAACTAGGCAAGATAATGGGATACAAGATCAACATGCAAATCCTGCTGTATTTCTATATATAGAAACAATCAGAAAATAAAAGTTACAGCAGAGACTATCTGCACTGGCGTGAAAGGTGTGTGAGGCCTTGACGCGACCCCTGTGGGACACTACTGAGAGCAATGAAAGACGGCGTGAGTAGAGGGACAGTCACTTTCATGGATTAAAACTCTCGGTATTAACACCCCCCCCAGAAAAGGGGTATGGATCCCAATTTGCAGTCTCTGGCTTATCAGCCAGATCCATCTTACTTTTAAAAGTTTGCAAAATTTATCAGTTCAGATCAAGGAAACACTTTCTCGTAACCTCCAATGCCTGGTGCTCGGTTAATTTAAAATCACGTGGTCACACGCTGCCACCAGACACTGAGAACAGCACACTCCACACAGAAGTCTCTGCTTAGGACTTGAGACCGCCTCTTCGTCTGTTCTTCATCTTTAAGCCTGCTCTAACAAGTACTGTTTCCGAAATCAATCTCTTACTTTCATCTAAACACAAAATTCTATTACTCTTGTTTAGCTGTGAACATACTCCAGATCTAAGGCCAGTCACTGACACAGCCCCAAACTCCCGCAAAGCCACCTTTCTGTAGCCTTGCGGACGCCCCGCATCAGTGGTCCTCACCCCGGCTGAACAACGGACAGACGCCTCGGCTCACCCAGAACAGACTCATCAGAATCCTGAGGTCGGGCCCGCCAGCCTCTAGCACTGGGACGACCCCCAGCCCAGTCTCATGAGCTGCCAGGCTGAGGCCTGTGTCACAGACAGACAGACAGACAGACAGACAGACAC
Source organism: Camelus ferus (assembly GCF_009834535.1). NCBI lineage: Eukaryota > Metazoa > Chordata > Mammalia > Artiodactyla > Camelidae > Camelus > Camelus ferus. The sequence goes on along the minus strand of NC_045727.1, from coordinate 21,803,454 downwards.
ACTTCTTTTCAAAACCAACGACTTACTTCCTTCTGGGTTTGGTGCAGAGAGGATGATGCTGTGGTTTTTCTTCACGTCTTCAACATGCTGAGCTATTTTAGCTATGCTGCTTCTGATCTCCTCAACCTAGGAGAGACAGAAAGCCATCACCACGGTGGCAAGTTCAAATCTGCTACCACTTTTCGTTACCTAAAAAGGGAAGGAGAAAGGAGGGAAGTAAAGGAATGATTATCACATAAAGAAATATGTGTTTTTCGCATCTGTTTAATTTAAAAAATAATGGGAAACATATCACATTAAAACATCTACCTTTATGACCAAGGCAACATCAACCAACATTCACCCGCAAAACCCACGAGGCTGTGGAAAGGTTTACAGCCGAGACGCAGCATCACTGCAGCTGACGGCAACTCCAAGCACCCAGTGCCCCTGCGGTGCCCCGCGCAGACGGCAGGGGAGCTCGCCCGGCACAACACGCTGGCAAGAACATTCTCTGAGAGCAGGTTTCACAGCTGGCACGGCCAAGCTTTCTCATTATTTTTTGCCTCTTATAGTCTAAATGATTCAATGCTTGTTTACAAATGTAATGCACTCATTAGCAAGGTTTGTCCAGGTGGATTCGTAACATTATCTTCAGAAACCTCTGTGGTGGGCTGAATACCGTCCCCCAGATGTCCAGGTCCTCATCCCCGGAACCGGTGACTGTTCCCTTACATGGCAAAAGAAATTGCAGGTGTGACTAGAGGAAGGCCTGCGGGACGAGGGCACAGGCCAGCCCGGACTCCCCAGGTGGGCCCTCGATACAATCACAAGGGTTCTCAGGAGAGAGAAGCAGGGGGAGACGTGGCTACAGAAGAAGGCACACGACTGGGGAAGCAAGAGGCAACGCTGCTGGCCTGGGAGACGGAGGCAGGGACCACGAGCCAAGGATGCAGCGCCAGGGCTGGACAGGCTGGGAAATGGATTCTCCCCTCGGGCCTCCGGGCCTGGGACCCTGCTGGCCCCTTGATCTCACCCCAGTGAAACCAGTCTGGACCTCTGGTCTCCAGAAACGAAGAGGATAAATCTGTGCTGTTTTCAACTACTAAGTTTGTGCAGCCCTTAAGCACAACTTCCACGTTTAAGAGATCAGGGAAACCCCAAAGCCCACTAACGGGGGACTTGTTAGGTTACATTATGGAACTAACACAAAGGTATGAAAAGGTCTCCAGGATCTATATTAAGTTAAAAACAAGCGAATAATAAACCAAAAGAAAGAAAGAGAGAAAGAAAAAAACAAACCCAGAAAGTGCAGAACAAAACATATATACGCATTAGCAATGATGCAGGAAAGAGGTCAACACAAGCACAGAATAACTTGCAGATGTTAACATTTACATGAAGAAACACTGGGACATCTAAACAGGAAACTAAAAAAAGCATCACCTGTGGAGCAGAGAGGTGAGAAAACAGAGCAGGTGAGGACAGGAGCGGGAGCTCGGTCACCCCCGTATGCACCTTCCACGTCACTTCCCAACCACGGGGAAGGACACCGCGGCGGGACAGACGTGAGGAGCCCTACCGCCAAGCGCAGCCCACGGATGTGGTCTTGGGACCTTTGTCCTGGAAAGTCACCGAAGGCCCCAGAGAGCTCTGGCTCCTGTAGGCCGCAGCTCTCCACAGGTAACTGCCACCGCGGAGAAGCAGCTTCGACGTGCGTTCATTCAGTTGAAACAGTAACTACAAGCCCACTGCGCGTGTGGTATACGCCCACACCTGAACCCTGTGACCGTGACCTTGCAGGGCAAAGGGACTTTCAGGTGTGATTAGTCTGGATTGGTATTACCTTGGACTCTCTGGGCTGTTCTAACGTAACCACAAGGGTTCTTATAAAACGGAGGCAACAGGATCAAATTTTGAAAAAAGAGGTGTGATCAGACCGGCAAAGGCCACAGCAGTGTGCTTCGGGGAGAGGGAGGGGCCACGTGCCAGGAACGCGGGCGCCTCTGGAAGCTGGAAACACGTCCCCCAGAGCCTGGAGAGGGAGCTCAGCCCTGCGCACACCTGGACGTGGGCCCCCGCGGCTCCCTTCTGGCTTCTGACCTCCAGACTGTAAGGCAGAAATGTGTGCTGTGTGAAGCCACTGCGTGCGGGGGAAGCTATCAGCAGCCGTGGGAAACTAAGACGCATGTATAATGTATTTTCCCCAAACGTCAGTAAAGGAAGAGCAGTGATCTGCACTTCCCAGCAAACGGAGGGCGTCCTGATTCTGACGTCTGCTTCTGCGTTTGGCCTGCTGGGCTGTCACACCGCATGTGGCCTCTAGGATGCTCTGCCACCAGCCACCGGAGAGGGGATGGTGGGGGAGGCAAACGTCCTGGCGTTATCAGGAAAGTGGTTTTGGCCACATGAACTCTGCAGAAGGGTCTTGGGGCCCCAGGGCACGTTTTGAAAACCCATGTTATCAGAGGAGAGTCTAACACAGAATTCTGCTTTCATGGCTATTTTATCAGGCCTGGGCGCTACTTCCACTTACAATTTGTACAGAACTTCACAAACTTATAATTTAATTTTATTAATCATGGAAAAAAACACAAAATTAAAGCTGATTCTTTTAAATTTTTTGTGATTTTACCGTGACAGCTTAAACACAAATAATGACTTTTTGGTTTTAGTGCACAGATCTACGTTTCAATTAGCCACCTTTAAGGCACCATTTCTGAAGTAAATTAGTGGTACGCACCTGTCTCAAAGTAGAAAAGATACTGTTTTACCTCTTGGAGGGTTCTGTATCACACACCACCAGCACCTCTGCAGCAGAAGCCTCCGTGTGGCCCCAAGGAGGAGACTGCTGGCCCAGCTCAGCACCAGGAGGGAAGGGCCACCGCAACTGCCCTTTATGTCCACCTCACGTCACCATCACAAAAAGGAGACTCCCTGGCCGCCCGTCAGAGCACTATTTGTCTTAACCAAACACGGGTCATGAGCAACACACGTATCTTTCTGCAAAGTTCTATGTGATATTTAAGCTCTGAATGCCATTTTCTGAAAAAGAGTTTGTATTAGCAAGTAACACTTGCTTCTGTTTGTCTAAGAAGCCATTTCACAGAAATCAACCACAAACTAAATCAACTATTTAACACATGAAACCGAACTTAAGTTAGAATCAAATGCTGTATTTTATTAACATATTCCATACTTTCAAATCCACGTGTTGACAGTCCAGTTTAGGCTGTCAATGGATTTAAGAGTCCATTGAAACTATTAGACTAGATTCAGCACAATCAAAACAAACCCTGCAAGTAAAGTTTTCATCATTAAAAAATTATACCGAAAACGTTTCTTTTCTTCATGTTTAATAATCAAAATATTTCTTCTCTGACTCAATTTCAAAAATTTGATATTATGCAAAATTTGATCAACTATTCCTTAGGTTTAAGAATGTAAACAGGGAAATGTATTCAATTTCTTGTAATAACATATAATAGAAAAGAATCTGAAAAAAAAGTACGTATATGTGTAACTGAACCACTTTGTTGTACACCTGAAACTACCACTGTAAATCAACTACACTTCAATTTAAAAAAAAAAAGATAATTTAAGCATGATGGCAGCCTAGAAACAGCCCTGGGGAGCTAAGAGGGAGAGGGAAAAGCCTCGCGGTGAAGCCCAGAGAACTGACAGGTATGAGGGCAGATCCAAGGACGCAGGTCCAGGGCAGTGGCCTCTGTGCTGATGGCTCAGAGAAAGGCCCGCTGACCGACGGCCACACGGAGGAGCTTCCTCAGGCACATTTCTGCTCACGTGTGAGCCCTCCAGGAGAGAAGTCCCATCTGACCGAGGGTCCGACGTTCTGAAACGTGGGAAGCCTCTCTGATCCACGCCATCAAGGCAAGGGCCTCACCCCTGCTCCGGGGAGCGGCCTCGCTGTGCGCACGGTGCACTCCAGACTCAGCACGACCAGCAGCCGGGGCAGCACTGCTGCCAGGACTCCCACTCGCAAGGACCAAGTGACCACTGGGCACAAGTGAGAACTTGTAAATATCAGAGGGTGTGGCAGGGTCTCTCCGAGGTACCCTGCTCTGGGAGGAGGGCTAACAGCCACTGGGAGCAGCATGAGCCCATGGGCAGCGCACCGCCCCCCAAGCACCTCCCGGCCTGAGGGCGTCCGCCTCCTCCTCGTGGGCGGGGGCGGAGGGATGAGTCTGCTGTCCCCACATCCAAGGCCACCGCCTCAGCCCCCCAAGGCAATGAGCAGGAAGAACGGCTCAACAGTAACGACTACATCAGTAGCACCATGTATCACCATCATGTAATTCCACCACCAACTTTTTAAAATATCAGTTTCTGTATTATTTCAAATATGACCACTGCACAGCTACATTAACATAATGATGTTTAAAGACAGAGAGTCTGGGTTTCATTGAATGACTCTTACCTGATGGAAGAAATCGTCCATAAAATGGTCCTTTTCAACAACAACAGTTGTGTCCCCGTCATCATTTTTCCTACACTAAAATGAAAAAACATAAAACGTAAAATTCTGGTTTTAAAACTTTTCACGTAGGCGCAGACAGTGAACTGACGGACAAAAGCTACCCTGTGCCTACAAGATCTCAACTCCCTGAGAGCAGCGGAGTGCAAGGAGCCGGCAGCCCGCCAGGCCAGCGACCCGGACCCTGACCCCTGACCCCGGCCAAGGCAGGGGCGGGGCGGACGGCTGCATGCCTGGGGAAGCAGCCCCAGCCCAGGACAGCAGCTGGGCTTCCCAGGACTGAGCAGGGGACAGCCGTCCGTCCTCACAACGCAGGTCAACAAAGCACAAGCCAGCTCTCTCCCCCATGAGTGAGGCCGCTCGCGCTGCACGCTCTCTGTGGAGACGAGGAACACTGACACCGCTGCCAACTCTTCTAGGCTATACGATGATTTTCAACGACCTTTCACACTTACTAGCTGTTTATCATTTTTCCCTGAGTAACGCCCAGCCACGCCCACATGAGTCATCAATAAACGCCTTAACAAGGAAAAGACTTAGCCAAGAAGATAGTAGTGAGTAAAACTGAGGGAGCAGCACCTGTGATGCTCACTGGGCGGAGCCAAGCTAACTGTTAGGAACCAGGTCGTGTGACAGGTTTCAAATAACATCAAAGAGTAAAGACTGAGATATTCCAGGCCAACGGTTCTCCAACTTGAGGTGAATCAGAAGCTCCTGGAGGGCTGGGTCTCTGACTCAGCAGGGCTAGGGAGGGGCAGGCTATGAATTTGAGAACACTCTAGAATATTCCAGAATGTTGCCACATTTCAACAAGTTCCAGGTGAAGCTTCTGGTCCAGGTGCTCCCCTTGAAGAACTACCCTTCTGCACAGGCAGAACATCCTAACCGTGAGAAGTCTCTGGTGGGAAGAAAGCGACTTCTGTCTGCAACTATGGGGTGGCGGGGACCATGTCAGACACCGGGGCCTGGCGTCTGGACCACACAGTGTTCATCCAAGTCATGTGATGCAAAATCCAGTAAGAGCTGTGGAATTCGAGAGGAAAAAGGAAAGGAACCCTGCCAGAACACAGCGCAGGAAGCCGTTCTGAACCATCTCCCCGAGGACACGAGGATGAGTCAGCTCAGTTCCGACCTTGCCGCAGCAGAGGTGGCGGTGCATTTCAGGAATTCTCTTAACCCTTGGGAAAGTCAAAGTCTTTAACCGCTGGAAGTCTGAAGTGTAGCTTTATTGACCTACAACCCAGGAATAATTTGGAAACAAAATTCCACTAAAGTTAGCTAAGAAAAATTCTGCAAAATTAATAAATGTTTAAGAAAGCACAATAAATCCTCCCCCTGCACCATCCACAGCCCTCACTAAGGCAAACCGATTCTGGCCTAAAAATCAACAGTAAACTTTCACCACCCCGTGGGAGATCTGATGGCATCTCCCTTAGCCGGGGCCTCTTCTGGGCACAGATAAGACAATCCGTCAGGGTGAAAGGAGAAGAAACGTGCTTCTCTAAGATAGAGGCATGAGCCCCCTACACAAGGGGCTTCTATGAGGGGACTGTGCAGAGTGCGTTACCAACGGGGCGACACAGCACTGAAGCAGCAGGGCAACGTCCGACGTCCGCGGGGGGGAGCAGAGCCACCTCGCGATGGCAGATGGCGCAGGTGCCGTCCAGCTGCAGGCAGGGACCGGCCGCCTCTCAGAGCTCCTGAACGCACTCCCCCGAACGACTCTCCCTTCTCCTCCCGCTGGCTCCCCAGGGCCTCCCCGAGTGGTTTTCCCAGCAGTGCCCTGAGCTGCGCTGAGCCACCACCCTGCTCTCTCATGACTCCAGCTGTCCACCAAGAGGCTGGAATTAAGCAGCAGTGCTAGAGAACGAGTTTCATTTGTGTTCCGTCCACAGGACAAGTGTTATAGGCTGAACTGTCCCTCAAAATAGGTGTTGCTCACCCCCAGGACCTCAGCCTGTGACCACTATTTGGTAAAAGGGCCTATGAAGGTGGAGTCAGTTAAGAGGAGGTCGTGCTGGAGCAGGGTGGGCCCTGAGCACAACGTGCCTTGAGTCCATGTGAGAAGAGACACACACACATGGGCGGATGGCCGTGTGATGAGGGAGACAGAGGTGGAGTGCCCAGGACTACCAGCCCCCCAGGAGATAAACAGCAGGCGGGATTCTCCCCACCAGGTTCAGGGGAGTGCGGCCCTGGCATCCCGACCTCAGGCTTCTGACCTCCAGAGCTGGGAGCACGCAGCTCTGTGGTTTTCAGGCCCCCAGCCCGTGGCACTGTTCTGAGAGCCCCAGGTGATTCACACTCTAAGTAAGGACAGAAGCACATCGGCCCCATCCTTTCTTTAATGAACCGTGCTAATTAGCCAAGACAGTCACCTTAGCTCTCCCAGCAAGTAAACAGTGCCGTCTAGAGGAAAGGTCACCACTTCAGGAGTTGCAGATCTGGGTTCTAACCTGCTTACCAGCAGCGCGTGGACCTCTCGGAGTCTGTCCCCTGCGAGGTGGCGAAGACACCTGCCCCTCCTTCGGAGCTGGGCGGGGCTGCAAGCAGAGCTGCTCACCTGGGCTTCAGAAGCGGCATTATTTTCACAGGGAGAGCATGAACCAATAAAGGCTTTTAAAGTCGTTTCTGGTCCATGCTCTTAATTCCCAGCAAAGGAGCACCTGGAGACAGAGCGGCCAGCAGCCGGCCAGCAGCAGAGAGTAACGCGAAGGCCACCCCACCCACGCCGCCGCAGGGCCCCTCTCCGGTCCGCAGAGGGCGGTGCGCACGCAGGGCACGGGGGTACAGAGGGCCGGCCCACCCCATCCCCCGGGGCCACCTGGGGCCTGTGCACACCTCCACAGCAGACACATCCTGGATGGCCAAGCAACGTGCCATGGCCTCCAGGCCAAGATGCAGCGCAGCTACTGGAACCAGGGTGCCCTGCCCTCACAAAACTCACCACTCCGCCAACTCTCAAACCACGAGAGTGGCCCTTTACCTCCAGCTCACAGTCACTGAGCAACTTAAAATACTTTACGTAGGGGTCCTGATAACTTTAAGATCCCCATTCAGCCAGGAGGAGGTGAAGGGCCGCCCCAGACATTCAGGGTGAAGAGTGCCTTGACCATCAGATTCTGAAAGCCCTTGCTCTTAGAAATGCACAGTCCCCCTCCTCCCAGAGGGGCTTCACCTCGAGCTCTCCATGCAAAGCCTGGCTCCCAGGCGCACCTCCGAGCCCCCCCACTCCCCGCCGCAACACCGTCCTCCCCCACCACTGGCACCCTCGGCGGGGTTTAACCATCCCCACAGGGCCCGCATTTCCCTGTCTCCCTGTGGCTGACCACTCTTCTCAGCTAGGGGTCTCGGGAGGAAAAGATGCTGTCTCGTGCAGCTTGGGGCCAGGAACAACAGGGTCAGATGTCACCACAGAAGTAGTTAACTTACCGCGAATTCAACCAAATAAGCACAGGGAAGGGGAGCGAATGAACCTGAAAGTTGATCCTCAACGTACCCATCACCTGGGTTCAACGATGGTCCACCTGGTACACACCACCACTCCCCCCGCCCCTGGACGCTGGGTCACCTCCAGGCAAATCCCACACGTGAGATGCCCGCTGTGTGCATGACACGCCACCACCCTGAGCTCACTACTTCACCTCCGCTCTGGGAAAGAAACTCGTATTTATTTCATGGCTCAGGAGACAGTTTCCAATGTGACACTCTGTCTCCGGGAAGTCAGTCACTTAACTGTCACATCACATACTAACCACACTCCGTGCAGCAGGCAGTGAACAACCACTCACTCTAGAGCCTCAGCTCCTCCTGGACGCTGAGACCCATGTGGCATATGTGATCTTCACGCACAAAGCCACTCACTTGCTGCTAAATCATGTTTCTCTACCTGCAGACCAAGAAGGAGCCGGATAACCAGCAGTCTGTTTTCTCTACTGCCTTCTCTTCCCCTATTTTTAAACCTAAAGCTTGTATTTCTTAGTTCTGTCTGGAATTCTCAAAACTACGAAACATTAGGAAACAGACCCAACAATACCACCTCCGCTTTCCCAGTCACAAAAAAGAAACAGGAAATGACTGCCAAGCAAGGCCGTCTCATCCGAGCTGCACTGCTGCCCGCCTCAGTTCTGGGGGGGGCCACGTGCAGCCTCTGCAGCTGGGATGCGCGGCCCGGGCCATAGCCGCTGGCCGCCCGCGACAGGCGCCTGCAGTAACAGAACGATGGTGGCACAGCGTGTACTAAAGGCAGCGGGAACACTCCTGTATGACACACTGGGTTTCCAAAGTGTCAAAGTGCAAGATAAATATTCAAACATCAGCACTCCGTTTCTGGTCAATTTGAAGACTTCTCCTTAGAGGAGCATTACATTAAAAATGCCATCTCTCTACGTGAAAACCATTGCGAGGAAGAGACGGCAAGTCACTTCCACGTTTAGACTGTTGAACAGAGAAGAAAACTTTGTCCCTGGAACGCTTGCTGTTTAGCTAATTCAGAAGCTGAACTGTCACAAATTAGGAGGATCCAAAGTTGGATAAAACGCTGGATTTTTCTCCACGTTGTTGCCCACATACACACGCCCTGGGGCGTTACACGTGGTAACCGTGGGGAGATCATTACTGTGAAACAGGCACAGCGGTCGTAGCAGCTCTGCTGATAGAACACATTCTTTTTTATTCAAAATTAAATCGCTTGAGTTATAAAAGAAAAGAATATTTGTAATTAAAAACAGGTAAAAGCTAACTGTTGGCCAGTTTGTAATTATGGCACCAAATGTAACATTTCCCTTATTTTTATATAATCAGTTTTATGCTTGATGGTAGATTATCACACTTTTTCTTGTTTTGTATTTTTACTACGTATTTGTCTCCATAATTAATATTACGTGAATACTGTCTCACAGACACTTACACTTCGAATAAATAACACTGCACTGCACAAATGCTTCTGCGATTTGACCGCTCTTTCTCTCAAAGACTCGTTGAAAGACTTCTCACCTCTGCGCACCACTGACAATCGCGCATTGCCCTTCTGTCCTTCACACCAACCCGTCCCCACAGCGGAGCCTAGGGCCGGCGGTGTCTCGTGCCAGCGCACACCTCCCAGACCCGTGCCTGGCGCCCCCTTTTCCTCCTTCAGCTCTCCCCCCGCCCAGAGCCCTCCCCCGATCAGAGCTCCCCATCAGAGACCCCAGTCACAGCCCAGCCCCAAGCAGCCCACACCCACTCCCCGTGTTCCATTTCCCTCCCAGAAGTTATCATGAGAGGCACTTGATTACTCGTTACTCAGCTGTTTCTTGTCCACTCCCCACCACACGGTTCACGGGAGCAAGCGCTTCAGTGTTTTGTCCCATCTCACGCCTGAAGCAGTGCCGGGCACACAGCAGCCATTCAGTGGGGTCAGCTGAATGAACAGATGAAGAGCAGAGACAGGAGGCAGGGCAGGCAGCGAGCAGAGCAACTGGGAAACAGAGACACAGAGACGCACACGGTGCCCAGCAGCAGTGCACAGCAGATGAGGCTCAAGGACGACACTCTGGCTCCATCCCTGCACGAGGTCCGAGGCACCAATCCACCCTTTCATCAGTCCCCTTTTCTAGCTAAGAGGTTTCTGTCCCATGCAACCAAAGGAGCCCTGAAGACAACGATTTCATCGTCATCTGCATTTTCCCGACCACAGGTGTTTTCACCGACTCAACACACACCTAGCAGGTGCTCCGTGCGGAACACTGAGGCTTCAGAGCAACCCTGACAGCACCATCTGCCTGGGAAAGGGTGAAGAGTCTGGGGGGTGGAAGGGGCACAGGAAGAAAACAGGACCTCACGTGCACCCAGAAGGAGCAGAGACAGGAAAACAGCCATCTATGGGGACACGCACGAGAGGGAAGGAGGGCCGGAAGACTTCCTGGTGCGATAACTGAACTGAGAAGGAGGTGTGGGGCCAGCAGAGAAGTAGGGGGAGAGACCGGGAGCAGCAGATGCAGAGGGAGGGCACGCTGGGCACAGCAAAGACTGGAGCGGGCACCCTGCAGGCAGGGAGGGCGGAAAGGAGGAAACCTCTCCAAGCACTGGCTATCTCTTAGGTCTCTGTAAATGCAAAACGAATGACTTTCAGTAAAAGCAAGTAATTCACCTGCAGAAATGCAGATGCTTTGCTTTTGCTATTTTATTTTGTATGCAAACAGCTACTTATCATACTTAATAGGGAAACTATAGATTCTAACTGTGGGAACTGTCTGATGACATACTAAAGGTTGGCAGAATTTCACAAACTATGAAATTCTAAACGATAAACATACACAAAATTATACATATATTCAGAAGTTAAATTACGAACGTATATGAAATTCTTAGTATTTTACATTTCAGTGAAGTGTTTAGAAAAAAAGCTTTTACTTTCTAATTTGGAATCTGAATCCTTCCAACATAACATTCCGCACCACAGGTGAAATCTGACCTGCCAAACAATAACTTTTAAAATATCTGGGCAGCTTTTCCCGCCCTTTAAAAAATTATACTTGGAATTCACCACCTTGAATCCAGGTATTAAAAACAGTAATTTTCTCATAGGTCCACTCATGAATTCCACATACCTACTATGTTTATTACCCTGCAAATTCCCACAGCTGATACTTGCAGTTTTACTTTTTGACTATAATCAATGTAGCCAGTTGCATTCACGAACTTTTTTTTAAAAAGGTAATTGAAGTATAGGGGGTCATTATCTTGCAGGATGGTGAGTCCATTTTGATTTACTTGCTTACTAAACATGTTTCCTCGTCTCTCTTTGCTCTTCCTTTGCTGGGCTGTGCTCACTCACAGGACTCGGCTGGTTCATCTCTGCATCCTCTGCCCCCAGCACACTGCCTCGGGGAGAACTGACAACCAAGTGTCTGTTGAATTTGGGGGGGGGGAGTCCTTTCATTTTTTCAAAAATCAGAAACATGTTTCTGGATTTAGAGTTTAAGAAATTTTAGGCTAGTCACCTAAATTTTCTGCACCCAAATGAATTGGTTGCTCTAAAGCAGAATCATTGGTCAGAAGCAGCTGAATCTGTATCTGACAGATTGTCCTGGACATCCTAACTTTTAAGTCCTTTCCAAGTAGTTTCCAGTGCTAATTCTTTTCTCAGTAGCAATCACTAACAGCTAGTAAGGGAAACTTTCAGAAGGCATCACAAATATTTTGTCTATGTGGACATCATAAGCATTTTAACTAACAAAATTAAATATTAAACTTCACCCAGGAAAAAAAATCAGCTATTTAGAAACATGATTGTGAACGGACATTTAACTACCCCAAGAACTACTTGGAAAGGGCACACTTCCTGAAAAAAGAATTTTAAACTTTTATATCTGATAATTTTCAGATGAGCTGTTAAATATTACAAGTTATTAAGCTTAAGTGTGTCGAATTCAATTTTAACTTAATATTTTATGCCAAAGAGAAGGCTGCTTTCTGTAAGTTCCTAAAAACATTCAGAAAACTAGTAAATACTAACAGCACTTGTAATTATACAGCATTTTCTCTCCCCTGCCTTCTCCTAGAGTGTCACACACAGGAGACAATTTTGTTTCACAGCTTCTTCTGTGAGTAGATAAGATGTTATTTCCATTTTATACACAAGAAAAACTGAAGTTTTGAGAAGTTTAAAAATTATGTGCCCAAGATCAGAGAACTCCAGATGCAGAAACTTCCAATAATTGGCTCCACGGTGTCCTCTACAGCAAGATGGAACTGGACTCGAGAAGGTGACTTCTCGCTCTCAAATTCTAGACCAAAAGAAGTTTACGTGTTCTTATCAATACTGCTGTGGTAAGAGCTGAAATACACATATACCTAAAGAGTGACAAATAACTGTCTTATTTTTTGTTTTGTTTTCTGTTTTTTTAATTGAAGTATAGTCAGTTTACCATGTAGTGTCAATTTCTGGTGGACGGCATCATGTTTCAGTCATACATGTACATACATATATTCCTTTTCATATTCTTTGTCATTATAGGTTACTATAAGATATTGAATACAGTTCCCTGTGCTCTACAGTAGAAATTTGTTGTTTATTTTATATGTAGTTGTTACTACCTGAAAAATCTCTAACTCCTGATTTATCCCTTCCCATCCCCTTTCCCCGGGGGAACCATAACACCGCATTTATTTTTCGCTAATCAAGCCAAGAAAAGCTGCTTATATATTCCACTGACAGATCTTGTTTACTATTTCCCTCTATCACATAAATTTGGTTATCCTCTCACACGCAGATACATTCATCATTTCTTCATTTAACAAATACTTGAGTTCCTAACAGTAACAAGGAAAGGTATCCCACTGAGTGAGACAACACAACAGGAATTTGCTGTTTGACATGATGTGCACCTCCGAAGTGCAGAGATCAAAGTATCTGACCATTAGGACCTAGAGATTATCATACTCGGTGAATGAAGTCAGACAGAGAAAGACAAACACCATATGATATCACTTATATGTGGAACCTAAAAAGAAAGATAAAAATTGTATTTACAAATCAAAAATAGACTCATGGACATAGGAAACAAACTATGGCTACCAAAGGGGAAAGGGTGGGGAGGGATAAATTAGGAGTTTGGGATTAGCAGATACACACTATTACATATAACATAGATAAACAACAAGGATCTACAGTATAGCACAGGGAACTATATTCAATTTCTTATAATAATGGAAAAGAATCTGAAAAGAGTATGTATGTATGTATATGTATAGCTGAATCACTTTGCTGTACACCTGCAACTACCATTGTAAATTAAAACTACATTTCAATAAAAAAATAAAAAGTGTCTTATCATTAATAAAAACGGGAAAGGAAGAAAAATCACTATGAAGAAACTTTCAGGGAATGAGGGTAAAGCTAATTTCCATGATTCTAAGGAAGAATATTCATTGCCTTTCTAAACCAAGACTCTTCATCAGGGCCACAGAACATGGATAATAATCTGAGGGGCTATTCTCTCTGCTTACTGAGCACGGGACAGAACTACATTCATTCTAGAAGTTAATTCATTATATTCAATGGATGCTTTAAGGCAGTGGGTCGCCTGAGGTTCTGTGTACCGGGAAACAAAATGTAAACATTCAGCATTATTAGTACTTGTCTTTTTAAAGAAAAAGTTATAGCTAATTCTGTTGACCTAAAATGTCTCAATCCTTCCACGTTCTATAAACACCCACTAATTTCACTGTCACCATCTTTCACAGCACTGTCATCCTTAACACACGCGGAATGCATCGAACTCTGTTCCAAATCCGAAAGAACAAAGTACTTTTCTCTTACTAAAGTGACTGGTATTTGCTGTAGTTACTCCCTAAGTACCTACGTACTCCACTAGCTGGTGTATTTAGAGGTTAAGGTCGAGTAAACAAACACAAAGCAAACTATTTACAGCGGAAACAAAAGGCTGGGCTCTGGCTCCTACCCGACTATCTCCTCACTCAGAGCATCCAGCCCGGGCTGAGCGGCCTCGCGGGCATTCACTCCGCACTCATCTACGGAGCTCCTGCTGCGTGCGGGATCCTGCCGTAGCCCCCAGGGATAAGACACGGCGCAAGCGGGCAAGTCCCTGCTCTCCAGGAGCGGACACCCACTGGGGAGGGGCCGACCGCAATTAAACGGGAAATTTCTGTTCACGGTAAGTGCGGTGCAAAGACTCAAACTGGGCGGGACTTCAGGGACGAGATCAACCTGGAGACGCGGCAGAGCCTCGCTCAGGCACGGGGGTTCAAGGCGCAGCCCGGCCACTGGCCTGCGACGCCCTCTCAAAGCCCAGCTCCCCCGGTGCAGAGCCGAGGGCATCGCTGCTCCTGCCTCTCTGCTGTCGGAGCGTCCAGGACTCGGAGGGGCAGCGCCCGGCGCGGGATGCTGGGGCGGGGAAGCCCTGCGCCGGGGCTGCTGGACCCCGTCCCGCGCCGTCCCGCCCGCTAGGCCGCCGGACCGGGCCGGCGCCTTGCCTTCCCGCCCACCCCCGCGCCCCTGGCTCACCGCCCCCCGCCCATCCCCGAGCCCCTCAGCCTCGCCCCGCCGGCGCCCCCCGCCCCCGGCCCCTGCCCACCCCCGAGCCCCTCAGCCCCGCCGGGCCGGCTCTCCCCGGCCGGCGCCTCCTCTTCCCGCCCACCCCGGCTCCCCCAGCCCCAGCCCGGCCGCGGCCCCGAGCCCCCGCACCCCCAGCCCCCGCCCACCCCCGAGCCCCTCAGCCCCGCCGGGCCGGCTCTCCCCGGCCGGCGCCTCCTCTTCCCGCCCACCCCGGCTCCCCTAGCCCCACGCCCCTGCACCCCCGGACCCCGCACCCCCAGCCCCCGCCCACCCCCGAGCCCCTCAGCCCCCCCGGCCGGCGCCCTCAGCGCTCCCGGCCCGAACCGCTATTCGCCCGCCGCCCGTCTGCCAGTCGCTCACCGCCGTCAGGTCCGGCAGCCGGTCCCGCATCCCCGCGGGCCGGGCGCCGCGCCCCGCCGCTCAGGCCTGCACCGCCGCCTCTGGCCGCCCGCAGGCTCCCGGGGGCCGCACCGCTGCCTCAGCCCGCCGGTCGCCCTCCCCTCCGCCGGCGCTGCCACGGCAACCGCGCCCGCGAGCTCTGCGCATGCCCGGCCCGCGCCGCGCCCAGGCCCACGCAGACAGCTGGAGCCTTCCTGTGGGAATGCCGCGGCCCGAGGGGCGGGGCCCGCCGGGGAGGGCGGGGCCCGCCGGGGAGGGGGCGGGGCCTGTTGAGGCAAAGGCGGGGCCCGGCCCAATCGCATTCTGGCGGTCTCTCAGCCAGGTCAGTTAGGTGTGCCTTTTGCCCTTCTTGATCTGTTTCCATGCTTTCGCACTCATTTTATTTTAAAATTTAGTGAAAAATTTGGTGACAGATTTAGCAAGCCCATGGAAATGATCTGGGTGCAGCTTTGCATGGACATACCCTGAACACAGGCTTTCTCTTTAAGGATTCGCAGCAGCTTTCTGTGGGAGTACAGCGCAAGAGAGAAAGGAAGACACGTAATACTTAAGCAACATAACTTGAAGTTAAATAATATAACTCAAAATGGCGTGAGTTGGTAATATGCACAGACTCAGGCCTTGGGATGCAGTTCAAGTGTGAGAAACGGGCAACACAGAAGCAGACAAAAGAAAACAGGGGCGCGGACAAACGGGAGACTTGAGAGAGGGTTGTCTACAGCAGATAAGTGATCGTGGAAGGTGCCAGAGGTTAGGCTAACAACAAAGGGAGCAGGAACAGTCCCCAAGAGCACTCTCACTCCTGACAGCAGCCACAAGTTCGGGAGGTCCCCCAAACCAGCCTTAAGTTCAATAATTCGCTAGAGGGACACAAACTTTACTAAAAACTGCAATGCTCACAGTTAGGTTTGTCACAGGGGCAGGAGACAGATTAAAGTCAGCGAAGGGCAGACGTGCATGGGGGGTGTCCTGGCTGTACCCAGTGTGTGGCTTCTGTCATCTTCTCCTTGGGCAGTGAGGACGCATTGCTTTCAAGGCATTGATGTGTGTCAATACACACGAAGCTGCCAACCAGGAAAGCTCACCCAGGCCACCAAATGCTGAGTTTTTATTGATGCTCCATTGCATAAGCGTGATTGATTGATGGATTGCCCTCTTGGTTGATCTAAGTCTCCAGGTTAACTGGTACCCATGTAACCCAAAACTCCCGATTCTAAGCACATCATCACTATCTGGCTAGCCCAAGGCCCCCAGGCAAACAAATGCTACATTCCAGGAATAGAGAGCAAAGGACAGACTTCTTTTGGGATAAAGTTAAATTTTTTACTACCACCTCGAAGAGGTGACTTTTAAGCCATGACCTGAGGTGAAGAAGGCAGCCATAAGAACTATACTTGAGAACAGTCTAGACAGAACAAGCAGGGAGTTTTGGATTTCGTTCTGGGTGTGATTTGGTTCTTGGACCACGGGAGGGGAGAAGGGGAAGCAGAGACCAGACAGCTTAGGAGACCGAGGCATAGACTTGGGTGGAGTAGAGGCAAGCTTGTCTCTTCTTAATTTATGACTTTGATATGTTTTTCACAATTTAAATCAAAATCAGTAATTTGATGGATATGGGTTGGATAAAAATTCTCCATTTTGACCAAGCAATTAAAATGAAGTGTCAGCAGAGGAAGGGTGGGCAACTGTACAGAGCTTTTCTGAGAATGGAGTTAATATAAAGGAAGTAAAATTGAGAGGGAGTAGGAAAAAACACTTGGTCCTGGACACAGCATTTGAGCTCCTGTGTCAGTCAAAGTACCTGAAACCAGTACACTCTAGGATCTTTATGAGCCAGTGGATTTCTTCAGTTTGTTCACATAGAATGAAGAAGCCCTAGTACATTGCTATGAGAATGAAAATGGACACATTACAGCTACAGACCACGAGGTAGGTTACTTCTAAAATGCAAAGTCCCAGGAAATAAAGGTCTTTGTTCACTGTTGTCTCCAATCCCTACAAAATTTCTGGCACATTGTAGGCACTCAACACATATTTGTAAAATAAAAGAATGGAAGTCCAGACCAGGGTTTGATCCCAGTTCTGCTGTTCACTCTCCGTGGAACTTTGGACTGTGAAAATGAGTAAAGGGGACCCTCACTGAAATGGAGCAGGGAGGCTAGAGGAGAAGCTGTCACTCAGCATCAATACTGATCCCAACTGGGAGGTACCTGCAGGAAGGGACGGTACCTGCAGGAAGGGACACTACTACCACAGGAGAAGGAAGGAAGGTTTTCTCCTTGCCCGGCAACAGCTCAGCCAATGAGAGACTGTTGCAACTCAGCCAATGAAAAGCCACTGTATTTCAAACTGCCAGTTTCCTCCAATGGACTGTTTGTCCATAACAACCCTCCTAATTTCCCCTTCTCCTCTATAAGAGAGTTTTCTCTCTTTTGTTTTACCAGACTTGCATGTGATTTGCCATAGTTGCATGTCCCAAAATGCAATTCTTTGCTGTTCCAGAATAAACTCATTTTGCTGGTGAAATAACTATTTTATTGTTTTAGGTTAACAGGACAAAAAGACTAATCTCTCTAAGCCAGTTTTCTTGCCCATAAAGAGATAAGCTGGCTCTCAGGTTTAAAGGCTGTGTGTGACTTTTCCATTTCAACCCCACTATGCCTCCAGAGACTGATTCACCCTAATCATTTGCCCTCTTAATTGTAAACAATAAATACAAATGATATATGATTAATCAATTTATGCATATCACAGTTAGAAATAATTAACATGCAATAAAGAAATCTAAACCACACATGATAAAACTTGATACAAATTATAAAAACAGACTGAAAAGCTATATCTGGCTAGTAACAGCAAAAAGAGCAAAAAAAAAAAAAATACTCAGGAAAAGTACACTTGGGAGAAGGAATCATGAACATAAAATTAACTGCCTAAAACTGCATACTGCAAAATTTGCTCTTATTTTAAAAACTGATGAAAGCATCAAATCTTAACAAATCTTAGGTGTGTAAAATGAGGACTTCAGTTTGCTGAAGTTTAAGCCAACACTCTGGAGGTTACAGCATATTGGTAACACGGTGTGCAGATGTATGGGACAGTTTATAACCTATGTGTGTGAATTATTTACTCACTTGGAGTAGAAACCAAAGTCTGTATAGTGGCCCACAAGGTCCGGCCCCAGCTGACCATCCTCTAATACCTCCAGAGCCTGGTTTCCCTCCACTGTTCCCTCCATGCACCCCCAGACAGCCGTGTTCCACCTCAGGGCCTTTGCACTGGCTGTTCTTGGCCGAACAGTCCTTTAAGACTTTGGCTCCCTGACACCTCTTCTGTGGGGCCTGTCCTGATCTACCCTCTTACCTTGTTCCTTCGCCCTCAACATCTACAACCCTCTGACCAGCTATGTCACATACATACTTATTTTGTGTCTTGTTTATTGTTTATGTTTCTTTTCTGGACTGTCCACTCCATGGAGGGCAGAGATTTTTGCCCACTCTGCACACTATTTATCTCCAACACCTGGGATGGGGCCCAGCACATATGAGGTGTTTAGTAAATATTTGTTGAAAAAGCCATGCTGCAAAATTTGCTTAATACATTTATTCATTCCAAAATAGACCGTGGTGGGTGAGTTATGGCAAATTACAGGTTAGTGAATGTCTGGCCAGCAGCAGAGTTTGAATTTGAACCTCGCAAGGCTCCTGCCTATTTTTAAATTCTGTGATTCTAAATTAATTTATTTTTATTTGACTTAAGGTAATGCTAAGGGACATTTTTAAAACTCCATTCAAAGTCATATCCCCCAAAAATGATTGTCAATCGACCATAGGATTGTTGATTACGAGTTGAAAAATGGGTTAAAATTAATTTTAAAAATAAATAAATAAAATTGTTTAAAAAGATTGGATTAGAATTCACTTTTTCTTCTCCTGACTGGGGTACAGAAAGTAAATTTAAATGAGGATGAATCTTTAAGGTATTTGGAAATGCAATAGCCTTGTTTAATTTTTCATTATGTCAAGTTTAGAAACAGGCTGCCCTTCCGAAGATGGGGCTGACTACTTATCTGGAAATAGCTGGAGGATGTCACACTCTGCATGAGTCTCCTATTGCGGCCCTGCCTGAAAAGTTACCACAGTTTGGTGGCTTAAAACAATACAAATTTATTATTTTGTAGTCCTAGGGGCCAGATGTCTCCCTGGGCTAAAATCAGCCTTTCCTGGAGGCTCTAGGGGAGACCTTGTTTCCTTCTCTTTCCCAGCTGCTGGACTTGCCCGCTTTCCTCAGCTCATGGTCCCTTCCTCCATCTTCAAAGCCACCAGTGCAGCATTGCTCTGGCCCTTCGCTGTCACAGCTTTTACTCTGACCACAGTCGGTTCTCCACTCTGTAGGGCTCACGAGCAGACTAGGTCCACCTGGGTGGTCGCGCCAACTCAAGGTCCATACCATTGACCACATCTGCCGTGGAAGAGAACACAGTCACGGGTTCCCGGAAGTGAAGCACGCACATCCCTGGGGTCACCGTCCTTCCTACTACGCATCCACCTGGCTTATCTTTCAGAGAAGGATTTCATGTATCTGCTTATGTGAATGGAAAGGAAACAGGGTGACTGACTTCACAGGTCATGACTTTTGTTCTTCCCTTGATATTGTCGACTGGAAAATGTACAACCTGGAAGTTGAGAATTGTTTTGTTGAGCAGTCTCTCTGAGGACTTCAAGCCTGGGAGGCAGACCCTCAGATGGTTCTGAAGGACTTGCTCCCAAGAGGTAAGGGAGGGGCCAGGATATATACAGATTTTTGCAACAAAGACTAGGGAGTCAGTACATCAAAAGATTATGGCTAATTAAAACCCCCAGCTATCTCAAGTTAATGAATTCAGCACTTTCCTATATGCGGCAAGATTCAAAGTCTGGACTTACTGAAATCACTCCTTGGATCTGCACCTTAGCTACCTGGGGTCAGTAGCCTGTCCTTTTCTCACCCTGAGTTCCCTTAGGGCTCACCGTCGGGTCAGCTGTGGTGGCTTGATGGCTGCAACATCCTTTGTTTACTGATGTGGCAGGCAACATCTTCCATTCACCATGTTGTCCAAGAGAAGAAAATACTTGAAATGCAATGATCAGATCACTCCTAGGAAACCACTTTTTAAGCTACGAGGCTGAAATGGCACCTGGGGGTAAAAAAGAATCACATATCCCTGATAATCAGGCAAAGCAAACTGAAGCTACAGCTCAACACTGTTTTCCCAGCTTCTAGGGAAAATATAAACTGCACATCCCTTTGACCTAGCAATTCCTCCTGAGGAACCTAAAGTTCTAAAACAATAATAGCCCCCAGAAGCAAACAGATAATGTTTAAGGATATTAACTGCCCTATTGTTTCAGGAAAAAAGCGTAAACACAAATGACTATTGGTAGTGGAAGACCTGATCGACTGGGGATTGACGAGCGTAGGGACTATGATGTAAGACAGACAGGCTATGCAGGAAGACACTTGTCACTTCCCCGGGCCTCCATCCCAGCAGGGTTCTACACCCAGGCCATCCTAACGGGTGCTGTCAGCTTCAAAAGGAGAAAACAGTCATCATGGCCTTAAGTCTGACCCCAGTTCCGCTCCATCCTACCGAAGCATGCTACGAATCCAGTATTTCATAAACCCTGTGTTATGGGTGGAATTTTGTTTCCCAGAAAGATATGCCAAAGGCCTAACCCCTGTACCTGTGTCTGTGACCTTACTAGGGAATGGGGTTTTCGCAGGTGTCGCAAGGCGAGGTCTAGGGTGGGTCCTCATCTTACAAGACGAGGAGATTAGTACACCCTGTAATTACCTTCTCAATAGCACAGCTCTGCTGCAGGGACGATTAACATGTGTTGTCAAGAGTCAGTCTGTTAAAAGTAGGTGTTCAGAACATACCACAAGCTCATACAACTTAGTAACAAAAAACAAACAGCCCAATTCAAACACGGCAGAAGACCTAAATAAGCGTTTCTCCAAGGAGGACATACAAATGGCCAACAGGCATATGGAAAAAATGCTCAATACTGCCAATATCAGAGAGATGCAGATCGAAACTACAGTGAGGTCGCACCTCACACCAGTCAGAATGGCCATCGTTCAAAAGTCCACAGACGATAAGTGCTGGAGAGGCTGTGGAGAAAAGGGAGACCTCCTACGCTGCTGGTGGGCATGTAAGTTGGTGTAGGTATTGTGGAAAACAGTATGGAGATTCCTTAAAAAACTAAAAGCAGACTTACTATATGATCCAGCAATCCCACTCCTGGGCATATATCCGGAGGGAACTCTAATTCGAAAAGGTACATGCACCCCAATGTTCATAGCAGCACCATTTATAATAGCCAAGACAGGAAAGAAGTTGTGGTGTGTACATATATATATATATATATATATATATATATATATATATATATACACAAGAGAATACTACTCATCCATAAAAAAGAATGAAATAATGCCATTTACAGCAACATAGATGGACCTAGAGATGATCATGCTGAGTGAAGTCAGACAAAGATAAAATATATGTCACTCATATGTGGGATGTAAAAAAAAGGACACAAATGAACTTATGTACAAAAACAGAAAGATACTCACAGACGCAAAATACAAACTTATGATTATCAAAGGGGAAAGGTGGGGTGGGAGAGGGAATAAATTAGGCATTGGGGATTAGCAGATAGAAACTACTGTATACAGAATAGATAAACAACAAGGCCCTACTGTAGAGCACAGGGGACTATATTCAATAGCTTGTAATGACCTATAATGGAAAAGAATATGAAAAAGAATATATATATATGTAAATCACTGTACTGTATACCAGAAACTAACACAACACTGTAAATCAACTATACGTCAATTAAAAAAAAATCAGGTCCAATGCTTTCCAATCTTGATTTTCAAAAGAAACCAGCTACCTGGTTCTTTATGTGAAATAGCCTTATTTTTTATATTAGTTATCTGTCCCTGCATAGTAAATTACTCCAGAAGTTTATGGGTTGAAGCAACAATAAACAGTATCTTCTCACACATTTTCCAGGAATTCAAGAGTAGTTTAACTGGGTGGTTGTAACTCAGGTCTCCAGAAATTGCAGGTAAGATGTCGGCCTGATTGGGGCTGGAAGTTCCATTTCCATGATGGCTCCCTTGCGTGGCCGGCAAGTTCTCTGGGCTCTTTGCCGGGAGCCTCAGCTCCTCGTGAGATGAATCTTTCCCTAGGGCTGTGCATGTGACCCAACAGAGTGACCTGCTTCCTACAGAGTGAGTGACCCCAGGGAGCAAGGAAGCCACAGCTTAGGACTTAGCCTCAGAGTCACACTGTCCATGGAGACACACTCCACTTGTCAGAGTGAGTCACGCAGCCCCGCCCACACTCAAGCAGAGGCAAATCAGGCTCAACCTTTTTATTTTATTTTAAAAAAATTTTGTTTTTAATAGAGGTACTGGGGCTTGAACCCAGGACTTCGTGAATGCTAAGCACGCACTCTACCACTGAGCTATTTCCTTCTCCCCTAGGCTCAGCCTTTTGAAGGGGGAGTATTTTATTTTATTTTTCCGGTGGGTGGTTTACTTTACTGTTTTTTTTTTTAATTGAAGTATAGTCAGTCTACAATGTTGTGTCTGTGGGCTTATTTTAAAATCATCACATTTAAAAACGTTGGCAACTAGTTCAGATATAAAGCACGTTACTACCTACCCCAAGATAGGACAAAAAGCACCTCTGAAGGTTGGATTTCTTCACAAGCCATCAAAGTGTACTCTCTGCACTATTCTGATCTTTAGATGAAACAGGTCAGATGGCTCTATGGCATGAATATATGCAATTCTCTCCGTTTTGATTTTAAGGAAGACAATTTCTGTGCAGATGCGAAGAAGCAGCATGTAACCTGTGCACTGATCTGCTCCATAGGTTGAAAACCGAGTGTCAGATACAGAAAGCATTTCATGTGAGAAGATTCTGACGTTCATCAGCTGGACTGATGAATGAATTAGACAAGGAAATCTTTAAGAATAGCTTCCTTATTGCTTTGCAGAGTCAACAGGGTTGATGGAAACTGCACACATAGGATAAAAGTGTGGCCCTATATTTGGTAAATGTTTAACTTATTCACTTAAAGGTTAGTCTCTGATATGAAACAGCATTATTTAAATTCCCACAAGCTTGTATATTTACATCACTATTATTTTTAGTAGACGATAATGCTGCTGTTTCTGATTACTCTTTCTGTATTCAGATGGGATTCAGAGCAATTCACTCGATAATTCAACAAATATTTACTGAGCTCCCACCAGGTGCCAGGCACCATGTGAGATACCTTGAATATCCTGACAAACAAGGTACCTAGTTTATCCTAGTAAGAGAGAGAAAGATAAAAAAGCAAGCATGTGAATAATTAAGCAAGGTAATTTCAGTTAGTGGTAAGTGCTCTGGAGAAAACAGAGCAGTGCTGAGATGGGGAACGGCAGATGTGGTGAAAGGTTGGTCAGGGTGGGCCTCCCTGAGGAGGTGATGACCTGAAGGGTGAGAAGGAGCCAGTCAACCAAAGATGCAGAGGAAGAGCATTTTCGGCAGTGGGACTGGTAAGTGCAAAGGCCCAGGGGCAGGAACGAACTTGGCTGAGGAATGATTCAGAAAGGTTTTGTGGCTACAGCAGTTACAGGGAGAGAGGCACGAGATGAGGAAGAGAGGGAGGCACCAGATGTCTTGTGTAGGACCTGGCTGGCCATGGATTTCATGCTTCTGACTGTGACAGATAGGAAACCATTGCAGGGTTTAAGAGGGGAGAAGGATGGTCTGATAGGTTTTCAGAAGATCGCTCTGTGCCTCCTGATAAGCTGTACTGAGCAGGACACAGCATCACTTCTGTGCTGTCCCAACCCAAACTGCACTCCTGAATCTAATCCTGAGGAAACATCAGACACACCGAAATGGGGAGAGGAGGGGAGAGTCCACAGAGTAACTGGTCTACAAACACTCCGCAAAAGTGCCAATGTGTGAAAGACAAAGAGAAAGGTACTGTCCTGGATTAAAAGAGACCAGAGAGACCGGCCAGGTCAACGTAACATGTAATCCTGGAGGACCCTGCACCAGAGGAGGGCAGGAGGGAGACAACTGCCAATTAAGTTCTGTCGACCAGAAAACAGAATCGTAACAATGTCAATGTCCCGATTTTGGTTAAGTGTGCGGTGGTTATGTAACAGAAGCTCCTTGGTTTAAGCAACTCACATAGAGGGGTGTCCTGTTTGCTATTCACTCTCAAACATCACAGTAGAAAAAAACCATACATATATAAATATGATAATAGGAAAATCGTGCATGTGTGGTGTACATACTGAGAGACAGAAGGCTAGGGTGATAAACATGAATGATGAAGTTAGCAATGTTCTCATTTGGGGAAATCACAGGTACTGGAGCTGAAATTCCTTGTGCTATTTTTGCAACTTTTTTGTGTGTGTAACTCTGCACATATTTCTTTGGGTATTTGGCAGCAATTTTTTAAACTACAGGTTAAGTATGTGTTTGCAAACCACACTGAATGGCAGAGATGAGTAAGTACCTCTGTAAACTGCAAAGCCGGTGACCACTGGAAGAGCCTGGGCAGTTTCATTGGGGAAAAGCATTCTCTCTGCCAGCTTGAGTATATTTTCCCACTTTTCACTGTGTTCCTTGAGATGATGATCTTTAGAGGTTCTGGGATTAGGCCAGTTACCGACGTTCACAGCAAACCAATCACCCAGGAGCTCTGTCTGCAAGGCTGAGTCCAAGACCAATTATTAGTTTGACATGCTTCCCCTTGGCTGTTTTGCCCGAAGGAAAGAAAATTTTTTAATGATAAAATGTACAGATGCTGATGTTCTTACCACCCAGAATTACACCGTGGTTAATAGGCTGTCATATTTGCTTCAATGACCTTTTAGAAAAAAAATAGAACATTGCAGATAAAGTTAAAAATCTTTCCCTCTCTTGCAGATCCATCACACTCCATTTTACTGCTTCTTAGAGAAACAGCCATCAGAGTTCAGTCTATATCCTTGCAGTCAATTTTTTAAAACTTACACACGTATATTCAAGACTTCATATGGTTTTATGTGTTTGTAAAAAAAAAGTATGTAAACGGTGTTACACCAGACGTATAGCCTCTATAAAATTATATATAATGTAGACTATATAAAATAAACACATCTTCCTTGAACTTGCTTTTCTCAACATTATCCTTTCGAGATCCATCTAACTCTGTGGATGTAGAGGATCTCCACTCTTTTTAAATGCTGTACAGCAAATCCACAGCATAGATATCACATTCTATTTATTCACTTCCCTCCTCATGGACATGTATGTTGAGTTTAAACGTTTGCTATTTTAAATAAAGTTGCAGCGAGCTTGTGATACTGTCTCCTTGGGCACATGTGTGAGTTTAACTCTAGGGCATCTCTCCAGAAATGGAAATGCAGGGTCATGAGCCATGGACACATACGGGTGTTTTATTAGTTTCTACTTTCCCAAGAGGCCAAACCAGTGTGCCCTCCCACCAGCGATAGAGAGATCTGCTTGGTGTTCCCTGTGGGTCCTGTGGGGCACTTGGACTTGAGCTCCCAGCAGGCCTGTTCTCACCTGTGTGTCCAATTTGTGTCACTTGGGTTCCCAACGGACTTGCTTGCAAGTGTGCTCCGGGCTACGTGGCTGACTCCTTGGTCATTTGGGTTCTCCTTGTTCTGGGAAGAGTCCCCTTGGTAGAACCTTTTCTGAGGAACTTGACTGGATGGATGGGGCCATTAGTTGACTGCTCCTGCTGCCAGCCCTGGATGCTCGCTTGGGGCGCAGAGACCAACAGAGTAGGTTAGGAATCTGCGGCTATCCACACAAATGCCAAAGACCGGCCTGAGATTTAGGATATGAGGTTGTAGGACTCCATTCGGCCAACTTTTAAAAATGGTAATAATAGCCAATACCTGGGCGTGAGATGTACTCGTCTCCTACCCTGGGTGACGCTGAGAGGCGGCACCCCAAGGAGAACGTGAGCTCTGAGTGCACAGCTCTGTCTGGACCCTTGACAGGCTTATCCAGTCCGGACCCTAAATACTCAATGATTGCATCCCTGTTTACCACTCGGTGAGCAGAGCTGCCAAGGTTGGAAACACATTTCATCATCTGTTTGCAGGTCAGGGCCACCGAGGCTGCTGACCGAGCCGATGCCCTGAGACAAAGGTGGCGGCTTCTCAGGGCGGGAAAGCGTGGTCTTCGCTTCCCTTACTCCCCGGCAGTCCTGACCGAGACCGGGGCGCGGGAAGGGGCAGCGGGTGGGGCGGCTGCCCCGCGACGTGGCGCTCGCCGGGGCCCGCTGGGCCGTGTTTGGCGGCAGGCAGGGGCTTTGTGTGGGCCACCCCGCGACTTTCCCGCCTAAGGGGACCGCGGCCCTCTCCTCCCCATCCTGTTCCCGCGGCGGCAGCAGGGCGCGCCGCGTCGCCGTCGGCGCATGCGCGCGCGGGAACCCGCCCTCTGGGCTGGCGCACGTGGCTCCGCGGGCCGGCGTGCGTGCGCGTGACCGCCCAGCCTCCCGCGCCCAGCGCGCCCCGAGCCTCTCCCTTCGCGCCAGGCCGACGGGTGCGGCCGCCGGGGCCGGGCGGTGTGCGTGCGCGCGCGCGCCGGGCAACGTGGGAGCGGCGCGGCATCGTTGCCCCGCCCTCCCTCGGCGCGCGCCGGCGTCGGCTGCGTCTCCGGGCATTTGAATTGCGCTTCCGCCATCTTTCCAGCCCTCAGTCCGACGGGCGCGGAGACGCTTCTGGAAGGTAGAAGGGCCGGGGCGGGGGCCGCGGGGCCGGGGCGGGGGCGGCGGCCGGGGCGTCCCGGCGGCCGTGGCCGTGAGGAGTCGGCTTCGCGGAGCCCAGGGCTCCGGGCGGAGAGCTCTCCTTCCTCCCCGACCGCGGAGGCCGCGCACCGGCGCCGGGACCCAAGCCGCGGTGGGCCGGGCGGGGCGGCGGGGAGGCCGGCGGCGGAGGGGCCGAGGGGCGGACGAGGCCGCGGCGGCGGGGCGGTGGGCCGGGGCGGCCGGGCGGAGGGCCGAGGGGCGGCCGGGCTCGGCCGCGGCGCCGTGACCAGGCGCTTTCCGCGCCGAGCGGGGTCCCCTCCACCCCGGCCTTCAGTCCGAGCGGGCGCGCGCCAGGCCCCGGCGGCCGGGGGAGCCGGGCCGGGGCGCAGCCCGCCGGCCGCCATAGCCATCTGCGCGCCCTCGCGGCCCCCGCCCGCGCGTGTGTGTGTGTGTGTCGGGGGAGGTGCGGCGGCCGGGCTCCGGGATGCAGGCCTTTGTGGGCCCGGGCACGTGGGGCGGGTCGGGCCATGCGGGCCGCGCGGCCGCGCCGCGGGCCTCATGTCTTTCTCCTCCCCTCGCAGTAACATCACGATGGCTGCCCAAGGAGAACCTCAAGTTCAGTTCAAAGTACGTAATCCTTGTGAGTTGGGGGTCTTGTTCGGGGAACACGAGGGGATCTGGAGGGACGGGGGGGGGGGGGGACTCTGGTCCCGACGCCGCGACGAGCAGGGGCTGTTTTATGACCGCGGCCGTGAGCCGGTGGCCTGCTTCGTCAGCCAGCGTGCTCGTGCTGCGGCAGTCCCTCCTGTCCGCCGATAAGGAGATGGGGGTGCGAGCCCCACCCTGCGGACCTGGACGCCGGGCCCAGAAAGTTTCATTGACAGAAGTCATTCGTTAGGTGGGACAGGGTCACTTCATTTAAGATCCTTTGTTTTAAAAGTGAACTTCAGGGGTATTTTAAAGTTCTGTTATACAAATGGAGGAGGTATCCGGAAAAATCTGAAGAGCTATATAGTTGAGGTTCTGAAATGTTAATTGTTTTGGTGTTTATTTCAAAAACTTGTTTTCCGACAGCTTGTACTGGTGGGAGATGGTGGTACTGGGAAAACTACCTTCGTGAAACGCCACCTGACTGGTGAATTTGAGAAGAAGTATGTAGGTATGTGGGGAAGGCCAGTTGTGAAGCTGTGTGTGACGTGGAAGCGTTCATCGACTAACTTGAAATGATTGTGTTCCAGCTACCTTGGGTGTTGAGGTCCATCCCCTTGTGTTCCATACCAACAGAGGGCCTATTAAGTTCAACGTGTGGGACACAGCTGGTCAGGAGAAATTTGGTGGACTGAGAGACGGCTATTATATCCAAGGTAGGTGGCTGATTTGTAGCTTCGTCTCCACGGTTGCTTTAAAGTGATCAGGTCTGTTTCAGTAAACACTTGGCCTGACAGTGACTAAGCTGGGGATTGTGTAAGTCACTTGGATTCAAAGGATATGCTGCCTCCAGGGAGGTCGTTTGAGGGGGAGAAGATTTTGTAAAGGTTGTCTTGTGCCATTTGATTGCTTGTGTCATGATGGGCACTCTTTTGAAAAAGACTCTGTTGAGGTTCATAAAAACCAAGCGATAGACAAGCTGTTGCTGCAGCTTCACTGAGAACTTAAGTTTGGGAGTATTTTGGTAGTTATTAATAATTATTTCCTACGCACTCCATTAAAAAGGTAGTGAACAGTTTAGACCAAGTACTGGACCAGAGGAGCCAAGTTTTCTATCTTATAAATGTTGTGGAAGACAAGCTCATTTCTTTTTAATTGTGCTGGGTTTTGTAGAATATTTTTTCAAGGTGCTTGATTTTAAAATGTGCACACAAAATAGATGCTTACTGTTACATTTAACAAAAAGATAAGAATGTTCTTATCTGGAATCTTGCTCTTGATGAAAATTGTTGGGTATCTCTCCATGTCTTCTGCTTTCTTTGAGCACATACAATTGCAAGGATTCCACCCTCCTCCCCAGTTCCAAAGTGTTCAGCTAAGAATCTCTGTAACTTACTGTACGTACTCAGTGGCTTACTAGCTTTATCGTGACTCTTCGTAGAGGTCAACATATATAAACTTTACTAAGTCTTTCAAAAAGGGACAGTATATCTTAGCATATTCAGGCATTTAAGAATCTTTTAAAGAGTAGTTTACTAGACCCTCAGAATATGTTTATGTGAGGTAAGTTCTCTGGAATGCTGATTTATCATTCATTTATTTTAGATACTTTTTTTGGGGGTGAGGCAGAATTTATGGTGACGTATTACAGGGATTTCATAGGGTAAGCCGGTCCTTCATGCTGTCGTGTAAAGTAAAATGAAATTTTAAGTGACATTCAAATGACTTAAGATTTTTAAAATTGGTAGAGACATACAGCTGACTAGAGTTAGGCCTGAGATTATGAATCTGAGTCCCTGATTCTTAGCATCTTCATCCATGGAGTAAATACCTAGGTGTGGATTAATGACTGAACGTTTCTTTTAGCTCAGTGTGCCATTATAATGTTTGATGTAACATCGAGAGTTACTTACAAGAATGTGCCGAACTGGCATAGAGACCTGGTGCGAGTGTGTGAAAACATCCCCATTGTGTTGTGTGGCAACAAAGTGGATATTAAGGACAGAAAAGTTAAGGCAAAATCAATTGTCTTTCACCGAAAGAAGAATCTTCAGGTATGTTTCTTAAAACTTACTGAATTACGACCCTTAGATAAAACTGTGACACGGGCTTATTTATAGTGGTTGATAAATATATTTTACTTTTCTTTTGAACAGTACTATGACATTTCTGCCAAAAGTAACTACAACTTTGAAAAGCCCTTCCTCTGGCTTGCTAGAAAACTGATCGGAGACCCGAACTTGGAGTTCGTCGCCATGCCTGCTCTGGCCCCACCGGAGGTGGTCATGGACCCAGCCCTGGCCGCGCAGTATGAGCACGATCTAGAGGTAGGCTGTCTGTGTTTCAGTGGTGCTGTTTGCGTCTTCGTGGTTCCATCCGGAGTGTTACACCTGTTTCCTCTCTCTCTCCAGGTTGCGCAGACAACTGCTCTCCCGGATGAAGATGACGACCTGTGAGAAAGTGAAGCTGGAGCCCAGCGTCAGAAGTCTAGTTTTATAGGCAACTGTCCTGTGATGTCAGTGGTGCAGCGTGTTTGCCACTTTATTATATAGCTAAGCAGAACATGTGCTTAATCTTTGGGATGCTGAAGGAGATGAATGGGCTTCGGAGTGAATGTGGCAGTTAAAAAAAACAACCTTCATTTTTTTGGACCTGCATATTTAGCTGTTTTTGGAACGCAGTTGTTTCCTCCCTGAGTTTCAAATATAAGACTGCTACAGTCACATCACAATATTCAGTGGTGAAATCTCGTTTGTTACTGTCATTCCCATTCCTTTTCGTTTAGAATCAGAATAAAGTTGTATTTCAAATATCTAACCAAGTGAACTCATCCCTTGTTTAAATGAGTGTTTTAAAACCACTAACAGAAAATTGTGCCATGTTACTATTTGAATTGCCTTTGCTTTTATCACTTAATTTGAAATCTAGTAGGTGAAATTCTCATGTCTTAAAATATTCTGTACTTTTGAGTCACTACATCCAAACGAAATGACAGGTCAGCAGTGTTGTATTTGGTAAGTTGTTAAAAGAGGTGTAAATATTGTCAATGCAGTTGGGCTAAAATAATACCTACGCTACCTGCCTTTTGGCTTCAATAGTGTCACCTAGGGAAGAGCTTGTTTGAAATTTATGTGACCTGTCAGAATAAAAGTGGTACATGTTTTAGACATTTCAAATAGGTATCTTGAGAATTACAGTTGCTTTTATTGCAGAAGTAATCCATATTCTAGCAAAACTTTTTTGAGTCTGATGAAACCGTACAAATGGTGGCAGGGACTTGAGGGATGTCTCATTGTTAAAAATGAATATAAACTTTTGTGCATTTGTTTTTTGTTTAATGTTACATGTTTAATGTAAAGTTGGTATTCTAGGAAGATGTTGGTGTTCACCTGCTGTTTCAAGTATTCCAAGCTTTAAAGATGTCAAAGATGGAGTCAATTGGATGCACCACAGCTGATGATCTTGCACCCCTCAAAGGATGTTTGTGGGCGGTGGAGGGCACAGTCACAATGCTGCCACAGAGAAGTAGCGCTTAGAATGGCTTCTCGGTAACATGAAGCTGCCAAACTTGCCCTTTTGTTAGATTAATCGTTATCTCTGGTTTCCACGTGTCAGCATGAATCGAGGCTGTCTTGCCTGAATTTGGTCCGACTGACACCACACTGTAGCCATTAGAAATATTAAAAATTAGAGCTATTTTTTCTCATTTAAGTAGTTGACCAAAGTTCTTTAGGTGTCCAATTAACCTTAAATTACTTTCCTACCTGAGAAGAAGGTAGGGAAGGCCCATTTTGAAATACATGGAAAAATGAAATATGGGTAAAATTGGGTACATTTTAATTTGTTAACGTACTAAATATATCAATGGATTCACTTAGAGTTGAATTACTATATGTTATGTGTAGCTCAGAACCAGATTTTAACAGATGCAAAGTTTGTTCACACGATCAGGATGAAACTTTTCATTCAGATATTTAATACGAGGGACATGTGTTTGTAACCTTAATGTAGAGTGTGAGTATGACAGATACTGAGTCTTACGTGTAAAAAATTTTGGAGGCTGCTTCACTTACATGTTTAACAGGTGGGAGAATTGACAAGTCATTGGTTGGAAGGAAAAAATGCTGCAAAATATATTGCTTCTACTTTGCTTGGATCTTCTGAATCTAGTGTTCAATTATCGGGGGTGGGGGGGGTGGCGCGCACATTTCTATCTAGTTCATACAGACTGGGGACATTTTCCCCTCACTGTGAAATCCCTGTGGGGGAAGCCTTGAAAGCTTCACATTACTGCAAACTAGTAATGGCTCACTGGTACCGGATTGGTAGGAATCGGCGTAGTTTCTAAATGCAGTTTCATGGTGTGCTGTGGCCCGCTTTGAAGAAGGCCTTCAGAGAGGGCTTTGGGTCCTGTGGGTATCAACGTCCAGGGAAGGGCGGAGATTTCCAGAAAGGCAGTGAACTTGCAGAGGTGGCCAATTTATTGGCTGGTCACGTGCACCTGATTCTCAAGTAGTGTGAATTTCTGGTTTCTTTTGTAAAAACCACCTTAAGAAACTTGAGCAAGTGGGTTAGAATTGGTTTGACTTTAGTTGTGCATCTGGGGCAGAGACCTGTGTTTGCAAGATGCCTTCAGCCGCGGTGGGGCTGTGGGGATCCAGCCTGACAGAGTGACCTGGCACTGGTTTTAAGATCGCACCAGATAAGCACTGCTAGCAAGGGCGTTGACAGCTAAACCCCACGCATGTTAACCTGCAGACCTGAAGCCCTGTTGGGGCTGGAAGGTGTTCCTAACCCCTTGGACCCTCCCATTAGGGGCTTGGAGCCATCTGGGGAGGCAGCTCTGACCTGCTCTGGCTGCCTGCGAGGCCTTTTAAGGATGGGCCCTGTCTTGGACTTAATAGTTTTGCATACTGCACCTTTCCCTCTGCTGGAGGAAGTCTAGTTGAGTGCTAAGGTCCTTTAAATCTCATGCGTTGAGTTTTAAACTGGGTCAAGTTTACTGCTGTGGTCATATGCCTGAACCGCCCCACAGCTGTGATCAGAATGCAAGTTTGTGTTTGTGATGGTCTTCCCTCACTGGCCTCTCAGGCCCCTAGTGTTTATTCAATCTCCCGGAACCGTAAGAAGGAAAGGAATTTTAGAGGTTGGAGATGGGGGTAGGATGGGTGGGGAACGGGCAGGGGAATTTAACGCCATTACAGTCTGGTTAGTGTGAAGTACTTTCTGGGGTTTGTAGCTTGCCTACCTTCTATCCATTCATTCCAGATTGTTTTTTTTTTTTTTTTACAGGAGTAGGGAAGGATTGTGGGCAATAGGGAATGTTGCCAGATGTGATTCACTAAATTAAGAGAGTGCTGTTGGATAATGGGTCTGTGATGCCTTAGGTTTAACCATAGAAAGTGGAAGAGAAACCTTGAATTTAATGGGTTTTCAGTTCCCTGCCTATAAGTAAAGTAAAAGCCATCCCAGAGAAGTAATCTTTTAATAATGTGTACGGTTTGTTCCCTAAGTTCTGATCTCTGTGCTCAGGGTTGTAATAATGGCAGCGAAGCGTTCATCTCAGGTGGGCGGTCCAGTCTCTGCAGAACTGCCGTGAGGCTGAGATGCTGAGACAGAGGCCTGAAAGCCTGACAGGAATTGAGTCTGCCTGAGAGCCCAGGGAAAGACAGCGGTGATCTGAAGGTGTTTGAGGAAGAAAGGACTTGAGGCCAAGGGAACAAAACCCTGGGCAGAGAATGTGGCTGGAGAGCCGGGCGCCAGGTGGATGGAGGCCCATGGGCAGGGGTTTCAAAGTCCATTTACAGCTTCGACGCTGGGGAACACAATGGGGAGCCGTTGATGGGTCAGAGTGGCATTTTAGAAATTTGGCATCAGGAGTGGGTGTCCAGGGGCCGGTGACAATCTAGACTTGCCCCACTCCAGTCCGTTTGATGCCGCAATGTTTCAGAAAAGGTAGGATGGCACCATGGTTACAGCAAAACCTGAACAAGCAGCTTGGCAAGACCTAAACTGAATACACACCCGCCATGAATGCCAGGCACCATCTTTTTTTTTTAACCACTGAACTCATTTTTCTTCCGCCAACATCATTGAGGTATAATTGACACAAATTATACATATTTACGGTGTACAATGTGGTGTTTTGACATACCTTTTGAAGTGGTTACCACAGTCAAGGTATTCAGATCATCACCTCACAGTTGTTTTTTGTGTATAGTTGAAGAACATTTACAGTTACTCTGAGCACATTTCAAGCACATAGTACAGTATTATTAACCCTGGTCGCCATGCTGTACGTTAGCTCTCCAGAGCTCATTCATTCTGCATGGCTGGAGCTTTGTGCCCTGTGACTGCCATCCTGTTCCCTGCTCCTGTGTCTCCTGCTCCCAGCCCCTGGCAACCGCCTTCCTACTCTGCTCCTGTGAGTTCAGCTTTTTTAGATTGCACATACAACTACTGTCACACACTAAGTGTCTTTCTGTCTCTGCTTTATTTCACTGCACAGATTGTCCCTGAGTTTCATTCACGTTGTAAATGACAGGATTTCCTTTTTTTTAAGGCAGATTAATAGTCTGTTGTGTATAGATGTTTTCCTTAGCCACTCATCTGTCCATGGACACTAAGGTTGATTCCGTATCTTGGCCATTGTAAATAAGTTTGCTTCTTAAGACGAAGGGGTGAAAAAATTAAGGAGCTTCTCCAAGTAGTAGAGGTGAGACCTGAGCCTATCTGAAGTTACTGCACACATGAATTCAAGGCCAGTTAGTTGATGGACAAAACTATCTGTTAGGTGAGGTGGCTCTGCTGTGATCCCCTGGGCATGAAAGATGAGAAGCCAAACTGTGAGGACACTTTATTCTAGACAGCGCTGAGGCCAGCCTGGCCGAGTGGACTGGTGGGCAGTCTTTGATTGAGTAGCATTGCTTTTTGTTCCCTCAGATAGCTGACCATTTCCCCTCAAAGGGGAAAGTTGTTAAATACTTTGTTAAAAATTCAGGGGTTTGATTTTACAGCTAGGAAAACAAATTAAGGGTTTGAACAGCTAAAACATACCCAGTAACCACATTTTCCGTGTACTATTTAGAGATAACTTGTCAACCTTTTGTCATGTATCCTTTCCAGCGTCATCTCAGAGAATGGGAGTACACTCTGATAGTGTCTGATAATCATTCTTCACTTTTTATTGTGGGCTTCCCCGTGTCGGGTAGCTTTGCACCACTTTCAGTGATGGCCTCGTCACCCACAGCACGGACAGGCCAGTCCGTCATCCGACACATTCTGTCTTTGTTCAGATTATGTTTCTGTGTTCTCTGTGCAGCTGTCAGAGTGGGTTTAGCTCTAACTTCCAAGGGCTTTGAACTGCCACGTTCTTTCACCGCCATGTACTACTAAAACTTGTGTTTTTTAATTTTGACTTTGAAGATGGGCCCTGCTTTATCAAATCCTAATAGATGGAAAATCAGAATTATTTTGAAAAGAATCTTTCTGTGTGTGTGTTTTGCCGTATTATCTTCAGCTCTCTATCCCTGGTGTCTGACGTGGCGCAAGATGCTGCCGTACCAGTCTGTGTGGAATTAAACACTTATTAAATAGTTTCCTTGCTGCCACTTCCTCCGCGAATTCATATTTTGTCTTTTCAGAGAGATTCAACATGAGGCATGTACTCTTACCCCTCTTCCAGTATTCAGACTGTGTTATGTTCCAATTTGGAACTCAGGCAGTATTGACTGATGGTGTGGGGACTGGATGTATAGGGAGAAGGTCTGGGGGAGATGAAACCAAAGAAAACTGCCATGAAGAAAAGGAAATTGAAAGCTTAAACTGCAAAACACACACACACACACACCCCTGTTAACAGGTGCCAGTTACTCAGTAGTGGCGCTGAGATGGCCTGCTCCCTTCCAAGACCACATCTGGCTGTGTGGTTACTGTTAAGTGCGTCTGAGCAGACTGGAGGAGGATGGGTGGGCAGTGAACGTAAGGAGTCTCGTTTCCCGGGTCTGTGACTGGAGGCCCTGTAGGTAAGGGATTGTGTAAGAAGGTAAACTTTGTCGTAACGCACAACTGTTAATAAACTGGCGGCTTAAAATCTAGCTCCCAACTCCGTCATCGCTTCCTCTGGACACGCGGGGACTTCTGTCTAGACCGTCTGCTGCTGATGTCTCCGGAGTTCCAGAAGCAGTGTCCCTGCCCTTGCAGGGATCCGGAATGCTGTCCCTCTGTGACTAACTTCTGATTCCAAGCCTGGGGCCGGTGCAGCCCAGAGGCGGTGTGTCCTCGGAGCCCTGCTGTGGGAGTTCCAGAAGGACGGCCTGACTTAGACCCATAGTGATCTGTCTCTGTGACCCAGCGGGTTGCTGCCCAGAACAAAGTTGGGGTCCTCTTAGCATGGGGTTAGGGCTGAGGTCAGGGGTGGTGGCTCTGGGGGTGATCACTTAATGGCCATACATTGATTATATATTTTTCAAGTAATTGTTACTAACCAATTTATTCACACTTTTTACATAACCGCAATGGACATTTTTTGTATATATGGTTTGAACCTTTTTTTCCCTTGAGGTGGGAAGCCCCATAAAAAAAGACCAGCAGGAAGCCCAGGCAGGGCCACTACTCTCCTGCCGGCACCATCCGGTTCCCTGGCCCAGAGGCTCTATCTACACTTTTTGCCTCTGAAATGGCTTACTTCTAGAAAAATGGAACTTACCCCTAAAATTCTATTGGTTCCCTGAGCTCACTCCTGATTGGTCATTTCTCTCACTCCTGATTGGTCATTTCTCTCCCTCCTGATTGCTCCTTTTCTACAAAGCTTGTTCCTAATTAGTCAACTTTTGTTATACCTTATTTGCATATGATGTTGCAAAGTCTAGA
The DNA here is from genome assembly GCF_009834535.1 of Camelus ferus. NCBI lineage: Eukaryota > Metazoa > Chordata > Mammalia > Artiodactyla > Camelidae > Camelus > Camelus ferus. Next base: position 21,767,171 of record NC_045727.1, on the reverse strand, counting down.
CTGGCAGCCTATAAAAGCCTGTGTAAACCGACAGACGGGGTTCAGAGCTTGGAGTGTTAACTCCTCTGGGCCTGCTGCCATAATAAACCTGAGTTCTCCAACCCTTCAAGTGCTGCTTCTTGGCGTCTCCCCCAGTTCCAGGTTGCTGTCACAACTGAGCTTTCACACACTTTTCTGCAACACCCTTAGAAATGGGAGTGGGATGATTTAGTCCGGGCTTATGATAATCACTGTGTTTGAAAAGGCATTGTTCAACTCCTCTTTTGGGCTCTGATTAATTTTTAAAACGTCTTGCGTCATTTTCATAATTCCTTTTAGCCCACTCGAAATACTAAGGTCATAGTTGTCTTTCCCAGAGGAGGCCCCTTGCTGGCGTCATGTTGTTGTCTGCAGGTGAGCTGCTTCACCTACTTCCTCTCTTCCTCCTTCAGACACTGTCTCTTAAGAGATTCCACCATAAACCCTTCCTCTGGCGTAATTTTGGGAGCTTAGTTCCCGAGCTTGCAGAAGGGAGAGATGGATTAGAGTTTCCGTGGGATGCGTGATGTTTAGGAAATCCCTCCTTCCTTGGCCATTTCCTGGTTCTTACCCTTTCCTCCTCTGTTTGGGCTCTGCGTTTCCTCTGCTGCTTTGCCCCCGTCCTGCCTGCTTGCGAATGCATCCCGAGAAGCTCGTCAGCGTGGGGCGTGTGCCTGCTGGCGCCGCCGTGACAAGGTGCCACAGCCTGGGTGGCTTAGAGAGGCGACATCTGTTTTCTCCCCCTGCTGAAGGTTAGAAGTCCAAGATCGAGGCTCGGGCGGGGTTCGGTTTC